>NW_026712155.1:3407138-5807138 GCF_030504385.1 Musca domestica
CTAAAATCGAAATGTGCCGGTATGTTCAGTACCTTTTCAGGAACAGCATCCAAAATTTAATATTACATTTACATGCGGCTTCACTACTATCAAATCCAATTGGAATTTTCCTTAATCCAAACAGGCTATCGACAGATAAATTATAAGACAATTTGCTTTCAATTCGAAAAAAGTTCTACATTTTTCGGATTTTTAGCACACATCAATGGTACTTTTCTACCCTCAGCCATATGGCTAGAAAGGGTATATATAATTTGAGGGTATCCGATCGAATTCGGATATGGGCAATATCGGTCCATTTCTTCTCCAGAAATTTTCAAAAAAAATACTTTACTGCACAGAAAGAGAAAGGATAGTCCGAATTTACTAAACTTTGCGAATCGTAAAATTTTCATCAGTGCTAGGTCAGGTGCGAAAATAAACAATATCAGTCCACTTCATCAAGTACCTCCCCCACAAAGACTTAAACTTTTGAGCAAAAAGTTATGTAAAATGTGATGTAAGAGTCCGATTGTCTTCAAATTAAACACATCCCAATATTTCTTAACACAAGGTATGGTGTTAAGGTGGAATATATTGTCCACTCCTTCTGGTACCTCCCCCACAGGGTCAACATTTCGAATATCAGTGAAGCTCATAAAACGTGAAATTAACATCCGATTCCATCCACACTTAGTACGTCCCAATAGTTCTCTCAACACAATATCTGTTATAAAAATGGTAGAGATCGGACCATTTCTTCTGAAACCTCTCCCACATAGGGATCAAGATTAAAAAAAAAAACAAAACGCTTGAAAAAATCGAAATTAGCATCCAAATCTCTTCAAATTTCACACATACCAACATTTTTGCTAACACATTGTCTATTGTGAAGATGATATACATCTGCAGACCACATCTGGTACCTCACGCACCAAGGGTCAAAATACTTAATAATTTTACCTGCCATGACTTGCGGAACTACTCAGCGATTCTTTAGAACTTGCCAGATTTAAATAATTATCTCAACAAGTAACCTGGAATGAATATGGAAGTTATGATTTCGCATAAAATTGAATACAAATGTTAGATTTTTCAATTTCCATTATTTTTATTATGGAATACCTCGATCTACTAAATTTGGTACCTCAGGCACATTTTAAAATTTTCTAAAAATTATCACATATTTCATACAAAGTGCAGGAAGTAGCCAATATAGTCAAAACCTGGCTTGTCGCAATATTTATATTATATTTATTTAGGTCCGACACGTCATGGACAATAATGGCCCATTCCTTCCAAAGAAATCTACAATTTTTATAATCATAACGGGAGTCAAAAATATATTTAAATAATTGAACATTGGCTGTATTCATCTGTCGGCAAAACCGACTGATACTTCTTAGCCTGATTTTGTTCCTCAGTTAAATACAAACTCATACTACAGACATAAGGGAGCTGAAGGGGCCGTAACGAAAAATGGTGTCCAATGGTTGAGCTTTGACCACTTAATGCTGATAAATATGTATTTATGTAACAAAATGTTACTCTACTCCAGCAGGGGTCGAATTGGAATTCAATCATCCAAAAGGGAGAATAGTTAAAGAAGAGAATAACCTATCTTATACCTATCCTATAATTTTGGGACCAACATAGATTTTAAGCCTTAAAACTAGCGAAATGAAGGACAGCATTTACAGCCTATATCCACCCAGAAATCTATTCAGTTTACAGGTTCATTTACTTGGATTTTGGATAACATTAGTTCCTGATAGATCCCATAGTCTTCCCTCTGCAGTTGCCATTATTTGTAAAAATATAAATATATATATATATATATATATATATATATATATATATATATATATATATATATATATATATATTTTTTTTTTTTTTTTTTTTTCAAAATGTATCCACTTCTTCCCATTGTGCATACATTGAATGGGTTTTTTTGATATAAATTCAATTGAATTGTCGACACGTCCACATGTATTCGATTACCCATTACTTTGGTAGGACAATTCGGTTTGTTTTTTCCTTTTCTGTGTACATTCGCTGTGCTTTTTGAATTATGAACGAAACCTGACCGTGGACCATACAAACAATAATTCAGCTCACATTCAGCAAACGCAGACGTGGATTGGTGGTCGCGATGACGAAGGCAAACAGAACAATGATTTAAATTTCAAATTAAAATCGTATTTAAATGTTAATACATACACGCATCCATTCATTCATTCATACATACATACCTCCATCCATCATTTTTTTTTGTATTCCCCATAAAAAACAACATCTTTGATTTGCATATACATATCTATATATGTATGTAGGTATGTGTATTCTAAGAATACAAAATAATCAAGAAAGCAAATGTTTTTATGGCCTTAGGTAATGTGTGCAGTGCTGAGTCGGAAAGAAAAAAATTCAGAAGAAAAAAAATTGCCACAGAAAATAATTGGATTTCTTTTGCGTTTTTCGCGTTCATTCCCTTACCACATGTCACAACAAGTGGAAAATAATGATGTATACAATTTTGGTTTACACGATTTTAAAATCTGTTTCAACAGACATGACATTGAAATTTTTATTGAGGATATCCTGGTAGTCGCTGACACGTAACACAGAATGTCTGTTGCTCTGGCGACGAATGAGAATACAAACAAAAGTTTAATTTTGACAAATTTTAGGTTTACCTTAAACTTTTCACATTACATGGAATTTTGTATTATCCGCCTTAAACTGTATTGAGTATTTGAGTGATATTCTGAATAAAAATAAATGAAATATTTTATTTAAGTCAGCAAAATTCTGCTAAGATTTCCTTTCCCTTTTTTGAAGGAGAATAATGAAGATGGAAGTAAAATATCCCCTAAGCCACCCAAAATCCTTAATTTGTTCGAATAAATTACAACTACAAATGACAAGCTTCCCACACAACAGCAGCAACAACAACAACAGCAACAAAAAGCTGTCCACCATAATACATTTATTATAAGCCAGGAATATATATTTTTTTATCATAATGAGAATAACCCATAAAAATATCATACCAGCAACTAGCTGGGACTGAAACACCCCTTAAGCGTTTTATCCTTGGCATCTCCATGTTTACCCCTCAAATGACATATGACTCTGAAAAAAAAACCAAAAATGTACACCAAAACATTTGTCAAATGACAAGAAAAGCAGAAAACTGTCAAATATAACCCAACAGGAAAAATGAAACGAAAAAATCCCAAAAAAAATCTCTTGACCTTTTTCCCCTCACCCCAAACCAAGGATGACAATAAAGACCTTGGGAAATATTTCCTTTTTACCTTTCCTTTTATATTTTGATTGATTTGCAAAGTATTCAAATCCTTGGCTTTTTATGGATGCCTACATACATACATAAATTCATGAATGCTGTAAATTTATTCTGTGGAATTTAAAGGCCATTGAATAGTGTAGATTGGGTTTTTCCTCGAACTAAACAATCTATTTAATTTGGAAACAACTTGGCACTATATTGAATATGGAAATATGGATCAGCATATGGATTCTGAATAGATGTATTCATAAAAACGTGCAACTACGGATGGTATAAAGCATTTAATATTGCCAAAATGTGTCTCATGAACCCTTATGTCTATAGGCACAAGATGAATTTCAAGATATTCGGAATTGATCTATCTATCTACCATACAACATTCCACTCTCCAAAGCGTCCACCCCTCAAGCCATCCCTTTATCTGGCTGGTAAGCACGAGAAATTTTGAAGGGTGCATATGATTTGATTTAAAGTTGGTATGAAATCTTCTCCTATCAAACATAGTACTAATTCCAAGAGTCCCCTTCTGGCAACTCCCATGCAAATGGAGAGCAAACGGGGCAAGGGTTAATTCGTGTTTTGTGAAATTTTGAAATGACAAATTGTATTTAGGAAAAAGAAGTACAAGTTTTATAAAGAAAATATTTTCCATTCCATGGTATAAGAACCAGGGCCCAGGGGTGTAATTTACATACAGGATGAGATGAAAAAACTGCAACCAACTTCAGACTGCTGTCATTTCCAAGCCACTCGTCAAACAGCTGTTAAAATTATTCCAGTGACAGCTCATTATATTGATTACAAGCGTAAAAAAGCGTTTTGGTGAGAATTTTCCAGAAAAAAAATTATGTGTGATGGAATTCGAGCGCGATAGTGTGATTTCTGTATATTTGGCTGGAAAACCACAAGTGACTATCCTTTGAGCACTCCAGCATTTCAATGTGAATAAATTTTTGTGTCTCGTACCATCGCTCGTTGCCGTAATACAGGTAGCGTAGCCCGACGTCAAGGAAGTGGAAGGGAAGAAAACAGCAACATCAGTAGAAATGGTTCGAAAAGTAAAGAAGCGATTTGATCGAAACCCGCGTTGCAGTGGCCGAAAAATGGATCGTGAGCTGAACATATCGAAATATTCCATAATTAATTGCCATAAAAATTCCTAAAAGTGAAAAGAACTTACATCGCAACAGAAAGAAATTAGGCTCAAAAGAGCTAGAGAGTTGCTTCGCTTGGCCGAAAGTGGTGAACTGTCGAATTTGGTTTGCTCCGATGAGAAAACATTGGTTGTCCAGCAGTTTGTTAACAAACAAAATAGTCATGTTTACTTGCCAAAGAGGTCAGTCGAAAATGTGCACCTTCAGTTGGCCACCAGAACTCAAGCGCCGGCCATGGTGATGGTGTGGGCCGCCATAACAGCCGATGGTCGCTCCCCGCTCGTATTAATCGACCGTGGCATCGGAATAACTGCCAAATATTATAGCGAAAAAATCCTGGAGAGTGTATTAAAGCCTTGGGCACGCAAAAATTTTAGCAGCAGACCTTGGACTTTGCAACAGGACTCAGCACGCGCCACCCAAGAATGGTTTCAAAATGAGGTTCCACGCTTTTTTTCTAGCGCACAATGGCCACCAAAATCTCCGAATACCAATCCGTTGGACTATTGTGTGTGGAGTATATTGGAGGCACTAAAAAATACCAAAGTGTCGATCACCTCAAGCAAGCGATTTGCCGGGAATGGGCCAAAATACCGCAGAGCAACATTCGGGCAGCGTGCGACGGTTTCATTGGCCGTTTGAAGGCCATAATTCGTGCCAAAGGTGACCAATTTGAACAAACGTAAACTTATTCTAAAATTTGATAAAATAAAAAAAATGAAAAAAATTATGGCATTTGGCTTTGTTGCAGTTTTTAATTCACCCTGTATATTCGTAAACAGGTCCACGTGTTCGTATAGTCTTCACATAACATTTTCAGTTTCCGGAAGTTTTTTGAAAATTTTCGAGTTTCATCCAAATGGTGGAAGGTATTAAAAGTTCGCCCGGCCGAACTTCATTGCTTTTTTAAATGTTTTTTTTCCTCTGCCAAGTTATACATTTGAAAAATGAGCAATAGCAATTTTCAACTCCTTTTTTCCTTTGGATTTCCCATGCACTTAAAAAATTCATTCAATATTGTGCAAAATTCCACAGAATTTTTTACATGAATTTAAGTTAATCCCATTGCGCCATATTTTTTATTTTTATTTCTGTCAGCTATTCGCTCTGATTGAAATTACTTCCACCATCAATAATACAAAAAAATATCCAATATCCTATTGTTTCCTAAATGTGACATTTTTCATTTGTGTTACCAGCAATTTCTAAATTGATAAAATCGCCCAAAAAAGGATATTTTCACCCAAAAACCACACACACACTCTCACACCCAAAAAACTCATAAAAAAATCCTCAAATCATTCAAACAAATTTTCAATGAGAGCAATCAATTCTATATTTCATCAACATACATACATACACCCACACATGCACACACACACCGACAAACGTCCATAGAATTTTAAAAGCTAACAACGATAACAATTGCGGTAGTTCTAACAATAAGTGTAAAAGGCGAGAAAGAAAAAAGAAACACAACAATTTTGCTTTAACAATTTCCCACAAATTACACATTTTAGACACGATTTTCAAATTCAAGCCACAACAAAAGTGAGGAAAAATCTGAACAAAAAAACGTTTTTTTTTTTTTTTTGTTGCGCCACCCTCGAGATTTTATAATACAACAATAACAATACAAAACACAACTGTATGACTTTCAACACCTGAATAAAATAAACTGAATCTACTCTCCGCTGAGGGTAAACGGATGGACCAAGCACACACACACCACGCCACACATCAACAACGACAAACAACATTTTCAATATTTCTTTTTTTTATTGTCCTAGTTGGTAATGGTGTTAACAGCTTTGCTCGCCCTTAATGTCAACACAAACTAAATTGGGGTGGTCCTCCCTGTATCAATAGCTGATTTATTCACACCGACAGCCGGAAGTTTGACAAAACACCGACACATATACAGAGTCACACACCTTAACGTTTCCTCAATCACTCTCGCACTCACACACACACATAACGATAGGTATTCATACAACTATTTGTATGCCAGATAACAGCAGAGAAAAAATAAAAACCGGATAAAACACAATGAATAACTTGTCTACTATGGAAAATTATTTTTATACATTCAATAAAAATGAAAGGTAAATAATAGAGTTTTGATGTCGGGTTTGAGCGTTTGGCACTGTAAAAGGTAGTAAACTAGCAATTCATTAGACATAGAATATCATTGGGTATAAGGTTGATTTAAGGGCACAAAAGGTAATGGGTTAAACTCGAAGAGAACGAATGAGATAGAATTTATGTGCAGCTGAGTCCGGGATCAATATCTTAAAACTTGATGACATGCGATGTCAATACATCCCTGATAACGGTACTACTCATTATACGATATTTTTCTAGTGATATTTAGGCAAGTTAACCTCCATAAAAAAAATAGGTATAAGACCATATTTTACTGAACTGCCAGATAACCGTAGATATAGAGATTTTTGCTCTGATTTCGTGATAACAATTTTTTTATGAATATTTCAGAGAGTCCCGACTTCGCTCAAAATAGATCTTTCTTCAAATTATTGTGAGTTGTATAAAACAAGCTGATCTCAAAAATCGATTATTTTGCTATAAGTCACGAAACGTTTTAGTGTGACAGCTACTTTCACAAGTTTTCAATCGAAATATACACTGCCCATACCGGCTAGGTAGATTCGGGTATAAACCGAGATTTAGTGCCAGACTTTCGGTTTAACACTTTTTGTAACCGGGTCAGTCTGAAATCAGGGTAGACATATATACATTTGAACACATTAAAAAAAAATTAAAATTTCATTTTGGCTGCAACAAAAATTTGACGGATATGACTGTTGTTTAGTGCAAAGATTTTAGGTAATTTTCGCTTAAAAAGAGTATATATTTGACCTGAAAAACCAAATTTCATTTGAAGGCCTTCCTAAAAATCCAAATCCCGAAAACTTGGAATTTGATTGATTCGAGGTAAAATGGAATTTTATATCTCTCCTTAGTGAATAGTCGCTGGTGTGGATGATTACATGGTCATTCATTCGAGTATTAATTTAAACGACGTACCGTTTTCCCATCATAACCAGAGCTCAGATTTGCAAATTTTTACTCATCAGTGATAAAAACTAGCGAGCGGGAGTGCTCGAAGAGTTCGAGTTTTTTATGAAGTTATCTTTCCACTTGTAACGTGGTTTTCTCGTCGGCTGAGTTTAGATCAGCTGTATCCAGGGTCTCCATAAGTATCTGCTAAACCTTATGAAATAAGACTGATGCATTTCTCCCTTTCCTCGGTGTGTAAATCAGATGATTTATGTAGCGATGTCGGCTATGATGAAGAGATGTCGAGTTATTCATGATTGATACCCGGGTGGTTGATTTGAAGTGTGATTAGCCAAATATTCGAAGATGATCGGGTATTCGTGGGATCAGGGGTTGCGATGTTTATATTCAGGTAATGCTGGTATTCGGGATATTATCGATTTGAAGGTAATTGGGATCTTTGGCTCATGGTCGTCGATTGTCGATGGGTTGAATATAGTACGAAATTACGAGGTATATGTTCGGAGACAGGTTTAGGGACTGTCCAGGTCTTCTAAGATCGGTATTCGTTCGAGTTCGGCATCTCGCTGTAGATGTGCTCGGGAGCCGTTGTCTGGGCCTCCGCAGTTCTCGTTTGAAAGATCTGTGAAGATATGTTCGGTAGCTGATTTTCAGACCTCTGCAGATGGATCGGAACTCGTTCTATGTCTTCGTATAGCCCCCATATAACAGCACCTCCCGATATTCGGTCTTTTGATGAGTTTAGCGACATTATTCACCAGAATTGTTTTAAATTTGGTATTTGAAGTTCGTAATAGATATTACAGCCTATGACAGAAAATTGTCTATGCAGGTACACGTCTTCGTACAGCCGTCGTATAACGGTACCACCCTATATTCGGTCTTTTGATGATTTTATTATTATTATTCGCCGGAATCGCTTCAAATTTGGTATTTGACGTTCGAAATGGATACTATAGCCTATGGCAGACAATTGTCTGTGTAGCTCCCATATAGTGGTACCTCAATAGAATCGACATTTTGATGATTTTAGCTACATTATTCACCGGATTTCTTCAAGTTTCGCATTTGAATATTAAAAACGTTTAGGACAAATGTTAGCAGGTCCACGTAGTCGTATGGAACCCAATATAACGGCTACATTCGGTATTTTTTAAAATTGTATGTTTTTGAAAATTGCCAAATTCATTCCATATGGTGGAGGGTATTCGAAGTTCGGCCCGGCCGAACATACAACTTGTTTACTTATTTATTTGGAAGTGGAGCAGGTGTAAACCTGAAGTCGGGATCGTTGGAGATAATCAAGTCAAGGCTTTTGGGACAAACTTTGTAAATATGAAAGGATGCTTTCGTTTACTTTATTAAGGAAAAGTTGCTTTGCAACCGTCTTAATTAAATAGAAATGAATTCATCATTAGAAGCGTTATATGGATTTGTGATAATTTTTTTCTTTTTTTTTTTTTGTATAATTGAGTTATGCCACCGTTTGACAATTGAATTTCCCAGATATCAAGTTAAAATAATTGTACTTTACCATTTGCAGTGCGAAGATGATTTTCCATTCATGGTAATGCCAATGAGCGACACATTTTTAATTGAAATATATGATTTCCATATTTTCCTCACCTAAATATAGATTTCTCGTCTGCTACGAAATCATTTCCACTAACTCTACAAACAAATGCCATGAAAAATTTCATTCACCGGAAAATACCCCAACCACAACCACTTAAAACTATTTACATGGTTTTAAATTAAATTTACATATTTCATATATTTTTCGCCCCTACACCCCCCCCCCCCCCCCACCCAATTTTGCGTGCATTTCAAAAAAGTTGGCAATTTTTAACCATGGCAAATTGATTTTAATGTTATTTTCATATTTTTTGACCATTTGTAAACAGATTTTAATTTGAATGTCATATCAGATGCAAACGCCATGAATAACGCTGACTGATTGCTCAATTTTTTGTGAAATAATTTAATATAAATTCAATTTGTTGTTGATTATGAAATTTTGCCAAGTAACTGGCTGGACGCCCACACCAAGACCCATCCGTCGATGTTCATCCGACAGACCATAATGTAGATAGATGGATGGATAGAGAGATATATATGTACATTGCTTAATTACCGCTCATGTGGAAACATGAGCACAGTGGAATATTATGCAGTAAAAACAAGAAGTAGCAACAAAAAACAAAAAGGTTTTTGTTATTACAAAAATTAGAAAGTCACGCTTTACGCAAAAGAAAAAAAAAAGGAGAGACTTTTACATAAATTAATTTGAAATATATTCAAAACATTAAATATGTGAATATTATGGGAATATTTATGACTTTGGTGAACAAAAATATTACAAAAATTAGCATTTAACAAATCTTCCAGTGTTTTCATTGAAAAGCCATTATAATTTTTTTCATTATTATTCTAAGGCCGCGATGAACAAAAAAAAAAAAAGAAAGAAAAAAAATTGTTTTTTTTTCGCAACTCAACTGAACTGCTCGAATCACAAATTGAGACTACAAAAATATGGCAAATGAATTATTTTACAATTAAACATAACGAATATTTAATACAAAGTAAATATTTCCATAGCTACACTGACACACACACACAATTACATAGACATATCACAAATTGTGAATTGTAATCAATACCAACACAAAATGTTCTCCATTGAAATTACCGTTTTGACTAATTACCTTGTTTTCGTTTCCCCTTTCCTCCACAGAGACGAAACACTGGAGGCATTGAGCGATGCCCAGGTTGTGGCTCCTGCTGCTCAAACTGTGGATTTGCATTCGGCCGACCATCGTAATTCGTATTTGTATGTGTTTGACTACCAAACACGTTATGGCGATTATCCTCAGGTGAGTTCACAGTTCCATCAAAAAACAACAACCGTTCGCATGAAAACCTCAATTCAGTATTTGAAAAAAAAAACGAAAAACGGAAAAAAGTAATCATCCTGCAAATCCCCCCAAGTTAATGTTATGTTTCCCTGCTTTGTTTGGCTTCTCTTTTCATGTACAGCGTCAAGGTTGCATACATGGCGAGGACTTGCCATACATATTCGGGGCACCCCTGGTAGGGGGGTTCAATCATTTCACCCGCAATTACACCAAGACCGAAGTGAGCCTCTCAGAAATCGTTATGCTGTACTGGTCGAACTTCGTAAGGACGGGGTAAGTTTCATGCGAAGTAAAACTAATTTTCGGCACTTAGGCCATTGGAATCTCCTTTGATTTTGTCCGAATTGATCTCTGTACTTATAGTCGTTATCTGTTCTGTTTTTCGCAGAAATCCCAACGAGCAAATGGAAAGCGACCATGGCAGCCGTCAAGAACGTAGTCGCTACAAGACCATTGATTGGACGGCATATGAAAGTGTACACAAAAAGTATTTGAATTTTGGTAAGTTCCTTATTGACTTTGGCCACCATGTCGGCCTTTTCCAATCAATCTTATCGTCAACGTCATCGTTGCCTTGTGATGTCCTAACTTTTTTTCTGTTCTGGTTTTTTCCTTCTTTCGCCTTCATTTAGACACAAAGCCAAAATTGAAAAATCACTATCGTGCTCATCGTTTGTCCTTTTGGCTTAATCTCATACCGGACCTACACAAGCCGGGCGGCGACAATGTACCACCCTCACATCATCAACTAAGCGACGATGATGAAATGGACAATAACATTGCCGGCGAGGCAGCTGTTAAGCCCTTGAATCCACCCTATTCGCCCAGCATTGGAAATGCGGCCCTGGGCAATTTTAGCATATTTACCAATCAAGTGTTCTCCCTGCTTAATCTCAGTTCACCTTCGTCGTCGTTGCAACGCAATGGCACAAGGTATCCGGGTGGCAAGCTGTACCCCGAAGACATGATGGATGGCGATGGCCACGGAGGCAGTCAGGCCTCCCAAGAAAGTGATGGCTTTGCTGCCTATTCCACGGCCCTAAGTGTGACCATTGCCATTGGCTGTAGTCTGCTGATATTGAATGTTCTGATATTTGCCGGAGTCTACTATCAGCGTGACAAGACCCGTCTCAACGAGCCACGCTCCCAAAGTAAACTGAAACGCCAGGAAAGTGGGCAAATGCCCAACAACATCTGTGGAGACCTGGAGACCCTTACCATACACACGAAAAGTGATCCAGCCACCATACTCTCGCATCATCATGCCCTGCAGCATCACCAACTGCCACCACCCGAGTTTGCCGATCTTCCACATCGGGCCCCACCACCACCGAAACATCTCAAGTCCATGCAGCAGGATCCTGGAGGAGGTGGCAACGTTGGCATGGGCAACAACACCAATGCGCAAAGTGCCACAATAATGGGTCTCTTACCACCGCATGCCTTACAAGTCATGGGTAATCAGTGTGGAACATTAACGAAAAAGAGTTGCATGAAACAATCCTCCATGCAGCAGCAGCAGCAACAACAGCAGCAGCAACAACAACAGCAGCAACAGCAACAAGTACAACAGAACCAACAACAGATGATTGTGACACATCAGCATCAACTGCAGAACTCTCATAATCAAACGATGACCACAGCCCTGACGGGGGGTGGCATGGGGGGTCCTGGCTCGGGTAATGGGCCACCACCTGTACCGCCCACAGTCACCGTGACCACGGCCCAATCGATGCAACCACATCCCCTGGCCCAGTCCCAACCTCATCCCCTAATGGACGAGTTAAGAGTGTGACATTAATTAACCGTACGTTTCAAGTGTGATCTCTAAGGGTTATCCTAATGACCTCTTTCCCAAATAAATCTCTACCATATCCCCCAGCTCCTCTCCCCCTTCCCTACCACTCACACACACACACACATAGAGAGATTACATGGTGTTGCGTGCGCTTAACTGTGAAATGCTACAATATGCTACAGAAAACAAAAGGTATGACGAACAAATTGCAGCATTGCAAAAGTCTTGTTCGAAGCAAGCCAAAAAACCAAATGCGACAAAAAACTAGAGAAAATTAAAACCAAAAGAAATCTTCTTAAATGTTAAACTATTTTTCTGTTGTTTTTACCTATGAACTATGAAGGAATGCCGAAGTACTTTCAAACACACATATATAGCTACAAACATACATTTCTTCTAAGTTTTGTTGATGTTTTGTAATATTTTTTTTGTAATTGAAATACTGTTGTTTCTTCTATAGCGAAAATCCCTGTAAATAATTATCAATGAAATTAAGATATTTATTCTAGTTTAACTGGCAACATTTAGTTCTCAAACTATCCATAAATGTAAGTAAGTGTTAGTTAATTATTAATTAATGAAAATTAAATATTTATATAGTGTAAACATATAAGAAAACAAATTCTTTTTGCCATTAGGACCAAAAATAAAGAAAATTATAGAAAGGAATTTTTTGAAGTGAATTTCTAGTTTATTGATTTTATTTAAATTTTTGTTATTATATATTTGTTTTAATATCTTTCCGATTTTTTTTTTTTTCTTCATAAAAAAGTCTTTCCACAATTTTCCGATTCCGATTGCCTTTTGACAAAAATGCCTTTCCTTGATTTCACATTCATTTTAACGCAATTTTTTTACGACTAAGCACCTAAAAACTGAAATCTTGAAATTTTGAATATTTGGGCTGGGCTAATGAGCATTCCTAATGAAAGGTACTAAAAGTACCAATTATTAATTAAGGAATATACTCCTAGAATTTTTGAAAATTCGTACTAAAAGAAACGAAAAGCACTTTAAGGTGCAAAATATTGTACTATTGGTATTTATCGGCAATCGAGAGGTAGAATACCAGATGTCTGGTCTAGAATAAACAAAAGGATACCACAACGGAATTTTTGAAATTCGTACTAAATGTACCAAAATGTAGTAGATAGTATTCGGTTAGTTGGTCAAAATTCTAAAAGATTTTTTTTTTTTTTTTTTTGGGGAATTTTTTTACAAACGTTTTAGGCCCATTATATGTATAGCCTTTACAATACACAAAGGGCTTAAAATATTTGGCTCAAAACCTCACAAGATTTCAGATAGAGCTTTAAAACTTGATACAGGCCTTTTGGTTACATGTAGAATTAATTGTACAAAATATGGCTACGACCGGTTCACGTTTTGGAATAGCCTCCATACAAGGGAATGTCTTGATTTGAAGTAATTTTTACAGTTTAATCATAGTTCTCATGCCACTTTCGGAAATTTTGGTAATTTGAGTCCTTATAAAGAAGAAAACATCCCCCAAAAAAATGTTTAATAAAGGCTCTCGTTTTGGTAATAACCCTCATACGAAGGTACGTCCTGATTTCATCTATTTCCGGGGTCTTGGCTACATTTTTCAAATGGTTTTGACCATATTTAGTACCATGGGAGATAGAAAACCTCTACTCTATAAACGTTCAATGTAGTTCAATGTTTCTTGATTTTACCTATTTTGAGGGTCCTGACAACATTTTTCAATCGATTTGGTTAAAAAAATATATTTTGGTTGCTTTGGGAGTAAAGGGTATATATCCTGGTATACTTCCCATATAAGGGTACCTCCCAGGTCCTGGTTGCCAAACAATATCCTCCTCTAGGTTGTAATTCTTCAAAGGCAGATCATGTTACTAGGTCAGAATAACAAAACTCGAAATGGGGTTTTAAGTCTAAGGCCAATTTTTATTATGTAGGTGTGGGACATACCTTTCAAGTATAGTCACCATATTTACGTTCCGCCGAAGTCTACAATTTGTAACATTGGGTGATAAAAAATATATATGCTTTGTAGAATCTAAAATATTTCGAGGAGTTACAAACAGATGACGGGCTTAATACACCGTCCGTACTATGGTTTAATGCACAAAAAATGGGTAAAGGGCTGACTGATAATCAACGCCTAGACGAAACAGTTGAAAATAAAATCTTAAAATTTGGCTTAAAAGAGGTAGAAGAAGTTCTGTAATTAAAAAAATATGTTTGATAAGCAGATTTGAGAAAAAGTCGCTTTCGAAATTTTTGACACATTTTATCATAGGTACATCCAGATTTCCAAAATACAAATCCTCTAATCAGTGATACTGTTTGTAAGATAGAATTTTGAAAAAAAGTTTGTACGAAAGGTCGGAGTAATAATCTAAGGTTTGAGGAAAATGATGAACTGTTTATACCCTTCACCATTTTGTGAAGGGTATTTAACCTCTATCATTCCGTTTGTACCTCCTCGAAATATTCATGTAAGTCGATTTAGGGATGCTTGTCTGTTTATTGTAATCATGCTATCTTTGGAACAAATGGAGATGAAAGACTTCAATTCTTACCACATGTGTATTTTGCCTGTAGGCAGGTTAACTTCGAAAGTGACCCATGTCCGTCCACGTTTTAACAAAATTCGGTATTTTGATGGTTTTAGAGATATTTCTTACTGGAGTTGTTTCAAATTTCGTAATGGGTACTACAACCTACAACAAAAAATCGCGAAGACGTGGGCCTGTCTTCGGATAGCCCTCATATAACGATACCGATGTTCTATATTTTGGTGTTTTAAGCGGAATTATTCACCAGAATAGTTTCAAATTTCGTATTTCAAGTTCGTAATGGGCACTACAGCCCATCACAGAAAATTGCATATGCACGTCCACGTATGCGTATAGCCCCCATATACCGATACCTACCGATATTCGGTATTTTGATGATTTCAGCGGCATTACTCACCGGAATTGTTTTAAATTTCGTATTTAGAGTTCGGAATTGGCATTACAGCTTATGACAAAAAAAAAATGAAGGAACATGTCTTCGTAAGCTCCTCCCATTTTTTTATATATTTCAAGCACTTTCAAAACTTACCTGCTTTTTTAATTCATCCAAATAATTGATCCTCATTATCCTCATGTAACGATAGCTCCCAAATTGGGGATATTTTGACGGTACCAAGTAAAATAAAAAATAAGCGCCCAGCCCCAATTTTGTTCTACCATAACATTCAATCTTTTTGGTGCTTGTTTATAATAACAATAGCTGCGAACGTATTGTGGGTTCCATGGAAAGCGGATTCTGCTATGATAAACTTTGTTGTATTCAATTTAACATAATATTAATCAGTTAATTTTTTTTCGGAAACCTCGTGAACAAACACGGTTTTGTTTGTTAATTTTTTTCTTTTTCGTCTTGCTTGTTGTTGTAACCAAACAAAAGACCTCTAGCTAAACAATTTTAAATCAATTTAACTACTTTTTGTTAAACTTATTTGTATTTATTTACAAGTGCTGTTTTTCTTTTAGGTGTTGTGTATGTAAACTCTTTTTGAAAAACGAATTTTGAATATAATTTGTTGTGTTATTTTTTAATTACTAATTAAATGTTGTTCTTCCAAAGACTGAATTATCATGTATGTAAATTATTAAATATATATACATATATACAAAAAAAGAAAACAAATAATATAGGAGCTACAAAACCGAAAAACAAATACAGAAGCCCCTAAAAACACAAAATAGAGACAAACAAAAAAACTAAAACAGATTCTAAATTAAAACCTAACATTTTAACCGTATTAACAGAAAAACAAAACGCACATTCATATACACATAGAGGGAAAAAATATCGAATATACATACATATAGAAGCAGAAGAGAGGAAAAACAGGATTCCATAACAAACTACTGTACAAAGATAACAAAAATTACAGATACAAATGTGTAAACATGCTCCCCCCTGTATAACCGGAAAATGGAAATAAACAAAATAAAACCCTAGAACTACAACAACTACTACTACTGCTGCTGCAAAAAAATTAGTGTATTTGTTAATTAAGTTATAAATATTGAAAAGTAAATATACATTTGCGGAACGTATAACGTAAAACTATTAAGTGAATAAAAGTTCATGAAGAAAAAACAAAAAAGCTCCCCCATTTAATAACATATTAAACACTCACTTTCATGGTGACACGTGTACACACTCACACATAGCTACACACACATATATATATACCACATAGTTAATTTATAATGAAATTAAATATTTATAAACAACATAGCAGCATAACATTTAGTTGGATAATTTCCAAAGTAAATAAACAATTTGTAAGTCATTAAAGCAAAACGGGAAAAACGGAAACGTGGAAAATGGGAAAAACTAATTTATCCAGAGGGGACATTACTTTCCCCCCTCCATACAAGAAGAACGAGAATGAGATGACATTAGTATAAGTAGTTAATAGACTAGATCATGTATTACTTATTTAGGAAAATATTTTCATTTCCATAACTCAATACATCAACTGTGTATTTATATAAAACCGAAATCAAAGTAAATCATTCACACTCACACACACACACACTCACACACATTTTAGGATGTAATGTGTAACATTAAAGTTTAACAAAATAAATCAAAACAACAAAAACAACCCATAAAATAATATTTAAGTAAATTATAATTGAAAAGGAAGAAAACAAAACTCAAAAACTCTTATACATAGCCCATTACAACCGGAAATAGGAAAAATCTAACAAAACCGACAATTACAGTTGAATGTAATAAAAATAAATAAATAAATAAATATAGGCAAAATAGAAAAAAAAAAACACAGATACACTAAATAATAATAAATTTTTTGAGGTAAACATGTTAAAATGTTATAGTGATTACGATAATATCTAATTTAAAAACAAACAAAAAAACTAAAAAACCAAAAGGCATATGTAAAAAACAAACCAACCAAAAAACACGAGATAACACTTCATAATAAATATTATTAACTATAATTCAATTGTGGTATACTGAAATGAAAAACCAAAAACAAAAAAGTGAAAAAATAAAAACAAACAACTAAGTCTATAAGTAAACCTATATACGAAAGAAATGGAATAAAAATTAAAGTATAATACAAAAAAAAAATGCAGTTGTTTTTTTATTTTGAATATTATTTATGGCTGGTGGTATTTTGTTACAGGTAAGTAATTGGGATAATTACAATTGGTATTTCAAACTGAGTACAGTCTTCACTTAAAGTTTTCAGTGGATTTTAATTTGCAATTCAACTGTGTTATTTCTTGTTATTTTCAAATTCCTTTTTTAAAAAATAATTGAAATGTAACATGATTTATTCGATTTAAAAGGCAAGTCTATAAATAAATTATATGAGAAATCCATTCACCACATTGTGGAGAGGGCTATACACGAAATATTAATTTTTAACCACTTTTTGTGATGTGATCACCATATCCTACATTAAATATTTTTTGAAAGGAGGTAACCCCCCGAATCCATGTGACGCACCGTGTGTGAGATGTACATGGATTTTTATGGTTGGATTTACACCACCTAATGAGAATTCAAAATGTAAAATTGTATATTATTGAATTGGAAAGAAGCGCCAAAACCACGAAAAAATGTGGATAGATATGGAGCATCTTTAGGGTACTACAAACATCTAGTCCAAGTGTAATTTAATGATATTAAAAAAAACTCTAATTTGATCTCAACTGTGTGAAGGGCAAACGGATGGACATCCTTAGGTCGACTTAAAATATTATGCTGCTTGGGAATATATGTAATTCCCAGCAAAAATATGCCTTATCCAATAATAGGTTTACTAATTACTTACCAAATATCATCCAAACCCCAATATCTAAATTTCGCCCTTTTATCACCAATATAAACAGAGTTGGTCATGGCGTCAAGCAAATTATTTGTGCAAAAATTTCATCTCGATAGGACAATAAATGGATCCCGGACAGACATGCATAAAATTATTCCAGTGACAGCTCATTATATTACAAGCGTACAAAAACATTTTTGGGAGAATTTTCCAGAAAAAAAGTTATTTGTGATGGAATTCAAGAGTGGCAGTGTGATTTCTTTATATTTGGCTGGAAAACCACAAGTGGCTATCGCTAGAGCACTCCAGCATTTAAATGTGAATAACTCTTTTGTGTCTCGTACCATCGCTCGTTACCGTGATACTGGTAGCGTAGCCCGACGTCAAGGAAGTGGGCGGAAAAAACAACAACATCAGCAGGATTGGTTCGAAAAGTAAAGAAGCCACTTGATCGAAACCGCGTCGCAGTGGCCAAAAATATCTCCATTCGGAAAATATTGAAAAATGAGGTCGGGGTATAGCCATTGAAATTCCAAAAAGTGCAAGAACTTACACCGCAACAGAAAGAAACTAGGCTCAAAAGAGCTAAAGAGTTGCTTCGCTTGGCCGAAAGTGGTGAACTGTCGGATTTGGTTTTCTCCGATGAGAAAACATTCGTTGTCCAGCAGTTTGTAAACAAACAAAATGATCGGGTTTACTTTCCAAAGAGGGCAGCTGAAATTGTTAAAAACCTTAATTTAACATTGGGGCAGCACTCTATGACATCATTTCAAAAACAAAATCTTCAAAAATGGATTTGGACATAAGGGGCTTCCAATATATTGCAGTGTTGTAGAGTGTCACATAGTCGGCCCCGCACGACTTTAGCCTTGGCTTACTTGTTTCTTATACCGATAATATCAACTCGACGAGCTGAGACGGTTTAACTGTGGGGACAGAACGTTTTAGTCCGTTTTATAACCTCAGCACCGTTATATTGAGGCTATACGAAGACGTGGACCTGCACAGACAATTTTCTGTCTTAAGCTGTAGTATCCATTACGAACGTCAAATACCAAATTTGAAAAAATTTCCGGTGAATAGTGTCGCTAAAATCATCAAAATACAAAATGTCGGGAGGTACCGTTATATGGGGCTATACGAAAAGGTGGACCTGCACGGACAAACTCCTGTCATAGGCTGTAGTTTCCATTACGAACTTCAAATACCAAATTTGAAACAATTCTGATGAATATTGTGGCTGAAATCATCAAAATACCTAATATCGGGAGGTACCGTTATATGAGGGCTATATCAAAACGTGGACCTACGTGGCCCATTTTCAATACCAAAAGTCCTGCAGACATAACATACATTTGAGTAAAATTTTATAAATCTATTTCAATTCGTTCGAAAGCTAGAGTGCTTTCCTCAGACGGACGGGTGGACATCGCTAAATCTAAATTTTGTGCTGATCAAAAATATATATACTTTGTAGGGTCTATAATGTATATTTCGAGGTGTTACAAACGGAATATACCCTCCATACTATGGTGGAGGGTATAAAAACGATAAGAAATGTGGCTAAAGCTATTCAAATATCCGAAGATACCGATATATGGACATTATTAGAAAACGTACAGACAACATTAGATCATAGGTATTAGAAACGATTCATTACAAACTCAAATACCAAATTTGAAATAATTCTGTGGAAATGTGTCTAAAATCATCAAAACTTCGGATTCTGAAAGTATAGGAGCTTTAGGACAACATAGATCAATAGAGCTCATATTTAATACCAAACATTAACTTTTATGACAATTTCAATGTTCTATGTCAAACGATATGGACTTTATCTTGACTTCAATAGACATCAAACGGATAAACAGTAACGCATACTGTATTTATGGGTGTCCGACGAATATTTGAAAATGCTACGAAATAAGCAATGGTGATTTAAGTCACCCGACAAAAATTAGATTGTCAAGAAAAATTACAAAATAGGCCTGTGGTATACATCTGCATCATTCTGTCAATAAATCTCTCTGTTTGATCATATGTTTTTGCGAACATATACAAACTTCGGAAAATGTAGCACATTCGAAATATTGTTTTTAGTATTAAAAGAAAAAATATCTGGGACAAAACAAATGTGAAAAGAGGACCTTGAACCTAAAAATCATTTGCTGGGAAATTTTGGGTTAATATACTAGTTGTGCCTCAAAAACTGCTAAACATTCAAGTGTAACACGGAAAACGAAACATTATCCTGTATGCCAAACTAAGCTTCAATAAACTAAATCTATGAAGAAAATAAGTCACGAAATTGTATAATTTCATATCCAACTGTTGTAACCAACACATTTTGGCCAATTTCATCTGATGAATATTGAAATAGGTTTAATCAATATTTAAAATTCGATTTTACCATGAACATTAAATATTGATCCCTTTAAATCTATTTCGAAGATAATAATCCAATCACAATAATTATTTTAATTTTTAACATTTCCATTTTTAGCAACCAAATCAAATATTTCATTTTACGAATTGTTAGTCTTAAATAGAAATTATACGATTTATATGTGTCACAACACTTCAGGGGAGATGGACGGAGGCGGGCGAGGCATCATTATAACCAAATATAGCTGCCTTAGCTCATGCAACATAGATATAAACTCTGTCTCATTATATGAAATTGATTTGAATGCATAATATCAACTATGTCAGGATTATTCAAAACCATGCTAACCAAACATTAAAATATGACATAATTGCAATATTCAAACTAAACATGGATGGTTCTGGCGATATATGAGGATGGTTCGCAAATGGAATGATATTTGGAGTTACATTTCCCTAGGAGATAGTGTGTTCATGATACTTTACCTATTGAGAAATTTGCTGTCAAAACGATGGATACAAGTTTGATTTGGTTGAAATGCAAAACCCACTATATACTTCTTAGAACCAATTGCATTTTAAAATTTCATCAATTTCAATTTCACAAACCGCACACAATCCCCTCCCCTAATACCCATTCTAGACCCAATACAATGCCAAATCATACGACGTGGCTCCATTGGTCATTCATCTATTATGAAATCAATGAAAATTCCATTCTAATTTCCACACATTCACTTTCATGGGCCCCAGCAGCAAAGGAAAGTGCCCTTGCCGTTACAATTGCTGACAACACAAATGATAATGTTGTTGTTGCTGCCGTTGCCATTACCCGGACAGGCAGTGCCACACACAGAATTTGACATAAATCTAAGGACATCCATGATGTGTAATCAGGCATATAGCTTCGTATATAATTTAAAATATTTGCGATGCAAATTTGAATGGCCAGGACATTCAATTGATGCCAGCCAACTATTTGAACTGTTACTATGGACAATTTATCTGGCCAAAGTGATTTCTTGCCCGGTCTTTATGTATAAATAGAGATATTTAATACAAAATGTGCAATGTGAATGAAGCCAATTTCGTTGCGGAGGGTGGAAGGGAAATAAAAATAAATTAAGGAGGACCTATAATTTGGTGTAATGAGATAATGATTTGATTTTTGAAAAGAAGCAATTTTTGGAATATTTTTGCGAAAATAAAAAGAAACTAATAAAAAAATTTAGAGTAATTGTTGTAGGAACTCTTTGGCCTTACTTAGGAGCACTTTTTGCAGAGACCTAATTTTATAGCCACTCCTATAGTTTGAAGTGTGTCATTCCACTCCACGCCTGGAAACTCTAACTTTAAACGTCGCAGAATATACAGGGTTAGATGAAAAAACTGCAACCATTTTCAGACTGCTGTCATTTCTAAGCCACTCCTCCGAGAGCTATTAAATTTATTCCAGTGAGAGCTCATTATATTGTTAAAACAAGTACAAAAGCATTTTGGTGAGAATTTTCCAGAAAAAAAGTTATTCGTGATGGAATTCAAGCGTGATAGTGTGATTTCTTTATATTTGGCTGGAAAATCACAAGTGGCTATCGTTAGAGCACTCCAGCATTTAAATTGCTCGTTACCGTGATACTGGTAGCGTAACCCGACGTCAAGGAAGTAGACGGCAGAAAACAGCAACATCAGCAGGAATGGTTCGAAAAGTAAAGAAGCAACTTGTTCGAAACCCGCTTCGCAGTGGCCGAGAAATGACTAGTGAGCTGAACATATCGCAATATTCCATTCGGCAAACATTGAAAAATGAGCTCGGGGCAAAGTCAAGAACTTACACCGCAACAAAAAGAAACTAGACCCAAAAGAGCTAAAGAGTTCCTTTGTTTGGCCGAAAGTGGTGAACTGCCGAATTTGGTTTTCTCCGATGAGAAAACATTCGTTGTCCAACAGTTTGTAAACCAGCAAAATGATCGTGTTTACTTGCCAAGGAAGTCAGCTGAAAATGTGCACCTTCGGTTGGGCAGAACCAGAACTCAAGTGCCGGCCATGGTAATGGTGTGGACCGCCATAACAGCCGATGGTCGCTCTCCGCTCGCATTAATCGACCGTGGCACCAAAAATTGCTTAATTTTATCGCAAAAATATTCTGGAGGGTGTATTAAAGCCTTTGACATGCAAACATTTTGTCCGCAGACCTTGGACATTCCAACAGGACTCAGCACACGCCAACCAAGAATGGTTACAAAACGAGGTTCCTCGCTTCATTTCCAGGACACAATGGCCACCAAAAACTCTCGATACCAATCCGTTGGGCTATTGTGTCTGAAGTATTTTGGAGAGCAAGGTTGGTATTAAAAAATACCAAAGTGTCGATCACCTCAAGCAAGCGCTTCGCCGGGAATGGCCCAAAATACCGCAGAGCAACATACTGGCAGAGTGTGAAGGTTTCATTGGCCGTTTGAAGGCCATAATTCGTGCCCAAGGTGACCAATTCGAACAAATCTTAACCTATTCTTAAATTTGATGCTATTTCCGACATTTGTTGCTTCTATTCAATAAAATTAAAAAAAAAATTAGAAATTATGGTTATTGGGTTTGTTGCAGATTTCTTTATCTCACCCTTTATTTGTCTGAATGGCTGGTACGCACGATGAATCTCAAAAGTATTAATAAATCTTGTCCAAATTTCGAAAATTTTAATATTTTTAATATTTTTTAAATATTTCTGTTAGTAAAACATTTGGGGTCAACGAATATCAGGCGTGATAATGGATAATATCCATCCATGCTTTCTGGGTTTACTCCTTCAAACAATCAATATTTTGATTAGATTACATTATTCTTATAACAATGTAATTTGAAATTTAGGTCTACTTCTTCTGGTATACCTCAGACAAATAGTAGAGCATTAAAAATGTAATACAAAGCCAAAGCAATATATAAGGTTATTACAAAACCATGCATAGTAATACTTATACAAGGTTAAGTCTGGAAATTAGCAATATCTTTATTTTCTATATGTTACCTCCCCACACATTGTTCAATTTTCCAATAATTCCTATTCATATAAAATGTGGCGGTGATTTTTCATCAAAATTTGTCAATATATCTAATTATATAATATCTGGTTTGAAGATGTGATATACATGTCCACTCGTCCTGCTATCTAGATAAAATACAATTAAAATTTTGAAGAACATGACAATTTGTATTAAACTAAGTTCAGAAGCAAAAATGGACATTGTCGCCTAACTCCTATCAGGTTTATAATCTTTAATTATAGTAAAAAAACTGTTGTAAAAGAGGAGACGAAATGCCAATTTGTTCGATCTTCTAACTCCGAAATACTAATAAAATGCGAAGATCGAATAGTAAGTGCTACAAACTGGGATACGTAGATGTCGGAGAAACCGACAGATATGTTCTTGTAAATTCCCACTCACTTTTCTCTCTGAGAAGACTCCCCGTACCATTACAGCTAATTTTGTTGGAAAACGCATTATCTTTTAAATGTATTTGACTCTTATGTAACTTAACGTAAGACTACACCTAATAGTACACCTACACTATTATTCCTCGAGAAATTGACGCTTATTATATATCTCCTGTTTTATGTTGCAAATGTGTCTAGGACGAAGTAAATTCCAATACTTCCCTCATAAATTGTGTAAATAGTTTATATTTGGTTTGATTGTTGTTGTTATAATGTGTATTAAACATTACCACTGTCATTTTCAACATCATTATGACTATTTTCTATGGTGCTGTTCACTCGTTTGTTCCTCCCCGTAATACAATCGTCCTCTTTGTCATTCTACTACAATATCTTCCATTGAAATCCTAAAATATATCCAAGCTAAGGATCTTTGTAAAGATTTATATTTAAGTTAGATCCATTTTGAACATTTTTAACATTTTCACTTGTTTGTGTTGAGAGGACAACATTAACCACACAAAACTCAACAAGGAGCACACAACAACAACGACGGCATTTGTAGGTGGTAGTGGCAACAAAACTACAACTCCTTAAATGACTTAATATTCACTCGTCCACAGTTGTAGAGAACTAAAAACGCTTTAGCCGAACCGAAACTCTTCATAGTTTGTGACAAGGGCCATTGAATCAAAGGTTTAGCGGGCAAGAGAGTGGAAGAGGGGTGGCTGGCTACCTTTTGGACTAAAAGTCCTTTGAAACAAGAACAACAATAACAACACTTTAGTGATGATGAATTTTAATAATTTATCAAAATGTATGTCCTTTCCCCCACCCCCTCTCTTACTCTCTCTCCTTTTCTTCCTCGGTGTATAACTTTGTTTGTGTTTAAGTGGTTGAGTTTGCCGGTGCCCAAGCTGACAAACTGTGACAACAGCATTAATATTTCACATTGGCCTGGGGAGATGGTGTGGGAGGGGTGAATATGGTTCTTGTTTATATTGTCCCCCTTTCATATCATCGTGTGGGAGTGGTGGCGGGTGTATGGGAGGGTTGGCTTGAACTTGTATCCTTTTTCATAAGACAATTGGACCCCAGTCGGTCAGTGGTAATGCCATTGGCATTTTTGTGCCATTTTCTATTTGTAGCCATTGACCTGCATCCTAGCCAACCGTAGAACAAGCAACCATTTTGTATATTTGTTCTCATTAATTTTCCAAGTTTTCCATAAAAATTGGTTTCGTTTTCTTCTTCATTTTCATGTTATTTGTGGCCCTACGATTTCTGTTCATTTTTATGTTCACAGGAAAATATCATTTGGAATACTAATTTTCACAATTTTCTGTTGGTTTAATTATCGATACAGTGGTTGGGTGTGGGGAGAGAAAGAGCAAACTATCGAGGAAAGAATCCAAAACAAAAATTGTGTAAAATCGATTGATTTAGGTTTTGATTTTGTTCAACCTGCGAAAAATACCTTAAAACTTGACCTAAAAAGATGAGAAAATAGTCTAAGTAACATATTTTCAGGAAGCTAGGTTAACTTGGGAATGAAAATATAATCTCTTCGCAGTTATATATTTTCTTTACTAAGAAGCCGAAAATCCAAATAAAAAATTTAAATATAGCTCGCAATGAATTCCGATTGGGAGCTATGCATTTCCATGCTCCAATAGAGTTTATGTTGTCGTCCGTGTTGGCCCTCCAGCATACCTTCTTTTTGGGAATTTTTAATACTCAGTGCGTCTCCTTTAACTTCGCTGCTTGGAGGCATGTCCTTTACGCTCTCTAACTTGGCAAAAATGATCACTCTGACCGATGTCTACTCTGATTTGAGGAAAAAGGCGTTGGCGACAAAGAGTAACATAGCTTTAGTCTTTGTCAGATGGGCCATGAAAACTTTTACACTATAATAAGGGTGTAATGGTCCTGCTCATTTTTGAGAAAGACTCCCAATCTCTTTTCCGATAAGTTCGGATCTGATATTACTGGATAATTTTTTCAGGTACACAGTCTCTTTAGTTAGGCAAAAAATTTACCCCTAGCCCTATGGCTGTATGTCATCTAATGCGGAAAAGATTTGACTTATCGAGAATAGGTCTTAAACCCCATATCTTGCAGCACATATGAAAACCGAACCCATTAGGAATGTCAAATGTTTCTGAAATAATTTAAATACCGAATATAGGGAGGTACCGACATTTGGGACTATGAAGATATGAACTTGCATGGGAAATTTTCTGTCACTGACTGTAGTACCCATTACTAAGTGAAGTGTAAAATCATCAAAATACAGAATATAGGGAGGTACCGTTATATAGGGGCTATACCAAAACGTGGATAGATATAGCCCATTTTTAATACCAAAAGACGAAACACACATTTGAATAAAATTGTATCAATCTATTACAAGTTATTCGAAAACTGGATTGATTTCCACAGAAGGACGGTCATCGTTAAATTGACATAGAATTTCATGCTGATCAAGAATATATACAGGGTAAGATAAAAAAACTTCAACAATGTCAAACGCAATAATTTTTAGATTTTTTTTTTTTTTTTTTTGAAATTTTATTGAATGAAAGCAAAAAATGTCAGAAATAGCATCAAATTTTAGAATAAGTTTAGATTTGTTCGAATTGGTCACCTTTGGCTCGAATTATGGCCTTTAAACGGCCAATGAAACCGGCATACGCTGTCCGAATGTTGCTCTGCGGCATTTTGGCATATTCCGGGTGATCGACACTTTGGTATTTTTTAGTGCCAACCTTGATTTCCAAAATACTCCAGACACAATAGTCCAACGGACTGGTATCCGGAGATTTTGGTGGCCATTGTGCGCTGGAAATGAAGCAAACAACCTCATTTTGTTACCATTCTTGGAGCTGAGTGCGATGGTGCTGAGTCCTGTTGGAATGTCCAAGGTCTGCGGCCAAATCGGCTCTTATGGCGCCCCACACCATCACCACGGCGGGCGCTTGAGTTCTGGTGGCCAACCGAAGGTGCACATTTTCAGCTGACCTCTTTGGCAAGTAAACACGATCATATTGTTTGCTTACAAACTGCTAGACAACGAATGTTTTCTCATCGGAGAAACCCGAATTCGGCAGTTTACCACTTTCGGCCAAGCGAAGCAACTTTTCAGCTCTTTTGAGTGTATTTTCTTTCTGTTGCGGTGTAAGTTCTTGCACTTTTTGCAATATCAGTGCTTTGTCCCGAGCTCATTTTTTATACCCTCCACCATAGTACGGTGAAATACCGATATTCGGTATTTTGATGATTTTGTCGTCATTATTTACCGGAATTTTTTCAAATTTGGTATTCGAAGTTCGTAAGGATACTACAGCATCACGGTAACGAATGCTGGAATATAAAAAATTACACTACAACGCTTGAATTCCAACACGAATAATTTTTTTTCTGGAAAATTCTCACCAAAATACTTTTATACGCTTGTAAACAGTATAATAAGCTGTCACTGGAAAAATTTTAACAGCTGTCTGAAGTTGGTTGCAGTTTTTTTTTAACTTACCCTGTATATTAATGAAGCAATTTAGGTTTAAAGACGTACTTTATATGATTTTATGCAAAAATCTCCAACAAAGCATAATTTAATAGGGATAACGGCACAGACAAAAAATCTATATTGGCATTAAATATCAAGAAAATGTTTTCATCAATCTCGCCAAAAAATAAAGCTCAAAAGTATTTCCTTTTTAGATAATTTTTTCCTCTGCATTTTTTTAATTGCCGCCTGCTACCTGTCACCAACAGGAAACCCAATACAAAACTTCGAAGATCCAGCTCCATTCGTTCACCTGAAAACCAAGTGTTCCAAATTTAGTACCACATTTCAGAAACCACTTAACTAACAAACTTACAGTCAAACTTGACTTTTATACCAAATTTCAAGATTTTAGTCCAATCCGTTCACATAATACCAAATGGTACCATATTAGAACTTTTTTCTTTTAATCTCAGAATACAAATAGGTACAAAAGTTTTTTAAGAAAATTACATTCCAATGGTATTTGGTATTTTGGACTATCTGGCTTTTTTCTTACCTATATATTTCGTATTACTGTTGCCAACAGTACATTTGTTTCAAGAATATAGTTTAAAGCTGTCTAAACATGTCTTGTCTACTGCGTAGTCGGTAGTCAACCCTAAACTTCCATATCTTCCGCTTTACTACTTGACCACCTCGAAATGTCCCATCCAAAGTATCAAATTTAATCCTACGTTACAAGTTCATAACCTCCCCGCAAACACTGTCTAACCACAAAAAGAGTTGATTCTTGCCATCACTCACCGAAAATATCCGTAGATTATTTTTAATTAATTTTTGCTGTCACTGCTATTGTCGGAGCCCAATTTTATTGCCACCAGCAACGACTGTGTGTGTTCTTGTGTCGTCATTAATTGCTATTTGTTTTACTTATGAATTATTTATGAGAGGCTTTCGTTACTTAAGCATCGATTGTTTTCATCAACCTGTTAAAGGCACCCCTGCGACATGAGACGAATGTCGTCTTAATAAAGGGCTTTGTTGGCCGAGATCCACACCATCACATCTACACCCAGCAATAGGAAGTTGGTGGAATTTGTTTTTTGTTTTGGTTGTTAGTTACTTTGGATTGAAATATCAACAAGTGTTAGAGAATCAAAGGATAATTGTGCTACAATTGGATTAAATTACGATTACATAAATTGGGTTTGATTGAATTTTTGTTTTTACGCAAAAAAAATATTATTTGTGGACATTGATTTTTCGGGGGAAAACTGGGATTGTATAAAAATTATAGTTCGGTAGTGAATTTTGGAAAAGATAATTAAATTTCAAAAAAAAAAAAAAAAAAATCAACTGTTTATTGAAGAGTAATACATTTGTGTACAGGGTGAGATAAAAAAACTTCCACAAAGTCAAACGCCATAACACGCTACCCTAATGTTGCTCTGCGGTATTTTGACCCATTCCCGGCGAAGCGCTTACTTGAGGTGATCGACACTTTGGTATTTTTAGTGCCAACCTCGCTTTCCAAAATGCTCCAAACACAATAGTCCAACGGATTGGTATCCTCAGATTTTGGTGGCCATTGTGCGCTGGAAATGAAGCGAGGAACCTCATTCTGTAAACATTCTTAGGTGGCGCGTGCTGAGTGCGATGGTGTTGATTCCTGTTGGAATGTCCAAAGCCTGCGGCTAAAATGTTTGCGTGTCCAAGGTTTTAATACATTATCCAGAATATTTTCGCGATAATATTCGGCATTTATTCTGATGCCACGCACTTGAGTTCTGGTGGCCAACCGAAGGTGCACATATTCAGCTGACCTTTTTGGCAAGTAAACACGATCATTTTGTTTGTTTAAAAACTGCTGGACAACGAATGTCCAGGTTTTCTCATAGGAGAAAACCAAATTCGACACTTCACCATTTTCGGCCAAGCGAATTTTCTTTCTGTTGCGGTATAAGTTCTTGCACTTTTTGGAATTTCAATGGCTTTACCCCGAGCTCATTTTCCAAATATTTGCCGAATGGAATATAGCGAAATGTTCAGCTCACGAGCCATTTTTTGGCCTCTGTGATGCGAGCTTCGATCAAGTCTCATCTTAACTCTTCTGCTCATGTTCTTATTTTTTCCGACCACTTCCTTGACGTCGGGCTAAAGTACAAGTATCACGGTAACGAGCGATTGTACGAGACACAAAAGATTTATTCACATTTAAATGCTGGAGTGCTCAAACGATAGCTACTTGTGACTTTCCAGCCAAATATAAAGATATATCACTATCACGCTTGAATTCACGAATAACTTCTTTACTGGAAAATTTTCATCAAAATGCTCTTGTATGCTTGTAAATAACATAATTAGCTGTCACTGGAATACTTTTAACAGCTGTCGGACGAGTGGCTTAGAAATGACAGCAGTCTGAAGTTGGTTGCATTTTTTTCATATCATCCTATAAATTAATACAGAAAACCAAAAACTAACAAAAAATTATTTAAATACTCAGTATCTATTACATTGTTATTTTGTTAATGTATAATTTGAATAGAAAGGACATACATAGGTCCTTCTCCGATATTAAAATAATAACTTGTCATTTTTTGCAAGTTCATTTCTTTATACCATTGTCATTCCAAAAATAATCCTATTATTACAAAATTGCCCAGAAACTACTCATCATAACAACAATAAACTGAATCGAACCGGCTCTCCTCAACTCCCCATAAGTGAAAAAAAACTATCAATGAAACTATCATTTCATTAAAATTGTATGTGGCATAAGGACAAAAATAGACAGTGGCAAAATAAAGGATAAACATAATTCCTGGCACGTGTTCGGTTGGTGTCTCCGACACTTCAAAAACAAGATATCAAATAATTTCGTTCTATTGGAAGAGAAAAAAATCAAACAACAACAACAAAGAACGTTAACATAGCTCTGGTGACGCAGCAGAAGGATATACAGACTTACAATCAAATTGGCATGGGAGTTGAATTTATTTCCGTGTCAGGATAAATTTAATATCCCCTCTATCTTTAAGTGATTTTAACAGCTATGAAATATAAACTAAATTAAATGGAGGATTTTCTGTTAACGTTTATTTAGAAGCTTGTGCTTGCGGGGCTTTAGTATTTAATTACAAAGGATTTTAATGTTGCTGCTACTCTGCTGTTGGTGTTGTATTTTTTTATATTTTAAACTTGTATCAAAGAAATGCAAATAAGTGCTAAGAAAGTAATCTTATACAACAGAGCCTTCCTTATTGGGAGTTGTAGGAAATAATGTCGTGGAAATGGAGAGGGGTTAAAGTTCAATGATGGTAAACTTCAATTGAAATATTAGTACCCTTTCACTTATTCGCTTTTATTTACTCAAGACTTTAATAACTTATATACTTAATAAAGGGAATAAACAGAATACGTAGAATGTTATTTAGGATATTTCAATTCTAAGGCGCATATCCTCTATATTTCGAAAAGTGTAAATAAATCCAACATTTGGGGAAATGTGATGTTCGAATATATGAATTAGATTTCACAGGAGCGAGTATTTAAAAAACTTCTAAGTTAGCATGAAAAGAGCTGTCAGGGATCGGCACATGTCCATTTTGGAGATACATAATGGTAATGAGCTCCAAAAGAAATGCTTTGCATACTCACAAGAAGCACCAGTTAAGGAACCCGATGAGGGATAAATCATATGTTTTAAGGACCGCATAATGGCCTAGTAGACGAAGTTGTATTCCGGGGTTATTCATATTTTCTGAAACTTTACAGATCCCAATATTTTAGTATGAATTTTTGGTAGAGGGTATATTGTTGTCCTATTAAATCCCGCATTGAATAAAGAGACTATCCGCTATAACAAAAAATTTAATATCAAAATATAATTTTAAATTTGAACGAGTTGTATTAGCCAAGAAAACTTTTTCTCAAGGACTATAAAGAGTAAAATGATTGTGGAAGTTTTTAAAATATTTATATATTTATAATATTTATATATTTATTTATAAATATATACTCTATATGGACATATATCATTTGATAAAGTGCCAAAGGTACCTAATCGAAATAACAATTTTTACACTGTGTCTCTTTGGATCAAATCCGTTTCAGGATATTTGAAGTTGATACTGCTGTGTCCGTGCGTCTGCCTGGCTGGCAAGCAATATAAATCCCGAAGGAAGTATCCTATTCCGTCCAAACTTGGTAGATCGTAATATTATTGTCCTATTTTTATCGAGTTAAGACATAGGCACTTTTGGCTTATTCCTTCTGGTATCTCCACCACAAAAGTTCAAAATTTTCGAAGAAAATAATTAACCTCATAGAAAGATCATTCGATTTTGTTCAAAGTATGTAAGTCGAAATATTTGTGTAAGTGCTTAGCCAGGTGCGAATATGGACAATATCGGCAGACACCCTAAACTGGGTTAAAAGTATTAACCATGATTGTCCTAATAAAATAAAAAAAGAAGAAAAAACAAGTAAGCAAAGGCTACAGTCGAGCGGGGCCGACCGTTGAATACCCTACAACACTATAATAAACGATACAGTTTATATAGGCGAGAAACTCGAAAGAATTCCACAAGATATTGTGACAAATAATAAAAGAAAACCATCAGGTTTCGTTCTCTAATTTTCAAATAATAGCAACTTAAACTAATTTGCTCATTTCCAATTTATTGGTAGATGTTGCACGTAAATGGTCTTCCTAGATCTGGAACCAATGTTTCCCAAAGACCTATAATCTCTCAGAAGTGGCAAAAGATTAACATTTATTATTGGTTTTTTGACTGAAACGCATCTATATGAGATACAGGCATTTGACTATATTCTTCAACGGAATCAGCGTTAACGAAATAGTCAGAAGTGCGTCTTTCCTGTATTTGTGAATTCTCCACAAAGTCACTGGAATGGACATTTTCGTATTTTGTCTACAAAAGTTGGCAAACTATTTCACACATTGAATATTTTTGGATGGCCATCCAAAACTGCTTAGCTTTTGCAATGTCCGGTAACCCTCATTCAAATGTGTGTGAGGATCGGGCGATAATTACGACCTGCTGACAATTTTGCAGTTTTTTGGTCCATTTCAACCCCTAAATATATGGCGATTATCTCCAAAAAGAGTGGGCTTCTATTCTGACCCTCATCTTATCCCCATGCAAAATTTCATAAGGATCGGGCCATAAATGCGATCTGTATATGATATCCTGATACCCTAACTACTTAGTTTTCTTAGCTGTAGAAATATTACCAAATTTTTAATTCAAATTGAAAATATGCCAAAAATATGACAAAATTGAAAAAATATGAGAAAATTTTACAAAATCAATATTTTCAGCTTTAGAGAGATATTTTTATGCGCTTTTTTTAGACGTTTTTTCTTTCCTGCCAAGAGGCCATTCTGAATTAATGAGAACTGTCGAAATCAGTTCAGTCGTTCTCGACATATAAGAGATCTTTCAAGCATATCTTCTTTGATAGATATATATATCGCACATATTTTGCTATATATCCGATTTGTTGGATGTTAACATCAATGTAAAGATCAGAAGTAACCTTGTCATGGCTTTGTGATTTCGTCGGGATTTAAATATTCGCGGTTTAATCAAAAATTTTGAATTTTTTCAACAAAAAAGATATGGTCTATTTTACCCGCTAAATATTATCCAATGATCACCCAAATTGGTAGGGTTCTTCCCCGCCCTAAACTCTGGCTACATGCGAAATTCCGCGCATGGTCTATAATTGCGACCTGTGTAGCTACTGCTAATTCCTACATTTTTTCAGTATTTGGTCCATTTCAACACCTAAACATTTGGCGATCATCTCCAAAATAAATAGGCTTCTATTCTGACCCTAACCCCACCTTCGTGCAAAATTTCGTTAGGATCAGGCCATAATTGCGACCTGTAGCGTGATTACAAATTAACATGGACAGACGGACGGACATACATAGCTAGATCGACTCAGCTCGGCGAGCTAGGAAGATCCATATATACTTTCCTATATGGGAAACCAATATTTCGAAGTGTTATATAAATTCTGGCCCAATCAAACTTATAATACCCCCAACACATAGTGTTGTATGGTATAAATATTACTAAAGCTTATATTGAAATGCAAATGCAAGTCCAACGGATTGGTATCCGGAGATTTTGGTGGCCATTCTTGGTGCTGCGTGCAATGGTGTTGAGTCCTGTTCGAATGTCCAAGGTCTACGGCCAAATTTTTGCTTGCCCAAGGCTTTAATACACCCTCCAGAATATTTTCGCGATAATATTCGGCATTTATTCTGATGCCACGATAGATTAATACGAGCGGAGAGCGACCATCGGCTGTTATGGCGGCCCACACCATCACCATGGTCGAGTGGTTAAGAAATGACAGCAGTCTGAATTTGGTTGCAGTTTTTTCATCGTACCCTGTTTAATGCCTAATATTCAGTACTGTCAATTAGGTACACTTTTGTATAGCCTCCATAGGAGGCTTTTCGTAACTATTTTTCTCAAAAATAATTTTTTGTCACAATTCTTTCATTTGCTACCGTTAGTAGACATATTTTCTTGTCTTTTTTTCTATGTCTGAAAAAGGGCACTTTCCACACACAATACTTTTGCATACGCCCCTGACTCTCCTCTCTTTCTTTTCACTTAAAAGGCTCAGGAGATTTCAAGATGATAAGAGAAAAAAACGAAAGTCTTTACTTACACTTTCGTTAAAGGGGTGCTTTACTCTGTAACTAAAAACTGACAGGCTTATTAACTTGGCAAATAAACCAGGGCCATAAAATACAGCAGCCATGCCACCATGCCAGTCATTCAGCCACCAACAGTCACACTTCGGCTCCAACATCTAATGGAGCAAGGAGGGCTTAGCGAAAGTACAAGCATGACGATTCAATGTCAACATTAATTCCTTTAACAGCCAACATTCGTCTTCATTTGCCAGTAAGGCCGTAGACGTTTGTTGTTGTTCTTGCTGTTGTTTGAATACTCAGAACAGAATCTCACTTTCCAACGCCCGAAAAAAATATGAAATCCACTTTGAAAGAAGTAATTTTCTGTTTGAACAATCCAAAAAAAAAAAATTAAAATTGCTTTTGACGCGAAATTAAAATTGACCAACCGTTTTAATAGATTTCTTCTGCTATCCTTCGTTCTTCACTTTGAAAATACAATTTCGGAAACATTTTACCGTTTTCACAACTCTCTTTTATGGCTTCCACTGAAGAGGCATTAAAAATGCATAACGCAAAAATTGGGCATAGGCAAACAAGTGAAAGTGTGGGGTGGGTAATCTGAATTCTAGGAACCAACAACAGCAACAACAACACCAACACCAACCCGAACAAACAATGTTATTATTAATGCTTGTATTTTATGAGGAAATTTCGCAGACTTGTTTGTTGTCGTACAGCGGAGATAAACCATGACCGAGACTGTTTCAAAAAATTTATATTAAAATGCATTTAATATTCCGTTTGAAAACAAAACGGCTGTAAAATACAAAACAACAACAACAACAACGAAACGAACATGGACATGGACAAATGCTAGGGCAGCCGTCAATCGACTGTAATGGAATGACTCGCCTCAACCTCATTAGAGTGGAACATTTCGAAAAAAAAGAACACTAAGAGGCAACGCAGCAAAACTGGGCAAAGCAACTTTAGCAATTTTGTCAAGGCCGCGGCGATAGCAGCAGATCGGCATGGGTTGCGGCATATGATGTGCTTAACAAACTAAACAAAATTAAATTGGTTTTGTCGGCTGCTGTACTCCGACGTAACATTAAAAAATAGTTTGTGCCAAAAAAAAAGCTGATGTAAACAACAACAAGAACTACAGTGGCAATGACGGCAAGAGCAATACAACTAACAAGGGCATTGAAGAATCATCCGAAGACTGCGTTGATGATGATGATGACGATGACGACGAGCATGACAACGCAAATCGAAATAACAAAACACATTTTATCTCTTCTATTATATTGAATGGATTTGTTTTTCTTATTCTTCTGCTTCTTCGGCGAATGAATGACAGCGCGACAGGATATAAAATAATCAGAGCAATTTAACGGAAGCGGATGTTGTGGCAAAGGGAACTGCTGCTGCGAACACCACAACAGACCATTCACGAACATGGATGGTTACAACAACTTTTAGTCTAAAAGAATGAAATTTTGTAATTGTTTTCAAAAAGCTTCTTGAAATATAAATGGACTTCTAGGAATTTTTGGAGGAGTAAAATATTGATGTGTAATAAACTGAATGAACACTTCCAACCTACATAAAAGAATAGTGAAATGACTTAATAACTGACTGACTGAGAATCCACTATCAGACGAAACGGTTGAAGCTAGAATCTTCATATGGCTGGTTTTTTGAAATACGTACAATAAGGGTACGGAAGGCACCAAAATGTACTACAAATTTAATACTTTGAATTTGGAAAACGGAATGAGCTAGAAATTTGGAGTGAGAGTCATAGATGGAGTGCAGGATAGATGTTCCAAAGGGATTTCTTTTAAAATTTTAACCTTAAGGTTAGGGAAAGTACGAAAATGTTACTAATGGTACCATAAAAACTTGAAAGTTGGTATGATATGATATGAAACAATATGATTATGAATGAAAAGTAAATTTGATATACGAAGTTGATTTTGGAAAAGTGTGGTAAGTGTGCGAACTGTACTAAATGGTACTAAATTTGGAACAGGCTGTTGAACAGAAGAAGCTGGAATTTTAAAATTTTGTATTGGGGTCCTTTTTGTTGGAAGGTTTGTGATAAAGATGTGGTTTTAGAAATGTATATGACAAATGCACGAAGAGTAGTAAATAGTAATTTTGGTACAACTTGGTATAGGGTTAGCAGATAGTGCTTGCATTTTTAAATTTTATATTAGATGGTGGCTTTGGAACTGAGTATTATAATTGTACAAAAAGTACAAAATAGTACAAAATTTGGGACAAGGAATAGAACTGAAATCTTTAAATTTGATATATAGACCCTGTTGGTGTCTGTGCTTAGGATTTGGCGGTGGTTTGCAAATGCGTCATATATATTTGTACGAAAAGAACTAAATGGTACCAATTTTTTTATTGGGTGAAGGTATAGAGCTGGATATTGTGTATAAGGGTCGTTTTCATATATATCCTTGACATATGGAGGTAGTGTTGAAAGTATGTATGTGTACTGAAAGTACTAAATACTACTATACTTGGTCTTGGTTATAGGAGTGACATTCTGAAACATTCTGAAATTTGATGTTTAAATTACAGATGGCATCTGTATTTGAGATTTAGCGGTTGTTTAGTAATTCGTTCTATATTTGTACGAAAACTACTAATGGTACTAAAATTGCTATTGGGTGAATATATAAATCGTAAGGTATCCTGCTATTTAATCTAAATGTCACTATTGTAGTCTGTGTTTAAGATTTGGATGTGGTTTTGGAAATGTGTACTATAATTGTTCGAAAAGTACTAAATGGTATTAAAAGGGGTATTGTGTGAAAGAATAAGAATGGAAATCCAAAAGTTGATATTGAGATCTCTGTTGGTATCTGAGGTTGAGATTTGGAGGAGATTCGGAAATGCGTTCAATATTTGTACTAAAAGTACTTAACGGTACTAAATGGGGTATTGAGTGAAAGGATAGAGGAGTAAATCCAAAATTTGATATTTAAATTACTGATGGTATCTGTGTTTGAGATTTGGCGGTGGTTTGGAAATCCGTCCGATATTTGTACGAAAAGTACTAAATGGTACTATATTTGGTATTGAGTGAATGAATAGAACTGGAATCCTGAAATTTGATATTGAGATCTCTGTTGGTTTCCAAGGTTAAGATTCAGAGGTGGTTTTGGAAATGTGTACTATAATTGTTTGAAAAGTACTAAAAAGGTTATGGGAGAGAGCTGGAAATTTTGTATAAGGGTGTTTTTTATATATATTCTTGACATATGGAGGTTGTTTTGAAAATATGTATGATATTTGTACGTAAAGTACTAAATAGTACTTATTTTGGGTTTGGGTGAAGGGATAGAACTGGAATCCTGAAATTTGATATTGAGGTCTCTGTTGGCATCTGAGTTTGAGATTTGGAGGTTGTTTGGATATAAGCACTAAATTGTACGGAAAGTACTAAATTTGTTATTGGGTGAAGGTATAAAGCGTAAGGTATCCTGCAAGTTGATCTAGATGTCACTTTTGCTGTCTGTGGTTAAGATCTGGCAGTGGCTTGGAAATGCGTCCTATATTTGTACGAACAGTACTAAATGGTACTACATTTTTTATTGGGTAAAGGGATATTGAGGTCTCTGTTGGTATCTGGGATTGAGATATGGAGGTGGTTTTGGATATGTGTACGATAATTGTACGATAAGTACTAACTAGTACTAAATTTTCACCCAATGAAAGAATAGAGCTGAAATCCTGCAATTTGATACAGATGTTACTGTCTTGGGTTAAGATTTGGCGTTGGTTTGTATATGCGTGCTAAAACTGTACTAAATTTGGCAATGGGAAAAATTAAACACTGAAATTCCGAAATTTGATTTTGAGGTCACTGTTGTTATCTAAGGTTGAGATATGGTGATTGGTTAAAAATGCGTACTTTAACAGTACCAAAAAAAAGTAAAATACTACTAAATTGGTTTTGGGTGAAGAGATAGAGCTGAAATCCTCAAATCTAATATGGATTTCACTGTTGGTGTCTGTGGGCAAGAAGGAGGTGGTTTTGGAAATGCGTACTATGAACGTACGAAAAGTACAAAATGTGCTGTTGGGTCTTACAGTTGAAGTACTGAAATTTAGGTTAGGGTTGGTGCCCAGGGTGGAGAGAAAGAGCTAAAATGCGTAGCAAGCTGTGCAAAATGTATGGTAATAAATTTGGGATTGGCTCGGAGGATAGATCTGAAATTCAGAAATATGATATGGAGACCACTGTTGGTATATAGCTTTGAGAGAAGAAGATCTAAATGTGAGAAGAAGGTGGGAATGCGTACTATGATTTTTTGAAAAGTACTTAATGGTACTGAATTTTCCGTTGAGGGAATGGATAGAGCTTAAATACTGAAACTTTATATTTAGGTCTCTATTAGTTGCCAGATGGTAGTGGTGGTCAATTATACCCTACAACACTATGTATTGGGGGTATTATAAGTTTGATTGGGCCAAAAATTATGTAACACCTGGAAATATTGATTTCTCACATAGGAAAGTATATATGGATCTTCCTATCTCGCCGAGCTGAGTCGATCTAGCTATGCATGTTCGTCCGTCCGTCTGTCCATGTTAATTTGTTTGATGATAGAACCCTATTGCTTTTGGAGATGATAGCATAATATTTAGGGGTCCTGATTTTGCAGTTGCTCTGCAATTTGCAATTATGGATCAATTGAAGCGGAAGTTAGCATGGGGCTAGAGCTTAGGGCTGGGCAGAAGCCTTCCAATTTTAAATGTCATCGGGTAATATTAAGTGGGTGAAATTGACCATACCATTTGTGTTAAATAAAAGTCAAATTTCCCATTAAACCGCGAATATTTTTATCCCGGCGAAATCACAAATTGAAGAACTGGTCAATTCTGACCGTTACGTCGATGCCGATAGTAAACATATCGGATATATATGTATAGCGAAATATACAGAATGTGTATATACAAAGGAAAGGGATGTAGCTAGAATGCTTATATCTCAAGAATGGTTAGACGAATTTTGACAAATTTTGTCAAATCAGAATGCCCTCTTGGCATAAAAGTATTAAATCTAAAAAAATCGCAGAAAAATATGCCAATAATGATGTGAATATCGATTTTGTAGTATTTTGTGACATTTTTTTTAATTTTTCAAATTTTTATCGCATGCGATTTTTTCAATTTGACTTATAATATTTTGTAATATTTTTTCACCTTACAACACAGGTTGGGGATATTATATAAGTATTGCAAATATCGTCCGATCATCACGAATATTTTCACAAGGGTAGGGTTGGGATCAGAAGGGCTCGGCCTATTGTTTTTAAAGGTGTCCGCAATATATTAGGGGTTGAAATGGACCAACAACTCAAAATGGTCGTGATTTTGCAGCAATTATAAAGGTCACAAATAGAAACCACAGGACACGAAATCTCGCATAAAGTTAGAGTTTAGGACAGCGGGTACAATAGACCACTAATTTTGTGTTAAAAAATACCAGCATTACTTGCAGGCGATATCTAAAATACACAAAAGGCGAACTTCTGGCTTTTTTATGCTGATTTCGTTGACGAATATAGCCAAATATCGTAGACAAGCAAATCATATAGATGAGTCTAAATTTGGAAGCAAAAAGCCCCTCCGTCTTGCTTTTGGAGAAGATTGCAAAATATTTAGGGGTTAAAATTAACCAAAAACACAAATGTTTTCCCGACCACACAATTGAAGCCAATCGACACGACTGTGAAGAGAGTTAAGGACAGGGAAGAATTCTAGCATTTTGGATGACCATTGGATTATTTTTAGCTTTTAAATGGATTACAACAACTAACAGCCCGACGGAGTGCATAAATATTGGGCAAATGTCTCTAGTCAAAATCCTAATTTCAAAAGCGAAATCTTCCAATATGGATTTAGACATAAGTGGGCTTCTAACATATTGTAGTGTTGTAGGGTACAACATAGTCGGCCCCGCACGAATATAGCCTTTGCTAACTTGTTTTTATTATGAAAAGACGTTGAAATAGTTTTGGCACAAAAATTAGCCATTTTTCGATTATCCTTTTCGATAAAGGAAAAATTTGAATTTGAAAAAAGGTTATCGAACTGATGCAGCCGAAAAGTCAATAGGATGTATAATTTTTTTTTCAAAAGTTTGTTCAAAAAAATAACAAATTGTGCACTTTGAGTACTAAAATTATCTGTAATTTTAAATACATAAAAATGGACTAACTTTTCTTTAAATATTCTCCACTTACGATCTCTTAGACTGAGGAATTATTACATTTTTTTATAATATACCATATTATTGAAAGTAAATAAAAACAATTTTGCCAGTCCTTCATTCATAAATAATTGCTTTAACACTTCACATCTCATCTATGCGTTCATACTCCTAAAAGACATTGATTGGCTCGTGATATGTCAGATAAAAATGGCAAACGAACTCTTAACAAACCAAAGACCTGTTGCACCCTACTTGACCCAATTATTTTCACTTTTAATTAGTTTTCTGTCAAACAAATTACTCGATGGTCTCTGGCCACAATGACCTCTTGGGTTATGACTCCAAGAGAGCAGCCAAGAGAAAAACTTATAAGAATAATTAAGGCACATGTAAAATGTCAATTTAATATTCCACTTTTAAATATTTAATTTAATTTAATTTTATTACCTCGTCTACATTACATTTTTTAGCCACTTGACCACTAATTGGCTTTTTGGGTTTTTTGCAGCTTCGGTCAGGCACTGCGTTTGGTGTAGCATGGATGTGACCAACAATGTGACATTTGTACCTCATGATGTTTTTATTAAACCCCAAAAAAATGGAGACAACAAGGCAAACCTTTCTCATAGAATATGTAAGTATGTATGTGTGCATTAAAGCTTTGTAAAAAATGCTAGCATTGGTTTGTCGGGCTGCTCCGGCTGTCTCAGCTTCAACCACCCAAAAACGACATGCAACCATATTTGAACAGGTAAGTTGTGACCGTTTCATACAAAAAAAAGTTAAAGTTGTTAGTAGCGGCAGTAGCAGCAAAAACAGCAGAAAATAGTTTTAACAATTGTAAAAGCTGCATTGTTTGTGGTTTCCATTTGAAAGTTTTATCTCTGGCAATTGTAACAATAACTTCCGGCATTTTTGGGAATTGTTGGAGATTTGGTCGAAAACTTTCCTAAGTGGATGCATGTGGGATATGGCCAAGTTAGATGCCAAAATGCCCAAGCGAAACTAATGCTTTAGCAAAATATGAAATTCTAATAATTTACAGCATTAGCGGTTACATAAATTATTGGATGCAGACTGGTTTAGTGGGAGGAATAAAATGTGTCGTAGCTGAATGTCATCATGAATTTTTTGAGGGGAATTCGGTAAATTGTCGTGAATTTTTATACATTTCACCTTGGGAAGTAGGGAATATTTAATTTGTCATTCCGTGTTATATATATATATATATATATATATATATATATATATATATATATAATATATATATAATTCTGTGTGTCCGGTGTCCACATTTTAAGACTCCGAGCTTTGAAGTGGAATTGAAAATAAGATATACAGGTCCACGTTTTAGTATAGCCCCCATACGACGGTACCTCTTGATATTCAGTATTTTGATGATTTTAATACAAATTTTTAATGGAATTATTCCAAATTCGGTATAAAGACTTTGTAACGTATTATACCCCTGGGGGCAAAACTTTTTCTGTATAAGTTTACGTTTTACAATAGCTCCGCCTCAAATATTAATACCTTCGGATATGCGATGTTTTGAGGATGTAAGCTACATTTTCCAACGGCACTGTCTAACATTTTCTGTTTGTAGTTCGGAATAGGTTCTAGCTATGCTGGAAAACATTGCATATAAAGGTCCACGCTTGCCTATAGCACCCATATAACTGTACTTCCCGATATTCTGTATTTTAGCTATTTGGCTATCGTTAGAGCACTCCAGCATTTAAATGTCAATAAATCTTTTGTGGCTCGTACCATCGCCCATTACCGTGATACTGGCAGCGAAGCCCGACGTCAAGGAAGTGGATAGAAGAAAACAGCAATGTCAGCAGAAATGGTTCGAAAAATAAAGAAGCGACTTGATCGAAGACCGCAGTGGTCGAAAAATGGCTCGTGAGCTGAACATATCGCAATATTACATTCGGCAAATATTGAAAAATGAGCTCGGGGTAAAGCCATTGAAATTCCAAAAAGTGTAAGAACTTACACCGTAACAGAAAGAAAATAGACTCAAAAGAGCTATAGGCCGAAATTGGTGAACTGCCGAATTTGGTTTTCTCCGATGAGAAAACATTCGTTGTCCAGCAGTTTGTAAACAAACAAAATGATCGTGTTTACTTGCCAGAGAAGTCAGCTGAAATGTACACCTTCGGTTGGCCACCAGAACTCAAGCGCCGGCCATGGTGATGGTGTGGGCCGCCGTTACTGCCGATGGTTGCTCTTCGTTCATATTAATCGACCGTGGCATCAGAATAAATGCCGAAAATTATCGCAAAAATATTGTGGAGGGTGTATTAAAGCCTTGGGTACGCAAACATTTTGGCCGCAGACCTTGGACATTCCAACAGGACTCAGCACCATCGCACTCAGCACCCAAGAATGGTTACAAAATGAGGTTTTTCGCTTCATTTACAACCCACAACGGTCACCAAAATCTCCGGATACCAATCCGTTAGACTATTGTGTCTGGAGTATTTTGGAAAGCAAGGTTGGCACTAAAAAATACCAAAGTGTCGATCACCTCAAGCGAGCATTTCGCTGGGAATGGGCCAAAATACCGCAGAGCAACATCGGGCAGCGTGTGACGGTTTTATTGGCCATTTGAGGGAAATAATTCGTGCCAAAGCTGACCAATTCGAAAAAAACTAAACTTATTCTAAAATTTGATGGTATTTCCGACATTTTTTGCTTTCCGGTATATCTTCAACCGATTGCGGGTTAATTGTGCACCAAATGGCCAATATCAGTCCAAATGACCTGAATTTTGGCACATCCAACCGAATTCAACCTTGACGACATATATTTTATCCGATTTGGTGTTAAGTCCCTCACATTCGTAATATTCACTACACAAGAATGATATTTGGTATATCAGAAACAGCCCAGAAATACTTCTGCCAAATTTTATCAAGATCGGTTCAAATTTCAATATAGCTCCCATATGTACCTTTATCCGATTTCAGGTCTATTGTGCACCAAATGACTAATATCAGCCCAAATGGCGCAATTCCGACTGAATTCGTTTCAAATTTTGTGAAAATCAGTTCAGATATAGCTATAGCTCCCATATATATGTTTTTTCCGATTTGGTGTTTAAGTCCTTAAAAAGCGTAATATGCACTCCACAACAATGATCTTTGGTACCAAATATTAGGCACATCTCTGAAATAATTGCTTAAAATTTTGTCAAGATCGGTTCAGATTTGGATAGAATACCCATATATATCTTTATCCGATTGCAGATTGTTTGTGCACCAAATGGCTAATATTAGCCCAAATGGACTGAATTTTGGCACTTCTGACGAAAAATCTTGTTTTCAAGAACATCTCCAGGAATTTCTTGAAAACAGGATTTTTGAAATTTTTTTAAAATATTCCTTGTCATGTCCAAATTTAACGGTTCAATACGGCCGAAATTAACGTTGTTATTACTAAATTAAAATATATTCTCTATTTATATTGATTCCATCCCACTCTCTTCACCTCATATATTCCTTGAAAAATAAACCTCTTTATTAAAGCAACAGCCAACTCCTTCGAATGGGTTACTTTAAATCCTAGCACCAAAAACAAAGGCGATATCAAATATGATTTTCATTATGTTTCAATCAAGGATAGCACAAATTGCTCTATCCGCATTTCTTTGCTTACCAAAATCCAACAAGAATATTCCTCTTAGCTTTTTTAATTAAATTAAGTACCAGGGCTGTCCTAAGGACACAACAATGCCAAACAATAGGCGAACACACGCACACACATACACTCTCAAATGATATTTCAAGGTAAGTAAAGTGTTGCTGGTAATAAAGACCCATTCCACAGCAAAGGTGTTATGGCAGAACAACAACAACAACAGCAACATCGACACCAACCCATCATATTCTCAAGTAGATAATTTAATGGGTGGTATCGGGGGTGCCAGTAGGTGAAAGCATTAAAATACCATAAATTAATGTTTCTCGGCAGCGTAACACCTCACAGCCCACAAATTGGGTTGAAGGGTGGTAGGGGTGGCAAAGTTAAGGAGCACTCAATGCCGAGTAGAACATAAAACAACACAAAGGACTACTACAACCACTACTATTTACTGGCCATAAAAAGAGTTCCTTCAATGGTTTAATTATTGTTTTGAGTTGAAAATTTCCATGGCATAATTGAGCGTGCCTATGCTATTAGGAAAGCGAGACTTCCCATAAAATTACACATTGTTGGATATTTCCTGCATTGCAGGATGATAGGTGGGGGAAGTTGGGGCCAAAATCGACATTTTCAAAAGAGGGTTTTATGTTTGTTTTTATTTCTTTTTAAAACTTTTTTGGGTATCCCTGAAATATGAAACCAAAAAAAGAAAAAACATTTTATTGAACAATGAGACCTTGACTGGAATTACCGGTCAAATGTAGCATTTTTCTGAGAAAAGGATTTGAAAGGATATATCAAGGTAAACAATTCACTAGAGTTGCTTTAGCTAAAAATAAATTTCAAAGGTTTTTACAAAAGGCGGCACTTTAAGATTTTTGATATTTATGGAGGTGGTTAAAATGGAAGACGGTAAAACTTGTTTGTTTTGGTTTTCAATAAGGTAGAGTGTAATATATGTATGCAATAAACTCCATTTTATAGTAGTCATTTGAAACTATTTTCAATAATATTTGTATATTTTTTTAAAATTGTCTATCATTTTCTTTTTGAGCCAAATAATTTCAGTGAGAAAATTACTGTTCAGTTGTGAATCCGATATATGCTCCATACCAAAAATTACCAATATAAAGTATAATTGTAAACATTGTGACTTTATGTTGCCCTAAATAGAACTGCACTGTCCTTTGGTGTATTCCAACAGACACACATTCACAACAAGACCCAAATATTGAAACAGGTGACATTTTTGAAATAGGTTTCTTTTTACAAACTAATAATTACTATTTTGTGTATTGAGGATGGTACCCACAAGGAACCCTGAAGCTACCCTCCCCCTAATCCTCCCACAATTTTTATAGCAATTGAGCAAAAGGTACTTAGGCCAAGTGCCGATGAACACACGCTGGTGACACTGAGGTTCCGGCAAGGGCAAGTGTTTATTTTGGAAAATGAAATTTTATATTTGGCCATAAAGTAAATTGTTTAAGGTAAATGTTGTGTTGTTTTAATGAATCCCATCCATACCTTAGCCACGAACTCCTGCCACAACTAAGATATGATAAAAAAGAAAAAGAAAATAGCCAACAAACCTCCTTCAACTATGGCAAACAAACAACATTTTTATTTTTCTTCCTTTCGTTCTTTGTGCAGGTTTCGGTTTTCAAGATATGGTTAGTTTTTGAGTGAGTTTAAGAAATTTATTTGAAACTCCTTGATTTTTGTATTTTGGCCAACATATTGCAAAATATGAAAGGAAAGAAGAAAAAAATGCTGGAAAGTAACACAAGGGAGGGTGGTACCTTTTACAAACAAAATTAAACATTTCAAGCAATTCTTTTAAGAAGTGTATTCTAAGCCTATGTCCGCTTATTTAAATTTCGGGGAGGAACCGAAGGACTGGGCCAATATTTTTCATTTCGTAACTGACGTAAGTCTGATTTAAATATTTCGAAGTCCAAGGTTTGGACCTCCACTTTATATGAGATTTGGGCGTATTTTTTTGGAAAGAGTGGACTGTATTCCTTTTTTACACTTCATATCCACGCATATAGAATAGTAGTGAAATAACTGACTGAAAGGGAATCAACGCCCAAACGAAACGACTGAAATTAGATTATGGAAAATTTGCACGAGGCTGGCTTTTTGGAAATTATTAATAAACAAGTAAGCAAAGGCTATAGCCGTGCGGGGCCTACCATGTGATACCCTACAACACTACAATATGTGAGAAGCCCCCTCATGTCCAAATCCATTTTGGAAGATTTCGTGTCCTTTGGTTTCTATTTGTGACCTTTATAACGCCTGCAAAATCAGGAACATTTTGAGTTGCTGGTCCATTTCAACCCCTAAATATATTGCGGACATCTTTGAGAACAATAGGTTTAGCCCTTCTAAGCCTAACCCTACCTTTGTCAAAAATTTCGTGAGGATCGAACGATAATTGCAATCTGTATATAATTAATAACCCCAACCTGTGTTGTAAAGAGCAAAAATATTACAAAATATACACTTCAATATTATAAATCAAATTGAAAAAATCGCATGCGATAAAAAATATGAAAAAATAAAAAAATGTCACAAAATACTACAAAATCTATATTAACATCATTATTTGTATCTTTTTATGCGATTTTTTTAGATTTCATACTTTTATGCCGAAAGGGCATTCTAAATTTACAACATTTGTCAAAATCGATCCAGCCATTCTTGAGATATAAGCATTCTAGCTAACATCAATTTGCTTTGTATATACACATTGTATATATTTCGCTATAAATATCCGACATATTTTTACCAGCGGCATCTACGTAACGGTAACAATTGACCTGTTCGCCGGGATTAAAAATATTCGCGGTTTATAGGAAAATTTGACTTTTATTTATCACAAATGCTATGGTCTATTTCAACCACTAAATGTTACCCGATGACCATCAAAATTGGAGGGCTTCTCCCCAGCCCAAAGCTCTAGCGCCATGCTAACTTTCGCTTCGATTGGTCCATAATTGTGACCTGTAGAGCAACTGGAAAATCAGGAAATTTTTCAGTTTTTGGTCCATTTCAACCCCTAAGTATTATGCGATCATCTCCAAAAGAAATAGGGTTCTATTCTGACCTTAACCCCACCTACATTTTAAATTTCATGAAGATCGGCCCATAATTGCGATCTGTAGAGTGATTACAAATTAACATGGACAGACGGACGGACGGACATACATAGCTAGATCGACTCAGCTCGGCGAGTTAGGAAGATCCATATATACTTTCCTATGTGGGAAATCAATATTTCGAGGTGTTACATAATTTTTGGCCCAATCAAACTTATAATACCCCCAACAAAGTGTTGTAGGGTATAAAAAGTACGAAAAGTTCTAAAATGTACTCAAAATTAAATGCTTTGTACTGGACTAAAGAAATTAGCAAACGAATTTAAAGATTACGAAAAGTTTTAAAATGGTACTAAACTTCTAACATAATACCATTTGGTATTATGTGAACGAATAGAGCTAAAACGTGAAATTTGGTATGATAATCAAGGTTGGAAAATAAGTTTGATTTACAAAAGTGGGTTTTAGAAAATTATAGAAAGTATGCGAAAAGAAGCTTGAATTAAGAAATTTGTATTGGTGATCCCTGTTGGTGGTAAATTTGTGTTTTGTGTACTACAAGTGCACTAAAATATGTACTAAATGTTATTAAATTTGGTATTGAGTGAATGTATGGAGCTGCAATTTCGAAATTAGATATTGAGGTGTCTGTTTGTATCTGGGACTGGACCTAATACCAAAGAACAAATATATATGACAAAATGGGAATTATATGCTGATCATAGAAATTCAGACAAATACTTCTAGGCGTTTCATTCAAAATACGAAATTAATATAACCTCTATTTCATGATAAAGAGGACATAAGAGTTAACTCTAAGTTACGGCAGCCTCAAAATGTACACTTTGAAACGACTACAAAAAAAATTCAGATCTAACTCCCAAAGTTCTGGTGGAACTTGGTTATGTGAGATGAAAATAGGATTCTATATTTCTATGCCATAGCCCACGAAATATGCGTTTTCCATGAGGGATGTAAGACTTACATACAGTGTAAGATGAAAAAACTGCAACCAACTTCAAAATACTGTCATTTCCAAGCCACTCGTCCGACAGCTGTAGAAATTATTCCAGTGACAGCTTATTATATTGTTTACAAGCGTACAAAAGCATTTTGATGACAATTTTTCAGAAAAAAAGTTATTCGTGATGGAATTTCAAGAATTTGGAAATTTTCCTGAAAATTGACTAGTGCCCTTCAATTTCAAACGATCGCAAATATCTCTTAAACTAATAGACTTAGGACTCTGGGAATGGTTCCATTGTGTCAAGGAATATTTTTTACACTAAAAACAGCTCTAATATTAGATGTATTTTATTTAAACAAAGAGATAACAGCCTTCATTTCAAGAAGTTGGAAATTTTCCTGAAAATTGACTGGTGCCCTTCAACTTCAAACGATCGCAAATATCTCGGAAACTAATAGACTTAGGACTCTGGGAATGGGCATGATAGTGTGCTTTCTTTACATTTTTTGCTAGAAAACCACAAGTGGCTATCGTTAGAGCACTCCAGCATTTAAATGTGATTAAATCTTTAATGTCTTGTACCATCGCTCGTTACCGTGATACTGGTAGCGACGTCAAGAAAGTGGACGGTTGAAAACAGCAACATCAGCAGAAATGGTTCGAAAAGTAAAGAAGCAGTGGCCAAAAAATGGCTCGTGAACTGAACATAACGCAATATTCCATTCGGCAAATATTGAAAAATGAGCTCGGGGTAAAGCCATTGAAATTCGAAAAAGTGCAAGAACTTACACCGCAACCAAAAGAAAATAGACTCAAAAGAGCTAAAGAGTTGCTTCGCTTAGCCGAAAGTGGTGAACTGCCGAATTTGGTTTTCTCCGATGAGATCACATTCGTTGTCCAGCTGTTTGTAAACAAACAAAATGATCGTGTTTACTTGCAAAAGAGGTCTGCTGAAAATGTGCACCTTCGGTTGGCCACCAGAACTCAAGCACCGGTCATGGTTATGGTGTGGGCCGCCATAATAGCCGATGGTCGCTCTCCGCTCGTATTAATCGACCGTGGCATCAGAATAAATGTCGAATATTATCGCGAAAATATTCTGTATGGGGTATTAAAGCCTTGGGCAGGTAAACATTTTGGACATTCCAAGAGGACTCAGCACCATCGCACTCAAGATTGGTCACAAAATGAGGTTCCTCCCTTCATTTCCAGCGCACAATGGCCACCAAAATCTCCAGATACTAATCCGTTGGACTATTGTGTGTGGAGTATTTTGGAAAGCAAGGTTAGCACTAAAAAATACCAAAGTGTCTATCACCTCAAGCAAGCGCTTCGTCGGGAATGGGCCAAAATACCGCAGAGCAACATTTGGGAAGCGTGTGACGGTTTAATTAGCCGTTTGAAGGCCATAATTCGTGCCAAAGGTTTCCAATTCGAAGAAATCTAAAATTATTCTAAAATTTGATATTATTTCCGAAATTCCGAAATGTAAAATTATGGCGTTTGACTTTGTTGCAGTTTTTTTTTTTTCATTCCACCCTGTAAATGTGTGATTATCGTAATAGCCTAATTAAATATGTTGCATATTGGTACATACCATTATAGTATTTAAATATGATCCATTAGAGCTATGTTCCATAGGAATTTTCAAATCACATTTCTCAAAACATGTTGCCGAAATCATACCTGTAACAATTTTCAACTTGTTCTCGATGCATGAATATAAAATTATTTTCCAACTTCAGAGATAGGTTTGGCCAGTATACCTTAAATGTCGTATCCATTCTTCATTTAGTATTATTCCTTTACCTCCTTCACACTCCTTATACCTTCATCTGTATATGTGGGCAACTTCTTTATGTCCTCTTATTTCAAAAAGATGTAACTTGAAAAGCAAAACCCCCCTCATGCATCATAGTTTTAATGCAATCAATGAGATGATTTACATTTATGTGTCAAAATCAAATAAATTTTGGTCGAAGGCATTCCTGTTAAATCTCTGTCCCTGTGGTTTCGGCAGACAAGGAAAAATAAGCACACGCACGCACGCACGCACGCACTCACACACATGCACTTACTCACACTCAAATAGCGTTAAATGTCAAAAGCTGGTACTCGGAGGAGACAAACAAACGAGGCATCTGCCGCTCTGCTGTGTGTCAGATATCTTTTTCAGTTTCCTTCGTTACGCTAAACTCGACTCGACATATTTATGCACAACACGAATGCATAAATTCATAAATGTATGATTTTGCTCATGCGAGTTGTATGAAACTAAAAACGTTTTACAAAAATGCCATCATCAAATGGAGACCGACTCGGTGAGGATACGATGTTGGCAAGAGAAGTTTCGCTCGGCATGAAAGGTGAGAAATCAAGGGAAAAATGAGGTCGCCACATTACTGAATTTAATAATAAATTATTGAAATTTGTTAAGGAATATTTGCTGAGTTGTTATTATTTATACCCTTGAAAATACGCAAATATATGATCTTCTATTCTCGACCTTATCAATAGTTCCCAAATTTATTCATTGCATATAATCTCGTTACTCCAAATATGGGTTACTAACACAATTGCAATACGAATTTATTTAGCATGATGATGACAAGTATCCTTAGAGCATTGCTGCGCATTTCCCAAAATTTTAAGAAAATCCTTCGCACATGACGTTGGCATAAATTTGATAGTCATTTTTTGTAACAAATTGCATGCAAAAATAACGTCATGAATATGTACATGTATGCATATGTGTGTGTGCGTGTGTGTATGTCACAAATATCCATATACTGGTATGTGCGAATGACTGTGCGTAAGTTTCTCTGCCATGCCTTGCCATGCGAACGTACGAATGAATGAATGAAAGTAAACATTGGCAATTGCAAAAACTTGTTTGGGCTGCTCTTCAAACACCACCCATCGCCCACATGGGAGTCGGTCGGCTTCGCACAAAGAGCCGCACACAAAACTCAAAGCTTAGATGATGAAACAAAAGTAATAGAATACATGGCGTACGATGAGCAGCACAACAGCATGCCGTACCATGACATCCCATGTCATGCAATGAAATTGCTAAAAGTTGCACTTTCACTTGCTACTCGGTAGCGTTTTTTTTTTCTTCTTTCGCTTGCTTTCTTCCTTTTGTTTGATGCGATGTTGTTGCGCCCTTCCAGTTCAGTTCAGTTCTTTTCTTTTACTTTCTTTCTATTGGGGCAAGGCGTCATTCTTGGTGAAGGCCACTCTACTCTGGTGGCAAACTTAAGAGTGGATCACGTAATTCACGCGCATTTCACAGTAACTGCACGGCTGTTACAACATTCCCACTACCAGATAACGATGTAGTTTCAATTAATCATTCCGATTACGATGCTCCGCACAAAAGATGATGTTTTAACAACAACAACATCAGTAACAGCAACAAAATGAGCAAACATACTAATTTAATATTTGTGTCATGATCTGCTGCAGAAGAAACGTATTTTCATATTTTCGTATGACGAATATTAAATTTGTAATTTTTACTCGTCGCATTTCCCTGGGGTTGCGAAAACTTAGTTTTGATGAGGCAAATATGTTTTTTATCATTTCAACGTTTTAAAATGAATTCAAAATTAACCCGTAATTTTAAAACTAATTTGAATTAGAAAACACGCTTAAAAAGTAGTGATTTGGCCTCCATATAAAATACCTAAGTTGAACAGTTGTTAGGACAATTGCTTTCGAAACCGGGGTTAACCACTATAAAAGGACTATACCAAAAAGTGGACCAATGTTTAACCAATGAATCTTGAAGAGCTTCCAAAGCCCTCTAAAATAGCTCCACATTGAAACATCTTAAAGTTTTGCAATCATTTTATACACGATCAAGGAAATTTAAAGGCCCTAAAATGTTTTACGTACGTTTTCATGCCCTACGCGAGATAGACTCACAGTTCTTTTTGATGATCTCTATAGATTCGCATTTTGAATAGATTTATGCATGTTAGTCCGTCCATCCGCATCTCTGGTATTGATGTAAACAAAGAATAGGTCGCATTTATTATCCGATTGAAGTTTCTATAAATAATTTGTTTGGCCTAAGGACGAACCCCAATGAAATTGATTGGAAGTACAGATATAGCTCCCACATATATTTCCGTTTGATTTCAATTTAATTTTGTATCTCTATGTGTAGTATTCGCCCAAATAAAATGTATTTCGGTACATTCAACCAAATGCAGCCTAGAATCAAATACTTTAAATTTGGTGAAAATCGTTGAATATATAGCTATAGCCCCTATAGCTCCCAGAAAACATGTAAAATATAGTGAAAATCGGTTTAGATAAACCTATAGGTCCCATAGATGTGTTTCATCCGATTTTGTATACAGGTCCCTTATACCCGTAAAATGCACACCCTAGCCACGATATTTCGTGCTACCTATCAGATACAACTTAGAAGAACGTCTACCAAATTTTATAGAGATCGGTTCAGATTTGTATAACTTCATCAGATTACCTCCTTCAAGAAATTTTCAAGAAATTGGAAATTTTCATTTCAAGAAGTTGGAAATTTTCCTGAAAATTGACTAGTGTCCTTCAACTTCAAACGATCTCGGAAACTAATAGACTTAGGACTCTGGAAATGTTTCCATTGTGTCATTTTTACACTAAAAACAGCTCTAATATTAGTTGTATTTTATTTCCTTTCGGATTCAGTAAACCAAAATGCACATTGAAACCAAAAGCTCTAGCTGTGCCGGGCCGACCATGTTTCCTACAATACAGCAACATTTTGGAACCCCCTTAGGACCATTTCAAACCCTAACCAAAAGGTGAGATAAAAACCTGCAACAAAGTCAAACTTCATAACTTTTACATTTTTTTTTTTTAAATTTTATTCAATGAAAGCAAAAATTTCGGAAATAGCATCAAATTTTAGAATAAGTTTAGATTTTTTCGAATTGGTTAACTTTAGCACGAATTACGGCCTTCAAACGGCCAATGAAACCGTCACACACCTCCCGAATTTTGCTCTGCGGTATTTTGGCCCATTCCCAGCGAAGCGCTTCGCTTGAGGTGATCGACATTTTGGTACTTTTTAGTGCCAACCTTTCTTTCCAAAATAATCCAGACACAATAGTCCAACGCATTGGTATCCGGAGATTTTGGTGACAATAGTGCGCTGGAAATGAAGCGAGGAACCTCATTTTGTAACCATTCTTGGGTGGCGCGGGCTGAGTGCGATGGTGCTGAGTCCTGTAGGAATGTCCAAGGTCTGCGGCCAGAATGTTTGCATGCCCAAGGCTTTAATACACCCTCCAGAATATTTTCGCGATAATATTCGGCATTTATTCTAATGCCATTAATTTATTCTGATTGATAATTACGAGCGGAGAGCGACCTTCGGCTTTTTTGTCGGCCCACACCATTACTATGGCCGGCGCTTGAGTTCTGGCGACCAAGCGAAGATGCACATTTTCAGCTGACATCTTCGGCAAGTAAACACGATAATTTTTTTTTTTTTTTTTTTTTGTTTACAAACTGCTTGACAACGAATGTCCAGATTTTCTTATTCCAAATTCGGCAGTTCACCAATTTTTGCCAAGCGTAGCAAGTCTTTAGCTGTTTTGAGTCTTTTGTTTTCTTTCCGTTGCGGTGTAAGTTCTTGCACTTTTTGGAATTTCAATGGCCTTACCCTGAGCTCATTTGTCAACATTTGCAGAATGGAATATTACGATATGTTCAGCTCACGAGCCATTTCGGCCACTGCGACGCGAGTTTCGTTCAAGTCGCTTCTTTACTTTTCGAACCATTGATGTTGCTGTTTTCTTCCGTCCACTTCCTTGACGTCGGTCTACGCTAACAGTCTCGGTAACGAGCGATGGTACGAGACACAAAAGATTTATTCACATTGAAATTCTGGAGTGCTCTAAGGATAGTCACTTGTGGGTTTCCAGCCAAATATAACGAAATCAAACTATCACGCTTGAATTCCATCATGAATAACGGGAAATTTTCTTGAAAATTCTCACCAAAATGCTTTTGTACGCTTATAAACAATATAATGAGCTGTCACTGTAATAATTTTTAAAGCTGTCGGACGAGTGACTTAGAAATGAGAGTCTAAATTGTCTAAATTTGGTTGCAGTTTTGCATCTCATCCTGTATATACTTCCAGTATATCTGCAAATACTTCCGTTGGCGGAATATTTAAATATTTTTTTTGCCAATGTTCATTTGTTCACTTCAGTAAAAACTAAAACTCATATTTACTTTAACAAGATCTTACAATCGCTATTTTTTTTTCTAAACTTTTCAACTGGTAAAACATAAACGACAAACGTCTCTAAATCATAAACATATTTCTGGTTTTTATCGCTTTTTTGCAAATCTTCCCTTTTTTATTTCTTCTGCCCATGTTTCTGCGATATAATTTCCAAGCAATTAAATCACATCACATATTATTGGCATACTTCCAGTTGCAGGCAAACGGCAGCGTTTTTCCTCAATGCAAAACTGGGGGAAATTCACTTCAACAGAGAAAAAGGGGATCCGAATGCAGATTGCCAAGAATGTTAACTGAGTTGGTGGTGTTGTGGTGGTGGTGTTCCTCAATTTTGGTAAAACAATTTAGGGTAACTGATATTGGGGGGACACAATATTATCCCATTAACAGAAGATTACCGGGAAGTGAGTACAAGTAGTCGTCATATTTTTAAGCCATTTTATGAAATAAGTCGCCTTTATGCGATATTTAAGTTAAGTCCCCAAGAACTTTTGTAATTCCAAAATTACACATTTAAATGTGTGTTTTGTATTTTGCGTTGTTTCGTTCCTTGCCCCAGTTTCGGGCTTCTTTCCACATTATTATATTTCTTTTTTCTCTGCTAATATTCACATTTTATTTTTGGTCTGCTGTCCTATACATTTCTATTTCTCGACTTTTGGGAGTTTTTTGTTCTGTCAATGCAGTTCGGTTGCCATAAATTTGTTTGACTTACAACAGAGCAGAGCAGAGGCAAAGCAAAACAGAATCCAGAAGAACACCAGAAATATATCAGCCCCATGTCCCATGGATGGCTGTGTTGCAGCTTGCTAGTTAAATTCAAAACACGCACACAAACGTACATTCAAACATTGTGTGATGACACAGTTACCCGACACACACACACACACGAGTGAACACTGCCAAAATTGTGACAAAAACCAACAGCTGAAATTGTACGCGGCAGTTACATGGAAACAAATATTTCAACCCCGAAGGGTGATTAATGTATCGTCGAATTTGATGGGAACCGGGTCCATAGCACAGAATGATATGTTTGACCCGTGGAATTAGTGAATTGAAAGCTATTTTATATGACGTGAGACCTACTCCCAAAATGGAATCTTCTAATTAGGAAAGATCGTCCTGTATTCTTAAGAAAATGCTATGAATATTTTAAATATTTTCAAGACAATATAACGAGAGTTTTTATCTTAGGCAGGGGTAAGCTTTGTGGTCTCCAGGGTCAACCCGTGGACCCATAAACCTTAAGTAATAACAGGAGTTTGAAAAATCGAATCAATATAATATATGTGTGTGGAGATTGAGATATAGATATATTTTTCACGTTGAGGGCTTATGCATGGGATGATTCGGTGTCGATCAAGCTAAACTTTGGCTTGAAAATAGTGGTCATCTTGGAGATAGTGTTGAATTATATAGAACTTACAGATAAGAGTGCTCGAAGCTGCGATGAGCGGGTTACGCACTGGTTCGGTCGTTCAACCTTCTATAAAACGAAAGTCAGGTTGGAACGAGTAGCTGACAATAAGCAGGTTACAGACAACAAGAGGGTTAGGCCGTCTGAAGAACCTTGGATCTACTATCGGGCCGTAGGTTGCGATGATCGGGTTACAACGAGCTGCCAGTGAGCTGATTGTGCACGAGCGGCATCTGGCTGCGATGAAGGGATTAAATGTTGGTATTTAAAGCTCATTATGGGTACGATCGACTCTAGCAAAATATTGTTTGGCCTAGTCTTCGTATAACCTCTATATAAATGATCCTCTCCATATTCGTTTTTTAGAAACGGTTTTCGAAATTTTCAACAGAAATGTTTAAAACATGGTATTTAGATCCAGTAATAGGTACCTAACCCCCGTCAGATAATTTCATACATAGACTTGCTATAAAATCCATTCGCAATTTATAACCTCAGCCATATGGCTACAGAGGGTATTTAAGGGTATATATACGGCAAAAACGTGCCTCATCGATATAATGGTTTTTTACTCTAATGTCTCTTTGGACCAAATCCGTTTCCGGACATTTAGAGTCGATCTAGGGATGTACATCAGTCTGTCTGGCTGGTGCTAACTGATAGCCCTCTAAAGGAGGATCCGATTTGGTCTATACTTAGTTTATCGTTATATTATTGCCAAACTTAGATTGAATTTGGAGAAAAGCAACATAGGTCCTTTCCTTCTGGTACCTCCCCTACAAAAAGTCAAAATTTTCACAGAAAATAAGTGACCGTATAAAACAAGAAAGGATTCGATTCGATTTTGTGCAAATCGAATGGTCAAAAACGGAAAATATGCATTCGATTTCTCTCACAAGGAGATCACAATTTCTGGTGCGAAGATGGAATATATTGGTCCGCTCTTCCCGGTACCTGCCCACAAAGTCATGAAACTCATAAAATGAGAAATGAGCATCCGATTCCATATGCCAATATTCCTATCAACACAAAATCAGGTGTAAGATGGAATATATGCTCATGTTTCCTCTCCCACAGAGGGTCAAAATTTTTAATAAAATCCGAAATGAGCTCCAGATTCTCTTGAAATTTCACCCATTCCAACATTTTTGATCTGTGGAGAAAATTGGATATATATTGGTCATCTCCTTTTGTCACCTTCCCCAAAAAAAGGATGACTCAATGGAATTTTTTTCAAATTTGATGTATGGAGCTTCTAATGGATAATGTACCCTTTTTTAAAAATATATGGGTCCATGATTACTAATATCGTTCGCATAGGCCCGCATATCTGTATTTTCGGTGCCACCACAAATTTGGAGTTTTGAACACTTTAAAAACATTTGTCAGTGAGTTTTGATAGCTCGCAAAAACTGTATTGGGAAAATAATTGGGAACGGCAGAAATTGGATATATCTCCACATGTTCTCATTCCCTAATTGTGAAAGGGGTGTCTTACTTTTTATACCCTACACCACATAGTGGTAAGGGTATTATGTCTTTGTGCATTTGTTTGTAACATGGAGAAGGAAACGAGATAGACCCATAGTTACTTTTGAGAACCTTCATAGAATCACTTTCTGAGTCGATTTATGCATGTCAGTCCGTCTGTCCGTCCGTCCGTCCGTCCGTCCGTCCGTCCGTCCGTCTGTCCATGTATTCTTGTGAACAAAATGCAGGTCGCATTTATTATCCGATTGAGATGAAATTTTCCAAACAATATTTTTTTGGCCCAAGGACGAACCCTATTGAAATTGGTGAGAATCGGATCAAATTTAGATATAGCTCCCATATATATCTTCATCCGATTTCGGGTTAAATGTGCACCAAATGTCCACTATCAGTCCAAATTACCTGAATTTTGGCACACCCAACCGAGTTCGGCCTAGAAGCAAGTATATCAAATTTGGAGAAAATCGGTTCAGATATAGCTATAGCTCCCATATATATCTTTCATCCGATTTGGTGTTTAAGCCTCTCACATTCGTAATATGCACTCCACAACCGTGATATTTGGTACCAGGTATTAGATGGAGCACAGAAATAGTTGTTTTAAATTTTATCGAAATCGGTTCAGATTTGGATATAGCTCCCGTATATATCTTCATCCGATTTCGGGTTAATTGACCACCAAATGGCCAATATCAGCCCAAATGGCCCGAATTTTGGCACATGTGACCGAGATTAGCCTTAAAGCAAATACAACAAATTTGGAGAAAATCGGTTCAGAAACAGCTATAGCTCCCATATATATCTTCATCCGATTTCGGGTTAAATGTGCACCAAATGTCCACTATCAGTCCAAATAACCTGAATTTTGGCACACCCAACCGAGTTCGGCCTAGAAGCAAGTATATCAAATTTGGAGAAAATCGGTTCAGATATAGCTATAGCTCCCATATATATCTTTCATCCGATTTGGTGTTTAAGCCTCTCACATTCGTAATATGCACTCCACAACCGTGATATTTGGTACCAGGTATTAGATGGAGCACAGAAATAGCTGTTTTAAATTTTATCGAAATCGGTTCAGATTTGGATATAGCTCCCGTATATATCTTCATCCGATTTCGGGTTAATTGACCACCAAATGGCCAATATCAGCCCAAATGGCCCGAATTTTGGCACATGTGACCGAGATTAGCCTTAAAGCAAATACAACAAATTTGGAGAAAATCGGTTCAGAAACAGCTATAGCTCCCATATATATCTTCATCCGATTTCGGGTTAAATGTGCACCAAATGTCCACTATCAGTCCAAATAACCTGAATTTTGGCACACCCAACCGAGTTCGGCCTAGAAGCAAGTATATCAAATTTGGAGAAAATCGGTTCAGATATAGCTATAGCTCCCATATATATCTTTCATCCGATTTGGTGTTTAAGCCTCTCACATTCGTAATATGCACTCCACAAGAATGATATTCGGTACCAGATATAAGATACAGCCCAGAAATAGCTGCTTGTAATTTTATCGAAATCGGTTCAGATTTGGATATAGCTCCCATATATATCTTCATCCGATTTCGGGTTAATTGTGCACCAAATGGCCGATATAAGTCCAAATGGACTGAATTTTAGTTCATCGGACCAAATTCAGCCTAGAAGCAAGTATATCAAATTTAGTGAAAATCGGTTCAGATATAGATACAGCAACCATATATATGTTTCATCCGATTTAGAGTTTTAGTCCCATACATTCGAAATATTCACTCCACAACCGTGATATTTGGTACCAGGTATTAGATGGAGCACAGGAATAGCTGTTTTAAATTTTATCGAAATCGGTTCAGATTTGGATATAGCTCTCATATATATCTTCATCCGATTTCAGGTTAAATATGCACTAAATGGTCAATATCAGCCCAAATCACCAGTCTAGAAGCTAGTACGTAAAATTTGGAGAAACCCGGTTCAGAGATAGCTATAGTTCGTAAAATGCACGATAGAATTAGATAGATTTTGATTTTGCACCAAATATCTCATAGAGCTCTGAAATACCCTGTATAAACCTTTTTACGAGAGCTCTACTAAATATGCATAGTGGTGGAGGGTATCATATAGTCGGCCCCGCCCGACTTTTGAGCTTTCCTTACTGGTTTATATCATAACCGGTTTCAATATCAAACCACTACCAAATTTTTGTTCCTCCTCTCAGATTGTCACATCACCATTGCCACACTTGCTAAAGCATGTGGCATCAATAAATTTAAATTAGCAGCAGATTTTCGGTAACTCTGTAACAGACACGATATATTCGCCATCGTCTTCCTCGACATCTTTTGTTTGTTTTGTATTTCAGTTTTTTTTTTATCATCACAGATACTGAGTCTTCATACATAGTGATTGTTGTACTTACATTGCATTGCTCTCACATTCAAATCGCATTCTAGTCCAGACAACTAGAAACACGAACCAGAAAGATAGCAAAACACAAAAAAGAAGAAACAACAACGAATAATACGAACGACTGAACAAAATTGCGAATTGCAAAAATGGGGTCATGTTTTACAATCACTTCCATATTTATGCACTTTGGGTACGACAACGAACGGCGCATGTTGGGCTTTTGATTAAATGTAAATATGCCGGAGACACTATTGGCCCGGGTGCCTTCTGGACCGAGACCAGCAACACTTAGAACGGGCAAATTTTGATGCTGATGCCAGCTTCATAGGCTGGCTGTGGCCCATGAGCTGACATTCAGTAGTCTGTTGCTAATCAATTTGAGCCTTGAAGTAGGTAGGAGTGAATGTGTGTATGTGTGGGTAGATGTGCTGGTCAAATAACTTCGCAATGTAATTGCAACACTGGCGTTGGTGCGACAAATGTGGGAGAAATGGTTTGTCAAATTGCTGGAAGCTTCAACATCATGGTGTACACATCCTTTATTTATTCAAACAAATGTCAGTGTTGAAGAGCTCCCTCTCACCTCCCCTACATCATTGGAGCTTGACAACTGATGACAATGTGTGTATTGAAGGCCATAGCCTTGAGCATATATTATTTATTCCAAATTTCCATTAATTTGCCAATGTTAATCAAATTAGTGACCCCATATTGCGCTGTTCATCATGTTGTACCCCCTCGCCCCCTTTTCGTAATATTACGTTTTCTATTTGCCTTGAAGAATTGCCCAAGTCTACGCTAAGTTGATTTTAATTTAACCAAATACGAACCCATCCATCATATGTCTGATGAAATGTTCTGTATCCGCCGTAGGAAATAAGCGAACCGGAAGGACGCACGCATAAGCAAAAACGGGAGGAAACGACGCCGCAATATATCAACATAAAAAGTTACTTTAACATATTTATTAGTACAACTTTTTCATATTTTTCGTCATTTCCTTTTGGCTCATCACTTTGTGTGAGGAGAACATCTTACCGTCGTCTGTTTGCCAGTCGTCGTCTTGAGGCAAGCCGACAGGCCACGGAATGTCATAGTGGCACAGGGCAGCACAGTGGGTGGGGTTTCCACTGTATGCGAAACGAAGTTAGATTAATAGTATTTTGCCCAGAAGCATAGCACAGATTTGGTCGTTTTCATTCGGGAGTGAAACTTACTCACGAGCAGGATTGCTCGAAAAGTGAGAGCTTTCTACAGAGTCTACTTTTCACTCTCTTTTCTCTCTCTCTCTCTCTCTCTTCACTCTCTTTTTGTGGCAGCGCTCCCGAGTCACTGTTGTTTAAAAAATAAGAGTGGGTGTCGGCACCTTCAAAATAGGGCAATATATAGAGTTTGCTCTAATAGAGTAGATGAGCAGAGGGGAAAGAGGGGTGTGTACGTTCTGCAGAAAAAATACACATAGAAAAAGCACAACAGTATTACAAAAACTAAAGGAGTGCTCAAAAAGAGTAGAATCTGCTCGTATTTGCTCCCATTCTAAAATGAACAAAGCATGTTCGCCCTTATTCGATCGAAACCGAAAAATAGAGTTTTGCTCGTTTTGTTTTTTGTACTTCCTGGACGTCATCCGCTCAGTTTCGAGAAAGTTTCACTATTTACTCGAATTTAAGCCACTTCACTCCAACATTTAAATGTGAATAAATCGGGATACTTGCAGTATAGCCCAACGTCTAAGAAGTGGACGGAAGAAAATAGCAACATCAGAAGAATTAGATCGAAAAGTAAAAAACATATCGCAATATTTCATTGGGCAAATATTAAATAGTGAGCTCGGGGTAAAGCCATTGAAATTCCAAAGAGTGCAAGAACTTATACCGCAACAGAAAGAAAATAGACTCAAAAGAGCTAAAGAGTTACTTCGCTTGGCCGAAAGTGGTGAACTGCCGAATTTGGTTTTCTCCGGTGAGAAAAAATTCGCTGTCCAGCTGTTTGTAAACAAACAAAATAATTGTCTTTACTTGCCAAAGAGGTCAGCTGAAAATGTGCACCTTCGATTGGCCACCAGAACTCAAGCGCCGGCCATGGTGATGGTGTGGGCCGCCATAACAGCCAATAGTCGCTCTCCGCTCGTATTAATGAACCGTGGCATCAGAATTAATGCCGAATATTATCGCGAAAATATTCTGGAGGGTGTATTAAAGCCATGGGCACGCAAACATTTTGGCCGCAGACCCTGACCTTCCACCAGGACTCAGCCCTATCTCACTCAGTACGCGCCACCCAAGAATGGTTACAAAATGAGGTTCCTCGCTTCATTTCCCGCGCACAAAGGCCATCAAGATCTCCGTATACCAATCCGTTGGACTATTGTGTCTGGAGTATTTTGGAAAGCAAGGTTGGCATTAAAAAATACCAAAGTGTCGATCACCTCAAGCAAGCGCTTCGCCGGGAATGAACCAAACTATCGCAGAGCAACATTCAAACAGCGTGTGACGGTTTCATTGGACATTAGAAGGCCATAATTCGTGCCAATGGTGACCGATTCGAACGAATTTAAACTTATTCTAAAATTTGATGCTATTTACGACATTTTTTGCTTTCATTCAATAACATTTTAAAAAAATTAAAAATTATGGCGTTTGATTTTGTTGCAGTTTTTGATCGCACTCTGTATGTTAGTTTCGAACGAATTTTTCTCCCACTCTAAAACGGGCAAAAGCCTACTCGCCCTTATTCGGGTTTGCTCGTTTTGTCTGTTCTACTCCCAGGAGTAGAACTCAACTTTGAGCGGGTCTCACTTTTTATTCGAGTTCGAGCGAGTTTTTCCGAGGTCGGCCCAGAAGCATATATTTCTTGTAATCGAGCTATGTTAAGAGATGACCTATATTGGCGATGTATATGAGGTATAGCTCCAATTTCTACAGGTCAACTCTCTTGGAAATGGATGATTCAGGATCCGGTTGGAAATGGGAAATGGAAATGGAATTCCACCAATTTTGGTTTATAACAATTAATATACCTTATGTTCATCCGGGCCGATCTCACAATTCCCTCCAACATTAGAAAAAAATAAAAATCGTGAAAAAAACGTGCCGTTATATGAGCGTTATAGAAAAACTTGATCATATACAAAGTTCTTCGAACCTAGCTAAAAACCCATTAGGAACTTAGAATACAAAATAGTCGATAAATGCTTTAAAAAAGTGTATTAAATCGCAAAAGACCAAAAATCGGAAGGGTTGGGGGCTATACCTAACGTGGGCCAATATAACCCATTTCCAATACCAATCAGCCTGCATATAATACAAACCTTTGTGACAAATTTCAAATCTCTATACTCAAATAATTCGAGATGCTGCATACGCGATGACAAATTTCATATAACCTCCATTGCATGGTGAATGGTAAAAAAAACTATTTTTATTATCGACAAATTTATCATATTTTCCGCTATTTTTCTAGTCAGTTCTGCTTTGTTTATCGTTGTAATTTTTGAAAATCCTGCTTACCACTTCTTCGAGTCCTCTCCTCAAAGTGTCAAAATGATTCATAGCTTTTATTAAAAATTTCCATTGGCCTCAATTTTCCCATTGTGCACATCCGAATTGTGTTGCTTCTCGCCTCGGAAATTGAGTCGAGTGTTGAGAGTTCAGAGTTGCTGTGACGTTTCGTTTCATTCCGTTTTATACTTTTCTTTTCATTTAATTTATATCTTCATTTAATGTTTTTGTTTGTTGCCATATTTCTTTCGTTCTTTTGGTGGTGAAATACATTTCATTGCTTTGCTGTTTCTGGTCGTGGTGTTGGTGATGCTGCCACCACTAACACCAGCATCAATGTCATCACTCAGCAAACGGGTGCACTCTGGAACACTGGAGCAATGGCACAATGGAGTAGTAATTCATAGATGTGTCACTGTTACATGTTGCGCTGCCATTGGTGGCTGTTGCTGGCTGCTGCTGCTGCTGATGCTGGAATCCAGTGTGGTGGCGGTGTTGAACATGACGCAGCCACTGTCGTTGTGGTTGCCATTGCTTTTTTGTTGGTATATTATTTATTTCGGTTTTTTGTTCTTGCCTGGGTTCCACTGCTGTATGACAACAATGATGACAGCTGTCATGATGAAAAAGTCTCAATTGTATAAAGTATCTTGTGATTTAATGTTAAGGTTCCTCCATTCGGTTTTTTTTTTTGCATTCCATTCGCCTCTGCAGAAATCCATTCAAAGGATTAAGTAACAAAATCAAAGCATAAATATTGGATTCGTTTATAAGCAACAGCAACAATAATAACAACTCTGGAAAGTGATATAAATAAATTTATAAAACATTGAATGCGAGCATCATTTATTTTTATGATGATGCATCGTCGTTCATGGAGTCCATAACAGGCGTTTGTTTCAGACAATTAGTTATTGAAATCGTTAACAAAATTAGGAAAAAATTAAAGTGGTACCCAGTCTGTCAGTGGTAACTCCTTTGGATTGTGACTCTGTCCAGTCGGTGTATAAAAATAGTTGATTTACAATATTTATCTACAACTACAACTGGAAAGATAAAATCTTATTTCTGCCGTATGTGTGTACAATAATATATACAGAAGCTTAAATTTGTCTGAAGCAGAAGCTTAAATTAGTCTGATGTTAAGGTATTTAAAATAATTTATATTTTTTATGATTTTATATTTTCTTTGTGAGGTACTTATGAAGGTTTTCAAAAACCTGAGTTTTGTTACATATAACTTTTCGATATTATTCAATGCTTTTCTGTTTAACAATTGGACCTGCAAAATTTACAAATTAGCATGCTATCAGATATTTATCGAATTTTTATACCAGATTTTTTATTACTTAGCTTGTTGTACAATTTATCGTAGACGAATTCACTTCCGCCTCAAAGTATGCTTCAGTTTTTTGTTTGCCATGTTAAATTATTGAACTGAGTACAGTTACAATTATTAGATACCACATATATAGGTAACATTTATTGGAGTAAAATTAAGCTTTTTCCCTTTTCATACCCTCCACCAAAGATAGCATGGAGGTCATACTAAGTTAGTCATTCCGTTTGTAACTCATCGAAATAATAATTTTATACCTAACAAAGTGTATATATTCTTGATCAGCGTAAAATTCTAAGACGACCCGTCTATTTTAATAACGTTAGAGTCAAAACGAATTAGGATAGGAAGCTAATATTTTACACGGATAAGTCTTTTGTCTGCAGGTAGGCCAAGTTCAAAGATGGACTACATCGGTCCACGATATTGTATAGCCCCCATATAAGGGTAACCCTCGATATTCAGTATTTTGATGATTTTAACCAGATTTTTCTATAGAATTGTCTGAAATTCTACAAAAGGAGTTGTTCTTGACTAATTTACCCCCTGAATAAGAATTGTTTATATAGGTCCACGATATCGAATAGCTCCCATATAACTGTACCTTCCGATATTAGGTAATTTGCTGATTTTTGCGACACTTTTAAATGGAATAGTCTTAAAATTCACACAAAGAGTTCCCTCTGAGTACTTTACCCCTTGGAAGATAATAGTCTATATAGGTCTACGTTTTAGTATAGCACCCATAGAACGCTACCCCGAGATATTATGTATTTCCAGGATTTTCGCGACATTATTATTAACCGGAATTGTGTCAAATTTCGTATTTGAAGTTCGTAATAAATACTACAACCTGGGACGGAAAATTGTCTATGCAGGTCTACGTCTTAGTATAGCCCCCATACAACGGTACGTCCCTTTATTCGGTATTTTGATGATATTAGCGACATTATTCAATGGAATTGCATCAAATTTCGTATTTGAAGTTCGGAAACGTTGCTACAGCCTATCGCAAAAAAAATAATTATCCAGCACCACGTCTTTGTATTGACCCCATATAAAGGTCTTCATATGAGCGATATTTTTCGAAGGATTTTTTTTTTTGAAATTTTCAAAGTTTTTTCAGAATGGTGGAAAAATTAAAACTTTAAACATCCATATGATCTATTTAGACCAGACACCAACGACTCAAAACGAGAACTAGTGGTGTTCGTGGGTCAAATCTTGTACCTAATACACTAAAGGAAATAACCGGAAGCTCATACACAGTTGAAAACTGTCAGAAAACAAAGAACAAAAGTTCGAAAATTTAACAACACTTTGAAAGAAATTAAAAACATGAGGCACGTAATATTCATTGCTGACCCCAAGAAGTATATATAGGGTGAGAAAAAAAACTGCAACAAAGTCAAACGCCATAATGAAAGCAAAAAATGTCGGTCATACGCAGCCCGAATGTTACATTCCCGGCGAAGCGCTTGCTTGTGGTGATCGATACTTTGGTATTTTTTAGTGCCAACCTTGCTTTCCAAAATACTCCAGACATAATAGGCCAACAGATTGGTATCCGGAGTTTTTGGTGGCCATTGTGCACTGGAAATGAAGTGAGGAAGCACATTTTGTAGCCATTCTTGAGAGACGCGTGCTGAGTGCGATGGTGCTGAACGCTGTTGGAATGTCCAAGGCCTGCGGCCAAAATGTTTGCGTGCCCAAGGCCTTAATACACCCTTCAGAATAAGGTCATATCGGTCCACTTTTTCGGAAAAAAATTTATATAAGTATGATTTAAGTTATCATCGCATGTGGCCATGGGCATGGGATATTTGAATTTAATATCCCCATATCCCATGACAATGGTAAAATGTTTCTCCAATGAGGTATTCTGAATATAAATAAATATTTTCAGCTATCAATATAAATTATTACTAAGCATTTTTTAATATATTTTTTTATTTTAATTATACTTGTGTATTTATTTTTTGCATCAATTATTCTCCTAATTCCTTAAATAATCTCCTTAAATTAATTCATCCTCTTTATAAAACAGATCCCACACAATGAGTTTCTTATACAGCGGCAGATCTTTAAATTCGACATCATCACTTATGGCCAAGCATTTTATTACTTCATCTGCCCCGCTAATGGGTTCCCATTTTACGCCCTGAATTTCCTTACAATTTGGATTCGATGCCAGTGCGAAATTATACCACATGCCAATCATACGTTCAATGGTTTTGTACTCCCTACTATCGGTACTGATTTTTTCAGTTATGGCACTATAAAATAAATACGACAAATCATCAGCATGTGATGTGCCACGTATGGAGGGGCCACAGGTTGCCCAGCGGAATTGATTAAACGATTCAGAGTCGACATCAAAATAATAACAGTAGGTTGGAGAATTACTCGCGTACTTCATACGCCCCTTCAGCGTTCTCAAAATGCCATGCCAAAACGATCTGTGACCCAGAAGATTTAAGAATTGAAAGAAATTCCCAGCAAAAGTTGGTTGGGTACCGCCGAAGTACACATCCCTTAAGAGTAAAGCTTTTTCTTTGGTTTCCGCACTGAAACTCGCAGATGATTTCACATCGTCTGGTATTAGATTCTGGAAATCACTTAATTCATCTATTAACAAGTAAGCAAAGGCTACAGTCGAGCGGGGCCGACCGTTGAATACCCTACAACACTACAATAAACGATACAGTGTATATAGGCGAGATACTCGAAAGAATTCCACAAGATATTGTGGCAAATAATAAAAGAAAACCATCAGATTTCGTTCTCTAATTTTCGAATAATAGCAACTTAAACTAATTTGCTCATTTCCAATTTATTTGTAGATGTTGCACGTAAATGGTCTTCCTAGATCTGAAACCAATATTTCCCAAACCTATAGTCTCTCAGAAGTGGCAAAAGATTAACATTTATTATTGGTTTTTGACTGAAACGCATCTATATGAGATACAGACATTTGACTAAATTCTTCAACGAAATCGGCGTTAACGAAATAGTCAGAAGTGCGTCTTTCCAGTATTTGTGAATTCTCCAAAAAGTCACTGGAATGGACATTTTCTTATTTTGTCTACAAAAGTTGGCAAACTATTTCACACATTGAATATTTTTGGATGGCCATCCAAAACTGCTTGGCTTTTGCAATGTCCGGTAACACCCATTCAAATGTGCGTGAGGATCGGGCGATAATTACGACCTGCTGACAATTTTGAAGTTTTGTTGGTCCATTTCAACCGCTAAATATATGGCGATCATCTCCAAAAAGAGTAGGCTTCTATTCTGACCCTCATTTTATCCCTATGCAAAATATCGTAAGGATCGGGCCATAAATGCGATCTGTATATGATATCTTGATATTCTAACTACTTAGTTTTGTTAGCTGTAGAAATATTACCAAATGTTTAATTCAAAATGAAAATATGCCAAAAATATGAAAAAAATTGAAAAAATATGAGAAAATTTTACAAAATCAATATTTTCATCTTTAGAGAGATATTTTTATGCGATTTTTTTAGACGTTTTTTCTTTCCTGCCAAGAGGCCATTCTGAATTAATGAGAACTGTCGAAATCAGTTCAGCCGTTCTCGACATATAAGAGATCTTTCAAGCATATCTTCTTTAATAGACATATATATCACACATATTTTGCTATATATTCGATTTGTTGGATCTTAACATCAATGTAAAGATCAGAAGTAACCTTGTCATGGCTTTGTGATTTCGCCGGGATTTAAAATATTCGCGGTTTAATGAAAAATTTTGAATTTTTTCAACAAAAAAGATATGGTCTATTTTAGACGCTAAATATTATCCGATGACCACCCAAATTGGTAGGCTTCTTCCCCGCCCTAAACTCTAGCTACATGCGAAATTCCGCGTCGATTGGTCTATAATTGCGGTCTGTATAGCTACTGCAAAATCCGACATTTTTTCAGTATTTGGTCCATTTCAACCCCTAAACCTTTGGCGATCATCTCCAAAAGAAATAGGGTTCTATTCTGACATTAACCCCACCTACATTTTAAATTTCGTGAAGATCGGGCCATAATTGCGACCTGTAGAGTGATTACAAATTAACATGGACAGACGGACAGACGGACAGACGGACAGACGGACGGACGGACATACATAGCTAGATCGACTCAGCTCGGCGAGCTAGGAAGATCCATATATACTTTCCTATATGGGAAACCAATATTTCGAGGTGTTACATAAATTCTGGCCCAATCAAACTTATAATACCCCCAACACATAGTGTTGTAGGGTATAAAAATGGATATTTCTGGACAGTGGCAAAATGCAATAGTCCTTCAAATGAGTTGCCACCAATTAGCAAGGGTATTTCATTACCCCAACCTGTGGCTAAGAATTCCTTCAAGGGCTTATCCACCACACATTGCTCAGTTTGATATGGCTCTATAACCGGGCGTATGAGAACAATTAAATTATTCCATATTTCCTCTTTGGTCATCATATCTAAATCCTTAAAGGCCAACTTCTTGGCATTTTGCTGTTGCAGGAACTCATAAACTTGTCGGTCGTTATTTTCTCCCTCATAGCCAATGTAGCAGGCAAATTTATAACCCCAATCATGATGCTCTGTAAATGACCAAGGACACAGTACCGAACCAGATTGCATAATTGCCTTGTGAAAGAGACCCTTCGTCTGTGGCGTCATCATCATAAATTGTGTCGACCCCGCACCGGCACTTTCACCAAAAACTGTAATATTTTCGGGATCTCCATTGAAATTGTGTATGTTTTCTTTGACCCATTTCAAAGCCATGACTTGATCTTTTAACCCGGCATTACCGGGGATATTCAGCTCCGGATCATCCAAACAGAGGAAACCTGTAAGAAAGAGAAGGAAAACCTTTTTACTCAAGGAAATAAAATATGATTATTGTTATTGTAAACCATTTCTACTTGGACCTTAAAAATTCTAATACTTGGAGAATGGAATTCTTTGTAGACCTTTCCAATGAGCCATTTTTGCGAGCATGATTTCAAAATTTCAGTATATAGCAATTTTGCTGAGAGATGGCTAGGAACATAAAACCTCTAAAATCGGACCGTGCCAATATGTGGGTCTTATATTAAATGTCTACCTATTGGTCTGTTCGAGAACTTCAAGAATGCGAAAATTTTTACCACTATAACCGATATTCCTTTATGAAAAAAAAAATATGGAAAACAGTTACAAGAATATTAGATTCCTACAGATTTTGGAACAGAAATTCAATTAAAATCCTAATTGGCATATTACAGCGAAAAATGATGCGGGAGATCGGTTCAGTTTATCCGATTTCAGGTTTATTTTGTACCAAATGGCTAATATCAGCCCAAATGGATTGAATTTTTGCACTTCCGACGGAATTCAGCCTGGAAGCAAGTACGACAATTTACCAAATTTTATCGAGATCGTTTCAGATTTATCCTTATCTTCGATATACATCTTAATCCGAATTTACGGCTATTGTCCACCATATATGTAATCGATTTTTTCATATTCAATCGAATTTTTCCATTTGACGAAACTCTAGAATTTCTATTGCTTAAATAATAATTTTTTATATAATTCTAATCGAAGTCATATCATGCACTACACAGCAATGTTTTTGGTTAGTAGAAAATAAGTTTGTAGAAAATCGATTCAGAGTTGGATATAGTTCCCAAATTGTGACAACTCTAAAGCCATAATACGCATTCAAATAAGGTTAATAGTTCCCAATAAAAATAAATTTCCAATAAAAACTTTTTTGATACGGGAGCTGTATTAAATTCGCAGAGTGGTGTAGGGTATCATATAGTCGGCCCCGTCCAACTTTTGAACTACCTTTATTGTTTTTTTTTACGGGAGACTATATCAGATATTCTAAGACAATTTTAATCTCTATCTTAAATATTGGTTTATTGTGATTAAAACAGACAGACTGTCAGACAGTCAGACTGGCATGGCTAAATAGATATGGAATTTGATGGTCAGCGATTATGCAAACGGTTTAAAGAATGTCTCCTTCTCGTGAAGAACTCTCCCCATATCCATAGAATGAAGGTCCCCTCATCTCCGACGTTTTGAGAATCATCCAACCACTCGTCAACCTACTTGTTAATTTACAGATAATACTCACCTAATACACCCAATCGGTAGTTAAATGTAACCACAATAACATCTTTTTGCATAAAATAATCTGGCGAATACAAGTCTCTTGAGGCTTCTCCCACCTGATAGCCACCACCATAAATCCAAACCATTACCGGCAATGGTTTGTCACTTTCCAGCTATAAACAAAAACAATTATATTTAAAGAATTTAAAAAAATACCCATTGAATTACATACCTTCTTACAATAGACATTTAAATACAAACAATCCTCTGAACCCTCAATCCATTTGGCTAAAAAATTATATTGAATAGGTTTCGCTTTGCCTTTGGTACAATCAAGCACCCCCTGCCAGGGTTCGGGGGGTTGGGGTGCTCGAAATCGCAATTCATTTATCGGAGGTTTGGCAAATGGTATTCCCTCAAAACTGAAATAATAGCCATGTTCTTTGTAGACATTCAAACGTTTAAGGCCTTTGACTGAACCATATGCCGTACTGGCTGTGCACGTTTCTCGGGTGTCGGATTGAAATTGCCGGATTTTGTTGGTAATAAATCTGCAATTATAGTTTTTAAATGCAATATGAAAAAATTAAGAACTACCTACCTTCCACCCAATCGAATTTTTGTTCTCATACCAATATTGACTTCCATTTTTTTCTAATTTTTTAATTAGCGTAGTTTTACGCTATGCCCAATCACCTGCAACACAATTAAGCGACTGAAATAATAACAGAAAAATGAAAACAATTCCAAAACAATAGAAATGGCAAAGGTTGAGATTATCTGATCGTACATGGAAAAGGTAAAAAAGTGTACTGATAAAAAAACGCGATATGGCACAGTGTCATGCAATAGTTATATTTAATAGAGATTATTAAAAATAGTTCGAAGATAACACAATATTCATACCGTATTTAAAAAGAATAATATTTTATTCCGAAATACTGTGTCTAATCAAATTATTTTTAATTGACCAGAACAGTCTCATGCTTATAATTCTATGGCAACAGAAAATGATAGCTGGCATTTCCATCAAATGAAGTGAAATGCTTTGAAAACAAAATTATATATTTCCAATGAAATTCATTTTCAGTTTGAAATTAACAACTGAAGAGCTTAACGAGAAAGCCATAGAATATTGTTTTGTGAATTTGAAGTCCAGCATTTTTGTGGTAGACTAAAATATGATTTTTTTTTTGGAAAGAAGAGGACAATGAGTTTTTTCTTGGGAATCATACCATATTTAATGTGAATAAATTAATTCTTTTTATGTATGTGTTCCAGTACAAAAAAAGGAAAAATATTTTAAATCTTGCAAAATTTTTAAATTTTTTTGCAGGTTTTGGGATAGGGCTGGCAACGGCAAACAAATGCATAATGGGACAATACCTAATAACAATATTCAAAGTTTCAGTCGGTGTTTCGACAGCAGTTGATCACTTGCTAATTAATACCCTTTTCGAGGGACATACCAAGAGATTGAACTTGAAATTAGTTATATTCTTTGAAGAGAATTGGGAAATTTACATTATATGAAATATAAGTTTGCTATGTATTATATTTATGCGACAATCAATACTGTCTAGTATTAATGTGTCAAGCTGAAACTGCCTTCATATTTTAATAGAAATAGATATTTTATAACCTCTATGGCACTACGGAGGGTATATGTATAAAATTTGTTATTCCGTTTATATTTATGGAAGATCGTTCGGATAGGTCCATTTTTTCTGCTGGCCCATATATATAGCGATACCTCCTGACCTCCGATATTTTGATGATTTAAGCCAAATTTTTATTAATGGGTTATATCACCAGTGGCAGAATATTGCCTACATAGGTTCATGTTTTCCTATTGACCGGTTTCTCTCAATATTCTATATTTTGATGATTTTGGCCAAAATAAAATAATTATTCGTGCTACTTTCCAAATGATGAAGGGCATTCCCAATATGAAAAAACGTACTTGCTTTGAACTCTCAAAATAGGTTGAGTTTTAGGTGTGGTCCCCATATAACTGTACCCCCATTTATAGTAGATATGTTGATGATTTTTGACACACTTTTCACCAGAAATAATTTAAATTTGGAATTTGGGTGCTATATCCGATGACAGAAAATTGCTTATACAGGTCCACGTCTTCGTATAGCCCCCATATAACGGAATCTCCCTATATTCTGTATTTTGATGATTTCTTCGACATTACCCAATGGAATTGTTTAAAATTTTATATCGTAAGTTCGTAATAGGTGCTACAGTCTACGCCTGCCTATAGATCCCATACAACAGGACCTCCTATATTCGGTATTTTGATGATCTTAGCGATATTATTTAAAGGAATTGTTTCAAATTTCCTATTTGAAGTTCTTAATTAATAATGCCATCTGTGACAAAAAATCACCTATACATGTCCACGTCTTCGTAGAGCCCTCATATAACAGTACCTCTCTACATTCGCTATTTTGATAATTTTAGCGATTTTTTTCGCCTGCACTGTTTCAAATTTCGTATTTGAATATCGTAATGGCCTATAACAAAAATTGCATAAACATGTCCACGTCTTCGCATAGTCCCCCATATAAGGGTTACTCCCCATACAGGGTGAAATAAAAAAACTGCAACAAGGTCAAACGCCATAATTTTTACATTTTTTACATTTCATTGAATGTAAGCAAAAAAATTTTTGCGGAAATAGCATCAAATTTTAGAATAAGTTTAGATTTGTTCGAATTGGTCACATTTGGTACGAATTACGGCCTTCAAACGGCCAATGAAACCGTCACACGCTGCCTGAAATATTTGCGTGCCTGAGGTTTTAATACGCCCTCCAAAATATTTTCGCGATAATATTCGCCATTTATTCTGATGCCACGGTCGATAAATACGAGCGGAGAGCGACCATCGGCTGTTATGGCGGCCCACACCATCGCCATGGCCGGCGCTTGAGTTCTGGTGGCCAACCGAAGCTGTACGTTTTCAGCTGATCTCTTTGAACACGATCATTTTGTTTGATTACAAACAGCTGGACAACGAATGTTTTCTTATCGGAGAAACCCAAACCAAAATTCGGCAGTTCGCCACTTTCGGCCAAGCGAAGCAACTCTTTAGCTCTTTCTGTTGGGGTGTAAGTTCTCGCACTTTTTGGAATTTCAATGGCTTTACCCCAAGCTCACTTTTCAATATTTGCCGAATGGAATATTGTGATATGTTAAGCTGACGAGCCATTTACCGGCCACTGCGACACGGAAGAAATCACACTATCTCGCTTGAATTCCATTACGAATACCTTTTTTCCGGGAAAATTCTCGCCAAAATGCGTTTGTACGCTTGTAAACAATATAATGAGCTGTCACAGGAATTATTTTAACAGCTGTCGGACGTGTGGCTTAGAAAAAACAGCAGTCTGAAGTTGGTTGCAGTTTTTTTCATCTCTCCCTGTATTTTAGAACAAACTATAAAATATCTCTAAGCCAAATTTCCAAATTCAATCATTATTTCTTCAATATTCATTGCTCAAATCAACTATTCATAAACAAATCCACGCTTCGCCCACGCCTGCCATTTTAATGATACAAATAATTAAATTTTTCCTGCAAATATAAATAATCGAATTGCGATCTAACCCATTTTACCCCAAAAATAAAAACTGCATAAAATTTCCCAAAATTTTTATAATAAAATTCACTCACTTTAACCAGTTGCCAATAATTGACGTGTTTTTCAATTTCATGAATAGCAAACTAAGGCAATGCGCTTCAATCGGCCAGTGTCCTTGTAATGTAATTCGCAACAATTTTGTTTTTGTATATTTCGCATGTTCGGCAAATATTTAAATTATATTTACTTTATTTATAATACAAAGTCATACACATACATGAGTACACACACACACACCTACATAGATATGGTCACCAACATTTATATTAGCATATCGAACCAGCATAGCATATCATTCATGATGGTGGCACAATGTAATTTTTTGGGAAGGGGGAGAGAGAGTGGAGGCAATGCATTGCCGGGCGTTGACAACTGAAAAACAAATCCGATAATTGAATGTATTGTTGCGTAAATGTGTCAATTAAATTTGTTGATGGATATTCATTCGCATAAAAATGGTAATAGGAAAATATGCATACCTGGCATGATTATTAACACCTCTTGATGTATGTATCCTTCCTGTTTCCTGTCCCTATGGTTAAAGTGTGGATGTGTGTGTGTTTGAGCAATTTATGCACAACGACAAAAACATACACCTACTCAAACATATAAACCATATGACATAAATGACATGTGGGTTGTTCTTTGTCTCTCCTCTCCGCTCCCCTTATTTAAATTTTTATGAACACACGTATTAACCCGAGTGTTCAACACTTCATTTAAACTTTTTCCATTTCAGCTGTTATCCTTCTCTGTTTTTAATTTGAAATTTTTCCAGGTTAAGTTTTAAGTTTTGAAACGTAAACATGCATGAGTTGACAAAAGCTTTTTGGATATTTGTATCTTGGTGAAAAAAATAAAAAAACAAACCCGTACACAATACACGTATGCGAACCTAAGGGGGAGAATTGTGTGTGGATGTGTGTGTGTGCGGTTGTATGGGTTTAAGTACATTGGATTTACAGGTGGATGCGTTTTGACATAGTTGACACACATAGAACAGTGACAACAAACTTTGCTGGGAGTAACAGCTTTTTGAGGGAATTTTACTCTCTGCGATGTCTGATCATTGAAGGTTCCCAAAAAAGTGGAAAGCTAAAAATATGGATATCTACTCATGACATTTTTAGAGTTATATATTATCAATAGAACAGTGTGGCTTGTTTGTTCGGGATACCGTAGTATTTTGTTGTTGCAAAATGGTCAGGCTTATCCCTTTATTGTTGTTTTTATAAAAACAACGTTTGTTTATTAGTGGAGAACGATGGTAATGTTTACCAAGGGGTAAGGCAGGGAATACCTAGGTTTCGGAAAGAGCCACCAATCCTCACCAATTCCCTTGTTTTTGTCTGGGATATTCTCCCCAGAAGTTATTTTAAAAAATAACTTCTATGACAAAAAACATTTTTTACCCAAGTGACGAGATCGTAAGCTCAATAGAAGAGGAAACAAAGAATTAAATAAAACTAAAATTCTTTTGGAAAGTCTTCTAAATCTTACAACCGCACTTATAAACATTTACATCTTTCTCCACTTGTTATGCTTTCGTTCAACCTGAACGAAGTAGCATAACCATGTAAGTTGATTTTGTCTGTTATAATATCCATATCCTTAATTTTCCGAGTACATACAGTGAGTATTCTAGCAAAAAATTAAATAATTCACGATTTTTCGAAAGAAGGCATTAACAACATTTGTTTCGATATGGAACCTTCAAAGAATTATTTTTAAAAATAAAATAAAAATAAAAGTATTTGAACAATAAATCTTAAAAGATTTCTCAAAAATTATTAGTTTTTCTTGGCATTCCTTACAAAAATAGTTTAAAGAAGATTTTTATCAATAAGTTCCTATAAATCACGTTATTTGACCATGCTTGATAGTTTTATTTTGTTCCTTAAGAACCTGGTATTAGGTCCATAAAAATATTTTCTAAAACATAAACACTTTTTGTCATGGGGACCTTCTTAAATCGCAACTTTTAGAAAAGGAACCTAGAAAAGAAAACTAAGAACTTTTTCCAGTAGTTTTTAAACTATAGCTAAAAATTCTAAATTTAACAAGTAAAAAAGCAGTAAGTTCGGCCGGGCCGAACTTTGAATACCCTCCACCATTTGGAACGAATTAGAAAATATTCAAAAAAATAAAATCCATTGAAAATTCTGTTAAAATCTTTAAAATACCTAATATCGGAAGGTGCCGATATATGGGTTGATATACGGTATTGTTGACCTATATAGACAAATCTATGTCTGGGGGTGAAGTACTCACAAGGAACTGCTTGTGTGGATTTTCAGAGAATACCTTTGAAATATATAGCTAAAATCATCAAAATACCGAAAATCATCAAAATACCGAATATCGGGGGTACCGTTATATAAGGGTATACGATATCGTGGACCTATATAGATAATTCTCTGTCGAGGTATAAGGTACAAGGAACTCCTTGTGTGGATTTTCAGACAATTCTGATAAAAAATGTGGATAAAATCATAAAAATACCGAATATCGGGGGGTACCGTTATATGAGGGCTATACGATATCGTGGACGTGTATAGACAATTCTCTCAGAGGGGGTTTAGTACTCACAAGGAACTACTTGTGTGGATTTTAAGACCATTCCATTGAAAAGTGTGGCTAACATCATCAAAATACCGAATATCGGGGGTACCGTTATATGGGGGCTATACGATATCGTGGACCGATATACCCCATCTTCGAACTTGACCTGCCTGCAGACAAAAGAGAGATCTGTGCAAAATTTTAGCTTCCTATCCTAATTCGTTTAGACTGTAGCGTGATTACAACAGACGGACGGACAGGGCTACATCGTCTTAGAATTTTACGCTGATCAAGAATATATATACTTTGTTGGGTCTAAAATGATTATTTCGATGAGTTACAAACAGAATGACGAACTTAATATACCCTCCATACTTTTTTTGTTGGAGGGTATAAAAAGGCCACGATTTTTAGTCATAACTTATTTTCAAAAAATGTGCGCTCCAAGACCATAATTAAATTGGGTCCATTATATATAGCCTTAATCATAAACAAAGGGCCTTCTATACTTCGAAAAATGTAGTATATAGTTTTTCAATTTGTTGCAGGCCTATGGGTTAAATATAGAATCATTTGTTCAAAATACGGATCATATGTCGGTCCACGTGATGGGCCTCATCAACCCCATTTCAAACATTTTTTACATTTTAGCCATATTTTTTTCCAAATTTCGGAAAATTGTGTTTATTTGAGTTCTTAGCAAGAGGAAATTATCCTTGGAAAAATTATCCTTATGGATCCGTGTTTTCCTATAACCCTCGTATAACACCTGATTACATGTGTTTCTGCGGTTTTCAGCTATTTTCGGTGTTGACATTTTGAAATTGAAAACGAAAGGCTGTATCAAATTGAATAATTCTAAATAAATTTTTTCGAAGTATTAAACAAAATATTTTAGGCCCTTTGTGAATTGTTAAGACTAAATACATAATGGGCCCTAAAAAAATTTTGCCTGGGAATTCAAAAATATATTAACCAAATTTTTCATGCAAACCATGATTTTCTTGCAAAATATTCATAAAAAAAAGATTTTTTGGGACGACCTTGAAAAACTTCGTGAAAATGCGACAAATTTTGCCAGGAAGACATTAATATTTGGAATGGGGGACATTGAAAGTACTCCTGAAAAACTGCAGTTTTTGACAAGTAAATCGTAATTTATTGGCCAGAAACAACATGAATAAAAAACTTTAAAAATCGCAAATCTAATCTGGCCTTATCCTGAAAGAAGTGTAACTATGTGGTTAGAAGGACCCATTTCGGGTAATTTTCGGATATTTTTTATTAATTTTTAAAATACTCATTATTGCAAAATCAGAGCCCTTGTGGGTGAGAAATTTAAACCCGATTTAAGCTTCATCAAAATATGGTTATGTACCAAGTTTAGACCAAAACGGATACTCCTTTGAATGTTATCATGTGTATCAGCAAGATAGGTGTACATTACAGTTATACACCAGGCGGGAACTGGACATCATAAAACAATCTCAATATTTCTTAATTCCTATTCCCCGGCATCCACTGTAGCTAAATTCCTTTCACATACGTATCAATATCATTCTAATACGTTTTTCACTTATACAAGGACACACACTTGTCACACATGTTTGCAGCTGTTCAATAAACTTATCGAACTGCTGCTCTCATACCGAAAAAGAGGGTGGGGGCCAAACGTGTTACCCTTGTAATAATAGCATGGTTTGCTAAGCTTGTATGAATAAGGTGGACTTTTTCTTGGTTTAAAAGTCCTTTTTTATGTTGGCCACAAAAAGAAACATGCACACACATCTATCTATAAACTCATGGATTTCTCCCCTCTCACAAAAACAAACAGCAACAACAACGCCAAACATTTGAAAAGAGTTTTAATGAAAAGTTTCAACTTAAAAGTAAACAGAACTTTTATTTGGTTGCCAAGTGTTTGGGTTTATTTTTTTTTATTCTCGATTTTGCTTTTCTTTTGGGGAGACATGAACAAAACATTGCAAAAGAATGTACAAACTTGTTAAGTTTTAAAATAAAACATTTTTTTAGTTTTTTGTGTGCTTGAAATGAAAGTCTTCGTGGCATCCTTGAATGTAGTTTTGTCCTTACAAAATAGATAATTTAATGTGAACACACAGAAAATGTTGCTTCACACTTTTCCATGTTCGCAGAGATCTTCATTGGCAAATCAATAGATCCAATAAAACGTATTGCTTTCTTCTTCGGTTATTTTGTTGTGCATGTGTGTGTACGTTTTATGTTGTATTTTGAACTTTACAACAAAATGATGTGCTAATGATCATTTACAACATTTTCAAATATTATGGGTAATCGGCAAGTTTCGTTTGAAGCATTAATTGCCTTTTTTTGGGATAGATTAAATCCCAACAAACTTTTCTATTGTTTATTAAAATTTTTCGTTTGAAGTAATTGTGCGGAGTAGAAAATAACTAATTGCTTGTAGTAAGATCCTTTTCTTCGGTAGCGCCAACAAGAAATTAAATGACTATAAAACAATTTAAATAGCATCAGTCGGTATTGTCGACATATGTATACCCCCAGCCTAGAGTTATGATTATTCTAACTGTTGACCCTTTATGGGGGAGGTTCCGCAGCAGTTGGCCAATATTGACCAATTCGTATCTGTCCTAAGTCTGATATATATATATATGGTATATATATATATATATATATATATATATATATATATATATATATATATATATATATATATATATATATATATATATATATATATATATATTACAATGTGCCACATTTGGACTATTTCGCTTAAGGTACCAGATATATTGGTATGTGCAAAATTTAAAGGAAATCGAAAATTTTTATAAAATTTTATACGGAATCATAAATTCCGATAAATTACGTATTCATGTCAGATTTTCTTGGTAAGATAAATATTTAGATATAGCAAGCTATATAGAATCGCCGACTTGTTTCGCAAGTTATGACAAGTATTGGAAATTGTGACCCTTTGTGGGTGAGTTACCAGAAGGGGTCGGCAGATATCTGTCAGCTTCACAACATATCTTAGCAAAATTGTTTTGATCTGTGACATTTGAAGAGAGTTTGATGCGTATTCCGCGTTTTATGACCCTTTTGTTTTTCAAAACTCTGAACCCTTTTTGGGGGAAGTACTAGAAGGAGTACGCCGATACGTACCATTTTTACAGCAGATCTTGTGTTAGTAAAATTTGAAGAAGATGCTTATTTCCAATTTCTTGATCGTTTTGTTTATTAAAACTTTGACGCTTTGTGGGGGAGGTACCAGAAGCTGAGGCCCGATATCTACCTTATCTTTACAACATATCTTGTGTTGATGAAAATATTGAGATGTACCATGTCTGAACTAAATCGGATTTTAAATTCACGTTTAATAAGAGTTTTGTTTTTCAAAATTTTGACCCTTTGTGGGGGAGGTACCAAAAGAAGTTTGCCGATACCTTCCATCTTCACAGCAGATCACGTATTAGTAGAAATAATGGGATGTGTGAAAAATGAAAAGAATCGGAAGCTTCTTTCGGAATTTTGGCTCATTTTGATTATTCAAAACTTTGACCCTTTGTGGGGGAGGTAACAGAAGGTGTGGCCCGATCTCTACCATCTTTATAACAAATTTTGTGTTGATGAAAATATTGAGGTGCACAAAGTCTGAATGTGATCGGATGTTAATTTTGCGTTTTATATGAGTTTTTTTTTCAAAATTTTGACCCTTTGTGGGGGAGGTACAAGAAGGAATGAATGAATGAATCGGATCTTAATTTCGCGTTTTATGAGCTTCATGGAAATTCAACATGTTGACCCTTTGTGGGGAGGTACGAGAAGGAGGGGATCAATATATTCTATTTTCACAGCAGATCTTGCGTTAGTAGAAATAAGGGGATGTGTGAAATATGAAGAGAACCGGATATATATTTCGGATTTTATAATCGTTTTGGTTATTCAAAATTTTGAACCTTTGTGAAGGCAGCACCAGAAGGAACGGTGCGGTCCCTACCATCTTTATAATAGATCTTATGTTGATGTACCATGTCTGATTGGAATCGGACGTTAATTTCGCGTTTTATGAGCTTCATGAATATTCCAAATTTTAACCCTTCGTGGGGGAGGTACCGGAAGGAGTTCACCGATCTTGGGTTAAAAAAATATTGTGATTTGTGGAAATTGAAGACAATCGGTCTATTATATCACATAATATAAGAGTTATGACTATTCAACATTTTGACACGTTGTGGGGAGGTACTTGATGGAGTGGACCGATATTGTCCATTTTCGCACCTGACTTAGCACTGATGCAAATATTAGGATTTGAAAAGTTGTAGCAAAATCGGATTGTCCCTTCTTTCTCTGTGCAGTAAACTTTTTTTTTTTGAAAATTTCGAACTTTTGTTGGGGAGCTACCAGAAGGATTGGACCGATATTGCCCATCTTCGAATTCTATCTAAGATTGATAATAATATTACGATGAAAAAAGTTTGGACCAAATCGGATACTCTTTTCGAGGGTTATCGTGCGCACCAGACATCGCTAGATCGACTCCAAATATCCTGAAACAGACCTAGAGTCTAAAATAATTATTTCTATGTTATTTTGGTTGTATCAAATGATATACACCCTCTCTAGCCATATGGCAGAGGGTATAATGAGGGACATTAAAATTAAACTTTTCGACGATGCTGGGTATCATCAATATATTACTCATTATTCCCATCAATGACTGTACCTTTCCCTGCTACAGCATTAATTTCATTCAAATGTAACCCCAAAATTACCCTCATAGGATTTAATGTAAATAAATAAATAAAAAAGTATAAGGTCATTTCAAACTTTAATTTAAATACAAAAAAATAATGCAAAAACAAAATACTGCTTATCTGAAATCACGCATTTTATTTCCCCCAGGATTTTATTCAATTAAGCTGTAATACGAAAATTCTGTTAATTTAATTCTCAGGTGTACCGTACACAAGTGTTGTTCAATCAATATTAAATTTGCAACACCAGAACACCGAAGTAAAAACTTATGCTGTGTTATGCACACACACACACACCCACACCGAGACAGAGCAACAAATACAAAGAATTACATTTCTTAATATTTGACCATAAACTCTTTAGAGACATGCCGAAATTGTACATCAAGTAATAAAAGTTCAAGTGCAAACACAAGTTTCTTTCGAGTTTAGTTTATTTGGCAAATTTGCTTATACGTTACGTGCCACAATGTTGATAAACTTGATTGTATGCACTTCCAGGCAGACAAACTAACAAACACTCGCACACACACACAGCAACACACCCACCGACACAACACATACATTTGCATATACACACCAACCAACCAGCCAACAGTGTGGCATGTTATGCAAATCAACAAATGTTTGTTTCAAGGATACATTTTAAATTCCTTGCAACAAACATTCCCCCCCAAAAACATTGAGTCTGCTGTGAATTGTTTGCTTTGGGTTCCGATTCAATTTAAGCTGAATGTTTTTTTCTCAGAAATTCCCATCTCTATGGGAAAATCTTTGTGGAAATTCTATTTTTCTTCCCTTTCTTAGCTAACCTGAATACCTGCCCAATTTCATTAAAGTCAAGAAGAATGTCATTCCTATTGCTTCCGATTTTTCTGGGGTGCAATAAAAACAAACCAAACTTCTTCCTTTTTCTTTAAATTTCAATTGAAGTCGAAGTCGAGTCAAACATTCACACATTTGAAATCTTGCCTTAATAAGTTCTCGGGAAAAACAGAAGTGAAAAGCCTTGTTTTTTCTCTTTTCAAGTTTGCCATTCAATGTAAAATATTTTCTGCTCAAAAATTCGTACTTAAAATGAAAATTGTGTAGCCCTTGAGTTTGTTGCTGTTGTTGTTGTTGCAAAACCTCAAAAGAAGAAAATGAAAATAAAATATTTTGGGCGTTACATTTAAATGGCAAGTGTGTTTGGCAGTTAAAAGAGTAAATTAAATGAATAATAAAAATAAAAGTGATTATTTTAAAACAAATGTTTTAAAAAAGTGTTTTGCAGGAAAGTCGGGCAGTAAATTTTAGCATTATTAAGATACTCGGTTCCTGAGATATTGGTAAAAAAAATTTAGATTTCTATAAAAAGGTTTGATTTGGAGTTCGAGATGCCTAAAAATTAATAAAACAATAATATTGCGTTTATACGAAGAATTAGAATGAATTACATACTTACTTAGCTGGTCTATTGTCGAACTTAGGCTGAACTAGGAAAAATTCTTAATTTTCCCCTGTTTATTGCTTAGATTTCGGGAATATCACACCTATTTATATCATTTGTTTGGGGAATATATTTCTTGACCTGCTCGTATTTATATACCTCGGCTCGTATTTTTATACCTTTATAGCGGATTCATCATCCCTCATTCTTATGATGTGACCGGTTCAATGACATAATCTCATCGGACATAATTCCCATCGAGATTATGGAGATATGTCCTGTTTTTTGTATATACGACCGTATGCTTGGATAAACCTGACATTAAAAACAAATAAATTAATAAATAAGTTTAGAAAAACTATGGGTGTAATCTATAATGTAGTATTTAGATCTTACTAACCCATAATGGGTCGATTTTCAAAAAATGCCGGTACAAAAATACCAATTTTATTGTATTGATCTGGAACTAGATCATAGGCTTTCAAATGATATCTATTTTGTATCAGTTCAGTATATCAATTTTGTGGAACCGGATTTCGGGTTGAATAACCGGGTAACCGGATATTTCGAAAAATTACTTTGCCGTAATCAAATTAAATTTCCACCGTTGGTTCGAGCTAAATTGAAGTACTTGCCTTTTCACCATTTAATCGTCAGACGCATTTCAGCAGATTCTCCTTCGACCTTCGTAAAGGTATCAGTTCCTCCTCTTACTGATCCTCCCATGATGTCTATATCACCAGCATAATCAGTTAATATGTGGATATTGGTGTAGAATGAGCCTATTCTTTTGAGGTTTGCCTCTCGTATAACATTTTCCAGCAGAATGTCTAAGAGACCTCACGTTGAGCTATCTGCTTCCCTGAAACCTCTTTTGGTACAAAACTTTTCATAGAAATACTTTCCTATTTAAACTGTCGATTACAAATCAGTTGAAGTCATTTTATAAATTAGGATGAGCATTGCGGTAATACCAAATTCAGACATGGCTTAGAATGCCTTCAAACTTAGCGGACTGTCGAAGGTTGCTTTATAATCGACGAAAAGGTAGTAAGTGTCGATCTGCATCTTTTGGGACTTCTCCTTGACTTGCCACAGGGTAAAGATCTGGTCAAGGGTAGACATACCAATCCACCATCTGGTCATTGTCCAATTATATTTATATATTATAATATTAAATAAAAGAGGGCCGAATAAGTATTTTGACTCGATAATATCCCAGATATTGCTCTAAAAAAGGCTGGTGAGGCCAGCATCCTTTTCCTCAGAATATTGATTCACCACTGTCTCAACAACGACTATTTGCCAATAGCCTTGGAATCAGGCACTTATCGTACGAATTGCTAAGCCCGGAGCAGATGCAACCCATAGAGTGAGCTATAGACCGATATCCCTTTTATCGTCCTTTTGTAAGCTATTTGAACACTGCCTGCTGTTCCGCATCAACTGGATCAATGAAATGAGGAGGACATTAAAGGAATTCCAATTCGGAAACACTCTACGATCCATGATCAAGCAGTCTTCACAACCTACGTCGCGAATGGTTTCTAGTCCAAAATGGCAAGCTTTAGATTCTGTATGACAACTGTAATGTCCACGAATTACTTCGATATGCTATGTCCATTAAAAGTGCATCAGAAAATTTACGAGAGTTAGGACTGCGGGAGCCTTCATTCGCTAGCACTAGTCGGGTGGGGGAGTTCGGGTCCTTCCCTCTATAAATCTCTTTTTTACATTACTGGAATTAATATTGTTGCAGACTCCCTATTTTTTATATTGACAAAAATTAATATATGAAAACAGGTGCTAGTTATTTAGGTATTTTCTTACATATGTTAAATAAAATTCTCCCTGCTGATGTTGGGAGAGGTGCTTCATAACCCACGCCTTCCTATGTTCTCTTAAGCACTATATATTTAGGAGAACCCCAAAATAAATTAAACTCCTCCCATTTTAATATCTCATCTCTTTAAATGAAAACATCGCCAGGAATTTAACAATGCATTATAGATTATATAACAAATTTATTGTAGACAGAGGGGAAATTCATTTTTGACTTTAAAAACAAATTTAACTTATTTATAAAAAATAATAATATTAAGTTTTAGCCTTCTTATACCTATTGTTTCTTTAATTATTAATTTAATCCAAGGGGTTATCAGAAGTTAATTTTAAATTACATAAAGATGGTACTGTACCAACAAATCCAATTTGGAGAAAGAAGAGTTCGATGAACTCTGAGTAAATAAGGAAAGAAATGGTGAGTTGCTTTAGCAAAACAAAGAACACAAAAAATTCAATGTCTATTCAAATTCTTTGTCTCTGCTTAACCCATAGGTAATGAAAGAGATTAACTAGACAAAAAGAACAAGGGGAAAATCATCATCATCATATTGTTTGTAATTATACTTCTCTTTACTCTGTAAATGATGATCATCTCGTTGCTCTTTTTCGCTCACTACAAACAAACTTACAATCTATGTAAAAGCCTATCAATGCAAATGATTGGACAAAAAACAGTTTTTTTTTTTTTTGGTTTACTTACATACTTATTTAATTTGTCTTTTATTCAGACTCACCAACAAATATCACGAACAATATGAAGGCCTCCACGTTGTGTAATGTTGTTGCTGCTGTCGTTTTGCTGTATAGGGGGTTATAATTGATGTGATGATTATTTGTTGTCCCTTTTTGCATTGATCAACTTTGAATTTTAAACATCGAAAAAATACAAAAATTTAGTTGGAAATAACACTTGATGAAATAAAAAAATATCATGTTTTGTAGTTATATAACGGAAGATTAAGGAAATAAAATTGTTGACTTTCAATAAATTATTGCCGCCAAATGTGACATAGTTAAATTTCGGTGCGGTCTTTTAACAAAATGGTGGCGGCTTACGAAGTGTGTGTTCTTTTTAGATGCTTAATCCCTTAGTTTTTACTTCATCATCCTTGTAGGAAAGTTACGGGTTTAAAGCTAGTAAAATTTAGTTAACCAGCCGAATTCAGAACGATTTCCGCAAAATAATGGATTTTTAGGTATTGACTGATGGCAGATTTTTCGAAGACCGAATGCTTATTTCAGTGCATTGTGCCTATCATCATGGGACAGCTATTTAGACGCATCCAAATATCGATTGGTCTGGAAGTTATGGCAATATCATACGGAAATAGCCTGGTGTATGGTAGTTTTTAGGCATCATTACTGTTCATGCTGATGCGTTATGAAATCGAAGCAAGTCTTTTTTTTTTTTTTTTTGCTGTTATCTCTATTATGTAGTAAATGCCGAGTTTGAAGGTGGTATAGAAAGATATTCCTCCCAAGCCGCCACTGCCCTGTGGGTAGTCACGACCTGGGCTTAATAGATCCAACGCCACTTCCACGTGACTAAGGAAGATAGGATCTATGTGTGGGAGGTGTCTGTTTAAAAAAAATAAATATGCTTATGTGGCAATTTTGAACAATTTTTACTTTAAAACTTTCTATTACCTTTCAAAAGAAATATTGCTCGTTTTGATTAGTAAGGCTATTTTTATCCCTTAATTGACTTTAAGGTTAGGAATTTCCTTTAGGATCACAATAATAAACGGAGGTGTTTTTTTGGTTTAAGTAACTAATGTTAATTTTCACTTTAACTTTCTATTTTATGGGTGCAAGTTACCAAAACTGATGTGTTCGACTTAAAGGTCCAAGAAAGAAGGAAGTTGGTTTACCTGAATTTTAACAAGAAGACCAATGACACTGTACTTTTTGACCTTCGATAAATTCTCCACAAGAAACCAAGTTTAGTAATATCGACAGTGATGATCTCGGTACGTTCAACGAAATTCTGATGAAAGAAAAAATTTCCAGTGGTTTTCAAACTTTTCAAGATTTATACACTTCGAAAACATTATAATAATTAGGTGTTGTTTCATTTCAATAACACTTTTGGGGCTTCACTTATTTTTTTGTACTTCAATTAATTTTCGAATGTTTTGTCTTTGCCGAAAGTTGATAATTCATCTGTTAATATATTTTGATATTTTTGACCGAAACGCGAGTTTTATGGAAGTCGTTGTTTAATTACGTGCATCATGACTTTATTGAACAAACTGATCTGCTAACCATGAGTTACGGTCAGGAAGGAAGGGAGTCGAAATTCAAGTCAAAAACAAGATATGTAACACAAATTAATAAACTAGAGAGAAAAAAAAAGAAAACAACAATGAATGGAATGTAGGTTTGTCGCTGAACTATTGTTTTCATGAATACCTTGTAACGCTTGTTTTCGGTCTTCTCATTCTGTGCCAGTAAATTTGTCCCCCACACCTACAGTGAAGTGTAAAAGTCAGCATCAGTTACCACCTTGACAAATATAATTTAAACCTGGATGCTATTTTTTTTTGTGGGTTTGAAAAGACGACATTACAAAACCAGGTTATTTTCAAGGTTTCCGAAGAAATAACCAGGAGAAAGGCGTCTACTACTGCTTGAGGTCTTTGGCATGGAATGTGCCAATCACTTTGCCATCAACGTCTTCTAGTAGGTAATAGTGACTGCCAAGTTTTTCGCGTATTCTGGCCTTAACAAAAAGAGGTGCAAGTTTAGCATTGTAATTTTTTTCGAAATTACTTTGGGAGAAATTCCTCCTGTACACCTCTTGTCCTATATTGTATGTCTGTTGCCGAGTTCGTAAATTATATTGTTGTTGATTGATTTTAAAGGCCTCTTTTATTCTCTCTTGCAGACTATTTCGAATATGTTGTAATTGGTCGTCTCGACATAGGGATGTGGTAGGTTCATTGAGCAAATTCAGTTTTCTAAGTAAATCATATGTCGAACCGTGAGTAACCATATCGAAACCAAAAATTGCATGGTATGGTGTACACTTTATGGACTGGTGTATAGAATTGCGTAAAGCACAGCTAATATAACTTAGGTGTTGATCCCATTCCTTATGGTCATTTTTAAGAAAGGTTCGAATTCCAGCGATTATCGACCTGTTCACTCTCTCCGAGGCGTTTGCCTGCGGAGAATAGAGTGCAGTATATATATGATTAATGCCGTAGCTCGTAAAAAACGCATTGAGATCATTTGCCTTAAACTGGCTACCATTGTCAGACACTATGGTCTCTGGGACGCCGAATATATGAAAGATATTGGTCAACAAAAATTCCTTTATAACGGATGATGTAAACTTTCGCAGGGGACAAAGCCACTGAAATTTACTAAGGTGGTCGAGTACGATTAGTATTCCTATATAACCCGACTTACTCCTTGGATAAGGGCCTAAAAGATCTATATAGAGGCGCTGGAATGGACGAACTGAAACTATTTGATTAACCATAGGCGGTTTCATGATCATATTTGGCGGTTTTGTGGTTTTACAAACCTCACAATTCTTCACATATTCTCTTATGTCCCGAACCATTCCAGGCCAATAAAAATTCCTTTTGACTAAGTCAAGAGTTTTGGCCATTCCACCATGTGCCGTGATAGCAGAATCGTGAGCTCTAGATATAACGTCCTTTCTTAACCGGATTGGAATCCAAAGTTTCCACGCCAGCTGCTCTTGTTTTTCGAGACCAGAGTAGTGCTCCGATCTATAGTACACGTAATTGTCGACAACTTTTACATCTGGAAATTGCGATGAATTTTGCTTAACCCTTTCTTGTAATTCTAGATATTCGGAATCTTTGAAATAAGGAGATTTCAAATCGATTTCAGGAAGTATCATATCAAGGCTTGAAACTTCATCGCAAGGAATCCTGGACAGAGCATCTGGAACCACATGATCCTTACCCTTCCTATGACTAATAGTAAATTGATAGGGCTGGAGCTTGAAAACCCAGCGAGCCAGTCGTCCACTTAGATCAGGTTGGCGCATTAGCCACAGCAGGCTTGAATGATCAGTTACTACCTCGAAATCTTGGAGTTCGAGATAGCATCTGAACTTCTTAATTGCTTCGACGGCGGCCAGACATTCGCGTTCAGTAACACTATAGTTACGCTGGGCCGTGGTGAGCTTCTTGCTCATGAAGGCTATTGGTTTTTCCTGACCGTTTTCGTCCAACTGCACAAGGACAGCACCAATGCCGAAGTCGCTTGCGTCGCAGTGGAGATAGAATTTTTTTGTAAAGTCCGGGTTCGATAGTATAGGAGCTGTTGTCAAAATATTCTTAAGTCTTTCGAAGGCAAGCTGGGCTTCCGGAGACCATTGAAACTTCTTTTTACACTTAAGAACTTCCGTAATTGGAAACGTTTCTGAGGAAAAATCCTTGACAAATCGACGGTACCACCCGGTAATTCCTAAGAATCCACGGACTTGCCGAAGGTTCTTTGGAACTGGCCAGTTGGTTATTGCAATGACTTTTTCCGGATCTGTGGCAATACCACCATTCCCAATTACGTAACCCAGATAATTAACTCTGGTTACACAAAACTTGGATTTCGATACATTAAGTGTGAGGTTAGCTTTTCGGAACTGAGAAGCTATCCTTACCAAAACATCTAAATGTGAGGGGAGATCTTCCGACACAATGACGAGATCATCCAAATAACCAAAAACGCAGTGACGCAAATCTGGTGGGATGATCTCGTCCATCAGCCTACACATCGTCTGCGGGGCATTACAGAGCCCGAAAGGCATAACCACAAATTGGTATAATGGCCTTCCGGGTACTGTAAATGCCGTTAGATGTTTTGATCTTTCATCTAGACTGATTTGCCAGAAAGCATCCTTCAAATCTAATTTGGAAATAAGATTCGCTTTCGGCAATCGTGCAAAGATTCCTTCAATGTTTGGTAAGGGATAGGCATCTTTTTTGGTAACCGAGTTTAGTCTTCTAGCATCCAAGCAGAGCCGGACCTTATTGGGTTTAATGACCAATCGCATAGGAGAGCTCCAGGCTGAATTGGAAGGTTCGATAACTCCTAGCTTAAGCATCCTATCGACCTCACCAAACATTAATTTTTCGACCGCAGGGGATACAGGATAGAACCTCTGTTTAATTGGAGAAGCATCTCCAACGTCTATTGTATGTCGTATTAATGATGTTCTACCTAAACCCTGGGTTTCGAAATTAGGAAACAAGCCAATGACTGAGTTGAGTTGTTTCTTTTCCATAGAAGATAAGGGATATATATCCTGGTCTTCTGTGGCTGTTTTGATTGATAATTTGTCATTTTCCTGGCACGAACTCAGTTCTAACAAGGTTTTTGAAATATTCTCGGTTGCCAGAAAATCCACCGAACCAACAATATCAGGAATTAAGTCAAATGCCTTGCAGAAATCAATTCCGAGAATAAGTCTCTGTGAGATTGATGGGATAATGAAAAGTTTAATTTGACTAAATTTTGTTTTAAACCCGATTTCCACATCTATCCACCCTAATACCGGTTGGAGTTTCCCGTCTGCTGTCTTTATATGCGACTTACAGCGAGAAAATGATGAATATTTAGAAAAATCTAAAGTTGCTAAGTCTGACCCAACACAACTTATACTGGCTCCAGTATCCAAAAGTCCGTACTCGTCGAAACCGAGAAACGAAACTTTTGCATAATATCGCATATCCTTGGAGTTAGATATAATAGCTGAAACTAAGAGCTTCTGACATAGTTTTTTCTTCCGATAGAACTCTTTTAAACGAAGTGTCGATCGTTTAGGTAATTTTACTTTCGTTTGGCTATTGTCCGATAATTGAAAAATTTCATTTCGTCGTTGCATATATTGAGCATAGCGTTGGTGGTATGGAAGTATTGGGTGTAATATTTTGTGGTCAGTCTCAAGAAAATATCGGTTTTCGATTGTTGGCCTCTTTAAAATTGTGATATTATCCGGCACAACATGAACGTCACATTTGGGTGTATTTGTATTTAAACTATTAGATTGTAACGAAACATTAGGATCCACTCTGTGGGTTAATCCATTTGTGGATCCATTTTGTTCGGGTTTTTTGAATGATTCGACTTTCTAGTTTTACATTCTATGCAATTCGGTTTGTAGACGTTTTTGGCCCCACAACCATAACAGAAAATAGATCTGTCATGTAGGCAATCTTGCCAGTGGTGGCCAACTACGTCGCAATTCCAGCATTTCGAAGAAGACATGGTTTTGTGAATAGCATCCACATTCTGCATTAAGTCTTCTGTGGATTCATTGGCGTCCTCGCCCTGTATGTCGGCAATATATTTCCTTGCAACGTTATTAGTGTTGATTGCACGGGAGGGTAAGTTTTTTCTAACATATTCGTCACTGAGAAAATGCTCTCTTGTTTGCACTAACTGTCGCAAATGAGAAATAGAATTAATTTTAATATACAGTAAGTCCTGACGTACTTCCGGTCTAAGGTTTCTCGCCAAAATTTCAATTAGTTCGTTATCAGTCATAGGACTAGGCAACCTATCCATTATAGCCGAAACAGCCTCAAAAAATGCATCGAATGATTCATTTGTACGTTGCTTGCGATTACGAAGCTCTTCCCTTATGTCATAGGAGGTTTTGAAGTCGCGGTACTGGGCTCCAATAGCTTGACAGAAATCTTCCCAATTCAGGCTAGGAGTCTGCTTGTGGTAGCGCCAGTACCAGTCTTTCGCTTTTCCAATTAATAATGTGTTTAAATGTCTCAAAATTATGGTAAAATCTCCATTAAAATGATCATGAGTTAAGGACCGAATACGATATAAAAATTCTTCGATATTAATTCCGTTAGGCGACCCATCAAATCGTAGTCCCCAACTCTGAATTATAGAGGTAGCTTTATCTATACTAACTTGGCTTGCTTGGGGATTATTCACCATGCTAGGCGATAAATGACTGAATCTAGGATTCCCTTGAGTAGTTTCTGCAGGAGCATTTTCTCTATTTGCATTATTATCAATGTGTGTGTTTGGCAATGTATTGGGGTTTTGAGATTGATTCTGAAGTGTGTTTGTACTGCCAGTATTTGGCATCAAGTTAATATTTTGCAGAAGTCTAGACAAATTTAATTCAATCATGCGGTTAATCACATTATAATCAATAGCAACCTCTTGAGTTGATGTAAAAGGTGAATTCAAACGATTTGTTTGTAAAGGATCCGGATTATGAATAGGAGTGCCGGGGTTTGGAACGCTAGTATTAAGGCTAAATGAGCCCTCCTGTAATAAATTACGATTCGCATGACGGGTGTTATACCGTTTAGACATCGCCCCTCTTCCTTTTCCTCTAGGTGCGGGCTTGCCGTTATTCACAACTCTTTGTAAATTATCAGAAGACCTCAGCTCGCTAAGTTGGCAGGGTCTCTTACAAATAGGACAATTAGAAGTTGTGGATAAATACTCTTCGATACATGATCGGTGAAAATTATGTGAACATTCACTAATAATAAGACAATCTTGTCCTTCACCCATCAAAAGACTGCAAATTGTACAAATATTTTCCACTTCTTCGGAAAGTGCAGATGCCACAGGGGCAATCGATGGTGGAGGAGTACGTTCCAGAGACATATTAAATAATTAATAGTCGTTATATAGTCAGTAAGTCTATTCAATTGACCTAGGAAGATTATTTCCAAAGCAGAGTATAAAGTTTAAGTTGTAGACACACTAATGTCTTAGATAAAACAATGTAAAGATAGATCAGATCAATAAATGTGATGTTTTCATTGTAGAGATGAGATATAATGTAGGAGTATGAATACTAAAGAAAAATATGAGAAAATATAAAAAATACTGGTTGATTGAGCAGCTGTAAATCTAAAATCTTAACTATAATGAACACACCAACTAATATCATTTTAAATACTATCTCCATAGAAAAGCGGTCAAAAAAAAAAATGCTCTATATCTGGCAAATACAATGAATCCAGTCTTTTCTACAGATGTTGATTCCTCAGTTATTTATAGTTAAGAAAATAAATCTATAGAAATGCTACAACTTGATGAATTATCTTACCCATTGAGTTTGGAACAGTTAAAAGGGTTATTTCAACTAAACGGTTGGCTAATCCGAGCACTTCAGATTCCCAAAGATCCAGAATAACTTTAATAACTATTTACCGAAACAAAATCAACAGTTTATATAATTCCAACAACTATTTCGAATTGAATTTTATAAGTACAACAAATTTAAAATAGAGCCATGAAGATACTGTCATCTTATCGGCCCCACGTTGGGCGCCAAATTCTGTAATGTCAACGAATTACTTCGATATGCTATGTCCATTAAAAGTGCATCAGAAAATTTACGAGAGTTAGGACTGCGGGAGCCTTCATTCGCTAGCACTAGTCGGGTGGGGGAGTTCGGGTCCTTCCCTCTATAAATCTCTTTTTTACATTACTGGAATTAATATTGTTGCAGACTCCCTATTTTTTATATTGACAAAAATTAATATATGAAAACAGGTGCTAGTTATTTAGGTATTTTCTTACATATGTTAAATAAAATTCTCCCTGCTGATGTTGGGAGAGGTGCTTCATAACCCACGCCTTCCTATGTTCTCTTAAGCACTATATATTTAGGAGAACCCCAAAATAAATTAAACTCCTCCCATTTTAATATCTCATCTCTTTAAATGAAAACATCGCCAGGAATTTAACAATGCATTATAGATTATATAACAAATTTATTGTAGACAGAGGGGAAATTCATTTTTGACTTTAAAAACAAATTTAACTTATTTATAAAAAATAATAATATTAAGTTTTAGCCTTCTTATACCTATTGTTTCTTTAATTATTAATTTAATCCAAGGGGTTATCAGAAGTTAATTTTAAATTACATAAAGATGGTACTGTACCAACAAATCCAATTTGGAGAAAGAAGAGTTCGATGAACTCTGAGTAAATAAGGAAAGAAATGGTGAGTTGCTTTAGCAAAACAAAGAACACAAAAAATTCAATGTCTATTCAAATTCTTTGTCTCTGCTTAACCCATAGGTAATGAAAGAGATTAACTAGACAAAAAGAACAAGGGGAAAATCATCATCATCATATTGTTTGTAATTATACTTCTCTTTACTCTGTAAATGATGATCATCTCGTTGCTCTTTTTCGCTCACTACAAACAAACTTACAATCTATGTAAAAGCCTATCAATGCAAATGATTGGACAAAAAACAGTTTTTTTTTTTTTTGGTTTACTTACATACTTATTTAATTTGTCTTTTATTCAGACTCACCAACAAATATCACGAACAATATGAAGGCCTCCACGTTGTGTAATGTTGTTGCTGCTGTCGTTTTGCTGTATAGGGGGTTATAATTGATGTGATGATTATTTGTTGTCCCTTTTTGCATTGATCAACTTTGAATTTTAAACATCGAAAAAATACAAAAATTTAGTTGGAAATAACACTTGATGAAATAAAAAAATATCATGTTTTGTAGTTATATAACGGAAGATTAAGGAAATAAAATTGTTGACTTTCAATAAATTATTGCCGCCAAATGTGACATAGTTAAATTTCGGTGCGGTCTTTTAACAAAATGGTGGCGGCTTACGAAGTGTGTGTTCTTTTTAGATGCTTAATCCCTTAGTTTTTACTTCATCATCCTTGTAGGAAAGTTACGGGTTTAAAGCTAGTAAAATTTAGTTAACCAGCCGAATTCAGAACGATTTCCGCAAAATAATGGATTTTTAGGTATTGACTGATGGCAGATTTTTCGAAGACCGAATGCTTATTTCAGTGCATTGTGCCTATCATCATGGGACAGCTATTTAGACGCATCCAAATATCGATTGGTCTGGAAGTTATGGCAATATCATACGGAAATAGCCTGGTGTATGGTAGTTTTTAGGCATCATTACTGTTCATGCTGATGCGTTATGAAATCGAAGCAAGTCTTTTTTTTTTTTTTTTTTGCTGTTATCTCTATTATGTAGTAAATGCCGAGTTTGAAGGTGGTATAGAAAGATATTCCTCCCAAGCCGCCACTGCCCTGTGGGTAGTCACGACCTGGGCTTAATAGATCCAACGCCACTTCCACGTGACTAAGGAAGATAGGATCTATGTGTGGGAGGTGTCTGTTTAAAAAAAATAAATATGCTTATGTGGCAATTTTGAACAATTTTTACTTTAAAACTTTCTATTACCTTTCAAAAGAAATATTGCTCGTTTTGATTAGTAAGGCTATTTTTATCCCTTAATTGACTTTAAGGTTAGGAATTTCCTTTAGGATCACAATAATAAACGGAGGTGTTTTTTTGGTTTAAGTAACTAATGTTAATTTTCACTTTAACTTTCTATTTTATGGGTGCAAGTTACCAAAACTGATGTGTTCGACTTAAAGGTCCAAGAAAGAAGGAAGTTGGTTTACCTGAATTTTAACAAGAAGACCAATGACACTGTACTTTTTGACCTTCGATAAATTCTCCACAAGAAACCAAGTTTAGTAATATCGACAGTGATGATCTCGGTACGTTCAACGAAATTCTGATGAAAGAAAAAATTTCCAGTGGTTTTCAAACTTTTCAAGATTTATACACTTCGAAAACATTATAATAATTAGGTGTTGTTTCATTTCAATAACACTTTTGGGGCTTCACTTATTTTTTTGTACTTCAATTAATTTTCGAATGTTTTGTCTTTGCCGAAAGTTGATAATTCATCTGTTAATATATTTTGATATTTTTGACCGAAACGCGAGTTTTATGGAAGTCGTTGTTTAATTACGTGCATCATGACTTTATTGAACAAACTGATCTGCTAACCATGAGTTACGGTCAGGAAGGAAGGGAGTCGAAATTCAAGTCAAAAACAAGATATGTAACACAAATTAATAAACTAGAGAGAAAAAAAAAGAAAACAACAATGAATGGAATGTAGGTTTGTCGCTGAACTATTGTTTTCATGAATACCTTGTAACGCTTGTTTTCGGTCTTCTCATTCTGTGCCAGTAAATTTGTCCCCCACACCTACAGTGAAGTGTAAAAGTCAGCATCAGTTACCACCTTGACAAATATAATTTAAACCTGGATGCTATTTTTTTTTGTGGGTTTGAAAAGACGACATTACACAACATGGTCTTTTATACAAAATGAAATTGTTTGGATTGACGCTATGAGGTCGCTTCGGAATCACAGTGGAGAGAAGATTTAAAACGTACTTGATATACAAGCTAATAGGAACTTCCGAAAGGATAAAATACCTTGGAAACTTCCTACCCGACAGATTCGGGCATGTCACTATGCAGTTGGTGACGGAACACCCTGGAACAATAATCTTCCGATGTATAAAAATGCAAGAAGATAAGCATGAAAGAAAGAAAGAAAGAAAGTTCTGGGGCCCAGGCCTCTCTCTGAAATATATATATATATGTTCTCTACTTTTGCATGGAAAATTCAGGGTATTTGGCCCTTGGACAGATTTTGCAGTTCCATTACCGCCAGCCTTATGGTCGCACAAGGTACATTTAGTTTTTTTACGGCAAAAAGGTCAACAACCTAAATATTTAATACCACTTACAGCCTGTTCCACGATCTCGAAAGAAAATTTGTGCGAACGAAGGCTACTCACTCACTTTCGCATAAGAATGCGTTCCACTAACTTTCGTTCTTTCTTTCGCATAGCCTTACGTGATTCAGTGTTGCAAAATATTTTTTGGCAAAATTAATCGCGAAATAAGGCAAAAAAAGCGCCAAATGTCTAATTTAAACGCGAAAAGCAGCAGTGGCTCTGTCTCAACTGACAGTTCAGTTGTAAACAAACAAATTGTAAATAAACAAACAAAATAAAATTTCTAGTGATTGTGTTCAGATTATTTGTGTTCTTAAAAAAGAAAAAAAATGAATATTTCTGTAGCCCTATTTTTTATGGATGATGAGGAGGAGTTTCAAATTGTGCCACGGAGGCATTTAAGAGATGCCTCGAATTTATTTGAAGTACCTAACAACCAGTAAGTATGATTGTATTTTTACATTTTTGAAATAATAAAAAAATGATTTTTTCTAGGTTTGTGTCTTCCAGTGGTCTTCATGGGATTGCCTGCTGCTTCCAAAAATTGGCACTCCTCTGGCGAACTTAGGATTCTCCCCCATATACTCAACTAGTGCCCGCAGCTGTGTAGTTTTTTCGTGCTGGAATTGAGAAAATAAAAAAATATATATTTGTTGTTCACAGATTAAATTGCATTTATTATTTTTACTTACATTTTTCTTTCCATTTTCAATCAAGGAATGTTTATGTTAAAACAATTTTCCTTAATTTTTATCATTCGACAGCAAACACACAAGTGACTGATTTTGACATTTGTGTTCGCATGCGTACGAAAGAAAAAAGATAGTGGAACGCAAAATTACACTGAAACGCTTACGTTTTCGTTCGCTTTGATTTTCGTGCAAATTTTCGTTCTGATGAATTTTAGTGGAACGGAAATCAGCTGTTTGTCGTGTAAAAGTTTTGCGAATGTGTTCTTTCGATATCGTGGAACAGGCTGTTAGTTTCACTTTTAGATTGGACTATTAATCTATTTCGAGAACTTCGACTTCCTACCATACCGCTAGCGCTATCATTTAAACCAAAGACTGGATAGTAAACTTTGTATAAAACTCGCACTCTTCAAGCACTTCTACTGGCGAGAATGTCTAACTAGCGAGTACAAACGAACAACTCTGATCTCCGATTTTCAATACTCATAAATCGCACATACTATAAGATGAGTATACGAATTCATACAATCTCCAATTTCTGAGAACTATTTTGTTGTGTAGTAAACGATTCGTCTAGATGGTATGGATACTATATATCTGTCGAAAAACCGACTGACTCCTGTTAGCTTTTTTAATTTTATGTGAGTAAACAAATAGAATAGCTACCATCATTCTTGACCTGATGTAGCGCTCAAATGCACTGGAAAAACCTATAAACTTGGTATTTTATTAGAAGTAACAGAAGGAAAACCACTGACATAAAGGAAGTGCAGCTTTCATGCGAAACAGTTGTTTTGAAATTAGTTTTATTCTACGCTACAGCTTATCCTGGTCAACAGTTCGACTCACTCACTCACACACACAAACACCAATGTACACCATTTAGATCTCTTTCGGTTGGTCCTTTCAAAAAACGAGCAGCAGCAGCGGCAGCTGTAAAAAGTTTTCATATAACATCAGCATTAATACGAAATTAAAACTGAAAACTAACTTCAACTGGTCAAGGATAACCGCAGGTTTGACCTAAACAAATGAGTTGGAACTTTGTAGCCACGAAAACAACTTGTTGTTGATCTCGTTGCGGCTCAACTATCTTCAATGATATTAGAGACAACAGGATGAGAAGTAAATTGTATTTGGAGTGCAGGCGGGCATAGGTTGACCGAATTTGACTTCAACAAAAGCAAAAAAAAAAAAAAAAAACATGGCTGTCACTGTTACATAACATTAAATGACAAAACTAAATATTGAGTTCAAATTTCTTTCTTAAATTCTAATAAATACAATATTTTCTCCAATTCATTCATTTGATTTTCTTTACTTTTCTTTCCAAAAGACCTAATTGATTTTTTGTGAAGATATTAGCATATTACAACTCTCCAAAATACATTGTCATGGGGTGAATAAATTGAACCAAATTTATTGATCACTCGATCCAATCTCTGCTCCCAAAAAAAAAATGGATAATCACTTCATTCACTCCATCCTCCCCACCCCAAATAAACGTAAACTTATATCCGTTGCAAAAAAACTCTTTGGCAAAAATCGCTTTCTAATTGTTAAATTGTTCATTGCACCCTCGCCTCTCAGGCCGCCTGCCCCTCTCAATTATGTAGTTACTATTCCGCACATGGTTACAGATTAAATTGTGGCAACAAAAACAAAAATTGAATATTTGAATGTTAAATTTTTTTTCGGTCCGTTTTCCGAGAAGAATTAATCCAATTATGCGATGCACACTCTCCCTCTCTCTGTGAGCATGTTATGCAAACATCTAAGCTGATATATGCAACTGACACACTTGGTGTGGCAAGTACGGCAACTGTTACAGCTACAGTTTTTTTATTCTTAAAAAAGAAAAGAAATCCCCGCTAGAGGAAATATTAAATTGAAATGAAAAGGGTTGGCTAAAATGGTTGGATTTGAAATAATTTCTTCGTTTGTTAATTTCGTGGGAATTTCTTTTCCTTTGTTGGGAAATTTCATCTATTTTTCTATATGATTTAAGTTTATCCCTCCCCATTCGAGGGACTTCATTGATTTTGAAATTCATTTTCAGCACCCAGCTACGCATAGATTTTCATTTGCCAGTCTATGGCTTACAGCACAAAATCTTGGAGATTTCTTGGTTGTTCCTTTTTATGCAAATTATTTTGTTTATCGATTCCAATGCGAATTTCAAACACTTTGTGGCTGGGGAATGATAACGAAGGGATTAGTAAGGATTTTTTTTATATGGCAGTAAGACTAAAATTCATCATGAATCTATGTATATTCGGAATTAAAAAAAATCAAAAATTACAAAAACAAAAATAGAATTAATTGGATCCCTTAACAAACCCCAGTCTTTAGGGACAATGTAATAGGTTAACATATGCCTCTTTGAATCAACGATTTTAACCCGATCTCTTTGAATTTTGATACAACTCATTTCTGGGAATTTGAATCCGATTTAGACATGTCTGGCGGGCGAGCACTAATCCCTCCAAGAGAGCATCCGATAGGATTTGATCTTACATAGAGTTCAAAGTAAGACAATATAGGTTCACTCCTTCAAAAATTTTTGTGGAGAGTAGCCAGAAGACAAATTTCTGAAAATTCAAAATTTTTTACTCAAATTTTCCCTTAAAAATATGTATGTATATCATTTTCGATTCGATTTTTAATATACACCATATACAATGTTTCCCAATAGTCGTGTCAATGTTAGCTTCAATCGAGTCAATAACAAACCATCTCATTCTCACAGCTCAATGCTCTTAGCCAGCTCCCACTTTCCGATATCTTCCCCACTGCGTCTCGAATAACACAAAACATAGTCACACACCCGAATACTACCGAATCCTAATCACAGGCTTTATAAGTTATTTTTTTTTTTATAAGTTATTTTTTAAAACAAAATCTCAATGACCTTTTGACTAAACATTTTAATTTCGTTTAAGACAAATTTCCCAAAGACCTACTCAACAAAAAATCGGCATTATTTTAAGAATATCCACTGTCTGTATTCTGAAGGACCTCCTAAAAAATCTTTGAATTTTTAGGAAAAAAAAATTCAAGGACCACCTTGTAAAACATGAAGAAGAAATAAATAACACATAATTGAAGGACATCCTGCCAAAATCGGAATTTTTTTAGAAACGTTTCTTAAGAACCTCCTGGCCAAACACGGCTTTTCAAGCCATAAATGTTAGATTTTTTACATATTTGAAGGATCTCCAGGCCGTATTTCAAGGACAAACTCATCAAAAAATTCAGAATTTTTTAAAGTGATGTTTCAATGACTTTGACAAAAAATGTCGAATTTCTTATACCATTTTTTAAGGATCTATAAAAATTGTGATTTGTCAATGAATATTTATTGACAGTTTCTAAGAATCTCGTGACTAAAATTCGTAATATTTTGAGATTTTTTTAATTATTTTTTTAAATAAAATGCTCAAAATCCTCGTGGTCAAGCTTTCAAGGACTTACTTGTCAAAAGCAGTGGACTTGTTGAGAAGTTTTTTAAGGATTATTTGAAAAACCATTGTCCGACGTATTTATATTTTACGAAACATATTAACCACAATATTTTATACTAAGAGACTTCTGCCTATATGATGTGGATTTTTAAGATAATTTTTCAAGAATCTTTCCCCACAAATCATAGATTTTTTAAGAAAAGCTTTTAAAGGACCTTCTCAATAAAGAAAAACTTCCAAAGGACCTCCTCAACAAAAAATTTGCTTTTTTAAGGATATTCATTGCTGTTGATCACTCATCTTGAAATTTTTGATTTTTCAAGAGAATACAAAACGACATTTTAATATTTTTCTAAAACCTACTGCCTACACAAATTTTTGATGTAAATTTTCAGGGACTTTCTAGCAAACAATTTGTGAACTTTCCATACATTTTATGGTGGAGGATAAGATAAAGTTCCAACCATCTTAATACTGTAATTTTACTTACTTTACAGTATTGAATTTCCTCTTTTATTTCTATTTAAAATAGCAATCCAAATCAAAGTATCAACATTATTGACTGGCCGCTGCCTGTTGCCCCCATAAATGTCCTCCACATGTGACTGGGTACCACATCGTTATACCTACATATACACATACATTCGTATATGAACAACATTCTCATATGTGATATCAATAGATAGAGATGTACACACACACACACACATTTATGCGATAGAAACTCATTGAATGATACAGACATTTGCATAATAAATCTGTTTTCAATAGATTTTCATTGCCTTTTAACATATCTTCAGCGGAGGGCAGCGGAGAGGTGTGGAGAGGCAAACTAAGGCAAGTGAAAGTCAAGATTTCCCTTCATTCTTGGCTAAATTGAAAAAAGACGAAGCTGAAATAATGAATACATTTCATTTGATTATATTTTTCTCACTCCCTTTAGTTAGCAGAGTCCTCCAACTCTGGGTCCCGTTTTCAATTAAAATATTTGTCTCTGATTTGTTACATTGTTAGCAGAGCGAGAGAGAGAGAGCGAGGGAGAGGAGGCCAATGAATGGCTTGTGGATGTAGCAGAGCGGAATTCACACAAAACAATTCATTATTTGAATGCTGTAATAAGGTAATAAATTTTGCCAATTTTCAATGAAATTGAAATAGAATACAGCGCATTTGGCCAATTACCCTGATTGATAATGCTAATAGAGATTTATTTTGATATTTTATTATTATTTTTTTTTTTTAAATAAATGACCAACATTTTATTTTTGTCAAATAAAGGACAATATGGTCGCTGATTTTGTTTGTTTATTTTCATTTATTTAAAAAATTATAATTTGTACGTGAGAGGAATGAATGCGACTGGTGGAGGTTAGAGAAATACGTAAACAGTTTGCAGCGATTGAAGCTTTATTGTCATTTTTAGGATAAAACTTTCATTGGTGGACATTTGAATGAAATTCCGTATAGAAATTCCATTTTCTACAATTTTAAAAAAATAATTGAAAATTCCTACAAACAACCTTCTCATGCCACAGAAAGTATTTAGACCTGTGAAATAACAAATATTTCGATTGGAACATCATCTTGGGTCTTTTTTGGGCAGATAAGATTAGAATTAGTAGTCACTGATGTATTCGGTCCTTAGAGCGACATGGAGAGGGGCTCTATAGAAATTCTTGAGTGCCTTTGATTAATGTGACAAGGAATAAACGATCCTAGTTCCGGTATCTTTCCTTAACAGTTCACAAACTTCTACCGGGCTGTTATGGAACCTAGTGTAGCCAGAGTAACGAGAGAATATGATATGGACCATGCTGTGATTCCATCCCGACCGATCAAGGATGTAATTAAAACTATGATTGGTGGTCATCCAAAATGGATGGAACATCGACGATGGCGAATAAGCCATCGGTGTTGTGTCTGAAATGAGAGAGGAGATAATTTATCTTCTTTGGCTTGTCAGGATATCAGACTAGGTACTAAAGGCAAAGGAGTTTCAGAAGTTTAATTAATGGCAAAATACATGACGATAGATTAATTTTTAACATAAAATTCGCATTGTCTGACCTAACGGTATGAGGAGAACACTGGCTGATATAAACCCAGTGTAGATGGTAAGAAGTCAAGGGGCTTTACATGATTCTTGGCTTGACGGCCCCAACCATGATGCACTCCCTCTAATTTACAGAGTCCTCCAACTCTGGGTCCCGTTTTCAATTAAAATATGGGGTTTCGACACGATTCATCGATCTACCTAGTGTTCTCTTCGATAGTGGTAATAATACACATAGTTCCTGGTCTATTCCACAGGTACCAATTCGAAGATCAGCCATATAAGCTTGGTTTGAGGTTGAGCTCTATCTTACTCCACTGCTGTTTTATGATCCGCGATTTGGGTATAAATCACAAATACCGTTTGCACTCGAAACAGATGCCTCTCCGTAGTCAGGCTAGATCAACAGATCTTGGAGCTCCTGACACCCGCGGCTCCAGAAGAGTCTCAGATTACAGACTTTGAAGGCGAAACTACTAGCAGTGCTCCATAAAACATGAGACTGTTCACCCAAAATGAGAAAGGCACGTTCTGGGAATAAGATGAATGCAAAAAGGTGCCACACTCATGGTCTAATAACTACATCGGAGTCACTGCAAGGAACGAGGTCTATTCACCACTTCTTCCCTGACGCTTGTGAAGGCCAACCTGTTGTAGTGCAGTGTAGGTGGTAAGTTCGAAAACTGTTTAGACACCTAAAATAGCTATGAAAGGGCCGATCAGACATGGACCTCATATTTCAGATGGATCTCTGCAAGCGCGGCTACTCTATTTTACAGCGCTGAGGAAGTCTGTATAACCCAATAATCTTCGATAGGCTTCTGTTACTATCAAGGAAGAGAGAGTGGGAGTGGTCTGGAGAAGTTCATATGAATTTGAAACCCCTTGACCCGTCTCAGTATTTTGAGGCAAAACGAGTTGCAGGAGGTTATACGAGACTTTTCCTCCTACACTGCGTTTAATCTGTGAAGACTGAGACTTGTTGACCTATTCGTCCTCTTGCCGTGCCATAAACCCCTTATCAAGTATGGAAATAATTGAAGGGGTCTCAAAATGAATCTGGCTCATAGTCTGTGCAAAATGCTTTTCTCCTGAGGGCAAACGCACTGCGGGGAAGAGGTTAATTTCCTATTTACGGGTTCTTCTGCACAAGGTGAAACATAAGGGCACTTCAGTATAGTTGAAGTTCCCCAATTATATGGTTACGACCTTCGAACAACATAACTCAGGAGATATCTTTACATATGGGCTAGACAGAAATGTGCTTTTCTCGGAGACGTAGGCAATGTTAGGGTAGTCACATCGACAAATTTAATTTCTGGTATTATTTCATTTTCGACGATATGTACAGTGGGCGCCCAGGCTTATCATTTCCTGTATTTAGAGTTCCAAATAATTACATTTCAAAATTTTATTGAAACTCCCTCTAGTGCTACCTTCCGTAACCTTAGCATAATAAAAAAACAAATTATCCATTAAGTATTCCCCAATATCCAAAATTTTAAAGCCAAGTGGTGCCGACTTAAAGACCAATACATTTCCAATGCAAAGACAATGTTCCTCACCCTTTTCCCGCATAATTATGAAGAGTATACACACACACATTTAATCATCACTTGTTATCATCAGGTGAAACAATTTTGCACATTTATTAATTAAACTCCATAATGGAATTGAAGCATAAACAAAGTTTTCAAATCAGTAAATTGTCTTTACATAAATAACGAAGAGCGAAGAAGCAGAAGAAAAAAAAAAACGCTGGGAAAATATATTTTCCAGTTTTAATAGAAGGTAACACAACTTCCTATTTTACTCTTTATTTTAACTTTACCGGGAAAATCTTTCCCCGTCATCAGAGCTTCAAAGCAAGGCATGTCCTTCATGCTCTGCTCTCACCTTACCTGGGAATCAAAGTGATTGTTTATCATTTGTGTTGCTGTTCTCGTCCTCGTTGCTGTTGTTGTTACTTGATGTAATTTCATTATATTAAACAAAAAATAACAACAATGGACAACAAATAAGAATAACAAAAACAAACTTTTGTATAATTGAATTTTTATTATTACTTTGCAGAACGCAACGTAAACACCGCGAATGAATGAACGACGGTAGGGATGGCCCCTCTCCCATCACCCTCATAGTTAGCAAGGTTACATTTCAGAAGGGATGAAGCCGCCAAATCACAACGTCAATGAAGGACAACAACAACATCATCAGTTCTCAGAAATAACATTTTATGACAATCTAACGATAATGCCACAGTTGAAAGCAACAGCAACAGAGATGCTCTAGCGAGCAGCTAGCTGCCTGCCGCTGAAGACGATGAAAAGATGATGAGGATGCTGACGACAGCGACAACGGCGGCGACAACAAGTGACATACAAATTGATATTAAGTGAAATTGAAAAAGTTTGCTGATAAAATTTCTTTTTTGTAACACCCCGCTCCCCCATCCCGCCGCTCCTTTCATCACGCTTTTTCGCTTGCACATGAAGAGCAGCTACGCACATCAAATAAAAGAACGAGGAAACTGAAACAAACAAATTGTAGCTATTTTCTTAAAAAAGGAGTTTTTAATAAGAACTATCGCTATCATGCTCACACTGGTTGGAGGGTGGCGGAAGGAAGGGGGCATGCATTGACTCAGTCCGGGGGGTGAGCCATCCATAAATATATTATTTTCTTGTTAAACGAACAAAGTTTTCAAATTAAAAAAATTAAAAAGTTATTTGGAAATTTGTCAATATTTTAATTTCATTTATTTAATTACTAGCTGGCCCGGTCCGCGTTGCCGGCCCGTAGTTTTTTCTATTATGAATATTTGTCAAAGCATAATTATTCAATGATATGAATGTTATAAATGTTCACGTACTCGTCGATTAGTTTTTAATTTTTAGTCAAATGAGCAGTAATTTGGAATTTACTGTACTTTGTACAACTCATAATTGAGGGCTATGATTTAAGAATAGGCAAAGTTTATTACTTTTTTAAACCCATTAGAACCACAGATTGTGCATAAGAATCCTCATAAGTCCCCCTAACCATGTCGGTCTGTTTGTCCGCCAAAAGGTGGACTTGATGGGGTACTATTACATGGAGAAAATTCTAATATTTATAGATATGTTGAAATTTTTGTGTAAGATTTTCACCCTCAAAAACACATTTTTAGCTAAATCCTTTAAAATATGGTAAAAAGCGAAACATCGACCTACATTGAAAACTTTCTTCATCCCTTATAATCCAAGATGACAAATAGAGACCAAATCGAAAATATAGCAGAACAACATAGCATGACCTCATAATTGAGGTCAGACTGATTTCAGAATAGTCAAATATAATTACTATTTTACACCCATTACAGTAATATGGGAACAAATTTTATTTTTCATTTAAATTGTAAATTGGAGACCCCATAAAGTCCATATTTTTCATCATAGTATAATTCAATGACGATTTAACAAATATTCGGTCCCGTGCTACTTTCTTACATTTGTAATTTGTTCATGTTTTCACAATTTATTTCATATAGATGTATATCCCAAATCTACGTTCCCAACCAATATTCTCTTAAGGGTTACAAATTCAATAGAATACAAATTTTTCTTTTCTGACCACACATTAGATGTGAAAATGGACTTGGGGATACTCCAATGTGGGGACTTTACATGAATAAACTTATATGTGGCAATTATCTGTACGATGGTTCTTTACCCCAGGGTAGCATAAATACAATTTTTTAGTGGTCAAGACCAATATGGGCCCTACTCCGAAAATCTTATGCGAAGAGGTTCTCTACCCCCTTAGAAACAAAGATGCCAAATAAGGGCCAAAAATAGAAGAAAGTGGCGAAGACTAAAAAATGGCTTAAATCATACGATGGTTATTTATGATCGATATCATGACCTGCAAAAGCGATTTAAGGTATCTTAAATGTTCAGGAAGAATTTTTGGAAGAATAGAAATCCTATTCTTACTAAAAGTCCCATTCGCTCTACTATTTTGCACCCTTTATATTTGGTATTTTACTGATTGTACTCCCAAAAATTTTTGCATTTTGAGCTCTCATTGGACGGATTATTGTCACATGAAAGAAGTAGGGCCACGCTTTGAAATAAGCTCCATTAGTCTTTTTCGGTCATTTTTGTTTGTTTAAATGTTTGCGCATCTTCCAGCTGAAGCACGATGTAGGCCCTGGAGTTGAAAGGTAGATGTCAGTTACCATCGTATTTCGCACTTATTTCATTTTTTTGTTGAAAAATTGTATATAGTGAAAAATTATTCATTATTTTGTTCACAAAAAATTCACTGAATTCAATATGGTAATACAAATTGAAAAAAAAAAATTGACAAAAGAAGAATAACAATTTGAAAAAATCTTCAACTTGTTCGCTGATTTTTTACAGCAAATGTTTAAAGATCCTTACAAAGTTTGTCACTGGAATGTACTATTATTTTTTCGATTTTTTCCCGATTTGAGAATTTTTGCAATGAGAACTCTTTTTCGTGATTTTTTAGCGATTTTGAAAAAGTAATTTTCTTTTAACTTTGGTGTGACCGCATTAAATTATTTCGATATCATCTATTCCGTTTCGCCACCGCATAATTCGGTACTACACTTCCATGTAACCCGCCATCAATTTCAGTTCTCAAGATATCAAGTCAATTAAATAAATTGGTATTAGTATTCGAATTCAAAAATAAAATATAAAAAACACTACAAATGTACATTAGAAAAAAAGTAAGTCAAAATGGAAAAAAATCATGCAAAATAAAACATTACTATTGTACATTTCAAAAGTCAAAATGAAAATCTTAACATATAACATTTTTACGCGATTTTTTTGGATATTATCCTTTTCGGATAAGAGACAACTCAGAATTTGTATGAATCATTAAAATCAGTTCAGCGGTTCTTAAGTTATAAGCGTAGTAACTAACACAACTTTCATTTATATATATAGATTAAGAGAAAGAGAAAAAAAGGAGACTGGGAGACTTGAAAAGTGAGATGGCTAACTTTTGGTGATTTTTTCAAGGGGGTACAGAACAGTTATATATACATTACTACTGCTATGGTTGCAAGTATGTCTTTTATAAAAAAACCTATCGATTTCGAAACAATTCCTTTGCAAAGACAATGAAATGTCTGGGCCTATTTCCCTGGCACTCCATTCGTTTTAGGTTGATTATCCAACAGTTACAGGAATTCAATTACAGGCCGCCGCTCAGTAATAGCCACTTCATCAACAAACTCGCCATTGTTTTTCCCAGTTTTGCCAGGATGATTAGATCTACGTAACCTATTCAGTTGGTATCGACACAAATGGCCAAATGGAGACAAACGTTACGGCCTAATGGGTGGGCCAGCGGTCATTTACGCCAAGTTCCATCGATGTCGTGTCCAGCCAGAGTAGTCTATTAGCCTCATACTTTTACATTTATATTTTTTTGGAGCAAATAGTTTACGTTGAACTTTTACGGAATCGCTTGCTGACAACGTGGACAGCGTGTAGGTTGTCTGGTGAATCCGACTGTTCCCAGAATAGTTTCGTAGCAACGCGAAAACAAATAAAACAACGGACATTATGTGTCTGTTTTGATGCTGTCGGGTTTCATGTGTGCGTATGGTTGTGTATATGGCCGATGGCGTTGCCGTTATTTTGATTTTGTAAATTGAGTGTTTTCCAACAGTAAATAGTTGCGGTTCACAGTGAATTTATGGAAAAGTTTTCATGCAATGATTATACCCTCCAACATGGTATGGAGGGTATACAGTGTTGCCTGTATTCGACGGACCCATCTGGCAACGCCATAACTTTTGACAGAGATACACGCCAATGGAATGGGCCCAAAGAGTCATCGAAAAGGCCGAAGATGACGAGCAATTTTGGAACAAAATTATCATGTCCGATGAAGTCCATTTCACATTGAATGGGACCGTAAATAAGCAAAATTACTGTTTTTACGCCACTGAAAATCCTCAGGAGATTCAAGAAGTGCCTCTCCATGACGAAAAAGTCACAGTTTGGTGCGGCGTTAGGGCGAAAACGGTCATTGGGCCGTTTTTCTTCCAAAATGAAAATGGCCATGCTGTTACCATCAATCAGGAGCGTTATCGCGACATGATGACCAATTTGGTGATGCCAATTATGAGGCAGTTCTGGTTTCAACAAGACGGCGCTCCACCGCACACAAGTCGCATAACAAACATGGGTCCGTCGAATATGGGCAACCCTGTATTAAGTTTGCCATCCCGTTTATAACACAGAGTATATATATTCTTAATCAGCATACCGACAGTCTGTCCGTCTGAACGTAATGAAGAAAGTTGATAAAAATTTCACTCGGATGTGTGTTAAATCTGCAGGACTTTTGGTATTGAAAATAGGTCATATGGTATTGAAAAAGGACTACGATTTGGTATGTCAATATAGGTCTAAGTGTTAGTATAGTCCGCATACAACTGTACCTCCAGATATTCGGTACTTGGATGATTCGTGTCACATTTTTTACCGGAAATGTTTGAAATTTGCAATTTGAAGTTCTAATGGCTACTACATCCTTTGAGAGAAAATCCCATATGCAAGTCCAGATCGTCGTGTAACTCTTATATAATGGTACCTACCTACAGGGTGAGATGAAAAAAACTACAACCAACTTCAAATTGCTGTCATTTCTAAGCCACTCGTCCAACAGCTGTTGAAATTATTCCAGTGAGAGCTCATTATATTGTTTACAAGCGTACAAAAGCATTTTGGTGAGAATTTTCCAGCAAAAAAAGTTATTCATGATTGAATTCAATCGGGATAGTGTGATTTCCTTATATTTGGCTGGAAAATCACAAGTGACTATCGTTAGACCACTCCAGCATTTAAATGTGAATAAATATTTTGTGTCTCGTACCATCGCTCGTTACCGTGATACTGGTAGCGTAACCCGGTGTCAAGAAAGTGGATGGAAGAAAACAGCAACATCAGCAGAAATCGTTCGAAAATAAAGAAGCGACTTGATCGAAACCCGCATCGCAGTGGCCGAAAAATGGCTCGTGAGCTGAACATATCGCAATATTCTATTTAGCAAATATTGAAAAATGAGCTCGGAGTAAAGCCATTGAAATACCAAAAATGCAAAAACTTACACCGCAACAGAAAGAAACCAGTAAACAAAGTCTTAAAGTGGGGCGGGGCCGACTTTATGGTACACTACAGCACATTGCTAATTTAGTAGAGCTGCGCATAACAATTAAAAGTTTTTATGAGGGAATTCAATCATACACGCTATGATTATAATTTAAAGTTCAAAGGACTAAATATGCCGAAGCATTTGTATCTTTTAAATTCGGACTTGTATTACTCATTTGGTACAGAATTAATTTGAAATCGGATTAAGAAATATATGGGGCTATATCCAAATCGGAACCGATCTCCATAAAATTTCGTAAAGATATTTCTGAGCTGTATTTGATATATCTCCCTGAATATCGTGCATATTACGGCTGTGGGTAACAAATACGACAAATCGGATGAACAGTATATATGGGAGCTATAGCTATATCTGCACCGATCTTCACCAAATTTGACATACTAGCTTCTAGACAAAATTCGGTCCTAAGTACCAAATTTCATCCCATTTGGACAAATGTTAGACGTTTGGTGCACAATAAAAGGTAAATCGGAAGAATTTATGTATGGAGATATATCCAAATCTGAACCGATCTCGATAAAATTTAGCAGATGTATTTCTGGGCTGTATTTGATATATTTCCCAAAATATTGTTGTTACAGAGTGTATATTACGGCTGCGGAGGACAAAAATAACAAATCGGATGAACAATATATATGGGAGCTATAGCCATATCTGAACCGATTTCGATCAAATTTGGTACACTTATTTTCAGGCCTAATTTGGTTGTATGTGCAAAATTTCATACAATTCGGGCTTATATTACATGTTTATGTGCACAATAAAAGGCAAATCGGACTAAGATATATATGGGAGCTATATCTAAATTTTGACCGATTATCTCCAATATCAATAGGGTTCGTCCTTGGGCCAAACAAATGATTTGTGCAAAATTTCATCTGGATAAGACAATAATTGCGAACTGTACTTTGTTTACAAAAATACTTGGACAGACGGACATGCATAAATCGACAGAGAATGTGATTCTATGCAGATCATCCAAAGGAACTATGGGTCTATCTCGTTTCCTTTTGCCTCTTACAAACAAATGAACAAAGACATAATACCCTGACCACCTTGTGGTGTAATGTATAAAGAGCTAAGGTGTTGATTCGCTTAACCGAAAGTGGAGAAGTGCCGAATTTGGTTTTCTCCGTTGGGAAAACATTCGTTGTCCAGCAGTTGTAAACAAAAAAAGGATCCTGTTTACTTGCCAAAGAGGTCAGCCGAAAATGTGGACCTTCGGTTGGTAACCAGAACGCTAGCGCCGGCCATGGTGATGGTGTGGGCCGACATAACAACAGATGGTCGCTCTCCGCTAGTATTAATCGATAGTGGCATCAGAATTAATGCTGAATATTATGGCGAAAATATTCGGAAGGGTGTATTAAAGCCTTGGGCACGCAAACATTTTGGCCGCAGGCCTTGAACATTCCAACAGGACTCAACACCATCTCACTCAGAACGCGCCACCCAAGAATGCTTACAAAATGAGGTTCCTCGCTTCATTTCCAGCGCACAATGACCACTAAATCTCCGGATGCCAATCCGTTGGACTATTGTGTCTGGAGTATTTTGGAAAGCAAGTTTGACACTAAAAATACCAAAGTGTCGATCACCTCAAGCAAGCGCTTCGCCGGGAATGGGCCAAAATACCGCAGAGTAACATTTGGGCAATGTGTGGTGGTTTCATTGGCCGTTTGAAGGCCATAATTCGTGCCAAAGGTGACAAACTCGAACAAATCTATACTGCTATTTCCGACATTTTTTTTTCTTTCATTCAATAAAGTTAAAAACAAAATTTAAAAATTATGGCGATATATAGATCAGCTATTTTTTAATCTAATCCAATATAAATAAAAATGATATAAATTTTGACCGATTATCTCATCCTGTATTCAACAAAGCCCTATTTCAGCAGGCTAATTCTTCGAGGTCAGGGGGAGCCATACTCCTTTAGTGATTACCTGTAAACCTGTTGTTATCCTTGTCCGATATAGCTAAACCGTATAACATTAACCTCTGTTCTTAAACTAATCATATACATATATTTTTTGTATTTCAACATAAAAATTTCCACACTCTAAACAGAGCGATGAATTTTCAATACGCTATACCCATTGCAAATTGAAAAATCTGCCAAATCGGCGATTGCTGTCATTGGCTTCCCCAAACGTTAATTTCCCACATTTTTTAAAGTTGACAGTTTTAAAGTCAACTGTTTTTCTTTGGAAAATATTCGTAACATTATATTTTCTTTGGAAAATATTCGTATATTGTGTATAAAGTTTCGGCTGTTATCACCAACAATCATTACAGGGATCAAATAGTTCAAACTGAATGACAAGGAATATTTTTAAATGTTCTTCCCTTACTCCGAACTACCATAGGCAAAAATATATTTCTTTTAATTACTTTATCAAACTATAAAATCCCTTTCAAAACACTGTCCACGCTAGCAAGTAATGCAAAACAAAACAATTGTAAACAAACTGAAATAAAACTAGAACCTATAAAATGACCGGCAGAGATATCAACAAATGTAACAACAATAAAAACGTCACCTCCAAGTACTATGAAATTACGTCAATACGAACATCAGCAGCAGCAACGACAACAATAACAATAAAAGATAAAAAACCAACGCCAACTCGCAGAATTCCAATGGAATCTCTAGCAATATAATTATAGGACAGGCGAATGCAACAACATCAGGCATACTTCAGTTTTGTCGTATACAAACCACGACGACGTATACGACCTATACAACTTATTTTAGCACAAGTGCAAACACACACACACACATACTCATATACTCGAACATCCATCGAATAAGTACTACATGTGAGGTTTTTGAGCTAAACGAATGTTGCCAGCAATGTTGCCGGACACTCTCGCCCATTCTTTCTCCGCATTCGAAATGTATTGGACGAGACATCGCGTTCGTGTGGCACCGCGGCCCACGGCCGGTTCGATGCGTTGATTATTATTCGTTTATAACGGTATTCGTTGTATTATCAATACGATTAAGTTCCATAGGCTGGACAAGCGAGCATTGATGTTGTGGAGTATAATTAATGGTCCCCCTCGGTAGGCGGAGGGAAAAATTAAAACAGCAGCAACAACAACAACAAAAACTAAACAATAACAAAAATTGTTTGTGTTTCAACAAACGGCGATAAAGAACACAACAAACTTTTGTATATATTTACAAACAAAAGTCCGCCATGTGTGAATGTGGCATACTCTCCTCACACACAAACACACACGCACACACATTCACTGGCGACTATATAAATAATAATGGATTAAACTGAAGCAGAATGAAATGCGATTTTTTTTCATTTTTTGTTCTGTTCGTTTACATTTTCTCTAAAAAAGCAGTCAATTTAAAAGTGATTAACCAACGAGGTGTGTTTTAAACAGCGGCATATCATTTTCCGACTCGGACAAGGATAGGAAATTTGGCCAAAAGAATATTGTGGCGGTATTAAATAAAGAAAATTAACAGACAACATGGATTTAAATATTGGAGCAATTGATCTCATTAAGCTGCTGGGAAAGTAAGTCAAGTGCAAATGTGTGACGAACAATGCGATGATAATTTTCGGTGGAAATGAGGCAATAAATTTAATTAATTCAAATCAAAAGTTACAACAAATAATTAGTTCAATACAAACAAAGAAATATGCGAAAATAATTTTCTGCAGTGAAAAGTAAAATTAATTATTTGTCTGAAGAGGTAAGGTTCAATCCAACAAGGTGAATAAATCAGTATAAATCAGTTTGCGAAATATATACCAGCAGCATATATAACCATTAATTCTCTTTGCTGGAGAGTTGGCAGACAGAGTGCACACACATATTCAATTCACATTCATCACAAAATACATTTCGAAATTTGAGAGTTGCTATCCAGAATTTAAATCCTTCGTGGAGAAAGTGCACATTTTAAAGGAAATCGGATACTCACGTCGATTTCTATGATATATTTGGTTTTTGACAATTTTGCTCATTTGTAATATGGCACCATATTCGCACAAAGAGCGAACCAGCAGAAAATCAGGGTGAGATAAAAAAAAAACTACAACAAAGTCAAACGCCATATTTTTATACCTCCACCTTGGATATATTAACATTGTCATTCCGTTTGTAACATCCTTAAATATTCGTCGTAGACCCCATAAAGTATATATATTCATAATCAGCATAAAATTCTAAGTCGATTTAACGATGTCCGTCTGTCTGTCTGTTGAAATCACGATACAGCCCACATTATATGACGTAGAGCGCCAAAATTTAGCAGAGCAATTGGTATTGTGTCTAGGATGGTTGGTATTGAAAATGAGATATATCGGTCCACGTTCCGGTATAGTCCCCATATAATGGTACCTCCCGATATTCGGTATTTTGATTATTTATGCCACATTATTTCACGGATTTGTCTGAAAATTGGTACTTGTAGGTCATAATGGGTCTCTGTGCGGGTGTCAAAACATTGTATGTATGGGTCCACGTTTTGGTATAGCCCCCATATTAAGGTACCTCCCGATATTCGGTATTTTAATTTTTTTGCCACATTTTTTCACGGATTTGTCTAAAAATTGGTATTTATTGGTCATAATGGGTTCCAGCTCCGGTGGCAAAACATTGCATGTATGGGTCCATGATTTGGTATAGCCCCCATATAACGGTACCACCCAATATTCGGTATTTTGATGGTTTTTGCCACATTTTTTCACTGATTTGTCTGAAAATTGGTAGTTGTAGATCATCATGGGTTCCAGTTCGTGTGGCGAGTCATTGTATTTATAGGTCCACGTTTTGGTATAGCCCCCATATAACGGTACCTCCCGACATTCGGTAATTTGATGATTTTTGCCACATTTTTTCACGGATTTGTCCGAAAATTGGTATTTGTAGTCATAATGGGTTTTAGCTCCGTTGGCGAAACATTGTATGTATAGGTCCATGATTTGATATAGCCCCCTTATAACGGTACCTCCCGATTTTCGGTATTTTGATGGTTTTTGCCACATTTCTTCTATTGTTTCTTTACCCTAAGGTGGAGGGTATTAAAAGTTTGACCCGGCTGAACTTAATGTTTTTTTTTTTTTACTTGTTTTTTTCTAAAATCAAGAACTTTCGTGGGAGGGTCACCAAATCGGTGGACCATCTTGAAATGCTCCAATTTTTTATGGAAAGTTTTTCGCATTCCTTTTTTTGGTAAGTGGTTCTGCAGCATGGGTGTTGAATCTATAACACGAACTTTATTATTATTTGAACTATGTTTAGCCACTATGAATGCTTCAGTTTGTTATTCAACTGATAACAAATCTATGAGTTCCAAATTTATACTCTTATCAGCTATGTTATATACATAGTTATGTATGCCATATACTTGATAATAGTCGAGTTTAATAAACTGCATTTTCTGCTCTAATCACGGCAAAGTTGACCACCAACAATGCAGACAAAAAAAAAAACAAAGTTATCAAATTATGGTTTTATTTGGTACCCCTAATAAAAAAATATTAAAAGTCATTATCGTTGCAATGTTATGTACCTTATATTAAGTTACACTAGCATACAAGTATTTTTGAAACACTCTCCTCCAATAAGTGATTAAATTCTCATGGAGCTCATACATTCATGATCAGGATTACCTTCTAGAATATACTATCTTGTATGTCCCTTATATACCCTTTAAATTGTAAGTATTTTGAAGGTTTGAGCTACATTTTCAACTCTAAATAATCAAAATATCGAGGTACAGTTATATGAGATCCATACCATAATATGGACTACATGGTTGTCAACAAGCTGGGAACCCAATGTGCGAAATTTCAATGAATTTAGCTTAAACGTGTGACTGGACCTATTTAGCCCATTTTACAATCCCAACATTCCTGAATATATAAAAAAACATATGGACACAATTTAATCAACCCAAATAATTTAACTCGGAAGCTAGGGTCATTTCCACAGACGAATAGACATGTAGACGGACGGACATGGACATAGAATTTATGCTGATCAAGAATATATATTCTTTGTTTGGTCTACTTTTTTATATTTCGAGGTGTTATAAACGGAATGACAAACTTAATATACCCTCCATGCTATGGTGGAGGCTTCAAAAACGAGTTGGAAAGTCGGATTTGATATATTATTATGATATATTATTGATTTAGTGTACTACAAACCTGAAATCGGATAAATATATATCAAAGCTATATCTAAATTTAGACGGATTAAAGCTTATTTCAACAGGGGTCGTCTTTGGGTCAATATAGTGAACTGTGCGTTTTCTTTTGAATTTTACGAACAAATATACAGCGACAAACTTATAAACTTCTCACAAAATATCTGGTATGAAGGCCAGATATATGGATCCAGTAGTTCAGGAGCTTCGGATTCAAAGACTCATAACTTAAAACGGATGTTTTATGCCATAAACAACCTTGGAAGTCTAAGCTTTGGTTCTAATGCCTTCCCCACAAAGAGTCAAATTTCCCATAGCAAGTGAAAAACATTAATTTTGTCTGGGCTGAACCTACCGTGATTTCTATTGTGATTTCAGCAGACATTAGGACGGACGTTCAGTAAATCGCTAATATCATCTATTTCATGGTGTAGATTATAAAAATACACTTGGAAAAAGGATGGTGTATTCTATTTGGTTCCAACAAGCAATCAACATTTAAAAAAATAATCTATAGAAACATAAAGCAAGTGGAATCTCTTATTAATCCAAACTTTTCACTGGTTTCATTATTTTTTTCCCACGAAGATCGCGAAGAAATGTCTCTATAATCATAACTGTAATAAAATGTCAAAAGCGTCGCCGATTTTCTGCCAGCTTTAAGGATACAACACTTTAAGTTACCGCAAACCCAGAGTAAACATCCATCGTCAAACCCAGAGTAAACATCCATCGTCTACCGTTTTCAGAATTCATATCAAAAATCAGTCAATTTGTGAGTGACGATAGATGCCCCTCTAAACAATCTAGAAAATTACGTTTACAGACCCAAAAATCGAAGACGCCTCAAATCCAAACACAATTGTTTTATGTGCTGCAAAATAAAACAGTTTCACCAACTGATTTTTGCATAAATGCTAATAGCTCTCAATGGGAAACGCAATTTGTTTTATGACCTTTTATGATCGCACTGTTTTTGTTTATTTTTAAAATCATTTAAACTAAAGCAATGGAGAAAGAAATTAAACTAAGTGTTTAATAAAGAAGCAGTGCCAAAGTACAAAAGCTGTAGTACACTGTACTTTATTGTATCGCAACGTATAAAAAAATAATCCATATAAACAAAAAAAAAAAAAATATATTTTTATTAGCAATTTGTTTAGAATACGCCAACAAGTAAACACTTCCCCTTTCTATGCTGGACCCACACACACACACACTCCCACAGTTACAGGCTGACATAAATATTGTAACACAACTGTCTGTCTATCTGTCTGTCGGTTTGTCTCTCTGTCTGTTTGTCTATTTACTCATAGACTACAATTCAAAGGTTAATTGATCAAAAGCTCGAATATTTACAAACAACACAAGAACGGAAAGCGACAAAAATAAATGCTCGCTCAATTCATAGGAATTACGAAGCACTTTTTCCCTTTTGCAATGAAATGTGAATTGTTGTTGCTGTTGTTTTAACTTTTACATGCTATATTAAATCTTAATTACATAAAATATTTTTACAACTTCACTGGTAGTATATGTGTGTATGTATGTTTGTACATATACAGGGTGAGATAAAAAAAATGCAACAAAGTCAACCGCCGTAATTTTGATTTTTTTTAATTTTATTGAATGAAAGCAAAAAATGTCGGAAATGGCATCAAATTTTAGAATTTTAGAATTTAGATTTGTTTGAATTGTTCACCCTTGGCACGAATTATGGCCTTCAAATGGCCAATGAAACCGTCACATGCTGCCCGAATGTTGCTCTGTGGTATTTTGGCCCATTCCCGGCAAAGCCCTAGCTTGAAGTGACCGACACTTTGGTACTTTTTTGGTGCCAACCTTGCTTTCTAAAATACCCCAGACACAATAGTCCAACGGATTGATATCCGGAGATATTGGTGGCCATTGGCCGCTGGAAATGAAGCGAAGAACCTCATTTTGTAACTATTCTTGGGTGGCGCGTGTTGAATGCGATGGTGCTGAGACCTGTAAGAATGTCCAAGGTCTGCGGCCAAAATTTTTTCCTGCCCAAGGCTTTCATGCACCCTCCAGAATATTTTCGCGATAATACTCGGCATTTAATCTAATGCCACGGTCGATTTATACGATCCTAGAGCGACCATCGGCTGTTATGGCGGCCCACACCATCACCATGGCCGGGGCTGGAGTTCTAGTGGCCAACCGAAGGTACACATTCACAGCTGACCTCTTTGGCAAGTAAACACAATAATTTTGTTTGTTTATAAACTGTTAGACAACGAATGTTTTCTCATCGGAGAAAACCAAATTCGGCAGTTCACCGTTTACAACTTTCGGCCAAGCGAAGCAATTCTGTAGCTCTTTTGAGACTATTTCGGTTTTCTTCCTGAGCGATGGTACGGGACATGAAAGATTTATTCACATTTAAATGCTGAAGTGCTCTAAAGATAGCCACTTGTGGTTTTCCAGCCAAATACAAAAAACCGCACTATCACGCTTGAATTCCATCACGAATAACTTTTTTTCTGGAAAATTCTCACCAAAATGCTTTTGTACTTTTGTAAACAATATAATGAGCTGTCACTGAAATAATTTTTACAGCTGTCGAACGAGTGGCTTATAAATGACAGCTTCCTGAATTTCGTTACAGTCTTGTCATCTCACCCTGTATATGCAAAGGCAAGATTTGTTCTTTTTTCTAAATAGCAATTTGTTTTCTCCTGCTTGTAAAATTATGTGGAAATATAAGTGAGGGATGGTGCGGACACCTAATTGCTGTGAAAATTATACTGGTTTCAGTAATAATTTCTATTGATTTTTTTTTAATTATAAAAATGCACATGATTTCTGACTTGTTAGTCGTTTTATTTATATAATAAAGGCGTTTGATCGGTTACATGATTTAAATGATGGAAAGCAGAATAACATGCACGTGTCAATTACAAAAAATGCAAATTAGATAATGCTTTTTATTAAAATTTTACACAAGAAAACTCATATTTTGTATTTAATTAATAACTAGCTTCTTTAAACAGTTTCTTTAGAACATCGCCTGTTGTATTAGGGATTTTATTCTTCTCAGCGTTGAAAATGTTCTCCCCATAATTTTTCTAATCGATTTTAAATTCTTGTATATTTGTCGATCACGATGCCGCCTATGGTATCTCCTATTCATTCGATGGTTTCTTCGACTATTCAAATGATAACGATTTGTAAAATCTGTACCACTACTATCATAATCATGTCCATTCATATGCGTATATGAATTTCGAGAATTTAGAGTAGCGGTATTTTCAACACTTGCATTACTGCGATTTTCAGTGGCTCCTGCAGCCAGACCTTCATTCTCCGCGGCGCCAGCTGTCACATTCTCAGTTTCTTCCTCATTTTCATTGCTCAGAACTTCAATGCGTATGGTTATGGGAGAAATATCTTGATTTTGATCCAAAATGTTTTCATTGGATTCCGTAGTTGCTTGATTTTCGTCTAAAATATTTTGATTCGACTCCTCATTGTTGATCTCATTATAATTTCGTCCATTAAATGGGCACATTGTAATTTTTAAGAATAATGAGGAATATGAAACAAATTTTAAAAATATAAAAAGTTGAGAATGAAAGTTCAAATAAATTGTTGTAGTTTCAAGTGTCAAAATATCCAATTCAATTTTGTGGAACAATAAACAAGGTTGATTAGTTCTTCTAGACGAATGCCAATGAAAAACTTTAAATCCATAAAAAAAGTATTGTTGCAGAACCTGCAAGAATCTAAAGTTTTTACTACGTTAAACGATTTTTTATATCCTCCACTATACATAATATGGAGGGTATATTAAGTTCGTCATTCCGTTTGTATCTCACCAAAAGAATCATTTTGGACATAATCAATTTTAGACATGATTAGGGTACAATTCTGAGACGATTTAGCCACGTCCGTCTGTTGTAATTACGCTGAAGTCAAAACGAATGAAGATAGGAGGCTAACATTTTGCACAGAACAGTATTTTTTGTTTTCTGCCGTCAGGTCAAGTTCGAAGATGGGCTAAATCGGTCCACGATATCGTAAATCCCCCTTATAACGGTGTCATCCGATATTCGGTATTTTGATAGTTGTAGCCAAAATTTTCAATGAAATTGTCTGAAAATCAACAAAACTAGTTCCTTCTGAGTACTTTACCCTTTGGAAGAGTATTGTTTCCACAATATCTTTTATCCCCCATATAACGGTACCTCCCTATGTTCGGTATTTTGATGATTTTAGCAACATTTTTCAATGGAATTGTCTAAAAATCCATACTAGAAGTTCTTTCTAAGCACTTTACCCCCTGGAAGAGAAATGTCTGTATAGGTCCACGATATCGTATAGCCCACATACAACGGTAACCCCTCCCCCCTGTATTCCATACTTTGTTTCAAATTTTGTATTTAGAATTTGTAATGGGTACTGCAGCCTATGACAAAAAATTACGTATGCATGCCCACGTCTTCGTATAGCCTCCGTATAACGATATGCAGGCCCAATTTTTCGTATATGCCCCATATCTCAGTACCTCCCTATATTCGTTATTTTGAAGATTTTAGGTACATTATTCACCAAAACTGTTAAAAATTTTGTATTTGGAATGCCTAATAGGTGATACAGCCTGATGCAGTTCCAGGTTTTCGTATAGCCCTGATATAAGGGTACCACCTTATATTCAGTGTTTTGATGATTTTATCTACATTATTAATAGATTTTTTTAAGTTTCGTACTTGAATATTGTAATGGCTTATGACAAAAGTTACCTATGAAGGCCCACGTCGTCGTATAGATCCCAATATAACAGTTATTTTCGGTACTTCTAAGGTTTTATTTATTTTGTTTTTTTGTGTTTTTGAAAATTTCTTGGGTATGTTGATGATATCGGAACAATTTTAACCTTCGACAAATCTTTTTCAAATTGAAGACCTCTTTGTAATTCCGTTTTTAACTCCTGGAAATATTCATAATAGACCCTACAAAGTATATATCGTCTATCCGTCTTTCTGTTGTACTCACGCTATCTTTCTAACAAATTGAGATAGAAGGCTAAAATTTTGAACACATTAATTTTGCCAGTAGTTAGGTTAAGTTCTAAAATGGGTCATATCGGTCCACGTTTTCGGATAGCCCCCACATAACGGTATTTTAATGATTTTAGCGACATTATTCATCGGAATTGTTTCAAATTTCGTATTCCAAGTTCGTTCGAATTTTTGGTTGATTTCAAAAATATATAAAATTTAACATACTCTCCTTTCAGTGATGGGGGCATTATAAAGTCTTTAATAAAATAAACTTTAAATTCAAAATTCTATTGAATATTCAAAGATACCAATTATTCCTCTATGTACATTTGCACATATATATTTCAATAACTACTAATCAAACCCTCCCGTTCAATATTAACAATATAAATTGCAATTAACATTTTCCAATTCATACAGATTCATTGCACACAAAAGCCAACAGATACGTCTGGCCACTAAGGAATACGAAATCATAAATACATCGCTGGGCAAAGTGAAAGGATTGAAACGGAAAACGCTCTACGACGAAGAAGATAAATATTTCGCCTTCGAAGGTATTCCCTTTGCCAAACCGCCTGTGGGCGAGCTAAGATTTCGAGCACCACAACCGCCGGAACCATGGCAAGATGTTCTCGACTGTACCGATTACAAACCGAAACCAATGCAATTTCATTTCGTTCGACGAATGATAGAGGGTTCCGAAGATTGTCTGTATTTGAATGTGTACTCGAAGAAGGTATGTAGCTGTGTGTGTGTGTATGTGAAATGATAGTTTCGATAATTGGATAAGGTTTGAGCTAAGCAAAAACAAAATGTGGTTTTAGCAAATGACTAACTGATGTTGGGCGCCACCATGGAAGTGATAGCAAAGCAATTATTTGTTCTGTATCTGAGGTGATATTCCACTTCCTTAGCGGTAACAAATATATAAAAAAATATTTATTGAATTGGGTAAATGGGGTTAGAGAGATTTTTATAATGTAAATGATCGTTGCTATGATTGTCCTACTTATATCCGAATAAAGGGAATAAAAGGAAGTTTCTACTACAGGCCATTATTTCAAGACTTAATAGCAGTCGAGTTCCAGAAACTGCAATATTACACTCCTACATACAACTGTACCTTTGATAAACATAGTGGAGGAGGTAATAAAAAGTTCGGCCCGACGTAAAGGTATTATGTCTTTATAGATTTGTGTGTATCATGGAGAAGGAAGCGAATTAAACCCATAGTTACTTTTGAGGATCGACATAGACGTACTTTCTGAGTCGATTTATGCATGTCAGTCCGTCCGTCCGGCTGTCCATATATTCTTGGGAACAAAATGTAGGTCGCGTTTGTTAGCCGATTAAGATGAAATTTTCCAAAAAATTTTTGTTTGGCCCAAGGACGAACCCTATTTAAATTGATGAAAATCGTTTCAAATTTAGATATAGCTCCCATATACATACATAGCAGTATGGGGTATCATATGGTCGGCTCCGCCCGACTTTTGGTTTCTTGTTTAGATTAAAAATTGCATAACTATTATTTTTATTTATTTAGCTCACCAGCAGCAAACCCCTGCCTGTCATGGTCTGGATTTATGGTGGAGGTTTCCAAATTGGTGAGGCGTCTCGTGACATATATGCTCCCGACTATTTTATGCAACGTGATGTGGTACTGGTTACCTTTGCCTATCGTTTGGGAGTGTTCGGTAAGCATCCATTCAATATTTCATTAATTTAAATCACCTAATCCAAATTCCCTAATTTTCAGGGTTTCTGAGTCTTGATGACCCCGATCTACAAATTCCCGGTAATGCCGGTCTAAAAGATCAAATCATGGCACTAAAATGGGTGAAAGAGAACATACACAATTTCAATGGGGATCCGAATAATATTACACTATTCGGAGAGAGTGCCGGTGGGGGTTCTACACACCTAATGTGTCTGACACCACGCACAAAGGGTCTGTTTCACAAGGCAATTGCACAATCAGGAACGGCTCTGTGTCCATGGGTAATTAGCAATCCCACAAATTGGGCCTATCGGCTGGCCTGTCAAATTGGTTACAAGGGCAACAACAACGACAAAGAGGTCTATCGTTACTTGGCCAAACAAAGCCCCAGTCGTTTGGTGGCAAAAGACACATCACTGCTAACCAAAGAAGAACAATTCAATCATCTGCTCTTTGCCTTTGGCCCAGTCATTGAACCCTACGATTCGGAAGATTGTGTTATAAATAAACCCATCAAAGAATACCTTTCTTCGGCCTGGTCCAATGACATACCCATGATGATTGGTGGCAACTCTTTTGAGGGGCTGTTTCACTACAGCGAAGTTGTGAAGTATCCCTACAAAGTCAATGATTTAACGGACTGTGTAAATCTACTCCCCGATGATTTGAAAAAATCCCACAGCCAGGAGGATCTCAAGGCAATGGGCCAACGTTTGAAAGAACTCTATTTCGGGGACAAGAAACCCCATGCCAAGGAGACATTGTATGAATTCCTGCACCTAATGACCCAGCGAACATTTTGGCATGGCATACATCGGGCGATCAAAGCCCGTACAACCTATGCTGCACCAACACCCACCTATTATTATCAATTTGATTTTGATTCGAAATTCTTCAATCATTATCGTAATTTAAAGTGTGGTCGTCCCGTCAAGGGTGTCTGTCATGCCGATGAGATATCCTATATGTTCTACAACATCAATGCCGAGAAGTTATCAACAGCAACAAGAGAATATAAATGCATACAACGTATGATTGGTATGTGGTACAATTTTGCTCTCACATCGAATCCGAACTGCAGAGAGATCTCACCCACCACATGGGAACCCGTGAGTGTGGACAACGATCCAAAGCAGCCTTTTAAATTGCTGAACATAAATGATGATGTGGAATTTATTGATGTACCAATGCATAAGTTATTAACTGTTTGGGATAGTTTTTATACCAAAGAGCCATTGTGTTAAGAGTTACAATTTTAAGCTTTACGTGAAACTTGCCAAAAATTATAGAGTGATATTTTGTATATTTTTTTAATTTATATTTTTATATAAAAATGTTTGGTTTTAAGCAAATTTGTTAAATTTTCAAATATTTTCGAAAAGAAATAAATGTTAAAAAGTAAATTATTTTGTGGAATAAAAATTTAATAATAACACGTTTCATATCGATGCCATGGAGAACTAGTGATGAGCCAAACTAAAAAATATAATAAAATAAAAGAAAAATGGGATCACATCACAATATTTTCACAATTGGCTGTCTTACCAGAATCTACGAAATTTAGTGAATTAAAATGTTGTCTTTTTTTCGTTAAGGGCGATTACAAGTTGGTTCATATTTTCCCTTTTTATACCCTCCACAAAAGTATGGAGGGTATAATAAGTTGGTCATTCCGAAGTGTACATTTCAGACCCCACAATGTACATATATATTCTTGATCAGCATAAAATTCTATGTCGTTTTAGCGATGTCCGTCCGTCTATCCGTCTATGGAAATCACTCTAGCTTCCGAACGAAATGAGGTAGGTTGATAAAATTTTACTCAAATATGTCTGCAGGATTTTGGTATTAAAAATGGGTCATGAAGGTCGACGTTTTGGTATAGCCCCCATATAATGGTACCTCCCGATATTCGATTTTTGGCGATTTTAGGGACAATATAAATTTGGTATTTAAAGTTCGTAACGGATACTACGGTCTATGGCAGAAAACTATCCGTGTAGGTTCACGTATTCGTATAGCCCTGATAAACGGTACCTCCCGATATTCGGTATTTTGATGATTTTTGCGACATTATTCATCGAAATTGTTTCAAATTTTGTGTTGGAAGTTCGTAATTGTCTGTGCAGGTCCACGTCTTCATATAACCCCCATATAATAGTACGTCCCTATATTGATAATATTAGCTACATTATTCACCGATTTTTTTTTCAAACTTCGCATTTGTGTATTGTAATGGCTTATGAAAAATGTTGCCTATGCAGGTCCACGTCGTCATTTAGAATTTTTAACGAATTTTATTTTTTTGAAAATTGCCAAATTCGTTCCAAATGGTGGAGAGTATTCAAAGTTCGAAGCCGAACTTACAGCTTTTTTACTAGTTTTTTATACCCTCCACCTTGAAGCATCCCTAAATATTCGTCGTAGCCCCATAAAAATATATTTATAATCAGCATAAAATGCTAAGTCGATTTAACGATGACTGTCTGTCCCTCTGTGTGTTGAAATCACGATACAGCCCACATTATTTGACCTAGAGCTCAAAAGTTGGCAGAATAATTTATATTGTGTCTAGAATGGCTGATATTGAAAATAAGAAATATCGGTCCACATATAGCCGCCCTATAGCGGTAACTCCTGATATTCGGTATTTTGATGATTTTTGCCACATTTTCACGGATTCATCTAAAAAATGGTGTTGGTAGGTCATAGTGGATTTTGGCTCCGGTAGCGGAGTATTTTATATATAGGCCTACGTTTTTTGTATAGCCCTTATATAACGGTACTTCCGATATTCGGTTTTTTGATTATTTTCGCCACATTTTGCCACGAATTTGTCCAAAAAATTGTATTTGTAGTTCGCAATGGGTTCTAGCTCCGGTGGTGGAAAATTGTATATATAGGTCTACGTTTTCGTATAGCCCCCCATAATGGTGCCTACGGATATTCGGGATTTTGATGGATTTGTCTAAAATTTGCTACTTGTTCATAATGGGTTCTAGGTCCAGTAGTAGAACGTTGAATATTTAGTTCCACGGTTTTCTATGTCGTACATATAATGATACCCAACGATATTCCGTATTTTCATAATCCTGGTCACATTTTTCACACGAAATTATTTCAAATTTGTTATTTAAGAAGATTTGGTAGATGACAATCCTTAAAAGTATAAAATTGTCTATTGAGGTTCCCGTTTTGAATTCAGATACTTTTATATAAAAATGTTTCCTTTACCCAAAGGTGGAGGGTCAGGCCAAAGTTAATGTATCTTTACTTGTTTAATTATTCATTTGACAATATCTCTGTCAAAATGTATATTATAATTCCAATATCATGGTACAATAAGGAGGTAGAATAGCTTCGTAAAACTACAGAAATACAATGCCCGCTTCCTGTCAGAATTATTCATAATTATATCCAACAAGTTGTTTTCATTTATTTGATATTTTGTGGTTACTTTTCAAATGTATCAAATAGCGCGAAAAATGAATGAAATGCCTGGATGTTCTCTTAAAAATATGATCCTAAATTTGGTAAATTTGGTTAATATCATTAATGCACGTGCCGCTATTTATGTTTCTTCCTATAATTGATTTTGAAAATATTTTGTTTTTATTTTTCAAAACAATAAATACATACACAAAATTGACAGAAGTCGGGCTCACTTAGAAAAAAATTGTAATCAGCTGGTAGCTCTACCTTACCTTTTTATTGTACCATGTTCCAATATATACACACAAATCAGAGATGGGAACCTGTTTTTTATTCTCTTAAATTTGACAAGGAAAATTACGGGAAATTCAGAGATGGATATGCCCATGGTACAATGAAGAGAAGGTAGGTCAACTTTGAAAAAATTGCAAGTATAGAGGTCTACCTGTTTGGCTTGTAATGTCAGAAATAGTATCAAAACAATAAAAAATCAAACAACTTGTTGCATTTATTTTGAATAAATAATTGAAAACCGCGAAAACTGAATGAAAGGTCAACACTTCTTTTCAAAACCAGGTTCTATATATCTCTAAAGGATTATTTCACTACAAAAACTCCAGATTTTGTCGATGCATACGATGAAATAAACATTTTGAAAACATCCGAATTTGAATGTTTTCTGAACAATTTTTTTGTTACTGAAAAGAAAACACATACATAAACAAATAAAGATGACATATTAAGCCAAGAAAATAAAAAAATTGAAATCATATGGTATCATAGCCCTACCTTGATATCATTGTACCATGGATATGCCTATATAAATTGACTTAACTTTCTTTATTTTACAATGTACTTAACATAAATTTGTTTTGGGTTCCTCAATTAAGCCGTTTCGTGAAAAGCTAGTATCTGAAATAAAAAAAATTCGCAGATTGGGTCGAAGTAGTCTTCGTGGTGAAATCCATCTTCTATGTTAGAGATTTGTTTCTATCTTCAAAATCATTAAAGGGGTAGGTTTATGCATGGTACAATAAGAAGCAGGTGATTACAATTTTTTTCTAAGTGTATCCGACGTTTGTGTATGTATTTATTTGTTTAGACCAATAAAAACAAAATATTTTCAAAATCAGTGATTTTAAGAAACGCAAATTGCAGGAGGATCTAACGGATCTCTTTAGGGACTCGACTATGAGTTAAATAATTTCACAAAATATGTTCATATTGACGTAGTCTTATCGAGGTCATAATAGAATTTGCTGGATTTTTGATTTTCTGTCGCAATAGGTCAAGGCACAAATAAGTAGCTTCTCAAAGTTTCCTAATTTTTCCCCTTCCAAGATTTTTGAATCGCTAGTCCTTGTTATGGCATTTTATTTGTCTGAGTACCAAGAACCCATGGACCGAATAATGCCGCTACGAGTCTGGCTCATTATACCAGATCTTCCGAAATTGTATTGTTTTTCTTACAACTGCACATTTACGACAATAAAATATAAATAATAAATGCCTATAACTACATCAATTACACAAAAGTTCTGACATAGGCCTAAAGTGTAAAGCAATAAATGTCCATAAAATGACCCAGCACGGCAACGCCACTGGCAACCACATTGTACTTACATTTGAGTCATATTGTCAGTCCGCAATTGAGTGACACTCGATGAACACATTGAGTCGTCGAGACTGCTGGACATTCACACCGACGATGCAAGTCGAAATGAACGCCTGACTTTAATATTTAATTACTCGCAAACCAACCAACCAGACCTAGCACATTGTTCAATGTTTGACGAATATAAATTTTATTACCAAAACAAAATTCTAGCGTTCCAACAACAACAACAACAAAATGTTATAAGGTAAATGACATTAAAAATAAACAATTATATTGAAATAATTAATTCGAATACCTGTTTGCCGAAACAGCCTAGCATAAAATGCATGCAGTCTGGAGAATTAGTCGGCCACACGTTCTAATCAGTTCGAAAGTGTTAATCGTGCAACGCGGCTGTTTAAATCGCGAGCATTTCAATTAATCCAAAAGAAAAATAGAAAACATATTCAAAATGGAATTTAAAGCTAGTTTCTTTCAACACATTCAAAACGCATTTAGGTATTTAGTTTAAACTGTCACAAATGATGAATATTCTATTGAATTAATTTCGTGTTTTTTTTTAGTTACATAAATTACAAATACAATCAGTTACGCCATACCACAAATGAATATAGAATTATCAACACTTCTTATGGTCAAATTAAGGGAGTTAAACGGATAAATTCTTGTGATTCAAATCAGAGCTTTTTTGCCTACGAAGGTATACCATTTGCCAAACCACCCATTAATGAGCTGAGATTTCGTGCACCGCAACCTCCTGAGCCATGGCAGGATATACTTAACTGTACGAGAACAAAATCAAAACCTTGCCAAGTGAATGCATTGTTTGGATTCGTTGAGGGATCGGAGGATTGTTTATACCTCAATGTTTATGTTAAAGAGGTAAGTTGGTGGTTATGAAATAAAAACCCTACGAGAAAAAAGAAATTTTTATGAACCCCCTTTTAAGCTCAAGGAAGTAGGAGAATCATTATAAACGCTATGATTATTAAACATTTTTGTATTTCGTAGGGATGACTCTGGACTGATTTTGACTATTTTGGGCTAAAGTCACATTGAATTTCTTTAAAATATTCGATAGCTTGAGATGTAGCAGAAGGAGTGCATCTACATATGCCATCTTGGAAATGGATCTAATGATGGTGGAAATAATGGGAAGATGGTGGCAAAGGGTGAAGAGGGTAGATGAAAGGGAAGACGGGGGTGATAGGGCGAGTGAAGAGAGGGGAAGATGGTGAGAGGAGGGTGTGACCTTGCCCAGAAGAGTAAACATATATAGAAATACAACAACGATATAACAACAAATAAAAAATCAGGAAGGCCCGACCAAAACCTTGAATACACTATAAATTTTCAAAAAAAAAAAAAAAAAAATAAAAAAAATAAATAAATAAATAAAAAAATGCTGCTAAAATTATAAAAATATCGAATACCGTTATATTGGGCTCATACAAATACGGGGACTTGTAAATGCAATTTTCCTCATACGCCATTACGATATTCAAATACGAAACTTGTAACAATTCCGGTGAATAACGTCGCTAAAATCGTCAAAATAACAAATATCTGGAGGTACAGTTATATGGGGCCATACATACGTAGCGTGGACCTGTATATGTAATTTTTTGGCACAGGCTGTAGCACCTATTAAGATCTTCAAATACGAAATTTGAAACAATTCCAATAAATACTGTTACTAAAGTCATCAAAATACCGAATAATGGTGGAAACCATTGTAAAGGGGTATGCGCTAATTTGAATCTATATAAACAATTCTATTTCAGAGGGAGAAATGCTCTTAAAGAACTCCTTGTGTAGAATTGCAGATAATTCAAATTAAAAATGTGGCTAAAATCGCCAAAATACCGAACGTCGGACGGTACCGTTATATGGGGGCTATACGATATTGTGGGCTTGCATAGCCCATCTTCGATCTTGACCTGCTTGCAGGAAAGAGAGTGATCTGCTCATAATTTTAGCTTCCTATATTAATTCGTTTTTACTCTAGCGTGATTTCAATGGACGGTCGGACAGTGCTAAGTCGTCTTAGATGACGAACTTAATATACCCTCATTACTATGTATTGTGGAGGGTATAAAAACTAACAGAGTGCTGGGCAAGAGTAAAATTCGCTCGATTTTGAACGAATTTTACTCATACTCAACAAAGAGGAAAATATTCTCACTCATATTCGAGCAACATCGAAAAATTGAGTTCGCTCGAATTCGAGTGGGTTTCAGTCTTTGTACAAATCCGAGCGAATTTTTCGGAGGACTGCTAAATCGTCAAATGTATATAAACGGATTTTGTCTAAAAAGGCACTAAGTCTAAAACCGGTATTTCGATAAGGCACCTATTGACCTATAAAACGATATAATCTCCAAAGCCATAAGTTTGAGAGTATATAAATTTCTCAACAACATTCGAATGTACTCGAATTGAGTTTTTATTGACAATCCGTTATTTCACCACCAGCCATATGGCATCAGAGAAAATGAAGTCCAAGGGATTTTACATGATTCTCGTCTTGAAGGCCCCAACCACGGTTCGATGCGTTGGTCAGTGCTCCTTTAAAATTACCGATAGTTATCTTATAGATTGGTAGCCTTCCACGGTATTCCAGATCTTAGAGGTTTAGTCTACCTTACACCTCTGGGAATACGTATGAACCATAACAACGCATTGCATCCAAACAGTGGCCACTCCACAGTCATGCTATATTAATGGATCTAGGAGCTCTTGGCACCCGCGTCATCAGAAGGGTCCCCGCTCAGAATTCATGATCGAAAATTCTACAACTTTTTGTTCCATACAAAACGGGCCGGTCACTCAAATTGTGTAAGAGGTTTAGACACGGTCAGGGAATAGAACCAGTGTTACACTTATGAGGCTCCACAGAGAATAAAAAAGTCTGCCCAAAATGTGTCTCATTGAAACATCGATTTTAGATCCCATGTCATTGAAATAAATTTCTTAAGGTTATTTGGAGCTGATGTAGCCATATTTTGTCCATCTGTTTGTCGTGTTCAGCTAACTGTCAACTTACTTGTTTATATCTTGAGAAATATATCATTTGATAATTTCTAACTTGTTAATTTATTTTTCTTTTATTGTTTCCCCATTTTACAGAATGAGAACGTTAAACAACCCTTACCAGTAATGGTGTATATCTATGGCGGGGGATTTCAATTTGGCGAGGCCACAACAGATCTGTATGATCCAAATTTCTTTATGACTCAGGATGTCATTGTGGTGACTTTTAACTACAGACTTGGAGTATTCGGTAAGACTTTTCATATCTCTGAAAGTCACCAAAAGAAATTTAAATATATTTTATTATAGGATTCCTCTGTCTCGACGATCCCAATCTCAATATACCCGGTAATGCTGGCATAAAGGACCAACTTTTAGCATTAAAATGGATCAAAGAAAACATACACAATTTCAATGGAGATCCGGAAAATATTACTCTTTTTGGAGAAAGTGCTGGAGCTGTTTCGACGCACATGTTAATGCTGTCTCCTCATGCCAAGGGCTTGTTTCACAAGGCCATTCTACAATCGGGTTCTGCATTATGTCCATGGGGTTTTACCAACAAACATGATTGGGGCTATAAATTGGCCTGTCACTTGGGCTACAAGGGAGGCAATGATGATGAGGCTGTTTACAAATACTTAATGGCATGTAAATCTCGACATTTGACCATCAAACCCAGAGATCTATTAACAGATACAGATATATTGGAAACTAATGCATTCTGCTCATTTGTACCCGTTGCGGAGCCATATGAGACCAAAGATTGTATAATCAGCAAATCGCCTAAGGAATTACTCTCCACTGCCTGGGGTAATACAATACCCGTCATTATTGGAGGTAACTCAGCTGAGGGTTTGTTTTACTACCACTATCTTAAGGAGTATGAGGAGTTGTATAGAAACCCCGAAAACTTACAACATTTATTACCCGTTGAAATAAAACTCGAGTTAACGGGAACAGAAACCCACAAAATGTTGGACAAACTAAAACAGGAATATTTCAATGGCATGGATCCCCATATAAGGGAGAATTTTCTGTCCTACCTGGATGCAATGGGTCACAAATATTTCTGGCATCCCATGTATCGGGCCATTAAAGCTCGCTCAGCATATGCCAAGAATGCCGCCACATATTGCTACTTTTTTAATTTTGTGACGAGTAAAGGAAATTTGTCTCGAGTGTTCCTATGTTCCGATCCCAATGCCACAGGTGCTGGCCATGGTGATGAGGTCTGCTATCTCTTTAGAAATGCCATATCAAAAACTCTTTTATCTTCCCAGACTGAATTGGATTGCAGATCGCAAATGATTGGCATGTGGTGTAATTTTGCGTTACTTTCCACTCCAAATTGTTACAAAACTAGTGCCATCACTTGGGATAGTGTGAGCGCGGATGCGAATGATGTAAAGTGTCTGGTTATTGCAGATACAGTTGAAATGAATACTCTGCCGATTCAGAGACAAATGCAATGCTGGTCTGATTTTTATACCAGCGAATCTTTAATTTAATTTAATTAAGTGTTAATGTAGTTTCAACAGTAAACATTTCTATGAAATAAGCAAGGGAGAGCTAAGTTCAAAATCTGTTATTTTTCTCAGCTGATCGTTTAAAGAATATTTTTTTCAATTTTACCTAAAAAATACTCTTCTTCGTCAGAAAATGTTAATTTTTTTGATAAGTGTGTTAGTTATTTAACAATTATTAACCAGTAAAGAAAGTCTTAAAGTCGGGCGGGGCCGACTTTATGATACCCTTCACCACTTTGCTAATTTAGTAAAGCTCCATATAAAAATTAAAAGTTTTTTTATTTGAGAAGGGACTAAATATGCCGAAGCATTTGAATCTTTTAAATTCGGACTTGTATTGCCCATTTGGTGTACAATTAATTTGAAATCGGATAAAGATATATATGGAAGCTTTATCCAAATCGGAACCGATCTCGATAAAATTTGGCAAAGATATTTCTGAGCTGTATTTAATATATATCTCTAAATATCGTTGTTAGGGAGTGCATATTACGGCTGTGGGTAACAAATATAACAAATCGGATGAACAATATATATGGGAGCTATAGCTATGTCTGAACCGATCTTCACCAAATTTGGCATACTGCCTTCTAGACTCAATTCGGTCGTATGTGTCAAATTCCATCCAATTTGGACAATATTAGTCGTTTGGTGCACAATAAAAGGTAAATCGGACGAAGTTATATATGGAAGCTTTATCCAAATCGGAACCGATCTCGATAAAATTTGGCAAAGATATTTCTGATCTGCATTTGATATATTTCCCCAAATATTGTTGTTACAGAATGCATATTACGGCTGCGGAGGACAAAAATAACAAATCGGATGAACAATATATATCTGAACCGATTTCGATAGAATTTGGCCTACTTATTTTCAGGCCTAATCTGGTTTTATGTACAAAATTCCATACCATTCGGCCTGATATTACACGTTTAGAGCACAATAAAAGGCAAATCGGACGAAAATGTATATGGGAGCTATATCTAAATTTTGACCGATTATCTCCAATTTCAATAGGGTTCGTCCTTGGGCCAAACAAATGATATGTGCAAAATTTCATCTGGATAGGGCAATAAATGCGAACTGAACTTTGTTTACAAAAATACATGGATAGACGGACGGGCGGACATGCATAAATCGAGAATGTGATTCTTTGCAGATCATCAAAAGGAACTATGGATCTATCTCGTTTCCTTTTGCCTGTTACAAACAAATGCACAAAGACACCTTGTGGTGTAGGGTATAAAAAGCAGCTAAGTTCGACTGGGCCGAACTTGTTATGTCCTCCATCATTTGGAAGGAAATTGAAAAAATCCGAAAACTACCTTCTAAATGGAAACCGTTATATGGGGACTGTACGAAGACGTAGATGAAGACGTGAATAATGTCGCTAAAATCATTAAAACATCGAATATCGTTATATGGGGGGCTATACGAAGACGTGGACCCTAATACAAAACATTTTGTCATAGGTTGTAGTACCAACTTAAAATACGAAATTTGAAATAATTCCGGTAAATAATGTCGCTTAAATATCCCTAAAATATCCCAGACAAAAAACAAGGGAACTGATGAGGATTGGTGGCTCTTTCCCTGCCCTGTCCCCTGGTAAACATTACCATCGTTCTCCACTTGTTTCTATAAAAACAACAACAATGGGATTAAGCCTGGCTATTTTTAAACAACAAAGTGATTGCCATACAATGTTGGAGCATATATAAATTGTAATTTTCAAAGGCTTTTGGCCTTTTATATTTTATACATACAAAATAATACAATTCACAATATTTGGATCTTCAACACTTTATAACTTTATGTGAGAAAGGTTAGAATTATTGGTTTTTGGAATAGGATTTTCTCCCTAATGAGAATTAAAAGTATTAATATTGAAACTAGCATTTATGCTGAAATTTTATTCCAAAATTGGTTCCAACCCAATGTAAACTTAAACTTAAACCAAAACCATTTGTTAATATTTCTCCTTCAGAGGTTTAAATGCCCATTATGTGCTTTAAATCATGAATTTCAGAAAACTCCGTTCAAAATGTGTCGAAAGTCTGCCTTAACTTTATGACAATTTTCTTTCAGAATGGTAATTACCCTATTTCAAATGCTTCTATTTAAAAATTATGCTTTAAACATTAAAATTCGAAATTGCGGGAGCTACAACTTATGATGCATTTCGAACATGACCCATCAGCAAAAATTGGCTTCTCTATCACAATTCGGTTGGAAAATCAACAGATAGCCTACTATTATGTCGATTGTCGACTACTATTTGATCGATTGCTATAGGAAAACAATGAATATAACTTCCATTGTAAAGTCTTTGCTATACCTTTCGATCACTTTTACTTATTTTCCAGATTTCTTATTCTGTTAATACAAAAAAATATTGCTCATACTTTGATTTTGCACGTGTTGAACATTTCTGAATATTATTGTTTTTTGTTCCTACTAGTAGTCGGCTTGAAGATGTGTTTTACGTCAGATTTGCAAATTCAACCAGTTTTGAAAATATTAGCATCTTCAACAGTTAGCGGTGGTATTGCCTTATAAACACACTTCCCAATGGTAATACACTTGTTTTAAACTAATCCGGAATGCATTCTAATTTATTTGATATAAAAGTAGTTTTTTTTTTTTTTTTTTTTTTTGTGGGAATTAAAATTTCAGCATTAATTCATATTCTGACACACTCATTTCAAAACAGTCGATTGTAGAAGAAAGCATGAGTACCGGTGCTTCGACATAATTCTCCCGTTTTGATATATTTTGTTGGGGAATCGTTGGTTTCAGAAGTGATTAAGGGAAAGTAAAATATCTCCTTTCTATCTCAAGCAAATAGAATTAAGTTTGCCATTACCCTTCTAAATCCTTGTAGCGTTTAAAGTCTCTTAAAATATATGTTCAAAATAACAAATGAATTATTGTTATCTACAGTGAGCTCTACTTAATTCTTCACACTTATTCATGTATTTGATTATTATTTTTATTTTATTTTATTTATTTTTTTTTTTTTTTGAATTTATAAAATTAATTTCAAATCATTAATTGTTTCTTACTATTGATAATTTCACTGCAGTGGACTTTGTCATTGGCATGTTTACTATTATCAATGTTATAAGCTATGTATATGTACATATTCAGTGTAATTACACATTTTGAAATATAGTTGAAAAGCTGAGGCACTCGCATTGAATGAGCAGTCCATTAAATATATTTATGTTATGAATCATCAGAAGGTTTACCTCTATATAAAAAAAAAAATAATTTTATTCAAACAGATGAAAACAATATTTATAATACTAAAATCAAATCAAATCATTAACCAAACCACACACTCAAAAAAGGTTGCACAAGAAAACAAATAAAAACAATTTGTTATAAAATCAATCATTAAAACTGGCAATGCAACTCGTGCTAACAAAATTACAGAATTATTGAAGTCGTATCCACTTTATTCTGAACAAAAGGGTACGACTCAATTCGAACGATGTAATAAGCTGTTGTTAATTACACTTAGAAAGATTTGATTTTAAACAGTGCGTTTTACATTACAGAAAAATATATCGATTAAGAATAGAATACAGAAAATTGTTCCACACTGAGAAATATTGCCGTAGAAATGACTGAAACTCTGTAAAATTATTGAAAATTATAAAAAACAGGTTAAAAAGTATCAGTAGACAGATGTATATCCTCAGACAATGTTCGATAATTTAAATATATTTTGACTTCTGTTATTATTATTATTATTATTATTATTTGTTGAACCTTTATGGCGAGAGAAATAGTTAGATATAAAAAAGTGGTAAAGAATCGCCGAATTGTTTCGCAAGATATGAAGACAAAATTATTGAAAATTTTCACCCTTTGTGGGTGAGGTACCAGAAGGGGTTCGAATTTTTTGAATTTAATGGCTATTCAAAATTTTAACCCTTTGTGGGGGACAGGTAAGGAATGGATCGATATTTTCACGGCAGATCTTGTGTTAGTAGAAATATTGGGATTTGTGCTATATGAAGAGACCCAGATGCTTATTTCCGATTTTATAATCGTTTTGATTATTCTACATTTAGACCCTCTGTGAGGGAGGTAACAGAAGGAGTGTGTCGATATATTTCATCTTCATATCAGACCTTGGGTTAATAAAAATATTGCGATGTGTGTAATTTGAACATTTTATAAGAGTTAAATTATTCAAAATGTTCAAACTTTGGAGGGGGGGAGAGGGGAAGTACTTGATAGAGTGGACCGACATTGTCCATTTTCGCAACTGACCTAGCACTGATTCAAATATAAGGATTTGCAAAGTTGGAGCAAAATTGAATTATCTCTTGTCTTTATGTGCATTGGTATATTGTTTTTTGAAAATTTCGACCTTTTATTGGGGAGGTGCATCGTGCGCACCTGCCAGCCAGACAGACGGACGGACATCGCTAAAAATGCCCTGAAACGGATTTGGTCCAAATAGACTTAGGATCTAAACCCTTATGTCGATAAGGCACGTCTTTGGCCTCTCCAGCCATATGGCTAAGGCTATAATTAAAGTTTTTAGGCTAAAACTGATTTTACCCAATTGATGTGACTATTCCATAAGGTACCACTTCCGATCATATACATTTTTTATTGAAAGAATCACCAGGCCAAAATTTGTGGTCGTAAAACGTTAAATAAAACAAGTAAAAAGGCAGCTAAGTTCGCCCGGACCGAACTTTTTATACCCCCATTTGGAAGGAACGTGCATAATGTAAAAAATCCATTGAAATATGCTTTTATAATTTTAACAATTATGAGTATCAGATGTTGGAGTCATATGGGGCTATACGAAAACGTGAACCTTTACATTCAATTATCTGCCAGAGACGGAGGTGCCTATTACCAAATACTGCTCCAAATACCAAGATCGAAATAATTCTTTTGGAAAATGTATCTAAAATCATCAAAATACTGAATATCAAAACACCGTCCTCCGCAATGAATGTCGACTGTAAAATTAATATTTTTAATAAGTTTAATTATCTCGAGTTATTTTTCTCTGTGTAACTTCTTGATAAAATGAAAAACAGTATAGCTCGTGTTCATATAATTAGTTTTAATTCAAACACTCACATACACACACTCACACACACACAATTTACAATTGCATTTTACAGCATCACGTAACTTCTGTTAAGTCCAATAATTAGGAAGTTTAACACACAATTTTAATTAATGCATATTAATTACAGATGTTAAGTCCAGTCAAGTCAAGAAACTAAAACAAAAAAAAATATTTCAAATAGTTTAATCAGAGCTTTCTTAGCAAAAGGTATAAACCGATCGGAATAAGTGTTAATAATAAATGAATTAAATAATACAAATATATTAAGGACTACAACAGTTAATAACAGCTGGTTTTTTAAAATTTAAATACATTTGGAAAACGAATAGTTCAAAGACGGTCAACAAGTTTAGTGTTTTCTGGTTATGCTTAACACTCTGCTTTATAACTTACTGACAATTCTGTCTACTTTATTATCTCCTTAAATATGTGGTCATATTCATTTTTATTTGTGACAAAGTAAATCATTTAAAAACAATGTGAAAAACTTGGAAACGATGGAGGTTTTACTTCTTATTCAAAGTGCGGCTCTTATGGGCAAACTGGCAAAATACAAATAATTTTGCGTCTTAACAGTGACTTCAAGATAACGTAACTTTGTTAAGCTCGGACTCCGAAAAGCGATAAATAAATCCTTTTCAATTCCGTATATACAAAGTTTATATAGACTCACTGATGCCAGCGATATTTTCGATTGGAAAATATGGCCAAAACCCTCACAATAATTTATATCAGGGTGTATCTTTACTTTTCGATGCAAACTTTCAAACATACAAAAATAGATGTGTCTTTAAATTTTTAAAAAAATTAAAATTCATTCAAAATTCTGTTAAATTCCAAATGTAGCCATTATATTAGGGTCTATACGACGACGTGAACCTTTATAGGCAACTTTTGTCATAAGCCATTACAATATTCAAATGCGAAACTTACAAAAATCAGTGAATAAAATCATCAAAATACCTAATATAGGAAGCTACAAATATATGTGGGCTATACCAAACCGTGGACCTGCATAAACAATTTTCTGTCATAGTTAGTAGCATCCATTGCGAACTTCAAATACCAAATTTGAAACAATTCCGGTTAATAATGTCGCTTAAATCACTAATATACCGAAAATGGGGAGATAACATTATATGGGGGCTATACCAAAACGTGGACCTACATGGCCCATTCAAAACTTGGACCTACATGGCTCATTCATTCAATACCAAAAGTCCTGTAGACATAATGTATATTTGAGTACAATTTTAACAACCTATTTCATTTCCTTCGGAAGCTAGAGTGATTTCCACAGACGGACGGAGGTGTTACAACCGAATGACAAAAATGATAAAAATAGGTTTCAATGACTATAAGTTGGGTAATGTTATATATAGACCTTGGGAACATATGGCTAAACCATAATGGCTAAAATTTTAAAATATTCTTTTAAAAATCCATATTTTTGGCCGTCCTTGATACATCATGCCTTAAAAATCTAAGAAATAGACAGGTCCTGAAATAGGAAAGTTCTTGTTAAAGATAGACCTTGAAAACATATTCTATAAAACTTCCACATTTTTGAAAAAAAAATCTTTTTGAAAAATCCTGTTTGTGGATAGACCTTGGTACATTGTACTTGGATTGAGTTCGTAGTTGGGCAATGCCGGTCCACCCTCCCTGACAATGGGCCACAATTTTGGATAATTTTAACGTCATAAAATATGAAATTTCACACATCCCAACATTTCTTCTGACACCAAACCTGGTGTAAAAATACAATATATCGGTTTACTCCTCCTGGTATTAACACAAGATCTAGCCCGCATTTGGGATATATCGGAATACTCTTTCTTGTACCTTCCCACAAAGGGGTTAAGATTTTTGAGAACCAAAATTCGAAATATTCATCCGATTCTATCAAAACTCAAACTTTGCAAATATTTTACTCAACCAGAGGTCAGATGTGAATATGACATTTATCGGTTCAATCCTTCTGGTGCCTTCCCCATTAAAAGCTAATATGGTGATTAGAAATTATTCACAGAAATTAGAAATAAATGTTCGATTTTCTTATAATTTTGAGCATCCCAAAATTTTTATCAGTATTAATTAATATCTCATATATAGGAAATAAAGGAGATATTATTATCAGACTTATTTTTACTGTTTTTATTTTTTCCAGCATATTTCATGATGATTATAATAAAAATCGACCATAATTTAATTATTTAATTACAGTTCAAATATTTCTGCTACTGTTATATCCCAGCAAGAGTACGACTGAATTACACAAAATGGATGTTTACCTTAGACCTTTGAATTTGCTTAAAATAATCATAAAGTTAGTACAAATTATGATATAAGAAATTGTTAATGTTTTCCTACTGATTCTACTCATCTCTCTCTCTCTCTCCCCTCCACTACAGATTGATCGTTCACAAATATCAGTACTACAGTAAGGCCACAAATGATTTCTACACAACACAAACCTCAAAGGGTCTGGTAAGAGGTCGTAAACGTAACAATGTCTACAACGAACATGGAACGTACTATGCATTCGAAGGGATACCTTATGCCAAACCTCCCTTGGGTGAGTTAAGATTTCGGGCACCACAACCAGCGGAGCCATGGAAAAATGTATTGGATTGTCTACGAACCAAATCGAAGCCCATGCAATTTGATTATTTGGCAAAGATAATAATGGGCTCCGAGGACTGCCTCTATTTGAATGTGTATGTCAAAAAGGTAACTCCTCCCAATTCCTAAATTTTATCAAAATTTATTAATAGATTCATGATTTATCACCCAGTTGAAGACCTCCAAACCCCTGCCTGTCATGATCTGGATTTATGGTGGTGGTTTCAATATTGGCGAAGCTAATTGGGATTTATATGGCCCAGAATATTTCATGCAAAAGGATGTTGTTTTGGTGACTTTCAACTACCGAGTGGGCTTATTTGGATTTTTATGCCTAGATGATCCTGATTTAAATGTACCCGGTAATGCTGGCCTGAAAGATCAAGTGATGGCCATAAAATGGGTCAAGGATAATATCCACAACTTTAATGGAGATCCAAACAATATCACTCTTTATGGAGAAAGTGCCGGTGCCGCCTCAACGCATATAATGATGTCCACCCCTCAAGTCAAGGGTCTTTTTCACAAAGCCATAATGCAGTCCGGTTCGTTCCTGTGCCCCTGGTCATTTACGGATAACCACAAATGGGGCTATAAAATAGCCTGCCATCTGGGTTATCAAGGCAAGAATAGCGACAAAGAGGTCTATAGATATCTCAAATCACAATCTTCAAAGAGTTTAACCCTTCGCGACATAAAACTGTTCAGCAAAGAAGAACATATGAGCCAAATGCTTTTCCATTTCGTTCCGGTTGTTGAACCCTACGTCACGGATCAATGTGTGATCGACAAACCCTTTAAGCAGCTACTTGCCACAGCTTGGGGTAATAATATTCCCCTCATTTTGGGTGGAAATTCTTCAGAGGGTCTACTTTTTCACAATACTACCAAGCATAGTAAATTTCTAATAAATGAGTTAAGTGATTTGGTCAACCTCTTGCCACATGATGTAAAACATTCCCAGGATCCGGAGAAACTCAAGTTAATGGGTCAACAACTGAAAACAATGTATTTTGATGGCAAGCAACCAAATTTCCAAGAACATTTCTCAAAATACAAGGAACTCATGGGCCACAGAGCCTTCTGGCATCCCATTTTGAGGACGATCCAGGCACGCTCGAAATATGCTCCAGAGAGTCCCCTCTATTGCTACTACTTTGATTTTGATTCGAAAATTTTCAATCATTTTCGTCGTCTCAGTTGTGGTGATTCGATTCGAGGGGTGTGTCATGCCGATGATGTGATCTATCTTTTCTACACTGCCTTGTCCGAAAAACTCAACCGAAATAGCGAAGAATATAAATGCATTAAACTCATGATTGGTATGTGGTATAATTTCGCCTTGACCTCAGATCCCAACTGCAGTGAAATCGAACCGGTTGTATGGAAACCAGTTGCCACAGAAAAGAACAGCAACAACATGAAACCCATTGAGAGTCTCATCATTAACACCAATCTAGACTATGCCAATTTGCCAATGCTCGAAAAGATAAGGATGTGGAATGAATTTTATAAGCCAGGTGATTTAATTTAGTTGGAATTGTTTTAGTATTTCGTTATAAGGATAAGGTAAAGAAAAATAAAAAAATAAAAGAAATGAAATAAAACATGATCAGTATTTTTTTTTTCTTAGTGGAGAAGACAAAGAACTAGAATAGCATTTATCTTGAAGACCTTATTACTAAAAAAGAAAAAACAAATGAACTTGAAAGTTTTCATAATTCATAAAAAAATTCTAGAACACTTCAATACATAGTGTTTCAGAATCGTGAATGTTTTTAAAGAAAATATAATATTATGCAACACGAACATTATGAAATATATTCTGCCACCAAAGAAGAAGACCAAAAAAGGACTGCTGTTATGGAGCCCAAAAAGATTGGGGCCTTGATAACCACAGGAATAATTTTCTGAGGCTCAGGTTTTGCAAATAGTTTAGAATTTTGATTCTCTCTCTCTCTCTCTCTCTTTCTCTCTCTCTGAGACAAAGTTATAGCTACAGAACAACAATTACCGACCTATATCTAAGATCTCAATAAACCACTTTCTTTGGTATATGATCCTTCTAGGAACTGTTCTTAATGGTTAAAATAGCTGAAATTATACAAACTTTACTTACCGATATTAACTCATCAAATAGTAACTTTTTAAAGGAGCGTCAAATAATATTTCTTCTTGGCATGAGGGCTCCAAATGTTGGTTTTCTATCACATTGCGGTTTCAAATGGTGGTTTTTAACACTGCGCACCACAAACAATTATTTCAGGAAAAATGTAATAGAATATGAAAGTAAAGCATAGAATAGAAGACACGTGTATTGGCGTTTTGAAAGGTTCCAAAGCAAAGTAGTCCATTCTTTGAAATTTTCGGATTATGACATACATATCTATTTAGTATCTATGGCAATATGGCACACAATTACGCGGGAGAATATTAACCCTGAAACAAGTCGATCTTTAAAGTCATTTTTTGTGGTTAAAAAATATTTTACAAAATTATTTGTCATAAAATTTTACATAAGGTCTAGAAGACTTCAAAAATCTAAATCTAACTCAAAATCCAGGAATTCATATGTATTAAAACACATTTCAGGGTTAAAAACGTACTTTAAGTGAGGTTATGCAAAAATCCCAAACAAATTATCATTTTAGAGGGAAGACGTCAAAGACAAAATATGTTCCAAAAACAATTCAAAAAGCAGCTAATTGAGGACGGGCTCAACTTTTAATATCCTCCAATATTTGGAAGGAACTTAAAAAATATAAACAAACTCCGAAAAATACCGTTTTAAAAAAACCCATAATAGGGGACCTGCATAAATAATTTTTTGTCATATGCTGTAGTAGCCATTACGAACTTTGAATACGAAATTTGAAACAATTCCGGCGAATAATGTTGCTAAAATCATCAACATACCGAATATCGGGAGATACCGTTACATGGGGGGTATACGAAGACGTGGACCTGCATATAAAATTTTTTAGGCATAGGCTGTAGTACCCATTTCAAACTTCGAATATGAAATTTAAAAAAATGCGTGTGAATGATGTCGTCAAACTCATCAAAATACCGAATATTGGGAGGTATCGTTATATGGGGGCTATACGAACTTAACCTGACTACCGGGAAAATTGCCACATCTGCAAAATTTTAGGATTCTTTCTCAATTCGTTTGAAAGATAGCGTAATTACCACAGACAGGTAGACAGACGGACAGACAGACGGGCGGACATCGCTAAATCGCCTTAGACTTTTACTCTGATCCAGAATATATATATATATATATATATATATATATATATATATATATAGTATATATATATATATACTATATATATATATATATATATATATATATATATATATATATATATATATATATATATATATATATATGTCCAGAGACAGTTTCGGGGACAGCAAAATAATTAGAATTTGAATGGATTTTATAATAGTACTTTCTTCAATATACAGGTCTAACTCGATTTCGATTCAACATTTTTAATTGCTAGGCTTGTGGGGCCCTTGATATATCTTGTGACATATTTGGGAACATTATATACGTTGTGGTAATTTTGAACCATTGTCCTTCAAACATTCACAACGTATAAGATCAAATGGGTTGCCACCAAATTGTTAAATTTATGTAGCATTGCGTCATTTTATTATCGGCGTTGATAGAAAACGAATCAGGCGCTGAGAAAATTAGACAAACAGCTGACAAACTGAACTAGTCTGGTTCTAGTTCACATCGTTCCTTTCTCGGAAATGAATTGAACTCGTTTGTTTTATCAAAACACAACACAACATTTTACAAACATTTATAAAATAAATTCAATTAAAACTAGTCCGCAGGTGTTGAAGCAAAATAAAATACCCTACAATGGCATTACCCAGGAAGCTGGTGAAATAATGATAACCTTTCCTTCCGTTATCACGCTGGTTTTAATCATGGCTTCAATGGAACCGAATCTACAAATTTTGCATTGAAACGTTGGATTGAATATGGCAAAAGAGCTTCAATATGTCACTGCCGCAAGGACATGGTGAAAATCTCAATGGAAACGTTTGTGAAACGTTTTCAGCCGATAATTGGTTGAGAGGTGTTGACTACGGTTGTCATCCAGAGTACCCGGACAAAATTTGTCCAGCGCCACCACCCACCATTAATGAATATACATATTTGAAGAGAAAATCCTCCGAATGTTCAGAAAGTTCACAGCAAAAACGTGGTTGTTCCCTAGCTTTGCGGGATGATGCGACAATTTCAAATACTTTGGAAATGGAAAACTCACTCGACGATGGTGGTATGCACTCGGAACACCATTTATTGAAAAAAGTCCCTACCTTAAAGCTGCATAAAATCAATGTAGATTCCAATGATTCACCACAAAGTACTGGTGGTGGTGGTGTTATATAAAAGTCCATTGACTATAATGCTACTGTGGCTGTACAAATTCAACTTATATGGAATGCGTTGCCATGTCCGACAGTTGGAAAAAATCTTCTCACTAATGGTTTTATAAAAAATACCAAACGTATGCGTTTTCAAACTAAAACCATACTCTTGAGTCTTTATTATACCCTTCACCACACTGTGGTACAGGGTATTATGTCTTTGTGCATATGTTTGTAACAGGCAAAAATAATCGAGATAGACCCATGGTTCCTTTTGAGAATATGCATAGAATCACTTTCTGAGTCGATTTATGCATGTCCGTCCGTCTGTCTGTCCATGTTAAATTGTAAACAAAGTACAGGTCGCATTTATGATCCGAATTGGATGAAATTTGGCATAAGTCACTTATTTGGCCCAAGGACGAACCCTATTGAAATTGGGAAAAATCGGTTCAGATTTAGATATAGCTCCCATATATATATTTAACCGATTTAATGTAAACGGTCCCTATATATCTTTCGATTTGCACGAAATTTGGTACAGCCTAATCATTTAGGTCTAGAATGATGTCTGCCAAGTTTCGTGAAAATCGGTCCAGATTTAGATATAGCTCCCATATATAGTTTCGTCCGATTTCATGTAAATGGTGTACCAAAATCCCTATATATACTTCGATTTGCACGAAATTTGGCATAACGTACTGAAGTGAGCCTAGAGTGGTGTCTGCCAAGTTTTGAGAAAATCGGTTCAGATTTAGATATACCTCCCATATATAGTTTCGTCCGATTTCATGTAAATGGTGCCCCAAAGTCCCTATATATCTTTCGATTTGCACGAAATTTGGCACAACGTACTGAATTGAGCCTAGAGTGATGTCTGCCAAGTTTTGAGAAAATCGGTTCAGATTTAGCTATACCTCCCATATATAGTTTCGTCCGATTTCATGTAAATGGTGCCCCAAAGTCCCTATATATCTTTCGATTTGCACGAAATTTGGCATATCGTTCTGAATTAAGCCTAGAGTGATGTCTGCCAAGTTTCGAGAAAATCGGTCCAGATTTAGAGATAGCTTCCATATATAGTTTCGTCCGATTTCATGTAAATGGTGCCCCAAAGTCCCTATATATCATTCGATTTGCACAAAATTTGGCATAACGTACTGAATTGAGCCTAGAGTGATGTCTGCCTTGTTTCATGAAAATCGGTCCAGATTTAGATATAGTTCCCTTTTATTATATATTGATTTTAAGTAATTGATGCACCAAGGAACCAATAGGCTGATAGGAACAAAACGTTCTGAAATTAGTATAACCTAACCTGTGACAAATTTGTTTGAAATCGCTTAATATTTGGATAGAGCTTCCATATATATATTTTCGACCGATTTCAAGTAAATTGACATCAAATTTTGCACAACGTACAAAATTGAGCATAGAATTACGTAGTTGCGTTTTGTAGAAGTACAGACATAGCCCAACGGATGACCTATTTATATTTGTTTGAAGTCGATTTACATACTTTATGGATAGATCTAGGTAGAGTCACATTTAGATAAATATCACATATTTTATTTCATCCAATTTCATGTTAATAGTCCTGTTTAATATACCCATAGTGGTGAAGGGTATCATAAAGTCGGACCCGTCCGACTTTACTACTTTCCTTACTGGTTTTTTGTTATATATTTGTGTGAATTAATTAATGTTCTTTAGTTTTTGTATAAATCGGAGAACTTTATTTTGATATATTATTAAAATAAATGTTGAGAAATAATCAAAAAATTTGTTTGCAAATTCACAAGTTTTTCTCTTGTGTATGAATACAGAAAAACATCCCCTATTTATTATACCCTTCACCACACTGTGGTACAGGGTATTATGTCTTTGTGCATATGTTTGTAACAGACAAAAGGAAAGGAGATAGACACATGGTTCCTTTTGAGGATAGGCATGGATCACTTTCTGAGTCGATTTATGCATGTCCGTCCGTCCTTCTGTAGATGTTAAATTGTAAACAAAGTACAGGTCGCATTTATGATCCGATTTGGATGATATTTGGCACAAGTCACTTATTTGGTCCAAAAACAAACCCTATTGAAATTGGGAAAAATCGGTCCAGATTTAGATATAGCTCCCATATATAGTTTCGTCCGATTTCATGTAAATGGTGTACCAAAATCCCTATATATCCTTCGATTTGCACGAAATTTGGCATAACGTACTGAAGTGAGCCTAGAGTGATGTCTGCCAAGTTTTGAGAAAATCGGTCCAGATTTAGATATAGGTCCCATATATAGTTTCGTCCGATTTAAGGTAAATGGTGCACCAAAGTCCCTATATATCATTCCATTTGCACGAAATTTATATATAGTATATAGTAGGCATATAGTACTGAATTAGGTCCAGAATGATGTGTGCTAAGTTTCGTGAAAATCGGTTCAGATTTAGATAAATCTCCCATATATAGTTTCGTCCGATTCTATGTAAATGGGGCACCAAAGTTCCTATATACCTTTCGATTTGCATGAAATTTGGCACAGCGCACTGAATTAAGACTAGAATGATGTACGCTAAGTTTCGTGAAAATCGGTTCAGATTTAGATATAGCTCCAATATATATTTTCGTCCGATTTAAGGTAAATGGGGCACCAAAGTCCCTATATATCTTTCGATTTGCACGAAATTTGGCATAGGCCAATGAATTGGGTCCAGAATGATGTGTGCTAAGTTTCGTGAAAATAGGTTAAGATTTAGATATAGCTCCAATATATATTTTCGTCAGATTTAATGTGAATTTTGCATTAAAGAACCATAGCTAGGCTGATTGGCTACTGAAATTAATATAAATTAATCTCTAGATATAGCATAGCTTCCATAGCTTCATTGATATTACATTTTAAACAGTGAAGCATACCAAATAGCGTGCGTAAAGTTTGCTTCAAGTTAGTCGGTTTACTTGATGTTAGTCGGTTTACTTACAGATAAAGATCGTCATATCTCGACTAGCTGAGTCGATCTAGACATGTGTGGCCGTCCGTCCGTCTGTCCATTATAATTTGTAAACACGATAAAGGCCACAGTTATGGACCAATCTTCACGAAATTTTGCATGTAGGATGGGTTCTTCTGGCCAATGAAGATCCCTATGGTTTTTGGTAAAGATCAGTTGATATTAAGGGGATGAAATGGACCAAACACTTTATTTTTGTCGGTTTTCTGGTCGCTTCACAAAACATTGCGAATTTTTACACGGAGAATGGGATCGGGGCAAAGAATAAACATGCCAGTTTTGATAAAGATCGGTCAATATTTAGCGGGTCAAATAGACCCTGACTTTTGTGTGAAAAATGACAAAATTTGTGTTCTTTTGCGATTAGAGTGGTTGACCTTTAAATTTATACCAATTATATTATCGTATGTACTCGGATGCGGGTGTTACACTTAATTATTAACAGGTGCTTAGGTATTCAAATATTATTTAGTAAACCATTACCACACTGGAGGGCGGAAATATAGGGGTGATCGCTTTGAAATGCTCCATGAGGTTGCAGTTATGGTCAAGGACAACGCCTTTAATTTTCGGTGATGATCAGATAATAATTTTGGGCTGAAGTGGACCAAAAACTTATTTTTTTGTGTTTTTACGAGTCGATTTGTAGGCCACAGGCCGAATAGCACAACACAACCCACGGTGAAGGGAATCTGGACAAGCACTTGGAAGGGCTGTACTGAATATTTGTTTACCTCTAGTCGGCCAAGAGGGTGCAAATATTGCGAAATATTGCTCAAGCTCAGAATATAGAACTACAGGAATTCAAATTTTCGTTGAAGTTGTGTAGGGTATCATATGGTCGGCCCCGTTCGACTATACTGCTCGGCTCACTGGTTTTTAATCTATTTTTTTTTTTACTTATGGCTAAAATATCCTCCGTCACTTCAAAATTTTTATTTCCGCCTCAAAAAAAATCTTCCCAAAAAAATAAAAACACAAAATTATTAAGTTTATGGCAATAAATAAATTAATTATACAACAACAAAAAAAAATATATAAAATGTTTTATTATTATTAATTGGGTACTAATAAACCGATTGGATTATTAGGATTCGAGAAATGCGTTTAAGAATCACTATTGCCGTCACTTAATGCTGACTCAATTAATCGGCTATATCTTCAAGAGTAGATCGGAATAACAAAAAAATATGACACCGAGAATGGGGGGCTTTGGTGCACCTTTTACATAAAATCTGACAAAACTATATATGAGAGCTATATAAAATCTGAATCGATTTTCTCGAAACTTAGCACATATCATTCTGGACCTAATTCACTACCCGGTGCCAAATTTCGTGCAAATCGAAATATATGAAGGGACTTTGATTTTCTTTTCGCGGTCTTCAAAGTCTCTTTATAGTATCCAGATTTTTATTAAGTTGATTGAAATAAGTAGTGAATATATTTTCATTTATAATTTTGTTTTTTAATTTTTTGGTTGAACATTACAACAACATTTTTGACATTTATTTGTCCAACAGCTGGGCCGATGCGGCTATCTTATTAAATATACCTTGGTCAAGTCTTTACGTTTCTATGTCTTTGATGTTTGCAAATGGCAAATCAAAATTAAAAATGTTCCAACTGCTACAAAGGAGGACGAAGAAAAACTTGCCAATAACGAAGGTACTTGAAGTGAAGTCAAAGACATACAATCGTAAAGACTTGACAAGACGCATTTTCCAATATTAGTGTCAAATTTGTGGCTACACATTTTAATGGAAAATGCACTTTTTGATGTTCTCTCACCAAAAAATACTTAACAAAATACATGGCATTGTCACCTCATTCCCTCGCAAAGGTCTGGAGATTTGGGTTAAACGTGAACCCATACCCGGTGAATCACCAAAAATGTTTGGCCGTCATTTTCAAGCTGATGATAAGTTGGCGAAGGTCTCGATGCTTGCAAGGATTACTTCCGTGATGATTTAATTAAGGCTGATTGGGCTCTAATGGTTGAACTGAAGTAACTTTTCCAAATTTTATAAATTGTTTATAAATTTTTAATTTGTTTGCAATATGTTTATTTCCTGCTGATGTGGATGCCTGAAAATTATGATACGTATTCAAATAATGACCCATGAATACCAAAAGAACAATGCTTTCAGGGTATGTCAGGGTATTATAGTTTTGTGCAGCCCCAAGAGTTTGTAACGCCGCGACGTGTTGGTCCTAGACCCACCGTTAAGTATACCGATCGTCATATCTCGACTAGCTGAGTCGATCTAGACATGTGTGGCCGTCCGTCCGTCTGTCCATTATAATTTGTAAACACGATAAAGGCCACAGTTATGGACCAATCTTCACGAAATTTTGCATGTAGGATGGGTTCTTCTGGCCAATGAAGATCCCTATGGTTTTTGGTAAAGATCAGTTGATATTAAGGGGATGAAATGGACCAAACACTTTATTTTTGTCGGTTTTCTGGTCGCTTCACAAAACATTGCGAATTTTTACACGGAGAATGGGATCGGGGCAAAGAATAAACATGCCAGTTTTGATAAAGATCGGTCAATATTTAGCGGGTCAAATAGACCCTGACTTTTGTGTGAAAAATGACAAAATTTGTGTTCTATTGCGATTAGAGTGGTTGACCTTTAAATTTATACCAATTATATTATCGTATGTACTCGGATGCGGGAGTTACACTTAATTATTAACAGGTGCTTAGGTATTCAAATATTATTTAGTAAACCATTACCACACTGGAGGGCGGAAATATAGGGGTGATCGCTTTGAAATGCTCCATGAGGTTGCAGTTATGGTCAAGGACAACGCCTTTAATTTTCGGTGATGATCAGATAATAATTTTGGGCTGAAGTGGACCAAAAACTTATTTTTTTGTGTTTTTACGAGTCGATTTGTAGGCCACAGGCCGAATAGCACAACACAACCCACGGTGAAGGGAATCTAGACAAGCACTTAGAAGGGCTGTACTGAATATTTGTTTACCTCTAGTCGGCCAAGAGGGTGCAAATATTGCGAAATATTGCTCAAGCTCAGAATATAGAACTACAGGAATTCAAATTTTCGTTGAAGTTGTGTAGGGTATCATATGGTCGGCCCCGTTCGACTATACTGCTCGGCTCACTTGTTTTTAATCTATTTTTTTTTTTACTTATGGCTAAAATATCCTCCGTCACTTCAAAATTTTTATTTCCGCCTCAAAAAAAATCTTCCCAAAAAAATAAAAACACAAAATTATTAAGTTTATGGCAATAAATAAATTAATTATACAACAACAAAAAAATATAAAAAATGTTTTATTATTATTAATTGGGTACTAAAAAACCGATTGGATTATTAGGATTCGAGAAATGCGTTTAAGAATCACTATTGCCGTCACTTGATGCTGACTCAATTAATCGGCTATATCTTCAAGAGTAGATCGGAATAACAAAAAATATGACACCGAGAATGGGGGCCTTTGGTGCACCTTTTACATAAAATCTGACAAAACTATATATGAGAGCTATATAAAATCTGAATCGATTTTCTCGAAACTTAGCACATATCATTCTGGACCTAATTCACTACCCGGTGCCAAATTTCGTTCAAATCGAAATATATGAAGGGACTTTGATTTTCTTTTCGCGGTCTTCAAAGTCTCTTTATAGTATCCAGAGTTTTATTAAGTTGATTGAAATAAGTAGTGAATATATTTTCATTTATAATTTTGTTTTTTAATTTTTTGGTTCAACATTACAACAACATTTTTGACATTTATAAACCGATTGGATTATTAGGATTCGAGAAATGCGTTTAAGAATCACTATTGCCGTCACTTGATGCTGACTCAATTAATCGGCTATATCTTCAAGAGTAGATCGGAATAACAAAAAATATGACACCGAGAATGGGGGGCTTTGGTGCACCTTTTACATAAAATCTGACAAAACTATATATGAGAGCTATATAAAATCTGAATCGATTTTCTCGAAACTTAGCACATATCATTCTGGACCTAATTCACTACCCGGTGCCAAATTTCGTGCAAATCGAAATATATGAAGGGACTTTGATTTTCTTTTCGCGGTCTTCAAAGTCTCTTTATAGTATCCAGATTTTTATTAAGTTGATTGAAATAAGTAGTGAATATATATTCCCTTCTTACGTTTATAAATTGAAAGGCTTTTTCGCGGTTTTTCACTATTTACATTGTGTTTTCGTTGCATCGGGGGTTCACAATAATCACACAACACCACGTGTGTATACAAAGTTCAATAAGTTGTCGTTTTTAAACGACATTTAATACACATTCATATAAAATTCCATAAGTACCCACCTCAACCACCCAACAGAAATAATATAATCGATTTCATTTCCATTGCTTTCCCTTACTATATACTTCATATAATCCATTGAAAAGCTTATTTCCCCAATTTCAGGATACCAGTCTTATCGGTTCAACCAAATACAAACAGTATCAAATTTAGTACACAGTAGTACGAACCCAACCCACTTAACCCAAACATACACCCCACAGTGATCCTAAATCCAAGTTTCAGGATTCCAACTCTATTGGTTCACCCACGATTCAAATTGTACCAAATTTAGTACATAGTTGTACCAATTTGCAAAACTTCTTACATGCCCAAATCCTACACCCCCACAGTCATCCTTAATACAAGTTTCAGGATTCCAACTTTATCGGTTGACCCACAATTCAAATTGTACTAAATTTAGCACACAGTAGTACGAATTTCCAAAACATCCTACTTAACCAAACCAACACCGCCACAGTGATCCTTAATCCATGTTTCAGGATTCAAACTCTATCGGTTCACCCACAATTCCAATTGTACCACATTTAGTGCACAGTAGTACAAATTTCTAAAACTTCCCACATATCTTAATCTTACACACCCACAGTGATCCTGAATCCAAGTTTCAGGATTCCCTCTATCGGTTCACCCACAATTTAAATTGTACCAAATTAAGTACACATTAGTACAAATTTCTAAAATTTCCTACATATCTCAATCTTACACCTCCTCCTTAGTAGCCAAAAGTATTAATTTCTTAAACCGAATCCTGAACCTAATCCTACACCTCTGCAATGATCCTGACTCCAATTTTCATTGTTCCCGCTTTATCGGTTCACCCAAATCTAAATTGTACCAATTATAGTCCGATTTAGTACTTTTCGTACACATAAGTAAACAATTCCAAAATTACGTACAAATCTCAATCCGACGGTAATGTTAATTTCAAATTTCAGGATTCCAGCTCGATTTGTTCCTCCGAAAAAAATTTGTACCAAATATATTACTTTTCGTACCCATGAGTCACTCTTTCAAAAACAATCTCTTTAAATAGACCCTACATCTCAACCCTAATTCGCATTTCAAATTTTTAGCTCAATTCATTCACATGCTACGAAATTGTACCAAATTTAGAACTTTTCGCATACTTATAGTTCGAATGTCCAAAAAACTCTTTGCTATATATATTTTACACTCCATCAGTGACCCTCATTTAAAATTTAAGAGTTCTACCTTTACCGGTTCGCCAAATACAAATGTTATCTTATTTAGTACTTTTTGTACCATTCTAGTACGAATTTCCGAATTCATTACATATATCATATATAGCATATACCTGTTACTTCGTTAGCGAATGTGGGAATAATTTAAACATATATTAACATATTATGTTATTTTCACAAAATACTGCATATGTCAGAAAAACAAATAAATCTGCACATTAATATCTACCATAAAATGAATTTGAGTACCATTTAGTACTCCGCAACCATCCAACAAAACTTCCTGCATACCCCGATCCTACACCCCCACAATGATTCCAAATTTGAGAATTTCAAATCTATTGGTTCACCCACAATTCAAATTGTACCAAATTTACTACACAATAGTACCAATTTCCAAAATTTCCTACATACCCCAATCCTACACCTCCACAGTGACCCAAAATCCATGTTTCTGATTCCAACTCTATAGGTTCACCCACAATTCAAATTGTACCAAATTTAGTACACAGTAGTACCAATTTCCAAACCTTCCTACATACCCCAATCCTAAACCCCCACGGTGTTCCTAAATCAAAATTTCAGGATTCCAACTCTGTTCTGTTCACCCACCATTCAAATTGTACAAAATGTAGAACACAGTAGTACCAATTTCCAAAACTTCCTACATACTCCAATCCTACACTCCACAGTGATCTTAAATCCAAGTTTCAGGATTCCAGCTATATCGGTTCACCCACAATTCAAATTGTACCAAATTTAGTACACAGTAGTACCAATTTCCAAAACTTTCTACATACCCCAATCCTACACCTCCACAGTGAAACAAAATCCAGGTTTCTGATTCCAAATCTATATGTTCACCCACAATTCAAATTGTACCAAATTTAGAACACAGTAGTACCAACTTCTAAACCTTCCTACATACCCCAATAATACACCTCCACAGTGTTCCTAAATCAAAATTTCAGGATTCCAACTCTATCTGTTCACCCACAAATCAAATTGTACTAAATTTAGTACATAGTAGTACCAATTTCCAAACCTTCCTACATACCCCAATCCTACACCTCAAAATTTCAACATTCCAACTCTATCGCTTCACTCTCAATTTAAATTGTACCAAATTTGGTACACTTAGTACAAAATTCTAAAACTTCTTACATACCCAACCCCACAGTGATCCCAAATTCAAGTTTCAGAATTTCAACTCTATCGGTTCACTCATAATTCAAATTGTACCAAATTTAGTACACATTAATACAAATTTCTAAATCTTTTACATATCTCAAGCTTACACCTCAACAGTGATCCTGACACCAAATTTAATGATTCTAGCTCTATTAGTTCACCTAAAAATCAAATTGTACCAAATATAGTACCATTTAGTGCTCATAAGTATTAATTTCTTTAAGTTATTGTAAATAAGTAAGTATTTTTTGGGTACTGTATTTAGTTATTATAAGTTTTCGGTCGGTTTTATATTACCATGAAGTGAATTAAGAAATGACAAATTAAATGAAATGAGTACACGAAAACGGCTAAAGATGTATTTTATAAAAAAATATATATAAGTACTATAATAATAACATAAGCCAAAATAAATTAATAATGAATATTTTTATTCATAAAAAAACACGTTTTCAATACTTATTAAAGAATAGGCTTTAAATTTAAATTAATCGTCAATAAAAATTTTACAGCATTCATAGAATTAATAAAACATGATAAAAATATTTTGAAATAAAATTATTGTAATTGTGTGTGCGTGTGTGTGAACATATCCCATACATGGGCAAGAGTATTTCATATGCATGAAAAGCTTATATCACTAAAAAAAGTAAGAAAACACTGGGTCCGTGGAATGTTGTGGCGGTGACTGTGTGTTGAAAGTGGGGAAATCTGAAAAACAAGCTGTTAGAAACAGATTATAAATTAATACTAAAACTTGTTACCAAATTGTTTAATTTCCTCGAACGGCAACTTTTTTTCGCTGGTTGTCTATCCATGTTTTTAATTGAGCCGGTGTTCTTTTACATAGGCAGATATTTTTTTCTATAGCTGCTGCACATTGCTTTATGGAAGGCAACTTCTCCAAGGCCAAAATATCTCCAAATGTTTCTTTAACGGAATCAATTTCAGCACTGCTCCACCTCTTGCGTATTGTCCGTCCGAAAGGGGATGCTAAAATATTGAAAATATTGTTATTTGTGTAGTACTAAGTTGGTTAAAATACAGCTAAGTAATCAAAAATATTAAGAATTATAGTTTCTACAATTTTTACTTACTACTACGTCTCTTCGGTTTTACCATATCTGTTTCTGAATCTTCAGAGTTTTCCTCCAAACCTTCATATTGCATACTCCCTTCGTTATCAGAAACTATATTTCTATTAGAATTACTAGTTTCGATACTATTTTGCAAATTGCACCCAGCAGCCGATAATAAAATTTTTGACACGCTTGTAATTTCGGCTACTGGCACCGGTACCCTATATATGCTTTTGTGGATGTCTTTGTGGTGGCCTAAAAAGTTAGCAAGTCTATCAACCGTCGATTCTTGCACGTTCAGCAATGAGGTATATGTTGCTATGTGTTTTCGCAGTTTTGTGCCTCTAAGTGTATCGGGAATCAATGCTCCACACTCTGATGCAAATTTTCTCAGCAAAGGACATGCTCTGCAGTAACTTTTTGCTAAGCTGGACTTACCAGGCGCACTAAATATATATGGATTTGTCTTGGAAATGTCAGCCTTTTCTCTGAATTTAAGAATAATGTTAATGGACTTAATACACAGTGGGTCGAGCAAAACGCTCACGGTTCTTCCTAACTTTCCCCGTAACGTGATTCGAACGAATTGTTTGGCGAAATTAATGGATTGTTTAGAGATATTTTCCAACATGCCAGCTTCTACACAATCAGTTATTTGTTCCTTTTTATTAAAGTTTTCAATTGTTAACCTTTCAATTTCCCCAGCTCTTCGTCGATTGAATACTTGGATAAATATTAATGTAGATTCCAAAAGTTTTTTCCAGGAAATGAAATTGTAGTTTAAGCATAATTCGGCGAAGGAATCAAGCATTATAGTTCTTAAATAATCATACAAAATTTTGATATCGTTTTTACTTGGCAAGTCATTAGTTTTTGTCCTTTTCCGATTTTCGAGATCTTCCAGAGCTTTTTTGTTGATTTGTACGGGTGTTTCCTCTACCCAAAGAGAAATAAAATTGTCTAAGTTACATTTAGAATCTTCATTTTGACATTTAATAAATTCATTTCGTTGTATCCGTGCGCATTTTTTTATTAAAGATGACAAGGATGTGGCAACAGCTGGCGTTGCGAATCCTTTATCAAAGGTCCACTTTGCTGTTTTTCGAAGTGCCTCAATAGCATTATCGAACAAATATGGTTTGAATATATCTTTCAATTCGGATATCTCCGGCACAATTTTCATAAATTCTATTTTAAATCTACCCAAAAGGCGCATGTTTGCTCGGATTTGATCATGGTGGTGACTTTGAGAAAGTTTTTCGGATAATCTGTTACCATATCGGATAATTAATTCGTCGAAACGTATTGCTTTGGTTATGTTATCATTTCGGAGAACAGGAAATATCGTTGTTTTCATTGCAGGACTCGCAACATGGTGTATATATTGAGTTAATTTTCGCCCTTCAATAAAATTTGATCTGGAGTTGTGTTTTTGAACACATTTCCTACTGTGTTGTCGTGATGCAAATTTTGTATAAAATCCTTTACATTTTGGACAGCATATATAGTCGTCGGCTTTTCGGTTTGTTTTTTGTTGTTGTCGTCTAGATACAATTAAAATACCAGTGTTCTGATCACTGCATGTATTGTGTATGAAATCTCCTTGTTTTCGAATGTCTTCAATTAATTTTAAACGTTCTTTGCTCAATTTGGGAAGTGCCATTGCTTGTTTAACTAGATTTTCGTTTTTATGTTTTAAGAATAAATGTCGAGCAATTTTGCACTGCAATGTTTTGCAATACATGCAAAAATGTCTTTTTAGTTTTGATTTTGAAAACGGAACTCTTAACGAATCTATCTGAATTGGAGCGGTGTTAACTTCTACAATGGAACTTGTATTTACTGTTGTATTTTGTAAAGATGAATCCGGTAGGTATTCTGACACAGATTTGTCATTATATGGCATAGAGGAATCAAAACTTTCTGTAGCCAACGTACTTCTATTACCTGATGATTTAATAGCAGTAGAATTTTTTAGTCGTTGGGTTTTAAGCACTGCATTTTTAAAAGAAACAGATTCGCCACTTGATGAAGTTTCATCCCACGTTGACTCTGAAGTGTCCGACAATATATGATCACTTTGTTTGGAATGATTTTCAGATGAAGGAATTTCAATACCAGTCACTTTCGTTATAACAGGCTCCGATTCGTCTAGTAGTGTGTCATTTTTGTTACTTTTAGAGGGATTATAATCTTTCGAGTTCATCGTGCTTTTTTGTAAGACTGTAGAGTTCTTAAGATGCCCTTGTTTTTTTGCCAAACTTACGTCAAAAGCATTTAAAGAACATTCACTACCAGAATTATATATTATTTCGTGATTTCTTACATATGATGAATAATTTGAATCTTCTCCCGATGTTTCGTGATGGTTTTTATTTTGTAGTTCCATTGAATTGTCATTTATAATTTCTGGTTCTGAACTCTTCTGGACATTTGTTGTAGAATTTGGTATACATTTATTTACTTCATATGTAGGCTTTTGGTCTACATGTTTTGAGTGACTTTGTCTTCTTTTCATTCGCTTTAATTCCAGAAGTTTCTTTTTGTCATCTATAGAAAAACTTTTTTTTATTTTTGCTCGTATATAATTTGTTTACATCAGATATTCAAATACTTTAAATGTTTAAGATCGTCAATAACAACAAAAGGGTTATGCGCTAGTATGCAATTAAAAAATTATTTTCAAAGTAGTGTTTTCTTCATAACAAATTTATATTATGAAATGTGGAAAATTATATATAAATTTATAAATGTTTTATCATTTTTCTGTATATTAATGACAATCTCAGACACCTTGTATTTATATTTTTGAAGTAATCATATGTGTATGTAAAACATGTGTAGTGTAAATTAAATTCCAAAACGATAACGTCATGGTACTTCCAAATATAGTAAAATGATTAGTTGTGAATTAAAATTATCATCATTGTGTCGAATATGTCTACGCTAAATAACTGTTTGGGAAGCAATATATGTTTTTGTTCAATAGTGTATATGTCTTATTTTTTAAAAGTAATATACAAAATCCATATATTGATTGACGAACTCACCATAAGATGCAATTAGTTTTGCAGAATAAAAACCACCTCTATATTTCACAACACAATCACTGCCTTGGAGTTGTGTTATAGTTTTTGAGTTAATAACAAAATAATCATCAGTGTCGTAAGCAACCAAGCTAAAAGTTTTTAGGCTGTAAACAATGAAAATGTTAATAAAACTACGCAACAACAGTTACATCATGGGTAGGCATAGATATGGGTTATATAACATATTCCAAGTAAGGTTTTATAATCAGGTGGTTCTTGTTTGATTATTTTATTTAGAATAAGAAGGTAAATAAAAACTACTTCTTTTTCTTTTCAAATATCTCTTATATGTATTAAACAAGAGAAGAACTACACATATTTGGAATCTATATATGAACCAATTTGATCTAAACTTATTGCATATCTATACCAATTCGTGCAAATTTATAACTAAATCGAATATAATTTATTTTAACTGAAAAATTGTGCAGGTTCTTGTAAAAATATATATACTAACTTACCTTTGTAACATTTCATTATTTATGGACGATGACATATTTTGTATAGAATCCCTTACAGTTTCCATCGCTTGTGATGAATAAGTATTCTTTTGTTTTGGCTGTGTTTCTTGCCTTTTGGCTTCGTCTTCTTTTATATTCTTTAAATTAGAAAGTTCTTCCTTGTTGTCTAGGAAATGAAACTGTCAATATAACTTTAAATACACCTCTTACATTAATTTACCGCTTTTTGCTATTATCGTTCCCAGATAGGATCCGCCTTTGTATTTAAAAATATATCCGTCCCCGTCAAATGGTTTGGTTTTTTTTGTGTCTACGACACAAAACTCGCCATAATTATATGACACTAATGAAAACATACTATATAAAAACAAAAAATAAAAATATAATCGAAAAGCGATAATAATGCTGTTAATATTGATGTGAGAACCAAACTAAAATATTTTCAAAAAATTTATGTTTTAGGTTGATTTTCGGCTTCTCCTGATGCTTGAAAACATATTCTTTAAAAATTTTCGCCTTCTGTCGATGCTTGAAAATTTTTTTAAAGAATCCACGTCTTGTGTTGTTTTTTGAAAATTATTTTAAAAAAACCTACGCCTTGTGTTGGTTTTATATATTTTATAATATATTTTTAAAACAATCCATCCTTTGTATTGGTTCTTGAAAAGTAGTTTTAATAAATCCAAGCCTTCTCCTTGTCCTTAAAAAATATTTAATAAATCCATTGACTTGGATTTTTTTTAAGAATATTTGTTCAAGCATCAACAAAATAGATGTTTTTTTTGAGAATATTTGTTCAAGCATCAACAAAAGTCGTGCATTTCTTTAGGAATATTTTTACAAGATTTTTTCACAAATATTTTTACGTATTCCTTGAAAAATCTTCTTAAAAAAATATACGCATCAAACAATATTGAAAAAAAATCCTTTTTTTTTAATAAAAAAATCAAGCGTGAACTTTTTTTTAAAAATTTAAGAAGCAAAAATATTTTCAAAGACGTGGATTTATTAAATAATATGTTCAAGAGCGTGGATTTATTAAATAATATTTTCAAGGACGTGGATTTATTAAAAATGGTTTTCAAGGGCGTGGATTTATTAAAAACTATTTTCAAGGACGTGGATTTATTAAAAATTATTTTCAAGGACTAACTGAAGGCGAGGGTTTATATAAGAATATTTTTCAAGGCCAACTGAAGGCGAGGATTTATTACACAACATTTGTCGAAGGATTCTTATAAATATTTTTAATTCTTGAAATCTTTAAAAAATTCTAGCATCAAAAAATAGTTTTTAAAAAATTCTTAAAAAATCTACGTTGATGCTTGAAAAATATTTTTTCACAAATATTTTTACGTATTCCTTGAAAAATCTTCTTAAAAAAATATACGTATCAAAAAATATTTAAAAAAATCTTTTTTTAAATAAAACCAGTAAGGAAAGGACGAAAGTCGGACGGGCCTGACTATATGATACCCTACACCACTCTGTGTATATGCAGGAGGTGCTATTGGAACAACATAAACTCAAATAAAAACATAAACTAAAAACAAACTAAACTTAATGCAATTTGGACTAAATTCAGTAGCCTGTGCAAAATGTCGTTGCAATCTGACACACATTGGGTTTTCGTGCACTATATAGATGAAATCGGCCGAAAATAGATATGAGAGCTATATCTAAATCTGAACCGATGTCAACAAAACTTAACATATGTTAAAATATACTCAATTTGGTACGTTGAGCAAAATTTTGTCGCAATTGGATAAATATTGGGGGTGTGGTGCACCATTTAGATGAAATCGGGCGAAAATATATATGGGAGCTATATCCAAATTTGAACCGATTTTAACAACTTTTAACATACGTTATTCAAGGCTCAATCTAGTGGGTTATACAAAATTTCCTCGCAATCGGACAAATTTTTTGGATATTTTGGACCATCCGATAAATATTGGGTATGTGGTGCACCATTTAGTTAAAATCGGCCGAAAATATATATGGGAGCTATATCTAATATGCTTTAATATTATCCGGATGCAATTCAAGTTATTTTTGTAATTTAATAGAAATATTAAATGTGTTTTTGTTTGTTTAAGAATTCTTTTACACACAGATATTTTATCTACAACTTTATGTAAACACAGGCTGTTACTATCAATTGTGTGATCTCTTTGAAATTGAATAGAGCGGGGGATTACTCTCTTGGTTTGTCAGACACATAGCCCATTTAACAGGTCATGTAAGGCCCATTTATAAGGTCAAACAGTAAGACCAGATGATTTCATCAGTGCTGTCAAAATGCGTTCTATTTTAAATTAATCGTTTGAAAGCGTAAACAACGAATTTTACATTACGGGGGTATTTCAATCAAAATGGAAGAAAATATTCGCTTCTTACATGATCTGTTATATGAGCCTTGAGGTCATGTAAGAAGAGAATATTTTGGTCTATATTTTTTCAACTTAGGCGTGGATTTATTAATTTATTTTTTCATCATATACGTGTTTTTTTTAATGTTTTTTCAACGTAGGCGTCTAAAGAGTGAACCATTATGATAATTTTTGATAGTGATAATTGCGGCCCAACAAGAAACCAAAAACAAATTCGGTTGAACAAACTTCCAAAAATACCGAAAATTTGCAGCTTTACCAAATCGTGGACCCAAAAAAACCTTTTTCAATACCAAACATCCCAGGAGTAGTATATATGTTCTTTCTTTAATCTTGCGAGCGATATCGTGATTTTAACAGACGGAATATATACCTTATGGGGTCTTTGGAGAATATTTGAAGGTGTTGCAAACAGAATGACAAATTTACAAAGTTATACAAATATAATATATATGTCTGTTCCAGAACCTGAAAGAATGTAAAATGTTTTACTACGATAAGAATTTTTCCTTTATGACATCAAAAATAGTAAAACATAGTACATTCTTGCAGTACGGGAAGAGGCCAATAATATAAAATATTTTACTCACCTTGTATAAAGAACAAAATACCAATGGTACGCCGATAGTTGATGCTTGACTTGATTAAATTCAAAGAAAAATTTTCAAAGGTCCGCTAATTTGTCTGCGAAGTTAAAAATCCAATTTTATGGATGTGCCAGACATGTAATCTTTCTAATCTTGTTAGAATTTGTCAGGTTTTCTAGTGAGGATAAATCTCGTCCTATCAAAAAGAAAATTGATTAAATCACAAAAAGCAACGACAAAAATTGTGTATTTTTTTATTTTATGGCTGCTTTAAATGTATGTCTCCTCTTTGTAGGCTTGTAACTTTGCAAATATATATATACATATGCAAAGTTATAAATTGACATAATTTTTACAAAACAATTTGTTTGTTTACCACCAGCCGTCAAAATGTCGTCAACATTTTCAATACAAAATATAATATAAAATATAAAACGTTTACTTACCTTGTAAAAAGAAAAAAAAATGCTAATAGCACAAAATAGAAAGGTACGCCGTTGATGCTTGAATTGTATCGTTGCTGCTTGAATTCAAAATGATTGTTGATGCAGGTCAATTGATTTTATTAACCGGTAGCCATTTACGATTGTGACTACTTTCGACTAATAACCTGTAATCATTTACACATTAAAGCTTCATAATATGAAGCACTGTATCGATTTATCTTGTTGGAATTGTTCAAGTTTTCTAGTGAGGATAAATCACCCCCTCTATCGAAAAGAATATTTACAAAATCACAAAACGCAACGATAAAAATTATGTAAATTTATTTCTTATATTTGCAAAGAAGATATATAAATTAACATTACTTATTATAAAACAATTTGTATATTTACCACCAGTCCAAAAAATTTAATAGTACGTTTACATTGTACCGGATTCCGTAACCAAGTGGGTTTAAATTGTTATATGCCAAATAAATCCCCATAATGTAGGTTAAAACCATGGCATAATTATAGAAGGTAGTTTCATTAAAGATATCGGTATTGGCAGCGCTTTTTAAATTTGGAAATCATCTATCATTTTCAAATAAATTAAAAAATATTACCATAAACTTTTGTGCACGACCAGTGGCATATTTTTAATATATTTGAAACATAATATTGTCTAACAGTTCCGCGTACTTTTTCTTGGATAAACCATTTTAAAATTACAAATACTTATGCTTATTACATATATACATATGTATATTATTATATAATGATCATGAAATTCAAAATTTGTAACAAAAATACTTCTTGCCACTGAGCACATGTTGTGCGTACATTTCGAAGAAGAATATTTCCATTTACATTTTGAAAGCAGAATGTTGTCAAAGTCAAATTTATGAAAAAATTGTATTCGTATGTTGGCAAAGGATTACCTTGTAAGTGCCGATTAATATACAAAATATGAACCGTTTATATGCCTTGTAAAGTCGAATGCCACACTAAAGTGATTTCATGAAACAAATTACACGAAATTATGAGTTCTTAGATCGAGTTCCTCAGCTGAACATTTTTTTTAAATTAATGTAGTGCTGAACTCGATGTAAGGTCGCCTACTTTATCATGAAATTACTTTAGAGGGCATTTACATTGTTCTGGATTTAGAAAATTCAGTGGGTTTTAAAAAAGTTCTAATGTACATTCTGTTTTAGTGTGACAAAAAGAAAAAAATAGCCAATATATTTATTAGCTAAACCATTGCAGCATTTATACCCAACGTGTTTAATGATTAATCGTCATTTAATCATCATTTGGATAGTCATATCGATAATGTCATTTATTAAATCACAAAAAGCAACGACAAAAATTATATTTTGTTTTTCATTTTATGGCTGCAGCGAGGAATTTATGTAAATTTACGCTACAAGCCTACAAAGAAAAAAATGCACATATTTTTTTACAAAACAATTTTTTCGTTTACATCCAATCCATAAGAAATCGTCATTTAAAATCAAACAAGTAAAAACGCCGTTAAGTTCAGCCGAGCCGAACTTATTAACTCGCCACCATGATCTGGACATTAAAAGTACATGTAATCGATCGGTACTTTTATATATATCGTTGGTTGTGCCATGGTAATTTTTTGATAGGACGATTTGACACACGGCGAGAACGAAGTTACAGCCAATTTGCATAAAAAACGGGGCCATAATCCTCAAAATACCGGTACCGCTATATTGGGGCTGTCGTAAATTTTTATATGATATTTTTTGTGGGAAGATTTGCAACCCTATCTAAATTCAAAATACCGAATTACAATCAATTCGATTGAAAGTCAATTCGGGCTATCTTATAAAGTAGATGAACATTTATAATTCTCGCTTCAAAGACTTACCAAAAATCTTCAAACGTTTTTAATTTTGATTTGCCATTTGCAAACATCAAAGACATAGAAACGTAAAGACTTGACAAAATGCATTTTGGAAAAATAGTTTATCGAAACATATGTAGGGGGCTTCTGGCATAACAGAGGCATGTAAATAATAAAAACGCGAATAAGAGGGAAAAGGTGCCCCCTACATATGTTTCGATAAACTATTTTTCCAAAATGCATTTTGTCAAGTCTTTACGTTTCTATGTCTTTGATGTTTGCAAATGGCAAATCAAAATTAAAAACGTTCCAACTGCTACAAAGGAGGAAGAAGAAAAACTTGACAATAACGAAGGTACTTAAAGTGAAGTGACGATTAGGGTGTGGCAGTGAATCAAAGGAGCTTAAGCAAACAAATGAACCCTTCGAAAATGCTTGGGCCATGAAAATACCAGCCTTCAAGCCAGTGGATAATCCAAATGGACTGGTGGAGGAGAGTTAATTTGCCACACTATTCCCGAAATATCGTGAGAGGTATTTGAAACAAGTCTGGCCATTGGTACAACAAGCTGTTGCTGAATATTATCTGAAAGCTGAACTGGATTTAATTGAAGGCAGTATGGTGGTGAAGACAACACGTAAAACCTGGGATCCCTACATTGTCATCAAGGCACGTGATATGATTAAGCTAATGGCTCATAGTGTACCCTTTGAACAGGCCAAACGTGTGCTACTGGACGAGATTGGTAGAAAGAAAAATTCTTCAAAAGACATCAACGTTTAATTGGTCCCAGTGGTGCCACTTCGAAATCCATTGAACTTTTAACTGATTGTTATGTTTTGGTTCAAGGTAACACGGTCTCGACATTGGGTCCCTATAAGGGTCTACAACAGGTTCGTGATATTGTCATCGATACCATGAACAATGTGCATCCCATTTACAACACCAAGGCAATCATGATCAAACGGGAACTTATAAAATATCCAAAATTGGCCAATGAGGATTGGTCGCGTTTCCTGCCCAAATTCTAGAACAAGAATATCAGCAAACGTAAACAAACCAAGGTTAAGAAACAAAAGAAGGAATACACACCATTCCCACCGGCACAACCCGAAAGCAAAATCGATAAACAATTCTTCGGCTTCGGCTGAATATTTCCTTAGCAAAGAACAGAAACAACAACGCAAGCAAGAGGAGGAGAGTAATGCCAAACGATCTGAGGCTGCGAAGAAACAAGAAGAGAAACGTCAAAAATAGTTTATCCCGCCTACAGAAGATTCACCGTCGTCAGCGGCAAAGAAACGTTCCGCCGATGGGCATGATAATAAGTTGGAAGTTAAGGCGCTTAAAGCCAAGTTGGCCAACGCTAATAAGAAAATGAAAAAGGCGTAGTATAATTAAGCTTTTCAAAAGGATTTCTTTGTAATCGTAGTATTTAAGTTTTATACCTTTCTTATTACATGTACTTTAGTGGAAAATAAATAATAGAGATTTTTTACTGTTTGTGTAAAGAATTGTGATTGAGGTGAATTTTATTTGAAGAAGGATAGTAGATAGAAATTGGAAATATTGTAATTTTTGTAAAAATTGGCTTCGTATATGGAATGATTGATTATTTTTATACCCTTCACCACACTGTGGTACAGGGTATTGTCTTTGTGCATATGTTTGTAACAGGCAAAAGGAAACGAGATAGACACATGGTTCCTTTTGAGAATATGCATAGAATCACGTCTAAGTCGATTTATGCATGTCCGTCCGTCTGTCTGTCCATGTTAAATTGTAAACAAAGTACAGGTCGCATTTATTATTCGAATTGTATGAAATTTGGCACAGCTCAGTCATTTGGCCCAAGGACGAACCCTATTGAAATTGGGAAAAATCGGTTCAGATTTAGAAATAGCTCCCATATATGGCACAACGTACTTAATTAAGCCTATGAGGTGTGCGAAATTTCGTGAAAATAGGTTCAGATTTAGATATAGCTCCTATATATATATATATTCGTCCGATTTAAGGTAAATGGTGCACCAAAGTTCCTAAATATCTTTCGATTTGCACGAAATTTGGCACATCGTACTGAATTCAGCCTAGAATGATGTGTGCTATGTTTCGTGAAAAGCGGTTCAGATTTAGATATAGCCCCCATATATATTTTCATCCGTACTGAATTGAGTCTAGATGTGTGCTAAGGAATTGAGTCTAGAATGATGTGTGCTAGTGTGCTAAAAAAATCGGTTCAGATTTAGATAAAGCCCCCACGTATATTTTTGTCCTATTAACACGAAAATTTGTACACCTCATTCTAGGCTTAATTCAGTACATTGTGCCAAATTTCGTGCAAAGTACAGGGCAAAATTATGATCCGATTGATATGCAATTTGGTAAAGCTCATTTATTTGACCCAAGAACTAGGGTTCGTTCGTTGAAATTGGAGAAAATCAGTTCAGATATACCACTCATATACATTTTCGAACGATATGGTATAAATGGTAAACCCAACCAACATCCAAAGTTTGTTCGATTAAAATTTATTTAAATCGGAACTGATTTCAACCGATTTCAACAAAGCTATATTAAATGGTTTGGTATGTATATGACCATTTATATTAGAACAAATTTAAAACATGTGGTTCAATTGTGTAGCTGTGTACATTTTCGTTTCAATCACAAAAAAACTAGGTATCTGGTACACCATTTAGATGAAATCAGTCTAAAATGTATGTAAGAGTTGTATAATACAGGTGTTGGGCAAATCCTCCTTCAAAATTATAGATATTGGTCCACTTTTTGTGGTAAGAGGTATTATGTCTTTTTGCATATGTTTGTAACAAGCAAAAGTTAACAAGATAATGTTTAGTTACTTTTAAGAATATACATAGAATACGTTTGTCTTCTGTCCGTCCTTGTTAAATTGTAAAAAAAGTACAGGTCTAATTTATGATTCGATTGAGATTAAATTTGGTAAAGCTTATTTGTTTGACCCCGGAACTAGGAAATTGGACAAAATCAGTTCCGATCTAGATATACCACTCATACACATTTTTGTCCGATTTGATATAAATGGTAAACCCAACTTCCAAAGCTAGTTCGATTCATTATAGGCTCAATTTTATACGTTGTGAACAATTTCGACTTAATCCGACAAACATTGGGCCTTAGTGCACCATTTAGGAGAAATCGACCGAAGATATATATGGGAGGTATATCAAAATTGGAAACGATTTCAACAAAACTTAACACATGTCATTATATGCTGAATTTGATACGTTGTGCAAAATTTCGTCGCAATCGGGAAAAATTTGCGTTAATTAGTGCATCATTTAGGAGAAATTGGCCGAAAATATATATGGGAGCTATATCAAAATCTAAACCGATTTCAACAAAACTAAACACACGTCATTATAGGCTCAATTTGGTATGTTGTGCAAAAATTCGTAACCGGAGAAAGATTGGGCCTTTAGTGCACCATTTAGGGAAATCGGACGAAAATATATAGGGGAGCTATATTTAAATCTGAACCTATTTCCACCAATTTCAATAGGGTTCGTCCTTGGACCAAATAAATGAGCTGTGCCAAATTTCATCTCATTCAGATCATAAATGCGACCTGCATTTGGTTTACAATAATACATGGACAGAGGGACATGCGTAAATCGACTCATAAAGAGATTCTTATTCGAGTGACTTACGACTAAACAGTTCCGATGTTTTGAAAAATATTTCATTTATTTTTGCTTTGATTCATTGCCTATATATAAGGTCTACCGGGAGGCGAATTCATGCCTTAGTTTTCCTGTGCTGTCAAGCGTTTACATCGCGAAAAATCAACCATAACAAGGTAAAAATACAAAATATCTTTCGGAATATCACAATAGTATTATTGTGCACGTATACTTTTGTTGGAATAAATATATTTTTCGTATATTTATTCTTCGAAAAATTAATTTTGACATTCAATGAAGACTACAGCTGGCCTTACCGGCAAACCATATAAACAAACCTTGACCAATATACATCACATATATCGGCAATCTATGCAATTTCATGTCAAACTTAGGGACTTTGATGTTTATTTACTACTTTTTAACATAATGTAAACATGTATGGCAAAGCTCGTTTGTATTGTTTGATAACGGCGCTAGTTTGTTTGATAACGGCGTTAGCATCGTTTGAGAACGGTGTTAGTGGCCTCGGAAAATTTTCCGAAACACGGCAACTCTGCCCAACATAAAATATTTAATTTTATAAAAAAATTGATATTACCGATGTATATAAAGGTATTTCTTTTACATAAGGAATAATATTAAGCAGATATTCCTAAAAAGCAATCAAACTCAATTTGTATATAAAATGTCCCCAAAAGTTGAATGTCCCCAAAACTTCCGCTAGATCTATAATTTATCGGGGACTGTCCCCAAAAAACTAAAATGTCCCTAAAAATATCATTGTATCGAAAACCAGAACTACCCAGAACTATCGCTGGACATATATATATATATATATATATATATATATATTCTGGATCAGAGTAAAAGTCTAAGGCGATTTAGCGATGTCCGCCCGTCTGTCTGTCCGTCTGTCTACCTGTCTGTTGTAATTACGCTATCTTTCAAACGAATTGAGAAAGAATCCTAAAATTTTGCAGATGACAGAATTAAAAAAATAGGTTTCTTCTACAGTAAAATTTATTGCAATTTCTAACCACGATAGCTTTGAGGTATATTGTAGATTCCAGACGGATTTTCAACCAAGTTAGTTTAAGAAATATTGGGGTTCAAGCTATTAGATGATATAAATCCTCCCGGCGGAACAGTTTTTAAAAAATATCTTTGCATCGTGATCCTAGAGCTCATTTCATCTCGATTTTTGTTATATAAAAGATTCCTGCCACTTACACTAATTTTTTATTTGATGTCCGATATTCTGTAGACACCTCATAAAGTTGTTATAAAACACTTTCATACATAAAAAATATCTATTCCCCATATTGCGGTGGCACCTGATATTCGCTATTCGAAATTTCAACCGAATTGGCGGAACTTTTGCATATAATATTTGTGATAGGTTATGACATAATCTTCTTAAAGACGCTCATAGGTCTGCTATCGATTTTTATAGAAAAAATAACTCAAACGTTAGGCTCTCAATGGGATGCAAATTGTGTACCTATTCTATTATATAGGCTGCATAGGTTATCTACAAACAGAAATAGAGAATGTAATAAATATAATATTATCTATTGGTACTATTTCTATCAAATATCATTTACTTGTCTTCTCTTACATATAATAGACTGCCCCTAGATCTCTCAAGGGTTCGGGAATTGTAGCTCCTATAATCCCAAAGATTAGGCTGGTTATACAAGGTCAAAAGGTTAAAGATTCTTTATTACTTGAATGGAATTCTATAGCCAGAGTGTACATATTGATCATTTGCTCAGAGCCTACAACAAAAACTCGACTTTGAGAAAAAAAAAATTGTTTAATTTATTTTTCTCCAACAATTATTGAAAATATTTTCAAATAATTATTTTTGTAATGACTTATGTATTGTGACATGAAATATCTCACATGCGCATAAAAAAACTATTCCACTGCGATATCTTTGGAAAAACTTACTCATTTTATGGTTTTATAAAACTCATTAAAATTAGATATGAACACGACAATGATAACCTATAATTCATTTAACCATTGTCGGCCTACATTATGTTGCGGTCTGGCTGTGTGAGTGTCTAGCGCTGATAAGAATGTTAATGCCAGATACTAACAAAACAAGAAAATCAATGTCAATATCGCAAAGCCAAACTAAATTTCTCAACAAAAGCGTTCTCTCATGAAATATGTTGCTCTCAACACTCAATATGTTCAGTCTGAATATTTAACAGCTGATATTGTTTACGAAACACAGACGATAAACAAACCTAAATAACAAAATTATCAAAACAAATAGAAGTGAACACAGTGAAATAACAACAAACTATTGGCCATTGTATAGAATGCATATTATCGCTTTTGAATGAGTAACGCACACGCCAAGAGAGCGGGTATGGTGTAAAATATCTGTGAGTTAATAAAACCTCAAAGCGATTGAAAGAAATGAGTGCGATATGCATGGCAAGAGAGTAACAACAAATGTATTGCAGTTCAGTGTTGGAAGTTGGTCGTACATAGTACCAAAATTACATACATATAGATTTAACTAGTAAGGGAAAGTCAAAAGTCGGGCGGGGCCAACTATATGATACCCTCCACCGCTATGTATACTTAGTAGGGCTCCCGTAACAAAAGAATATCAACATTTGGCTTTAGAGCAGTTACAGTTTGGTTTCAGAGGGAACTAATATATGGGAGGCATATCCAAGCACGTGCATGAAGTGTCTCTAGACCAGGGGTGCTCAAGAAGAAATATCTGTTTTCAGTCAAATTTCTCTTTGCTTATTTAAATCAAGAACAAAACAGTGTTAAGTCATTATTTATACAAATATTTTTTATTCATTTGCTTTATAAACTATTTTGGCAAACATTCGTGTTTAAAAACAATTAAATAGAACAGTAAAATATAAAGAAAAACAGAATTTTAATTTTCTCTTAAATTATCTCTTTTTTCTCTTCATGTTCTAGAACACGGTTTTGAGCACCCCTGCTCTAGACTGAATTCGGTCGAATGTACCAAAATTTAGGACTTTTGGACTGATATTGCCCATTTGGTGCACAATTAACCTGAAATCGGTTGAAGATATGTATGGGAGCTATATCCAAATCTAAACGGATCTTGATAACGAGGTATTTCCGAGATCTATAAGATATCTGGTACCAAATATCATTGTTGTCGAATGCATATTACGAATGTGAGGATGAAACACATATATGGGAGCTATAGCTATATTCGAACTGATTTTCACCAAATTTGATGTACTTGCTTCTAGACTAAATTCGGTCGTATGTACCAAAATTCAGGACTTTTGGACAGATATTGGCCATTTGGGGCACAATTAACCGGAAATCTGTTGAAGATATATATGGGAGCTATATCTAAATCTGAACCGATCTTGTCCTAGGGCCAAACAAATATTATTTGTTTGTGGGTGGTTAGAGGACAAATAGGACCCATATAGGACCTATATAGAAACTTTTCTGCCCGACAAAGGCAGAACTATCAAGTTCAAAAAAAAACCTTTCGAAAATGCTGCTAAAATCATCAAAATACCGAACATCTGGAGTTCCCCTATAGGGTGGGATATAGGTAAGCATGGATCTTTATAGAAACTTCTCTATCATGCATCTGTATAAAAGCAATTCAATTGGAAACTGTGACGAAATAATCAAAATATGTACATTTCTATGGCAGGTATAATAAAATATTGACCTATATATACCACTTTCTGACTGATATGTTGATATTCACAAAAAAAACTTTAAATCGGATCACAGACTTGCTCGATTTCAATCGCAAGTGAAACTCTCTTCCGAGTGGGAGTGCTCAAAAAGTTTGGGGTTTAATTCTGAGTTTGCTCCTCTCTCTTTTGTAGGGGGCTCGAATTACTTTTGCCTGCAAAGTGATTGTGGGAGTTTGCTTTTGTTTCCAACATACATACCAATAAAATAACTGTATGACAATAACTAAAAGAGAATCAGCTCGATCCCGAGTAAATTATACTTCCACTCAAACACGAGCAAAATACGCTCACATTTATTCGAGTGACATCGAAAATGGAGCATGCTCAATTTTTTTCTACTTCCGCTCGTAGTAGAGCGATTTTCCCCATTCCCAATAAAATCAAAATGTCAGATATACCATGCGTATCACCAAAAATTTAGCCATCTAGGCCGAATACTTCCAAAGTTAGAGTGATATCCTCAGGCAGGCAGATGGACTTTTTTAAATCGTCTTAGAAATGTACGCTGATCACAAATATATTGTGGGCCTTTAATGACCATTTTGATGAGTTACAAACGCAAACGACTAACGCAATATACCCTATACACAATAGATGGAAGGTATACAAATGAAAAAGTGAAAATTGATTAATGGGTGGTACAAAAAGGTACCAATATGTACTCATTACATTTTGCCATCACCGACTGGCAAATATTTAAGAGAGAAGCAACAACAGCGATAATATCTTTACAATGTACAAAACATTGAAATATCTTCATGTACAAGCGTTCTGCTTTCTTAACTCAAATTGGTTACATTTGGTATCGAGACTGCAGACTGCGTTAACGCGGAACACGGAAAATTATTATTCAACCATTTGTCGAAGCGGGTAGCGGTTTGGCCACCACATTGATTCATATCACAAAAAAAGTTATTGTCACAATTGAAATCACAACTAAAACCTAGAAAAAAAGAAATTTTATTGGAGACATCACTGTTGACTCATAGCAATTCAATTAATTGAACCAACAATTGTTTCACAATGACAGAAAGGTAAGCAAATCAAAAAAAAAAGTTTCAACGAAAAAAAAAATATCTTTGCAAAAATATTTGCAGTGAATTAATTGTCAAAACTACCTTGGGTCCCATCAAAGGCCGCCAGTGCGTGGGCGTTTATGGTCATGAGTTCTATAGCTTCGAGAAAATTCCCTTTGCTGAAGTTCCCGTTGGCGAGTTGAGGTTTAGGCCGCCACAACCCAAGCAGCCATGGTCGGAAGTGCTGGATTGCACTCAGCCAGCGATAAAGCCACTACAGAAAAACATGCTCACCAATCAATTTGAGGGAAGCGAAGATTGTTTATATTTGAATATTTATACCAAACAGGTTTGTGGACACATAACGTAATCGAAAAATTTAAGAGAGTCGAATGAGAGAAATTTATAGTTCTCTCAATTGGAAATGGATTGCTCACCATTTTAAAATGTGCTCTTTTGTTTTTTTTTTTAGTTGAAATCAGAGAAACCTTTGCCGGTAATTGCGTTTCTCTTTGGTGGAGCCTTTGAAAAGGGTGATCCAACGGCGGATTTACATGGCCCAGACTATTTTATGATGAAGGATGTTATATTTGTTACCATTGGTTATCGATTGGGACCATTTGGTAAATATTATTTCTTATATTCTTTGGAACAATTAATCAATTATTTTCCCTTTGTTTAGGTTTCATGCAATTCAAAGACCCTGAGTTAAATGCTCCCGGCAATAATGGCTTCAAAGATCAACTTGTTGCCTTGCGTTGGATTAAAGAGAATATTGCCAAATTTAATGGTGACCCAGACAACATAACTCTCAGTGGTGAAAGTGCAGGAGCAGCGGCAGCCCATTACCTAATGTGTTGTCCTTTGGCCAAGGGTCTGTTTCACAAAGCCATTTTAATGTCGGGTAACATACTATGTTCCTGGGCTTATCTGTCCTTGGAAAATATACCCTACCGCCTGGCCAAGGCCTGCGGTTACGAGGGACCGGCTGACAATGAAAAACTTATTTTCGAGTACTTAAAACAACAACCTGGCGAAAATTTACTTAAACCCTATGTAAATACAAAAGAAGAAAATCTCAATGATATGCTATTTACCTTTGGACCTTGCATTGAGCCGTATGAAAGTGATCTGTGTATTATAAATAAACATCCGGAACAAATGTTGGGTGAATCATGGGGTAATCATATACCAGTATTAATGAGCGGCACCTCGTTTGAGGGTCTACTTATGTTTCCCCGAGTACATATGGCACAATTTCTGGTGACCGAACTGGAAAATAATCCCCAACATTGTTTACCTCTGTCGCTGAAATCGAAATATCCTGCGGACCTACAGCGGGTGTTGGGAGGAAAAATTAAGGAGACCCACTTTGGTGATAGACCGGCGACAATGGAGAATGTCATGCGATATTGTGAGGTAATGTAACAAAAATGAATATTTTGAGTCTATGTGAACCCATAATGTAAGAAAAGAGGAATTTACATTCGAATGACTTGGTGTCAGGCGAACTACATAATTTTCAACTGTAATTCAGATAACACATTTAGTATTTATAATCTGAAACACAGAAGGTATATTTGAGATTTTAGAAATGTTTGAATTATTGTTTTCTGAAGATTTGAGTCGCATTTTCGAATTGCAGCCGAAAATTGTGTGGAACAATCCAGAACTTTTAGCCTCTTCAGTTTTTTTAAAGTCGTTTTGCCATTATATTGAAGACATTGAAAGATCTTTAAAATAATGGCAATATTTCAATATAATGGAATACTGAAAAGGATCTTCTATAGAAAAAAATGGAATAAAAAACCTTTTTAAGGTTTTTCATAGAATACCTTTGACAGAAAAAAACATCTCACAGGTCTTCTGGGATATTTGTCAAAGATCCATTCTTTTATTGAAAACCGCTTTGTTGCAGTTGTGCTTTTAAAGTCCTCTCGTCCACTTTGATGGCGTCTCAAAGGTTCCCTGTATGATGGAAGACACTTTAAAGTCTTCCCCTCTACAGGTTCTCTATTCTATGGAAGCCTGTAAAATTCCTTCCAAATGCATTCTCTCCTATAGAAGTGCTATTAAAGCTCATTTTTCTATTGGTTATCTCTCTAAGGTCTTCTGTATTTAAAATGTTCTTCATCCTTTGTAATACCTTTCCTTGGCCAAACCTTTCATTGAATCCCCTCTCTTATAGTAGTCCTTTAAAATTCCTCTCGTCTACAATAGACTCTTAACAGGTTCTCTATAAAGCACCATTCTAAAATTTTATATTCTATCGAAGACCTTCCAAAAATACTTTTTTCTATAGGAGACCTTACAAAGGTTTTCTCCTTTATTGGGGAACTGATAAGTCCCCACTTTTTATAGCAAAACGTTCTAAGGTCCTTTCTCCATAAAAAAAAGTTATTCTCTCCAATGAAAGACATTTCGTAGGTTCTCTTCTCTACTAAAGTCCGAAAGGAATTCTAAATAGTATGGGGGTAAATACTATTTAGAATTCCTTTTGTTTCCTATAAAAAACTTTTCAAATATCCTCAATTCCACAAAAAACCTTTCAAATGTCCGTTTTTCCATAAAAGTACTTATAAAAGTTGCTGGTCTATAATGGACAAATCTCTTTGAGAGAAATCTTCGAGGGTCATATTTTTAAAGAAGGCCTGTAAAAGCCCCCTTTTCGATCGAAGATCTTTTCAAAAGTTTTTATTCAAAGGACAATCTCTCAAATGCCACCCATTTTATGGAAGTTCTTCCTAAGGACCCATATTCTATATAAATCCTTTCTAAGGTCTTCTTTCATGTAGACGATTTTTTAAAATAGAGGACCCTTCTGCCATATATAATTCCTTTCAAACGACCTTTATTTAATAGTCATTTCTCAAAGCTCCTCAATTCCCCAGAATATCTTCTCAAAGTCCATTTTCTATTGAAGATGTTCCAAATATCCTCTACCTATTTGAAAACCTCTCTAAGGTCCTCAATTCTATGGGAAACCTTTCTTAAGATTATTATATTATATTCAGAATATATTAAAAGTCATATATTCCGTGGAAGACATTTTTAAAGTCTTCTATTCTCTAGGACATTCTTTACAGATCTTCTGTACTTTCGCACTCTTTTGAAGTGTCTTCCATTCAGTATACAAACATTTTAAGGATTCCTTTTTTATAGGAGTCCTTTCCGTGGTATTTTAATCTATAAAAGGATTTTTATCGGCCTTCTGCCTGTACAAGATATTTCAAAGGCATCTCAATGCTCTCTCAAATTTCTAGTATTCTATATAAGATCCCCGAACAATGAGCCCAGGCCTTGTAACGTCTTCACTTTCATTATTATCGTGTGATTAATATTAACCCCATTTTCATAATGTATAATAAATTAACACACAACCTATATTTAATTTAAATTATAATTAATTTAAATTATAATAAAATTGTATTTTTATGTTAACGTCATTACATTGTAATCCGGTTACAAATGTGTAATATTTTATGTTTTTTTTTTTTATTTTAAAACGAAAAATATTTAATTTTCCAAATCATTTTTAATTTAATTGATACTCCCTTTTGTTCGACTAACAGTACGCTACCTACAAAATATTTTGGCATCCCATTTTGCGCTTCATCAAGGCACGCACAGCGGCTGCACCCACCTACCTGTATCGCTTTGATTTCGATTCGCCCGACTTCAATCATCAACGCATCAAATACTGTGGCAAACAGATGCGTGGCGTCGCACATGTCGACGATCATTCGTATCTGTTCTATGGCAATTTCTCGTGGAAACTATCCCCGGAGACCGATGAATACAAAACCATTGAACGTATGGTTGACATTTGGTACTCATTTGCCGTGCAATCGAATCCCAATGGGGGGACGATTGAAAAGGAGCTGTTAAACGGCAGTTCCTGGTTGCCGGTAAATCAGACGACAAGTGTTGGCAATCTCAAATGTTTAAATATTAATCGAGACTTGGCAATAATTGATTTACCCGAAATGAAAAAGCTGCAAGTGTGGGAGAGCATCTATGAAGAAGATGTGCCGGCATCGCAATGAATGTGAAAAATGAAAACAAGAAAAAAAAAACTAAATAAAATTTGTGTGATTTTTATTATTTTGTAGAGAAAGATAATCATAAATATTTGTATTATATATACCCAAAATATACAGTTAATTAACTTATATTAAAATTTGTGTTAACTTAATTGAAACTCAAATAACCCGTTTTATATAAATGTGAAATTGTGTAGAAAAGACAAGAGACATTAATTAATTGTAAATTAATGGACTGCAATTTATTATTGTAACTTAATATTTTGCATTTATATTAGATGATTGATAAATTTTTATTTACGACAAAAAAAAAACGTGCTAACATTGTTCTATACCAAAAAACATATGGGATTCACTTTTTGGAGAAGGCCCCAAGAGGTTCAAAATTTAAACCTTTAATGCATATCACAAGATTCTTTACGAAAATCGCCCATATTCTTTCAAATATATTTAAGTATAAATTAAGGATTTTTTTTTTCAAATTTGTTTTTTTTAGGGTACAAAAAGTCAAGCTTGACCAAGCCTTTTTCAAATTTTTATTTTATATTTTTGAATTCCCATCAAGTCAATTAAAATTTATTGTTTTGAATCGTATGTGCACATATACCGGCTGATTACAATGATATGTTACGTCAGTAGGTAAGAAGTGCGCAAATCGAAACGTTTAAAAAAAAGTAATGGAATTGGAGCGAGATTTCGGAAAACTTCTCATATTAATAACAAAGTACAAAAACATCAAATTTCAGAATTGCACTCTATATTTAAATAAGTTTATTTGTAGATATATAAAACACAAATTTTCGAGATACTTAAGAGTCACCCATCATTATGAAATTGTACAGACCAAATATGGCCGAGTACAGGGACGTCAGTGTAAAAATATTTACAACGAATTTGGATTGTATTATGCCTTTGAGGGCATACCCTATGCCAAGCCACCCTTGGGAAAATTGAGGTTTCGTGCACCTCAGCCACCAGAGCCATGGCATGGTGTACTCGATTGTTTTAATTGTAAACCAAAACCGGTGCAGATCAATTTAAAGACCCTGTGGTGTGAGGGATCCGAGGATTGTCTGTATTTGAATGTTTACACAAAGAAGGTAAGGAGTTTGACATTTTCAAACGTAAAATGTAATTATAAAATATACTTATTTAACAAGTAAAAAAGAGATTTAATTTAGGTCGAATCGAGTACGATTATACTCTTCACTAGGATGAAAAATTAAATGATATTTAAGTCGGAAATTTTGGTTAAGGTATTTGAAAAGCCAAAAAAAAGGAAGTTTTATTATCATGTTCCACATTCCGTAACGATGCGAACCCCAAATTATAGTGTATGTGATTTAAAATTAAAAAGGCGATCATAAGGATATTCAAATCGGGCAGCGGATAAGGGTACTCGAATAGTACAAGTTTCATACGAAGTTTACTCTCCCCTTTTTATGCCCTCCACCATTCTATGGAGGGTTTATTAACTTTGTCATTCCGTTTGTAACTCTTCGAAATATTTATAATAGACCCTACAAAGTATATATATTCTGGATTAGCGTTAAATTCTTAGACGATCTAACGATGTCCGTATGTCTGTCTGTCTGTCGGACTGTCCATCGAACGAATTGAGATAAAAGGCTAAATTTTTGCATACATCCATAGTTTATCAGTAGACAAGTTAAGTTCGTAAATGGGCCATGTCGGTGCACGTTTTCGTATAGCCCCCATATAACGGTACCTCCCGATATTCGGCATTTTCATGATTTTAGCGACAGTATTTACCAGAATTATTTCAAATGTCATATTCAGAGTTCGAAATGGGTACTACAGCCTATGACAAAAATGTTTGTATGCAGGCCCACGTCTTCGTATAGCCCCTATATAACGGTACATCCCCATATTCGGTATTTTTATGATTTTAGCGACATTATTTACCGGAATTATTTCCAATTTTGTATTTGAAGTTCGTAATGGGTACTACAACCTATGAAAAATATTGTAAGCAGGTCCACGTCTTCGTATAGTCTCCATATAACAGTTTTCATTTAAGTGGTAGTTTCCGGAAGTTTTTTTTTTTACATTTTCAAGTTCCTTCAAAATGGTAGGGGGTATTAAAAGTTCGGCCCGGCGGAACTTAGCTGCTTTTTAACTTGTTTTTATTGAGAAAATAAAACAAGGGAACTGATGAGAATTGGTACTCTTTGCGAAACCTAGGTTTCACTGCCTTACCCCCTGGTAAACATTACCATCGTTCTCCACTAATAAACAAATGTTGTTTTTATAAAACAACAATAATGGGATTAAGCCTGACCATTTTGCAACAAAAAATATTATGGTATCCCTTACAAACAAGGCAACACTGTTCTATTGAGAACGGAGGTTATTTTTTTAGATAAATTAGAGAAGAAAAAGTACTCGAAATACAGAAAGCGCTTACTCTCAGAGTGAAATGCTGTGGAAAAAAATATTCTCTTCTCTTAGCAAACAGATTTTGATGCTAGGAGGGATCGTGTAAAAAGTAAAGAAGAGAAACAAGTAAAAAAGCTGTAAGTTCGGCCGGGCCGAACTTTTAATACCCTCCACCATTTGGTACAAATTTGACAATTTCCAAAAAAAATAAAATAAAATAAAATCCGTTAAAAATTCTGTTAAAATCTTAAAAATACCGAATGCCTATACGACGACGTGGACTTGCATAGGCAACTTTTGTCATAAGTTATTACAATATTTCAATGCAAAACTTGAAGAAAAATCTGCTAAAATCATCAAAACACAGAATATAGGGGGTACCGTTATATGGGGGCTATACGAAGACGTGGACCTGCACAGGCAATTTTCTGACATGGACTGAAGTATCCATTACGAACTTCACATGAGAAATTTGAAACAATCCCGGTAAATAATGTCGCTAAAATCATCAAAATACCGAATATCGGGGGGTACGGTATATGGGGGCCATACGAAGACGTGGACCTACATGGCCCATTTTCTGTTTTATGCTGCAGCATCTATTACGAACTTCAAATGCCAACTTTGAAACGATTCCGGTAAATAATGTCGCCTAAATCATCAAAAATACCGAGTATCGGGGGGTACCGTTATATTGGGGCTATACGAAGACGTGGACCTACACAGATTATTTCCTGTCTTAGGCTGTAGTATCCATTACGAACTTCAAATGCCAAATTTGAAACAATTCCGGTGAATAATGTCGCTACAATCATCAAAATACCGAATATCGGGAGGTCCCGTTATATGGGGGCTATATGCCTGCCTACTGGCAAAATATACATGTGTGCAAAATTTTAGCCTTCTATCTCAATTTGTTCGAAAGATAGCGTGATTAATATGTATACCCATACCCACATAAAAATACCTGTCATTTCAACTCTATAACTACTCCAATTGTTATTTAGAACGTGCAGGCTCGAAAATCTGTATTTTCACTTTGTGTAGTTTTAAAACGATGTACTTTAATGAAAAAATAATTTTTATCTCATGTAGCTCCAAAGTACAACCCCCTTGCCCGTTATGGTACTGATTTTTGGTGGAGGCTTTCAAGTAGGATTTTACGATTACTCCATCTATGCTCCTGACAATCTTATGCAAAAGGATGTCGTCTTTGTTAGCTTCAATTACAGATTGGGGCTCTTCGGTAAGTATTCCCCAAACCACCTCGCACGAAATGCATAACTTATCCCCCGCCCCATTTAGGCTTCTTGTGTTTCGATGACCCGGATCTCCAAATACCCGGTAATGCTGGACTAAAAGATCAAGCTATGGCCCTAAGATGGATAAAGAAAAATATACACAAATTCAATGGAGATCCCGAAAACATTACCGTTTTTGGACAAAGTGCTGGCGGGGCATGTATCCATTATATGATGTTATCACCACGACTGAGGGGTCTCTTTAACAAGGCTATAATTCAATCAGGCTCGGCATTTGGATCCTGGACCATGACGGATCGTCATGATTGGGGTTATAAATATGCCCGGGTTTTGGGTTATGGTGGCAGCCGCAAATACAAACAAGTCTACGAATATTTGAAACAGCAAAACTCACGCCGTTTGGGCTCATACTACCACTCGCTGTTGACCAAAGAATTAGTGCTGGACCATGTGATTTTATTTTTTGTACCTGTTGTTGAACCTTATATTACAGAAGATTGCATAATTGCCAAACCTCTCATGGAATCGCTGGCCAGTGTCTGGGGCAATGAAATTCCATTGATTATAGGTGGCACGTCCTCCGAGGGATTATTTAGCCATGCTGTGGTCAAAAAACATCCCTATATTATAACTGAGTTGGGGGATTTTGTCAATTTTCTGCCACCGGACTTGAGATGTCTCCACAGCGATCAAGATCTAAAGGAATTTGGAGCAAAGCTAAGACAAATATATTTCAATGACAAACAACCCAACGTAGCAGAAGATAAGTTGACATTTTTGCAAATGTCTAGTCACAAAATGTTTTGGCATGGCTTTCTTCGGACAATGAGGGCCCGCCGCAAATACGGAAGTGGGAGTGCTGCCACCTATTGTTATCGTTTCGATTATGACTCAGAAATGTGTAATCCATATCGTTCCCTATGCTGTGATAGTTCGGTGAAGCAGGGCGTTTGCCATGGCGAGGACATGTCATATTTGTTTTATAATTTTATGAACGGCAAGTTGCCTGTGGGAGGTAAAGATTTCAGAGTAATGCAAAATTTAGTCTCAATGTGGTATAGCTTTGCATTGACATCTAATCCGAATTGTAAGGAGATTGCTCCCGTGCAGTGGGAAGAGGTGAAAGATTTTACTAGACACCTTCGATGTCTTAATATTAGTGAACCCATTGAATGTATTGAACTGCCAGAGTGGGATAAACTTCGGTTTTGGGATGAAATGTATGGCGAGGAGAATTTGGTATAAATAATATTAATGTTTAATTTTTAAGTTTAAATAAATTTGATATATTACTTCAAATGTTAATTAAATAAAATTTATCTCTAGGTCATTGTTGTTTATTTATTATTTTCTATATTTCGTCCTCCGCCATCTGCCATGGCAGCAACACAAGGTCGACATCGGCCTTGTGTCAAAACGAATTAAGATAGCAAGCTAAAATTTTGCACAGATCAGTATTTTGTCTGCAAGCAAGTCATGTTCGAAGATAGACTGTATTGGTACACGATATCGTATAGCCCCCATATAACGGTACCTCTCGATATTCGGTATTTTGATAATTTTACCAACATTTTTCAATGATTTTTTTGAAATTCTTCACAGAGAGTTCGTTCTGAGTACTTTGCCTCCTGTAAAAGAATTGTCTATATAGGTCCACAATATCGAATAGCTCCCACACAAACATACATCCTCCAACCTTAAAAAAATAATATTTTGATGATTTTAGCGACATTTTTCTTGGAATTGTTTCAAATTTGGTATTTTAAGTTGGTAATGGATACTACAGCCTATGACAAAAAATTGCGTATGCTAGTCCACATCTTCGTCTAGCCCCAATATAACGATACCTCCAGATATTCGGTATTTTGATGAATTTAAAAAAATATTCACTGGAATTGTTTCAAATTTCGTATTTGAAGCTCGTGATTTCTTCATATAGCCCCCAATTAACGGTACCTCCCGATATTCGTTATTCTGATGATCGTAGCGACATTATTCACAGGAATTGTTTTAAATTTGGTATTTGAAGTTCGTAGTGGATACTACAGCCTATGATAGAAAAAATTGTCTGTGCAGGTCCACGTCTTTGTATAGCCCCCATATAACGGTTCCTCCCGATATTCGGTATTTTGGTGATTTTATCGATATTATTCACCGTAATTGTTTCAAATGTGGTATTTGAAGTTCGTAATGGATACTACAGCTTATGACAGAAAATTGTCTGTGCAGGTCCATATTTTATTATAACCCCTTTGATACCTCCCTATATTCGGTATTTTGATGATTTTAGCCACATTAATCACCGATTTTTTTTCAAGTTTCTAATTTGAATATTATAATAGCTTATGACAAAAGTAGCCCTTAACAGGTTCATGTCATCGTATAGACCCTAATATAACGGCTACATTCGGTACTTTTAAGATTATAATAGAATTTTTAACACTTTTTTTTGAAAATTGCCAAATTAATTCCAACTTAAAGAACATACAGCTTTTTAATTGCTTTTTTTTTTTTTTTTTTTTTTTTTTTTTTGAACAAAAAATGAGAGATTTGTGGAAAATAAAAAAAGAAAAATTCTTGGAAGTCTAAAATTCAATGATTCAGAAAGTGTTACAAGTTCATCAAAAGTATCCGCGAATCCATTTCGTCTATGTTTCTTAAAAATAGAAATAACATCTTAAATAAGTCATTATCTTGTTTCCCCTTCTAACCCACCTCCTCAAATTCACAACCAATTTAAGAAATTCATTCACAAAAATAAAACATCTCCAGCAATTCGTCAAGCCGTCAACGTTCATGAACGTTAAGGCAAATTGAATTGCATTTTCTTCTGTGACATTATAGCACTTTGCAATATTGTCATTTATCTTTAATAGTTACTAATTTGTGTTTGTTTAAAAACGAAACTTTTTACGGGGGATAAAAGCGGAAGAAGAAGAAGAACCCGAAGACGAAGAGGACAAGTTTTGCACAAGTCAAAAACTATGAAATTTAATTTTTCTGTTCAAAAGTTAGACTTTTTAGAGGCAATTGTTGTGAAATGTTAAAGGAGACACTTTGGGCAAGAGAACATTGAAAAGAGGTGGAAGAAGAAGAAGTGCCGAGAAGGTTAAGGAGGTGGATAAAAAAATTAGTCGGTGACATAGAAAGACGAACATTTGTTTAGAGATATTTAAAAACAGAAACGTTTAAGACAAAGAAATAATCTGTAAGACCATGATTTTATCAAATAACACATAAAAGAGATAAAAAACTGCAACAAAGTCAAATGTCATAATTTTTACATTTTTTTTTTTTAAATTTTATTGAATGAAAGCAAAAAATGTCGGAAATAGCATGAAATTTTAGAATAAGTGTTTGGCTTGCTTGTTTGGGATACCATAGTATTTTGTTGTTGCAAAATCGTCAGGCAAAATCCCAAGCCAAACACTGTTCTACTAATAGACAAGGCACGGTCGACGAAGGGGTTTTTGTTGTAACAGACAAAACCAACTTACATGGTTATGCTACTTCGTTCAGGCTGAACGAAAGCATAACAAGTGGAGAATGATGTAAATGTTTATAAGTCCGGTTGTAAGATTTAGAAGACTTTCCAAGAGAATTTTAGTTTTATTTAATTCTTTTGTTCCTCTTCTATTGAGCTTACGATCTAGTCACTTGGGTATAAAAAATGTTTTTTGTCATAGAAGTTCTTTTTTAAAATAACTTCTGGGGAGAATATCCCAGACAAGAAACAAGGGAACTGATGAGGATTGGTGGCTCTTTCCGAAACCCAGGTATTCCCTGCCTTACCCCCTGGTAAACATTACCATCGTTCTCCACTCATAAACAAACGTTGTTTTTATAAAAACAACAATAATGGGATTTTGCCTGACGATTTTGCAACAACAAAATTTTAGAATAAGTTTAGATTTGTTCGAATTTGTCACATTTGATACTAATTATGGTCCTACGGCCAATGAAACCGTCACACACTGCCCGAATGTTGCTTGGGAAGCGCTAGCTTCAGGTGATCGACACTTTGGCAGTTTCTAGTACCAACCTTGCTTTCCAAAATACTCCAGACACAATAGTCCAACGGATTGGTATCCGGAGATTTTGCTGGCCATTGTGCACTGGAAATGAAGCGAGGAACCTCATTTTGTAATCATTCTTGGGTGGCGCGTGCTGAATGCTGAGTTTTGTTGGAATATCCAAGGTCTGCGTCCAAAATGTTAGCGTGCCCAAAGCTTTCATACACCCTCCAGCGACGCGGGTTTCGATCAAGTCACTTCTTTACTTTTCGAACCATTTCTAGTGATGTTTCTGTTTTCTTCCGTCCACTTCCTTGACGTCGGGCTACGCTACCAGTATCAAGGCGATGGTATGAGACACAACAGATTTATTCACATTTAAATGCTGGAGTGCTCTAACGATAGCCTCTTGTGTTTTCAAGCCATATATAAAGAAATCGCACTTTTACGCTTAAATTCCATCACGAATAACTTTTTTCTGGAAAATTCTTACCAAAATGCTTTTGCACGCTTGTAAACAATATAATGAGGTGTCACTGGAATTTAACAGCTGTCGGAACAGTGTATAGGATAATATTTTTTAAATGTCTCTAAGTATATTTTCGTTCTGATACATCACAGGTTATTTTTTATACCCTACACCACATAGTGGTAAGGGTATTATGTCTTTGTGCATTTGTTTGTAACAGGCAGAAGGAAACGAGATAGACTCATAGTTCCTTTTGATGATCTGCATAAAATCACATTCTGAGTCGATTTATGCATGTCCGTCCGTCCGTCTGTCCGTCCGTCCGTCCATCCGTCTGTCCATGTATTCTTGTGAACAAAATGCAGGTCGCATTTATTATCCGATTGAGATGAAATTTTCCAAACAATATTTTTTTGGCCCAAGGACGAACCCTATTGAATTTGGTGAGAATCGGATCAAATTTAGATATAGCTCCCATATATATCTTCATCCGATTTCGGGTTAAATGTGCACCAAATGTCCACTATCAGTCCAAATTACCTGAATGTTGGCACACCCAACCGAGTTCGGCCTAGAAGCAAGTATATCAAATTTGGAGAAAATCGGTTCAGATATAGCTATAGCTCCCATATATATCTTTCATCCGATTTGATCTTGAAGTCCCTCACATTCCTACTATGCACTCCACAACCGTGATATTTGGTACCAGGTATTAGATGGAGCACAGAAATAGCTGTTTTAAATTTTATCGAAATCGGTTCAGATTTGGATATAGCTCCCATATATATCTTCATCCGATTTCGGGTTAATTGACCACCAAATGGACAATATCAGCCCAAATGGCCCGAATTTTGGCATATGTGACCGAGATTAGCCTTAAAGCAAATACAACAAATTTGGAGAAAATCGGTTCAGAGACAGCTATAGCTCCCATATATATGTTTTATCCGATTTGGTGTTTAAGCCTCTCACATTCGTAATATGCACTCCACAAGAATGATATTTGGTACCAGATATAAGATACAGCCCAGAAATAGCTGATTGTAATTTTATCGAAATCGGTTCAGATTTGGATATAGCTCCCATATATATCTTCATCCGATTTCGGGTTAATTGTGCACCAAATAGCTGATATAAGTCCAAATGGACTGAATTTTAGTACATCGGACCAAATTCAGCCTAGGAGCAAGTATATCAAATTTAGTGAAAATCGGTTCAGATTTAGATATAGCAACCATATATATGTTTCATCTGATTTAGTTTTTTAGACCTTTACATTCGTAATATTCACTCCACAACCGTGATATTTGGTACCAGGTATTAGATGGAGCACATGAATAGCTGTTTTAATTTTTATCGAAATCGGTTCAGATTTAGACATAGCTCCCATATATATCTTCATCCGATTTCGGGTTAAATGTGCACTAAATGGTCAATATCAGCCCAAATCACCTGAATTTTCGTACATAAGACCGAATTCAGTCTAGAAGCTAATACGTCAAATTTGGAGAAACCCGGTTCACAGATAGTTATAGTTCGTAAAATGCACGATAGGATTAGATAGATTTTGATTTTGTACCAAATATCTGAAATGCCCTGTATAAACCTTTTTATGAGAGCTCTACTAAATATGCATAGTGGTGTAGGGTATCTATAGTCGGCCCCGCCCGACTTTTGAGCTTTCCTTACTGGTTTTTTAATAAGACAGCGATGTAGCAGAACTGAAACTTATTTAAATATATTAAAAAGAAGAAGACATAGAAAAAATATATATTTTTCATGTGATTCCTTAAAAAAAACACAAAACAGCAAAATAGAAAAGAAAAACAGAAAACCGCGATAACCAAAATATTTTGAACAATAAACCGGTTCAGTAATGTGTTCTAATTCATTTAAATTATTCTACTAGGTCAATGCCGCCACACGCCATAATATTCTTATCTTATTTCCAAATTTTGACACTGATAGTATTTTTGCAGCAACGGGGGTATAACTGAGGACCGGTTAAAAGTAACTCAGGGAGATCGCATTTAGTCGAAGAGTAGATTTGCTCCGAATTGGACGGGAAATAATACCAATGGCTACAGGGTATGTGTTATTTGTTCACTTATACATTTATTAAACCAATGGAAATAACCAATGAAACTATTACCGTTAGCAATGTTATACAATATTCGATTATTATCCGCATAAAGTGATTTGGATATCTAAATATTTCATGTAATTTCAAATGTGTTGCAGAATAAACAAGCGGGTGTGAAAATAATCATTTGATTGTGTGGCTAATTTACAAAAAAAAAATCAATAATGCAAAAAACAAAACACAATAAAACAATAATCTCCATCTTTAAATACTATTTTATGCCAAAAATCATAACAATGGAAAACATTAAATAGTTTGAACGTGCCCTTAAGAAATCGGTATATTTCTGAAGACCTTGTTTGATAAACTGATAATATTTTTGTATTATCAAGAACGTATAAATGAAATAATACCAAAACAACTTTGGAACAAACAATTTCTAGTATTTTGATAAGCAGTAATTAAAGATATTGGAAAGTAGTGCTCGATTGGGTTTGTACTTTGGAAATGATGATGCCAAATAAATTGCAGATTTTATTTTTCTAAGCAAAATGATTATTATTTAAATGTTCCAAAAATGCAAATATTGGCTCATATAACCTACAGTTTTTAAGAACAACGAGGGGTTCCAAGATGTTCACTTTTGTGAGAGTTGTTCAACATTTCCACAGAAGATCGATTTGGGTCCATGTTTTTCATGCCCAGAAATGGGTATATACACATATTTCCTATGGATACCTCCCACACTCGAATTAATATTTTACCCAAAAAAAAGAAAGTTGAAATGTATTTGTTGTTGTAACAGCTCCACATGTTCTGTTTAATTTCTTGTAATGCGGGTCTAACTTCAGGTTCAAAAATTCTGCTTCTTTTGCGGGCTGTAACCAAAAATCTTTCGGAGTGAACGGGGCAGGTTTGGCAATTACCTGCTGCCCTGCCCAAATCGAATTTAAACTACTACTCCCTCTTAAACTTTATTGCGCCAAAACTACTATGGTTTGTTTTGGCAGCCGACTTTCTTCAGCTGCAATAGATGGGGGTAGACTCGGAGGACAGCATTAACATTGTAATTTTTAATAGCATTCGCTATCGCATCGGTATGAATGCCACTCAGGCCTATCTGATGGGCTTCTTCAACTAATAGCTCTCTTATAGCGTCGGACCTCCCTCTCCAGATCATATACGTTCTTCCTGACACGCCGGGATGGGGGAGTTTTATCCACCATATGATGGTTTGTTTGACTACCACGATAACACCCAAGCAGGTACTGCAACGAAAGCGTAAGGTTATGCCGAGGTATGGGAAGGACGAAACCTCAGGGCAGCGTAGAACTTGTATTTCCTTACCACAGACCGTGCTACCAGATCGTGTTATAAGAGGGAAACAAGGTCTCCTTGTCCGCACCCCAAGTGTTGCTGACTAGCCTCTTGAGGACCTTTTTTCTTAATGTGATCGCAATTATATTTCCCTTTTTCATATTTCATATTTTTAAGTGCACCTTCAGCTCTGTTCTCCTATCCACAGACAAGAGGTTAAACAGCCCCGGAGAGATCACATCATCTTTGGTAGCATCAAGTTTCACTCTTTTGTGTTTGGACTTCTTGGATGTACGAGTAGCGTCCATACATATAGTTAGCCGGAGAGTAGTGTGGATACCAACACTATTCTATACAGTTCAGAACTGGTTTAATCCTCGACTGGTATGGTTACAGCGTGCAATGCTGTGGTGCAGTGTTGTAGACGAAGTTCGTGTTGATGGATAGAAACTGGATAGGTTTCTCTAATGCAGGGGAGGAGTTAAACCTTTAGAGCTTTTCCAACTGGTAACTAAAGCCTTTGTTTACACCCTTGTCTGACTTCAGAAGGAGAACCACCCATCTCATTTTTAAGGCTTCGGGAACAATGTGAAAACTTTTGTCAGTTACTCAATTCCCGGTTGTTTCAGCATTGCATTTGAGGGCCCAACGCTTTGGATGACGAAGCTTTCCTTCTCGGATACGACGTAATACTGTTCGCTTCTCCATACATTGGTCGATTTTGTCAATAGCCTGTGGTACCTAAGAAATCGTTCAAAAAATCTATGTTATATTATTGTACGAAAGTTCTACCTTGTATATATTTTGATTCTTAATGTGCTAGGTACCCGAAGGCAAAGAAAGATATTCTCCATATTCACGAAGTTTAGAATTAAAAATGCACTTTTTTTTCATTTGTAGCATATGCGAGTTTTTTACCGTTTGATGGGATGGCAACAAAAAAAAATTGAATTTATGCGAAATTACTATCAAACCTACCACTTGGAGTTTTCCACAACTCATTGACCCTGACATCATAAGGACATTTTGTATGAAATTCGAAGAAATTGATCATATTTTATTATGATACATATTAAGTATACGAACTTCTTTTGTTCAGAGACTTACATTAAAACCTATTTTAGAATATTTCTTCCTTTCGTAAAGTTCTCCAAAAATGCAATTAATAAGGGAGATTTTGACATAGAATGGAAACGTATTAAATTAGATTATTTGAAATTATTTTTCCAACCGTTCCATTCAATTTCTAATTTTAAATTCACTCTCATTTTCAGCACCCCAGATAATCCGATAATTCAAACCAAAACCGGGAAAGTTAAAGGGCAGTTAATTGAATCGATATATGGCGATAAATACTATTATTTCGATGGAATACCCTATGGACAACCGCCGGTGGGAGAGTATAGATTTAAACCACCTCGCCCTGTGCTAAAATGGCCTGGCATCGTGGATTGCACAAAATCGCCGAATAAAAGTCTACAATGGAATTGGCGTTTAAAGGAAGTACAAGGATCAGAGGATTGTCTTTATCTGAATGTCAATGTTAAGAAGTTAGATGCCCATCCTAAGCTACCGGTAATGGTTTACATACATGGCGGCGGTTTTAATGGCGGCGATCCCACTCGTCGAGCCTGGGCACCTGACTATTTTATGATGAAGGATGTAATACTCATTACAGTGGGCTATCGTTTGGGGGCCATGGGTAAAATTGATTTTTGACAAGGCCTACATGAGAACGTACAGAAAATAAAAAATAGACAATAAATGCTCTGTTCCAGAACCTGCCAGAACCGATTTTTCCTTAATGATATCGAAAACAAGTGCAAAACTAGCAGATTCTGGAACAGAGTGCAATTTAGTAGTTTTGTACTGTTGTGATTTGACATTCATTGAATTTCAAATCACAATTAAGCTTTTCGTAGCAAACTTGGTGGCCAGCTGGGCTTTCTAGATGACCTTACATAGGTCTTTCTATTTTATTTTCAATGTGAAATGTTTAATTTATGCCAAATATTTTTAGGTTTTACCAAATTCAATGACCCCTCATTGGGAGTTGCCGGCAACTGTGCCTTACTGGATGCTGTCCTGGCTTTGAAATGGATTGGCGATAATTGCCAATACTTTGGTGGAGATCCTGAAAATATTACCCTGTTCGGCCATAGTTCTGGTAGCCACATGGTCCATATGCTCATGAAGACCCCCATTACAAAGGGTCTCTTCCATAAGGCAATATTATTGGCTGGTTTTCACATGGACCCATTTCCCCATCCCAAGTGGCAATATCGTTTGGCCAAAAAGTTGGGTTTCGATGGCAGAGAAGACGACGAGAAGTCACTGTGTGAATTTCTGACAAATGTGGATGGTTCGAAATTATGTAATTTTGATGTATTCACCGAGGAGGAGAAACAATTATTTGAAATAATTAAAACATATCCCTGCTGGCCGACTATGGACGATACTGTTATCACACAGAATCCTGCCATAGCTCAAAGAACGGCTTGGAGTAACCAAATTCCCTTGATGATGGGTTCGAATTCAACAGAGGCTCTGGGTCAATATAAGAAATTTACCAATCCCGAGACTTATGAAATGTTTAAAAAGAATCCAAGATTGCTGCTGGCGGATAATGTAAAGACTTTGAAGGATGTCAAGTTGATAAAGGAATTGAATAGGAGAATTAAAGAATTGCATTTTGGTGATAAAGAAGTGTCTGTGGAAAATTTTGAAACGGCTTTGATGGTATGAAGAACGGCAATTTGGTTTTCTTTATATGAAATATTTTTAATTTGGAAATTCTTTTTCAGAACGAATCCTACAACATGATCTACCACGATGAACATCGCCTCATCCAATCACGTTTAAAATATGCCTCAGCCCCCACCTATTTGTATCGTTTTGATTTTGATTCGCCATTTTTTAATCTCTATCGCCGACGATTTTGTGGTCCCGATGTCAGGGGTGTGGGTCATGTCGATGAGTTGGGTTACATTTTCCTTTTGCCCGATGCATATAAATTGGATAAGAGTACCCCTGAATACCAGTGTATTGTACAAATGATTGAGACATTATATGCATTTGCCAAGAACTCGGATCCTAATAATCATCTACTGCAGCCCGCTCATTGGGAACCTGTATCACAGCGCAGGTCCGTACCCCACTGTTTGAATATTGGCTATGAACGTACAGAGTTTATACCCTGGCCAGAATATGAAAAGTGCTGTGCTCGAGATGAAACCTACCAAATGACTGACATTGTATTGTATTAGATTTGATTTTAAATACCTGTTAATTTTTAAGCATTCCTGATATAATGGAGAATCAAAATGTATACTTTTTATCAATATGTCTAAAACATTTATTCATAATCAGCCTAAAATTCTTTATTGATATAGCATTGCCTGTCTCTTGAAATAGAGATAGAGCTTGCGCTATTAGCAGTAGACCTTTGGAATTTTGTACAGGATTTGACCGTTTAGGTATAGGGTTTTCAGTTGGCAGTTTAACTCCTTTCAAATATATTCCTGACAATTTTTTAACATTTCGCAAGTTATCTCAGGTGTTTTTATACCCTCCACCATTCTATGGAGTACATATTGGCTTTGGCATTCCCTTTGTAACTCCTCGAAATATTTATAATAGATCATACAAAGTGTATATATTCTGGATCAGCGTAAAATTCTCGATTGATTTAGCATAGTCCGTCTGTTGAAATAGAGATACAGCTTGCGCCATTAGCTGCAGAGCTTTGGAATTTTACACAGACATTACTATTATAAGCATAATTTTCAGGTATTTGGTTTTCAGTGGGTTTAACTCGTTTCGAATTCATTCCTGACAATTCTTTAATATTTTGGAAGTTTCTCCAAACAGTGAAGGGTATTAAAAGTCGGTCCCGCAGAACTTTGCCGTTTTTATACCCTCCACCATTCTATGGAGGGTATATTAGCTTTGTCATTCCGTTTGAAACTCATCGAAATATTCATAATAGACCCTACAAAGTATATATATATATATATATATATATATATATATATATATATATATATATATATATATATATATATATATATATATATATATATATATATATATATATATATATATATATATATATATATATATATATATATATATGTATATATATATATATATATATATATATATATATATATATATATATATTCTGGATAAGCGTAAAATTCGAAGACGATCTAGCGATGTCTGTCTATCCGCCTGTTGCAATCACGCTATATTTTGAACGAATTGAGATAGAAGGCTAAAATTTTGTATACATGCATAGTTTACCAGTAGGCAGGTTAAGTTCGTAAATGGGTTATGGTTCGGCCCACGTTTTGTTATTGCCCACATATTACAATACCTCCCGATATTCGGTATTTTCCATGATTTTAGCGACATAATTTATCGGAATTATTTAAAAAAAAATATTAAAAAACAAAAATTCGTATGCAGGTCCACGTCTTCCTATAGGCCCCATATAATATGAAACGTAGATGAAATTGAACTGACATTTCTGGTACCTCTATTTCAAGTATACGTGACTACGACTGCTACACGCTACTTCTAGACTTCGTATACTGCTTTATGTAGAACCCGATAATATACAACATTATGGTGACTAACAAAAACCAAACATTTTCGTCTGTGTCCGATTCCATTATAAATATTCAATTCTCAAGGTGTTGACGTTCGTTTGAATATTTGACAGAGGTTTGTCATAAATTATTGAGTTTTATTCATCGCTTTGATTTACCTTGTCTTTATTTAATTGTATATGACCCCTGTACAAATTACTTTGTACATACTTTTGAGTGCGGTTGAGGCGCTGATAAAATCTAGCAATAAACAATAAATATTCTAAAATTAAATATTTCCCAGCCGCCATAAAATATCACATGTGAAGTATTCAGTGATCTTGTGCGCTGACGCATACGATAATGTGTGAGATAATAAAGGTTATGACCCACACGCACAGATATCGATGCGCTCAGTAGATGCACAAGACCACTTGAATGAGATGTCAAGCAGCCCTGCAATGTTCTCCATTCAGTATTAGAATAGATAAGAGCAATTGTGTGGCTGCGACTAGGTTAAGTTAGATTAGTTTCAGTAGTACGTAAGGAACATATTTTAGAAATAAAATTAGAATTGAATCAACAGCCAAACCGTTCGGTTGGTGTTCTCTTCTCATTCAACCCCCATTATGGAATTGGGTGTGAATCTCTATGTCCTTCCGTTTGAGTTGGGTTCCAACAATGTAATTCGAAATTTTATATTTCACTCCATATGGGCAGATATTTAGAGATATGATAGCAGGGCAATAAATATACACCTCCCTAAAGAGGGTCAAGATTTTAAATAACACCCCAAAATTGTAAAATTCAGTTTGCGACTTTCTTCTTACTCCGCAAATTGCATTTAGACAAAATTAGAGTAATAACATTGTCGCACAATTACATATTTTGCGATATTTACAGGAAAAATCCAGTAGATTATGAAAGCAGAGCTAGAAATAGGGGATAGAGAGCTATAAATAGAGAGATTGGTATTTTTAATGATCTCTTCGCAAAATAACGTAAGTAGAGGGGACAAGGACAAGTTCCCCCTTAATTCATTTCTTTTTTTAATTTTTTCCTTGGAGTCTGCGATTTTGATACCCTCCACCATAGTATGGAGGGTATATTAAGTTTGACATTCCATTTGTAACTCGAAATATGCATTTTAAAATTCTATGTCGATTTAGCGATGTCCGTCCGTCTATCCGTCTGCGGAAATCACTCTAGCTTCCGAACGAATCGAAGTAGATTGATAAAATTTTACTCAAATGTATATTATGTCTGCAGGACTTCTGATATTGCAACATGGGCCATGTAGGTTCACGTTTCCGTATAGCCCTCATATACCGATACCTCCAGATATTCGGTATTTCGAGGAATTGTTTCAAATTTGGTATTTGAAGTTCGTAAGGGATGCTACAGCCTAAGGCAGAAAATTGTCCGTGCAGGTCCACGACTTCGTATATTATTCATATAATATTACCTCCCGATATTCGATACTTTGTTGATTTTAGGGACATTATTCACCGGTATTCTTTCAAATTTGGTATTTGATGTTCACAATGGATACTACAGCCTATGACAGGGTCTCGTTTGTGCAGCTCCACGTCTTTGTATAGCCCCCCTATAACGTTACCTCGCCATATTCGGTATTTTGATGATTTTAGCTTCATTATTCATCGGAATTGTTTTAAATTTGGTATTTGAAGTTCGAAATGCATACTATAGCCTAACACAGAAAATTGTCTGTGCAAGTCCACGTCTTCGTATTGCCCCAATTTCGGTATTTTGATGACCGGAGTAGTAGTTTCAAATTACGTATTTAGAGTTCGTAATGAGAACTACAGTCAGTGACAGAAAATTGTCTATGCAGGTCCAGGTCATCGTATAGGCCCCATATAACAGTACCTCCCTATATTAGGGATTTTGACGAGTTTAGGTACAATACCCACCGAAATTGTTTGAGATGTCGTAGTTCGTAATGGATGCTACAGCCTGTGACAGAAAATTGTCTATGCTGGCCCAGGTCTTCGCACAGCGCCGATATAACGGTACCTCCCTCTATACGATATTTTGATGATTTTAGCTACATTATTCACCGTTTATTTCAAGTTTCATATTTAAATATGGTAATGGCTTATGACAAACAATGCCTATGTGGGTCCACGTCGTATAGACCCCAATATAACGGCTAAATTTTAACAGAATTTTTTAAGGATTTAATTTTTTGAAAATTTCCAAATTCGTTCCAAATGGTGGATAGTATACAAAAATCCGCGCGGCCGAACTTACTGCTTTTAATTTTTTTTTAAATTTTCGGAATCATATTCATTGGAGTCTGTTAATTTTAGATATGTATTGTCTTCAGGAATATTATTCATAACTGTACGAAGACTTATTTTGTCGACAATTTTAGTCTAGTCCCAAATGCGGTCTTTATGATCCATATGTTTCAAAATTGGTTAAAATTCGTTTCCCTTCCAACAAGATATTCCACCAAATTATATGTCATATATTTCTATTTTAGGTCCCAGATCACCATAAAAGTCTAAACCTTACATAAACACCTGGAAGCCACATTGTAAAGTCAAAGCCGTACTTCATGTGAGTTTATTCAAATTCTCCAGTTCTAATTTTATAAGGATGACATCAAAGATAAAAATATTCCTTACCAAATTTCACTATGAGTCACCAAGGAAAAAAAAATCTCTATAACCTATATTAAAAACACCATTTAAATCTTTTTTTTTTTTTTTTTTTTTTTTTTTTTAAAGGTCTATTAATCTGAGCCAGTAGATCAAAATCAGTCTACACATTTGTGTGCTTCCGAAAAAGAAAAATAAAACAAAACTCAACTATTATCAATTTGTGTTCACTGCTCGCTATCGCACTCTTCTCTTTCCGGAGATAATGAAATTCAACAAACAACACTCCATAAATAAGAGAGAGACTTGTTATTTCTTTCTGATGTTAGTATTCCGTATCTCAGTCCAGTGTCAAGCGTCAAAGTGTTCACATCGTAATGGTTCAATTGTAAGTACCGGCGCACATAATAACATTCACTCTAGCAATAAAAACAACAATAATAAATTCCAATTTGTTAAGGGTTGAGTATCCCGAGATAAAATTACCTGTGGGTCAGTTAAAGGGCACCACCCGAACGACAATTTATGACGATAACTACTACAGTTTTGAGGGTATACCATATGGTAAGCCACCGGTGGGCGAGCTGAGATTTAAGGCACCCCTACCCGCCGAACCATGGACGGGGGTTAAAAATTGTACAGATTTTAATATTAAACCCATACAGAAGAATCCCCTAACTGGCATTGTTGAGGGCTCTGAGGATTGTCTGTATCTGAATGTGTATGCGAAAACGGTAAGCGATTCAAGAGTTAGAAAGTATGTGTGCAATTTTATGTGCCTCTTATGATTGCCTTGCAGCTGAATTCCCCCAAACCCTTGCCTGTATTAGTTTGGATATATGGTGGCAGTTTTCTATTCGGAGAAGCCACTCGTCACATGTACAGCCCTGATTATTTCATGAGCGAAGACGTGGTGGTGGTGACTCTAAATTATCGCCTCTGTTCATTGGGTAAATAATACGCTGCACTATCTATCTATATTTATATGGCGATTACAAATTTTTGCAAGTAATTGTTTTCTTTGCTGTTGTTTTCAGGTTTTCTAAGTGTTGAAGATCCCTCGGTAGATGTGCCCGGCAATGCTGGTATCAAAGATCAAGTTTTGGCCCTAAAATGGGTTAAGCAATACATTCAGCACTTCAATGGTGATCCGGAAAATATAACCGTGTTTGGTGACAGTGCCGGTGGGGCCTCTACACATTTCCTAACAGCCACCGAACAGACCAGGGGGTTGTTCCACAAAGCCATTTGCATGTCGGGAACAATGTTTAATGGTTGGTCCATAACACCACCCAAGGATTATGCCTATCGCCTGGCCAAACAGCATGGTTACCAGGGTGCAAATAAGGATGTCGAGGTTATTAAATACCTGCGTTCTCTTAAGCCAGACCAACTGGTTTGCCATGATGTTCTCAATGACGAGGACAAGCGGAATGGCGTTTCCTTCAGCTTCGGGCCATGTATTGAGCCATATGTCTCAGAGAGCTGTGTTGTGCCAGAACATCCTCGCAATATGATGGCATCGGCTTGGACCAATACCATACCAATTATGTTCGGGGGCACTTCTGATGAGGGTCTACTCATCTATCCGAAATATAAAATGTTCCCCAAAATGTTACAGGCCTACCAAATGGATCCGGAGCGTCTGTTGCCCCATGAAGTGAAAGTGAAGAATGACAGGGCGAAAAATCTGGAATTGGCTAAAAAATTGTCAGAAAATCATTTTGGTGATAAGCATCCGCATGAATCGGATCTAAGCAAAGTTATTTATGTGAGTATGTAGTTGTATCCTACGTCCCTCTATGGTACAGGGTATTATGTCTTTGTTCATTGGTTTGTGGAAACGAAATAGACCCATTCGTTTTGATTATCTTCATAGAATCACATTCTGAGTCGATTTATGCATGTCCGTACATACATCCGTCTGACCACATATTTTTGTAATCAAAGTACAGGTCGCATTTATTGTCTGATTGTGATGAGATTTTCCAAATCATTTGTTTGGCCTAAGGACGACCGCTATTGAAATTGGTGGTAATCGGCTAAGATTTGGATATAGCTACCATATGTAGTGTCGTCCGACTTTATTAGTATTGTGCACCAAATGCATAATATCAGTCCGAATCAAATGAATTTTGTCCACTTGGCCAGGTTCAGGTTCCTGAAGTATGGCTAGCGATTTTGGTGAATATCGGAGCACATTTAGATATAGCTCCCATACACATTTTCGGCAGATTGGGGTTTAAGTCCCTCACATTCGTAATATGCACTCCACAACAATAATATTTGAAACCAGATATTAGAAATACCCCAGAAGTACATTTTTCAAATTAAATCAAGATCGGTTCAGATTTAGATACAGCTCCCATATATATCTTTATTAGATTTAAGGTTTATTGTGCTCCCAATGGTTGATATCAACCCAAATAGACCTGATTTTTGCACTTTCAGCCTAGAAGGAAATACTCAAAAGTTGGGGAAAATCGGTTATTATATCTCTATAGCTCCCATATATATCTTTCATCGGATTTTATGTTTTAGTCTCTCACATTCATTCCTCCATAATGATATTTGGTACTAGATATCAGATGCAGGTCATTAATACCTCTGCCAAATCAGCTCAGATTTGGATTATTTTGCAGCCCCCATCAACAATATATCCAGTAGGAGAAAATCATTCAGCGACATAGGTCAGATTTTATCCACTGAAAAAAGGATTAATTTTTACCCGTCCCTATATATTTCCATCGCATAATTGTGTTTTGAATGTTCTCATCGCATTTCTTAAGGGAATTGATTGTAATTTGAAATTTTAAGTTCTAAGTAGTGGTTTCACCTCTGTACATTACCTCGCATGTTAATATAACCCCAAATATCGTCAGATTTTAATTATCTTTCATTCTCTCTCTCTCTCTCTCTCTTCAGTATTCGGGTATAAAAATGTTTTGGCATGGTGTTCATCGGTCCGTTTTGGCACGCCTCAAATACGCCTCCGGCCCCACCTATTTGTATCGCTTTGGCTTCGATTCGCCCACCTTCAATCATCATCGTAAGAGATTCTGCGGCAATGATATTAAGACTGGTGTTGCCCATGCCGATGATATTTCTTATCTCTGGTATGCCTTCTATTCCTGGAAATTGCAAAAGAATTCCAAAGAATATCAGACTCTGCAAAAAATGGTAAAGATTTTTGTAGACTTTGCAAAGGCATCGGTTTTGGATGAATTTGAGCTGACTGGTTTGGTAAATGAGGCAAAATCGATTAAATGGAAGCCCGTACAAGCCGATGATCCATTTATGGCTTTAAATATTAACAACAATGTGGAATTTGCAGTTATCCCCGAGAAGAAAGATCTCTTGGTGTGGGATACGATCTATGAACCCGATCAACTCTGTTGAAGATGGACAGCACCAGCATAGTGGTGCACAAAACATTAATAATTAATTTGTCAGTTTAAATGGATTATTTGTATATGCATTAGAAATGGTTTTTATCAATAGAAATTAAATTAAAATAAATAAATTAAAATGCTAATTACCAAATTTGATGGGTAAATAAATAGGTAAATGGGTATTTGGATAATGTGAGAATTTTAATTATGATGCAATGGATTTAAAATGCACATATTGAAAGTGGGATCTTTAGTGGCCATGAATGAGGGAATAGAATTTTAAAATTAATTTTATTAAATTATTCTCTTATACGGATTTACTAATTTCACCTCAACAAAAACACGGTGCATCGAAGCTTTTAATTTGTCCAAAAAATCGGCGAATCGAAATAAATGGAAACAGCAAATGGCATGTCAACAAAATATTATCCGTTTTTTTTTTTTTTTTTTTTTTTTTGTTTTGTTTAAAAATTTCATGCCAGTCAAATAAAGATTTTCAGCGTGTTAAGAAATTGTCAAAGCAAATAATGAGTTCGTGAGTCTCGCATCAACTTAAGGAACTTGAAAAAAATTAATTAAATATTTTTTTTTTTAAGTTTACAATATCAGGATCTCACCCTACCGGTTGGACAAATTCGTGGAGCCCTTAGATCGACAATATACAATGACATATACTACAGTTTTGAGGGTATACCATATGGTCAGCCCCCTTTGGGTGAATTGCGTTTCAGGACTCCTCTCCCCGCCGAACCATGGAAAGGGGTCAAAAATTGTACGGAGTTTAAAGTAAAGCCAGTGCAGAAGAATAAGCTTTCCGGGAAGGCGGAGGGTTCTGAAGATTGCCTCTACTTGAATGTGTACACAAAAATGGTGAGACATCAATTGCGACTTTAAAAGTTTGAAATTCTGACGGAATTTTTTTCAAAAAAAAAAAAAAAAAAAAACCAAACTTATTTTCCGGCAAAGAAATGGTGCAATTTTCTGACAAAAATTTAAGATTGTGTGAGACTTTAGTTAAATAATACTCCACTAATATCCACTTTACATATGGGACCAAATCTGCCCCACTTAAATAATGTGATAATTTCAAAGGTAAGAATAGTAGCAGTATTTGTTTCCGATATTAAAGAAAAGTTCCTAAGAAAATTATATCAAGGTAATTAAAAGTCTACGTTGACGTAGAGATGCTCCATTTTTTGTCGGGGGAAGGATCTCAGGTATTGATGCAATATCGGCGAATTGATAGGATATATGTTCATTTATGCATTACTAAGTATGATGGGATGTCAGAAAGGGGGGTTTCAAAGGTCCACACTGGTGTAGTCTAACTTATGGCAGACCATGATTTTATATAGTAATCAGGTCTTTCGGGCTTGTAGAGGTCAGAGTCTTCGACAGCAATACCAGAACTTATCTTGCATTAGAACCAAAATTGGAATTTTTTGCTTCAAGGGGCTTGAGATAAAAAAACGGCTAATTTTAAGGCAACAGAAAAAATTAGTTCTTAACGAGATTATTTGCAGAGGGTTATTAACACTCTAAGATAACGTGGAAAAAGGGAAAAAAGAGCTGGGGACACTTTGCGAAGCCAAGAAAGACGGAGAAGAGGATCTGCGATTTTCCGTCGGTTCAATTGAATTTTCAACTGATTATTTTCTAGAGGCCCAAGAATTACGAACACTTGAAATAATCCAATAAGACAGGGGATTGAGGAAGCATGGTTGCTGTAAGGGTTACGATAGGTTGCGATCCATGAGATTTAAAATTAACAGAGAGATTCAAAAATGGACAGAGAAGTCCATTATAATTACACTATGCGACAAAATTCATTATTTTCTATAAGTTCACAAAAAATTCTGTAGATTATAATGGGCCGGAGTTTTGAAAGTTTACATCTCGAATTGACTTAGATTGAGGGGACAAGTTCCCCCTTCCACAACATTTTCGAAATTTTCGTATTAAGATGCCTTGGAATCCGTGCACTTTAGGAATATAGGGTCTTCGACAATATTACTGATACAATATTAGAATATGTATTTTTAAAAAACCATAAAATGAGCCACCAAAGAGGCAATTTTGATCTTTTATTTCAGGATAGGTTTCCAATTAACGGTCCCAAAATACAATAAAAGTCTAAATAAAAGAATGGAAAAGAGAGGGTTAAGAGTTAAAACTTTATGTGAGTTTATATAAATTTCATTTTTAGAAGGATGACTTCAACGACAAAAATATTAAATTTCAGTATAAGTCACCAAAGAAAAGATAAATGGACCAAAGAGATTCATTGGTGACTTGCTAGAAGTTTAAACTATTCGATTAAAATAATCCACGTGTTGTTATCAGACCTCCGAAAAACTCACTCGAATTTGAAGAGAGAGTGAAATTCTCTCAAATTCGAGCGAGAGCGCTCCTGAGAGGAGAAGAAATAGGACAAATATCATTTTTCGATGTCGCACGAATAGGAGTGAGCATGCCACAAAAGGAAAGAGTGAAAAAGAAAAAAAGTCTAGAAGTCGTAAAAAACTCCCTCTCTTCGAACTATCCAATCGCTCTCGGGTAAAAACTAGTAAATCTGTGCCATGGTTGTTATGACGCACGAATTCCAAGAAATATTAATCGAAAATTTAAAAATATGTTGAAAAGTGCGCAGCTTGCTTCCTCTAGTCAGGTTGCTTTATAAAGTTTGAAAATCTCGATACACTTGTCTTCTAGTCTAAGCTATAATTTCGTAATCTGCTGAATTTTCCATAATCCCAGTTAATTTTGTTAATTAATTTCATTATTTCCAGTTAATTTCGGTAATGCTTCTACCAGTCATGGTTTATATTTTTGGTGGTGGATTCAGCAATAACGCAGCAAACAGGAGTCTTTATAGTCCGGATTATTTCATGCAAAAAGATGTCGTTGTTGTGACCCTTAATTACCGTCTTGACTCCTTAGGTAAACAAAATTAAAAAGCTTTCATGAATATACAAAAAAAATGCTGGGTAAGATACAAGCCAGAGAATATGAACCGAACAATCTTGAAAAAAAAAATATTCTAACAAAACTTTCCGAAAATTTAGTTTTTCTCCATCTTTAACTTTACAAAATAAAAAAAACTAGTTTTTTTATATTTCCAAGGCTTCCTTAGTATCAAAGATCCCAAATTGAAAATTCCCGGCAATGCTGTACTAAAAGATCAAATACTAGCCCTCAAATGGATCAAAAAATACATACGCCATTTCAATGGAGACCCAGATAATATAACTCTGTTCGGCAATAGTGTTGGTGGAGCTTCGGTACATTATCTAACAGCAACAAATCAAACAATTTGTATGTCGGGCACAATGTTGAATTCCCGGGCAAGTACACCACCCCGAGATTATGCCTTTCGTTTGGCCCAACAACATGGTTATGGGGGAGGAGACAACGACGAGGAGGTTGTCAAGTATTTACAGTCCCTAGATGCCGAGCAGGTGGTGATGCATGATTTGCTGACGGAAGAAGATCATCGAAATGGTATACGATTGACATTTGCACCTGTTGTGGAACCCTATACGAGTGAGGATACTGTCGTACCCACCGAACAGCATACGATGTTAAGAAGTGCTTGGGGAAATCATATTCCCATCATGTTTAGCGGTGTTAAGGATGAAGGTTTACTTTTGTATTCCCAGTTGAAAAATTTTACAGAAATTGTGGAGACATTCCGTCGGGATCCTGTTACAATATTACCTTATTTGGTTAAACAGAACTGTGATGAAGAAGAGTGTCTGATGTTGGCAGAGAGGTTATTTAATTTTTATTTTGGCAATAAAAATGCCAGCCTCGCAGATGTCATTCATGTAAGTAGTAATTAAAAAATACTATTTTAAAAATAAGAATTGAAAAATAGGAGCATGTTTATAACCGATAGATTAAAATACCGGTCTGATTTTATCAATTGTGAAAAAAGCTAAATTAAACTAATTTAATTATTTTATTTAAATTACAGTATAGTTATGACTCCTATTTCTTAATGAACCTTTCTTAAAAATCCTTAATTAAATTATATTTACTTTAATATATATTTTTATTTTATATTTTTGTAATTTTTATCTATATATATAAATGAAAGTTGTGTTAGTTACTACGCTTATAACTTAAGAACCGCTGAACTGATTTTAATGATTCATACAAATTCTGAGTTGTCTCTTATCCGAAAAGGATAATATCCAAAAAAATCGCGTAAAAATGTTATATGTTAAGATTTTCATTTTGACTTTTGAAATGTACAATAGTAATGTTTTATTTTGCATGATTTTTTTCCATTTTGACTTACTTTTTTTCTAATGTACATTTGTAGTGTTTTTTATATTTTATTTTTGAATTCGAATACTAATACCAATTTATTTAATTGACTTGATATCTTGAGAACTGAAATTGATGGCGGGTTACATGGAAGTGTAGTACCGAATTATGCGGTGGCGAAACGGAATAGATGATATCGAAATAATTTAATGCGGTCACACCAAAGTTAAAAGAAAATTACTTTTTCAAAATCGCTAAAAAATCACGAAAAAGAGTTCTCATTGCAAAAATTCTCAAATCGGGAAAAAATCGAAAAAATAATAGTACATTCCAGTGACAAACTTTGTAAGGATCTTTAAACATTTGCTGTAAAAAATCAGCGAACAAGTTGAAGATTTTTTCAAATTGTTATTCTTCTTTTGTCAATTTTTTTTTTCAATTTGTATTACCATATTGAATTCAGTGAATTTTTTGTGAACAAAATAATGAATAATTTTTCACTATATACAATTTTTCAACAAAAAAATGAAATAAGTGCGAAATACGATGGTAACTGACATCTACCTTTCAACTCCAGGGCCTACATCGTGCTTCAGCTGGAAGATGCGCAAACATTTAAACAAACAAAAATGACCGAAAAAGACTAATGGAGCTTATTTCAAAGCGTGGCCCTACTTCTTTCATGTGACAATAATCCGTCCAATGAGAGCTCAAAATGCAAAAATTTTTGGGAGTACAATCAGTAAAATACCAAATATAAAGGGTGCAAAATAGTAGAGCGAATGGGACTTTTAGTAAGAATAGGATTTCTATTCTTCCAAAAATTCTTCCTGAACATTTAAGATACCTTAAATCGCTTTTGCAGGTCATGATATCGATCATAAATAACCATCGTATGATTTAAGCCATTTTTTAGTCTTCGCCACTTTCTTCTATTTTTGGCCCTTATTTGGCATCTTTGTTTCTAAGGGGGTAGAGAACCTCTTCGCATAAGATTTTCGGAGTAGGGCCCATATTGGTCTTGACCACTAAAAAATTGTATTTATGCTACCCTGGGGTAAAGAACCATCGTACAGATAATTGCCACATATAAGTTTATTCATGTAAAGTCCCCACATTGGAGTATCCCCAAGTCCATTTTCACATCTAATGTGTGGTCAGAAAAGAAAAATTTGTATTCTATTGAATTTGTAACCCTTAAGAGAATATTGGTTGGGAACGTAGATTTGGGATATACATCTATATGAAATAAATTGTGAAAACATGAACAAATTACAAATGTAAGAAAGTAGCACGGGACCGAATATTTGTTAAATCGTCATTGAATTATACTATGATGAAAAATATGGACTTTATGGGGTCTCCAATTTACAATTTAAATGACAAATAAAATTTGTTCCCATATTACTGTAATGGGTGTAAAATAGTAATTATATTTGACTATTCTGAAATCAGTCTGACCTCAATTATGAGGTCATGCTATGTTGTTCTGCTATATTTTCGATTTGGTCTCTATTTGTCATCTTGGATTATAAGGGGTGAAGAAAGTTTTCAATGTAGGTCGATGTTTCGCTTTTTACCATATTTTAAAGGATTTAGCTAAAAATGTGTTTTTGAGGGTGAAAATCTTACACAAAAATTTCAACATATCTATAAATATTAGAATTTTCTCCATGTAATAGTACCCCATCAAGTCCACCTTTTGGCGGACAAACAGACCGACATGGTTAGGGGGACTTATGAGGATTCTTATGCACAATCTGTGGTTCTAATGGGTTTAAAAAAGTAATAAACTTTGCCTATTCTTAAATCATAGCCCTCAATTATGAGTTGTACAAAGTACAGTAAATTCCAAATTACTGCTCATTTGACTAAAAATTAAAAACTAATCGACGAGTACGTGAACATTTATAACATTCATATCATTGAATAATTATGCTTTGACAAATATTCATAATAGAAAAAACTACGGGCCGGCAACGCGGACCGGGCCAGCTAGTAATATATATTCTTAAATTAATATAATCTTAATATCATTTGAAATTTTCCAGTATTACGGCATACGAGATTTCTGGCACGGCTTGCATCGTTCCCTTCTCTCACGTCTGTCCTATGCAACGGCACCAACATATCTCTATCGCTTTGCCTTTGATTCGCCCACATTTAATCATTATCGCAAAAAACAAACAAATGGTGAAATTCTGACTGGTGTTGCCCATGCCGATGATTTATCCTATATATGGTATGGTGACCACTCTTGGAAATTGGATAAATGTTCACCAGAATACAAAACCATAGAACGAATGGTGAATCTTTTTATAGATTTTGCATCGAATCGAGATTATAATTATCAGTTTGTTTATGATGATGAATGTAAACGTTACCCGTTTATTTGGTGGCCCTTGAAGAGCACAGATCCCTATCTAGCCCTTAATATAGGAGAAACAATGCAAATCATAGAGATACCGGAGAAGAAGGATCTACAAATATGGGATTCTATGTACGTCCACGTGAAGGATCAATTATATTAAAGTGATTTAAAATATAAATTTGTTAAGAATACTATATATTTTCAAAAATATCCTTTCCCTTGTTAAATATAAATATGCGATATTGAATAAAATAACTAATTTTTAAATTAATCAAAATCCAGCAATTATATTTATAGAATTCATGTTCGATTTTATAACTAAGATACAATATATGTAACCCCTTTCTTTTCAAATGATCTTCAATATATCTACTATTTACACTCAAGGCGTGACAATTTATTAAAAATATCTTTTCAAAATAGTGCAATGTGAAAATGTTTATTATCACCAAAATAAACAAAACACAGTTGTCTTGGAAGAGATTTTAAATGCGATAACAAAATTTAACAGTCATTGTTGCTAAACACAATTAGATTTTATTGTTAATAATAAATATCATGTTAAGAGTAGTTGACATAAACTAAAGAGAAAGAGAATGTACATTGTTTATGTTACTCTCTTAATAATTCTTTGTTTTGTATTATTCTCTCATCTTATACCTCATGGAGACTTATAATAGAAAGATGTGCAAACATCACACATTTCACTAATAATTAGATACACATTATTAAAAATGTTTAAGCTTGATAATTATTTTTACAAATTACACTAATAAGGTTTAACTGGAGAGAAATATGTGTGAATGGCGAGTTAAAATTCATTTAAACATTTGTGTGAAAAAGAGAAAGTCTATTGTACAAGAGCTTCCTTCATCATTTTAGTACTTTAGAAAAAGAAAAGATCTTCGAGTTCATAAGCCAAGGTTGATACATCAGTTTCTAAATTCAGAATATTTTATTGATTGAATCCAAATCTACGGGAAATTAAAACCCAACAAGTAAAATAAAAATGCTGCATATGATATCTACTAATGTAGTACAGTTTAAATTTGAAACCGTAAGGACTGTTTCCATAATGCAATGAAATGACTTCTTTCGTTTCCAACTTGATAGAAGTATATTTAAAATTTCTGTAGCTGTCTGTTTCTGAATGGTGACAACAATTGAAAACTCGAAACAAAAAAGAAACATATTCCATAGAAATGGATTATTATAAGAAATTTTATTTTAATGTTAACTTCAGTTGTCGAGAGTTAAGAGAGTAATAAAACCTCGAATTTTTCCAAAGAAGTTCAGCAAAATAAGCATACGATGTTAAGGAATATATGGGGAAACAATATTCCCATCATTGGATTATTATAAAAAATTTTATTTTAATGTCAACTTCACTTGTCGAATGATATAAAAACCTCGAATTTTTCTAAAGAAGTTCAGCAAAATAAGCAAAACTACAATATGTTTGTTCGTTCTCACACATTTTTAGTGCTGAAAAAAATCACTCTTAATTTAGTAGAATATTATTGATAGTCAGAAAAGATCTGTGAATTTAGAGAATAACGATTTGTAACAACTTAAAGTTGCTATTTTTGTTTAGTATTCCTTTTCAGTTGTCATGGAAAAACTGACTGTATTTCTAGAAAGTTTAAGAGGGATATTTCAAGGAAGTGTGCCTTGTTCTTGTTTTCCATCAGACGATAATGAAATGCAACCACATGGGTTTAGTCAGGAATTAAGCATGTGGAAAAATTTTCACTTAAGTCTATTTAAGGTCAGTGGAATTTCTGGTACTAAAAATGGGTTCAATATATGTTATAGAGCCAATATAGTGGCCGAATTAGGTTATTGTTTGAGTTTTTGTCATTCTTTTAACCGATCTCACTGTAAATCGTCTGTTTGTGGTTCCAACGAACTGTTCATATAGGTCCAAATTGTGGTATGGACCCCATATAACGGTACATCCAGACATTCGCTATTTGGGCAATAGGTACTAATTACCTTGATAGATTTTTGTTCACGTAGCACATTCATATGGTCCCCATTAAAGGCTATCCTCGCTATTCGGTGCTTGGACAATTTTAGACACTATTTAGCGGAATCGTAATAATCTCACCTTCTATGCCAGATATTTATCTATGTAGGTCCACGTTTTCGTCTATACGTCACTTTGCTAATATCTGGTATTTTGATGATTTTAACCACATTGTTGTTTTTTTTATTATTTTAAAGGGACCTAGGTATACTTCATTTGCAATTTTCAATAAAACTACAGACGAACCATATAAACCCTTGTTTTTCAATGTCAGTCATTATTATTTAGGAGTAAACTTTATTTCAATTACAAGTTTCACTTTTACAACGGAAAGGGCAAAATTGATTTAGTTGCTGGAATAATAAAATCTGGGTTTTTTGGTCCATTTTTCATAAATTTTCAAACTTTGGATCAATACCAACTAACCCGACTCAATATACTAATTACATACTATATTTCATTTTGTCGGTGGTGTGTTACCTCTTCTAGTTACAAGTCTCCTTTCGTGTTGTCCACAACAAAAGTTAATGGCTAGCTGACACACCGCACTAGTTCTAATATTTTCATTCTCATGCAAAGTAGCCGATAACTTATACAATCACTAACTAAAAACCGGTAAAGCAGATTAGTAATACTTCTGATAAGTTTAATATTAAAAAAAATAATCATCGGAATTATTATTTCTATTACATTTTATAACTTAATACAATTTTCTGGGTTAAGACAACAAAAGCTGAAAACCTGATTTCACAAAATGACAAATAACAATTTCTCTCAGAAATGTTCTTGAGAAATTGTGTCATACGCTCTCTTAAATTAAGAGAATTGTCTTCAACAAAATACAACAACGTGCAAGTGTTCGAAATAAATTCAGTAGGGTTTCGGGCTGCGTTTCGATCAGAACGTAGGTTTATGGGCACCATGGACAGCGGGTAAGTTTTGTTTCTATTAATTATTTGTTTAATTAATTCATTTCAAATCATCCCTTATTTTCTGAACAGGGAAGAAAATCCAATTGTAAAAATTGCACAAGGTCTGGTGCGTGGCACGAAAAGCAAAACCATTTACGATGACGACTATTATAGCTTTGAGGGAATACCATATGGCCAGCCACCCTTAGGAGAGTTGCGTTTTAAGGCACCACTACCGGCCCATGGATGGGATGGGGTCAAAGATTGTTACGAATTCACGGGTAAACCACTTCAAAAGAACTACCAAGGTGAAATTGAAGGCACCGAAGATTGTCTGTACTTGAATGTCTATGTCAAAAGGGTGAGTGGAACAGTCAAGTGTTGGACAAAGTGTGAAAGCTAACACAGGTGTGCATATTTACAGCTCAATGGTAATGGAAACCTCCCCGTCTTAGTGTGGATTTATGGTGGTGCCTTTAACACGGGTAGCTGTATAAAACCAAAATATGGACCCGACTACTTTATGCAGGAGGATGTTATTTTGGTTACCTTTAATTATCGAGTTTCAGCATTGGGTTTTCTTAGCTTTAAGGATCCGTCCCTTAATGTTCCCGGTAATGCTGGCCTCAAAGATCAGGTGTTGGCTCTCAAATGGGTAAAACAAAACATTGGCCAATTTGGTGGTGATCATGAGAATATAACACTTTTTGGCGAAAGTGCTGGTGCTGCTTCGGTTCATTTTATGATGTGCACCGACCAAACCAAGGGACTTTTTCACAAGGCCATTTGTATGTCTGGCTGTATTCTGAATAATTGGGCCCTTACCAAGGATACGACCGATTTGCCCTATCGCCTGGCATGTGAATTGGGCTATGAGGGTACAGACAATGATCGTGAGGTCTTGGAATATTTACAAAAATGCCCTGCCAATGAATTGCTGCATATGAAAAAATTGAATGAAGAAGTCATATTAAAAGGAGGCTTCTTTGTTTTCGTACCTTCAATGGAGCCCTATGATAATCCAGAGGCTGTCGTTCGAAAACCTCTATTGGAAAGTATGAAGACATCTTGGGGAAATTCCATACCTTTAATAATTGGCGGTACCTCATTTGAGGGGCTCGTCAGATATCCCCAAGTAAAACATAAACCGGAACTATTGGAGTTGTGTAAAACTGAGCCCCAAGTTTTGCTACCAACAGAGTTGTTGGTTGGAAAGACAGAAGAAGAGATCCAATCACTGGCAAAAGTGTTATATGATCTCTATTTTCAAGGAAAGGAAGATGATGAGAAACAATTTCTCATGGGTTATTTGGATGTAAGTTGTGTGAACTTTATCCAATTGACATTGTATGTGCTAATTACCATTTTCATTTTTTACAGCACTCCTCATTCTATTCGATTTGGCATGATTTGCATCGTGTCACCAGATCTCGCAAGGAACTAGCCACCGCTCCCACCTATCAATATCTGTTTGATTTTGATTCTCCGACATTTAATCATCACCGTAAGATGTTTTGTGGCACCGACATAGAAAAAGGTGTTGCTCATGCCGATGATTTAGCCTATTTATTCTACTCTTTCTATTCCTGGAAATTGGAAAAGGAATCCCAAGAATATTTAACACTTCGCCGAATGATTGAATTATGGGTCCAATTTGCGAAGATATCTAATCCCAATTGCCAGTATACCAAGGATTCCGAATGGAAAACCATATCTCAAAGTGATCTCAATCAGTGGTTGAGGATTTCAAATGACGTGCGCTTCGAGGAAATTTTCAAGGAATTTCAACATAAACTAGATGTATGGAATAGTTTGTATGGTAATGATTTATTGTAGTTGGTTTTGAAATAGTGAAATAGCCATTGTGATCTTAAGGACCAATAAGAAAATGGAGAAATAAAGATTTACAAAATCTTACATCTGGATTGAAATATTTAAATTTACTCTACAAATGAAGAAAAATTGAACAGTATTGGCTCAGCACTGAGAAGTGTTTAAAAAAATGTTCAATTCTTGAATGGATCCCAGCTTTTGATAAATATTTTGGATTATATTACGATTTAACTATAGAGATTAAATTTGAATCAGTCCGTTGTCTGCATCTTGCAAGTAATATGCCTTAGGATTTTACATATGAACGACCTTCTACGGATAAATAATACAAGTTTAGCATTTTTTATAAATATTTTTTATCGTTATTATTATTAAATTAACTAGCTGGCCCGGTCCGCGTTGCCGGCCCGTAGTTTTTTCTATTATGAATATTTGTCAAAGCATAATTATTCAATGATATGAATGTTATAAATGTTCACGTACTCGTCGATTAGTTTTTAATTTTTAGTCAAATGAGCAGTAATTTGGAATTTACTGTACTTTGTACAACTCATAATTGAGGGCTATGATTTAAGAATAGGCAAAGTTTATTACTTTTTTAAACCCATTAGAACCACAGATTGTGCATAAGAATCCTCATAAGTCCCCCTAACCATGTCGGTCTGTTTGTCCGCCAAAAGGTGGACTTGATGGGGTACTATTACATGGAGAAAATTCTAATATTTATAGATATGTTGAAATTTTTGTGTAAGATTTTCACCCTCAAAAACACATTTTTAGCTAAATCCTTTAAAATATGGTAAAAAGCGAAACATCGACCTACATTGAAAACTTTCTTCACCCCTTATAATCCAAGATGACAAATAGAGACCAAATCGAAAATATAGCAGAACAACATAGCATGACCTCATAATTGAGGTCAGACTGATTTCAGAATAGTCAAATATAATTACTATTTTACACCCATTACAGTAATATGGGAACAAATTTTATTTGTCATTTAAATTGTAAATTGGAGACCCCATAAAGTCCATATTTTTCATCATAGTATAATTCAATGACGATTTAACAAATATTCGGTCCCGTGCTACTTTCTTACATTTGTAATTTGTTCATGTTTTCACAATTTATTTCATATAGATGTATATCCCAAATCTACGTTCCCAACCAATATTCTCTTAAGGGTTACAAATTCAATAGAATACAAATTTTTCTTTTCTGACCACACATTAGATGTGAAAATGGACTTGGGGATACTCCAATGTGGGGACTTTACATGAATAAACTTATATGTGGCAATTATCTGTACGATGGTTCTTTACCCCAGGGTAGCATAAATACAATTTTTTAGTGGTCAAGACCAATATGGGCCCTACTCCGAAAATCTTATGCGAAGAGGTTCTCTACCCCCTTAGAAACAAAGATGCCAAATAAGGGCCAAAAATAGAAGAAAGTGGCGAAGACTAAAAAATGGCTTAAATCATACGATGGTTATTTATGATCGATATCATGACCTGCAAAAGCGATTTAAGGTATCTTAAATGTTCAGGAAGAATTTTTGGAAGAATAGAAATCCTATTCTTACTAAAAGTCCCATTCGCTCTACTATTTTGCACCCTTTATATTTGGTATTTTACTGATTGTACTCCCAAAAATTTTTGCATTTTGAGCTCTCATTGGACGGATTATTGTCACATGAAAGAAGTAGGGCCACGCTTTGAAATAAGCTCCATTAGTCTTTTTCGGTCATTTTTGTTTGTTTAAATGTTTGCGCATCTTCCAGCTGAAGCACGATGTAGGCCCTGGAGTTGAAAGGTAGATGTCAGTTACCATCGTATTTCGCACTTATTTCATTTTTTTGTTGAAAAATTGTATATAGTGAAAAATTATTCATTATTTTGTTCACAAAAAATTCACTGAATTCAATATGGTAATACAAATTGAAAAAAAAAATTGACAAAAGAAGAATAACAATTTGAAAAAATCTTCAACTTGTTCGCTGATTTTTTACAGCAAATGTTTAAAGATCCTTACAAAGTTTGTCACTGGAATGTACTATTATTTTTTCGATTTTTTCCCGATTTGAGAATTTTTGCAATGAGAACTCTTTTTCGTGATTTTTTAGCGATTTTGAAAAAGTAATTTTCTTTTAACTTTGGTGTGACCGCATTAAATTATTTCGATATCATCTATTCCGTTTCGCCACCGCATAATTCGGTACTACACTTCCATGTAACCCGCCATCAATTTCAGTTCTCAAGATATCAAGTCAATTAAATAAATTGGTATTAGTATTCGAATTCAAAAATAAAATATAAAAAACACTACAAATGTACATTAGAAAAAAAGTAAGTCAAAATGGAAAAAAATCATGCAAAATAAAACATTACTATTGTACATTTCAAAAGTCAAAATGAAAATCTTAACATATAACATTTTTACGCGATTTTTTTGGATATTATCCTTTTCGGATAAGAGACAACTCAGAATTTGTATGAATCATTAAAATCAGTTCAGCGGTTCTTAAGTTATAAGCGTAGTAACTAACACAACTTTCATTTATATATATAGATTATTACTATTTTTGTTATTTTTATATAAAATTATTATTTTTATTATTTTAAAGGCCACCAGATTTAATTTCCATAAATTAAATTTCATCAACATACTGTTTACCCCCTGTAAGTTAATGTCGACTAGTGTAATTAAAACCGCGTAACTGATAATTGTTTCATGTTCATATGCCCACAATGGGTTTACTTTTCCGTGAACACCCCTCCCTCAGTGGTCATTGTCAATACAAACAAAACCGGCACTTGATATTGAAAAGAAAGCAACTAAAAATAAATCATTAAACGAATGGTCGATAAAAAACTGTCGCAGAGCAAAACAAAACGAAAAAATCGCAAATAACAAAAACACTATAAAAATATGCAAATACTACAAACTTGTCCATGTTCATGTGCCAAAACAATTCCAGAAACGCGAGTCGCAAGTCACAAGTCAACAAAATAAATCGAAATTTGAAATCGAAATTTCCCTATTTATTAGCCAAATGTAAAGATGATCGAATCCATATTGACGTATATGGTTTAGGGGCCTCATTATGTATTCCTCAAAGTGTTTGGCGAATTGTTGGCGCTATTTGGCAAGCTCAAGTGGCTGAAGTGTTTGAAGCATGCAGGCAGTGCTGTTGGTGCGGTATTTCATTTGTAACCCAGACTAGCAAATTCTTCTACATTCATTCATAATTTAATTTTTATACCCTCCACATTGAAAAGGAAGGAGGGTATATTAACTTTGTCATTCCATTAGTAACATCCCTAAATATTCGTCGTAGACCCCATAAAGTGTATATATTCATGATCAGCATAAAATTCCAAACCGATTTATTTGACGTAAAGCTTCAAAATTTAGTAGAGCAATTTGTATTGTGTACGGTTGGTATTGAATATCAAAGATATCGGTATCATGTGTTTTGATGATTTTCGCCACATGATTCCACGGATTTGTCTAAAAATTGGTATTTGTAGTTCGTAATGGGTTTTAGCTCCGGGGGCGAAACATAGTATACAGAATTTTTTGCTTACCTGCACAATCAAAAATTGCACGACATCTTGTGCAGCAATGCCCAAAATGCAGGTAGCTCCATTGCATTTATCTGCACAATGAAGCAGGTATCTTTAATTTTACTTACGTGCACAAAAAGTGCAGTTATCTTTAATTTTCTATTCGTGCACAACAAAGCAGCAGCAGCATAACCATCTTTTAGTGTGGGAGAGGAAGCGAGAATATGTTTTTAATGCATGCTCTTTTCTTGTGTTGTTATTGTTTTTGCGAATACAAAAACAAAAACAAAGTGGTAGTTTTTAGTGTCTTTTTTGAGTTTGCAAAAAAATTGTCTTGTGCAGATAAATACAACTTTTGTAACCAAATTAAAAAAAATTACCAAATTTTCGAGGCAGGAATGTCCAATGTGCAGCTATCGATTGGGCACTTAAATACAATTAAAATAAAGGGATTCAGAAAAAAATGGCATAACAAAAGTTTTTTGGTCTGCAAAGGCCAATGCGCAGCTAATGTTGATGCAGGTAAATAGAAACCACTGTATATAGGTTCACGTTTTGGTAAAGCCCCCATATAACGGTACCTCCTGATATTCGTTATTTTGATGATTTTCGCTAAATTGTATGTATAGGTCCACGTTTTGCTAAGACCCCATATAATGGTACCTTCCGATATTCGGTATTTTAATGATTTTTCCCTTTTTGGCGACAGATTTGTATAAAAAAGATATTTATAGGTGATTATGGTTTTTGTCTCCGCTGGCAGAACATAGTATATTTATAGATCCACATTTTTGTATAGCCCCCCATATAATAACCTCCCTATATTCGGTTTTTGATGATTTTCGCAACATTTTTCTATGGATTCGATTAAAAGTGGTATTTTTAGCTCGTAATGCGTTCTACCTCCGGTGGCAAAACATTGAATATCTAGGTCCACGTTTTCCTATAGCGCACATTTAACGGTTCCATCGGATATTCGGCATTAAGTCACATTTTGTAATAGATTTGTGTGAAATTTGGTATTTGTACTTCATAATGGGTTCTGGGTTAGAAGTTCGGCTGGCCGAACTGAATGTCTTTACTTGTTTTTTTTTTTTTTTTTGTTTTTTATTCTATTTTTCCTTGGTCTTTTGTCGATTTGATACAGGAAAAAAATATTTTGAGATATAATCGAAACATTTAATGTAGAACTTTGAAAATCTATATATACCCTTGAATTAGTTTAAGAATATTTGGTTTTAAAATAGGTCATTCCGGACCACTTTCTGATATAGTCCCGATATAAGGGTAAGCCACTATTTAAATTATTTGTTATGTTTTAGCCATATTTTCCGCATAATTCCGCTAAACTTTGGAATTATATAACGCTTGTAGCTGTTATATTAGGGTCTATACGACGACATGGATCTGCATAGGAAACTTTTGTCATAAGCCATTACGAACTTCAAATACCAAATTTGAAACAATTCCGGTGAAAAGTATCAAAATACCGAATATCGGGAGGTAACGTTATATAGCGGTTCTACCAAAACGTGGACCCACATGGCCCTTTTTCAATACCAAAAGTCCTGCAGACATAATATACATTTGAATAAAATTTTAACAACCTACTTCGATTCGTTCAGAAGCCAGAGTGATTTCCACAGACGGACGGACATCGCTAAATCGACATAGAATTTTATGTTTCAAATGGAATGACAAACTTAATATACCCTCCATATTATGGTGGAGGGTATAACAAAATTAAGAGGTAAAGTATTTTCAATATTTTCAAGTCTTTAAATAATTAAAGAAATTTTGGGAAAATAGTACTTGTATGAATCAATTTAGATATAGAGGCACTACTTAATGAAGTGTCGATTTCATTGCCCTTGAATATTTCTCAAAAACATTCGTTTTATTGCCTTCTACTGTAGAACGCCCATTTAATAACCCCATATCTAAGCTGCACCACTTAGAGTGCAACAATTTGGGACCCCATTCCCACTTCAAGTTTTTAATTGAGCTGTATTTTGTTGTGATTTAAACAAGCTATTAATATTCTATTTTGTTCACAGTTTAATATCTACCCCCACCCACCCTCTTCACAAATAAAACCACATAACATCACACTTTTGTAGTAGCTACAGCATCACGATTTATGTCATAGTTCTGTTACAGCTGCTGCTGCTGTTGATGCTTTAGTAGGGTATTCCGTATCCAATAGATACGCATTAATTGTTTTCATCTTTGTTTTGATGTGTTTTTGCTGTCATTACTATTGTTTTTGTTGTTGGTGCTGCTACAGCGCCGATCATCGTTGCGTCGTACACACAGATTAAGGGGCCCACACACCAGTGAAAAACAAAACGCAAACGCCACAAGAAGCCGCAACAGCTCACACTGAATGAACGCCCTGCCAGCCGGCCGGTGGCTCCAGTGGAGGTTTTTGGGGATTGCTTTGTTGATGTTTTTATTGCTGTTAACGCTGCGCCGGCGCTCTGCTGCTGACTGTTATGGTGTTTTTTCCATTCAAAACCTCGCAAAAAATTTCATACAGACGTTGCTTTGTTGCTATTCGAAATTTGTATTTTCAGTTTCGATCTTCAATTCGTGCGTTGCAGTTGTTATTTCTCTGGCTTCCTACTGGCGATTCTAGATAATTCAAAACATACCCGGTGTTATTAAAAATTTAAAAAATAAAAAAAAACTATCCTCATAATCTCCGGAAGTTCTTCTTCTCTAGAGAATCCTTATCGTTCAGGCCGAACTGTAGCCAGTGCCATCTCTTATTTTCTGTGCCTGAGAATTTAAATTCTCAAAACCAATTCAAAATGAATTTCAAAGTTAGTCAAATGGAGAGGCTCTCCTGGAAACTCAAGTAAGTAGATGCCTGCCAAGTTTGAGTGGTGGTCCTCGAGGGTAAACAAAACTGAAAACAGAAAACCTAATTTGTCTAAAGAATTTAAAGTGTGCTTGCTATGACATGATCATGTTGCTGAATTGAAATGTGAGTCATGCCCACGACTGGCTGTCCATACAACTAACAAACAATTGGCTGTAATTGATTTATTTTCTTTTTGTGGAACAAATGCAAACATGAAATGCAAAAAAAAAAAAAATATTAAATGAGAATAAATAACAAAAAAAAAAACGCAATTTAATAATCGGATCAAAATTGTACTCTACATCAATTGGTTGACCAAAGCGAACTTCTGACAGCAGGAAAAACTGTGAAAATGTTCATGTGCAATGGGTGTGGAAATGTAAATGGAATGTTGTAGTGTCACGGACATATGTTTTGAAGTATAAAATATTTATTGAATCATTTTTGGAAATATTTAGTATTAAAACCAATATTCGTGTATGTATGTCAACTTGTACAAGCTGGAAGAGATTTTCATATTTACCTTAATTTTGAGTTAATTTTTTTAGCTTTTGAAAATTTTTAGAATTTAGACCCTATGTCTATATACGAAAATGAGCAATATCAAATCGATGCCTTTGGTATAAAAATATTAAAACTCACTATCCCATAAAAAGGGAAGGGAGTATCCGATTTGGCTGAAATATAGCACAATGTATTATTTGATTCGGCAATAGTTTTAAAAAATTATAATTTCGTTGAATGAAAAATTATGATATAATAAAATTGTTAGAAATTATTATAAACATCATGACATTTGTATCAGATTTACGAAAAAGAGCAACGCTGATTATGCTGACTGTCCCTCATATTTCATAGAATCAATGTTTTATATACCCTCAACCGTACATAGTATTGAAGTAATATTATGTTCGTCATTCCGTTTGTAACTCTTCGAAATAATAATTTTAGACTCAACAAAGTATAATATCGGCTATATCGGTCCACGATATCGTATAGCCCTCATATAACGGTACACCCCGATATTCGGAATTTAGGTGATATTAGCCACGTTTTTCAAAGGAATTGTCTGAAAATCAATACAAGTAGTTTCTTGTAACTATTTTACCCCCTGGAAGAGAATTATCTATATCAGCCCAGGATATCGTATAGCCTCCCCGATATTCGGTATTTTGGTGATTTCAGACAAATGTTTTTAAGGGAATTTTCTTAAAATCCACACAAGGGTTTCATTCTGAGTACTCTTATCTTCTAAGGGGTAAAGAAGAGAATTATCTAAATAGTTCCATGTTTCAGTATAGCCCCCATATAACGGTTTTCATTTGAGCGGTATTTTCCGACGAAATTTTTTTTGAAATCTTTTAAGCTTCTTCCAAATGGTGGAGGGTATAAAAAGTTCGAACTTAGCTGTTTTTTTTTCTTATTTGTTATTGTAAAAATGTGTTATACCTGTCCAAATTGTCAAAGTTTTGAAAAATTAAAATAATTACAAAGTAAACGGAATCTATGTTTAGTCCAAAATTTTAATCCTAGTAGTTCCATTGAACTAAAATTAGATGAGAAAATTGACAATATGTACCAACTCATTTTTACCGACTTTGCCTGGGTAGACCCAACCGACAATAAATAGGAGTTTCAAGGTAAATTTCATAAAAATATCCTCTGGCACTCCACCCTGGCTAGGTCGGTACTCCTCTTGAAACTTTCCAACAAGGGGTCAAATTTTCCATAACAAACGTGACATATGTTCAATACTTCATTAAATATTTGTCTCAAATTTAGATCACGAACTCAAAATGGATTCCATCCGTTATTATCAGTATGTACGAAAATTCGAAAGTCAGGCCGACAAATTCCTAAAATCCTTGAAATGTTTATGTTCCGTTATGAGCTACTACATTTAGTATGTCAGTCTGTCTATCAGTATGTCTGTTGAAATAACGAAAATGAGATATATCGGTCCACGTTTTGGTATAACTCCCATATAACAATACATCCCGATATTCGGAATTTTGATGATTTTTGTCACATTTGTCCATAGATTTATCCAAAAATTCGTATTTGTAGTTCGTTCTTAATATCTTTTATTTGTTTCTAAGTAATATACCATTCTAAATCCCCTGTCTTGTATGACCCTCATCTAAGTACGGTTTCTTCACACCCTCTCCCCTTGTGTAAAAATCTAAAGAATTGTAAAATAATTTCTTCTACAAATCATGTTAACATTTTATTACAATTTTAATGGTCTAGAGGTGAAGATAGTCTATGGTCTCGAGTGACACATTGCGTGTTGACCCATTACGTGCGTAGATTTTCATGGAACACCTATTTTAATTAATATAATTAAAAAATCTATTTGAGCGCCTATTAAAATTGTGGCTAATTTAAAAACACGAAAATAAACAATTTTTACAATTTACATGTAATTTTACAACGACATCATATTTTTATGGGGGACTTGGTGGCCACTTTTAAGATCTTCAGATTTCCAGTAATTTGGATGCCAATCAATTTGTTATGGCAGAAATCCAACCCATGTCAAACATAATTGTTAAAAAATATTGAAATTATTAGCACACAATCTATTTAATTAAGGTTTGTCAAAACGAGAAAAAAGTTCTATGTATGTCATCATTGCTCTGCATCACATTATAGTTCCTATCTGAATTGTTGTTATTAAATATTCCAAGACATTTATGCAGCTGCTGCCTTTGATAATCGTGAAGCGCTCTGACTTATTCCTGATAAGATTTATAGCCTAATTGTTTGTTTCTTTTTTATATGTTATCAATGAAAGTTTGTTTTAACAGGCCAACAGCTTTGTGCAAAAAGAAATCTTAAGTAAATTTTAAGGTTTAATGCGAAGACCTTGACAGTGAATTATACTTTGCAACACTTGCTCAATAAAAACATTTCTACATTGAGAAAATAATGGTTAAATTCTTAAATAGAATACACCGTTGCTTCCAAAAATTCCTTTTTTTATGAGGATTTACTGCCCACAGCCCGCACACTGACGAAGGGAGTACAAAAATCTCCCTAAGCCTTGGAAAATAACGATTATTTTCTTAAAAATAACCCTACACGAATTCTGATTCACTTTGTATACTCTCCGACACATGGAAGACCGATTTTTCATACTTTTTAAATCCTAATATTTGTATCAGTACTATGTTTGATATGAAGACCGACAATCTTATAAAATACGAAAAAAAACCCGATCGCCTTAAAATTTCACGCATCTCAATATTTCTAAAAAGTCAAGACCTAGAGAGAAGATGGGATAAAGCGGACCACTCTTTCTTCTTCACTGAGGGTCAGTACTCTGCCACATGCAGACAAATCAAAGTGATACACCAAACAATACTATGCCTATAGTACTGATCAGATCCCTTCTTAAAATGTAATAAATGTTATCACTTTACGGAGGAGGTAACGGAAGGTATGGGACAATTTTATCCATTTTTACCGTTATCTAATTCTACCGTTAGTGGTAAGATTGAAACAGTATATTATGTCCTTGCAACGGGTCTAGTATTGTCAGAAAAACTGAAATATGCGAAGAGAATTGGTGACAGCTTCCCATTTCAATTCCAACTTTTAAAAATTTGTATGGAGAGGACATGAGGGAGGGCCTTAGCCTTATATACATATTATGTGCATAGTTTCAACGGACTCCTCCTTGGTTTTCTATGACATGTAATTTATATACCCTACACAAAATAGTGGTAAGGGTATTATGTCTTTGTGTAACATTTGTAACATGGAGAAAAAAGCGAGGTAGACCCATAGTTACTTTTGAGGATCTTTATAGAATCAATGACAATGACAATCGATTAAAATTTAGATATAGCTCCCATATGTCAGTCGAAATGACCTGAAATATGGCAAATCCAACCGAATTCCGTCTAGAAGCAAGCACCTCCAATTTGATGCAAAACGGTTCAGATATAGCACATATGTTTCATCCAATTTGGTGTTTTAAGTCCTTCACATCCGTTATATGCCCTCCGCAAAAATGATATTTGCTACCAGATGTCAGATACCGACCAGAAATACATCTGCCAAATTTTATCAAGATCAGTTTAGATTTGGATACAGCTCCCATATATATTTTTATCCGATTTCCTAAATAGAGTAAATTTTGTCACTTCCGACCGAATTCAGTTTAAACGCAATTAATTCAAATTTGGTGAAAATCGGTTCAGTTACAAATGCCTCCGTCTACTTTAGTGGAAACCGATTCACAGTAGGATATACGTTCCACTCTAAACTGCTCCTAAGTATGCAACGAAAACCGATCATAATTAATGGGCATAGTGATGTAGGGTATCGTAAAGTCGACTCCGCCCGACTTATCACCTTTCTTTACTGGTTTTTATTTGAAGATGTTGACCCTTTGGCGGCAGGAACCAGGAGAAATTGAGCGAAATTGCCCATCTTTGCACTTGATAAAACTAAAAACAAAAATCCTATCCTATCCTAATCCTATCAAGTTCCACCTTCGGGAATCAACGAGAGCGCATCGACCACAAATGTCCTGAAGCAGTTTTCTTCATAGAAAGAACTGTAAGAACTGTCAGTTTTAGTAAAAAAGTCTTCAAATATATGTTGCTGAGAATTTCACCCCAGCAATACCTTTGCCAACCTGAATCAACTCTTTGCTCAAAAAAAAAATCCACATTTATTGAATATGTTCCAATTGAAGCTCAGGACAAAACTATTGAATCGGTAGAGAGTTCAAAAACTACTGTCTGTTTTAGTCATTGGAGTTCCAAAACTAATGTCTGTTTCAGTCATTCGATTTAACCGTTTTGATAAGAAGTGTAGGAATACAACTTTGTTTCAAATTGATAACTACAAAAACTTGGACTTGAACTTGAAAATAATGTAATTTCAAGTAAAATTCAACAATTCATTTTTCTATCAGCAATAATAATATTAATAAAATAAAATTTGTGGAAATTCAGCGTCAATAATCATCAAAAAATTTAGCAAAAATGACTGTGGCTGTTGTTATTCATCAAATAGGCGCTTGAAAACAAGCTGTGAATCTAATTAACAATTAAAAATGAAAAAAAAAAAAAAAAAATGCCAAACATATAAAAATAATAGAAAAATGAATGCTAAAATGCAAAGAAGATTAACTAACGAAATGTGAAACAATCATATTTCAACAAAAGCGATATGAAAATAAGCTACAAGTGCATGAAATGGAATGTGCCTTTAATAGCTAACTGGGAATCCTCAGATTTGTGGCTTAGATATGCATTTGTCATTGTGGCTCTTCAGGAGAGATGAGATCACTTTTGGATCGTAAATTGAATTAAATTAAAACTATGTCTCGTTCTAGATTTTTTGAAGTATGAATATGCAAAAAAAAAAAAAAAAAACAAGCAACGGAAAATATGCATCTGTCAAATAAAACAATTACAGCATTGTTATAAACTTAATATAGAATTAAATTCTAGCAAGATTCGGTCATGCATTTCGAACAATGTGCAAAACTTTGTGATTTTCTCTTTGTTGCGATATTTGCAATGCACTTAGCTGCAGCTACTGTCGAACGCATCTGGTTTACTAACAAAAATACAATAATTTTGTAACATTATTGTTGTTATTGTCATTATCATTGGCATTGCTTATTACAAATCTAAGCTCTGTGTGTGTGTACGGCGGTTAGATGTTGTTGCTCCGCAAATATTATTTAATCATCTCTCGGTATGTGGCGGCGGGTGGTTGTACATCATCCATCCATCCATCCCGCCAGTCATCCACTTTATGTGCCACTTGTATGAATGAATTCACTTAACAAACCGAACCACACCCATTGGATAAATTTATAAATATTTGCGATACAAAATTTGTTGTTGCTATTTTATTATTAATGAGGACTAAAGAAAACATGGACATAATGCGATATAGAATTATCGCTTTTTTTCAATTAAAAGAAATTTAAATTATATTTGGTTTTGTTTATTATTGATAAGCCAACGAATTAATGACAATTCTTGAAAAATTATCTAACAATTGCATCATAATTGTATATAACAATTATACAATTGTTTATGAGATGAGTTTGGATTCCAAAAACGAGTATTTTCGAAACTCAAAAAAAGTGTTTTGAAAAGTATTAACAGATCAATACACTCTCCTCTGGTCCTAAATAATACTTATAATTCCATGCATCACATTGAGAAAACAGCCAAATAGCAGAGGTGCCTTTAAAAACTAATTGCTAATCCCAATATGGAATGTGTTAATTAAATAAACAGCCAAGTCCATGGAATATAAATTAGAAACAGGTATGTGCTTTGTTTTTAATTAATTCCACCTGCAATTGCTAAAAGCCTGGCTAGAAAAAAATCAAAAATCATGAATTTTTTGCATCTTTCAAACGGGTAAAGTGTGTTCAGACTCAATTTGGATAATATGTTTACTGTTTAGAAATATTATCATGCGCTATATATTTTGTACTACTGAATAGATTTATAATTTTTTTTGCGTGTCATATATAACATATTTAAATATTTATTTTGGACAAGGGAGTATTTGTTTTCCAAAAAATATGGCTCAGAATATTTTACATTCACCAAGTAAAAATACATTAAGTTCGGCAAGGCCGTTCTTCAAATATCCTCCACCAATGGGTAAATACAACATTTTTATGGAAAGTATCTGAATTCAAACGTGTTGCGCTTTATACTACAAACTCCAAGTATGAGTATGGTTATATGGGGGCCATACTAAAACGGGAGCTCATATAGGCGATTGTAATCTATTGCGAGTCTTAAATACCAAATTTTACATAATTTCTTGGGTAAATGCGACTAGGATGACTAGGACTAATATGGACAATGTTTTGACGCCGGCTGTAGAACCCATTATAAAGTACAGATACGAAATTTCTCCCAAATCTATTAGAAAATGTGGCTTTAATCATCAAAAAAACCTCTATAGGAAAACGTGATCCCATATATTCAATATTTTGCCACCTGTGCTGAAACCCATTACGAACAACAAATACCAACTTTTAGATAACTCCAGCATTTAAATGTGAATAAATCTAAATCTAAATCTGGTAGCTTTGCCCGACGTCAAAGAAGTGGACGGAAGAAAACAGCAATATCAACAGAAATGGTTCGAAAAGTAAAGAAGCAACTTGATCGAAACCCGCATCGCAGTGGTCGAAAAATGGTTCGTGAGCTGAACATATCGCAATATCCCATTCGGCAAATATTGAAACATGAGCTCGGGGTAAAGCCAATGGATTTCCAAAAAGTCCAAGAACTTACATCGCAACAGAAGGAAAATAGACTCAAAAGAGCTAAAAAGTTGCCTCGCTTGGCCGAAAGTGGTGAACTGCCGAATTTGGTTTTCTCCGATGAGAAAACATCGTTGTCCAGCAGTTTGTAAACAAACAAAATGATCGTGTTTACTTGCCAAAGCGGTCAGCTGAAAATGTGCACCTTCGGTTGGACCCTAGAAATCAAGTGCTGGCCATGATGATGGTGTGGGCCGCCATAACAGCCGATATTCGCTCTCCACTCGTATTAATCGACCGTGGCATCGGATGAAATGCCGAATATAATCGTTAAAATATTCTGGAGGGTGTATTAAAGCCTTGGACACGCAAACATTTTGGCCGACATTTTTTTCTTTCATTCAATTCAATTTTAAAAAATGTAAAAATTATGGCGTTTGACTTTATTGCAGATTTTTATCTCACCCTGTTATGCAGTTTTCGTATAGACCCCAATGTAATAATTTTAACAGAATTGTTAATGGATTTTTTTCCTTTTTACTTGTTTTTTTTTAATATAGCTTTACATATTCGAAGCGTAAAACATATTTGTAATCTAAGTTTTCCTCACAAGGGGACGTACACGACCCATTTTCTATACCCATGATTCTGGATGTAATCCAAGGTCTCTGTCTTATTTCTAAGCTCCAAAGCTGTACAATTGCGAAATATATCTTAAACTGTAGGGGTCCCTTTGTCAAAACTATATAAAGGCCTTAACAACATTTGACCTGAGATCCCAAAACTCCTTTGGAGTTTGGATCTAAAAAGGAGTACTATCACACAACCCAGACAGTTTGTTGTACAGTAAAAATCTACAACGAGTTAGGAACAAGCGCTAATTTTTCAGAAATACTCATAATTTTTTATTAAGAAAATATATTTTTTATCGTACTTATGAAGTTTAAAAATTTCTTTCCTTCAGAGACTCACAATGAAATTTGATCTATTATTCCGGAATTTATAGTAAAATTTTATGTAGAATATTTCTTCTTTTGACACCTTCCACCTAAAATGAAATTTTAAAATTAATTGTTTTTGGGAAAATTAACCCACATTTTTTTTGGATTCTGTGGAAAAAGGTTTTTTTTTCTTGGTAACTTATGGTAAAATTTGACGAGGATTATTTTTGCCTTCTAAAATTATGCTTTGTTGGAGAGTATTGCACAAACTCAGAAAAAGTACGGTTTTAACCCTAAAATGTGTTTTGAATAGGAATATGATATAGGAATTCTAGGCATTAAGGTAAAATTTTAACTCCTGACGTCTTCCAGGGCTTATAGCAGAATTTTTTGACAAATCATGTTGTAGAAAATTTAGTTTAATAGGAGTTTAACCACTTTAAAAAAAAGTACCAAAAAAAACCGCTAAATGTTCACGACCTAAATAATCCTCGATTTATTATCTGCACTATATCCGAAGACTCAATATACCTAAAATGCATGGGTTCCGGGGAATCTTGATCCGGAAATTTCCAAAAGTGTTATATAGGGGGGAACATGCCCCCTCTGTTTTATTTACTAGCCAATGTAAATTTTTCAAACGCCGCTACACGTGTGTTCTTTGTTAGCCCCACTGTTATAATCTACAGGATTTGCCCGTAATTATTGAAAGCATTAAATTCTGCTGCACAGTGTTATTTTTTCTATATTTGATTTTATTTCCAATCCAATGTTCATTGAAACACTGTGCTAAATTCGTAACATGACTTTTCCGAAGCAATTCATATTTCGCCTGAAACTATGCTTTAATTTTTGTTAAAATTTCAAATTTATTTTTTTCCAGATGCATGGTCAATAAATACACAAACTACCGTCTGAGTACAAATGAAAACCAAATAATCGATACTGAATATGGACAAATTAAGGGTGTCAAACGAATGACGGTCTACGATGATTCTTACTACAGTTTCGAGAGTATACCATATGCTAAGCCTCCAGTGGGTGAGTTGAGATTCAAGGCACCCCAAAGACCAGTACCATGGGAGGGTGTACGTGATTGCTGTGGGCCAGCCAACAGATCGGTACAGACAGATTTCATAAGTGGCAAACCCACAGGATCGGAGGATTGTCTATACCTGAATGTGTATACCAATGATGTAAGTTATTGAAAATCAATTAATTTTGAAATGTAATTTTAATTTGGGAAAATTGTTTTTCAGTTGAATCCTGACAAAAAACGTCCTGTTATGGTTTTCATCCATGGCGGTGGTTTTATTTTTGGCGAAGCTAATCGTAACTGGTATGGGCCCGACTACTTCATGAAGAAACCCGTGGTTTTGGTAACCGTGCAATATCGTTTGGGTGTGTTGGGTAGGTGAACAAATAACTTTTCCTTCGGCGTTTCGACTCATTAAAGGGCATTTTTATTACAGGTTTCCTTAGCCTGAAATCGGAAAATCTCAATGTCCCCGGTAACGCTGGCCTCAAGGATCAAGTAATGGCCTTGAGATGGGTCAAGAGTAATATTGCCAATTTCGGTGGCGATGTAGACAATATTACCGTCTTCGGCGAAAGTGCTGGTGGGGCCTCAACCCATTACATGATGATAACCGAACAGACCCGTGGTTTATTCCATCGTGGTATCATGATGTCCGGTAATTCCATGTGCTCATGGGCCTCTACAGAATGCCAAAGTCGTGCGCTCACCATGGCCAAACGTGTTGGCTATAAGGGAGAGGAGAATGAAAAAGATATTTTGGAGTTCCTAATGAAAGCCAATCCCTATGATTTGATTAAGGAGGAGCCACAAGTTTTGACACCCGAAGAAATACAAAATAAGGTCATGTTTCCTTTTGGCCCCACTGTAGAACCATACCAGACAGCCGACTGTGTGGTGCCCAAACCGATCAGAGAAATGGTGAAGAGCGCCTGGGGAAATTCGATACCCACATTGATAGGCAATACCTCCTACGAGGGTTTGCTTTTCAAATCAAGTAAGTGAAGTTAGCGAATCTCATGAAAGAAGGCATAATTTGTTAATATCTCATTTTTTAGTTGCCAAACAATATCCGGATGCGGTAAAAGAGTTGGAATCCTGTGTTAATTATGTGCCTCGGGAGTTGGCTGACAGTGAACGCAGTGCCCCGGAGACCCTGGAAAGGGCTGCCATAGTGAAAAAGGCCCATGTGGATGGCGAAACACCCACTCTGGATAATTTTATGGAGGTATTTAAATATTTCTTTTTGAGTAAATGTTTCAATGGATAATTTTTATTTCTCCCCTCAGCTTTGCTCCTATTTCTATTTCCTCTTCCCCATGCATCGCTTCCTACAATTGCGCTTCAACCACACAGCTGGCACTCCCATTTATTTGTATCGTTTCGATTTCGATTCCGAAGAAATTATTAACCCCTATCGTATTATGCGTTTTGGCCGTGGCGTTAAAGGTGTAAGCCATGCCGATGAGCTAACCTATCTCTTCTGGAACATTTTGTCGAAACGCCTGCCAAAGGAAAGCCGCGAATACAAAACCATTGAACGCATGGTTGGCATTTGGACGGAATTCGCCACCACCGGCAAACCATACAGCAATGACATAGCCGGCATGGAAAACCTCACCTGGGATCCCATAAAAAAATCCGATGATGTCTATAAATGTTTAAATATTGGCGATGAATTGAAAGTTATGGATTTGCCAGAAATGGATAAAATTAAACAATGGGCAAGTATATTCGATAAAAAGAAGGAATTGTTTTAAACGATGGCATAGATGGAGCGGACGGCAGCAGCAGCAGATGCTGTCGCCTGGATGACGATGAGTTGCAATATTTTATTTTTTATTAAATCAATTTTTTTTTATATGCATATTGTTGTAGCAGTGTTAACAAGTTAAATACTTAATGACTGTACTATTGTAATCTTTTAATATAATTATTTCTTTGTTAATAAAGCCATTTACAAGTATTTAAAAATAATTAATAATTGTACAACTCAAACTGGGCTAAGGATGGCCATTTGATTGGTAATACTCTGCAATTACTTACATTTTTGCCTCGTTCGAATGGCTGTAGATTTTAATTAAAACCTACTTTTCAACTGAGAATCTATCTGCCATTGAAGTAGACTCATGACTCAATGAGGCTACCTTCTTTATTGGATTGATCAGATATGATTTCAGAGCAATTTTGTATTTGTAAAAATATGTGTGTGAAATGAAAACTACGTATCTGTATTGGTGGCATTTAATGTCTGTGCAACTTATGTAGGTTGAAGCGGATTTTTAAATACGTTTATATGGAAAAAATTCGAATATTCTTTTATGGATCACTTTTGAGCAAACCTTCTGTGCCAAAATGACCTATATTAGTAGTTTGCATAATAAGAAATCAAAATACCAAAATTTGGAAAAATTAAATGGAAGTGGAATTCCTTTTGAAATTCTAGATTTTAATGGTGGACTCACTAAAATCTCGAAAGTAAATCAGGCATTACAAACGCACTCAATGTAGAAAAAACTTTTGTGGGCATTTGTCTGTGTCTTCTCCAGAAACCTGACGGAGCTGCCATTGGCCTTCTGCACAGAATTGTTACGGACATAGGGTAGCCTCATGTCCGGGTGGGGTTTCAGGCGGAACGACAATATTGAAATATAACCAGTAAAGAAAGCCTTAAAGTCGAGCGGGGCCGATTTTATGATACCCTACATAACTTTGCTAATTTAGTAGAGCTCCGCATAACAATTAAAAGTTTTTATGGGAGAATTCCATCATACACGCTATGATTATAATTATAATGTAAAGTTCGAAGGACTAAATATGCCGAAGCGTTTGTATCTTTTAAATTCGGACTTGTATTGCCCATTTGGTGTACAATTAATTTGAAATCGGATAAAGATATATATGGGAGCTACATCCACATCGGAACCGATCTCGATAAAATTTGGCAAAGATATTTCTGAGCTGTATTTCATTTATTTCCCCGAATATCGTTGTTACGGAGTGCATATTACGGCTGTGGGTAACAAATATGACAAATCGGATGCACAGTATATATGGGAGCTATAGCTATGTCTGAACAGATCTTCAGCAAATTTGAAATACTAGCTTCTAGACTCAATTCGGTCGTAAGTGTCAAATTTCATCCCATTTGGACAAATATTAGACGTTTGGTGCAAAATCAAAGGTAAATCGGACGAAGTTATATATGGGAACTATATCCAAATCTGAACCGATCTCGATGAAATTTAGCAAATGTATTTCTGAGCTGTATTTGATATATGTCCCCAAATATTGTTGTTACAGAGTGCATATTACGGCTGCGAAGGACAAAAATAACAAATCGGATGAACAATTTATATGGGAGCTATAGCTATATCTGAACCGATTTCGATAAAATTTGGCATACTTATTTTCAGGCCTAATTTGGTTGTATGTGCAAAATTCCATACTATTCGGACTGATATTACACGTTTGGTGCACAATAAAAGCAAATCGGAAGAAGATATATATGGGAGCTGTATCTAAATTTTGACCGATTTCAATAGGGTTCGTCCTTGGACCAAACAAATGATTTGTGTAAAATTTCATCTGGATAGGGCAATAAATGCGAACTGTACTTTGTTTACAAAAATACATGGACAGACGGACGGATGGGCGGATATGCATAAGTCGACTCAGAATGTGATTCTATGCAGATCATCAAAAGGAACTATGGGTCTATCTCGTTTCCTTTTGCTTGTTACAAACATATGCACAAAGACATAATACCCTGACCACCTTGTGGTGTGTAGAGTATAAAAATACCGATACAACGCTAATTATATGCGAAAGAAGAGCGAGAGAGAGAGAGAGAGTGAGAAAGAAATAGAAATGTGAGGGAATAGCAAATATCGTGGTGGGGAACGTTTATCTTGGCCGCATTCGAGCTATATGGCTCATCATATAATGACCATATCCGTGACTTCGTTTCCTGCCACCACGATAGTGTTCCCTTGTAGTAGACATCTTGGAAACCAAATTTTCGAGCTTATTCCTCTTCGGACGGTTTTTTTTCTATCGAGGTCTAAACGATCTAAGATGGCTAAAGTTTCTTGAGTATCACGATGCTGTTGAAAAGAAAAGAGAGAAATTATTAAAGTGGGGAGAGAGTGGTGAACGATAATTTATACTGATCTGGGTGTAGGTCATCCAACAACATGGCTCTTCTTCGAACAACGAACCGCATACGTACGTGGAATAATGCAGTTTTCCAGTTTTAAAACATATTGAAAAGAATCAAACAACTAACACAAAAAAAAATATTCAAATTGAAAGATTACATAAATCACATAGGACTTCTACGCCTACTAAGGACAAAATTGGTCTCCCATACCTTAAGAAAACCTCATGGGTCTTTCATGCCTGTAAAAGACCTCATAAGTCTTTTATACCTAAAGAAGAAAACAAGGAGTTTTATACTTAGAAGAAGGGTTCAAATATCTCCGAGTCTTCTACACCTTTAGAAAACCTCATAGATCTCTTATAGCTTTAATAGATCTCATAAGTCTTAAATGACTATAAAAGACGCCATAAGACTTATACGCCTTTAGAAGGCCTTAAAGGTCTTTTATGAATATTTTAGGTTTTCTATGTTTTCTATGTCTATGTCTTCCTATGCCTGAGTGAGACACCATAGGTTCTCTTTATCCATGGACTTCTACGCCTTTAGGACTCCTATGTTTATAGAAGATCTCATAGGTCTCCCATCTGCTGTCATTTCTAAGACACTCATCCAACATATCGTTAGAGCACTCCAGCATTTAAATGTGAATAAACCTCTTGTGTTATTTCATCGCTCGTTACCATGATACTGGTAGCATAGCCCGACGTCAAGGAAGTGGGCGGAAGAAAACAGCAACATCAGCAGAAATGGTTCGAAAAATATAGAAGCGACTTGATCGAAACCCGCGTCGCAGTGTCCCAAAATGGCTCGTGAGCTGAACATATCCAATTCCATTCGGCAAATATTAAAACATGAGCTCGGGGTAAAGCCATTGTAATTCCGAAAGTGGTGAACTGCCGAATTTGGTTTTCTCCGATGAGAAAACATTCGTTGTCCAGAAGTTTGTAAACAAGCATAATGAAAATGTGCACCTACGGTTGGCCACTAGACCTCCAGCGCCGGCCATGGCGATGGTGTGGGCCGCCATAACAGCCAATTGTTGCTCTCCGCTCGTTTTAATCGACCGTGGCATCAGAATAAATGCCGAATATTATTGCGAAAATATTCTGAAGGGTGTATTAAAGCCTTGGTCACGCAAACGTTTTGGCCGCAGACCTTGGACATTCCAACAGGACTCAGCACCATCGCACTCATCACGCGCCACCCACCAAAATCTCCGGATACCATTCTGTTGGACTATTGTGTCTGGAGTATTTTGGAAAGCAAGATTGGCACTAAAAGATACCAAAGTGTCGATTACTTCAAGCAAGCGCTTCACCGGGAATGGGCCACAATACCGCAGAGCAACATTCGGGCAGCATGTGACGGTTTCATTGGCCGTTTGAAGACCACATTATAGTACGATTTACAAAAGAAAAAAAAATCGACAACAATGATATTTGTTTTTTATCGAGATCGGTTCAGATATGGCTCCCATATATATCTTCAACCGGTTTCAAGTATATTGTGCACTCAGTTGGTGTACAACTTTTTTTATATAGAACATTGAAATATGGGTACGATATGAAAATAGGTAACCCTTTCCGTATTTTAAATGTTTGGAATATATGGTTCTCAGCTTTAATTATACCCTACAACACTATGTGTTGGGGTATTATAAGTTTGATTGGGCCAGAATTTATGTAACACATCGAAATATTGGTTTCCCATATAGGAAAGTATATATGGATCTTCCTAGCTCGCCGAGCTGAGTCGATCTAGCTATGTATGTCCGTCCGTCCGTCTGTCCATGTTACTTTGTAATCACGCTACAGGTCGCAATTATGACCCGATCCTTACGAAATTTTGCACGAAGGTGGGGTTAGGATCAGAATAGGAGCCTATTTCTTTAGGAGATGATCGCCAAATGTTTAGGGGTTGAAATGGACCAAATACTGAAAAAATATCAGATTTTGCAGTAGCTATACAGGTCGCAATTATAGACCAATCGACGCGGAATTTCGCATGTAGCTAGAGTTTAGAGCGGGGAAGAAGCCTACCAATTTGGCTGGTCATTGCATAATATTTAGCGGGTAAAATAGACCATATCTTTTGTGTTGAAAAAAATTCAAAATTTTTCATTAAACCGCGAATATTTTAAATCCCGGCGATATCACAAAGCCATGGCAAGGTTATTTCTGATCTTTACATTGATGTTAACATCCAACAAAACGGATATATAGCAAAATATGTGCGATATATATGTTTATCAAAGAGATATGCTTGAAAGATCTCTTAGGTGTCGAGAACGACTGAACTGATTTCGACACTTCTCATTAATTCAGAATGGCCTCTTGGCAGGAAAGAAAAAACGTCTAAAAAAATCGCATAAAAATATCTCTCTAAAGATGAAAACATTGATTTTGTAACATTTTCTCATATTTTTTCCATTTTGTCATATTTTTGGCATATTTTCATTTTGAATTAAACATTTGGTAATATTTCTACAGCTAACAAAACTAAGTAGTTAGGATAACAGGATATCATATACAGATCGCATTTATGGCCCGATCCATACGAAATTTTGCATGGGGATAAGATGAGAGTCAAAATAGAAGCCTACTCTTTTTGGAGATGATCGCCATATATTTAGGGGTTCAAATGGACCAAAAAGTGCAAAATTGTCAGCAGGTCGTAATTATCGCCCGATCCTCACGCACATTTGAATGGTGGTTACATTGGACATTGCAAAAGCCAAGCAGTATTGGATGGTCATAGAAAAATATTCAATGTGTGAATAGTTTGTCAGCTTTTGTAGACAAAATACGAAAATGTCCATTCCAATGACTTTTTGGAGAATTCTAAAATACAGGAAAGACGCACTTCTGACTATTTCGTTAAAGCTGATTTCGTGGAAGAATATAGTCAAATGTATGTATCTCATATAGATGCATTTTAGTCAAAAATCAATAATAAATGTTAATAAATGTTGCCACTTCTGAGAGATTATAGGTCTTTGGGAAATATTGCTTCCAGATCTAGGAAGACCATTTATGTGCAACATCTACCAATAAATTGGAAATGAGCAAATTAGTTAAAGTTGCTATTATTGGAAAATTAGAGAACGAAACGTGATGGTTTTCTTTTATTATTTGTCACAATATCTTTTGGAACTCTTTCGAGTATCTCGCCTATATAAACTTTGTCGTTTATTATAGTGTTGTAGGGTATTCAACGGTCGGCCCCGCTCGACTGTAGCCTTTGCTTACTTGTTTTCCAATAAATTTGGTATATTTAGGCGGTTAGGACTCTAATTGCATAAAAATAATACATTCGGAAAATTTTCAATATTAGGTTATATTTTCAATAAATTTCATCAATTCCTTAACCTAATAATATTTTTTTTGCTTCTTGATCCCTAAATGCTTATCCCATTGATCCCTTGTACCTTAACTGGTTAATAGTTGAATAAATACATAAAAAAATAAAAAATTGAAGTTTCCGGTCTTTGCGTCAAAGTGTGTTCCATTTTACACCTTTTTGGAAAGGGGATTCACAAGCTCAAAACAAAATAACAAAGTTTAATTAGCTAAGATCAGGTGATTATTTTTACGAACCTGTGTCAAAAGGTTAAGCTATTCTGAGATAAAAAATATATATAAGAGCCATAAATCATATTTTTTTTTATTTTGCTTCCTCACTCCAAGTCATAGAATATGCACAACTCATTTCACATTTATTGCATTTGATTAAGTGGATAATGTAAATCAGACAATATAAGTAGTTGATCTAAAATACAAAAAAAAAAAAACAAACATTCCGTGCATACATTATTTGATGTTAGATTGTTGTTGTTTTTTTTTCCTATTCCATTCATTTCACAGTAGATTTATTTTACTAAATTCATTTTGATGTGACAGTTTTTTTTGCCGAGCAATCGAAACGACTATTTTACATCAGCTTGAGAGCCATTGAGTATTGAAGAAGTGGTTACAGATGAAATTGAAAAATTCATTTTAATTTCTATTTTAGTTTTTTTCTTCGTTGTCTAATATAGCAATTTATGACATGTGCTTCCATTACAGCAACGAATAGTACTTAACAATTGTAAATTTGATCGATCGTGACCTTTACATTGAACATCATTTAATAAATAATTGAATTACCTACCAGTGCTACCGGAGCGGGGCTGGTATTGCTGCACTAACAAACAAAACAGAAACATGCAATAAGCCCCATAATTGCATGTCGGATGCACACAAAAGATACTAGTTTTTATTTTTTTTTTTTAATTTTTTGGTTGAAATTGTTCTACTTTTTTAATAAGCAATTAACGAAGCTATAATGTTTTTGCGATGGTTTTAATTAGTCTATTTAAAAAAAAAAATATCCCCTGAAAATTATGGGTTACATGACTATTATGGGCAAACTGGAATAGATGACATTAGTGCATTGAACATCTAATAATACATTGAAAATTCTCAGATAATTACTAGTTACGCAGGCATTAGTAGAAGAGAACATATTTTTAAAAACGCAAGCCTTTTTATGCGGAATTTGAAGCTTATTCCAGTAAAAGTATAGAGTCTTTTGTATTATCGTCTTTTCTATTTGCCAGTATCTTTTAGTCTTAATTTTCAAAATCTCTTGCTTTGCCTGACTGCCTCTCCAGCTACATGCTAAGTTTCGAGATCCCAGTTATAGCTATTTCTTCAGTCACTCATATTTTTTTACGATAACTGAACGAGGGTCTTCTCATCTACAATGTTTGGTAGCAACCGTGTTTTGTCCATTTTATTCCAATACAATTGTCGATTTCCTAGAAAGGACTATGTTTTTTACATGACAGTACCTCATTGTCATAATTTCCAAAAAACCTTCTTTAACTGGTTGCCTCCCCTATATGTATGCCAAATTTCGAGATCGTAGCTCTAGCCGTTTCTTCTGGATTTTGATGAGACAATCAGTTACTCATATTTTTCAAGTTAATTCGAGATAAATCGGGTTAAATTGCATTTTTACACATTTGATTCCAATACAAAGGTCTATCCTTATAAAAACTATAAATTTATGTTCTGCCCTTACCCCAACGCTTTTAATAAAATAGGAGGATATAAAAACTTTATTACCTTTTTTATAAATAGACAGTTAAACCTTCCCACATGGTAGTGTAAAGTGTGAAAGTCCAAATGGAAAGCAGTATTGAAAAGTCAAAAGTCGGCCTGGACCGATAGACATATTTAGAAGAATTATATAACGCACAATAAAATTTAAATCGGACGAATATATTTATGAGAGCTACATCCAAACCTGAACCGACCTCGATAAAATTTGGCCAAGATGTTTCATAGCTGTAGGTGAGATCATTTCCCGAATATCGTTGTAATGGGTAAAACATATTTTTGTCATAGAAGTTATTTTCAAAATAACTTCTGGGAAGAATATCCCAGACAAAAAAACAAGGGAACTGATGAGGATTGGTGGCGATTTGGTCACCTTTGGCACGAATTATGACCTTCAAACGGCCAATAAAACCGTCACACGCTGCCCGAAAGTTGCTCTGCGGTATTTTGGCCCATTCCCGGCGAAGCGCTTGCTGTATGCGATCGACATTTTGGTATTTTTTTGTGCCAACCATGCTTTCCAAAATACTCGAGACACAATAGTCCAACGGATTGGTATCCGGAGATTTTGGTGGCCATTGTGTGCTGGAAATGAAGGGAGGAACCTCATTTTGTAACCATTCTTGGGTGGCGCATGTTGAGTGCGATGGTGCTGAGTCCTGTTGGAATGTCCAAGGTCTGCGGCCAAAATGTTTGCAAGCTCAAGGCTTTAATACACCCTCCTCCCTTTCGCGATAATATTCGGCAATTATTCTGATGCCACGGTCGATTAATACGAGCGGAGAGCGACTATCGGCTGTTGTGGCGGCCCACACCTTCACCATGGCCGGCGCTTGAGTTCTGGTGGCCAACCGAAGATGCACATTTCAGCTGAACTCTTTTGCAAGTAAACATGATCATTTTGTTTGTTCACAAACTGCTGGACAACAAATGTTTTCTCATCGACTAAATTCGGCAGTTCACCATTTTCGGCCAAGCGAACAAATCTTTAGCTCTTTTGAGTCAATTTTCTTTCTGTTGCGGTGTAAGTTCTTGCACTTTTTGGAATATAAACGGCTTTACCTCGAGCTCATTTTGCAATATTTGCCGTATGGAATATTGCAATATGTCCGGCTCACGAGCCATTTTTCGGCCACTGCGACGCAGGTTTCGATCAAGTCGCTTCTTTACTTTTCGAACCATTTCCGCTGATGTTGCTGTTTTCTTCCATCCACTTCCTTGACGTCGGGCTACGCTACGAGTATCTCGGTAACGAAAGATGGTACGAGACACAAAAGATTTATTCACATTTAAATGCTGAAGTGTTCTAACAATAGCCTCTTGTGGTTTTCCAGCCAAATATAAAGAAATCACACTATCACGATTGAATTCCATCACGAATAACTTTTTTGCTGAAAAATTCTCACCAAAATGTTTTTTTACGTTTGTAAACAATATAATGAGCTGTCAGTGGAATAATTTTTACAGCTTTCGTACGAGAATAGAATGTAATTCTATGCAGATTATCAAAAGGAACTGTGGGTCTATCCCACTTCCTTCTCGATATAACAAAGAAATGCACAAAGACCGCAATATGGCGTAGGGTATAAAAACATAAATGACACAGGAATTAAAATCAGTATCGACTAGTATTTCTTCTATACTTTTGCCTAGTTTCGATATCTGTTTTAGGTATATTTGTATAATTCCTCACCCAGAAGAAAATTATTTTTTACCATAGTGGAAATGGTGAATTTGACATTTAAAATATTAATTTCCCTTCCCATAAAAATTTTTCCAAAATCCTCCACTCTTTGGGCTCATTACACTTAACTATCGAAAAACTAAGGTGTAGTGACAAAATAAACTGACGTAAATATTTAAACCACCAATAAATTACTAACGAAAATAATTGTCGTAAGTTAATGACTTTTAAAGTTTATTGGCTTAATATTAAATCATATTGTGCCCTGAGACTCTACTACACATATTACACCAAACTACACCCCCTTTTAACCTCTGGGATATTATCAAGCATTTATCAAAGACACTTTTAAATGACAAAAACATGGCTGTGAACTTTTCCTGCCATATCAATATTGTGCCGTGTCAGCAAAATTAAAAAATATATACATACACACATATGTACATGTACATATATCTTGTTTATAAAATCGATAAAAGACAGAATAATTACTGTTGTTCTAGACAGTGATAAAGCAGTCGTGGCGGTGATTGTGACAGAGAAAGAGAAAATGTTCCAAAAGGCACATACACATACCTACATGAGAAATTGCTAATGGATGAAGACGAAATAATAATACAACTCTCTTTTAATCAATAGAAAATTAATATTAGCGCCAATTTGTTGTTCCAAAGACAACAAATATTACGCCCATTCAAGACAATGGTCAAAAAAATGATTGGTGACCATGAAATCTGTTTTGGACTTTGAAACGAAAGAGAAATTTGCTGAAAAACATAAACATGAAATTGTGGAAAACCACTAAGGATACATATGGTAACATTAAGAACAAACATTGACGTCTATTGACCTTTTGGCGATTTTAAAGAAAATAAAATGAAAAATATTTCACTCCTCTTAAAAATTTGAAATATTTATAAGGGTATAAACCACAAGACATAAAAGAAAATCAGGTAATATTAACAATTTCCAAAAAGCTGATGTGGCTACGCTCATGGATTGGATTAATAAAGTGATTAAGGAAAATTCCAACAAAATTGAGATTTTTATACCCTCCATCAAAAAAAGTATGGAGGGTATATTAAGTTCGTCATTCCGTTTGTACCTCATCGAAATAATCATTTTAGACCCAACAAAGTATATATATTCTTGATCAGCGTAAAATTCTAAATTTAGCCCTGTCCGTCCGTCCGTCTGTCCATCTGTTGTAATCACGCTACAGTCTAAACTAATTAAGATAGGAAGCTAAACTTTTGCACAGGTCTCTCTTTTGTCTGCAGGCGGTATTTTGATGATTTTAGCCACATTTTTCAATGAAATTGTCTGAAATTCCACAAAAGGAGTCCCTTGTGGACATTTTACACCCTCAAAAAGAATTGTCTGTATAGGTCCACGATATCTTATATCCCCTATATAACTGTACCCCCCGATATTCGGTATTTTGATGATGTTAGCCACACTCTTCAATGGAATTGTCTTAAAATAATAAAAATAAAATAAAAATAAATGTGAATACTTTACCCCCTGAGATAGAATTGTCTATACAGATCCTCGATATCGTATATCCCCCATATAACGGTACCCAGATATTCGGTATTTTGATGATTTTACCCAAATTTTTCATCGGAATTGTCAGAAAATCCACACAAGGAATTCCTTGTGGGTACTTTATACCTCGGCACAGAATTACCTATATAGGTCCACGATATCGTATAGCCCTCATATGACGGTACCCCCGATATTCGGTATTTTGATGTTTTTAGCCATATTTTTCAACGGAATGGTCACAAGGGGTTCTTTGTACACAAGGGATTCTTTGTGAGCACTTTACCCCTCGACAGAGAATTCTCTATATAGGTTAACGATAACGTATAGCTCCCATATAACGGTACCCCGCGATATTCGGTATTTTGATGATTTTAGCCACGTTTTCTAATCGTATTGTCTGAAAATCCACACACGGAGTTCCTTGTGAGTACTTTACACGCAGACATAGATTTGTCTTTATAGGTCCACAATATCGTATAGCCCTCATATAACGATACCCCGCGATATTCGGTATTTTGATGATTTTAGCCACATTTACCAATGGAATTATCTGAAAATCAACACAAGGAGTTCCTTGTGAGTACTTTACACGCAGCCATAGATTTGTCTTTATAGGTCCACAATATCGTATATCCCCCCATATCGGCACTTTCCTATATTAGATATTTTAAAGATTTTAAAAGAACTTTTAATGGATTTTATTTTTTTAAAAATTTTCTAATTCGTTCCAAATGGTGGAGGGTATTTAAAGTTCGACCGGCCGAACTTACCGCTTTTTTACTTGTTTCATCTAAGAATAAAATTGTATACGAATTTGTATACACATCTTATTTGTTAAAACATACAGTGAAACCATCATTACATGGGTATTCAAGGTCACACAAAAATCCTTTCCACAAAAGTGTTCAGTAGCAAAATAAAATGTACAGTTTGATTATTTAAAACTGCATTTTTAGGAAATCATGTAGAAGATGTACCCACTGTAGTCACATAGCGTAATAAAACATTTTTATTACTTGCTAATTTGTAATCAATCAATATTGCCATAATTCTGATGCGATGAGTGTACCTACCCACACAGAAAAAAAACCGAATCAAACACCTGTTGTCCTCTTCATGGTGGTAGTTGGATATTGACCACAAATCAGACAGCCGTTAATAACAGTGAGTGTCAATCGAAGGACTAACATTTTTACAAGGGTTCCTGGGGTATATAACAATGTATAATTCTACATGCTACCGTGTATACAAGTCAATGGCTTATAAGCATAAAGGTTTGCTCTTTCCGTTATTAGTGGTGCTGGTGGTGGTGATGGCTATGTCAGAATGAGAGCTCTCCAAAGAAAATGGGTTGAAAGAAGCGCCTCACTTTACGCTCCTCAATCCACTAAACAATTTTGTGTTGTTTGTGGCTATAAACATATACACATTTCGTACGCTATCGATAAAAGAATCAAATCTTTTACAGGCGAGTTGAATAAAATAGCACAACTAGTAATTAAGTTCTTATTTAGGTCGTATTGATGGTGAAAAAATCCAAACAATTTATGGAAACAGACTGGCCATATTTATAAATAATTTAAAGAGAATTTTTAAAAACTCTTTTTTATATATCCAGAATAAATTACAAGTATTTTCAAAAGCAAATTTGAGGAACAATCGAAGGTTCAATTTAGAAAATAGTTATCATTTTCAGTTCAAACTCTGCCAAATCTTTAAATATTTTCATACCCTACACCACATAGTGGTAAGGATATTATGTCGATGTTTGTTACATGGAGAAGGAAGTGAGATAGACCTATAGTTACTTTTAAGGATCGCAGAATCACTCTCAGAGTCGACTTATGCATGTCAGTCCGTCTGCCTGTCCGTGTCCTGTCCATGTATTTTTGTGAACAAAAAGCAGATCGCATTAATTATCCGATTGGGATGAAATTTTCCAAACATGAATTTTCAGGCCCATATACAGAATGAGATGAAAAAACTGCAACCAACTTCAGACTACTGTCATTTCTAAGCCACTCGTCCGACAGCTGTTAAAATTATTCCAGTGACAGCTCATTATATTGTTTACAAGTGTACAAAAGCCTTTTGGTGAGAATGTTAAAGAAAAAAATTATTCGTGATGGAATTCAAGCGTGATAGTGTGATTTCTTTTTATTTGGCTGGAAAACCACAGAGCACTCCAGCATTTAAATGTCAATAAATCTTTTGTATCTCGTTCCATCGCTGGTTACCGTGTTACTGGTAGCGTAGCCCGACGTCAAGGAAGTGGACGGAAGAAAACAGCAACATCAGCAGAATTGGTTCGAAAAGTAAAGAAGCCACTTGATCGAAACCCGCGTCGCCGTTGCCATAAAATGGCTCGTGAGCTAACCATATCGCAATATTTCATTCGCTAAATATTGAAAAATGAGCTCGTGTAAAGCTATTAAAATTCCAAAAAGTGGAAGAACTTTCACCGCAACAGAAAGAAAATAGACTCAAAAGATCTAAAGAGTCGCTTCGCTTGTTCAAAAGTGCTGAGCTGCCGAATTTGGTTTTCTCCGATGAGAAAACTTTCCGATGAGATTGTCCAACAGTTTGTAAACAAACAAAATTATCGAGTTTACTTGCCAAAAAGGTCAGCTGTAAATGTGCACCTTCGGTTGCCCACCAGAACTCAATCGCCGGACATGTTGATAATGTGGGCCCCATAACAGCCGATGGTCGCTCTCCGCTCGTATTAATCGACCGTGACATCAGAATAAATGCCGAATATTATCTCGAAAATATTTTGAAGGGTGTTTTAAAGCTTTGGTCACGCAAACAGGACTCAGCACGCACCATCCAAGAATGGTTACAAATTGAGGTTCCTCGCTTCATTTCCAGCGCACAATTGCCACCAAAATCTCCGGATACCAATCCGTTAGATTATTGTGTTTGTAGTGTTTTGGAATACAAGATTGGCACTAAAAAATAAAAAATCAAGCAAGCGGTTCGCCGGGAATGGGCCAAAATACCGCAGAGCAACATTCGGGCAGTGTGTGAAGGTTTCATTGGCCGTTTGACGGTCATAATTCTAAAATCTAAACTTATTCTAAAATTTGATGCTATTTCCGACAAAATTGAAAAAAAAAAGTAAAAACTATCGCGTTTGATTTTGTTGCGTTTTTTATCTCACCCTGTAAAATATTTGAACTCTATCTAGAGCCAAGAGCAGCCAGAATACTTCCCGAGCCGAAAACATTGTAATTGAATACATCTCAACCGATGGTAATTCAAATAGCCATTCAGCCGATCAAATTCAAATCCAATCACAATAGAACTTGAAACAGGATTACCTCCGAGACAGAGAAAACCGCTCATATATCACTATCAAGCAGGCAACCTAATTACATTCGAGCTGACAAAATGTATAACCTCGTTTTTCAACCTCCCCACCTGATAAGTTGGCCCATGGACAAGTCGATTAGCCTAAAAATCCCGAAAATTTAAATGTTTTTGCTCCTGAAATATCCAATTACAACAGATGAGAACTGATGGGAAGGTAATGTTACAAGAGTTTATACTAAAAAGGGGACCTATTTTGCGAGGATAAATATGCATACACAAATTCTAGCTAATTTGGTTTGAAATTGGGACTTAAATCTCGAAAATCGGGAGGTACCCAAGAAGTCCTCATGTAATGGGCGTAACCAAAACATCGACCTAATCATTTTATTTTCAATAGCAAACAACCCTCGAATAATATTAATGCCTTTGCAAAATTTTACCACGGTCATGAATATATTTTATATGATCGCCGGCGAATAATTAAATGTATTTCAATCGAATTACAATGCAAACGTTACGAATTAAAAATAGAATTTCCGAATTATGAATCAAATTTTACGAATTACAAATAAAATGTTCATATGTGCAGAGGTAGAGCACATAAGCTTACTTGTGTGTATTCTTACGAAATATTCAGGATCAATGGTGAGCCTTGTCGTACGAAACTTTCAGGTGCATATTTGGGAACTTCTTACGAAATTTTCAGGTGCATACGTATATACTTTTATTCGAACGGTACTTCATACGAAACATTCAGGTGCAATATTGATTTTTTTTTATACAAACCTTGCAGAAGTGAATGTGGATACTTGTATACGAAAATTTCAGGAGCAAACATGGGTATTTCATTTCAAAGTATTAGGGCAAACGAGAACATTTTCACATATTCAGGAGCAAATTTAGATATTTTCATTTCCAAGTTTCAGAATATTTTTATATGAAATTTTCAGTAGCAAACGTAAAGTTTCTCATACGAAATTTTGAGAATGGATTTTTTTTGTATTAAATTTTAAAGAATCTTATCTCTTATTAATTAACTATAGTACAAATATTGAATGGCAGCCATAAACTCTTAAAAAAGCTTTTAAAATGAGTCAAGTATAATTTTATTGCAAAATAAATATTATGAACTCTATTCTACAATTTTCAACACTACTGTCATAATCACTAAAATATATATTTCAAACACTTTATAAATGATTTACCAGAATGCTGGTGTGTGTGTGTGTGTGTATGATGAACGAGAGAGAAAAAAATACTGAAAATAGCTTTAAGCCGCATAAGAGTTCATTTTGCTATGAGGATGTTGAGGACGACACACCGCCTTTTTTGTTGTCCTAGTCGTTGTAGCTGTCGAAGTCGTCGTTGTCGTGGTGGTTTTTGTTATTATTAAAAAGTGTTTTTTTTTTTTTTCAGCTACCGTAATACAACAACAACAATAGCAACAACGGCAACAACAAAATCAAACATAAATGCATGTGTAGGGATGTATCTGCGAGTATTTATATAAAATGCCATGTATGAATTTCCCATCTATAATATGCCACTTTCATGCATGTTCAACATAAACAACAACAAAAATAACAATGAGGCAACCACACGTTCACAAATATACACACACCCACAGATGAGAGTGTTTGGCGAGTGGGGTTTGTGTATTCCTTTATAAAGTTAAATAAAAAGCAACAGCAATCTCTCTTCTACTCCCCACCAGTCCACGACCATTGGCAACACAAACAATAACAATGATTCTCGGTTCTCGGCTAAAGCAACAACAGCAAAGTCGTCTAGTTCTGTCGTAGACCAGAACACTGTGCTTGCTCGAGGGTTGTGTGCCCGTGTGTGCTAGTGTATGTGTGTGAGTATTTCTGTCTCTGTTGACTTAAACTGCACAGGGGGAGTGTGTTTGCGAGTGTAGAACTCATTCATTCTGTTGCTGTTGCTGCTGGTCAGTGTGCTACACATTGCAAACGTTGCTCACTTCAGTTTAGTTGGCGAGCAACCCTTGTGCAAAAACGTTCGTTTTAGTCCACATTTAAAGAAAATACCCAAGTGGAACAGAAGTACACAAAATACAACAACAACAATAAGAAACACTTGAATCTTTCTCTCTTACGTTTATGGTTTTGCTCCAAGAAACAAATGAACCAATTTAAAGTGTCTTGTTTGTGGAAAACATCTTCTCCGGTCTGTGATGTTTGACTGGCGACTTTGAACGACCCGAAAGAAGGGAACAAAACAAAGTGAAGAAATCGCAAAAGAAAAGGCAAAGCAAAAAGAATAAGACAAAAACGATTTTGTCTAATTTGTGTTCTTGAAATCTGTGTGCGTAGACCTGAAGTCTTCTGGGAATGTTTATTTGTCTATTTGGTGTTAAGTGAAGTTGTTTTTTTTTTTTTAAGAACAAATACGAATTTCGGGAACAACCGAAAAACGAGGATAAACGTTAACAAGTACTAAAGCAATTTTTGTTAAATATTTTCCTTTCACTTTATATGCTCATGCTATGAATGCATTGCTAAAGTGAATTGACTCTAAAAAGTGGAAGAACATAGCACAGCAAAGAATTCATCGATTCTTGTCATTCTTTTGAACACTCGACTGACCGGTCGGTCACACTGAGCGTATGATTGTTGTTGGAATTTCAATGAAATCGCTTTAATTGAAGAAGAACTGATTTTTTTTTTTTCAAAATAACGGAAACAGAAATAAGTGGCTAAGATGTCATTCGATATACCTTTGGCTGATCAAATGCGAATTGCCGTCAAGTGAGTATTGAACTGAATCTACTTCTTGTTTAGAAAATAATGAGTATATTTTAATTTTAAGTTTTAATAAATAAAACAAGATTTAACTAGTCTATGGTGATTAGAATTTTCGCGTCTGTATGTTATACTTGTTATGCTGTTTCTGATGTTGATTGTTGATAGATCTCCCACTAGGAAAAAAATTAGGCGAAATAAACAAACGACCTTTGAATATTCTGATAATGAAATTGATATTTTCTAAAATGGAATCTTTTCACTAATACATTGAATAAATACAAGGATATAACCAGATTGTAGCAGATTTAAGAAAATAGAAAATCATGTATTTGGTCCTTCTGGAGAGAAATACCAACAACTAAGTATTCAGCCAATCTTCAATCTTTAGCAAATCCGAATATATTAAGGCGAAAGATTAAAGAAGCGAAAATCCTAAAATTGCCGACTACTGGTATATTCATCCTATTCCGAACTAACAAGAAGTGGGGTACTCACCAAATTAAATTAGACAATCTGTTGTATCTTGGATTGTTAGTTGATCATGACGATCGCTTTATATTGGATATATGGTTTTTTCACTATTTTATTAGCATGTGAAAGAGTTTCAAGAAGAATTATACCGGTATAACGATTATAAGTTCTGGATGGAATCATAAATCCCTATCCCATGTTAAGGGCTAGATGTACCTATAAAGTCCCTTGATTTTTGGGGATATTCTCCGCAGGTGTTATTTCTTAAACCATTGTTTTACCAGCCTTAACCCGTGGTAAACATCGTCATATTTCTCCACAAATAAATATAAAACAACAAAATTATGTTATTAAACCTAACTATTTTACAACTACAAAAATCTATAAAAAAAATATTTAATGTTTTGTCCGGAAGTCTCTGAAATATCAAAGAATATTTTCAATGAACCTTGAAAATATTTATCTGATATTATTTATCATTGCGTCCTTGGTTTTGAAAAAACAAATATTTAGAACTTTTATGCAGGAAGACAAGGTTAGCAATATTTTTGCAATCCTAAAAATGTGATTCTGGAAGACCTTGTAAAATTATTTTTAATATTAATAATATTGGAAAAAAATTCCCAAATTCTGAGGTAGAAAATTAAAAATATACCCATGAAAGTCTTGAAATCCATGGTTCTAAACTTTATGTTCCTTAAAACAAATTATGTATCCACTATTCCTTAAAAAAGATAACAAAAAATCCAGCATTTCTTTTAAAAATCCACAATTCCTGAACATGAACTCCTTGAAAAATGAAAGCCTTTGAAAAAATAATATCCACCATTTTAGAGCAGGAATGGCTTGAATAAAATGTGGATGATCTTGAATGAAAATTAAAAAAAAAACATGATTACTTTGCAGGAAATTTTCGAAAAATTCCACGGGTCCTCAGAAAATGTCCCTGATATACAGGGACTGCAACAAAGTCAAACGCCATAATTTTTACATTTTTTTTTAAATATTATTGAATAAAAGCAAAAAATGTCGGAAATAGCTTCAAATTTTAGAATAAGTTTAGATTTGTTTGAATTGGCGGCTCACACCATCACCATGGCCGGCGCTTGAGTTTTGGTGTCCAACAGAAGGTGCTCATTTTTCAATATTTGCCGAATGGAATATTGCGATATGTTCAGCTCACGAGCCATTTTTCGGCCACTGCGACGCTGGTTTCGATCAAGTCGCTTCTTTACTTTTCGAACCATTTCAGCTTATGTTGCTGTTTTCTTCCGTTCACTTCCTTGACATCGGGCTACGCTACCAGGTTCACGGTAACGAGCGATGGTACGAGACACCAGAGATTTATTCACATTTAAATGCTGGAGTGCCCTAACTATAGCCACTTGTGGTTTTCCAGCCAAATATAAAGAAATCACACTATCACGCTTGAAGTTCATCACGAATATTTTTTTCTCTAAAATACTCACCAAAATGCTTTTGTACGCTTGTAAACAATATAATGAGCTGTCACTGGAATAATTTTTACAGCTGTCGGACAAGTGGATTGGGAATGACAGCAGTCTGAAGTTGGTTGCAGTTTTTTCATCTCACCTGTTATACTATGGCGAGTGACTAAAAAATCGAGTGTCTTTAAATTAAATCATTTATATTATAATAGAGAAAATAAAGAGTTAAGAGTGTCCATTTGAGAATCAAACATTTAAGATATTGCGAAAATTCTATGTCGGAATGATGGTCCCAATTATTCGAAGCCTTCTATATTTTACTAACACACAAAACTCAAAAAAAGTTTTTTTTTATTTTTTGGTTTTCTTTTCGTGTAAATTTTATGGGTCGGGTCTGTTAGGCAATTGTTCCCAACAATTATATATAGTGAGTTGATAATTTATTGAGATTTTTATAATAGTTTTCATATTCATCGTGAATTTGAAGGATATTAAATGTGATCGATGTTGATTCTCACCTTCATTTTTTTCATTATTTTTTTACAATTAGTTCAAAGCCAAAGCCAATGCCTTCTATGGCTGTGTATACACTTCGATGCAATTAACAAAAATACTCTCATTTTATATGCTTAAAGCATATAAATTATTATTTTAATTATTAAAAATTTAATAAAAAATCTGAATGGCGACCACCTCGATTTCACAATAAAATTATATTAAACTAGCTGGCCCGGTCCGCGTTGCCGGCCCGTAGTTTTTTCTATTATGAATATTTGTCAAAGCATAATTATTCAATGATATGAATGTTATAAATGTTCACGTACTCGTCGATTAGTTTTTAATTTTTAGTCAAATGAGCAGTAATTTGGAATTTACTGTACTTTGTACAACTCATAATTGAGGGCTATGATTTAAGAATAGGCAAAGTTTATTACTTTTTTAAACCCATTAGAACCACAGATTGTGCATAAGAATCCTCATAAGTCCCCCTAACCATGTCGGTCTGTTTGTCCGCCAAAAGGTGGACTTGATGGGGTACTATTACATAGAGAAAATTCTAATATTTATAGATATGTTGAAATTTTTGTGTAAGATTTTCACCCTCAAAAACACATTTTTAGCTAAATCCTTTAAAATATGGTAAAAAGCGAAACATCGACCTACATTGAAAACTTTCTTCACCCCTTATAATCCAAGATGACAAATAGAGACCAAATCGAAAATATAGCAGAACAACATAGCATGACCTCATAATTGAGGTCAGACTGATTTCAGAATAGTCAAATATAATTACTATTTTACACCCATTACAGTAATATGGGAACAAATTTTATTTGTCATTTAAATTGTAAATTGGAGACCCCATAAAGTCCATATTTTTCATCATAGTATAATTCAATGACGATTTAACAAATATTCGGTCCCGTGCTACTTTCTTACATTTGTAATTTGTTCATGTTTTCACAATTTATTTCATATAGATGTATATCCCAAATCTACGTTCCCAACCAATATTCTCTTAAGGGTTACAAATTCAATAGAATACAAATTTTTCTTTTCTGACCACACATTAGATGTGAAAATGGACTTGGGGATACTCCAATGTGGGGACTTTACATGAATAAACTTATATGTGGCAATTATCTGTACGATGGTTCTTTACCCCAGGGTAGCATAAATACAATTTTTTAGTGGTCAAGACCAATATGGGCCCTACTCCGAAAATCTTATGCGAAGAGGTTCTCTACCCCCTTAGAAACAAAGATGCCAAATAAGGGCCAAAAATAGAAGAAAGTGGCGAAGACTAAAAAATGGCTTAAATCATACGATGGTTATTTATGATCGATATCATGACCTGCAAAAGCGATTTAAGGTATCTTAAATGTTCAGGAAGAATTTTTGGAAGAATAGAAATCCTATTCTTACTAAAAGTCCCATTCGCTCTACTATTTTGCACCCTTTATATTTGGTATTTTACTGATTGTACTCCCAAAAATTTTTGCATTTTGAGCTCTCATTGGACGGATTATTGTCACATGAAAGAAGTAGGGCCACGCTTTGAAATAAGCTCCATTAGTCTTTTTCGGTCATTTTTGTTTGTTTAAATGTTTGCGCATCTTCCAGCTGAAGCACGATGTAGGCCCTGGAGTTGAAAGGTAGATGTCAGTTACCATCGTATTTCGCACTTATTTCATTTTTTTGTTGAAAAATTGTATATAGTGAAAAATTATTCATTATTTTGTTCACAAAAAATTCACTGAATTCAATATGGTAATACAAATTGAAAAAAAAAATTGACAAAAGAAGAATAACAATTTGAAAAAATCTTCAACTTGTTCGCTGATTTTTTACAGCAAATGTTTAAAGATCCTTACAAAGTTTGTCACTGGAATGTACTATTATTTTTTCGATTTTTTCCCGATTTGAGAATTTTTGCAATGAGAACTCTTTTTCGTGATTTTTTAGCGATTTTGAAAAAGTAATTTTCTTTGAACTTTGGTGTGACCGCATTAAATTATTTCGATATCATCTATTCCGTTTCGCCACCGCATAATTCGGTACTACACTTCCATGTAACCCGCCATCAATTTCAGTTCTCAAGATATCAAGTCAATTAAATAAATTGGTATTAGTATTCGAATTCAAAAATAAAATATAAAAAACACTACAAATGTACATTAGAAAAAAAGTAAGTCAAAATGGAAAAAAATCATGCAAAATAAAACATTACTATTGTACATTTCAAAAGTCAAAATGAAAATCTTAACATATAACATTTTTACGCGATTTTTTTGGATATTATCCTTTTCGGATAAGAGACAACTCAGAATTTGTATGAATCATTAAAATCAGTTCAGCGGTTCTTAAGTTATAAGCGTAGTAACTAACACAACTTTCATTTATATATATAGATAGTATCACTTACAAAAAATATAAATTTTAGCACATAAAATATACATTGAAGTAGCAACAATTTATGTTAACCATAACTCAAGTAATCTGAATGTCGGCTACTCTGAGAATAGTTTGTGATTTGATGTAAATGGAGGCCTGTGCCATATGATGTCAATGTGAACTTTGTCTTAAAAAATAAATTGTAATTTTGAAAAAAAATGCTTGCCTTCAGTCAAATTGTTGTGGCGATAATATTGTATCAATTTGACGCAATGTTTCTGGATTGAACTTTGAGCTTTCTTTATAAGAAGCGTTTTGTATTCCCACACATTTCGCCAGCTATTCAGATTCCTTTTGGTTTTTGGCGATAAGAAATAACTTTGTAGTTGTTTTTGTTTTTTCTTGTTCTTGTTTATTATGCATGTCAGACAAATGATTTGTTTAATGGTGAACCGGATTTTAAAATATTGCCCAGTGCATAATAAAATTTTATTATTTTTAATTGCAGCGATAGAAGGAATTCAAAAAGAAAAGAAATATTAATATACGGATTTGTTGTGTGACTAATGGAGGTCACAAAGGAGCAAAAGTGTCGTACTTAATTCTTTGTTTTAACATTTTAATTGCACACAATGCAAATATTTTATTATGCACAATTTTGCAAATTTCATATCAAAGTTTCCGCTTCCATTCAAAACGTAAATAATTTGTTGAAGTAAACAAATTATTGTAGAAGCGAGGTGTATGCAGATTAATTGTTTTGTAATTATGTGGCGTATTAAATTTTACGAGGCGTTCAAGAACAAATGTTGAGTCTTCATAAATGTTATTACTTGTTATTTTTATTGTCTGCGCCGGCAAATGGAAGTTTGGAAAATAAGATTGTAGTAACTCATTTAAAACTTTTAAACATTTCAAAGTTTGTCAAATACTTACATAAAACAGGTAAGCAAAGGCGGTGGTGTGGGGTCCACCATGTGACACCCTACAACACTACAATATGTTCGAAGTCCCCTTATGCCGAAATCCATTTTGAAAGATTTCGTTTTTAAAATAATGTCAAAGAGCCCTGTCCAGATGTTACCTTTAGGATTTTGACCTGGAGAATTTGGCCAATATTTACGCACTCTGCCGTGTTGTTAGGCATTCAAAACTATTTCACACGAAAGTTGTGGACAGACGGACATACATACCTAGATCGGCTCAGCTCGCTGAGGTAGGAAGATCCAGATATACGTTCCTATGTCGGAAACATTATTTCGTGGTGTTGCATAATTTTTGGCCCAATCAAACTTATAATACCTCTAACATATAGTGTTGTGGGATATAACACGTAAAAACAGGTAGTTCGGCCGGGCGTACTTTAAATTCCCTCCACCAAATGCAACGAATTTAGAAATTTTCAAAAAAAAAAAAAATTCTCTTTTAAAAATGCTGTTCAAATCTTCAAAATACCGAATGTAGTCGTTATGAAGGGATCCATACGAAGACGTGGACGTGCATAGGCCACTTTTGTCATAGGCTATTACAATATTCAAATACGAAACCTACAAAAATACCTGTGAATAATGTAGCTGAAATCACCAAAATATCGCATATAACGTGGACCGTGGACGATAAAGTGGACCTGCAAAGACAATTTTCTCTCATAGACTGTAATACCCTCTAGGAACTTCAATGTTTCGAGATATGAAACAATTCTGCTGTATACTGTCGCTAAAATCATCTAAATACGGAATGTAGGGAGGTACCGATATATGGGGGCTATACGAAGATCTCGACCTGGATATACAATTTTCTGTCACAGCCTTTGGTACCTTTTAGGGGTTTCAAATACCAAATTTGAAACAAAATACCGAAAATAAGGGGGTACCACTTTATGGGGGCTATACCAAGACGTGGACCTGCACAGACAATTTTCTCTCTTGGGATGTAGTATCCATTACGAACTTCAAATACGAAATTTGAATCAATTCTGGTGAATATTGTATTTAAAATCGTCAAAATACCGAATATAGGGAGGTACTGATATATGGGGGCTATACGAGAACGTAGACCAGCATAGACAATTTTCTGTCATAGGCTCTAGTACCCATTAGGAACTTTAAATACGAGATATGAAAATACGAGATATGTTACTAAAATCATCAAAAAAAATACGGAATATGGGGACGTACCGATATATGGTGGCTATACGAAAACGTGGGCCTGCGAGTGTGGTTCCCATTACGAACTCCAAATACGATAGTTGAAACAATTCCGATGAATAATGTCCCGAAAATCATCAAAATACCCAATATCGGGGGGTATCGTTTTATGGGGGCTATACGAAATCGTGGACTTATTTAGACAATTCTCTTCCAAGGGGTTAAAGTGCTTAGAAAGAACTTCTTGTGTAGATTTTAGACAATTCCATTGAAGGATGTAGCTAAGAATCAAAATAGCGAATATAGGGAGGGACCGTTATATGGGGAATATGCCATATCGTTTTTACTACCTTTTTTCAAATTAGACGATACTCTTGCAGGAGGTAAAATTCTCAGAAGGAGCTCCTTTTGTGGATTTCAGACAATTTCGTTGCAAAATTTGGCTACAACCATCTAAGTATCGAATATCGGGATTACCGTTGTTTGGCGGTTGTATAATATCGTGGACCGATATAGCCCTACGTAATTGACCTGCAAATAAAGGAATAATATATGCATAAGTTTAGCTTCCTACCTTTATTCGTTTTGACTCCAGCGTAATTACAACAGACGGTCAAACGGACGGACGGACGGACAGGGCTAAATCGACTTAGAATTTTATGCTGATCAAGAATTTTTATACTTGGTTAGGTCTAAAATGATTATTTCGATGAATTACAAATGGAATGGCAAACTCAATATACCCTCCATACTATGTATGGTGGAGGGTATACCAAGAAACATACAAGTAATCATATGTAGTTTAAAATAGAGGGGTTTCTTTAAGAGCACCTCATCTCATGGCATTTCCATCCTAGTATTCGTATTGAGCCAATTTCGAAATATGCCTTATAAATTTGCTCTTGTATCCAAGGCACTCATTTATTAAATTATATCAATATTTAATTTAAGCAATACCATTTTTTTGTTCTTTAGCTAAGCATTTTGCACAATTTTCATCAATTAACATATTTCATAATTTATTTTCGCCAATTTATTCATAAAATTGCATTTAAACTACGTTATCAGCAGCCAGACAAATCCGTGACGATTATTATTATAATTTTTTTTTCAGAATTTATTCCAAAGTTCAGAATATGTAATTTACGATAAGCACGATGCAGCTGTAATTTTAAATTCACAAATGAAGTGATTACAAATGTTCTCAGGTTATTTATTTAACGAAAACAAAAAAACACACACACACGCGTACATTATTGTCAATTCAAAAATTCCATTTGTCTGCTACCTGATTAACATACAGACATGCATACAGACATACGTGTATTCGAACGTCAAGACATGTCTCATTGCTTTAATTTTAATAGTTAAGCAGCTCTAATTTTGCTGAATTGTCTTCTCTTTATGTTAATTTAAAAAAAAATTAAACGTCATTTTAGTCTGGGTTTATTGGCACAGATTTGAAATAAATTTAATGGAATTCAGTGGGATTTATTCAATGGATGTGAAGACAAATATGGAAACCGTATCAAACTTTTTATGTCCTCAATCTCTGGGTAATAGTAGAATCCTTTAAAATATCGAAGTGAATGTATCAATCAAATAAGTCAAAATAAAGTCAGGGTACAATAAATTTAAGCTCTCGGAACGAAAACAAAATATTACGTGATATAAAAATTCTCAAATAATCCGAAGACAACGATTATATATCTCAATCTAGTATCAAACAATTCTTTCAAATATTTTCCAGCAATAAAATTATTTAACATGTTCCAATCAAATATAAAATATACTTAAAGTTTGCTTCGAACATGTTGTCTTTTCCGTCGTCGTTTTTTTCTTTTATTATTTAAACGTATTGGTAATAAAAACATTTTTTTATGGCTAGACTAAAACCTGTAGCATTTTTAATGACATGAACTATTCCACCATTGAACTGAAAAATTCCAAAGTGTGAATTTGCTATAAATTATTTGCTATCTTCTATTACCAAAGAAAAAAAAAACACTTGCTATTGTTATGATTTGCTAGATTTAGTATTTTGCGATTATGTATTTCCCCAATAATTGATAGAGTTATAAAAAACAAACAACAAGTTTAAAATCGATGGGTCCGACTGATAAGGCGAACATGAAATAATGAAAATAATAAAGAAATAGATCAGTTAACAGAAAAAAACCAAGAAAGAATAGTTCCTTAGAAAATTTTGTTATATTCGAAATTTCTCGAAACCTATAATCTTGTGTAGAGCAGTAGACTGCTTTCAGAATTTACGAATATGAACCTATATTAAATCACAACTCCACTGTATGTATCATTTAATAGGCTAACAAGTACGAAATAACGGTTTAAGGCGCCTTGGACGAACCCCGTTTTAGTACCTAGCTGCCTATCTCTCTTATTGACTACAACTCCAGTAATGGGTATCCCAGTTTGCCAAACCAATAGATATCTTACAACTTAGTTGGATTTCGAAGAAGCAGAGTATCGGTCCTCTTTTTCTGTTACATGGAATGATTAAATTTTAGAAATGAACTGAAATGAACATCTAATATAAAGTGCTATTATACAGGATGAGATAAAAAAAATATAATTTTTACTTATTTTTAAATTTCATTAAATGAAAATAAAAAATAACGGAAATAGCATCAAATTTTAGGATAAGTTTAGATTTGTTCGAATTGGTCACCTTTGGCACGAACTATGGCCTTCAAACGGCCAATGAAACCGTCACACACTGCCCGAATGTTGCTCTGCGGTATTTTGGCCCATTCCCGACGAAGCGCCTTCTTGAAGCAATCGACACTTTGATATTTTTTAGTGCCAACCTTGCTTTCCAAAATACTCCAGACACAGTAGTCCAACGGATTGGTATCCGGAGATTGTGGTAGCCATTGTGCACTGGAAATGAAGCGAGGAACTTGATTTTGTAAAAATTTTTGGGTGTCACGTGCTGAGTCCTGTTGGAATGTCCAAGGTTTGCGGCCAAAATGTTTGCGTGCCCAAGGCTTTAATATACCCTCCAAAATATATTCGCGATAATATTTGGCATTTATTCATGTCACGGTCGATTAATACGGACATAACCATGGCCGACGCTTGAGTTCTGGTGGCCAAAGGAAGGTGCACATTTTCAGCTGACCTCTTTGGCAAGTAAACACGATCGTTTTGTTTGTTTACAAACTGCTGGACAACGAATGTTTTCTCATTGGAGAAAACCAAATTCGGCAGTTCACCACTTTCGGCCAAGCGAAGCAACTTTTTTTCTCTTTTGAGGCTATTTTCTTTCTGTTGCGGTGTAAGTTCTTGCACTATTTGGAATTTTAATGGCTTTACCCACAGCTCATTTTTCAATATTTGCCGAGTGGGATATTGCGATATGTTCAGCTCACAAGCCATTTTTCGGCCTCTGCGATGCGGGTTTCGATCAAGTCGCTGCTTAACTTTTCGCATTATTTCTGTTGATGTTTCTGTTTTCTTACGTCCACTTCTTTGACGTGGGGCTACTCTACCAGTACCACGGTAACGAGCATTGGTACGAGACACAAAATATTTATTCACATTTAAATGCTGGAGTGCTCTGACGATAGCCTCTTGTGGTTTTCCAGCCAAATACAAAGAAATCACACTATCATGCTTGAATTCCATCACGAATAACTTTTTTCTGGGAAATTCTCACCAAAATGCTTTTGCACGCTTGTAGACAATATAATGAGCTGTCACTGGAATAATTTTAGCAGCTGTTGGACTAGTGGCTTAAAGAAGGCAGCAGTCTGAAATTGGCTTCAGTTTTTACATCTCACCCTGTATAATCATATTGTTTGGGAGCGGAACTTTCTCCCGAGCAGGATTGCTCAAAGAGTGGAAGTTTTTACGGAGTCTACTCTTCACCTGCTCCTTTTGTGCGGGAGTACTCCCGAGTCACGCCTTTTGGAAAAATTATAGTGGGAGCAGAATCGCTCATAAACAAGAGTGTTTGCTCTAAGTGTAGAATTGGAAAAAATATTTTTTTGTGACTTGTGTGTAAGAGCAAATGGGTTTTATGTTGCTGTGTACTGTAGACGAGCGTGGTTAGAGGAGTGGAATCTGCTCGATTTTGAGCGAATTTCGCTCCCACTCAAAAGCGAGGGAAGTGTGCCCACTCATATTCAAGCGACATCGAAAGATTGGGTTTGCTCGATTTTTTCTCTGCTTCCAGCAGTGCTCCCGCTCGAATTCTAATTAGTTTCAATTTTTGTACATATTTGAGGGAGTTTCTCAGAGGTCTGCTTTAAATACTCTCAATTTCAGATTATCGTTGAGCAAATGATATTCCGGAACCGTAAGTTTTTCCGAAACCAAAAAGATAAAATTGAAAGAGTAAATTGGGTTAGGACCTTTAAAATCTAGAATTAAAATATCAAATTACAATCGTACCCGAGTGGAAAGCCTCTAGGAATTTAAAATACCCGAAAATTTGCTGAGTGCTTTAGCTTATGTCGAAAGCATGAAATATATTGAACATTTCGTACTGGTGCTAAGTTTTCATCAGGTCTGATAAATATCAAACACGAATTAATTAAACCTAGAAGTTTAAAGATACAAAAATTATTTAACATTGTTTAGTTACATATTTTAATTTCTTAGTTACAAACTCATATTTCTGCAATATCTTAAACTTAAATGTCACCTCATATTTTTAAAATTTAAGCATATTTTCAAATTTTGTAATATGTACACCTTACATTTTAATTAGTAATCCAAAATCCCACAAAACGGCAAATGAGACGAAAATATTTGTTGCTTTTAATTACAGCTATTGGATTACATTTCAAACCTATCTATCCGGGCAATGATATAACGAAATTTGGGGAATCAATTAGCGTTCGTTTTGCATAAACATTAACTTCACGCCTGATTTAATTAATGGTATTACCGTTACCATTACCATGTCGTTCGTTCGTTCTTTCGGCTGAAGAAACTTCAAGGCTATAGCTCTTCCTTGTTTTCTCAAAATCCGTCTGTCTTTCTGTCTGTCGTTGTCAGGTAATAGTTGTTTACTTCGTATGTATGTATGTGTATTTCAGATGATGATTTTATTACAGATAAGTGCCTGGCAAAGTTTTGGCGTCAAAACCTAATTAAATTTCTAAGCAAATGGCAACGGTGAATAGAAACAAAGTTTCAGTTCTAGTTCAAGGAAATCAAATAAAATTTACAAAGGATTTCATGCGAAACACTGAGGATAATAAAGCAAAGAGAGGCGGTCCCCTTTTTGGAATTCGCATTCAATGGAAATTTAACAAATGACAAAGAGTTGTTTAAAAAAGCTGGGGTAACGATATGATTCAATTGAAAAGCAATGGTTTGGAAAAGGGAAAATGTATGATATTGAATTGTAATTAGTTTGAGTTCAAATTAATTATTGGAAATATTTATTTGGTTTCCAGGTAAAGTTCGTTAACAAATTAACGAGGAATTTAACGCACCTTTATGGTGGTAATTAGCTTGTTTGGAGTTTCTCTTTGAAAGTCCTTTGATATAATTTTTATTTTTTTAAGACTCAAGTCAGATATGGGATTTGTGAACTTGAAGGAAATCGAAAGCTAATTTCACTTTTTAGGAGAGTAAATATAATTATTTATAATGTTTACAATTTTGGGGGGATATCCGAAAAGGAATGAAAATGGATTTGTAGAGATATACTTAATTTTCACTACAGAAATATTTCTTCCAATTAATTTCAAATCTGTGAAGCCCCCACCAAATTACTTAAAAATCCACGTTAGTCCGGCTGTGTCTCAATGGATACGGAACCCGTGTATTCGGTCTTTTCTTCATAAAATACCAGAAGTTCGTCTTTACATACAAAATAAGAAGGTCTTCTTCCAATAGGAAAATAGAAGATCTTATTGAAGACCACAAGGTCATTTCAAAGAAAGCCACAAAATATCTTAATAGAAGACTAAAAAGTATTCTCATAAAATACCAAAAAGTTTTCTTATAGAGGACCTCAAAAGCCTTCTTATAGAAGACCTCAAAAGTCTACTTATAGAAGATCTCAAAGTGTTCTAATAGAAGATATCAATTTTTTTGTAAAAGACTGTACAACCTTCTTATAGAAGATCTCAAAGTTTTTTTCATGGAACACCTCAAAATCTTCATAGAGAAGTCTCCTTATAGAAAACTTTAAAGTCTGCTTATAGAAGTCCTCGAAGCCTTCTTATAGTAGACCTCAAAGACTTCGTAGAGAATACCTTACGTTTTCTTAGAGAAGACCTCAAAGTCTTCTTATGGAAGATCTCAAAGTTTTATCGAGGAAGATCTCAAGTTCCTCTTAAAGAAGATCTCAGAGTCTTCTTATACAAGACCACAAGTGATTCTTAAAGAAGACTTCAAAGTCTTCTAAAACAAGACCTTAAATCTTCCTTTCGAAGATCTCAAAGTCTTCATAGAGAAGACATCACAGTTTTCTCTAAATGAACTGAATGTCTGCTTAGAGAAGACCTCAAAGTCTTCTTAGAGAATGCCTCAAAGTCTTCTCAGAGAAGACCTCAAAGTCTTCTTAGAGAAGACCTCAAGTCTTCTTAGAGAAGACCTCAAGTCTTCTTAGATATGACCTCAAGTCTTCTTAGAGAAGACCTCTAAGTATTCTTAGAATATACCTCGAGGTCTTCTAAGAAAAGACTTCGATGTTTTCTTAGAGAAGACCATAAAGTCTTCTTAGAGAAGACCTTAAAGTCTTCTTAAAGAAGACCTTAAAGTCTTCTTAGAGAAGACCTCAAAGTCTTCCTAAAGAAGACCTTAAAGTCTTCTTATAGAAGACCTGGAAACCTTCTTATGGAAGACCGAAAAATCTTCTTAAGGAAGACCTTAGAGTCTTTTTAAGGATGATCGTAGAGTTTTCTCATAAAAGACCTCAATGTCGTTTTGGCGAAGACCTCAATGTCCTCTTAGAGAAGACCTCAAGTTCTTGTAGGAGACCTCAAAGTCTTCTTATAGAAGGCCTCAAGGTCTTTTTTTACCTTTCATATTTACATTTTGCCTTCCCTTCTTCTTCATAAATGTTTCCCCGCCCCATTTCGAATGAAATTATATTTCAAGTAACTCTCACATTGACATCTTTCTTAATTTACAATTAACTAACTGTACTTTTATTTATCGCTTAACAATTCGCTTCATATTCCATCCTCAAATCACACAATGGTACATGGAAGCTGTCAATGATCGCACTAAGTACATATCAATTGCCTGCTTTGTAAAGACATTTGTAATGATAAACTCATAAACAAGTCGGCATAGTTATGTACCCTCACACACACATATACATACAGATATGCGTATGCGTAATTATGTAAATCTACATGTCAAGACATTTGGACTTGTTAAGCGTCATTCTGACTGATAGGCAGTCAGACAGACAGCCAACCAGCCATGTTAGCTGGCAAAACAATTGACTGACATTAGAGATATAGAGAGCCGAAGAGGCATAGGCAGAGTGAGCGAGCTTCGATTATTAAGTACGGCACAGTAGCGACGACGACGAACATCATCATCAAACCGGATTTCATAATGTCATTTATAAAATTAGTATTCCATTTGCTCTGATAAGCTTGGAAAAGTCACTTAATACGATTTAAATTAAAATACAATAGAATAGAAGTTGTATGCATTGAATAACATACAAGTACGCGCGCACACACACACACACACACATGTAGAATAATGTTGTTATGTGTGTCGGTTTGTGTATGTGTATGCTACAAGATACAAATGTACAAAGAATCTCATTAGAATCAACATCTTCAGTAATTTACAATTGATGTATGGAGACAGTGGGACCTCCACAATTAAAGGCAAATATTTTAAACAGCCAAGCCAACTGAGAATTCTTAGATATGGATTCGGGTTTGTTTTAAGCAGAGCAAAGGTTTGCTCGTTTTCACTCGGAAGTGAAACTTGCTCACGAGAGTAAGTGTTCGAAGAGTGGGAGTTTTATATTTTTTGTGGATTGGTGAGTGCGGAGTAGAAGCCGGTGGATTGTAAATTTTTATTGGCACATGTTAGTGACAATTATTTTCAACTAAAAGGGTGCTTGATAAGAGTAAAGTCTGATCGTTTTTGGTCGAATTTTGTTTCCACTCTAAAACGAGCAAAACATGCTCGCCCTTATTTGAGCGAAGAGATAAATTTTTCGTTTTATTATACCCTCCACCTTAGAAAGGAGGTTATAATAACTTTGTCATTCCGTTTTTTACATCCATAAATATTCGTCGTAGACCCCATAAAGTATATATATTCATGATCAGCATAAAATTCTAAGTCGATTTAACGATGAACTTCCGTCAGTTGAAATCACGATACAGCCCACATTATTTGACGTAGGGCTCAAAAATTTGGCAGAACAATTTGCATTATGTCTTGGATGGCTGGTATTGAAAATAAGATATATCGGTCTACGTTTTGGTATAGCCGCCATATAACGGTACCTATTGAAAATCGGTTTTTCGATGATTTTGCGACATTATTCACCGGAATTGTTTCAAATTTGGTATTTGAAATTTGTAACGGATACTACAGCCTGTGCCAGAAAATTGCCAGTGCAGGTTCACGTCTTCGTATAGTCCTCATATAACAGCACCTCCCGATATTCGGTATTTCGATGATTTTAGCGACATTATTCACCGGAATTGTTTCAAATTTGGTATTTGAAGTTCGTAACGGATACCACAGCCTGTGTCAGAAAATTATCAGTGCAGTTCCACGTCTTCGTATAGTCCTCATATAACAGCACCTCCCGATATTCGGTATTTCGATGATTTTAGCGACATTATTCACTGGAATTGTTTTAAATTTGGTATTTGAAGTTCGTGAAGGCATAGCCGAACTTATAGCTTTTTTACTTGTTTTCCCTACTACCAGAAGTGCTCCAACCGAAATTTAAGCAAGTTTTTTGTATGTCTGGTTTTAATACAAATCAAAATACTTCATAAAGTATGCACAATGTTTACCCAGGACTCCAAATAACTATAAAATCCATGCGGGATTGACAAATATTTTTTGACAAATAAAGAAATAATCATTCTTGTCCACTTCCCATACCTTTATAAATTCAAAGATTTTATAACAAGTTCCCACTTTAAAATTATTGCTCTACATGTTTTTGCATATATTTAAACATACAAATAGTCACTGATTACGAACAATGAACGAACGAATGAATGAATTGCCCTGGCCATATATCGCCTGTATGAATGAATGAATTAATGCGAAGAGAGACAAGAGTAGTCAAAAGCAAATAAGACGACAATTTTTATTTACTTTTCGGTGAATGTTGTTTTTTTTTGCCAGGCTCATCTCTATATAAAGTGTACCATAAATTCCACACTTCGGGTTTCGGATTTTCAATCATCGAAGGAATGACAAACAGATACTGACACTTGAAGTGTGGATTTCATTACAAATCCCATTGATATGGATGGAAATGATATTATTGCTTCTTTTTTCTTTGTTGCTGATGTTGTTGTTATTTCCTTAAATGTCTGTATTATTCTAACCTTCAGATTTAAAATGAGAACGGGGACTAATTTGCGAAATAATTGACTCTTTATTCAAAGGCACACGTCACAGCTGGGCAAAGAGTTCAGTTTTCAATGGATGGGAGAACGTTTTGTTAATCTATTAAGGAAATTTTAACTGTTTATGATGGCGATTTAAGGCTATGGTGGGTCATGATTTTTATATATTAGACATATAGATACTATATGTTACTGACAAAAGAAATTTTATTGTAAAGTGGGCATGTCAAACGAAGCTAACTTTATCAAAGACGTAAAATGGTAAAGATTGGACAAAATACATTATGGAGAAATAATGTGAAAAAATATAAGGGCGTTGCTCATAACAGCGACGTGTTAGCATAAAACACAAGTGAGATGAAAAAAAAAACTGCAACCAACTGCAGACTGCTGTCTTTTCTAAGCCACTCGTCCAACAGCTGTTAAAACTATCCCAGTGACAGTTCATTATATTGTTTACAAGCGTACAAATACATTTTGGTGGGAATTTTCCAGAAAAAAAGTTATTTGTGATGGAATTCATGGGTGGTAGTGCGATTTCTTTACATTTGGCTATCGTTAGAGCACTTCAGAATTTAAATGTAAATAAATCTTTTGTGTCACATACTATCGCTCATTACCTAGATACTGGTAGCGTAGCCCGACGTCAAGGAAGTGGACAAAGAAAATGATCGTGTTTACTTGCCAAAGAGGCCAGCTGAAAATGTGCACCTTCAGTTGCCCACCAGAATTCAAGCGCTGGCCATGATGATGGTGTGGACCGCCATAACAGCCGATGGTCGCTCTCCGCTAGTATTAATCGACCGTGGTATTAAAGCCTTCAAACATTTTGGCCGCAGACCTTGAACATTCCAACAGGACACAGCACCATCGCTCCCAGCACGCACAAAATGAGGTTCATCGCTTCATTTCCAGCGCACAATGGCCACCAAAATCATCATCAATCCCGACTATTGTGTCCGTATTATTTTGGAAAGCAAGGTTGGCACTAAAAAATACCAAAGTGTCGATCACCTCAAGCAAGCGCTTCACCGGAAATGGGCCAAAATACCGTGGGCAGCGTGTGACGGTTTCGTTGTCCGTTTGAAGGCCATAATTCGTGCCAAAGGTGACCAATTCGAACAAAACTAAACTTATTCAGACTTTTTTTTTTTGCTTTCATTTAATAAAATTTAAGAAAAACATGTAAAAATTATGGCGTTTTACTTTGTTGCGATATAGAGCCATAGTTACTTTTGAGGATCTTCATAGAATCACTTTCTGAGTCGATCACGCATGTCAGTCCGTCCATATATGATTGTGAACAAAATGCAGTCCGGATTTATTATCTGATTGAGATGAAATTTATGATAATCGGATCAAATTTAGATATAGCTTCCATATATGTTCAACCGATTTCAGGTTGATTGTGCACCAAATATCAGTCCAAATGACCTGAATTTTGGCACATCCAACCGAATTCAGTTTAGAAGCAAATACATCAAATTTGGTTCAGGTATAGCTATAGCTCCCATATATAGGTTTCATCCGATTTTTTGTTTAAGTCCCCCACATTCGTAATATGTACAACACAAAAATGTTGGTGTTTGGTATCAGATACAGCCCAGAAATACCTCTGCTTAGTTGTATCAAATGCGACCGAATTCAGTCTAGAAGAAAGTACATCAAATGTGGCGAAAACTGGTTCAGATAGAAGCTATAGCTCCTTTAACTCCTCACGTTCGTAATATGCATTCGACAACAATGATATTTGGTACCAGATATCTTAGAGTGCTCGGAAATGCATCCGATTTCAGGTTTATTGTGCACATATTGGCTAATATCAGCACAAATGGACCGAATTTGGACTCTTCCGACGGATTTCGGCCTAAAAGCAAGTGCTTCAAATTTTGGTTCTGATATAGCTATAGTTCAGATATATATATTTTTTATTAAGTAGACCAGGTAGTAGACATCCTTCGCTTTGTAAAGAAATTTTAAAACTTTTTGAAGAAGATCGTCAAAAAAATCTAGAAAATCCACAATTTTTGGCCTTAAGAAATTAAACACTTTCATCCAGCCATATGGCTGCCAAGATGTGCCTCATTCGATCCCTTTGGACCAAATCCGTTTGATTGAAGTACAATTTTGGTTCTTATTCCCTCATTTTGATCTTAAGCCTATACATCAACGGTGACCTTCATATCGTTCACTTAATACATGTATGGCTTTAAATCTTAATTTCAGAATCCAACTTTCACTTGTTAGTTAATATGTCTTGTTTATGATGTGTAATTTAAGTACCATTTTAGTTGATATTAAAAAATCAGGCGTATCTCGCCCTTTACCCCTGTCTTCGCTTTATACAGAATTTAGTGCCTCTTAAAACTTCAAGTTTCCATTTAGTTTGAGTTTCCAAAAGTGGTATCATACTTAGTTTCTTCATACGTACCGTGATCCACAATAGCAATTTAGGAATTCAAGCTATTCATAAAAAACCATGGAACGGTATTAAGCCAGAATTTCCACAAACATAGCAGTTTATCACACCTATGTAACAATTCTTTCTGGATGTCCATTTGTCAGTCAGTTATTCACTAAGCACTTTTATGTATGCCAAGAATTTTTGTCAGCCTTACTTGATTTCAAAGAATTGGGTGACATATTTTTGAAATATTTTCAAATATTATTTTTTAATTTTCCAAATTTCAGCAAAATATTATATTTATCTTCATCCTATTAATGCATCTGAAGTGTTTCCTCTTAAAGGCCAAACTTTTCAAATACTAGCTTCCTCAAATAAAGAAAAAACAATAAACAATCAAAACAAATAAAAGCTATTGTATTTCTATTCCTCGTTCTATATTCGTGAATCTACAACTGATGGTCCGAATATTTGTTTATTTTTATTTTGTTTTCTTCAATGTTTCATTGCAGTTACGTCAAGTTCAAAACAAAACAGACACGTTTGCGTTCGGATGAAAAAGTTATTGCCCAAACCACATTTGGCAAAGTGAAAGGCGTCAAATGGCGTTCCGTTTATGGCGGCAGCGAGTACATCAGCTTCGAGGGCATACCGTTTGCCAAGCCACCCGTGGGAGAGTTGCGTTTCAGAGCACCTGTCGAACCGGAACCATGGTCGGGTGTTAAACGCTGCACTCACGTGCGTTCTAAACCGTGCCAATACAACATCATCATCAAGCAATGCCAAGGTCAAGAAGACTGTTTGTATTTGAATGTCTATACCAAACAGGTGAGTGAGTGAGTGAGAGTGGGAAATTTGTTTGATGTTGGTGTTTGAAGGGGGTGTTTCGAAATGTTTGCTGTTTATTTATGTTTGTTTACTTTTTTCTCTCCTTCTCCCTTTCTCATTTTTCACTTTATCCAATGACAGCTAAATCCCACCAAACCCATGCCGGTAATGGTCTGGATATATGGCGGCGGTTTTCAAATGGGTGAAGCTTCCCGAGATCTTTACAGTCCCGACTATCTAATGATGGAAAATGTTGTACTGGTCACGATTGCCTATCGCCTGGGACCGTTGGGTAAGTGATTTGTATATAAAATTAAATAAAATAAAATGTATTTTTATTGTTGCTGCTGCTTTCGTTTGTTGTTTATCCGAAAGTGTGTGTGTGCGAGAGTGTTTGGTATTTGTTTTATGAGGCTATCAGAACAGCAAAACAAAAACAAAAATATTGTTTGGTTTATCAATTGCAATGGCTAGGTGTTAAGTGATATTTGTATTGAAGAGCAATGCTAAAACTCAGCCATCTCTGAGGTCATTTATAACATGCCAATAGTTTCTATTGAACATGAAATGTTGAGATAGATAATATCGATTGTTGAAAAGCTGCAAGTAAATATCAATATATAATCAATAACCAAGATATCAATTAATACTATTTTGATTTGAGAAATTTTCAATTTTGATGAATGTGGGCTTTTTATTTGCACATGACTGGTTGTTATATAAAGATATTTCCTTATTTTATTTTGGACTATTAATATTGAAATTATAATTCTGAATAATATAATGAAATTATTTAAAAATTTAGGTACTTGAATTGCAAAAGATATGATTTTGATTCAATTAAGCAAACTTGCAGAAACTAATAGCAGAGTAATTTATGTGAATTATTTGAAAAAAAAATCGTTCAAATAACGAACTGAGTTAGAATAGAGAATCTTCAATACTGGCAATTTTTTTTTTTTATATTGTATGATTGAAATTTGTACTTATGTGTACCAAATAATATTAAATTTCGTACAAGTTGGAATTGTAAAGAACTGAAATTTTGAAATTTGGAATAAGATTTCTATGGATTGTATGATTGAGCTATCAAGGTATATTTGGAAATTTGTAGAGTAGGATTGAGTTACGTAGGAAGTTTCGTACTTATATGTTCTACGTTCCCCATAATACTTCCCTATATTGATGATTTTAGCTACATTATTCACCGATTTTTTTTAGTTTCGCATTTGACCTTAATATGACGGCTACATTTGGTATTTTTAAGATTTTAACAGAATTTTTAGCGGATTTTATTTATTTTTTGAAAATTTGCAAACTCGTTCCATATTGTGGAGGGTATTCAAAGTTCGACCCGGCCGATATTGCAGCTTTTTCACTTGTTTAGTTTCAACATTGCCATAGCTCCCATACATATTGTTCATCCGATTTGTTATTTTTGTCCTCCGCAGCCCTAATATACACTCTGTAACAACAATATTTGGGGAAATATATCAAATACAGCTCAGAAATACATTTGCTAAATTTTATCGAGATCGGTTCAGATTTGGATATAGCTCCCATACATAACTTCGTCCGATTTACATTTTATTGTGCATCAAACGTCTAATATTTGACCAAATTGGATGAAATTTGGCACTTACGACCGAATTGAGTCTAGACGCTATTATGTCAAATTTGGTCGGTTCAGATATAGATATAGCTCCCATATATATTGTTCATCCGATTTGTTGTATTTGTTACCCACAGCCGTAATATGCACTCCGTAACAACGATATTCAGGGAAATATATCAAAGGTTTAAGGATATTTTTAGATTTCCTGACCAAAAATCCTAGATTTTTCCGGGATTTTTATTCAGAACTTGTGGATTTTGAAAAAATATGTATTTAATGACTCCCTGGCAAAAATGTTGATTCTGATTTTAGAAAAACTTTTCAGTTCCCAGACATGATAAAAATACTATTTGGTAGAACTGGGGTTCAATAATGGGCATTATATGTTTATCAAAACTAGAAAGTTGAATAAAATTTTCGCAGGATATTTAATTTTAATTTTTTTCCATTTTTCAAATTCAATATCACCTAATTATTTCCATTTTGCACTTTTATCCATCTTTTTACAGGCTTCCTTTGTCTAAACGACGAAAACTGCGATGTACCCGGTAATGCTGGCTTGAAAGATCAAATTCTGGCTCTCAAATGGGTTAAAAATAATTGTCATTTCTTTGGCGGTGATCCCAACAATATCACCATCTTTGGCGAAAGCGCCGGTGGGGCATCGGCTCATTATCTCATGCTGACGGAACAGACCAAGGGGCTATTTCACAAAGCGGTGGTAATGTCTGGCAGTGCAATTGCGCCATGGGCCAACATACCCCATTTAGATTGGGCCTATCGTCTGGCCAAAGCCACCGGCTACAAGGGTGAGAATAATGACAAAGCCGTGTTGACGCATCTGCAGCACGTAAAGCCAAGGACAATGCTTAAGGTCTGTGATCGATTGCTGACGATGGATGAACGCATGCATAGACGTTTGAATTTCGGTTTTGGACCCTGTGTGGAGCCATACAAAACGGACCACACGGTTATACCGACGGAACCGTTGGAAATGCTTCGCAGCAATTGGGGCAATAGCATTCCATTGCTCATTGGCGGCAATTCATTTGAAGGTCTTTTAATGTTCCCCGAAGCCAGAAAATATCCTGAGCTGCTGAATAATTTGGGAGACGGCGAGTGTCTGCCACCACTCGATGCCAATTTGAGTCCAGAGAAACGTTTGGAATATGGTCGCATGCTGAAGCAATTGTATTTCGGGGATAAGGAACCCTCCTGGGATACCATTCTGCAGTACAGTGATGTAAGTAAACATCTTGCTTCTTTTAAGGGGTGGCTCTGCCATGCTAACTATTTGTGTTTTTCATTCTATCCTCGTCTCTGCGAACAGCTCTTCTCCTATAAATACTTCTGGCACGGCATACATCGCACCCTGTTGGCACGTCGACAATATGCCACGGCCCCCACCTATCTGTATCGTTTCGATTTCGACTCGAAACATTTCAATTTCATGCGCATCATCACGTGTGGCCGTAAGGTACGTGGCACCTGCCACGCCGATGATTTATCGTATCTCTTCTACAATGCGGGCGCCAAAAAACTCAAATGTCGCACCGCCGAGTACACCACCATACGACGAATGGTGGCAATATTGGCGAAATTTGCCGAATGTGGTGACCCCAATATACCGCTGACGGAAACGGCCATCAACTGGACCACACTCAACGATGACGTTGCCAGTGACAGTGGTAGTGGCAGTCCCACCAATGGTGTGTCCAGCGAGAGTGACAGCAGCCAACGACATGAACCACCGGCCAGTGATGTCGTCAACACAACGGCCATTGACGAGAATGAGGGTACACGTTGTGTCAATAATGAGGACAGTACAAATGTTCTTGAGATCCAGCAGCAACAACACGATGACCTGGCACACACACTTCCAACCCACTGGCCAACCATAACGGAGTCGTGTAACACCAGTGACGGGGACAACAGTCCAACATTCAAATGTTTGAATATTTCCGATGAGCTGGAAGTGATTGATTTGCCCGAAGGTGAAAAATTGAAAATCTGGGATAGCATGTACGAGGATAAGTCGCTATTGTATTAGACCGGATGGGTAGATGGATGGATGGTTAGAGTGATACCAGATACATTTACACAAGCATAGCCATAGAATTGTTATTATTAAGTGTTTGTTATTGGAGAGTGTGTGTAGAAGTCGATTTTTGGAATTGACAAGGACCAAAAGGTACTCTCATTTGAATTTATCTGCCAGAGGCATTGTATATATCCGTTTTGATTTTTTTCTTATTTTTATTTAAAATTTATTTTGAAGCAAACATGATTCCCTGCAAATAGCTTTATCAAAAAAATAAAAGATTCCTATTTATCCTATATATTTTTCGTATCGAATATTGTTATCTGTGAAAATCCTTTCATGAATTATATTTTTCAAATTACCTGTTGATATTTAATTTTTGTTAAATTCCTAGTGTAGTATTTGTAAAAGCGATAGTAAAAAGATATATAAGAAATTTAAATTGTTTTGTCTTTATTTTGGAAAATACAGGGCTGGGATTTAATAGGGATTATAGAAAATCTATATTTGTAACAGAGTTGGTTAAGTGAAGGCTACTTCATCAACTCACAGATGAAACGGCGGAAGCTATAACTATGAGATTTTTGGTGATGGTCATCCTTAGGACGGATGTGAGAGAAAATTCGGGTGTTTTAGAAATTCGTACCAGAGGTGTACGGAAAGTTCTTAAAATTACTAAATATACTAACTCTTACTGAGCTATCGGGAGGAGCTAGATTTCTAAATTTTTGTGTACAGGTATTTCAGTAAACAAAAAGTACAAAGAGGCATTAAAAATTGTACAATTTATATTATCCGCCCAGATAGAGTTAAGTATTGGGGAAGAAGGTTCATTGATGGAGTACAGCATAGATGTATAAAATGGTTATTATGAAATTTTGAACTTGTGTACGAAAAGTACTTAAAAGAACTAATTTGGTACAATGTCGCTTTTAATACCCTCCACCATAGTATGGAGGGTATATTAAATTTACAACATCTAGAAATATACATTTAGACCCCACAAATTTTATATATTCTTGATCAGCATAAAATGCTATGTCGACTTAACGATTTCCGTCCGTTTGACTGTCTATCCGTCCTTCCGTCCGTCTGTGGGAATCACTCTAACTTCTGAACGAAATGAAGTAGGTAGATAAAATTTTACTCAGATGTTTGTTTGTTCTGCATGACTTGGGCTATATAGGCCCACAAATTGGTATAGCCCCAATATAACTGTACTGGCAGATTTAAAGTTTTGTTGGCTGCTTTAGTCATAATTTTAACCCAAGTTTGCTGTAAGTTGATCCCATTATGCAAGAAACTTTCTTGCGTAAAACTATTAATGTAGGTCCAATTTTTGACATAGTCCCTATATAAATGTACCTTCAAATATTCCAAATTTTTATGATTTTTATCACACTCTTCGTCGGAAATATTTCAAATTTGAAATTTAAAGTTCGTAATTGGTACTAAATTCTATGACTGAAAATTGCTCAAACAAGTCTACGTCTTCGTGTAGCCCCCATATAACGGTACTTCCCAACATCCTTTTTTAGATAATTTTAGCGACATTACCCACCAGAGTGCTTCCAAATTTCATATTTGTAGTTCCCAATGGGTACTGCCGTCTGTGACAGAAAATTGCATATATAGCCCCCATATATATATATTCGGAATTTTAAGGGTTTAAGCGACATTAATCAGTGGAATTGTTTTAAATTTCGTATTTGAAGTTCCTAATGGGAACTAGCATCTATGATAGAGAGTTGCCACGACATACCACGGGTTTGTATGCCCAATATAACGGTAACTCCCCATATTCGATATTTTTATGACTTTTGAAAATTTGCAAATTGCTTTCAAATGGTGGAGGTTATTAAAAGTTCTGACCGGTCGATCATACTGCTTTTTTCTTGTTTTTATACCCAACATCACATAGTGGTAAGGGTGTTATGTAAATTGGTTTGTAACATGGAGAAGGAAGCGAGATAGACCCATAGTTACTTTTGAGGATCATCATAGAATTACTTTCTGAGTCTATTTATGCATGTCAGTCCGTCCGTCCATGCATTCTTGTGAACAAAATGCAGGTCGCATTTATTATCCGATTGAGATGAAATTTTCAGATATAGCTATAGCTCCCATATATATGTTTCATACGATTTGGGATTTTAAGTTCCTCACATGCGTAATATGCACTCCAGAAGAATGATATTTTTTACGGAAAATAAGATACTGTACTAAAATACCGTCAAATTTTATCGATATCGGTTCAGCTCCCATATACCTCTTTATCCGATATCAGGTTTATTGTGCACGAAATGACTAATATCAGCCCAAATCGACTGAATTTTGGCAATTACTACTGAATCCATCATATAAGCCAGTATTTCAAACTTGGTGTAAATCTGTTCAGATATAGCTATAGCCCCCATATATGTTTTTCCGATTTGGTGTTTGAGTCTCTCACATTCGTAATATGCATTTGACAACAATGACATTTGGTACCAGATATCTAATAAAGCTCGGAAATACCTTTGCCAAATTTTATCGAGAACGGCTAAGATTTGGATATAGCTCCCATATATATCCTTAATCCGATTTCAGGTTTATTGTGCAAATAATGGCTAATATCAGTCCAAATGGAATGAACTTCGTGACCTACGTTCCATTTTGTGCAACTTGGCTCCGATATATAATAGGAAGCCAAAATTTTGCACAGATCTGTCGAAGATGGGCTATATCGGTCCACGATATCGTATATCCCCCATATATCGTCACCTTCCGGTATTCGGTATTTTTAAGACTTTAACAGAATTTTTAATGGATTTTATTTTATTTATTTACTTTTTTTTGAAATTTTTCTAATTCTTTCCAAATGGTGGAGTGTATTGATAGTTCGGCCCGGCCGAACTACTGCTTTTTTACTTGTTTTTTATATAATCTTTCTCCAAGTGATATCATGCACTCTATAGCAAAATATAACTACTCTAAGCCAAAAGTTGATAGGTGGTATTATCTACATGATTAAATTCTTTTGTTACGGGAGCTCTACGAAATATACATAATGGTGTAGGGCCCGCCCGACTTTTGATTTTAATTACTGTTTTTACGGAACCAGCTATAATCTGGAATTATGTGTATATGTGAATAAAAGTTGAGAAGTGTGCATGATATGAGGAGCTGGCTTTTGATGTACGTACTTAAGTGTACCAATCGTACCAATAACGTATAATTTAGGTAATTGTTTTGAATTTTTAAAATTTTCGTTAAATTTCCACCCACATTTCCCGTCCTTAGCAAATAGACCAAATTAGGCTGCCCACATAAGCAATTTCAATTACATGCATCTTTTAAGGGCATCATCATTTCTGTTTCCAACACAGACAACATTATTTAATGTTTGCACTAAAATCAATAACCAAATTACACAATTAGTTACCAAATAGTACCCAAAAAAACACAAAGGGAATGTAATTTCTATTTACATTTCCCCAAAAAATTGTTGGTAAATGTAAAGTAAAATACACACCGGTCTAGTTAATTGTTGTGGCTGGCTGTGAGGGTGTATTCCATGCCTGTGGGCAACAATGATTTACGGAAAATGAAAAACTACCTACCAAAATGAAAGACTAATGAACACGACATAACCTAATTTTCAAAAAACGAAATCCAAAAACAAAAAAAAAAAAAAAAACAACGCCCTCATGTTTAGTTATTCAATTCCAGGCTTTTTTGTTTTGGTTTTGGAAATGTATTTCATGCCTCCCTTAATTGTAATTGAAGGTTAACAGGCTGAGTTTGTTTCCTTCCTCCAACCTGGCGTGGAAAGTGGAATAAAATTATTATGGAGTTATATGGGGGGCGGACAGCAGAACTATGTAGAGGTTAATGTGTAAACTTTTGCATTGGTGGAGTTCATTATTTCATAACATTTATTAAAGTATATTCTTGGTGAGCATGTCCTTATGCCTTGGTCTGTGTGTATATATGTATGTATGTATAATTTACATGGAAATAATATTTCAACAATTTGTTCCATAACTTTGTGGCAAACCTGCTATTTGCCTTAAGGTAATAATTTGCTGTTAATTATCATTTTTCTGAATATGAGTCCTAGCAGATTGCGAAACTTTTGCTGGGGTTTTTTAGTTTAATTACTCTTATGATGGCGATGATATTCTCCATTCTATGGAGGTGTTGTGGGTCACGTTGTACAATTTTAATTGTATTTTTATAGCCTCCACCAAACATAGCTAGAGTCAAAACGAATAAAGATAGGACATTTTTCCACATATCAGTTTTCTGTCTGCAGGCAGATCAAGTTCGAAAATGGTGCACGATATCGTATAGAACCCATACAACGGTACCCCCCGATATTCGGTACTTTGATAATTTTAGCCATATTTTTCAATAAAATTGTCTTAAAATAAACACAAGGAGTTCTTTTTGAGTACATTACCCCCTGAAAGAGAATTGTCTATATAAGTCTACGATGTCCTATAGCCCATATACAACTGTACACTCCGATATTTTTATGATTGTAGCCAAATATTTTCAATAAAATTGTCAGAAAATCCACAAAAGGATTTCTTCCTGAGTAGTTTACCTCCTGGAAGATAACGGTTCCTCCCTATATTCGGCATTTTTATGATTGCAGCTACATTTTTCAAAGGAATTGTTTAAAATCCATAAAAGAAGTTCTTTCCAAGCACTTTAATCCCTGGAAGAGAATTGTCGGCATAGGTCCACGATATCGTAAAGCCCAAATACAATAGTACCTCCCGATAATCGATATTTTGACGATTTTAGGGACATTATTCCCCGGAGTTGTTTCAAACTTTGTACCTAGAATTCGTAACGGGTACTATGCACATTTTGGTGAGAATTTTTCAGAAAAAAAATTATTCGTGATGAACTTCAAGCGTGATAGTGTGATTTCTTTATATTTGGCTGGAAAATCATAAGTGGCTATCGTTAGAGCACTCCAGCATTTAAATGTGAATAAATCTGTTGTGTCTCGTACCATCGCTCATTACCGTGATACTGGTAGCGTAGCCAGACGTCAAGGAAGTGGACGGAAGAAAACAGCAACATCAGCAGAAATGGTTCGAAAAGTAAAGAAGTGACTTCATTGAAACCCGCGACGCAGTGGCCGAAAAATGGCTTGTGAGCTGAACATATCGCAATATTCCATTCGGCAAATATTGAAAAATGAGCTCGGAGTAAATCCATTGAAATTCCGCCACAATGCAAAAACCTACACCGCAAGAGAAAGAAAATAGACTTAAAAGAGCTAAAGAGTTGCTTCGCTTGGCCGAAAGTGGTGAACTGCCGAATTTGGTTTTCTCCGATGAGAAAACATTCGTTTCTGTTTGTATACAAACAAAATGATCGTATTTACTTGCGAAAGAGGTCAGCTGAAAATGTGCACCTTGGGTTGGCCACCAGAACTCAGCGATGGCCATGGTGAAGGTGTGGGCCGCCATAACAGCCTATGGTTGCTCTCCGCTCGTATTAATCGACCGTGGCATCAAAATCAATGCCGAATATTATCGCGAAAATATTCAGAAGGGTGAATTAAAGCCTTGGGCATGCAAACATTTTAGCCGCAGACCTTGGTGACCAACAGGTACCAATTCGAACAAATCTAAACTTATTCTTAAATTTGATGCTATTTCCCACATTTTTTGCTTTCATTCAATAAAATTGAAAATAATGTAAAAGTGATGTCGTTTGACTTTGTTGCAGAGTTTTTTTTTATCTCACCCTGTATATTAGTACCTCCCTATATTCGGTATTCTGATATTTTTAGGTACAATATTCAAGGAAATCGTTTGAAATTTCGTATTTGAATTTCCTAATAGGTACTACTACATCCTGTGACAAAAAATTGTGTATGCAGGTTCAGGTCTTCGTATAGCCCCGATATAACAGTACCTCCCTATATTAGGTATTTTGATGATTATTCACCGGATTTCCATTTTCAATTTTCGTATTTGAATATTGTAATGGCTTATGACAAAAGTTTACTATGCCGGCCCACGTCTTCGTATAGACCTCAAGATAACGGCTATATTCGGTATTTTTAAGACTTTAACAACATTTTTAATTGATTTTATTCTTTTTTTATTTCTAAACTCGTTCCAAATTGTGGAGTGTGGAGGGTATTCAAAGATATATTTAAATGGGACTTAATTGTTAATAGTGCTGTTGAACAATTGGAATATGAACAGTTGCTTCATTCACTGCGAGAGTATATACATTCAGAAGCATATTTTTAGGCACTGAAGAAAATATTTTGATAATAATTATTATCGGCGCTATGCTGTTCATAACATTGAATGTTTATGTATGTTAAAGATGTCATTAATGAACATTTTCTTTCTATTTATATTTTTGCTGTATAATTATTTTCATTCCAAAAGTGATCATATTTCACGTAAGTAATATGGCCATTTTTAATTAAGTGTATTTGTTTTAATAGGAAATATTCACAAAATAGAACCCTTGCTTCTAGTTCCTTAATCCGCATTTTTAAAATATTTACTTTGTAGTCAAGGTGTTATAAAGCACTCACTTCCATTCTTACTATGACAATGGCCTCCATTCCCACAGCTATGCGTTCATTCAATGTTAGAGTGAATCTCCTGATAAGCAACATTCTTGACAGGCGTGCAACAATAAATTAAAATAATTCAAATTAATTGAACTTTTTTTATTTTTTCTATTCCTTCTTATCTTTGCGAATATATTTTTAATACCAGAAAATTCCAAATACCTTCCCATTGCAGACATCTTGTTGTTTATTTTCAATTTAAATTCTTCTCCCTCTAGGTACGCAGCTTTGATAAATAGAATCATTTCTTTCCCTTTTTGCCAATTAACATGCGGACAAAACAAAACCGAAAAAAAGGAAAAAATAACATTCTTTATCAGCGGCAGACAATCACAAACACAATTCCATGAAAGACAATAATTCCATATTTTTTATTGTTTTTATTGTTTATTACTTATGGCAAATATTGCATTTTTAACTATTCAAACTATCAGCAGACACCGATCAGGGATCACATGAATTGTTGTTACACATTAATTACAAAAAAAAAAATAATAAAAATTAAAAAAATGATTCAATGTAAATAAAACCAAATCTATAGTGACAATAATATTCTGATAACTCATGCTCCATGAATCACTGCTGAGGACACGCAACTTAATAATTATTTTAAACTGCAAATATATTTATAATAATAAGACAATATTTCTTGTCTTAAAACATAAAAATGATTAAAAGCGTGGAGTTATTTACAACAGGGACTCAATAAGAAAATGATGTGGTTGATACTTGTTGATTTAAATTTAAAACTAGAAAGTGAAGAGAGCTAAGTGAAGAAAAAAATGTAATTACATATTTCTTTTATTACATTTTTAAACACAAGATACAAAATTTGCAGTGTTATATTCAGATATAGTATAATAATACAAGTATACTCCAAGGTTTAGCCACAAAAATGATGCTCTTTACTCCCAAGAAGAGAGATGTCTATATAGCTCCACGATATCGTATAACCCACATACGACGGTACCCCTCAACCTCCCCCCCTTCATAATCGTTATTTTGACGATTTTAGGCACATTCTTCACAGGAATTGTTTCAAATTTTGTATTTAGTATTCGTAATGGGTACTACAGCCTATGAAAAAAAAAATTGTGTATGCAGGCCCACGTCTTCGTATAGCCTTTATATAACGGTACTTCCCTATATTCGGCATTTTGATGATTTTAGCGACATTATTCACCGGAATTGCTTCATATTTCATATTGTTTGTTGTTTCAAATTTCGTATTTAGAATTCGTAATGGAAACTGCTATCTATGACAGAAAATTGCCTACAGGGTGAGATGAAAAACTTCAACCAATTTCAGACTGTTGTCATTTCTAAGCCACTCGCCCGACATCTGTTAAAATTATTCCAGTGACAGCTCATTATATAGTTTACAAGCGTATAAGAGCATTTTGGTGAGAATTTTCCAGAAAAAAAAGGTATTCGTGATGGAATTCAAGCGTGATAGTATAATTTCTTTATATTTGGCTGGAAAACCACAAGTGGCTATCCTTAGAGCACTCCAGCATTTAAATGTGAATAAATCTTTTGTGTCTCGTACCATCGCTCGGTACCGCGATACTGGTAACGTAGTCCGACATCAAGGAAGTGGACGGAAGAAAACAGCAATATCCGCAGAAATGGTCCGAAATGGGTGTCGTAAAGAAGCGTCGCAGTGGCTGAAAAATGGCTTGTGAGCTGAACACATCGCAATATTCCCTTCGGCAAATATGGAAAAATAAGCTCGGGGTTAAGCCATTGAAATTCCAAAAAGTGCAAGAACATACACCGCAACAGAAAGAAAATAGACTAAAAAGTGTTAAAGTTGCAGTTGCTTCGCTTGGGCGAAAGTGGTGAACTGCCGAATTTGTTTTTTTGCGATGAGAAAACATTCGTTGTCCAGCAGTTTGTAAACGCTCGTATTAATCGAATAAATGCCAAATATTATCACGAAAATATTGTGGAGGGTGTATTAAATCCTTGGGCACGCAAACATTTTGGCCACAGACCTAGGACATTCCAATAGGACTCAGAACTATCGCACTCAGCATGCGCCATCCCAGATTAGTTACAAAATAAGGTTGCTCGCTTCATTTCCAGTGCACAATGGCCACCAAAATCTCCAGATACGGATAAGGTTGGCACTAAAAAATCCCAAAGTGTCCATCACCTCAAGCAAGCGCTTCGCCGGGAATGGGTCAAAATACCACAGAGGAACATTCGGGCAGCGTGTGACGGTTTCATTTGCCATTTGAAGGCCATAATTCGTGCGAAGAGAGACCAATTAGAACAAATCTAAACTTATTCCAAAATTTGATGCTATTTCCGAAATTTAATTCAATAAAATTTAAAAAAAAAAAAATGTCGAAATTATGGCGTTTGACTTTGTTGCAGTTTTTTATATCACTCTGTATATGAAATATATCTCAGAAACACTTTTGGCAAATGTTTTAGGGTATGGTTCAGATTTAGATATAGCTTCCATAAATATCTTTGCTCTATTTCAAGTTTATCGTGCACCAAATGGTTAGTATAAGTCCAAATTGAATGAGCGCAAAAACGATTTTGGGTGCCCGCTATTAGATATATCATACATATAGGTCTGCTAAATTTTATGGAGACCGGTTCAGTTTGGGATATAGCTACAGATTTGGAAATAGCAAAAAAAGGGGCAAATAGGATGGATTTTGATGAATATCGGTTCAGACTCATCGATTCACAGGGATAAATATATATATACCTCCTATGATTTTGATTTTAAAATATAACTTCTTTAAAACCATAATACCTAAACAATCATAGTTGGTTTGATTTCATTCTCATAAATTCCCCATATTTTTTGTTACTGGTAGCTCTACTAAATATGCAAAGTAAAATCAAAAGATCGGTCCTCGGACTGTTGGCCTCTCTTTATTTTACTTTAGTTTTTCTTTAAAATTTTTATTAATAATAGAATATTAATTATTGCTTTACGCCAAAGAAAGATAACCCTCACCAAAAATAACTACTAAACGGCAACTGAGTATTTTTTGGATTATTGAGTCATATTTTTGAAAACAAATTTGAAAATAACAGTCGGTGTGCTGACAGATATGTGGTATGCTTTGATCTTACTTTGTTCATACCATTTCAGACCATTTCGGCACACTCTATTAAACTAATAAATTTACAATTTTCCAAAGAAATAATTATCTTTAATTCAATATGACGGATTTTACCTAGGATTTCCTTTAAATAGCACCCGCCAGGTAATCCCCTAACCACAATATGTTTCCGATAAGAAGGCGTATAATCTGTTTTTCTTTTGGCGTACGTCAATTGATTTCATTTATCACGGCTTATCAATGCGAGACAAGTAAACAGAAGAAAATTAAAGAAAAAGTTGAAACAACTGGTGTGATTAAACTTAAAAATTCATTTCTCACCTAGAAATTACGTCAAGTCAACATGTGAGATAAAAAAACCAAACCACTTCAAACAAGTTTAATGCAAACACTTTGCCAGGAAAGCTTTTCCCGAAAACTTGTTATGTTTCTTCTTGGAAAACTAAATAAGCTTTAGCTTAAATGTCATTCGAGTAAAGTAGATGGAAAACAGCTGTTAATACGGAAAAGCTTAATTGAACAGCAAGTTTTCATGTCATTTTCGTTTTGTTGCATTTTCTGTCTGTGTCTCTTCGTAAACGAAGAAGGGGAACAAAACAAAAACCGAAAAACTTCGACAAAGAGTACTTTGGCACACTTTTCCCACACTTGCGTCTCCCATTTACTGGCTCCTTCACCCAACAATTTCATTCATATTTTCTGCCTTCTCTTTTTGAACGTTCACACAAAATGTATCTACTCAACGCACTATACCTCTTTCCCCGCCCACCCTCACAACCATTCCCTGTCTTGGCATTCTATGCATGTGTCTCGTGCTTGACCTGCATGAAATAAAAACATTACGTTTTAAGTGACCGAACACATTATCCCCTCTTCCCCTCCCCCACCACTTAGTTTTTCTTTTCGTTTGTGGGAAATTAGAGATGGCTGATTAGTTGGTATGTGGCGTGCGTGCGCTTGTTTACCATTCGATAATTGTGTGTAGACAGGTGATGATAGTGGTAGGGAGGTTTGGTTGGTGGCCCCAAGCTATCATTTCGTTGGTCATCAGTGTATGTGTGTGCGTGCGTTATGGGCGGAGGAGCACAGTGTGTAATTCTAGAAATTCATAAAATAAACAAATAAATCGATTCCAAGATAATCAGATAAAAAACCAATTCCATTACTAATAGCAGTAATTGTCTTGCGTCAAACATTAGTCATAACTGGGTACCTCTAATGGGATTTTTCAAAAGCGATCGGAACCAAACGATTTTGAATAAAAGATAAATTCAAAATATGTTTGGTTATTATATTTATAGAGGCTTTAAACATGCAAGCTATGACATTGACTTTGACATTCAAAGATTTTGGCCAATCATTAATAATTCGAAAAGGAAGAGGGATCAGTAAAAATAGTTAATTGCTTTTTTTGAAGGGCTAGAGTGTTCTTTGGGATAGTGAGTCACATAAACTATTGAAATAAAATACAAACAGTAAAGAAGAATTATTTTAGAAAAGTTAATTTGGTTATTTATTAGAAAGTACGAGTCGGATTGTTGACAGATATATAGTATCCGACAAAAAATCTCACTACAAAATAATTGGTTTATCAAGTATATTTGGGCAAAAGCACTACTAACAAAACAGCATTTTTACCCCTTTTTCCCCATGGAGGTATAGTTTCTCGAAGGACACGTACCCGAAAGAATAGGCCGGTATATTCATGTTTACCTTGGTCTATCAGAAATCAATATTTCCTTTTTGAATACAGAGTGACATAAAAAACTGCAACAAAGTCAAGCGCCATAATTTATATATATTTTTTTAAATGTTATTGAATTAAAGCAAAAAATGTCAGAAATAGCATCAAATTTTGGAATAAGTTTAGATTTGTTCGAATTGTTCGCCTTTGGCACGAATTATGGCCTTCAAACGGCCAATGAAACCATCACACGCTGCCCAAATGTTACTCTGTAGTATTTTGGCCCATTCCCGGCGAAGCGGTTGCTTGAAGTGATCGATACTTTGGTATTTTTTAGTGCCAACCTTGCTTTCCAAAATACTCCAGACGCAATAGTCCAATGACTTGGTATCCGGAGATTGTGGTGGCCAATGTGCTCAGGAAATGAAGTGAGGAACCTAATTTTGTAACTATTTTTGGGTGGCGTGTGGTGAGTGGGATGGCGCTGAGTTCTGTTGCAATGTCCAATGTCTGCGGAGAAAATATTTGCGTGCCCAAGGCTTTAAAACACCCTCCAGAATATTTACGCGGTAATATTCGGCATTTATTCTGATGTCACGGTCGATTAATACGAGCGTAGAGCGACCATCGGTCGTTTTTTTTTTTTCGGTTGCTGTGTAAGTTCTTGCCCTTTTTGGAATTTCAATGGCTTTACCCCGAGCTCATATTTCAATATTTGCCGAATGGAATATTGCGATATGTTCAGCACACGAGCCACTGGGACGCGGTTTTCGATCAAGTCGCCTCTTTACTTTTCAAACCTTTTCTGCTGATGTTTCTGTTTTCTTCCGTCCATTTCCTTGACGTCAGGCTACGCTACCAGTATCACGGCACGAGACACAAAGGACTTATTCAAATTTAAATGCTAGCCACTGAGACGCGGGTTTGCATTATGTAGCTTCTTTACTTTTTGAATCATTTCTGCTGATGTTGCTGTTTTCTTCCATCCACTTCCTTGTCGGGCTGCGCTACCAATATCACGGCACGAGAGACAAAAGACCTATTCACATTCAAATGCTGGAGTGCTCTAACGACAGTCACTTGAGGTTTTCCAGCCAAATATAAAGAAATCATATTATCACGCTTGAATTCCATCACGAATAACTTTTTTCTGGAAAATTCTCACCAAAATGCTTTTGTACGCTTGTAAACAATAGAATGAGCTGTAACTGGAATAATTTTAACAGTTGTCGGACGAGTGGCTTAGAAATGACAGCAGTCTGAAATTTGTTGCAGTTTTTTCATCTCAGTCTGTATAGTGTAAGAAAAGTGTTCGATTTGGGGTTTGTGGAAGTTGACTTTTACAAGGTACGATAAAATTACTAATTGGTACTAAATTTGACACAGAGTTTTGAAATAGAGCTTGCATTTTGAATATTGGTATTGAGATCACTATGAGTGTGTAAAGCTCAAATAAGGAAGAGGATTTAGAAATAGTATAGGAAAAGTACTTAAGTATAGAGTGTAGGAAAATTCCAGAATTGTGAGTATTGGTGTAGGCTTCCCTCTGAGTGTGCATTATTTAAATTAGGAGGTGGATTTGGAAGTGCTTGGTATATAGTGTACAAAACGTAATAAATGGTACTAAATTTGTTGTAGAGTAAAGGAAAAGGGATAGAATTGTGAATATTGGCATATTAGCCACTGTGAATGTTGAGCCTTTTGATAAGGAGGAAGGTTTAGTTTTGCGTGACATCTAGTGTACCAAAAGTACTGTATGATACTAAAGGTGGTATATTGTGTAAAGAAGAGATATAATTGCGTATTTAGGTGTTGGGATAACTGGACTTTAGAAGATGATTGGCATTTTTGTTTAGGATACCGTAGTTATTTTATTGTTACAAAATGTTTAGGGTTAATCCCATAATTTTAGTTCAATTCTTTGGTTCTTCATCTATTGGGTAAAAAGTTTTTTCAAGAGAGTTATTTTAAAATAAGACCTGGGGAGAATATTGCCGGACAAAAACCAAGGGAAGTGATGGGGACTTATGGCTCTTTCCCAACCATGATATTCCCTGCCTTACCCTATGGTAAACATTGAAATCTTTATCCACCAATAAATAAACTTTGTTTTTACAAAGCCATTTATTATGGGATTAAGCCTAACAATTTTGCAACAACGAAATCATTGGACTTTCGTATATATTTTAAATATAAAAAAGACCCATTATTACAAAAATTAATGAAACAAGCCCTCTTGAACACAAGTCTTGCCTCTATCTTACCTTATTTGTAAATTAATTTCTATGATCCTGTTTTGGATCCTCTGTTTTGATTGTGTCACCAAAAAATCAATTAATTTGTCTATCTATCTAAGACCCAGTGTCTTTGGCCAGTAAATTAAAATGTCCTTTTTAATGCAAACCACCTGATTCGATCTATCAATTTAATATTCAAATTGGGGCTTTGTGTTTGACTGACATGCATTGCATGAGGGTGACATTTAAAGGTGCGTGGGCATTAATTATATTTTTTTATTACTATAATTTAATGTCGATTACATCAATTTGATACTGTAATCAATGGAAAACAAGAAATAACCAAAAAAAAAAAAAAAAAATAATAGAGGCAACAAATAATTTAAGTGAAAAGGGTAATTAACCAATTCCTTAAAAGTGTTGCTTTAAATTTTCACTTCAGGTGAATGAAGCATAATTTGTTTATTTCCTATTTAGCGCCCCCAATGAATCATTTTTCTGTTTGGGGGATTTCCAATCACTCTCCAAATTAACTGCATTTAATGTTGATTGATGTCCAGATAGTCACAGGAAAATATATAATACGAGGAAATTATATTTTTTTGTCATGTACCGTATTACCAAATACTGACATGTGTGTGTATTTCCCCTAATTTTTGAAGAACACGTGAATATTATTTATTTATTAAAATGTCAAAGTTTTTTACACAACGGCACAAAAGTTTGTAGAAAGTACTATGAAAAATGGAACAACTTAATAATTCAGTAGTTAGTGTTCAGCACGTGTAAAATCGAGACTAGACGAAACAAAGGTAAAACTATAATTATTATTTTTACCCCCCTCTATATACCTTAAATCAAACAAAGATTACTAAACTTTCCTTTATATTGAAAAAAATGCATATACGAAATAAAAGTAAAAAACGCAACAACATAGGCTTGGGAGTTTGAAAAATCATTGATATGGGGGTCTACATTATTGTAAAATTACAACGAATACAGTTGTATGTTTTGAATGGGGAAAATCTCGAAACCTTAAAATACATGCCTAGAAATTGTTTTGAGGTGGATATAAACATACCTACATACACATTAGGGGTTTACACAAAAGTGTAATTCTTTAATCGATTGCATTTTTTTTATTTTTTTTATTATTTTTATTTATTTTTCAAGCATCCTGAAATAAGAAATATGCTAAAAAATCATTACAACATTGCAATTTGCAAAATACCTAAAATATTTCACTGTCTCAAGAGGAGTATGGAACAATTTTTCTTGCCTCAATATTCCTCACTTCTATCACCCCTCAGTAAAGAAAATTACTTTCATAAACTAGAACAGTGGAGTGTGACCTACTAAAAGCTTTTGGTATTTCGTTTCCACAACATTTTCGTTGTAGCGAAATCCTTTCATTTTTGGCCCAAATCAAGGTCAGCCGAACAAGCAATAAAACCAACCATAACTTCACACTTCAACTCACGTTTCGTTATTTATTTTTTCGTGAATTCTTTTACAACAGTCATAGCTGAAATTCATAACCTTCACCTTTAGATTCGCTGTTGCCAAACGCAGTAATTAAGGCATTCTACTTCCGCGCCCTGAACAATTGAAACCAGAAATAGACGAAATGACTTAAAAAAAAGTGTTAAATTTTTATCTCAATTTTTTGTTGCTTTGCACCACATAAAATGCTTACCTAATAAATTTCGATAAAAAAAATGAAACAGAGCCGAGCAGAGACCGACATTACGAATTAAAACAGGCTGTTCTAGATAAAGACGAACACAATTCTAAATAAACCACCAACGTTGTGTGGCAAATTTTTACTTACTCGTAGTAAATACACTGGGGGTAAATGGAATAGGTTTGTAAGTATAGTGTAACAATAAGGCAATAGGAAAGAAATTATGATAAATATATATTGCAAAAAAAAACGATTTTGCAACTGTTTTCATGGCTTTCTGGATCCGCTACATTATTTAATAATAAATAATAAAGACATAAGAGAATTTTATGACAAATAATATAGTAGAACATCTTTACTTGCTACGATTCCTTTGAAATGCTGTTATTACCATATTTTGAAAAAGCGGACCCTAAGACCCTTCGGTAACTCCTTAGAAGTTTAAAATTTACACCAAAAATGTGGTTATAAATAATATTTCTGAAGAAGATTTATTCCGAAAATACAAGGATTCAAATGAAATATTAATCCAAACATCTCAGAAAATGTTACAGAGGGAGGACTTGTTTCATTTATTTAGGATATTTTGCTATGTCAATTTTCAAAATGCTGATACACGTATCTTCTCTTTATACACTTTGTGTTGAGATTATATATTATATGGGGGCTATACGAAGACGTGTACTTACACAGACAATTTGCTGTCATAGGCCGTTGTATCCACTACGAACTTTAAATACCAAATTTGTAACATTTCCGGTGAATATTGTCGCTTAAATAACCAAAATATTGAAAATAGGGAGGTATCAGTATATGGGGGCTATATGAAGACGTGGGCCTGAACAGACAATTATCTGTCATAGGCTGTAAGACCCATTACGAATTTCAAATACCAAATTTGAAACATTTTCGGTGAATAATGTCACTGAAATCATCAAAATGCCGAAAAAAGGGAGGTACCATTATATGGAGGCTACAAAAAAAGTGGATCTACATGACCCATTTTCAATACCAAACAGTCTGCAGACATAATGCACATTTGAGTAAAATTTTATCAACCTGCTTCATTTCGTTAGGAAGCTAGAGTGATTTCCACAGAGGTACAGACGGCCGAACATCTCTAAATCGGCATAGAATTTTATGCTGATGAAGAATATATATGCGCTGTGGGGTCTAAAATGTATATTTCGAGGAACGACAAACTTTATATACCCTCCATACTTTATATACCCTCCATACAAAGTTCTGATTTTGAAATTTATCTGAATTTGTGGCAGAATATTTAAAAAAATAAAATCGACTAAAAGGGGTTTGAGCTTGGTCGGCCACTTAGGACAACAGCCTTCGCTTACTCTTCTATCTCTAATTTCATAATCTGCTCTGTTTTTATACCCTCCACCATACTATGGAGGGTATATTAATTTTTTCATTCCGTTTGTAACTCCTCGAAATATTCATGTCAGACCCAACAAAGTATATATATTCTTGATCAGCGTAAAATTCTAAGACGATTTAGCCATGTCCGTCTGTCTGTCTATCCGTCTGTCTGTCTGTTGTAATCACGCTATCTTTCGAACAAATTGAGATAGAAGGCTAAAATTTTGCACACATGTATATTTTGCCAGTAGGCAGGTTAAGTTCGTAAATGGGCCATGTAGGTCCAAGTTATCATATAGCCCCCATATAACGGTACCTCCCGATATCGGTATTTTGATGATTTTAGCGACATTATTCACCGGAATTATTTCAAATTTGGCATTTGAAGTTCGTAATAGATACTACAGCCTAAGACAGAAAATTATCTGTGCAGGTCCACGTCTTCGTGTAGACCCCATGTAATGGTACCCCCCGATATTCGGTTTTTTGATGATTTTAGCGACATTGTTTACCGGAATCGTTTCAAATTTGGTATTTGAAGTTCGTAATAGATACTACATCCTAAACCAAAAAATGAGCCATGTAGGTCCACGTCTTCATATAGCCCCCATATAACGGCACCCCCCGATATTCGGTATTTTGATGATTTTAGCGACATTATTTACCGGAATCGTTTCAAATTTGGTATTTGAAGTTCGTAATATATACTTCATCCAAAGTCAAAAAATGAGCCATGTAGGTCTACGTCTTCATATAGCCCCCATATAACGGTACCCCCCGATATTCGGTATTTTAATGATTTTAGCGACATTATTTACAGGGATTGTTTCAAATTTCGCATATGAAGTTCGTAATGGATACTTCAGCCATGCCAGAAAATTGTATAAGCATTCGGTATTTTTAAGATTTTAACAGAATTTTTAACGGGTTTTATTTTTTGGAAATTACCAAATTTGTACCAAATGGTGGAGGGTATTAAAAGTTCGGCCCGGCCGAACTTACAGCTTTTTTACTTGTTTACCGGATGTTACACACTTTGCAGCCACAATGAACTTGTAAAACGCTCTCCACCATAAGCCCAGGACCAACATTTCGGTGTATGGTACAAAAAGCAATATTAACTCGTAAATACATAAACTTATCCAATTTTCCTCCACTATATCTATGTAGGTGTACCCTCGCATAAGCGAAATGTGCAAACTTGACTTTGAAAATTAGCCGCCACTGCTGCCTCTGTCGTTACACACAAAAACCGCTCAAATCCAAATCAAGCAACCAAAAACTTGACATCAAATTTCGTGAACAGAACAGACCCGGATCAGAACAAAAACAGTATCACACGAAGAACCAAAAGCTTTTCGACAGAAAAAAAAAAACAAGAAAAAAAACAACTTTTGTTTTAGTCTCCCAGCTGTTTGCTGTTTTACTGATTGTTTGCGTGCAAAGAACTTTTTCTGTGCAAATCAGATAAAGAGCGGTAGCTATGACTCGGCCTAGCTGGGTGATACATTCAAACACACAGCCAGCAGAACACCATTGAAATAAATCAAATCACTGAAGAATATATGGGAATGTTTGTTGTACGTTTCGTGCGATAGCCCATCAGCGGCAGCGACAGCGGGCAGTAACAACAACGCCAGGCGTTGTTGGATTCTATCAAAGCCCAAATCATCCACAGCAGACGCAGGCAAACAGTTGTTGAGTTGCCTTCGCTCAGGGCACACACATCGAGAGCAAATTTATTCAGTTCGCATAGCTTTTACAAAAGTGTTCTTGTTTACCATTCTACTATTGTTGTCGTCGGTGGCTTTTAAAGCTGACAGCAGTGGACAATTTATAATCGGCAGTCGTTTGTTTTTGAAAAAAAAAATCAAGAAAATTACAAAGTAAACGTGTTCTTAAATTAATTCAAGAAAATATTTGAAAAAAAAAGAAAAGAAATTTAGATAGAATTCTGTGTGATATACCTACCCAATTTATGTTATTGTTTTTCCATCTGCCATCGGTGGATACGAAAAAAGTTTCTGTTAAAGGACATTGAAAGCTTTCTGCATTTTCTCTCTCTCTCTGTATGCGTGTGTGCGAGTGTTGATTGTGTGTACAACAATATGCGTGTCTAAAGGATACACGGAAAGCTTTTCATTGAGACTTACGATGTCAAAGTGATAACAGTTGATGAAATCAACTAAAAAAAACACAAAGAAAACAAAAACAGAAAACCTCAAGCATTGAGCATAAATTGTGTACACGCTTAAGAAGAAAGATGAACAAAATTATATAAAAGTGCAAGTGAAAATTAGTCAACAAAAGAATACTAGATATATATTTTTTAACAGAGCAAACGGCAACATTTACCTACCTAGAAGTGATTTTTTAAAAAATAATTACAATCCCAACGTTAAGCATTTTAGTTTTTATAAAGAATACATTTATTTTTGATATAAATATCTATCAGTTGATTAAGTGACAACAACAGCTACAATATGGGAACCATGCCTACTTTGGATCAAATTAAATTGGGCCTAAAGTAAGTGGAAAAAAGATTGTATTTTTTATTTATTTATTTTTAATATATAATTTTTATATATTATAATAATTATGTGTGTATATGATACAGATATATATTATATTTTAATAAAAAATATATATTTTTGTTTTTTTTGCTTCTCTTATAAATAATACGAAAATAGGCATATGTTTTTATTAGCCTCCTCATTAGTTTTGGCATGACAAGCCATTTTCTCTCAAGTGCAAACATATTTCCACCATTTCCGCAGTAGAAGACAACAACAAGAAATTTCGCGTTCCCCCAAAATATTCTATTCTTTTATTTTGTGTTATAATTATGTCGGAAAATAATGTTTTTTTTTTGTGGCTAAATTTATTGTCTCGAATTTGTGAAAATTATTGTTTATGACAACAACACCAAAAACAACAGTGTAGGCTATACATATTGTCATTCACAAAATTTTGAGAAAAACAAACTTCTATAGACGATATACATATACTACATACTGAAGCAAATTAACATAATACCCATACATATGTGTACATAAGTATCTATGTACACATGTTTTGTCAGAGATGTCCAACATGATTTATTGCCGTTTTTATCTTATCATGGAGATAGGGATATATATGAAGGAGACTAGTTGGAGACCTGGATGGGAAATTTTTGGCATTAAGAATGTTACTTTAAACTGTCTAACATATAGTTTTATACCCTCATCATATGGTTCTGCCTTAGTTTGTCTTTTTTGCGATATTCACTGAAATAACTCATTTTCTTATTAGATATCATTTAAGAGGAAACTACCGAGATTTTTAAAATTTTAAGAAAAAATGGGCATTAGCTTCTGATTTGAAAATGTTATACCTATGTAGCGGAAAGGCCGATATTTTGTCCATTTTATATTACGATGTAGGGTAAGTGTGCCTAAGTTCGGCATGTCCCAGTAGTCGGCACTTTTTATTTTTAAGCCCAAATAAATGAAACTATTATAACTAAATGTATTTTGCTTACTTCAAATATATTGTCAGCTATCTTTGTGTACAATTTCGCTAAGAAAAGATGATTTATTCCAATAAAAATTAATTTTTTGTCTGTGAAGGTCCCCAACAATCCATATTCTTAAGAAAAGTACAATAAAGACGTCGAATCATTTTAACTAAACAAAAAGATTATATTTTAATGAATCAATTTATTATTAATTATTCTTACAAAAAAATTGGTATGCCTACTGTTGGAACATGCCATACCGACAATTAGCAAGTGGTGCCGACTACTGGCAAAAAAGCATTGTTTTAATAAAACTACAAATTTATGAAATTTAATAAAAAGTTATTAAAACTCAATTTATTATTGCAAAAACTATACAAAATTTCGAATCTGAATAAAGTAACTTTGTAATAATTGAAATGTTCCACTCAGAATAGTGAGCGATTAAAAACGCGAAAATCCTAAAAGTGCCGACTACTGGTACACTTACCCTACGAAGTTTGGTCTATATCCGATGTGTGCTCTGTTTTTTGAAAAATATAGTTCTTTTAAAGTTTTGAACTTTCTTTATTAAAAAAATTAGGCGATACGAGTATATCTCAGATTCATACTAGCTAATTTTTTAAGGAAAATTCGGTATTTTCTTCATATATTTTTAAAATAGTGATTTTTTTAAATGGCTTTATATGGATTTGCTACAGATAAGCGGACCAATAATCATTTTTTGGGACGCAGGATTGGTATTCTAATTTCCAAATGTAAAAAAATTCGTTAAAATATGCCTCTATAATTTAAAAAATTTCGAATATCAGGTGCTACAATTATATGGGGCTTTAAGAAAACGTGGACCTTTGCAGCTAACTCCCTGTCAGAGTAGGTGGTGTCGTTTACGAACTCATAACACCATAATATATAATCCTGCTTAAAATTGTTAGTAATACCATCAAAATACCGAATATTGGGAAGTACCGCTATATAAGGGCTATACTAAGGTATGGATATGTATAGGTAATTTTCTGTCAGTAATATGGTAGCTAAACAAAGAGGTCGATCTGCACATGCAATTTTCTGTCAGTGTAGGTGATACCCATTACCAACTCTAAATACCAAATTTGAAACAATTTCGGTGAAAAGTGTGACATCATCAAAATACCGAAAAACTTAAGGTACCGCTATATGCTTATACGAAACCGGGTACCTCTACAGCCAATTATCTGTCAGAGAAAGTGGTGCCTATTATGAACTCCAAATACCAAGTTTGGGATAATTTTGTTAAAAAATTTAGCTGAACTCCTCAAAATACCGAATATTGTGAGGGACCGATATATGGGGGCCATGCGAAGGCGTGGATCTGTACAGAAAATGTTATGTTATAGCTAGATTGTAACTATTGCGAACTTCAAATACGAAATTTGAAACATTTTCGAAAAAAACAAATGGGACGCACATCACCAAAATGCCGAATAGCTGGGGATATAGTTATATAGGGTTTATTCCAAAAACTTGGACCTATATACACAGTTTATTACAACGATGGGAACACTTACCTCCAATTTTCAGCAAATTCGGTTTGAAATTGTGACTAAAACACCCAAAAGCCCATTTAAAAAAGTCCTGCAAACCTAAAACACCTCGGAGTAAAATGTAACGGAAACTAGAGTGATTATCACAGACGGACAGACAGACAGGTTGACGGGCATGGCTAAATCGACTACTTCAAAACATCAAGAGTCGGCCTTCACCCCTACATGAGACCAACTAATATTGAAAAAATTCGAACAACCCAAATTTTAAGATGTAGATCAATCCCGTTGAAAATTGAAGCTGAGACCTTTGATACCCCGAATATAAGGAGATATCGCTAGATAATGAACCTCACCAGGAAATCTTCTGCAGGAAGGTTTTGAATTCTCTTAAAATCAGAAACGAAAAATTACCGTTAATTTGGACTCAAATATCGAATATTGTAAATACAAGTTACTGACTCATTTAGGACAGGTTTGAAGGGCACTAGCCAATTATCAGGAAACTTTCCAACTTCTTGAAATGAAGGCTGTTATCACTTTGTTTAAATAAAATGCAACTAATATCATAACTGTTTTTAGTGTAAAAAATGTTCCTCGACACAATGGACCCATTCCCAGAGTCCTAAGTCTGTTAGTTTCCGCGATATTTGCGATCGTTTGAAGTTGAAGGGCACTAGTCAATTTTCAGGAAAATTTCCAACTTCTTGAAATGAAGGCTGTTATCTCTTTGTTTAAAAATGTTCCTCGACACAATTGAACCATTCCCAGAGTCCTAAGTCTGTTAGTTTCCGGAAGTGCACCTCTTTCTTTCGGAAGGCGTGTGTTGGGGGCATTAAAACTGACAATAACTCATTTGTTCTTGAATGAGATATTAATTTTTTTATTTCAACGTCCCAGGCTGACGTCTGATGTTCTTCGGAAGGGAGTTCGTTCCGGCTAGCTTCGACCAATTCGTTAGCTTTTTTGTTTTCGACCAGATAAGACTTATTTTTTACTTTCATTGGTTTTGCTTTGAGAGAGGAATTTGATGCCTCAAAATCATATTTTAATAAAACCAATATAATTTTCGTTACACCCCAATACACACACTTGTGGGTATGTACATGACTGAGGTTATTCGAACAGCTGTTTTTGTCATGTTTTCGTTTATTTTTTTCTCGTGACAAATATTCTTGCGGAAATTGTTGTTTCATGATGCCCAATACCAAGAATAACATTTCACTTTTAATTATAGCAAAAAATGTTTTTTTTTTTTTTTTTTTTTTTTTTTTTTGCCAAACAACATATAAACATGCGAAAAATTGCGGGCCATAAAAACTATGCGGATTTAGAATAATCAAAACAATCTAGACTCTAAACATTCATCATCAGCCCATAAAACTTTTATACAAATACATAGTCTGAAGGTTTTGCTTCTTGGCAGATAAACAAAAAAATGTTGATAGTGGATGGAAATGTATTAGTAAAATGTAGTTTTCCAAAAAAAAAAAAAAAAAATAAAAATATGAATTAGAGGTAGACAGAGAATACCATTTTGGTACAGATTTTTTTTTTTTTTTTTTGACAAAAAAAAGAGAATAGTATAATCTTTTGCTATTACTTTATATAAGAAAGAAACATATAGGCCAAAAATTTCATCCATATATTTTATTTCCATTCATTTTCTGGAAAAAATAGGTCAACATTTATAGGAATGATTCATAAAATTTCTCCAAATTACAATTACTTATATCACAGGTTCTTAATATAATATTTACACATTATCAAATTCCATTAGGATTAAAAATATACCGCAAATGACAATTTCACCATTACCTTCGCCATTATTGCACCTAAAAATGCATCTCTTAATACTCCTCTCTTTAATTTTAGGTAATATTTGTTTTACAACACATATTTCCTGAAAATTCCCTTGGATATATGCGTTATTCACAGCAAACATCGATGCTACTCTCAGACTAAAGAAAATCAACACTTCTCCACTCGCTTTAGAATTCCCATTTCGAAATTGAAATTTTTGTTTGTATATCTTGCGCACAGGTGCAATAAACAAACCGCCAAAAGAGGGTGGTGGCGATAGTCAATAAAATCGTATCAGCAACACGAGATCCAACCAAAATTGGGTCAATAAAAATTTTCGTTTCGTACAAATTCACTTTGAATGGGAATTGTGAGTGTGAATGAACGGTGGAAACTTGTGTTATCAGTGGGCTAATATTTATTCTATTACTTAATTTGTCTAATGACAGCAATCGTTTAATTATAATATTTATTATATTTTTTTTTTTGGTGTTTTACAAGTGGCCAACACATTTTGTGGTAGGCACAAACTACATACATACATACAATGTCTTCTGATATGAGAAGGAACTAATTTAAATCATATTGATGTAGTTGTGGTAATGGCATGTGGTTTCTTCTAGGATTGTCCAAATACATCAAAACATTATTCAGCAAAATGCAAGTAATTTGAAAATGACAAGAATAAATCGACTATATAAATAAACCCAAAAAAAACTAAGCATTACTTCATAATAATTGAATATAGTTTGAAGAACATGTGTGGCGGAGCTAATTGAGGCCATAACTCCTTTGCTCATCATACTATGCTAGTTAATGGGATTTTAGACCTGGCTGCCCAATATTGTTTCGCCTTCATACTTTCTGACGAATTAACAAATTTATACCATTTTTGTTGTCTGGACGAGGTTGTGTAGCAACGAGCCACCTATGTGTTCAGTCTACGTTGTATGAGCGTAGAGCAACTCCCGATGATGTGTTACACCATTTTCACCTCTTCGTTTCCGCAACTGCAGCAGTGATCAATATATGAAACTACTAGATGCTTTGGATGGGTTTCAATAGGATATTAGACATTTAGTAGGCGATAGGTTTGATACAGGGTTGCCCATATTCAACGGACCTTTGGGCCCATTCCAATCGACGAGGCTTGTCCGCAGGCAACATTCTTTGCGTCAATTGAATTTTGTACGGGAACAAATGCAAATCAATGTGAATAATCCATTGTAAAGTGGACCGAGCCATGCCCAACTGCTGAGAACGGCGTTTTTGGGATGTTCTTGGGGACCTCTCAACACTGGCTCGTACGGCAGCGATATTCTCGGCCGATCGCCTTGGTCGACTTTTATATGGCCTCTTCGGATTAGAAAGAGCCTTACTCACCCTGAGGGACTTAAGGCATGACTAGATCGATAGTATCTGTCTTTCTTTATTCGAAATCCGCCTTCAAAATTCAAAAACTGCAAACGCAATAATTTTTTTTTAAATTTTATAGAATGAAAACAACAAAATTCGAAGATAGCATCAAATTTTAGAATACTTTTAGATTTGTTCGAATAGGTCACCTTTGGCATGAATTATGGCCTTCAAACGCCCATTAAACGTCACACGCTGCCCGAATGTTTTTCTGCGGTATTTTGGCCCACCGAAGCGCTTGCTTAAGGTGATCGACACTTTGATATTTTTTATTCCCAAATTTGTTTTCCAAAATACTCCAGACACAATAGTCCAACGGATTGGTATACGGAGATTTTTGGAAGGCATTGTGCGCTGGAAATTTAGGGAGTAACCTCATTTTGTAACCATTCATGGGTGGCGCGTGCTAAGTGCGATGGTGCTGAGTCCTGTTGGAATGTCCAAGGTCTGCGGCCAAAATGTTTGCGTGCCCAAGGCTTTAATACACCCTCCAGAATATTTTTGCGATAATATTCAACATTTATTCTGATGCCGCGGTCGATTTATACGGGCGGAGAGCAACCATCGGCTGTCATAGCGGCCCACAAAATCACCACGGTCGGCGCTTGAGTTCTGGTGGCCAACCGAAGGTGCACATTTTCAGCTGACCTCTTCTGGACAACGAACGTTTTCTCATCTGAGAAAAGCAAATTCGGCAGTTCACCACTTACGGCCTAGCGAAGCAACTCTTTAGCTCTTTTGAGTCTTTTTTCTTTCTGTTGCGATGTAAGTTCTTGCACTATTTGGCATTTCAATGGCTTTAACCCGTGCTCATTTTTCAATATTCGTCGAATCGAGTATTGCGATATGTTCAGCTCACAAGCCATATTTCGGCCTCTGCGTCGTGGGTTTCGATCAAGTCTCTTCTTTACTTTTCGAACTATTTCTGCTGATGTTGCTGTTTTCTACCTCCACTTCCTTGACGTCGAGCTACGCTACCAGAATCACGGTAACAAGCGATGGTACGAGACACAAAAGATTTATTTACATTTAAATGCTGGAGTGCTCTAACGATAGCCACTTGTGGTTTTCCAGCTAAATATAAAGAAATCACGCTTGAATTCCATCACGAATAACTTTTTTTTCTGGAAAATTCTCACCAAAATGCTTTTGTACGCTTGTAAAGAATATAAGGAGCTGTTTTAACAGCTTTCGGACGAGTGGCTTTGAAATGACAGCAGTCTGAAGTTGGTTGCAGTTTTTTTATCTCACTCCGTATTGTTGTTCTCACTGTGAATCGGAAGCGTGGCTTGAAAGTTTTGCTTAAAATCAAAAAAAAAAAAAACTGCATATTTCGAGATATCGATAAATCTAAGCGGACTTGTAGTGGGATTCTCCAAATCATTTTTATACCCTACAACACTATGTGTTGGGGGTATTATAAGTTTGATTGGGCCAAAATTTATGTAACACCTCGAAATATTGGTTTCCCATATAGGAAAGTATATATGGATCTTCCTAGCGCGCCGAGCTGAGTCGATCTAGCTATGTATGTCCGTCCGTCCGTCTGTCCGTCTGTCCGTCTGTCCATGTTAATTTGTAATCACTCTACAGGTCGCAATTATGGTCCGATCTTCACGAAATTTAGAATGGAGGAGGGTCTTAGGTCAGAATAGAACCCTATTTCTTTTGGAGATGATCGCATAATATTTAGGGGTTGAAATGGACCAAATACTGAAAAAATGTCGGATTTTGCAGTAGCTATACAGGTCGCAATTATAGACCAATCGACGCGGAATTTCGCATGTAGCTAGAGTTTAGGGCGGGGAAGAAGCCTACCAATTTGGGTGGTCATCGGATAATATTTAGCGTGTAAAATATACCATATCTTTTGTGTTGAAAAAATTCAAAATTTTTCATTAAACCACGAATATTTTAAATACCGGCGAAATCACAAAGCCATGACAAGGTTACTTCTGACCTTTACATTGATGTTAACATCCAACAAATCGGATATATAGCGAAATATGTGCGATATATATGTCTATCAAAGAAGATATGCTTGAAAGATCTCTTGTATGTCGAGAACGGCTGAACTGATTTCGACAGTTCTCATTAATTCAGAATGGCCTCTTGGCAGGAAAGAAAAAACGTCTAAAAAATCGCATAAAATATGTCTATGAAGATGAAAATATTGATTTTTTAAAATTTTCTCATATTTTTTCAATTTTGTCATATTTTTGGCATATTTTCATTTTGAATTAAACGTTTGGTAATATTTCTACAGCTAACAAAACTAAGTAGTTAGGATATCAGGATATCATATACAGATCGCATTTATGGCCCGATCCTTACGAAATTTTGCATGGGGATAAGATGAGGGTTAGAATAGAAGCCTACTCTTTTTGGAGATGATCGCCATATATTTAGGGGTTGAAATGGACCAAAAAACTGCAAAATTGTCAGCAGGTCGTAATTATCAACCGATCCTCACGCACATTTGAATGGGGGTTACCGGACATTGCAAAAGCCAAATTGGAAATGAGCAAATTAGTTTAAGTTGCTATTATTCGAAAATTAGAGAACGAAACCTGATGGTTTTCTTTTATTATTTGGCACAATATCTTGTGGAATTCTTTCGAGTATCTCGCCTATATAAACTGTATCATTTATTATAGTGTTGTAGGGTATTCAACGGTCGGCCCCGCTCGACTGTAGCCTTTGCTTACTTGTTTTGAGTTACTGACAAATATTGGTAAAATTAAATCACAAAATTATGAATTAATTGTCTAAATAAAAGTTGACAACACTGTTGCTATCAGTAGCACTTAACGACTACTTTATTTTGGTCACTAACAGCCCGAAATATTTTGTTAATTATCGAAATTATATGCATTTCAATGCTATCGATTTTTGTGGGTAACTCCAAAAATGAGTGAGAAAATCGTACTACTGAGATCTTATTCTCATACCAGTTATCCCGGGCATATTACATATGTTAGTAATACATTTCAAAATTTCATTTAATGTTATATTCTTTGATCTGAATTTCAATAAACATGCGACCCGAGAAATTGTCAAAATAAAATCAAATTAGAATTTTTGCAGTTCAGAATGGTTTGCCGATCTAGAATATATTCATTATACATGGGGGCAGATCAAGATTTCATGATGTTGCAAAAGGATGATAATATTTTGAATATTGAATTTTATTGCTACTCTCCGGTCGATCGTAAATGCCAAAATATAAATTTTAAATAAAATTCTTCAAAATTTTCCAACAGTTTATTTTAAAATATTTTTATTTATTTTCCGATACAATTTCTTAATTTACTATATATTTCTTGACCTCTAAACAATTTATTGAGTGACATATCCCCCCATGCCAACATTCTAATACCAAAATCCCCCAAAGGAGCCATAATCATAAAACAATCAAGTCGCAGAGATAAGTTGTTATAAAAATCCACACCACACATGGTCTTCATCAATTGTGGTTTGACCTTGAACTATTCGAAGAATATGCCATACCATACGTGTGCCCATTCCAAATAATCACCAAGATTCCGTACTAAATTTCCAAATTTGTGATTAACAATGACTTATCATCAGACCACACCAATGCACACACACTCAGACACACACGTGCGTTCTCCTAGGCCCAGCAGAGAAGACGATGCTAATTGGCAGCTGCTATCAGCTGCCACCTGCCCCCTACTTGTATTAATCGAATGCCACCAAATGCTCGGCTGATAAGCCCTGACTGGTTGATTGACAGACTACCACTGAATGCTCCATAATAATAAAAATCACAATTGCAATAATTTGTTGTTAGACCCCGAGTGGAATATTTTAATTATGTTGATAATTTCCCCTTGGCGTTTTTCTGGTTGTGTTTTTCTTATCGTTCCCCTCATTTAAATGTTGCTCTGAAAATTTAATGCCATTTTTCGATCTGTGACAATAATAATCATTATGGACGTGAATTTATTTAATAAATTAATTTTTATTTGTTCGTATAAACAAATGGTAATTTGTTCATCACTGTCAATTTATTAAGCTTGGAAACTAATTATACCAAGAGTTGTTGCTGTTGTCACAGTGTTGTTGTTGTGTTGTTTTTTTGCCATAAACAGTTCGTTGGAAAAACGAATTAACTAATTTAAAAAATAGTGAGTTAATTAAAATTGCCGCATTCCGCCGACAATGTTGAACCAGTACATGCCGTAAATTAGGCTATGTTCTAAATTTAGTTCGAATGGTTCCACCATTCGTGCTAATTTAGGTGGGTAGTCAATTTTAGCGGAGATATTTACAATTTGCCAAATATGGCTTATTAAAATGCATTTGTGGACAATAGGATGGTCTTTTGTAAGAATGACGAAAAAAAGAGGACACAATAGCCAATAAAGTAGCCAGTGAAGCTGACGTAGGACTTATATAATATATTGCCAGAAAATCTCCCACCCAAGAATATTATTAGCTTCACATTTGATGTGCCCTGAGGCATGGGTGTAATTGATTTAAAGTCCATTTTTACAGATGTTCATCAATGAAATATTTCATTGTTTACCAAAAATTTAGCAAGATTTATCACCTGCTTAAAAGTCTGAATTATTTTCTCTTAACAAAATATATATATTTTTAAAATTATAATCATTTAAAAATGTCATTGTCTACGCAAATTGAAAATTATAAATCAAAATGACTCACTTACAAAAAAGAAGGAAAAGTTTGGTGTCATGCCAAAAAGTACATCAAATATTTGTGTACTGACGATAACAATGGTTGATTTTTTGTCGGTGATTTTAGTTGTGCGTTTTTTTTTTATCTAAAATGGAGAGTTTATCTAAACTGAACATAATTGGCCATTTTGTATGTACAAAGGGCTTATTGTAAAAATATGGAGATATGATAAGGTTAATAGCTTTGGTATCTGATAGACAGGCACTGAATATACCTTGTTGTCGGGGTAAATGTTGTCGTTGTCTTATAAAGGGGGATTTTTTAAAAGCTATAGGAAAACAAGGCCGAACGTTAAATACCCTCCAACATTATGTAGAGAAAATGTTTATATTTAGCAGTTTATACGAAAACGTGGGCCTGAATACACAATTTTTTATCATAGGCTGTAGTAGCCATTACGAATTTAAATACGAAATTAAAAAGAACTTCCGATAAATAATGTGCATAAAATCGTTAAAATATCGAATATCGGAGGGTACCGTTGTGGGCTATACGATATCGTGGACCCAAATAGACATAGTGCTTAGCAAGAACTTCCAGTTTGGATTTTTAAACAATTCCATTGAAGAATGTAGGTACAATCATCAAAATACCGAATATGGAGAGGTACCATTATATGGGGATTCTACGATATCGTGGACCAACATAGAGAATACTCTTTCAGGGGGTAAAGTTCTCAGAAGGAACTCCTTTCATGGATTTCCAGAAATCAAAATACCAAATATCGGGGGTACCGTTATATGGAGGCTATGCGGGCATAGCTCATCTTCGAACTCGACCTCTCGACAGATCGTTGCAAAATTCTAGCTTCCTATCTTTATTCGTTTTGACCTTAGAATGATAACAACAGATGAACAGACGGATTGACGTATATATGTTCGGACGGAGAGGGCTAAATTGTCTTAGGATTTTCCGCCGATCAAGAATAAATGACGAACGTAAAGTTCAAAAAAAAAAAAAAAAAGGCAAACACCATAATTTTTATTTTTTTTTTTTAATTTTATTGAAAGGAAGCAAAAAATGTGGGAAATAGCATAAAATTTTAGAATAAGTTTAGATTTGTTCAAATTATTCACCATTGGCACGAATTATAGACTTCAAACGGCCCATGAATCCGTCACATGCTGCTCGAATGTTCCCCTGCGGAATTTTGGCCCATTCCCGGCGAAGCGCTTGCTTGAGGTGATCAGCACTTTGGTTTTTTTAGTGCCAACATTGCTTTCTAAAATACTCCACACACAATAGTCCAAGGGATTGGTATCCTGAGATTTTGGTGGCCATTGTGCGCTGGAAATGAAGCGATGAACCTCATTTTGTAACTATTCTTGGGTGGCGCCTGCTGAGTGCGATGGTGCTAAGTCCTGTTGGAATTTCCAAGGTCTGCGGCCAAAATGTTTGCGTGCCCAAGGCTTTAATACACCCTCCAGAATATTTTCGCGATAATATTCGGCGTTTATTCTGATCCCGCTTAATACGAGCGGAGAGCGACCATCGGCTGTTATGATGCCCCTCACCATCATCATGGCCAGCGCTTTGGTTCTGGTGGCCAACCGAAGGTGCACATTATCAGCTGTCCTCTTTGGCAAGTAAACATGATCATTCTGTTTGTTTACAAACTGTTGGACAACGAATATTTTCTCAAAATTCGGTAGTTCACCACTTTCGGCCAAGCGAAGCAACTCTTTAGCTCTTTTGAGTCGATTTTCTTTCTATTGCGGTGTAAATTCTTGCACTCCTTGGAATTTCAATGGCTTTACCCCGAGCTCATTTTCAACATTTTGCGAATGGAATATTGCGGTATGTTCAGTTCACGAGCAATTTTCGGCCACTGCGACGATCATTCTTTACATTTCGAACAATTTCTGCTGATGTTGCTGTTTTCTTCCATCCATTTCCTGGACGTCGGGCTATGCTACCAGTATTATGGTAACGAACGATGTTACGAGACACAAACGATTTATTCACATTTAAATGCTGGAGTGATCTAACCATAGCAACTTGTGGTTTTCCAAACAAATATAAAGAAATCACACTATCACGCTTGAATTCCATCACGCATATCTTTTTTTTCTGGAAAATTCTTACCAAAATGTTTTTGTACGCTTGTAAACAATATAATGTGCTGTCACTGGAATAAATTTAACAGCTGTCGGACGAGTGGCTAGGAAATGACAGCAGTCTGAAGTTAGTTGCAGTTTTTTCATCTCACCCTGTACCCTCTGTAGCCATATGTCTGAGTTCTAAATTGTTTGCTTAAATCTAGATTGTTCTCCCATTGGCTTAACTTCATACAGAGACTTGTGTTTTTCGGACAGATTGCCAATGTTTGCTAACCGCAACCAATATCATGACTTCATTTCCGCGAGGGGAATGTTATTAAATTTTTAAATATTCTAAAGTCTACAGCACGTACATTATGGAAAATCTCCATGTTTTTCTTTTTCTAAAATTTGTTTATTTCATGAAAAGGAAAATATCTAAAAGCATTTCTTGGAATCATCTATCTAATCATCAAACAAACATCCCCTATTTACATTTGCCTAGTTTTGTTAATCAAACCTCATTACCAAGTAAAAATTTCCTACCAAATTTTCTTAAAATATTCGCTCCCCCTTAAAACATTCTGCAGTAATTTGTTTGCCATCAAATGTGTTCCTCTTATCACGAACTTAACAGCATATTCGTTTATTAGTCACTCGATTCTTGATTAATAAGTATCTACTCGGCTGAATGGCATACGCCATTGTTCATAGTCACGGTATTAGATGGTCAAATGAACACGAGCACATTTGAGGTATTGGGATGTAACGAAACATTTTAAGATCAATTTCCTTTCTTTTTAAAAGCTTTTGCCACTCAATCACTAGTAGACGGTACACCCCAAGACACAGCGGTGAAAGACAAATCTATATAATATGTTAATTTTTGATTTGTAGCCAAAAAATGACGACAACACCATTTCATTTGCATCCATCCCACCATCTCTGCCAATGGCATAGATTTCTTGCAGCAGGTAGAAAGGAAGGGAGTGCAAAAGACAATGGACAGCGCGAATGGCGATAACAAACAGCTTTGCCGTCACTCAGTTCATAAAATAGAGTCACAGATAATCGAAATAAAAATAATCAATCTATAAATAAAATAACAATATCGTCATCGCCATCTCGCCGACAACCCGCCATTAACAGACCCATAGCTTTGCTATTTCATAGCTTTGCCCAGCCGAAAAACACCAACGACTGTTTGTTTGGCAAATCTTTTGCCTGTGAGCCAATAATGTTATTTGAGCATCAACGAAACGAAGCAAACAAAACTACAAAAGAAAGAAACCCGACACAAAACGTTCTGAAATCTTCTTAAAATAAATCAATCAATGAAAAAAAAATCACACACACACATCGAGGGGAAATCGTAACGAATTTAAGACTAGAAGAATCATCGATACACGTGAATTTGATAGAATAATTTTGCCAAATTCTTTTATATTCCAAAGCAAATAATGGGGTTTTGCTGAGAAGCCATTGTGAGCAACAAAAATAATGGGTATTGAAATTAAAAGCCATGATATTGTCAAATTCTTATTATATTTTCCGATTGTGAAATAAGAGACAGCAATTGTGGCAGAGTAAAATATATGACAGTAAATTAAAAACAAATCTCTATGACGATACGAAAGGGTACGCGAAAAAAAATTTTTTTTTAAAAAAGTGTCTAGTCCAAGGCCCGGCCCTACTAAACCGATCTGGACAATTTAGGTATAATTTTAAAGTTAATGAAAATACCTACCGAACAAGTGGCGATAATTGGCATCGTTCAAAGACATTGGCATCGTTCAAATAATGGGTATTGAAAATAAAAGCCATGATATTGTCAAATTCTTATTATATTTTCCGATTGTGAAATAAGAGACAGCAATTGTGGCAGAGTAAAATATATGACAGTAAATTAAAAACAAATCTCTATGACGATACGAAAGGGTACGCGAAAAGAATTTTTTTTTCAAAAAAGTGTCTAGTCCAAGACCCGGGCCTACTAAACCGATCTGGACAATTTAGGTATAATTTTAAAGTTAATGAAAATACCTACCGAACAAGTGGCGATAATTGGCATCGTTCAAAGACCCATATCTCTTGATCCAAGAAAGATAATAACACATATTTTAAAAGGTTGTTGTGTCAACTATAATTTAGACTTCCAAAATTGGGTCTATTTCTTTTTTTACTTTCAGGGCATTGCTTTAACCGAAACGTTTTAAATAACACCATCATTTGACCACTTGTTGGATAGGTATTTTCATTACAATGTAAATGATACTATATGTAGTTATATATATCTAGGTTTAACCCGGGTTTTGGACCCGGGCTTTTGGGTGAAATATGCGAGTACCCGATTGCGACCTCTAAGAAAAAAATACTTTCCCGCAATCAATAAGAAAAAAAGAAAAAATGCACAGTTTTTACAAAATTAGAGTTAAACCAAAAATCCTATGAAATAATTTTATAGGGCCTAGAGGGTCGGCCTCTTTTGCTGTTAAATAACACTTTTTTTCCAAAAGTATGTCCAATTTAGGAAATTAATACATTTACAAATTTAAAATCCAACAACGTTTGAATTTTGTTAGCCCGAATTAGCCTCTTGGATGAACTTACCAAAAGAAACTTGGGTTATATTTTCTACAATGTTTTAAAGACCAGAATTTGAAAATCTTCAACTGGCCTACAACATGAATTTGTATTCACAATTTTCGTGTGGAAAACCCCGAAGAGTACACTTGTCCCATACTTGGTGGGCTTATATATTTTTTATACCCTCAGCCATAAGGCTACAGAGGGTATATATCATTTGATACGGCCAAAACGTGCCTAGTCGAAATAACGGTTTTAGACCCTAGGTCTCTTTGGACCAAATCCGTTTCAGAACATTTGGAGTCGATCTAGCGATGTCCGTCCGTCCGTCTGTCTGTCTGCCTGGCTGGTGCGCACGATAACTCTCGAAGGGAGTATCCGATTTGGTCCAAATTGGCTACAACGTAATATTTTTGTCAAACTTAGATCGAGTTCGGAGATGGGCAATATCGGTCCACTCCTTCTGGTACCTCCCCCACAAAAGGTCGAAATTTTCAAAAAATATATTTGTTGCACAGGAAGAGAAAGGATAATCCGAATTTGCTCCAACTTTGCAAATCCTAATATTTGCGTCAGTGCTAGGTCAGGTGTGAAAATGGGCAATATCGGTCCACTCCATCAAGTACCTCCCCCACAAATGGTCAAAATTTTGAATAATTACAACTCTCATGAAAAGTTATGTAAGAGTCCGATTGTCTTCAAATTTCACACATACCAATATTTATATTAACCCAAGGTCTGGTGTTAAGATGAACAATATCGGTCAACTCCTTCTGGTACCTCCCCCACAAAAGGTCGAAATGTTCAAAAAATATATTCTTTGGGCAGAAAGAGAAAGGCTAATCCGAATTTGCTCCGACTTTGCGAATCCTAATATTTGCGTCAGTGCTAGGACAGGTGTGAAAATGGAAAATATCGGTCCACTCCATTAAGTACCTCCCCCACAAAATATTGAAATTTTGAGTACCCATGAAGCTCATAAATCGCCAAATTAACATCCGATTCCATTTAGACTTGGCACATATCATATTTTGGGTCCGATAGGAAATGGGCAATATTGGCCCATTCTTCCATAGAGGGTCAAACGTTTGAATAACCTGAACACTAGTCAAAATTTATTTTGATAATCGAACATAGGCTGAGGGTATATCTCTGGCGGCAATGCCGACTGATACTTTTTAACTTGTTATTGTTTGCTTCTATCCCCTCGAAATAAACTATTACACATATTGGGCCCTAGCACTTATTGAAATATTTTTTCTAAGTACCTATCTAGGTATTACAATTTCGGCCGCCCCTAACTTTCAAACTTTCTGCTTGTGTTTCTTTTTTACCCTCCATACATAGTGTGGAGGGTATATTAAGCTCGTCATTCCGTTTGTAACTCATCGAAATAATAATTTTAGCCATAACAAAGTACATATATTCTTAATAAGCATAAAATTCTAAGACGATTTAGCCCTGTCCATCCGTCCGTCTGTTGTAATCACGCTAGAGTTAAAACGAATAAAGATATGAAGCTAAAATTTTGTCATATTTTGCAGGCAGGTCAAGTTGGAAGATGGGCTATATCAGCCCACAATATCGTTTACCCCCATACAACGGTACCCCCTATATTCGGTATTTTGACGATAGTCTGAAAATTAACAAAAGAAGCTCCTTTGAGAACTTTACCCCCTGGAAGAGTATTGTCTACGTAGAACTACGATATCTTATATCGGTATTTTGATGATTTCATGAGATCTACATTTTTCAATGAAATTGTCTAAAAATCCGTATTAGAAGTTCTTTCTAAGCACTTTATCCCTGGAATAGAAATTTCTATATAGGTTCATGGCTTATGACAAAATTTGCCTATGCAGTTCCACGACTTCGTATAAGATGTTAACAGAATCTCTAACGGATTTTATATTAAGTTCGTCATTCCGTTTGTAACTCATCGAAATAATAATTTTAGACCCAACAAAGTATATATGTATTCTTGATCAGCGTAAAATTCGAGACGATTTAGCCCTGTCCGTCCGATATTCGATATTTTGATGTTTTTAGCTACATTTGTTAATGGCATTGTCTGAAATTCTACACAAGGAATTTACCCCCTTGAAGTGAATTATCTATAGCGGCCTAGGATATCCTATAGCCTCCACATAACGGTACCCCCAATATCCGGTATTTTGATGATTTTAGCCACATTTTCAATGGAATTGTATGAAATTCTACACAAGGAGTTCCCTGAAAGAGAATTGCCTATGTATGCCATGTAACGGAACCCCCGATATACGGTATTTTGATGATTTTAGCCACATTTTTTAACGGAATTGTCTGAAATTCTACAGAAGGAGTTCCTTGTGAGTACTTTACCCCCTGAAAGAGAATGGACCACGAGCCCCTGTATAACAGCAACTCCCGATATTCCATATTTTTATAACTTTGGCCACATTTTCAACGGAATTATCTGCAATTTTGCAAATTTTTGTGAGTTTTATCCCCAGAAATTGATTTGTCTATATAGGTCCACAATATCGTATATCCCCCATATATCGGCACCTTCCGATATTCGGCATTTTTAAGATTTTAACAGATTTTTTTATGGATTTTATTTTTTTGAAAATTTCATAATTCGTTCCAAGAGGGTATTTTTTAATTTCCAAATTCGTTCCAAATGGTGGATTCGTCCCTCGATATAACCTAGCCACATATAGCATATACCACTAACATAATGGGTCCTAACACTTATTGAGATAACATTATTATTATAGGCCCATCTTTTGATATACTGTGATATATTCAATCTTCATTGTAAGTCTTAGAAAATTAGGAGCCAGTTTATTCCCTTCGAAACCATAGGGGATTCTGGGCATTATTTCCAACGTCCACATATAAATCATTCTTTTGTTAACCAGATTAATATATTCACACAATATACATAATCATTAAATCACGCTTTGTCTATTCTAATGCTGTTTGCTTCATTAATCATTTGACGAAACTGTAAAGTTTATTCACACAGCATTAGTCATGCCAGCCAAAGCTTCGTTCCATTTCAACAGCCGAAATTACTGAAGAAACAAACGGTATGGGAAACTAGTTTATTTCTATTAGCAAATGGTTTTGGAAATTTCAAAGTTCGATTTTGGGGTAAACTTGTTTTGAGGTAGCGTTAGGCAAAATACTGTGTTTTTTGAAATGGGCAAGAATTGTACGGGGGTATAATATTTGGACTAAAATTCTCAATTCAATGTCACAGGGGAATGGACTGTAAATTGATAACGAAATAATATTACCAAAACGTTATTTGAATAATTTTATAGGAGGATTAAAAAAGCTTTATATTTAATTTATTTTGATCTTTTTTTAAATATCTGAAATTTTACAGTATATTCGGGCTACCTGTATTCCAAAACAAAAAAAAAAAACTAAATAAATAAATAAATTTTGGTTTTTTCTGACAATAACTATTTTGGTACATTTAGTGAATTATACATTTTCTAGCTTTATTTAATGCACAAATACAGTTATAAACGGAACTTTTTTTTATAATTTGTTTCAAAATGTGGCTTTGTTTGGCCCAAATAATAATAAATAAATTTATGTTGCTACAATAAATAATTTATTTACAATTACAAATGCATATTATCTATGAAAGGTATTTCTTTATAAACAATTATGTTGTGTTGACGAAATTAGTGTTCATCCCCTCTGTCTCTCATCCTGCCATTCAACTGCATTTGCTGACATTGGACTTATGCCAATGCCACTTACCCAACCTATCATGACGGATTATTTTCAGTGGATGCAAATATCTATTTCATGAAAACAGACGTTTAAAATCCTCAAGCCCTCTTCTCATTGCAAAATTATTATGTTTTGTCATGGCTTAATACATCCTGATTCCCTTTTTGAAATCAGCAGAAAAATAACTTATCATTTTTTTTTTTGAAACTATCATAAATTTTAATCGCCTTAATCTATAATCCCAAGTGTCATTTTCATTATTATGCATAAAATTTGTCCAAACACACACACGCACACATAAACATGTTCGCTCATACGTCACAGTATACCTTCCCTCTCAAGCAGACTTTCAGATAATCTGCACGTTTCGTATCCAAATGCTAGTTGTGATGAACAGACAAAGATATTCATTTAATTTTATTTAAATGAAATATTCAATTTCCATAAGGCAACTCAACAATAGCAACAACAACAACAGCAGTAGTATCAACAAAACGATAGAGATTTCAATTTATTTGCCCGGCTAGGTTTGGACATAAATTCAACAGCGCGGTGCGATTAGAAGCCATATCTCATGTTTTCAACTTGGATTGATGTCATTTTTATGTCGGTTATTTCGATTTTGTCTGCCGCTTTTAGTTGTTTAGCTAAACAAACAATTTTCAGCTTCGGCATTCAACAGCCCACTCATTGCAATTGAAATGCCATTGCTGGTGATCAGCACAATTTGCGAGGGTCGACTCGAAAGTTTTTCAAAAAAAAAAAAAAAAATGGTGTGGAGCGTCGTATTTTGAAAATGAAATACTTTTATGATGTTTTGAAATTTTAGAAGTAACTGACAATAAATAACAGTACCAAATTGTACGTTTTGGAAAAGTTATACTTAAAAGGTGCTGGGGAAGGATTATATTAAGGATTATATTAAAAAAGTATATATCAGAGCCGAGTTGTACGTCCCATACGTTCACTCCATTTGGGCTGATATTAGCCATTATTTGAACAATAAACATGAAATGGGATTAAGGTTATATATATGGGAGCTATATCCAAATCTTAGTAGTTCTCGGTAAAATTTGGCAGAGATATTTCCGAGCTTTATAAGATATACTACGGATGGATACTACGAATTTGAGGGACTTAAACACCAAATCGGTTGACACATTTATATGGAAGCTGTAGCTATATCTTAACCGATTTTCACCAATTTAATGTGCTTGCTTCTATACTGAATTCGTCGGATGTACCTAAATTCAGGACTTTTTGACATTTATTAGTCATTTCGTGCATAATTAACCCGAAATCGGTTAAAGATATTGGTTACCGAATTTTAGGGACTTAAACACCACACCGGATGAAACATATATATGGAATCTATAGCTATATCTGAACCGATTTTCACTAAATTTGACGTACTTGCTTCTAGACTAAATGCGGTTGGATATGCCAAAATTCAGGTCATTTGGACTGATATTGGCTATTTGATGCACAATTAACCCGAAATCGGTTGAGGATATATATGGGACCTATATCCCAATCTGAACCGATCTTGATAAAATTTGGCAGAGGTATTTCCGAGCACTATTAGATATTTGGTATCAAATATCATTGTTGTCGAATGCATATTACGCTTGTGAGGGACTTTAAACCCCAAATCGAATAATACATATATATAGGAGCTATAGCTATATCTGAACCGATTTACACCAAATTTGAATTACTAGTTTATAGAATAAGTTCACTCGGAAATGCCAAAATTAAGTCCATTTTGTGCACAATAAACCTGATATGGGGTAAAAATATATTTGGGAGCAATATCCTAATATGAACAAACTCAAAAAAAAATTTTGATGGGGATATTTTCGAGCAGTATCTGGTGTCCGGTACCAAATATCACTCTTCTGGAGTGCATATTACGCATGTGAGGAACTTAAAACCCCATGTCGGATGAAACATATATATGGAAGCTATACCTATATCTGAACTGATTTTCTAAATTTTTTTACTTGCCAAATACAGATCATTTCGACTTCGATTAGCCATTTGGTACACAATTAACCCGAAATCGGTTGAAGATATATGGGAGCTATATCTAAATCTCGTGCGATTATCACTAATTTTAACAGGGTTTGTTCTTGGGCCAAACAAATATTGTTTGCAAAATTTCATTTCAATTGGATAATAAATGCGAACTGCATTTTGTTTAAAAAATACATGGACAGACTGACATACGTAAATCGACTCAGAAAGTGATTCTATGAACATTCTCAAAACTATGGGCCTATCTCGCTTCCTTCTCCATGTTACAAACCCATACAAAGACATAATATCCTTACCACTATGTGGTGTAGGATATAAAAAACTCCCACTCTTCGAGCAATCCTGTTCGAGAGAAAGATTCGCTCCCCAGTGGAAATGAGCAAATATGGCTCTGCTTTAGTGGGGCCCTTTCAAAAACTCAGCCAAGTACCAGCTGCGATCCATATTCAAAATTTCTGAATTTTGCTAAATAACATTTTAGCTGCAATTTTCTAATTCTTAATTAGTTTTAGAAATAAATTAATAGTTCATGTTCTTTTTGCGAAAACTTCCCCATCCAACCTCGTTCAATGAACCAATAAACTGACATTAGTGGCGGAATTTCATTCTCTGCCATTATTGTTCAAATTTATTACTTGTAATAATTGAAATCATTTTCCCCGACAAACTGACTCGCTGACTGTCAGACTATCAGCTGCCATCACTTGAAGCTTCTATGCGATATTCCTTGGTGAATATCTATGTGTATGTATATTTGTTTGTGTGTGATGTGTGAATTTGTCATTGAACACAGAAATGCCATTTTTGGGAAACGGCAAAACATTTCATGAATAACCTTAATACCACAACAGCTGCAAATGATTTTTGTTTAGTTTGCAAATTTTTCCCGAAAACAAAAACAAAAAAAAAAAGAAAAAACTTTATGAATGGGAAACCGGACCAAATGTTGTGGTCTCTTCCACGAATAAAACTTTGGCTATGATGGGCGATTGTTTACATGCTAATGCATTGGAAAAATAAAATAAAATATCGATGTAAGTTCTTTGAAGTGGGGGTATTTCGTTTGCAATTGAAAACTACAAATTGAGAATGAATCTCTTTTTTAAATATTTTTATGGCAGTTAGACATTTTTGGTAGTTTAGTTTCTGGTTCGATATGATATTTTATAGGAATTTTCTATCTCGGCTACAGCTTATCGGGTTAAGTTAAACCAGTGGACTGTCAATTCCAAATAAATGTTCATAGAGGCGGTTAACTTGGCAAAAACCTCAGTTGTTGAAATACCATAAAATAACCTTGATTTAAACTTGTATACTTCACAATTGATTTTTCATTTATTCTGACCTCATTCAAACCGAATCGATTTTTTTATCCAGCAAATAATTTATTTTTTTATAACAATCCGTATTATCCCCTAGTCTTTACGAATATTGCATTTCCAATCAACATTTCTTATATTTTTATATATTTTCTCTTCTTTCAGAATGGTCGACTTCAAAGTTCAACAGCGTCGCTATCGCAGCAAAGAAAAGACAATTGTTTCCACCATTTATGGGCCAGTTAAGGGAGTAAAACGCAAATCGATTTATGGTGATGCCTATTTCTCCTTTGAAAAGATACCCTTTGCCAAACCACCATTGGGTGAGTTGCGTTATAAGGCACCCCAGCCACCAGAGCCCTGGACTGAGGTGCGCAGCTGTACCTCTACGGGACCCAAGCCATTGCAAAAGCATTTTGTTTTTCAAATGACAGATGGTTCGGAGGATTGCCTATATCTTAATGTGTACACTAAAAATGTAAGTCGCAACAACTTCTTAATTATAAAACATTTTTTTATAATTTTTCGGTTTTCTAAATTTCTAGCTTGAACCCATAAAACCCATGCCGGTCATGGTGTGGATTTACGGTGGTGGCTTTCAATTCGGCGAGGCTTCACGCGATCTCTACAGTCCAGATTATTTGTTGCGCGAAGATGTTGTTATCATTTCCATCACCTATAGAGTTGGACCCTTTGGTTTCCTCTGCATGCAGGAGCCGGAATTTGATGTGCCCGGCAATGCAGGCCTCAAGGATCAAGTAATGGCTCTGCGATGGGTCAAGGCCAACTGCTTACGTTTCGGTGGTGATCCAAATAATATTACCCTGTTTGGTGATAGTGCTGGTGGTGCCTCGGTCCATTACATGATGTTGACGGAACAGACCAGAGGCCTCTTCCACAAGGCCATATGTATGTCGGGTACGGTCTTGTCCCCATGGGCTCAGACACCCCAACGTAATTGGCCATATCGTTTGGCTGTAACCGCTGGCTATACGGGAGAAAACAATGAAAAAGACGTTTTTGAATTCTTGAAAAATGCCAAGGGTGCCGACATTGTCAAGGCCAATGAAGACTTGTGTACTGATGAGGAGAAACGGGAACGTATTGGATTCTCTTTCGGTCCGGTTATTGAACCCTATGTCACTGATCATTGTGTAGTGCCCACCAAGCCCATTGAAATGATGCGCAATGCTTGGAGTAATAATATCCCCATGATTATTGGTGGTGTTTCCAATGAGGGTCTGCTACTCTATGCCGGTAAGTTGGAGGGGGATAAGTTATTGACGTTGAGAATATTTCATAAAAATTTGTGTATTTTTGTTTTCAGATACCAAAAATAAGCCGAAATTGCTAAATGAACTTAACGATTGCCGTTATGTTGTGCCCCTGGAATTGAATATGGATCGGGATAGTGAGTTGTGCAAGGAATATGGCTATCAGCTGCGCACAACATATTATGGTGATAATTTTCCAAGTATTGAAACCCTACATGAATATTTATTGGTAAGTTGAAGGTTCAAATTTCGCTTTGAGTTCTGAAGTAGATTTTTGGCTCTCAAAGGTTGACTAAACTTAAAAAAAATCTAACATTTAAAGAAACCTATAATAAGGTATCCCATATTTACAATAATTTTATTTGAATATTCCATTTGGGAATGCCCTAAAAATCGTTTACGGATTGAAGAACCCTCAAAGAGAACTATCGAATTTTTTTTCTCTATAAAGGGCCTCCAAAAAAAAAAAAAAAAAAAAAAAAAAAAAAAAAACTGTATTAAGGTATCCTACATATACAACACTTTCTGGTAGTATTTAACCTGCGGAATACACGTAAAAATCGTTTAACGACAGGAAACCCTCCAGAGAGCTATTTTTAATTTACTCTCTAGAGGATCCCCTATAAGGCTTCTTTTTAACCACATGGAGCTTCATAGAACGAGAGAGACCTCTAGAAAGTCTTCTATAAAAAATAGACTTTTGAATTAATTTATATCTGTAACGTGTCTATAATAAGGTATCCCATTTTTTAACAATTTCAGGAAGCATTCCATCTGCGGAATACTCTCAAAAAATCTTTTGCCGAATGAAGAACACTCCACGTTTAAATTTCATTTTTAGTTCTGATGTAAATTTTTACAACACTTTCAGGAAGTATTATCTCTGTGGAATACTCTCGAAAATCGTTTAACGATTGAAAAACCGACCGAAAAAATATCAAAAATTTTTTTTCCAGGGAATCCCCTAAAGGATATTTTATCCACAGAAGCACCATAAAACGATAAGTCCCTTAGAAGGTCTTTCAATAACGAAATGCTATCGAAAGAATTGATATCTGTAAAGTGTCCTGAATTGTATTGTACCTTTGAGGACCCTCAGAAATCTATTTAAGGACTTAATTTTTGAAAATATGTTCAAGAGATGTTGAGTTCATGTTGGTTTCTCAGATATTTCTTCATATACTGGTCATCCTTAAAATTAGTATGTCTAGAAGACCACAAGACAAATAATGCTTTAAAATTCGGACGGGCTCTTCCTAGGTCCCAAGTCTTACGCTGCTAAGCATACAAATAAAATTAAAAAAATTTCCACCATGGACCCGTTTTATAGATACTTCATAAGCTTTAATAGCACGCCATAAGACTCAAGAATTCACACATTAACTGCACTAACGCCTAAAAATGATTTTGGATCTTCTGGGGACTTGTTATTGCTGTACACTTTCCCATTATAAGTCCATACATTAAGGTCGGAGCTAAGACATCCTGATTCAAAAAAAAAAAAAAAAAAAATAATAATAAATAAATAAATAAATAAATAAATAAATAAATAAATAAAGGTAGTACCTAGTTCCTGGTTACATGGCGCCCAATTAGAAAAATGGAATTATGGTTTTGTTAAAACTATCTAAGCCTAAAAGTATTTTGTACTGGCCAAAAGGGATTAACAAATATATAAATTTACAAATAGATCCATGTATTTTGGTATTTTAAGTGGAAAACTTTTTTTTCCAAAAAAAAAATTAAAAAAACAGATAAATAAATAAAAAATACAGTTCCATTAATTTGTAAATATCCTAAAAAGTCAGGTGTGCCTCCATAATCATTTGCCAATTGGATAATTCCAGTTCTATCAGTTTTTGGTAGAGCCTTTTAGGGTTCCTCCTTATTTAAGGTTTTTTTTAGCATAATACAGTCGCGATTTCTGTCCAAAAAAGTTCTCAATACAATTTCGCCAATTTTCTTAAAGGTATCGGTATCCTCCAATTATTGGCATTATTGAGGAAATTAGTATTTCAGATATTTTTCTGTTTTAGAGCAACAAACATTTAATTCCGACCTTAGACATTTCAGCTGTTAACCACATTTTCCTATAAATTTTTATATCGAAATTGAAGTACCTCAAATTTATATATATATAATTTTTTTTGTAATACCAACCCTTATTTAATTCTACCATCTCCCCCTTTTCCTTTCAGATGGTCTCGCACGAATACTTTTGGTTTCCCATCTATCGTACCGTACTCTCTCGTATGGAACATGCCAAAGCTCCCACCTATTTGTATCGTTTCGATTTCGATTCGAAACACTTCAATCATTTGCGCATCATCAGCTGTGGCAAAAAGGTACGCGGCACCTGTCACGGCGACGATCTGTCCTATCTCTTCTACAACTCGGTAGCGCGTAAACTTAAGAAACACACCAAAGAGTACAAATGCATCGAACGTTTGGTTGGCATGTGGACCCATTTTGCTGCCCATGGTGATCCCAACTATGATCCCGATCATCCGGACATCTGGAAGCCGGTGTCGGAGGCAGCTGTGGAGAAACGCCAATTACAGTGCCTTAATATAACGGATGAATTGAAGGTTATAGATGTGCCCGATATCAAGAAGTTAATGGTATGGGAAAGTTTTTACACACGCAACGAATTGCTATGAAGCTTTTAAGGTGAACACACGCACAAACATTGTTTTTTGGTAGAATTTTGGTTTTTTTTTTTCGTTTGCTGGCATCGGGTTGAATAATTTTCGTTCAGCCAAAGAGAAGGCAAACACACCAAAAAAAAAAACCTTAAGAGTCCTTAGTTTTGTATTGTTAAGGGTATGTAAAAAAAGCTCCTTTTGCGGTTAGTTAAACATAGAAGCTTGAAAAGCTTTTAAGGAGTTTATTTTCGTTTGGCACATAGGCTGATTACTGTAGAGCATTCGCTTAGCTAGCTTTATACAAAAATAAAAGAAATAAAAAATACTTAGGGCTTCCTTGCCCCAGCCTTTCCTCAAACTTCCATCCCTTCTCCCCCAGTACGAAATTGAAATGACAACTTATTTCTTTTTTTAAGTTAGTTTTTTAAAACTTTTAACCAAATTATAGTAGTATATAGTTTGTTGGTCTGTAAGAGTAAAGCTTTCTTTTGGGGAAATATGCCCCCCTTAAAGTTATGTTATTTATTTTTCTTATTTTTCCTTGTTTTGGCGTTTAAGGCCAGTTTTTTGTAGCGCCAGAGATAAGGCCACAACTTTGAGAGATTTCAAAGCTTTGTGCCTTTATCCCCCCGTTTTTGTTTTTATTTTCCAAAGTTTATGCTTTTTCTCTAGACTCGACAAAGTTAGTGGATAAGTTTTGTGACAAGTCTCGTTTGTGATTTATGATTAAATTAAGCCCAAATAAAAACAAAATGGAAAAAACATGAAAAGCTTTCTGGTTATATACTAACCACAAAACTCTATCCAATTAAAGGATTAAAAGTTACTATTCTAACTTATAAGCGTAGCATAGAAATGAGATTCAGTAAAAACAAAAGAAAACAGAGTACATTTTATTCACTTTGAAAAAAAAAAGAATTATGAAAATATAAAAAACAAGAAGACGCAACTTAAGTACCTTTCAAACAACAAAATTATGAAAATATTTTTAAAACTTGAAACGCACAACGGCGTCGTTTCACCCACAAGAAAACCTCATTAAAATGACATTGGTGATGATAAATGCGATACGACAAAGAACATTAGATTTTAATATTAATTCTACATTTTAGAATAAGTTACATATCTCTTCCGTTCCCAAAAAAAAAAAAAAAAAAAAAAAAACAAAACAAAAATTCCAATATTTTTAACTTAACTTCAAATGTAAATTTTTGCATTTTTTTTTTATTGGAAAAAAATACAAAAAAACGAATGGCTAAATTTGACATGTTTTGGTAGGACGAATGAAAAAAATCGATGTTCAAATTTTTATCGATTTTTAAATTCCTTCGTTTTACGGAAACTTGTCTTTAATTTTTATAATTCTGAAATTATTTTATTTAAATTATTAATTTTTATTTTAAGAATCTTCAATTCGCCACACATGAAAATTGTTAACCTCTTATTAAACTATTCATTGACTAGTCTCTAAGAAAACTAAGAAATTACAAAACAAAAAGAATTAAACCTCCAAAATAAAAACCGAAATAAATGACCCTCCGTATTTGAAAAAAACTAAAACAAAAACAACAAATTTTATATAACAAATATTTTATGTGTATAAGTCCATAATAATAATAATAATAACAACAACAATTAAAATAATCAACATTATTTTGCTTATAATCGAATAAGACATTGGCTATTTTAACCATTCACAAAAAAACAAAAACAAAAGATTAAAAAACCAAATATTGACAAAATAAAGGAAATTATTCATATTCACACCTAAAGAAAATAAATGCAGTTTATTGAGCACCAGGATTATTCTACTCCAAATCTCTATCTCTCTAATTGTGAAAAACAGAAAATTAACAAATGAATTTATGGAAATCGAAAGCCAAATCAAATAAAATGTGTATTACCAATTTTTCTTGGCAAAGCAGAATGTAAAATTATGGAATCAATAAAAAACAAGAAACAATTAACTTGAAAAAATCAGAAAACAAAATGTGTTTTATTTTTAGGCGAGGTACTTTCCCCAACCCTGGCAAAATTTCAGCACAATTAATTATGACAACTCTTGGTGGAAGCTTGGTAAGTGCATACTCCCAATGACGAATTCATGATAAAACCAATAAGGAAAGTTCAAAAGTCGGGTGGGGCCGACTATGTGATACCCTACACCACTATGGGTATTTAGAAGAGCTCCCGCAACAAAAAAATTTTTATATTGGGAATTTATGTGAAGAAGTATGAACCTTATTTGAATGCGTATCATGGCTTTAGAGTAGCGACTATTTGGAAATTATATTTAACTCTGAATCGATTTTCAACAAATTTGGGGCTTTTGTACCTCTAGAACCAAATAATATTGCTCTATAGTGCATGATATGACTTCGATTAGGATAATATTATAAACTATTTATTGAGGCAATAAATATACCGGACCGAGTTTCACGACATGGAAAAATTCGGTTGAATATGAAAAATCTATTCAATTTGGGCTGATATTACATATATGGTGGACAATAACCGTAAAATCGGATGAAGATGCATAGCGAAAGTAATCTAAACCGATCTCGATAAAATGTGGCGGAAGTATTTTCAAGCTGTATCTAATGTCTGGTACCAATGATCCATGTTGTGGAGTGTATATTACGCATGTAACAGCTCAAGCAATATCTGAACCGATTTTCACCAAATTTGAAGTACTTCTTTCTGGGCTGAATTCCGTCAGAAGTCCCAAAATTCAGTCCACTTACATTTTTTTAATTTTATTGAATGAAAGCAAACAATGTCGGAAATAGCCTCAAAATTTAGAATAAGTTTAGATTTCCCGGCAAAGCGCTAACTTGAGATGATCGACATTTTGGTATTCCTTAGTGCCAACCTTTCTTTCTAAAATACTCCAGACACAATAGTCCAACGGATTGGTATCCGCAGATTTTGGGGGCCATTGTGCTCTGGAAATGTAGCGGGGAACCTCATTTTGTAACTATTCTTGGGTGGCGCGTGCTGAGTGCGACCGTGCTGAGTCCTATTGGAATGTCCAAGGTCTGCGGCCAAAATGTTTGCGAGCCCAAGGCTTTAATACACCCTCCAGAATATTTTCGCGATAATACTCGGCATTTATTCTGACGCCACGGTCGATTAATACGAGCGAAGAGCGACCATCGGCTGTTATGGCGGCCCACACCATTACCATGGACGGCCGACTTGGGTTCTGGTGGCCAACCGAAGGTACACATTTTCAGCCGACTGCCTTGGCAAGTAAACACGATCATTTTGTTTGTTTACAAACTGCTGGACAATGATTGTTTCTCATCGGAGAAAACCAAATTCGGCATTTCACCACTTTCGACCAAGCGAAGCAACTCTTTAGCTCTTTTGAGTCTATTTTCTTTCTGTTGCGGTGTAAGTTCTTGACGGGTTTCGATCAAGTCGTTTCATTACTATTCGAACCATTTCTACTGATGTTGCTGTTTTTTTCCGTTCACTTCCTTGACGTCGGGCTACGCTACCAGTATCACGGTAACGATCCATGATACGAGATACAAAAGATTTATTCACATTTAAATGCCGGAGTGCTCTAAATATAGCCACTTGTGGTTTTCCAGCCAAATATAAAGAAATCACACTATCACGCTTGAATTCCATCACGCATATCTTTTTTTTCTGAAAAATTCTTACCAAAATGTTTTTGTACGCTTGTAAACAATATAATGAGCAGTCACTGGAATAATTTTATTAGCGGTCGGACGAGTGGCTTTGATATGATAGCAGTCTGAAGTTGCATTTTTTTCTTCTCACCCTGTATATCAAAGGTATATAAAAATGCAAACCCATCTCGATAAAATTTGGTAGAGGTATTTTCGAGCTGTATCTGATGTCCGTTATCAAATATTCTTTTTGTGGAGTGCATATTACGGATATGAAAGACTTCAAGATCAAATCGCATGAAACATATATTGAAGCTATGGCTATATCTGAATCGATCTTAACCAAATTTGAAGCACTTGTTTCTAGAATGAATACAGTTGGATGTGCTAAAGTGCAGGTCATTTAGACAGATATTGGCCATTTGGTGCATAATTAACCCGTAATCGGTTGTATATATATATGGAAGCTATATCCAAATTTAAACCGATTCGCACAAATTTTAATAGGCTTCGTCCGTGAGCCAAACAAATATTTCTTTCTCCATGATACACACATGCACATAACGAATCATAATGCACATAACCATACAACATTGTGGTGTAGGGTATAAAAATGTGGGGTGGTTTTTTAAAATCTAATCCCAAATATTGGAATCAGTAACGCCGATTCCAATATTTTTAGTGATATTTTGACCGGAATTAATAGTAAATTTTAGAAATTCCATAATCAATAATATTTGACAATATTTTTCATGATTTTTTTCAAACGTTTTTTTATTTTTCAACAATCATCTATTCTTTAAAAAGTAATCAATAACACCATGTCACTTATGGACTTTAGACGTCATTTTTGTAAAATAAAAACAATAATTAAAAAAACTTTAATTTTAACAGACAAAACTTTTTGAAAACAACATCTTATCAACAGAAACTGTTAAAAAACAAATACATTTATCAAACGTCAAATTTTAACCTCCAATACCAATAAATTCAATTAGAAATTTACAAATACAAATCAAAATTTTGAAGTGTTTTTCTTTATAAATATATTTTTTGCAATTACTACTTTTTTACTCTAGCACTTGGCGGTTTACTTTTAAATCACACGAAAACATTATAATTAGAAAAAGTGGAAGAGGCACTCGCTGGCGTACTTCAATCATATCTTCATCGGTTGGTCATATGTTTATTTAGCAAGGCGTTTCTTTTCTAATCAGCATTTGTTGGCAGTTTAAATGCTGATACACACCGGTGTGTTTTCGCCATTGCCTTGAAAGCTTCGTTGTTTGATAAGAAAGGTTTTCTACAAAAAATACAAATAATAATCGCTTTGAAAAAAAAAAACACAGGTCGTTGATTTCTAATCACCGCAGAGTTCAAGCACTCGCCATGAACACTTAATGTGCACCTGAAAAATCACATCAGATTTGGATGATATATGACAGTGATATGGAACAACATGACGTTGGCAGTAAATGTGAGTAATTCTGTACTCCGTACCCTCACACGCATTTATAGCAGGCCCCTTGACATATAGGCTATATTGTGACTGGAATTTGCTTTGTAACTTATCGGAATGATAAGACCTTATATAAACAATATTTGAAGCTTTATTTGTGGGGTGCAAATAAAAAAGGCATTAAATTCGGCCGATCCACGTTATGAAGCGAACTAAAATTTAAGTTAATCGGCAGAAATGTGAAAATATTTTTTAGTCACATGTTCACCATCGCCCTTATGGATTTGCACTGACTCCGGCAATAGATTTGGGTGATTATGTTAGCCGTCATATTTGGCTACATTTCGTTAAAGATAATGGCAGCCAAATATTATTCCTCAGTGTAGAATACATCTAACTGTTGTAAAACCGAAAATCGTCGACCGGGAATCTCAATTTTTATTTTCAACATCAGGTATAGGCTGATACCAGTCTGATCATAAGACATTAAGAAGACTAACACTGTTTGCCATAGTTGTTGCTTTTGTCAACAGGACAAAGCCCTTCACATGGCGCGTTTTACCTTTTTGGGGTGGTGTTTATGGTGCATTGCGCAGGCAGGTCAGGTTCGAAGATGAGCTATATCGGTCCATATAACGGAACTCCCCCCCACATTTTCGGTATTTTGATGATTTTAGGCACATTGTTCAATTCCACACAATAAGGTCCTCGATATCGTAAACGCCCATGTAACGGTGCCTCCCTATATTCGTCATTTTCATGATTTCAGCGACATTTGTCAATGACATTGTCAGAATGCCAGAAAATTGTCTATGCAAGTGTCTATGACTTCGAGGATTCAATACGTATAAGGGTGATCGGGGAAAATAGGTTTGGAATTCAGTTTCGTAACAATTCGTGCATAGTAGGAATTTTGGTTTGTTGACGAATGGCGGGTAATCACAACGTTGGTGTTCGGCGTTCTGTATAGGGATGATCTCCGGGTTGTAGGCTATTTGGACTATTGTGTCTGGAGTATTTTGGAAAGAAAGGTTGGCACTAAAAAATACCAAAGTGTCGATCACATCAAGCAAGTGATTCACCGGGAATGGGCCAGAATACCGCAGAGCAACATTCGGGCAGCGTGTGACGGTTTCATTGGCCGTTCGAAGGCAATAATTCGTGCCAAAGGTGACCAATTCGAACAAATATAAATTTATTCTAAAAGTTGATGCTATTTCCGACATTTTTTGCTTTCATTCAATAGAATTAAAAAAATGTAAAAATTATGGCGTTTGACTTTGTTGATTTTTTTTATTTCACCCTTGAGAACATGGATACTCTATTTAAAAACTAAAGTTTTAACGTTCTGCATGTTTATAAAAAGTAATATGCAAGTTCTGTCGTATTAAGTTTTTCTCCCATTGTGTAAGTTCGATCGATGCAATGTTGATAAAAGTATGTTAAAAACCCCGCCAAAAATGTTATTAACATGCAACATCGAAAGCTTAACAATACTGTTAAACTTCAAGCATTGCCACCCAGTTCGAAACAACAAAACCCCCCATCACTCTGTTAAGTGATCGCACAATAACAGCTGATCAATAGTTACTGTTAATGTAACATTTGTTATTTTCTATTAACACAAATTTTAAAGAGCATTTGATTCGGAAAGACTTCCTCATTTCGTGCATAGTCATCGCATAACTTTGAAAGCGTGCGGAACAGGGAACGGATTGTGGCCTACTAAAAAAAACAAAAACACAAAAATATCACCCGAATACCATTTAAATAAATAATAATAATTGTCGATTGTGTAACAACAAACAAAAGATATCAAAAAAAAACTAAACCTCGGTATTGTGTGTTTATGTTTGACGCGTTTTATTGTCTCGGATTGTTTTGTGTTTCGCATCTAGGAAAGCGTATTTTCCGTTTACGGCAAAGCGGGTGCCATTAATGCAAAATCGACCCATTAAAATTTGTGCATTGACGCAAAGACCGCAGGCAGAAACGTGAATTGTGTGAGAAAATAAATAAATCTCCATATTTGGCCATTTGCTATTATCACACCCCCCACAAAAAAATCGGGTTTGGAATCTTCAAAAAAAATTGTGGTGTTAAATTAAATATTAATGTTTGTAAATTTTTGTGACAAGAACCCACATAGCTATTGAGTTTTTGGGACGGTTGTGTGACGAAGTTGTTTTTTTGTTTTAACATTTGTTTATATTTACCTTTCGTGTGGTGCTGTGATTACAACCAGCTTATGAACCAATCGAATTTTTTTGTATTGCTGTAATATTGATATAACCGGCAAATCCGCTCATCCATTCAAAAGAACTCTCGGAACAAGTTTCTGTTGTTGTTGTTATTGTTATTTAGTGTCTCATCGAAAACTAAAAACTCATCAAACCGGAGTGAAGCTACAACGTGAAATAACAACAACAACATGAGCCACATATCGCTATGGGATATACTGAAATTTACAGTAAAGTGAGTAACTCAAATATTTTCCATGAATCTGAGTTTGATGTAGATTACACGAAAGGGGAGCTTAAGTGTAAAGATAAATAGAATTGATGAAGTTGGTAGAGGTCGAACTTTTTTTACCCTCCATAAAAAGTACATCAGCTTGGAAGACGTTTTATATTAAATATTTTGAAATTTAGTTATATATTTATTTAATTAAGAAAGCCAAACCTTTTCTACCCTTCATGATAAGGAAATTAAACCTTTAAAAAAATATTTGGACATATTTCGAATTATTGGGACTACACGAAAGCCAGGACCTATATAAACACTTTCCTATCAGATTTCCAAACAATTACATTCAAAAATGTGATTTAAATACTCCGAATCTGAAGAGATATACTATGTAATGGGTACGTGGACCTTTACAGATAATTTTTGACAGACTCTTGATAATTTAAACTAAAATATCTTAAATTCGCCTTTATTGGAAAATGTGGTCAAGACCCGCAAAATAAGTAAAATCAGGAGTTACCTTTAGGCCCACATTGTAAATATTCTGCAAAAAATTTTACTACCCTCTTGAAAACCGAGATGCCAAGTAAATTGAAAAATGTGCCCATGCCCAGTAAATACCTGAAATTAGGGACTACATTCATATAAGTGTTCCACCAAAACGTGAGCATATATTGATATTTTTTCAGGGATGGTTTATTTTCAATTAGAACTTAAATGACCTAAATTTGCCGAATATGGAATATAAAATATGGTTGAAATGTAGAAAAATACTTGAAATCGGGAGATACTCCTATGTGAAGGCTACACCAAAACGTGGATCGGCATGGTCCATATTTCGTTCAAATGATTCTACATGTAAGCCAAAGGCCTGTGTTAAAATTTGAACCTCTAACTAAAATGTTGAGAAGTAAAGAGCAAAATATTTGGTACCCTTTATCTATAGTTAAGGGTACATATAATGGACCCTAAAGGAGTTTGGCCTGGGAATCCAAAAAAACCTTTTGGGATTTTTATCTACTAACAGAATAAAATAACCTTCATTTGAAATTACCCAGACCATGACCAAAAATTGTCGCACATTGTAATCTGTTTATATTAGAACCCCGAAAAAATCGCTCACATTAAAAAAAGTGAAAATCACTTGAATTCGAGCCGAAGTGCTAGTGGGGACAGGAAAAAATCGAGCAAACTCAATTTCTCGTTGGCGTTTGAATAGGAAAGAGTCTGTTTTACTCGTTTTTGAGTTGAAGCAAAATTCGTTCGGAAGTGAGCAGATTCTACCGAGCACTATTTCTATATGAAGCTTACTCTTGCTCTATTTTATGCGATTCTGTAGGGTGGGTACAGAGGAAAACAAATAAATTAAGTGTAGTCTTCGTAAAAACTCCCACTTCTCGAGCCGTCATGTGCTCGAGCAAGTTTCGCTGCTAAGTGAAAATTAGCAGAACTGTGCTATGATTAATATAAGTTGGCTTATATAGTCGCGTTGGTGGTGCTAGGGTTAAAGTAGTCGGCTCTCAATCCTGTTCGGCTTGTAACTGTCCAATGATATTAGAGAGATAGAGCTCGACTTTACATATTCAGGATGTTGTTATTAGATCAGTGATACTCGAGTTGTAGGAATTATCTCAATGAAATCCGTAAATCTGATATTCGAAGAGGTCTTTGATGCGGTTCGCAACAGCAGTCTGTTCTCCGAACAAAAATACTCCTTACATATCAGATTACCAACCCATTATTTTAGCAAGATAAATGTCGGCTCGAAAATTTGAGGTTATGTTGTCTACAAGGGTACTAGGTTTGTTGTGATCAGCTTTAAGGCATTCGATCAGATTTAGTCGGCTTGATCGAACTCGAATTGTAGTGCTCTGCTCTGAATGTTGTAAATTCCGTTGAAAAACTTATTTCATCTTATAATCTGCGTTATAACAACTCGTATACCACCGAGCGATCTAAGCTGACTAAATTATCCATTATTAAAAAAAAATCAAATTTTCTTGTCACCTGCACCTCTCTCGAAATGGTTGAGATAGGCACGTTAGAATTTCTATGTTTTTTTTAATGGAAACGTATAATATACTAAATTATGAAAATCTCGATTCGAAGAGTGAAGTTAAAAAAATCGACATTTTATGACTTTGACTTGCTAAAACTTGTGTATCCCGTGCAAAGAAATCAACATAAGTCAGGCATGAATAATGGGCTACTAAAGTTCATTGACTCGATTTTGGTGTTTTCACATAAGTCTTTAGCGTGTTAAAAATAACTTATTATAGCTTATTTAGAACCGTTATCTCATCTCCCAAGAATTCAAATCCATACTCCATGGAGTCTTGGGATATAATTAGAAAGTCTTCGTAATCATGGAACCAAATATAGTTCAAATGGAATAGCATTACAATATTTTACAAAACATAAAACTATATTTAGCTAAGTATATTCTATATTCCGTCAATTACATTCATATTTATGAAATCTCCACTATCCAAACAGAAGGCATAGATACTCACGCTCTTTTCTAAAAAAAAGCCGGCAACTGAGGTAACCCACCGATTTTATGCAGCATTCATTGACGGACGCTCGATTTGTTTTTTTTTTTTTTCTTTTGTATCCACTGATTGGTGTAGATAACAATTTGTTTTTTGTTTTGCTTTTTCATTCGTTTTGGTTTTTTTCGCCGCTTTGTTTTTATCTTTTGGTTTATTTAATTTTATATTTGTTTTGTAATACGGAATATGGATACATGTGAATGCTATTTTTTGTTTTTCACTACGAAAAAAACGACGACGAAAAGAAACTCGCATAGGTTTATCATGTTTGGGGCTATGGATTTGCGGGTCCGTTGAATGGTGGGTAACTCTTTTGCCAATTTCAGTTTTGCAATGATGTCGCAAATAAGTGTGACTGGATTTTGTGGTGGTGATGATGGTGGAGGTAATGTGGCGATGGGTTGGTTACCCGTCTGTCCGGTTGCATTGGTACACTCACTCGATTACTCACACACACACACACGAGCGCACACACTCACTCTATATAGTGGAGTAGTTAAGGGGCCAGTGTGTAATTTAGTGGTTAAATAAATAGGTGAACAAGTTTATTTGTTCGGGCCTTTTCTGGATTGTTGAAAATGTGTTGCTGTAACAGTAGATCTAGCCGGTCTGTGGATTTCTTAATGAATGCAAAATTCTTGCAAGGCATTCGAAATTGAAAACACACAACTTGTGTTAATTACAATAAAAGTGGCGGAAAATCCTATTGGTTATAAGGGGTATTTAAAACTATAAAGAAAAATTTAATGCATTTAATCCAGGGAAGTAGTCTTCACTACAAATGGAATTGACGATTTTAATATAAATTAGGATCACACCTAAAATAAGGACTCAAAAACCTTCTAAATTTCTGGAAACGGAATTAAAACTTGTTATATGTACGTTTCATTAATATGAGTATTATTAACAATCATTAATGGATTCATTGCATTTCGTGTACATATAAAAAATGATAATAACGTTCGAAATATAAAAAATCTGATAACGTCAATTAAGAACTTGCTGTTCTCCTAGAACGTGAATGTTAAATAATATCCGGATTGAAAGTGTATTTTCTTCTTTTCGAAAAAAATTGTATAAATTTTATATGAATTATCATAAGGAAGTTATCTAATAGATGCTTATGCGTTCAGGTGCACTCATCTGCTGAGGAGTTATTGTCAAATTAAGTTATAAGATAAATGCTGGTTCTTTCTTTATTATAATATTGGGGATAGGCCGGTGTCAGCATCTAATCAAAATTTGGATCTCGACTCAAGATATATTTTACAGTCAAAGGGTTATGCGAGAACAGCAGCTGTGTGTCAATGAATGTTAGCAATCAGAAGATTTTATAATTATAAAATATACGATGCAGCGGAGATTTCATATCCTTCCAAAAAATCTCTAGTACTGGTAATAGTTTTGGACTTTTAGTCCCATTTGGAGCTCTGGATGAGTTTCATCTTTAGTGGTCTGTCTGTACGACAGTTATTGACCAATACCAAATTCTCTATTGAACTGTGTACACAAACTATTCCAGGGCCCCTTAAATGCCCACATGTGTGCTTCAATGAGCGTAACTCTCTTTACACACATTCAGAACCATTGAATTTATAACAATTTTGTGGAGTACTTGTGTTTTAAATTTCGTATTTGTAATAGGAACTTCTGTTATAGCTTTAAACTTTTTATAGGTTAAATGTTCCTATAGACCTTATGTAAAGGTACTCCACAATTTTTATGGATCACTTCTTCTAGAACTTTACGCCCCAAAAATAATAAAAAATAATCATAACTTTCATAAAATGCGTTGTTATTTCCTAGTTCACTTTAAACTTCTCACATTTCAATATTGGTAGTAACATTAGATCTACTGTAAAGTTTGGATGTGCTGACATATCTTTTAGTATCTGTCAAATCTTTAAGTGGTCCGATGCAGAGGGTTGAAATTCCCACGATTAGTTTTTATATACCCTCAGAATAGTTCGGTTTATTAACATTTATTTTGACTTGCGTTATAATTATTGAAAATATTCACCCATTATGAAGGTGACACTGAAGTGGCACAATGTAAGAAGTGGACTGAAGTAGTGGACCAATATTGTGTATGGGTACCAGACGCAGTGGTTTGATCTATCCCAACTTCATACTGGACCTATAGTTGGTAGAAATGTTGGGGTATACAAAATTCGAAGACAATTGGACTCTTCTTTCACATTTTGTATGCGTTGTGGTTATTCGAAATGTTGATCCGTTGTAAGGTATGTACTAGAAGGAGGGTACCGATGTTGTCCATTTTCTGATACAAATATTAGGATTTGCAAAGTTTGAACGAAATTGTATGAACCCTATTTTTTCTATGAATTATTATTTTTTTTTTTTTTTTTTTGAAAAATTTGAACTTTTGCAGGGAAGTTACCAGAAGGTGCATATATACGAACTTGATAATAATATTACGATGTACCGAATTTCGACGAAATCGGATACCATCTTCGAGAGTTATCGCGTGTACACTAGCTAGTCAGACAGATAGACGGACGGGCATCCCTAGATCGACTCCAAATGTCCTGAAAAAGGCCTGGGGTCGAAAAACGTTATATGGATGAGGCACGTTTTGGCCGTATCTAAAGAGTGTATAAATATTAAAATTTGTGCAATTTGAAGAAAAGTGGATGCTTTTATCGAAGTTTATCAGCGTTTTGTTGTTTGAAGTGTTGATTCCTTTGACGGGGAGGTACCAGAAGGAGTAGTCCGATGTTATCCACCTCCGAATATGATCTAAGTTTTATAAAATATATCGATCTGTAAGGTTTGGACTTATTCAGATTATTCCTTGGAGAACATGCAGATTAAGTGATGGAGTATGGAATTTGGCTATATCAGTTCAAAATTTCCCGAAACGGATTTCATCTAAAGTGAAGTGGGCCCTAAAGCTATCATTTTAACAAGGAACATACGTTTAGTATTTACGTTTTAGCATCATTTTTATTCTGGTGACAATAACAAAAAATCTGACTCCTGAGAACCAAAACTCTTCGAAATATTCATATCAGACCCAACAAAGTATGTATATTCTTGATCAGAGTAAAATTCTACGTCGATTTAGCGATGTCCGGCTGTCTGTCTGCTGTAATCACGCTATCTTGAATAGATATAGAAGGCTAAAATTTTGCACACATGTTTATTTTTCCAGTACTGTACCTCCCGATATTCGGTATTTTGATGCGATTTTTGCGCTATAATTCACCGGAATTGTTTCAAATTTGGTATTTGAAGTTCGAAATGGATACTACACCCTAAGACAGAAAATTGTCTGTGCAAATTTGGTATTTGAAAATTGTTTGTGCAGGTCCACGTCTTCGTATAGCCCCATATAAGGGTACCTCCCAATATTCGGTATTTTGATGATTTTAGCGTCATTATTCACCAGAATTGTTTCAAATTACGTACTAAGAGTTCGTTATGAGAACTACAGTCTGTGACAGAAAATTATCTATGCAGGTCCAAGTCATCGTATAGGCCCCATATATCAGTACTTCCCTATATTCGGTATTTTGACGATTTTAGGTACAATACCCATCGAAATTTGTTTGAGATGTGGTATTTGAAGTTCGTAATGGATGCTACAGCCTGTGACAGAAAATTGTCTATGCAGGTGCAGATCTTAGCACAGCTACATTATTCACTGTTTATTTCAAGTTTCGAATTTGAATATAGTAATAGCTTATGACAAACAATGCCTATGTAGGTCCACGTCGTATAGACACCAATATAAGGGCTATATGTGGTATTTTTAATTTTTTTTTTAAGAATTTTATTTTTTGAAAATTTCCAAATTCGTTTCAAATGGTGGGGAGTATTCCAAGTTCGGTCCGGCCAAACTTATTGCATTTTAATTTGTTAAGTTTACAGCCATTGATCCAATATAAATTTTACAATATTAACTGCGAATGATTTTTGCGAATATTTTTTCATATAAGAATAAATACTACATCTTCGATTTGATAAATTTCGAAAATACTTAAGACGTCTAGGAGTCCAATTCTGCTGTATTTCAAATAAGCATTTATGCAAATCATTTCTGGACAACAAAAGAGTCAATAAATGCGCAATACAAGGTCAGTTGACTCAGTTTAGCATAAAATGTTAATTTTTTTTTTCTGAAGAAGTTGGGTGAAGAGAAATGAAAAGAAACCCCCGAAATGAAAACAGTTTATTTTAAATAACTAATCTATTTTGTGTTTTGTACAAAATCACACATCTGCAAAATAGTTCATTTATAATGCGCACTGAACACATACAAATTTGTTATTCCAATAAAAAAAAGGAAAAAAATGGTTTGTTGTGAATTCAAAAACACTTTCAAGATGTTTTGATTTTTTGTTTTTGCCCACACTAAAAACTAAAAAATAAACTAAAGTAATAAACCTCAAAGTGTATACTTAAATTTAAAAAAAGCAAAACAAATTTATTTACTAGAAACCATTAATTTTTAAGTACAAAACATAAGTTATGTTATGGTAACTTATATTACAACAACTTGGATTTTTTATTACCCTCCAACAACGACGCACTGCATTGGCTATGGAAAAATACCCGAAAAAGGTGTATTTTGTTTTTCTTCACACATTTTTGTACAATGCATTTTTTTAAAAACAATTAAAGTTAATTATGTATCATAAAAATATAATTTTGCCAAACAAAACTTGACAATAGAAATAGCGTTTGGACGAATGGTTGGATTACCTTAATCCACGGAATGAAGGAACCTGTTTGAGCCACGACATTCATGTTGGTAAAAAACACAAAACAAAAATTTGAAGACCGACAAAGATGAATTCAGAATGAATTGTGTGTGTGTTTGTAACAAATGGAATGGAAGCCCTCAAGCTGTGAATTTTTATAGTTGTTTGTTGAAATCAATATCAACTCGTAAATCTCATAAAAAGATTTGTTGTAAAGTGATAATTGACATTTTCAGAATAATTGTATATGCCATAGTATTGTACATAATCGGCGGTTTTTTTAAGATATACTTTTAAAAATATCAAATATTATGGAGATAGTAACATTAAAATACACAGACACAAACAACTGTCATGCCTCAAATGAATACTACAATGCGGAAATTTGCAATTTCGTTTTTTTGTACTTCTTTTGTTACTATATTTGAAAAAAAGTATTTTATTTCATGAATAAAACTTAATGTTATCATGACGGTTATTTAATAAAGTGCATTTTGTTTTGCGATTTTGTGGTCGAAGTATTTTGTTGCACGGTCCAAATAATATGGAGTTGCATGTTAACAGCGGCAAATTAAATTTCATTAGGGTTTTCATTTCTCTTTTGTTTAATTTTTTTCTGTTAATTTTTATCAACAATTATTGTTTTAGTAAATTTGAAAATTGTTTGAACTTTGTCATCAGGCTGATTTTACACTTTTTAATCTAAACACTCAATTGATAAGGTCTATTTTCGTTTTATTCGATTTGCTTTGTTTCATTGGCGAAAATTCAATGAGTGTGAACAGCAAAAAAATTAGCTAAACAAAGACACTACAACAATAAATGTGTTTCATTTAAATAATTGAACTCTGCATTGATTTTTTTTGAAATTCGCCTACAAATAAAGTAATCATAAAATTAATTATATGGAGTCATGGAAAATTGTATAGAAAAATAAAATCTATGAGAAATAATATGTGAGCATGATGTGACTGGCAGTTTTAGGACCTGCACAATCATCAAATAACAAAATAACTCAATTCGGTAACAATTTTTTGTAAGGAATCTACAATAAGTTGAGTAAAAACAAGTAAAAAAAATATTAAGTTCGGTCAGGCCGATCTTTTAACACCCTCCACCCTTCGGCAAAGAAAATAATTTTTTATAAAAGCATATGAATTCAAACGTTTTCCACTTTAAACCAGAGTAAGGCCGTTTGGATAATGTTGTTAAACTTTTCAAAAAACCATAAAGTGAATGAGGCTGTTATATGGGGCCATACTGGGGCCTATATAGGCAATTTCATACTTCAAGGATTGTCATCTACCAAATCATCTTAAATACCACATTTAAATGTGACTAGGATTATCAAAATACCGAATATTTTTGTGGGTAACGTAATATGTACGCCACCGGAGCTACAACCCATTATGATCAACAAATACCAATTTTCACACAAATCCCTGAACAAAAAACATAAAATACCAAATATCGAGAGGTACCGTTGCATGGGGCTATATAAAAACGTAAACCTATATATACAATGTTTCGCCACCGGATCTAGAATTCATTATGACCTACAAATACCAGATATTAGACAAATCCGTGGAAAAATGTGACAAAAATCACAAAAATACCGGATATCGACGAATATATATAATATTTTGTCACCGGAGCTAGAATCCATTGTGATCTTCTAATACCAATTTTTGGACAAATCTGTGAAGAAATGTAGCAACAATCATCATCATGGACCGATATTTCTCATTTCACAATACCAACCATCCAAGACACAATACAAATTGTTCTGCCGAATAATGTTGGCTGTATCGCGATTTCTACAGACAGTCGGACATCGTTAAATCGACTTAGAATTTTATGCTGATCCAGAATATATATACTTTATGGGGTCTATGACGAATATTTATGGACGTTACAAACTGAATGACAAGGTTAATATGCCCTCCTTTTCAAGGTGGATGCATAAAAACTGATTCATTACATTCCAAACGGAACGGTTGAAGCTTGAATTCCTTGGGTGGAGGTGCGAGAATAGGTTTTGTGTTTGGAAGTTTGTGCTAGAAGAAAATTTGCCGAAAAATTCCAAAAGTACTAAATATGGTACCCTTTGCATTGGAATAATGAGTCAATAGTGGAGTGTATATAAATAGATGAATCAAAGAGTATTTGGAAAATATTAACGTACGAAACTTATTTAAACCTACGAAATTGGTACCATGATTTTTTAACAGATGGAGCTAAAATCTTTATATTTTTTGTTGAAATCAAAGTGGGGAAGCATTCCTGAGGTGGCTTTGGAAATTCGTTCTTAAGTGTACTAATCATACCAAAGGGTACTTTATTTGATACAATATGGTTGGGTTGTATAAGAAGGCCTTTCTGGTAATGCGCACAAAAGGTTTGTGCGGATTGTAATCGGACGCGTCCACAGGTTGCGGATAGTGGAAAGCCCAGTAGATATACTGGGTACCTATGAATTGAATAATTAGTCGCGGAGAGTCAGCCTTTAATACTCGAGTGCCAATGATCCTTAGACTGACGAAGCAATGTTTCGGCGCCTCTAAAGTAGCCAAATCGTTGTGCTGGCCTCCACATAAGGAGGACTCGTAATAATAGGATATAATATGACCGTGTGTCCATTAGGTTTACATGTTGGAAATCAGTGTACCGATCATACTCTAACGGAGTCAACAAATAATAGAGTCAACAAATAATACATTTAGTTACCGAGTCCTTACTAAGGTACGGAGGCTATACCTTTGTCGACCTCAGGCCTTTCACAAAACACTGACGTTTGGAAGATGTCCTGCTACCAGTAGAAGGTCGGACGAGAAGTTTGGGAAGTGTTAAAAGACAGTAGCAAACAATCGCTCGATTATTGCGGATATGGTGCCGTTAAGGCTGAGTAAGTATAGTATCCCTGTAGGCTACTGGGAGAGCTCCCTGTATGACGTTAAAGACAACATGGATACCACTGTAGTCTAGACCTGAATAGTCCTGTAGACCTGAATAGTCCTAGCGGCCCCAATAACAATTTGGCGATAAATACCGGCATGTCCACACTCTCAAGGCAGAAGTCAATCGTGTAAGAAGGAGGACAGAGCAGCGTCGCCATTGTTAAGATAAAAGCTCTCCCGAAACCAAGAGAGCCAAATCCAAATCAAAAGGATACGAGGTATAAAAAGACATATCGGCAAGCAGTAAACCACTGCTTAAAAGTCTGATCACACCATCGGCCTCACAAATAAAATGACACTTTAAATATCATAATATTTTATGTGTATATTTGCCCCTACCGAAAATGTTTTCGTAGCTCCCTAGTGTAGGAGAGAGATTTTTGTTATCTCTTTTAGCACAGTCCACTTTGAATGGGATAATAGCATTTGGTGAGCATACCTTCGAATCATTACAAATAAATTAGTTAGAATTCTCCGTTGCAAGTGATATGTTTGAGTAAGATTTCGAGATGTAACCTATACAGGGTTGCCCATATTCGACGGACCCATCTGGCAACGCCATAACTTTTGACAGAGATGTCACATTGCTTAATAACATACCGCGTTTGAAGCGTCAGTCCAAGCAGATTTTTACCATGAACCAATAAACGCCACGCGAGCGCTCTGAAATAGTCAATTGTGTCAATTGAAGTCATTTGTGAAAACTCAACGTGCTTTTAAAACATTAAAAAATGTGAGAAGTGCGCCTTCTAAGAACACCATTAAGCGTTTATACGAAAAATTTTCGACTGGTAAGGCTCTTTCTAATCCGAAGAGGCCATATAAAAGTCGACCAAGGCGATCGGCCGAGAATATCGCTGCCGTATGAGCCAGTGTTGAGAGGTCCCCAAGAACATCCCAAAAACGCCGTTCTCAGCAGTTGGGCATGGCTCGGTCCACTTTACAACGGATTATTCGCATTGATTTGCATTTGTTCCCTGCGGACAAGCCTCGTCGATTGGAATGGGCCCAAAGAGTCATCGAAATGCCGAAAAAAAAAACATGGGTCCGTCGAATATGGGCCACCCTGTACTACAACCAGTTAAACATGATAATATGCACTGAAACCTGCTTACTTGCCCTCCCTTTTAAATTAATATTAAAATGTATCCATAATTGTGGTGCAATGCACACTATGAAGTACTTGTTCCCAAACCCGGCCATCTATATTAATTTTTTGTAAAGCAGATCCATCATGATTATGCCAGACCACAGTACTACATTCATTTTTCCCCCTTTCGACAACAACAAACACTTGGCAGCAATGTTTACATTGACCAGACTGTCAGCGGCCATAAGTTTTATTGTCATCAGACCATTACTATTCCGCGCGATGATGGTAAGAGGTAATTCCAATGACTTATGGAATAAACAAAATCTGCATAGATTCGAGTGTTTGTTTGGTTTGTGTGCGTACTCGCCCACATTGCATTTAAATGATTCATGGGGTCAAGTGTTGTTTTAATAGATTTATTACGATGCATATTTCGCCAATGCAACGGAGGTAATTATATATGCCAATGTAAAAGTTATTACACAAAAGACTATTTGGCAAAAAGGAGACATTTTTTCCAAGCACAATTTGCATAGATGATTACTAGGATAATTGCAATAGTTAAATTATAGTAAATTATTAGACAGCTATAAAAATATAGGCAATAATCTGTAAAATATTTAGGTTTCCAAACGAAAGTCATCGTTGCTAGCAAAATCTATCGATGAAAGACTATTGTAATTAAATGTTAATTAAAGCTCATTAAAGTGTAAATTTTATTATTTATTTATTTAATTTTTTTTTTGTGTGTATTGAAATTAACAACTCTCTTTGAACTTTGGAATTGAAACAAAACGGATGAGAGTCCTATAAATGATATCATGTGTAATAATTATTATTTGTTATTGGTAGTTATTTTTATGAATAGTTACTGCGAATATTTGAATGCAAATTTATGACCTTTAATATTTTGATCGTGACAACCGCCGTCCTTAGCCCTAGCTATGCTTAAATTGGTTATAAATATTTATGGGTTTTCTAAAGATTTTCCAAATGGGTACAAATCACGTTTCATTCTACAAATATACGAATGCATAACCCTCACATTCGTGGTGGACCCTCATACCAAAATTCATAATTCTACCTTTATTCCAAGACAACTCATTGTCCACATTCAACAACCTACTATGAACACTATAACAAAACTCCTAAATCCAGCGCTACGTTTTGCTACACTACTATGGCACTGCTATTGCACGCTTTTCCAAACGTTTTCCATTGTCTAACAAACAGAAAAATTCATTGGTTCAGTTTTATTCTTACCTTTTTATACCCTACACCACATAGTGGTAAGGGTATTATGTCCTTGTGTATTTGTTTGTGACATGGACAAGTTTACTTAGTTACTTTTGAGGATCTTCATGTAAGTGTGTCCCTTTCAGATTCAGCATCAATTTGTTGGGTATCAACGCTCTCTCCGGAAATAACCTTTGTTTTAACCCGGTAATTAACCACTCCTGAAGGCAATTTTCAGCCTAGATGATAGCATCTTCTGGACGTTAAGGTAGATTCTCAAACATTTATGCGGAGATATTTTTCTTTATACTTTTGGTCTCATCATAATCAACTGCATGTGGAAATTTTAAGTTTACTACTTGATATACCCCATATAACAGTCCCTTCCAATTTAAAGCATTTTCAAAATTTCGTATAAATTTTGGGCACAAAGTTGATGTACAGGGTTGCCCATATTCGACTGACCCATCTGGCAACGCCATAACTTTTGACAGAGATGTCACATCGCTTAATGACATACCGCGTTTGAAGCGTCAGTCTAAGCAGATTTTTACCATGAACCAATACACGCCACGCGAGCGCTCTGAAATAGTTGAACTTTACATTCAACAGAAGAAGTCAATTATGAAAAAAAAAATGTGAGAAGTGCGCCTTCTAAGAACACCATTAAGCGTTTATACGAAAAATTTTCGACTGGTAAGGCTCTTTGTAATCCGAAGAGGCCATATAAAAGTCGACCAAGGCGATCGGCCGAGAATATCGCTGCCGTACGAGCCAGTGTTGAAAGGTCCTTAAGAACATCCCAAAAACGCCGTTCTCAGCAGTTGGTCATGGCTCGGTCCACTTTACAATGGATTATTCGCATTGATTTGCATTTGTTCCCGTACAAAATTCAATTGACGCAAAGAATGTTGCCTGCGGACAAGCCTCGTCGATTAGAATGGGTCATGGGTCCGTCGATTATGGGCAACCCTGTATTTTAATTATTAAGTTTCATAGGGAATATACTCGTTTCTAGCTAGCTCCACAATATGATGCGGTCTCCATAAAGCGGTATCTCTAATTTTCGGTATTTTGAAGGTTTCAGATTTAATTTCTTTGGAAATATTTACTAGTATCCATCTTGTCCTTGTGGTATAAAAATTTGCAACACAAAAAAAATTTGTCTATGCCGGAATATATTTCGACATAAGGCTCGTATTGTTCGTTTGGCCGATTTTGTAAAAACTGGCTGTAACATTCTCCCATATTTCACTATATAAATCTTCCCTTACTGGAAGACATTAAAAGTTCGATCAGAATATATTTAAGGCCGTTAGTACTTGTTTCTATGAAAGTCGGAACTCCCTTGGAGCTTGATTGCTCAATAATTCCATCCTTCCGTTGTATCTTCTCTACTTTTAACCAATTTACTTTCAATCCCTTTTTTGTATTTAATTTCAAAATTAAACCACTCGATACAAGCCCAAAAATATGGATCGATATAACTGACAAACATTCGAGAAATCATGTGTAAACCTCTACACAAACCAGAAATTAAGCGACAATGTGGAAACAAACACCAAATTACATACAAACACACATAAATGCATTGACATATACAAATCATTATTATTAGCTTTTGTTTTTTGGGTCGAGACGATTTCAAGTTCATCGACAAGCCGGTAATAATTATGTAAGCGATTGGCGCTAAAAAAACACAATACACAATAAAAGAGAGCCCGAAAAGAGAGGGAGAGAGAAACACCAAAATATTACCCTTATTTCGTAATTTATATTAATTTTTGTTTATTTTTCTCTTACAGAGGTTTGGACTACAAATTCGAACAGTATCGGCTGAATACGGGTGCAACGGTTACAACAAAAATCGCCAAGGGTGAGGTTAAGGGTGCCAAGCGTATGTCAGTATGGGGTAATTCATACTACAGTTTCGAGGGCATACCATTTGCCAAGCCACCCTTGGGTGAATTGCGTTTTAAGGCTCCAGTCGAGGAAGATCCCTGGGATGGTGTTTTGGATTGCACAGGCCCAGCCAATGTTCCCTTTCAAGGGAATATGATTTTCAAGAAATACAAGGGTTCGGAAGATTGTCTGTATTTGAATGTTTTCACCAATGATGTAAGTCCAGAAATTCATTTGAATTAAAAATCTATATTAAATCTAATCCTATTTCTTTTGTAGATCACTCCCTCTGCCCCAAGGCCAGTTATGGTCTGGATTTATGGAGGCGGTTTTCAATTGGGTGAAGCCACTCGAGACATGTATAGCCCCGACTATTTCATGTCAAAGGATGTAGTCCTAGTCACCATTGCCTATCGCTTGGGTCCATTTGGTTTTTTGAGCTTTGATGACCCCAGTGTAGATATACCAGGTAATGCTGGCATCAAAGATCAAATTATGGCTCTCAAATGGGTGCAGAAAAACATTGCCGCTTTTGGCGGAGATCCCAACAATGTGACCCTCTTTGGAGAGAGTGCAGGTGGCACTTCTACCCATTTGTGTATGGTTAGTGAACAATCAAAGGGATTAATACACAAGGCGATTACCATGTCAGGATCGATGCTATGTCCCTGGGCCTTGCCACCACAAAATCAGTGGGCCTATCGTCTAGCCAAAGCCCTTGGTTATGATGGAGAAGAAAAAGCAACCGAGATTTATCAGTTCCTTAAGACAGTCTCTCCCATTGAAATACAAAAAGCAACTCCCACAATTTTGAACAAGGAGGAAAAACACAATCGGGTAATGTTCGCATTTGGTCCAGTGATAGAACCCTATCGCACCAAAGACTGTATCATAGCTGATTCCCCGCTCGAACTTATGAAAACATCATGGAGCAATGATATACCCATGATTTTGGGTGGTACAAGTTTTGAGGGTCTACTCTTTTATCCAGAGGTAATGAGGCGCAAAGCCACCTTGGATGAGGTGGGAGATTGTGCCAACCTATTGCCGCTAGACTTGGGTATTGACAAACGCAGTACTAAGGCTCATGAGTTGGGGTTGAGCTTGAAGAAGGCCTATTTTGGTGAAGAGGAATGCAGCATTAATACCATTATGAAGTTTTTAGAGGTAAGTTGGGAGCCCCATTTAATCTGAGCTTACCTAAAATTAACAATAATTTTCTTTTCCCCACAGCTTTGTTCCTACCGAGAATTCTGGCATCCAATCTATCGCACAGCTTTATATCGCATGCAATTTGCCCGTGCCCCCACCTATGTATATCGTTTCGATTATGACTCGGCCGATTCGAATGCCATTCGTCGCCTTCTGTGTGGTGATGCAGTGAGGGGGGCTTGCCATGGCGACGACATGGTCTACCTGTTCCGTTTTATGTTTTCACATCGCATGCCCATGGACTCTCAGGATTGTAAAGTTTCCAAGACCATGATAGATGTATGGACAAGTTTTGCAGCAACAAGTGATCCTAATTGTGCCTCGTTGGGCGATGTAAAATACGAACCTCTGGGAAAGGATACAACAACAATTAAATGTCTGAACATTTCCAATAAAGTTGACTTTATTGATTTGCCTGAATTAGAGAAAATCAAAGAGGTGTGGAATAGTTTCTATCCCCAGGGGAAGTTATAAGTATGGAGCGGGTGAAGCGAATGGAGAAAAGAGCGAGAGAGAGAGAGAGTTGGCTACCTCATGTAAATAATTTCCATATTCATATTTATGTTAAACAAAACGTCTTAGTAGGGTAAACAGTATTTATAAATAATTATTTTTATTTTGGAGAAAAAAAACTAGAAAAAATCTGATTGTTAACCATTTATAAATTTTAAAATAAATTTTGTTTATACAGAAATTGAAATAGTTTTATGTTTGGTATTGTCTAAATTTATAAATCTTGTTTTAGACGGAGACTCATAACTAAGTTGAGGTGTAGGAAATGTCGATGTTTTATAAATTAATTAATTGCTGGGGAAAATGTTTTATATTTAAGTCATACATCACATTTATTTTATAAAACTGGTTTTAATTGTTATATGAAATAAACATTGTTATACATTTTTAGATCAGGTGTTTTTGTTTATCAAGAAAATGTCAATGCAAGAAAAATATGTGATTATACCCTACAACACTTTGTGTTGGGGGTATTACAAGTTTGATTGGGCCAAAAATTATATAACACCTCGAAATATTGGTCTCCCACATAGGAAAGTATATATGGATCTTCCTATCTCCCCGAGCTGAGTTGATCTATCTATGTATGTCCGTCCGTCTGTCTGTCTATGTTAATTTGTAATCACTCTACAGGTCGCAATTAAGGCCCGATCTTCACGAAATAAAATGAAGGTGTGGATAGGGCCACAATAGGACCCTATTGCTTTTGGAGATTTTCTAGATTTTGTAACTGCTCTACAGGTCGCAATTATAAATCAATCGAAGCGGAAGTGTGCATGGTTCTAGAGCTTAGGACTGGGCAGAAGCCTTCCAATTTTGATGGTCATCGGGTCATTTTTAGTTGGTGAAATAGACCACAACATTTGTGTTAAATAAAATTAAATTTTCCATTAAACCGCGAATATTTTTAATCCCGGCGAAATCACAAATAGACGAACAGGTCAATTCTGACCGTTACGTAGATGCCGATAGTAAATATATCGGATATATTTAGCGAAATATGTACAATACTTATATACAAAGGTAGATGTTAGCTAAAATGCTTATATCTCAAGAATGGCTGGACCGATTTTGACAAATTTTGTCAATTCAGAATGCCCTCTAAAAGTATAAAATCTAAAAATCGCATTAAAAGATGATGTTAATATAGATTTTGTTGTATTTTGTGACATTGTTTATTTTTTCATATTTTTTCCGCATGCGATTTTTTCATTTTGACTTAAAATAGAAGTATACATTTTGTGATTTTTTTTCACCTTACAACACAGGTTATTATATACAGATTGCAATTATCGTCCGATCCTGACGGAATTTCTCTTAGGCTTAGGCTCAGAAGGGCTAGGCCAATTGTATTCAAATATATCCGCAATATGTTTAGGGGTTGTATTGGACCAACAACTAAAAATGTTCCTGATTTTGCAGGGCGCTAAATATCGTACGAAGTTAGAGTTTAGGACAGCGGGTAGAATAGACCACTACTTTTGTGTGAAAAAATAAGAACATTACTTGCAGGCGATATCCGAAATACCCAAAAGGTGAACTTCTGGCATTTTTATGCTGATTTCGTTGACGAATATAGCCAATTATCGTAGATAAGCAAATCATTAGGTGAGTCTAAATTTGGAGATACAGAGGGGCCTCTTGCTTTTAGAGGTGATCGCAAAATGTTAAGGGGTTCAAATGAACCAAAAACAGAAAAATTTTTCTGATTACACAATTAAAGCCAATCGACATTGAGAGGAGAGTCAAGGACATGGAAAAATTCTAGCATTTTGGATGACCATTGGATTATATTTAGCTGTAAAATGAACCACAACAACCAACAGCACAACGGAGTGCGTAAATATTGGGCAAATGTCCCTGGTTAAAATGCTAAGGGTAATATCTGGGCAGTGCTCCGTGACATAATTTTAAAAGCGAAATCTTGCAAAATGGATTTGGACATAAGGGGGCCTCTAACATATTATAGTGTTGTAGGGTATCGCATGGTCGGCCCGCACGACTATAGCCTTTGCTTACTTTTTTTATTTAGAAATATTGAACGTCTGTGGGCTAGATACCAGAAATACCGGATGTATATTGACTATCTTTGAACTCGATCTAAGTTTGGTAAAATATTACAAATAACCAAAGTTTGTATTAAATCAGATACCCCTTCATGAGTTTTTGTGCTAACAAGACAGGTGGGCTTGGGTTTTAAGCCATCATGCCGATGAGACACATTTTGGTCGTATAAAATTATACATATCCACTGTAGCCAGTGTAATATTATTTTAATGGTACCGTCCGATTTGATTTGTTTTGACACATATTTAGCAGAATAAGTTCTAAACCGACATTTCGGGTTGTCAATAAAAAATCTCCTATCACGATTGAGGTAAGCAGAATCTTAAATGCCACCATGGACAACAATAAATTGTCGTTCCCACTACAGTTGAGAAATTGACTCGGAATAAAACTTATCATATCCATAGTGTGAGATAAAAAACTGCAACAAATTCAATTTTATTGAATTAGGGCAAAAAAATGTCGAAATTAGCATCAAATTTTAGAATAAATTTAGATTTGTTCGAATAGGTTCCCTTTGGAACGAATTATGACCTACAAACAGCCAATGAAATCGTCACACGCTACCCGAATTGCTTTGCGAAATTTTGAACCATTCCCGGCGAAGCGCTTTCTTGAGGTGATCGACGGGTATACGGAGATTTTGATGGCCATTGTGCGCTGGAAATGAAGCGAGGGACCTCATTTTGTAACCATTCTTGGGTGGTGCGTGCTGAGTCCTGTTGGAATGTCCAAGGTCTGCTGCCAAAATGTTTGCATGCCCAAGGCTTTAATACACCCTCGAGAATATTTTCGCGATAATATTCGGCATTTATTCCGATGCCACGGTCGATTAATATGAGCGGAGAGCTACAATCGGCTGTTATGGCTGCCCACACCATCACCATAACAGGCGCTCGGGTTCTGGTGGCCAACCGAAGTTGCACATTTTCAGCTGACCTCTTTGGCAAGTAAACACGATTATTTTGTTTGTTTACAAACTGCTGGACAACGAAGAAAACCAAATTCGGCAGTTCACCACTTTCGGCCAAGCGAAGCAACTTCTTAGCTCTTCTGAGTGTATTTTCTTTCTGTTGCAGTGTAAGTTCTTGCACTTTTTGGAGTTTCAATGGCTTTACCGCGAGCTCATTTTTCAATATTTTCCCAATGGAATATTGCGATAGGCTCAGCTCACGAGCCATTTTTCGGCCACTGCGACGCAGGTTTCGATCAAGTCGCTTCTTTACTTTTCGAACCATTTCTGCTGATGTTGCTGTTTTCTTTCGCCCACTTTCTTGACGTCGGGCTAAGCTACCAGTATCGCTGTAACGAGAGATGGTACGAGACACAAAATTTTTATTGACACTTAAATGTTGCAGTGCTCTAACGTGGTTTTTCAGCCAAATATGAAGAAATTACACCAACATGTTTGTTCCGTCTATGGGCCAAAAAATTATTGTTAGAAAAATTTCATTTCAATCGAATAATAAATGCGAACTGCATTTTGTTCACAAAAATACATGGACTAAACCGACTATGAAAGTGATTTTATGAAGATCTTCACGAGCGATGGTACGAGATACAAAATATTTATTCACATTTAAATGCTGGAGTGATCTAACGATAGCCACTTGTGGTTTTCCAGCCAAATATAAAGAAACGCACTTTGACGCTTGAATTCCATCACCAATAACTTTTTCTCTCGAAAATGCTCACCAAAATGCATTTGTAAAGAATATAATGAGCTGTCACTGGAATAATTTTGACAGCTGTTGGACAAGTGGTTTAGAAATGAGAGCAGTCTGAAGTTGGTTGCAGTTTTTTTAATCTCACCCAGTATAGAGAAATATAACAACGATATTACAAAAATTAGAAAAGCTCTCGGCAAGACTGGAATCTGCACACACAAGTACAAAAACTCTTATTCGAGCGAAATCAAAAAAATAAATTTGCTCGTTTTTTTCTGCTCCCGCTCTCGCTCGAATTCCAGTGGGTTACATTCTTTGTACTAATTCGAGCGAGTTTTTCTGCTCCCGATCGAATTCAAGAGAGTTTCAATCTTCCAAGGAGTTTTTCGAAGGTCTACTGATGATGATCTGGTTTGGTAGTATTCACTAGAAAAACCAAATATGTAAAATTTAATATAACACTTTCACATTTAAATAAAATACGGCAAAAATGTAATAAGCGTAGATCTGGCTTAAACGCTGAATTTTGAAAAAAGAAAGTAGTTTAAATAAAAACAAGTAAATATTTTTGTGGGGATAATTCAGACGTTTCCGCTATAGAAGCAAATACATCTTCCACATTAAGGTTTTCCATCTTAACAAGAAAAAAACATGATTATTTTAATAATCGTGAAACGGAATGATCGTAAACATCCGCCTGAAAAAATCGACGAGTTAATACGACATGCAAAAGGGTGGTTTATATGCCTGATTCCAATAATACGAGTCGGTAAGAAATGAATAAATATTAGAGGGGTTCACATCCATGGTGGTTGTAAAACAAGCTAACTGATCTTCAATATATACACACTAACCTACTTAATTCACAATGAAGTCTTTTGGTTTGTGGCTGAGCTAAATTCTTTTCATGCCTTGTATGTCTGATCATATTTAGCTAAGACAAAATGGTTATGGTTGTTGAGTTCGATGATCATTTTTATTATTTTTATGTATTTAGTTAGAGAAAGACCTCATTAGTTAAGAGGTGTTTATAATAAACAAGTTAAAAAGCAGTAAGTTCGGCCGAGCCAAACTTTGTAAATCCTTCACCATTTGGAAAGAATTTGGAAATTTAAAAAAATAAAATCTTTAAAAAATTCTGTTAAATTTTAAAAATACCGAATATTGCCGTCATATTGGGGTCTATACGAAGTGGACCTACATAGACATTGTTTACCATTAGCCATTACAATATTCAAATTCGAAACTTGAAATAAAGGGTTAAAATGTAGCTAAAATCATCAAAATATCGTACATAGGGAGGTACCATTATATCGGAGCTGTGCGAAGACCTGGACCAGCATAGACAATTTTCTGTCACAGGCTATAGCATCCATTACTAACGTCAAATACGATATCTCAAACAATTTCGGTGGGTATTGCACCTAAACTCGTCAAAATACCAACTACAGGAAGGTACTGATATATGGAGCCTATACGAAGACCTGGACCTGCATAGACATTTTTCGGTCACAGACTGTAGTTCCCGTTACGAACTCCAAATACAATTCCGGTGAATAATGTCGCTAATATCATCAAAATACCGAATATAGGGAGGTACCGTTATAATGGGGCTATACAAAGACGTGGACCTGCCCAGATAATTTTCTGACATAGGCTGTAGTATTCATTTCGAACTTCAAATACCAAAGTTGAAACAATTCCGGTGAATAATGTCGCTAAAATCATCAAAATACCGAATATAGGGAGGTACCATATTATGGGGGCTATATGAAAACGTGGACCTACATGGCCCATTTACGAACTTAACCTGCCTACTGGAAAAATAAACGCGTGTGCAAAATTTTAGCCTTCTATTTCAATTCGTTCGAAAGATAGCGTGATTACAACAGACAGACAGACGGACGTGGCTAAATCGTCTTAGAATTTTACGCTGATCAAGAATATATATACTTTGTTGGGTCTGACATGAGTATTTCGAGGAGTTACAAACGGAATGACAAAGTTGATATACCCTCTATAGTATGGTGGAGGGTATAAAAACATGATCATTTTAATAATCGTGAAACGGAATGATCGTAAACACCCGCCTAAAAAAATCAACGAGTTAATACGATATGCAAAAGGGTGGTTTATATGCCTGATACAAATAATACTATTCGACGAGTCGGTGAGAAATGAATAAATATTAGAGGGATTCACATCCATGGTGGTTGTAAAACAAGCTAGCTGATCTTCAATATATACACACAAACCTACTTAATTCACAATGAAGTCTTTGGTTTATGGCATATCACGCTTGTATATCTGATCGTATTTAGCTAAGACTATATGGTTATGGTTGTTGAGTTCGATGATCATTTTTATTATTTTTATGTATTTAGTTAGGGAAAGACCTCATAAGTTAAGAGGTGTTTAAAATAAAAATATGAATTCCTTCTTTACATTATTTTAAATTATAGATATTTATTCTTCGTTTCAAAATTTAAAACAGGAAATAAAAATCATTTGCCGCTCCATAATTGTTCAATTGATGTTAAGCGTGTACAAGAAAATGTCCAAAGAGGTTTTGCATCCCCATAAATTACTATCCATTCGTGGCCTTTTCCTTCTTAAGGGGTTTACTAGTTTCTTCGCTGACGCCTTTGGACATTAACATGGGTTTTGTTCCTTTTCTAATTTATCCTTTAATTACTGTTTGTTTCCTCGTGGGTTTTCCCCCTTACAGCCAAGAAAAATGTCACTGTTAATGAAAGCGAACATGTAGTTGGTTGTTCCTCCGATGCCGCATAAAGGTTGGGCCGTGTCCATTATGGGTCACTGCTAAAACTTAAATTAATTGCATTAGCATTTTAATTTTAATCAAAAGTTACTTTTCCTAAATCAGTTAATTTTTTTTGTTCTACATTTTGTCCATGAACCATACTCCTATCAAAAAAAAAAAAAAAAAAAAAAAAAAAAAACGAAACAGTTACTGGCAGAGACCTTGTCGCAAAAAAATATAACACTGCCACATCTGGTTGATGTCCACTTTTGTTGCCAGGCAACATCAATGTCATAGGATTTTTACTTTTCTCAGAGCTTCCTACCTTTATTGTTGTTTTTCCTTTTTTAAGTGTATGGGAGAGGATGTAATCCTCTTTTGATTTGTCCTAGCTAACATTTTACAACGGCTGGTCTTTCGTTTATCGGCAAGTACAGAAAATACGATTACATTTTTTAGAAAGTTTTAGTTTTTTATTCTGTTAATTTGTATCTTCTTTTCAACGCTGCAAAATTTTGCAAAGGATCAAGGAGAGCGCCAACCATTTATTGTTGTTGTATGATGTAAAAATGAGAATTTGTCGCAACAGTTTTACCACTTTTTCGTTATCATAGGTGTTGACGATATTGACGTTGCCGCACCAGATTGTAATGGAAATGGGTGTAAGTGTGTTTGTATGTGAGTTTTTGTTTGACTGTCATATTGAGGTGAGATAAGCTCGTTTGTTTTGGTGCCGTTGGTCCTCGGTTTTTTAAACTTTAGCTAACGTTTGACCAGAGTTTCGAGTGACAGAACTGCAGGTGTTAAATTATAAAATGCAATTTTCTAACAAACATAGGTGATGGCATCCCGAATGTATTCAAATTTCAAGGGTAAATTCATACAACGATACAAATTGTGAAGGAAACCAAATTTGAATGATGTTGTAGCAGAATTGTATGTGGAAAATTTCACTAATTCAAAAAGAGAAATAACAAGAGAAACAAGTAAAAAAGCTGTAAGTTCGGCCGGGCCGAACTTTTAATACCCTCCATCATTTGGTACAAATTTGGCATTTTCTAATAAATAAAATCCGTTAAAAATTCTGTTAAAATCTTAAGAATACCGAATGCTTATACGACGACGTGGGCCAGCATAGGCAACTTTTGTCATAAGTTATTACACTATTTAAATGCGAAACTTGAAGAAAAATCTGTTTATAATCTAGCTAATATCATTAAAATACCGAATATGGGGGGTACCGTTATATGGGGGCTATACGAAGACATGGACCTGCACAGACAATTTTCTGGCATGGGCTGAAGTATCCATTCCGAAATTCACATACGAAATTTGAAACAATCCCGGTAAATAATGTCGCTAAAATCATCAAAATATATGAATGAAGTGGACCTACATGGCTCATTTTTTGACTTAGGATGTAGTATCCATTACGAAGTTCAAATACCAAATTTGAAACGATTCCGGTAAACAATGTCGCAAAAATCATAAAAATACCGAATATCGGGGGGTACCGTTATATGGGGGCTACACGAAGACATGGACCTGCACAGATAATTTTCTGTTTTAGGCTGTAGTATTCATTACGAACTTCAAATGCCAAATTTGAAACAATTCCGGCGAATAATGTCGCTAAAATCATAAAAATACTGAATATCGGGAGGTACAGTTATATGGGGGCTATATGATAACTTGGACCTACATGGCCCATTTACGAACTTAACCTGCCTACTGGCAAAATATACATTTGTGCAAAATTTTAGCCTTCTATCTCAATTTATTCGAAAGATAGCGTGATTACAACAGGCAGACAGACAGACGGACATGGCTAAATCGTCTTAGAATTTTACGCTGATCAAGAATATATATACTTTGTTGGGTCTGACACGAGTATTTCGAGGAGTTACAAACGGAATGACAAAATTAATATACCCTCCATAGTATGGTGGAGGGTATAAAAATTTCAGACCGATATGATGGTATATATGACCATTTATATATGTATATATACTAACCATATGTAACCCAAAAGCCATATGCAACTTTAGCCTTTGATTTCTTATATTGTGATGTGCAAGTTTTAGACAAAACTGTGGAAACAGATCAGTGTTCCAAGATGTACTCAACTAGAATACAATCGTTAAATCGGATCCTGATGTGGCAACCATTTGTTCTTGCCTAGAATATGAAGAAATGCATGTGGAGGCCAGGTGGTTACAACAGGAATTGCTGCATACAGGGTTGCCCATATTGGACGGACCCACCTGGCAACGCCATAACTTTTGACAGAGATGTCACATCGCTTAATGACATACCGCGTTTGAATCGTCAGTCCAAGCAGATTTTTACCATGAACCAATGCACGCCACGCGAGCGCTCTGAAGTAGTTGAAATTTACAAGAAGTCAATTGTGAAAACTCAGCAGTTGGGCATGGCTCGGTCCACTTTACAACGGATTATTCGCATTGATTTACATTTGTTCCCGTACAAAATTCAATTGACGCAAAGAATGTTGCCTGCGGACAAGCCTCGTCGATTGGAATGGGCCCAAAGGGCCTAAAGGTCCGTCGAATATGGGCAACCCTGTACGCGGTATTGAGCGTTTTGCATAAATGCTGCGGTATTTCATTAAAGCAGTGGCGAATATCCTCCTCTTTGAGGTTTTCGGCATTTTCGCGTAAACCATCGACTTCTGAAAACCTCAAAACAAAAAAAAAAAAAAAAAATTAATTAAAAATAAATGTCAAATTCTGGTCTACAAAATAATAACACGAACGGGAAGCCGTGGTGGGGATCTGTAGGATATCTTGTTCGTACATAACCATATTCTGTATATTTTACGATATATAAAAGTTTTACATTTTTTTAAATACCGGGTGAGATAAAAAAACTGCAACAAAGCCAACCGCCATAATTTTTAATTTTATTGAATGAAAGCAAAAAATGCCGAAAATAGCATCACATTTTAGAAAAAGTTTAGATTTGTTCGAATTGGTCAACTTTGGCACGAATTATGGCCTTCAAACGGCCAATGAAATCGTCACACGCTGCCCGAATGTTGCTCAGCGGTATTTTGGCCCATTCCCGTCAAAACGCTTGCTTGAGGTGATCGACACTTTGGTATTTTTTAGTGCAAACATTGCTTTCCAAAATACTCCAGAGACAATAGTCCAACGGATTGGTATCTGGAGATTTTGGTGGCCATTGTGGCTGGAAATGGCACGTGCTGAGTGCGATGGTTCTGAGTCATGTTGGAATGTCCAAGGTCTGCGGCCAAAATGTTTGGGTGTCCAAAGCTTTTATACACCCTCCAGAATATTTTTTTTGCGATAATATTCGGCATTTATTCTGATGCCACGGTCGATTAATATGAGCGGAGAGCGACCATCGGCTGTCATGGCGACCCACGCCATCACCATCGCCGGCGCTTGAGTTCTGCTGGTCAACCGAATGTGCGCTTATTCAGCTGACCTCTTTGTCAAGTAAACACGATCATTTTGTTTGTTTACAAACTGCTGGACAACGAATGTTTCCTTATCGGATTAAACCAAATTCGGCAGTTCGCCACTTACGGCCAAGCGAAGCAACTCTTTAGCTCCTTTGAGTCTATTTTCTTGCAGTTGCGGTGTAAGTTCTTGCAGTTTTTGGAATTTCAATGGCTTTACCCCGAGCTCATTTTAGAATATTTGCCGAATGGATTATTGCGATATGTTCAGCTCACGAGCCATTTTTCGGCCACTGCGACGCGGGTGTCGATCAAGTCGCCTCGTTACTTTTCGAACCATTTCTGCTGATGTTGCTGCTACCAGTATCACGGTAACGAGCTATGGTACGAAACACAAAAGAGTTATTCACATTTAAATGCTGGAGTGCTCTAATGATAGCCACTTGTGGTTTTCCAGCCAAATATAAAGAAATCACATTATCACGCCTGAATTCCATCGCGAATAACTTTTTTCTGGAAAATTTTCACCGAAATGCTTTTGTACGCTTGTAAACAATATAATGAGCTGTCGCGTGAATAATTTTAACAGCTGTCATATTATGTTATGTATTAATTTACAATTTAAATGTCGGACGTTGTATGAATCACGTTTCTCGGTTTCGGAATTGTCCCACAATGTACTTTTTTTACAATATCTTCTAAATCTATAAAAGAGGATAATGTTTGTATGTTTGTTTGTTTGTAATTTATGGACTCGAAAACCGCTGAAGAGATTTTCCTGAAAATTTCAATATATACTTCAACATCGCCTGAAAGTAACATAGGCTATATACATTTTTGAATTTCCACTTGGAACTGGAGATATAGCATCAGAATCGGAGGTACCTCCCAAAAATTTAGATTTTATATGCACCTATCTATTGATTGGTTGAAGATACAGTCTCCTAATTTGGAATACGTAACGGAATTTAGAACAAAAATAAGTTTGCCAAATTATATTGTAATCGGTTCAGATTTGGATATAGCTCCCATATATATTTTCGACCGATTTCGTTCATTTGGTGCCTCAAACACAATATGAATGTTCGATTCCAATGAAATTTAGAATGTGTGACGGGATTTAATCCGAAAATAAATTTGTCAAATTATATTGAAATCGGTTCAGATTTGGATATAGCTCCCATATATATTTTCGGCCGATTTCAAGCATTTGATGCACCAAACACGCTATGTATCCCCACTTAAAACTAAATTTGAAACGTGTGATAGATTTTATCTAAAAAAATTATTTCCCAAATTAAATTGAAATCGGTTCAGATTTGGATATAGCTCCCATATACATTTTCGGCCGATTTCATGTATTTGGTGGACCAAACACGATATGTATTTCCAATTGTAATGAAATTTAAAATAAGTAACGGAATTGGGAGCCAAAATGAATTTGTCAAATTAAATTGAAAGCGGTTCAGATTTGGATATAGCTCCCATATATATTTTCGACCGATTTCATGTATTTGTACACCAAACACGCTATGTATCTCTAATTTCAATGAAATTTTGAATGTGTAGCGGAAATTAAAACAAATATACATTTGTCAAATTAAATTAAAATCGGTTCAGATTTGGATATAGCTCTCATATATATTTTCGACCGATTTCATGTATTTTATGCACCATACACGATATGTAGGTTCGATTCCAAAGAAATTTTGAATATGTAACGGGATTTTGATTAGAAAATAAATTAGTGAAATTATATTAAAATCGGTTCAGATTTGGATATAGCTCCCATATATAAACTCCGCCGATATCACATTTTTGATGCACAAAACACGATACGTATTTCCGATTACAATGAAATTCGACATGAGTGGCTAAATTTGGTACAAAAATAAATTTGACAAATTATATTCAAATACGCTCAGATTTGATTATAACTCCCATATATATACTCAGACGATTTCACATATTTGACGCACCCAAAGCCAGAGAGACAAAATCTGGCACCAGAAAAAATTGCCAAATTATATTGAAATCAGTTGAGGTTTGGATATAGCTAACATATATATTTCGGCCGATTTCATATATGTTATGCACCAAACATGATATATATGACCGATACCAATGAAATTCAGAATCTGTGGCTGAATTTGGTTACAATAATAAATGTGACAAATTAATTGGAAATTAGTTAAGATTTGGATATAGCTCCCATATATATATATATATATATTATCGGCCGATTTCACATATTTGACGTACCAATTTCAATGAAATATGAAAGGTGTGGCGTAGTTTGGTGTAAAAGTATTTTTTTAATCATATTTAAATCGGATCAGATTGGGATATGATTTTAATAAGAACCATTGACCCCCAACGCCTTAGGCTAACACTAAAAAACAACACAACAATTGATTTGAAATACTCTTATTACGGTGAAGAATGTTGCTATCTCGAATTCACTAATTGCAATAGAAATGCCACTCAACTTCAAAAGATTGCAGTTTACTGCACGCTTGGTATTTGCTATGAAATAAATAAATCCGAAGGACCAACCCTTCGTGTATGTATGTCATGTTACTGCTTTTCTAATGGTTTTGGTTATTTATGCATTAAAGTAGTGCAATATTTTTTTTCTAATTTTCCAACCTATATTCGTAAATTAAATTTTTGAATGCATATAAAATCAAAAGGGGTATCGAAGCGCACCGGGTTCAGCTGGTATGTTTATAAAACCCGAAACAGGGCATTACAATGTTAGTATGAATTTTAAAATATATTAACATATTTCGAACGCGATTCTATCTTTATGTGAGAGGCTTTATAAAGAATGACATACAACATGCTGCAGGGAGAGTCTGTGTCGACTATAAAACCGAAAGTCAAAATAAAACTAATTTGTCTGTAAAATGCTTGAAAAACTTTTAAAATTCTTAACATTTTAAATTATCCTTATACATATATTCGTTTATGGATTCTCCGACTTATATTTCGAAGAGTTTCAAACATAACGAAAAATTTTAAATGATTTCCTCAATTTCATGTTGGAGGTTATGAAAATCATGCCTATAGCTCCAAGACAATAATTCTGCTGATCTCTTCAATATTATTATTCTCTTATGATGCCTCTTTAACCCAGTTATTAATTACCCCTAATTAAATTTTTCCTAAATTGTATATATATTTTCTTACAACAACAACCAATTCCTAATCTAAAGAAATGCTTTGGGCATCTTTCAAATAGTTTTAAGCCATAATTAAAGCAATTAATTAAAATTCTTTGCAAAACAATCTCGTTACACCTCATCTCTCACCTGCCCCCTCACCATCTGACAAAAATGGAATTTCGAGTTTTGCAAATAAATGCCGAAGGCTTTGCTCAGGTAAATTCTTTGTTATGATCCTTTTGTGGTTATAAAATATCCTAACCACATAACTTGTATTTTATTTGTTTGTGTAACTGTATTTGCATGTGTGGGTGAGTGAGTGTGTGTGTATGTTTGTGTGAGGATATCGGTGTTTTACTATTGCAGATACAATTGCATAAATGTTTACATACCAGAACGTGTCACATCTAATAAATTGATTTTGTTCAAACACTTTTTAATAATGAATTAATTTACAAAGTTTTTGTTTGTTTGTGTGCCATTACGTGTGTGGGTGTGTGTGTGTGTTTATGTTAAATGAAATTAAATTAACCGCAATAACAACATGTTCAAATCAACACAAATACCAATAAAAATTTATATTGTTTTTGCGAAATGTTCTGTCTGTCCCACGTCGCTTCTCTTAATTTTATTTGAAAAAGTTTGTAGAACAGCCGAAGGGAAGTGTGACCAAGGCCCCCTTTTCCCCGATCAGCATCCCCACACACACACATACACAATTGCATGGTAATGAATTGATTTTTATATACAATTTCAATTTATAACCACTAAACCTCTATTGCACTGCTATTTGTTAAACCGCAAATATTTATGTATTTATGCGTTATTTGTTTTTCGTTTTCGATTTTCATTTTTAAGGCTACCGAACAAAATCACCGCTGCTGCGGATGCTGTTGCTGCAGCCGTTCTCTGGCCGCAACCAGAAAAAAAATGCAAAAGGCACAAAGTGGACACGGTCGGCAAACAAAAACAACAACAAGCAAATGCCATTCATTGTTCAATATTCATAAAAACAATATTTAAATTAAAATTTAAAGATTATTGATTGGTTTTCGGCTTTGGTTTTTTCGGTCGAGCTTCGTTGCAAAAAGAAATACATAAAACAATAGTGACTTGCAATTCGGGTGGGCGGATCGAAGTGTTTATGATATGGGACAATACAAAAATGAATTTGTAATAACGAAAAAAATGAAATAATTTCGAATTTTGGAAAAAATTAAAAATTTTAAAGAATTTGAAGTTTGGAAAAATTTAAAAATTTAAAAAAAATTTGATTTTGGAAAAATTTAAAAAATTTGGAAAAATTTGAAAATGTTAAAAAAAAAATTTTAAAAAATTGGAAGATTTTGATTGAGGAAAAAATGAGCATAATGATGAAAAAAATTGAAATTTACAAAATTGTATTTAGTGACGGGGAAAAATTTAATTTGGAACTTTTAAATATAAACCTTTGATGCTGCAGCATTTTTATAAGCAAATCGTAGTATCAGTGGGAAAATGGATAATAATGGCTCAATTCTTTTAGTACCTCTCTCACAAAGGGTTAAAATTTTGAAAAATCGTAACTGTTATAATATGTGAAAAAAACTTTTTGTTGTTGCAAAATGGTCAGGCTTTATCTCTTTATTGTTGTTTTTATAAAAAAAAACTATATAATTCGCATATCTTAATATTTTAACAACCTGTAGATGTGAAATAAACATAAAATGGAATGGACCTCTCCTTTTGATACCTCCCCCAGAAGGGGTCAATCTACATACAAAAGAGAAGTTAAAAAACTAATTGGCGGACTGAAGCTGGAATCTTGAAATTTAGCTGAGGCAGGTTTTTGGTACGTAGGAATGTGATAAGGCTGGAAATTCGTACTAAAAGAGTACGAAAATTACTAAAATGTACTCGAAATTTAATATTTTGCATTGGACAAACGAAATAAGCAAAAATTCTAAAATTGGGATTAAAAGACACAGGAGGAGTGTAGGATACATGTACCAAAGGATTTTTGGAAATTCGAATTTAAAGGTTACGAAAAGTTTCAAAAAGGTACCAAACACTAAAATGGTATCATTTAGTATTATGTGAAAGGATATAAATAAAAAATTTGCAATTTGGTATGAGAATCGAGGTTGGAAAGTAAGTTTGATATATGAAAGTAATTGTGCAAATGTGTACTTAGTGTGCGGACGGCCCTATATGGTACTAAATTTGGAAGATTTTGTCTCAGGGATGAAGCTGCAAATTAAAGATTTTGTATTGGGGCCATTTTTGGTAGTAGGCTGTTTTTAGATGGTATCTGTGTTTTAGATTTGGCGGTGGGTTGGAAATGCATCCTATCATATATTTGCACGAAAAGTACGAAATGGTACTAAATTTGGATATGGGTGAAGGTATAGAGTTGAAATACTTCAATTGGATATGGATGTCGCTGTTGTTTTCTCTGGTAAAGTTATGGAGGTAATTTTGGAAATGTGTACCATAATTGTTCGAAAAGTACTAAGTGGTACTAAATTGAGTATTGGGTGAAGGGATAGAGCTGGAATCCCGAAATTTGATATTTGGGTCTCTGTTGGTATCTGGGATTGGGACATGATGGTTGTTTTTAAAGTGTGTGTGTATGATCATTGTACGTAAAGTACTGAATGGTGCTGAATTTGACTTTGATTATAGAGATTTAGAAAAAATTCTGAAAGTTAATGTTTATATTACAGATGGTATCTAAATTCGATATTTGTGGAAGATATAGAGCGGAAATCCTGCAATTTGATGTAGATGTCACTGTTGTTAACTCTGGTTAAGCTATGGAGGTAGTTTTAGAAATGTGTAGAACAATTGTTCGAAAAGTACCATGTGGTAAAAAATTAATTATTGGGTGAAGGGCTATAATCCGGAAACTTGATATTGAGGTCTCTGTTGGAATTTGGGATTAGGAAATGGAGATGGTATAGAAAATGTGTACCGTAACTGTACTTAATGGTACTAAATTTGATAATGGAGGAAATTACAGAACTGAAATCCTGAAATTTGATATTGGATACACTTGTAGTGTATGTAGTTGAGGGTAGGATGTGGTTTTGAAAATCCATACTATAAACGCACGAAAAGTCCAAAACACCACAAAATATACCGTTGGGTGTTGGTATAGAGATGGAATTCTGAATTATGATATCGAGGTCACTGATGGTGTCTATGTTGAGCAGAAGGTGTATGGTAATAAATTTTGGATTGGGTCTTAGGATAGAGGTGTAATTGTCAAATTGTATATGGAGGCCACTGTTGGTATAAAGTTTTGAGAAAAGGAGGTGAATTTAAGAATGCTTGCTATGTATTCGGAAAATTTGCCATTGAGTGAATGTTGGTTTCTAGAACTTAGATATGGTGTTGACCAATTTTTATTATAAAAATACGTTGATATAGTTTTGGACTTAAAAAAAACGTAGAAAAAAACCAAAGATTTTGGAGACTTTAGCTAAAAAAATCAATCATTTTTCCTTTGTTTTTACATATAAAGGAAAAACTTGAAAATGAATAAAATGTTATAGGACTGGTGTAGCTGAAAAGTCAGTACGATGTGTAAGGTTTTTTAAGGCGGAATATTTGTTGACGAAGTAGCGAAAACGACCATATTCTCAACGTATACGCCCTCTGATATACGAATAAGTTAAGATTGTAACATGTTTGCTGGGTGTATGTGCTTTATGCATGTCGATTATAGACATAAAACAAATTGGTGTCCAAAAATCGTAGAATTCTTTAAATCTAAATTTTTACAAAATTGTAAATGAATGACCCATATATTTTAAACAAACACAATAGTATATGTTTGCATACGAATATCTCAGCTGCCTATGCACATACACACATGCACACACAGAATCACACACACTACATATGTTATAAGTTGACCAAAAATCTGTTTTCCATTTTAACCGCAACACAAAGTATTTAATAGTAAATGTTTCTGTTATTGTTGCTTCTGTTTTACTTTTTGTTTGAGGACTTCCGCTCTTCCTCTCTCACTCTCCTTTTCACTCCCTGTTTTTTCGACATTTCTCAACTTGCCTGGTGGCTGCAATCAAAAAGGGAAGCAAAGAAGCTATAAAAATATAGAGAGAAATAAAAATGGCATTGCAGAAGTTTTTACTTTAGGCCAACGAACATGACCTACCACCACTCGCTCATGCTTGACTAACTGACTGGCCGGCTAGCATTTGCAGTTGCCTCTCTGGCCCTTTGCTGCTGATGAGGACAACGATGGCGCGGCACTGCCGTATATTTTTTCCTTTTTTTTTTTTTGGTCTGCCTTCGGTGCCATTCATTGTTTAATGGTTAAACAAAGTCCACATAATTTTTAAAACATAAAGTACTTTTGCCGATGCTAAAGCGAAAAGTTAATGCTTTTGACAGCTTTAAGTGCTTTATGGCATGTTAACAAGTGCATCACCCCATCCATTGCCAGAAAACTGGCTAAATGTGATGATGGTGGCAGTGGTAGCTGTGGGACAAAGACGAGGAAAAAAATCAAAGCGGACTTACAGATCCTTCCGGGAATTCATGTACAATCCAGTGTAATGTAATGTAATGAAATTAATAGTTATGTGAGGTGAGATGGAGGAATTAGTAAAAAATTGTATTAATTTTAATTCTATTTCGAAGTCATCTAAAGGCAGTCTAATTGTCTTCTTTGGAGGTTTTTAAGAGAGTTCTCAATGAAATTGATTTTCTGGCAATACTTTGCCCTGGGCTGGTAATAATTTGCTAGTTCGCAACAAAATAAGGAAAATAAAGATTTATATCGGAACAATGAACTCCTTGTGGTAGCAATATTCAAATACCATTGTTTGAGGTATATAATGATAATATGTTCAGAATATCAAAAAAAAAAAAAAAAAAAAAAAAAAAAAAAAATACTACATTATATTAAAACCAGTAAAGAAATCCTATAGTCGAGCAGGGCCGACTTTATGATTCCCTACACCACTTTGTTAATTTAGTAGAGCTTCACATAACAATTAAAAGTTTTTATGGGAGAATTCAAAGGACTAAATATGCCGAAGCATTTGTATCTTTTAAATTCGGACTTGTATTGCCCATTTGGTGCATAATTAATTTGAAATCGGAAAAAGATATATATGGGAGCTATATCCAAATCGGAACCGATCTCGATAAAACAAATACAACAAATCGGATGAACAATATATATGGGAGCTATAGCTATATCTTAACCGATCTTCTACAAATTTGGCAATCTAGCTTCTAGACTCAATACGGTCGTATGTGCCAATTTTCATCCCATTTGGGCAAATATAGGACGTTTGGTGCACAATAAAAGGTAAATCGGACGAAGTTATATATGGGAGCTATATCCAAATCTGAACCGGTCTCGATAAAATTTAGCAAAGATATTTCTGAGCTGTATTTGATATATTTCCCTAAATATTGTTGTTACAGAGTGCATATTACAGCGGCGGAGGACTAAAATAACATATCGGATGAACAATATATATGGGAGCTATAGCTATATCTGAACCGATCAAATTTAGCATACTTATATTCAGGCCTAATTTGGTTGTATGTGCAAAATTCCATACTATTCGAACCGATATTACACGTTTGGTGCACAATAAAAGCCAAATCGGACGAACATATATATGGGAGCTACATCTAAAATTTTACCGATTATCTCCAATTTTAATAGGGTTTGTCTTTGGGCCAAACCAATAATTTGTGCAAAATTTCATTTTAAGCGGATAATAAATGCGACCTGCATTTTGTTCACAAAAATACATGGACAGACTGACATGCATAAATCAACTCAGAAAATGATTCTATGGAGATCCTCAAAAGTAACTATGGGTCTATCTCGCTTCCTTCTGCATGTTACAAACAAATGCACAAAGACATAATACCCTTACCACTATGTGGTGTAGGGTATAAAAACCACTGTAATGCAGTGCCTTCTAATTACTCCTTACATCTTCTAATTCATCTTTGTCCTATAACATTCTAATTATGTTCTCATTTCAACACATTCTGCACCACGGCCACATTTGTGAATGCCCTTTGGTCTTCATTTTATTGTCGCTTCAACGCCTGCCTAATCAAAAACACATAAATTTTAATGGTTTAATTCTTGCGACTTCCCATATTTTTTGCTCTCCTTTAAAAAAACGTTCTTTTTTTCCTGCAGCGTAACACTTGTTATCATCAATATTTAATTACATATCTGTGGAGAGAACATACATTCACACATACAAGGCAATTACCGCAGACGCACATACACACATGTACTATGAGGACATTCCTTTGCTTGCAAGCGAAAAAAAAACATGTTCGTGACATTTTTCCTCTGCAGGTTTCCCACCTTCCTCGGTCATTTGCATCCCCACTACCATATTTCATGCCAACCAATGATTTGTAGCCATACTTATTGCCGCGACCAGAAATATTTCAATTTTTTTGTTCTTGTTATGGCCTTTTTTAACTGGTTTAACCCAGCTTTGTGTTTTTTGGGCCTCTTTTGTGCTAATTTCTATGCAGGGTGTTTTTTATGTTACATTCTCACATTTATAATTTTATCGGCTGTGGTAAGGGTCCAGTGGCTCAGACACACACATATGTTCAAAGTTACAACATTGCAGAATGCCTTCATGTGGGTGAAATGTAAAGGAGTGAGTGTGTGTGTGTTTGAGAACGTTCCCGAGGTGAAGAAGTGTGAATATAATTTGTTTGCATATTTTTAACAATAGATATATTTCATTATGTGTTTTTTGTTATGGGGCATTATGTTCTCTTAGGGACATATTACTCTTCCATATATATTCGTTTGACCAGTGCTGTCCACCATAGAGAGGTTTTAAGGCATGAAATGATCAAAAAGTTCTTATGCTTAAAAATCGTGTTTATCATTTCAGAAGAGATTTGGAAAATTATAGGATTAGACACAAAAGGCTACGGGGTCCATATAGACGAACAGGGGGCCACGGGGTCCCTATAGACGGGTTTGAGTCCAGGGCATTAAAATATTTGAGCTGAAGGCCAGGGGATCCATAAAGACGAGCTGGAGGCCAGGGGCTCAATATAGACGAGCTAGAGGCCAGGTAGTTTAAAAAGACGAGCTTGAGGCCAGTGAGTCCATATAGATTAGCTGGATGCCAGTGCTTCTATATAGACGATTTGGAGAACAGGGAGTCTATATAGGCGAGCTGGAGGCCAGGGAGTCTACATAGGCGAGCTGGAGGCCGGTGTCTATATAGAAGAGCTGGAGTCTACGGCTAGCTGGAGGTCACAGAGTCCATACAGACGAGCTGGAGACTAGTGAACCCATATGAGGGAACTGGAGGCCCAGGAGTCTATATGCGGGAGCTGGAGACCATGGAATCCACATAGACGAGTTTGAGTCCAGGGAGTTTATATAGGCGAGCTGGAGTCTAGCGGTTCCATACAGACGAACTGGAAACAATGAAGTCCATATAGACAAGCTGGTGAGTCCATATGACGAACTGGAGTCAGGGAGTCCTTATAGATGAGTTAGGGAGTTAGTGAAACCTCCAGGAGAATTTCTCTATAGGTCCAGGGGTATTCTCCCATAGATCCGGTGGATTTCTCTATAGGTCCGGGGAGATTCCCCTATAGGACCGGGACGATTTTTCTATAGGCAGGGTATCCCCTATAGACGCGAGGGATTCTCCTATTGGTGCTGTGAATCCATATCGGACCCCAGGAGAATTCCTTTATCCTATGAAATGGTTCGGAAAAGGCCCAGGGGATTCTCCTATTGGTCCTGCGAAACCACTTCGAAACCCAGGAGAATTTCTTTATCCTATGAAGTAAAAATAGACCCATATTTATAGGCCCAGGGGGATTCCGCCAAAGACCCGGGGGATTCCTCTATAGGTCCGGTTGGATTCTCCTATGGGCCCGGGGACGATTTTTCTATTGGCACAGGGGATCCCCTATAGACCAATGGATTCACCTATAGATCCGGGGAATCTCCTATTGGTCCTGTGTATCCACATCGGACCCCAGGAGAATTCCTTTACCCTATGAAGTAAACAAAGCCCCATGCCTTACCCTCAAAATAACCAAGTTCTACTTATTATTGATCGGTCAATAATTCTTTTGTACCCATTGTATTTGTCCTATCCTCAAATATCGAATGCCTAGTCCCGCCATATCCTAATCCTCCACAAGTAGATGGATATAAATGAAAGTTAAAAGTTATAACTTTCAAATTCGACATGAGTGCCGAGCTTGACAAATCACCACAGAATTCTAGATCCATGGAAGTACCATATTTCCAGCTTCTTAGAAATATAACAGTTCTCATTTATACCTCAAAAAATTTTTTTTAACATTTCCACAAACTTTTCCTTTTTTCCCTAGTTGACATTACTGTTTTCATTAGATTCCGAGAAGATTTTTTCCAATAATTATTTTTTTTTATATGGTAATTGCCTCCAGACGTTTTTGAAAAGGGGTGTCTTATTAATTTATTGGCATTTCCCCTATGGGACTTTAGAAACCCATCGTAAAACGATAGAGAGATTACTCTGTTTGTGTGCATAACTTTTTCCATTTTTTTTGTTCATTGCCCATTTTCACTTTATATTTGGTGTAAAGTGGGGGCAAAAAGTCATAATTTATCTGAAATTGACACCTAATGAAGTAAAAATATGACCTCACATAGCACCGGCTTTTAGTTAAACATTCAAAGAAATCAAATAGGAAAAAAAGTTAAATTTATGGTCCAGTTTTTCAATCAAATTTTAGAGCACCTAAAGTTTCACAAGAAGAGTCACAAAAGAGATTAAGGTAATTTTTATTGGCCAATAAATGCCATTTTATTTGTTGTTCGCTAAAACTGCTGGGGACAAAGGAACAAAGCACGTTAACCAGGATACGATAGATGTATGTTGGGGGGAATGGTTGTGGCAAATGGAATACGGGGGAAAAAAAAACTATAAGAACCTAAATAAACATCGCCCTGGCCTCAAAAGGGATGGGAGAAAGGGGTAAACGTCAAAAAATACCTTTGCCATATGTTTATCTTTTTCTTCGTTTAGACGTTTTTTTTTTTGCCTGGTTTCTGGAGGATTACAAATGTAGTTGTGTGCCTTTTGCTTGGTTTGGAAATTAACATAAATGTTTATTCTTCCATTCTTGTAATTCACAAACACACTCACACCCACACACCGGGGTATTTCAACACTATCACCATGTTCCCTCTCTCTATCTCTCTCCATCGTCTAAGCGGAAAAATACATCCTTTCATCTTTTAAAATAAATATTTTTGTTAACAAAATGTAACAAAAAAGAAAGAAAGAAAGTGTGTTTGTTTTCCCCACATCTCCATCTATGAGTTTTTCTCATCTCTCTCTCTCTCTCTTTCCATCTCTGTGTTTGTTTTCCTTGACTACTTTTGAATGTTTTTGTTGTAAGGTTCCGGTCTATTGCCATTGCTATTTTCATTTCCTTTTCTTCCTCGTTTGACGTTGTTCATTATTAAAATGTCACTTAAATATTTAATAGGATTTACAAAAGACACACACGTGTGTCGGTGTGTGTGTGTGTGTGTGAGTGTACATCACGTTAAGGAGTGGCAGTGTAGGTGACTGGATGGTTGGTTGGTTGGCTAGAAAGAAATGTCCCTTTTCGGGTTTGGTTGATGGTTGAGTGTCCGTTTTGGTGGACAAACATTTGAAGTTTCTCAAAGACGACATATGACGAATGTCGTTTAAATTGAATAAATTTTCCCTCGACTAGTTCCATTGGCAGGGGTTGACGTTAAAAGGATAATGTTAACAAATTGATTTCAACAGTAAATGCATTGTTGTTGCTTCTATATGGATATTTGTGTTATTTCACAACCAGGGTCAAAGAAATAAACTTTTGTGCGACTTGTTTTTCATAGCCAGGGTCAAAGGTATTTTCTGTGGAATTTTCAAATGCCATGGCATTTATTTGAATATTTTTTGTCAATGAAGTTGAATTATTTATATTTGATATCATAGAAAGAAATACATAATTAGATTGCCTGAATATTTGACAAAGTTAGTTATAATTAGTAAAATATTCATGCGGGAACTTATCGGATATAGGCAAATAACCATATCATCTGACTATTAGGTATTTTAAGGGTTTTTTCCAATGATAAACCCTTATATGGACATGTTTGTATTGTATTGACTTCTATGAATAGGCGATCTTCCTTAGACCTTTGGAGAGATCTTCAAGGTAGAGAATCCATTTAAACGGCTTTTCGTGGAGAGAAGACATTGACTAAGACTCCTATGGCCAGAACATTTTTCTGGAGAGATATTTAAGGTCTTTCATTGGACGAAAGTCTTCTAGGGGTAGAAAGTCTTCTGGGATGAGAAAGTCTTCGAAAGCTTTTAAGATCGAAAGGGTAAGACCTTTATGATCTAGAGAGAGATGTACAGAGCAATGAGAGGAGACCTATAGATTAACGGGCCTAAAAAGCTGGACTGAATGGTATTCACTCTGTAGCGGTCACAAAAGTCATTGAGGAATATAGAGTGAATGCCGTACTTGCAGACAATCCACCCCTGACAACTGAAGAGCAAGATCTGCACCGACAAACCCGAGTAGTTTTGGCAAAATTAAGATCCGGATGGTGCAACCGCCTCAATTTGTATTGGGCCCAGATTGAGGGCAATTTGCAGTACACCTATGCAACATGTGGCACCTCCTTCACAGCCTAGCCAAACCTACTCAACGAAATCCAGTACAGTTATGGACTCAACCTATACAGGTTGAGTAATTGATGAATTAAAACGGATCCTGTAGTAGTAGCTGCTACAACAACAACAAATCGAATGTATATTCAGAATTAATATTCCGAAGAGGTCAACAACAGCAGACAAAGTACTAATAGATTTGTGGTCTAGCACGGTCGCATCTCATATCAAGCCTCTAGGTCAGCCACCTCCCTCTATAAGAGCTCTTTCCCACGCGGGAGTCACAACTTCCCCGAACCGAAATCCACCCGATTACCCCTAGCCGACCACAACGACAACTGCAGCACAGAGTCGACAGTAGTATTGTTATGGACTCAATCTGTATGCGTTGCGTCCTTCTTCAGGCAAGCAGAACTAGCTTGAGATGGATCAGAACGGACACGGTAGTAGGAGCTGCTACAAAAACAACAACCATCCGAATATATATTGAGATTTAATATTCCGAAGAGGTCAATAAACAGCAGAAAAAAATTTTAATAGATTTGTGGTTTAATCCTGCTCTTAGCGCAGTCGCAGCTCATGCCAAGCAACCAGCTCAGCCACCTCCCACTAAAAGGAGTTATTTCCTCAAAGCAACCCAAGTACTGAAGTGTCACAATTGCCCCGACCCGAAAGCCACCATATTACCCTCAGTCGGCCACAACCCAGGTGGTGTACATCCGAGCCCCATACACGGCAACTGCAGAGCCGAATGTCAAAGGAAAGAGTCACGTAGCCAACGAATAACACAGAGTCTACAGCATCCGATCAAATCTTACACGAGTCTCATCGAGTCAACGTTAACAACCACTTATCTTCGAACCTCTGCTATCAACCCGAAGACAAAAGATCCAACGATGATAACCTGATTACCATCAAGCTGATCATCATCGACCCACCGATACCACCAATCTGACTGTCTACGATTTGTCAATCTATATTCCTCAAATATGAATAATATTGTGAACGTCAGGATACTGAATATTGAAATTTATGAGTCCTTAGATCGACCTTGGCAACGACTGGTTTTTTCTCGCTTATATTTGACCTCCCAAAAACTCGCCTTTTTTAGAAAACCACACAAATATAGATACTATCTACATTTATCTATAAAACCCATAAAAAATCGTTTATCTTCAAATATTTATAAAATTAAGGATAACTCTGTATCCTCTCCGAATAATAACCTTTACAATCCCTCCCCTTTCTGGATAAAAAGTGCTTAAATAAATGTATCGGAAATTTTAGCTTTAGCAAATAATCCTCAAGGGCATTTGATTAAATTATGGCCATTAAATTCAGCCCATAATGCCATGGGTAATTATGCTCGGTTTCCTACATGCAGTTTTCTGGCCAATAACATTTCCATGGTAAATCCATACATAAATCGCTTCACTTCACTGCCATCAATTCAATATCAATTATTTTGTAATTAATCAATTTCATTTAATGACCTTTAGAGGTATTTTTGTGTAATACACAACAATTTATATTTAATTATGGCGAAATGTATAGCTCTCGAAGAAATCAAATCAATTTATCACAATTTCTATTTTACGCTTTACTTGTAGTGCACTACAGCACAACAGCAACTATTCACTCAAACTCCGACAAGCATTCGGGGCAATTCACCATCCCCCCCTCTCCACCGTTAATGTGAAAACAACTGTAAATTTATTACGCTCAAGGGGACAAATTACTTCGAACAAAATACATGCAGAAGACACGCTGAGCTGGCTATACATGATGTTGTTGTTGTCAAAGAATTCGTTGTTTTTGTTTTATTTTTCTTTTTACATATTTTTCCTATGGGAGGGGTCCTATAATTCCATTACACATTTCCTATCAGACATAAACTCATAAACATTTGCTGATATGGTTGGAGGGTACCGTGGGCATGATAAAGGAAAATGTAGAAAATATGTGGGTTGAAATTTAATCGGAATTTAATTTAATTTAGTCGGAATAGATAATATGAATTAATATATTCAGCTTATAATCATATAAAATTCTGACGATGTCCTGCGTAGGACACTTCCAGTATTTTTTTTGTCGTATATATTATATGTATTCTTATAATCGAAACTCAGATGAAAATTGTACCTATTAAAGTAAATACGAACTAATTGTGAAACATTTCGATAATAATTCGTAGGATTTGACAGATTCTGTCAAAGTCTACCAATTTCTTGATGCCACATTTATACCCGACACCACATAGTGGCAAGGGTATTATATCTTTGTACATTTGTTTGTAACATGGAGAAGAAAACGAGATAGACCCATAGTTCCTTGGTGATCAGCATATAATCCCATTTTGTGTCGATTTATGCAGGTCCGTCAGTCCGTCCGTCCGTCTGTCAGTCCGTCCGTCTGTCTGTCCACGTATTTTTGTAAACACAATTCAGGTCGCATTTATAATTCGACTGAGATACAATTTTCTTAATAACATTTGTTTGGCTCAAGGACGAACCCTATTGAAATTGGTGAAAATCGGTCCAAATTTAGGTATAGCTCCCATATATCTTCATCCGATTTTAGGTTTCTTGTGCAACAGCCTATTCAACCTTCAATCACATGAAACTTGGTGAAAATCGTTTCAGATATAGCTGTAACTCCCATATATATCTTCATCCGATGTTGGGTTTCTTTTGCACCAAATGGCTAATATCAGTCCAAATGGTGTGAATTTTGCTACATCTGACCCAATTCAGCTCACAAGCATGTACCTCAAATTTGCTGAAAATCGGTTCAGATATAGCTATAACTCCCATATATATATTTCATCCGATTTGGTGTTTAAGTCCCTTACATTCGTAATAGGCACTCCACGAGACTGATATTTTGCACCAGATATCAGATACAGCCTAGCAATTCATGATTCAAATTTTATCAAGATCGGTTCCGATTTGGATATAGCTCCCATATATATCTTCGTCCGATTTTTGGTTTCTTGTTCTCCAAATGGCTAATATCAGTCCAAAAGGTGTGAATTTGGCACTTCAGACCGAATTTAGTAAAGAAATAAGTACTTTAAATTTGGTGCACGATACAAGAATAATATTTGGTACCAGATATTAGATGCAGCCAAGAAATAGCGGTTTTAAATTTTATGAAGATCGGCTTAGATTTGGATATAGCCTCCATATATATCATTATTCGATTTCAGGTTTATTGTGCACCAAATAGCTAATATTAGCCCAAATGGAGTTAATTTTCGAAATTCAACCTAGTTTAGCATAGAAGGAAGAATTTCAAATTTGCTCCCATATATATGTTTCATCCGACTTGGTTTTTAAATCTCCAACTTTCGGAATATGAACTCTACCATAATGATATTTTGTACCAGATATGTCATAGAGCTCAGAGATTGCAATATAAACCTTTCTTTTACGAGAATTCTATTAAATATGCATAGTGGTGTAGGGTATCATATTGTCGGCCCCGCCCGACTTGATACTCTATTAAAATTACATTCTTATAATCAAAATTTTCTACTATGTTAAAATCCCATGCACCTACATACAGGGTGAGATAAAAAACTGCAACCAACTTCAGACTGCTGTCATTTCTAAGCCACTCGTCCGACAGCTATTAAAATTATTCCAGCGACAGCTCATTATAGTTTTTACAAGCGTACAAAAGGATTTTTTTTAATAATTTTCCAGAAAAAAGTTATTCGTGATGGAATTCAAGCGTGATAGTGTGATTTCTTTATATTTGGCTGGAAAGCCACAAGTGACTGTCGTTAAAGCATTCCAGCATTTAAATGTGTGTAAATCCGTTCGAAGGCCATAATTCATGCCAATAGTGACCAATTCGAATAAATCTAAACTTATTCTAAAATTTGATGCTATTTCCGAGATGTTTTGCTTTCATTTAATAAAATTTAAAAAAAAAAATGTAAAAATTATAGCGTTTGATTTGTTGCAGTTTTTTTATCTCACCCTGTAATTTGTTAAAAATGAGTATCTTATGACTTATTTTCCCAAAAATATTTTCTTGTCCAATTTTCTCCCACTGTGCCCATATGCACGAATATAAGCTCACATTACAATTCCCATACTCATACATATTTTTCCCAAGTATTAACACAAGCGTGAAAAACTATCTTTCGAAAGAAACAAGCTAATCCGCCATATTACTTAAATACTCACCAACTCAACGGATTCACAAATACATACGTACAAGCGTATCCTCACACCAAGTCAAATGTTTGAAATGAATAGAAATATGTTCGTTGGCTGTTATGCTGCTTAGATATGTCTCTGTGTGTGTGTGTGTCTTTAACACATTTGACATTCATTAAAAAGGTCGTCTTGCAAACTTCTCTGTTGTACCGGGAAAAAGAAGACAAAGGAAACCTTTTTTCTTTCCTTTCTTCATCCCGATGGCGGACGATGCCAAACATTTGTACTGAGTGTGTGTGTGTGTGTGGTGGGGGAATTAGTTCTTTCCTTGGTTCGTTCGTTCATCTTTCTCACATTCAGCATCGTTGCCAGCACTAAACCATTTGATCAAAGGATTTTCACTTTAAAACTATAACAAGTCCTTAAACCATCCAATAAATATATGCTACTACCCTGCTGATGCTGCGGCCGCTGTCACTACTACATACTCATTCACTCATCGGAACATGGTGATACACAAACACTGATATGTGAATTGTAAGGCGATGGTGAACACGTACAAGAACAGTACATTACATGCTTGAAAGATTGGGGAACAGTGGGATGGTGTTGTGTAAAAATAAACTATTTTGGAACGAAACAATGGGAAAAGGTTTTGAATAGAAAATAATGGGTATGGGGAGAGTTTGTTTGCATCATGGCAAAAGTGTTTTAATTATAATGATTTTTTAACTTTGTTTATAAAAACAGGCTTAGAAATAGTTAATATGAAAATACAATAGCAGAGACCAAAAGTCACAATGGAAGAGTAAAAGTTTCTCCAAATTTGATTATAATACACAGTTCTCCTAAGGTTTTCTTTGAAAAGCTCTATTAATGAAATACGAAGTTTTAGTCAGAAAGCTTATAATATTTAACACAAATTCAGCATATTTTTTATGGTCATTGCCTCGACAGAATTTAGAACTGAAGGTGAAAGATTCAAAATAAAATTAAGCACTGCATCTACATTCTCGTCAATCACAATGCCTTAAATTAATGTTCACCCTTATGGCCGCAAGGTGTTCTGTCAGGTCTTTCACAAACATACATTTTTATGCCCACCACCATAGTATGGAGGGTATATTAAGTTTGTCATTCCGTTCGTAACACCTCGAAATATAAATTTTAAACCCCACAAAGTAAATATATTCATAGCATAGAATTCTATGTCGATTTAGTTCGTCCGTCTATCCGTGTGTGGAAATCACTCTAGCTTCCGAACGAAATTAAGTAGGTTGATAAAAATTTACTAAAATGTATATTATTGTCTGCAGGAATTATGCCTTTAGAAAATGGGCCCTACCGGTCCACGCTTAGGTATAACCACCATATAACATCCCGATATCCGGTTTTTGATGATTTTAGCGACATAATTCACCGGAATTCATTCAAATTTGGTATTTGCAGTTCATTGTGCATACTACAGCTTAGTACAGAAAATTTTCTGTTCACGTCTTCGAATAGCCCCCACATAACGATACCTCCCGATTTTCGGAATTTTGATGATTTTAGCGACATTATTTACCGGAATTGTTTCAAATTTGGTATTTAAAGTTCGTAATGGATAATATGCCTAACAGAAAATTGTCTGTACAGTTCCAAGTTTTGGTATACCTCCCTGTATTCGGTATTTTGACGATGACATAGTAAATTTTCATCAAACGAAATACAAACCTGATCTTAACAGCAAGTGGGAAATATCTCAAAGGACTATTCACGATCCTTGGGAGTTTATAACATGATGATTTCATCACAGACACATATAATGAGGGGGAGCCAGAAAGAGTGGACCGACGTATCCCATATATTCATTGGATCTATGGTTGATAGAAATATAGAGATACACGGAGGAAGAAAGTCGCTGACCTGTTTCTAATGTAATGAGACCTACAATTAATAAAAATGTTGACCCCTATAGTCGAGTTATCTACTTCTGGGCCAATAAATAAAGTTTGAAAATAATTTTGTGGACCGGAATTGTTAGAAACATTGGGATATACGAAATTTGAAGGCCCCTTTCTTTTACATTTTATAAACTTTTTGATTATTCAAAAAATTGAACCTTTGAGGGTGAAGTTCAGATGGAGTTGTCCGATCTATCCCATCTGCATTTCAAACCTAGGGTTACTCGAAGTATTGGGATATGTGAAATTTGAAGACTATCGACCTCTTCTTTCACATTTTATGAACTTTTCTATTATTCTATTGTCCCTTTGTGTGGGAGGTACTTGAATGAGCCAACCAATATTGTCCTTAAGGTACTTTACTTAGCACTGATAAAAATAAAAAGATTTCTGGTGGATGGACAAGAAGGAGTGTTTAGGATAAATGTTAAAATGTCCTGAAACGGATTTGGTCCAAAGAGACCTGAGATCGAACGCCGTTATTTCGATGAGACACGTTTTTACCGTATCAAATAATGTATACCCTTTAAAGCCATATGGCTGAGAGTAAAAAATCGGTAACAGCAAGACCACAAGAAAATGCGACGATAGGAATGAGAATAGCCTCAACCAACCACCCCGTTGGCGGCGCAACTGAAAGTTAAATTTTCGGCAATATGCCATCTAACGTATAAGGCAAATAATTCTCTCACTTGGTAATACCAGGGGGCTTGTTAAAGGGTAGTTAGTGATTTTCTGAATTAGTTTCTGTCCTCCTACTAACAGTATCGTTTAATGGGAATACTTTTTGAACTGGTTCTCAATAAGACAAGTGGCCAGTAATTCATTCCCCAACATATAGAGTTGTACTGTATAAAAAAGGAAAAGCATTTCTGATGAGAAAAAAATCTATGAACCAATTGCCATTCAATGAGATTTAGGACATAAAAAATATTTCTTATTTGGTACTTCTTGATTTCCATTCAATATTCGAAATGCCTTCGCCTCACATTTGTTTTACGCTTCTCCAATTTTGTCTCTTTTATATATGATTTATGATTTTAAAAAATGTTGAATTTGTATAACATAGCCCCACTGTTTCTCCGTTGGCAATGACAGTAAATTAAGTTGTCATTTCTACGCTTGTTGCTGTTGTTTTTGCTGTCGTTGTACATGTTCTAGTTGTATCCTATTTAGCTTGAAGATTATTTTCTATATCGTTGTTCTTGCTCGTAAATTAAATAAAAGTTCAAATGATGGCAATTAATAAACTTAAAAAGTTAATATGTGTAGGTGCAGCAGCAGCAGTGGCAGTGGCAAAGGCAATGGGAGCGGCAACAACAGCAAAAGTAGTGACAAGCAACCACTAAATCCATTGACAAGGAGAACAGCAGTAACTTAACTGCAAGTGCAGCGGGCAAAACAGTTAAGCAGTCGGTAGTTATATTTGAGCCACAAAAAGACGTGCTAAGCCACACGGAGCAGCAGCAGCAGCTATTCATCCTTGCAGACCGCTCAAATTCAAACTTATGACTTGAAATAATTGCAGTTCATACTCGTATTGTATGGCAGGCGGTGAGAGTGGAGCATTGTTGCCAATGTTCTTCGACTCTTCAGCGATTGTGGCAAACATTACTGGAAACCTCCAGCCTTTAAGCCTTGCAACCAGCGAAGAGTGCAATTATTCTCTTTGCCATTTGAGGAACTGCAAAAAAAGTGTTGTTGTTAAAAACGCTAATTGCATTTCATCCGTTTTTCTTCGCTGTGCTGCTTTTTCACAAATTTTTGTTTTGTTTCCTTTCTTTTCATTTAGAATTGAGTTGGTGATATGTTTCTGTCTGTGTGTGTGGGAGAATGTATGTTATGGAGGTCGAAATGTCATTATTATGGCAGTAATTTGTTGCTTGGTATTCTCTATTTTTTATGGGTTGGCTTAGTGTTATATCCGCCCTCTTCAACCTATGGCATGGCCGGAAATTCATCTCTAGAAAATATCATAATTGTTTTTTCGTTTTTGCTTTGGTTTGAGATGAGAAGAAGATATGTTGCAGGTTATCGCAGAGGTTCTAATAAAGTTAAGTAAATTTGGAGAAAATAGATATATTTGAATGGGAAAAAATGGGAGTGTGTGAGAATTTATGCAGTTTTTTTTTAAAGAAATATATGGTCAGTGTTTTAAGCAAAACCAAAGGCTTAATCTTAGAATAAAAAAGATAATTTGGGTTAAGTTTATTTACGGAAGTATTAAAATAGTATCTAAATCTAATTCATTTTGCGATTATACTCATTAAAATTTCATATTATCAATGTGGGAGGCTGCAAATATCCGACAATTTTCTGTAGCCTTTATCAAACATAAACCTAAAAATGTCAAAATTCAGTCAGAGATTACAGCTGATTCCGTTGTTATGTGAGGCTGAAACTTTTGAAAAACCGAAACTCATAAGTTACTCTCTTTTGGAAGTTAAATAAAGTTGGGGACCTTTATTGACCTTTAAGTAAAAATATACCAAATAAGAATCCTAAAAAAACATCATATTACACTTTATCCAATTAGAAATGTTGGCTTAGCCATTAAAAATGACCGAAATCAGAAGTAATCGGGATATGGGTACAAAAGGCCGATACATTTGCAATAGGCATAGAACAAAAAATAATGTTTCCAAAAACCGTCCAATGTTCATGTATCCTCTGTTGGGCGCCATCTCTGCAAATACGATTTTCACCATATATGGGTATTATTCCATTGTTCATTTGTTTGGAAACGAGATAGACCCATAGTTTTTTTTTGATGATCTGTTTAGAAAGACATTCTGAGTCGATTTATGCATGTCCGTCCGTCTGTCTGTCCATCCGTCCATCTGTCTATATATTTTTGTAAACAAAGTACAGGTCGCATTTATTGCACGATCCAGATGAAATTTTGCAGTAATGATTTCTTTGACCCAAAGACGAACCCTATTGAAATTGGTCAAAATTCTGTCATTATCTGCCATATTCTGAACCAAACGTGTAATATCAGCCGGAATAGTATGGAATTTTGCACATACAACCAAATTAGGCCTGAAAATAAGTATGCCAAATTTGATCGAAATCGGTTCAGATATAGCTATAGCTCCCATATATATTTTTCATCCGATTTGTTATTTTTGACGTCCACCGTCGTAGCATGCACTCTGTAACAGCAATATTTGGGATAAAATATCAATTACAGCTTAGAAATACCTTTGCAAAATTTTATTGAGATCGGGTTAGATTTGGATATAGCTCCCATAAATATCTTCGTCCGATTTGTCTTTTTTGTACACCAAACGCCTAATATTTGCCCAAATGGGATGGAATTTGGCACTTACGACCAAAATGAGTCTGGAAACAATTGTGTTAAATTTTGTGAAAATCGGTACAAATATAGCTATAGCTCTTGTATATCATCCGATGTGTTATATTTGATCTCCACAGTCGTAATATGCACACTGTAACAACGATATTCGTGGAAATATATTAAAGACATCTTATAAATACCTTTGCTTGATTTTATAGAGATCGGTTCAGATTTGGATATATCTTCGTCCGATTTGATTTTATTGTGCACCAAACGTGTACAATTAGACCAAATGGGATGGAATTCGGCACTTACCCCCAAAATCAGTCTAGAAACGATTGTGTTAAATTTGGTGAAAATCAGTATAGATATAGGTATAGGTCTCACATATATTGTTCATCCGATTTGTTTTGTTTGTCCTCCACAGCCATAATATGCCCTCCGTAATTACGATATTCGAGGAAATATATAACAAAAATCAGAAAACCTTGCCAAATTTTGTCGAGATCGGTTCAGATTTGGATATAGCTCTATATATGGGAGCTATATCCGATTTCAAGTTAATTGTGCACCTAATGGATAATACAAGAACGAATTGAAAAGGCGCAAATATCTCGTCAAATTTTAGTAGCAAATCGATTCAGAGGAACTTTAACTTACTTTGGGCTTTAAATTATAACTATAGTCATAGTTGGTATGATTTAATTCTTACAAATTCCCCATAAAAACTTTTATTTGTTATATGAAGCCCAACTAAATATGCAAAGTGGTGTAGGGTATCATAAAGTCGCCCACTCCCGTCTTTAAGACGTCCTTTACTGGTTTATAAGCTACACTTTTGTATGTGTATGAACAGATACATAAGGCTCACTTCGATATTCATCACACTATATCTGGAAAGTTTGACTCATGGCATATGTGTCGTACAGTAACCAAGATATGTTATGTCCAAAAGAATTTTCCAACCCCCCGACATTGTGTCACAAGGTAATAAGAATTTCCACCAACATCAATGCAAAGATGCCCCTTTCTTTTAATTTTCATGTTTTCCTTTTTATGTTTCATTTATGAAACCCAGGGCCAATAAATTCCATTAGGACCTAAAAGCCGCTTACTGAAATTCCTACTCTTTTTAATCGATTATACATACAGATTTTTCGAAATGTTCTGCATATTAAGAATAAATCAAAAAAGTGCATTGAAATTGCATACAATTCAAAGAGAAAGATAATAACATTTGTTCTACAGAACATCAGCTGGATACTGGATATGAAAATAATTCCACTTAGTTGATGCTGCACAAACAATAACAAAGGGAATCGTTTTGAAATTATATCAAACAAATGCGTAGACGTACCATTTTATTCATGCCGATATGCCAACAACAGTTCGGTTCAAACGCAAATGCACTCATTTTTCATTGTTCTCAAAAGTTGTAAAATTTTAACGCACGAGTGCACCAACACACACCCAGCCATCCACCCACCCACACATGTTGTGCGGGATCAACTAAATATAACATTGGACGATGATGATGATGATGGGAGGATACTTTGAGTATAAAGCTGATTCAAGTACTTTCCACCCCCCAAACCCCGTCGAACAATATTGAGAATCCAATGGATTTTTGTCTGTCTGATTGTTGGCTTCTATTATTGTTGCAATGAAACTCATTAACGTTTGCCGTTGTTTGCAATGCCAAGTGATGGTGATGCAACATTTTTTTTCGTATTTTGTTGCAACCAAAAGTGATTGTTTTTGATTGTTCAGTTCATTCGTTCCTTGGTTCGCTCGTTCCATTTGTGTAGAGGGTTTTTATGAATTTAATGATATCCCAAGCATGTTCAGCACGAGTCGAGTCGTAGTTGAATTTGCAACAATGGCAGCAGTTAGAGATAATGTCAAATATATCCATGATGAGATGAGAAGCTTTACATGTATGCGTTCGTTTTTGTTAGTGTTCTTAATGTTGCCAGAGATTTGTTTCTTTAATCCACAGTGCCAACTGAGATTTTAATGTTTTTGTTGAAGGTTCACAAAGAAATGTCTGGAATTTTGTTATGATTTTATGGCCCCTGCTGTGCAAAGAAGTAGGATAAAGTGTTTGTTGGATTATATTATTCGGAAATGCTATGATTTGTAATTAATTATTGGAGCAAACTTTATTGGGTTAAAATATTAGGTTAGATGAGTTGGGAATATTTTCTATTGGAGTATCTGGTTTGACACAGATAATTAGAGAAACACTAATCTATTTTACAAATCCATTGGATAGCCATTAAATCCTCTCTGATGTTTGTCTGGCATTGCAAGATTAAGATTGGCCAACAGTTGAATGTAGGCGACTTGGTTTTTATTCCTGGAAGGAAAACACATTGTGTATATGTGAGTGTGTGTTCCTCATGTTCCCGTTAGACTTTAAGGTTGTATATTACCTTTTGACCAAATACACTTGGAATAAGCGTAACAACGAGAGAGAGAGAGAGAGAGAGAGAGAGAGGGCTTAATCACATACCAATGACTCGGCACAACACTCACTTACACACGCACACACACACACATGCATCATTAATTCATTCGTTAGATTAGACTTTACAATTGAATTCCACAACAATAAGCCATCATTTATTCCTTGTTAGCAATCGGATATAATAACAGCAGTTTAGTTGTTGGAACCATTTTATGATTACAACAACAATAGCAGGGCAACTCGGGGATAACAAGAAAAACACATCAATGATGATAAGGGCCATGAAGATGTTCCAATCGGACATGACCAATGAATGAAGTATGTGGTGTAGAGAACAGTTCAATGGAATGAATTGAATTTCATTGGATGACCGTGATATTAGTTACTCTCACTCACTGACTCTCACGACAGACTGACTGACTCGCATTATTGAAGGCACGTATCAAATGTCAATTTGTAACATAAAATCACCACTGTCATCGTCCATGGGGGGCTACTCCATATGCCTGCCCTCTGTCCCGATTACGATTTCATTTACATGCTCGGTTGACAACATCCAGTTAGAATAGTCCTGGCATTGAGGAGGCCATGAGAGCTGCTGATGTGGGGGAGAGAGGGAGAGCGAGAGCATTGACACAGAGATATGACTTGAATTATCCCATGAATGTGGAGTGGCTTGTAATGATTTTTAAACATTTGCATTCGGGTCAATTGTCTTGAATGGCATCATGTCACAAGTTGTAAGTATTGAAGCAATTCTCCAGGGCTGAGTTAAATCAAAAGGAAACAACGGAAGTATTAAAATCCATGCATACATGCTGAGGGCAGAGGGTGACATTGGCATGTTGAACATTCAATCACCCACTTATGTCGATATCAGCTTAAGATTGTGTTGGGAACAGTGTGGCCGCACTCATGTCCAGGTTTCCGAATGAGTTTAGTTCGAAGGAAGAGGGTTGTCGATGAATCGAAAAAATGATTGGATTTTAAGACTGCATCAAGTTGGAGTGAATAGATTGGAAATTATTCACATTTGATGAAGCCATAAAATATATGGTTTTGACACATAAAATATTTGAAAAGGGGTGGTTAGTTTACTGTGAGGTCCTTAAGGCGAAGTACATACATTTGGTGGCATCTTTAAAGAAAAAAATTGTTTGCGGCTATAACATTAATAAAAGCTATACGGATGTGTGCACATCAAAACTTAGGTATTGAAAAACAAACTTGACCTTCCAAAACCTTAGAATTTTATTTGGCCTCACAAATTCTTAAATACTCACGTTAAAAAAAATAGTAGGTTCTGCCATATATATATCCCCGGCCAATATCCATTTATTTAAATATATTTTGATTTGAGGAGTTACCTAAGGAGTGGGCCATGGAAAATTATCACCCACGATTCGTATCTGACCTAAATTTGATATAAATATTGCAACGTTCCAGATTTGGGCTATATCATCTTAATCTAATACTTATAAAATCATTTATTTCCAAAATTTAAAAAAAATCGAATATTTATTTACATTTTTATTAAATTTTTGTGGGGGAGGTGCCAAAATAAGTGGGCCGAAAAATTCCATACTCACATCTGGGCTATGGTTGAAAGAAATATTTAAATATACCAAGTTTGAAATAGAAAGATCTATCATCTTCACGCCATACCTTAGGTTGAAATATGAAGGGAGTAGGATGCTTTCTTCATATTTTATGATTGTTTTCTTATTTAACCCTTGGCCCTTTTGTGGATGATGTAGCAGGACCGATATATTCCATCTTCACAGCCCATCTTGTGTAGAAGAAAGTATTGGGATCAGTTAAATTTGAAGAGAACTGGATGCGCACTACGGGTTTAATGAGATTCCTGGCTATTCAAAATTGTACCCTTTGTAGGAGATATACTTAATGGAGTCCGCCAATGTTATCAATTTTCACACCCTAACTAGCACTAATAACAATATTAGGGTTTACAAAGATTGTACAGAATTGGATAATCTTCTCTTGTTCTATAAGTTAAATATTTTCTGTCAAAATTTTGACCTTTAATGGAGGAGTGGACCGATATGGCTCTTTAGTTTACTGCGAGGCTTCGGTCGACGATCAATTGGAGACGTCCTCTACGAAAAAAATGTTGCTTAAAATAGCTTTCGTAAAAAGGATATGGGCATACATACCTACTACCCAAAACATAGGCTAAAAAACCCAAATTTATCCTTCTAAAATCTTAAAAAATTACATCAATGGGCCTCACAACCCTTAAAAACATATAATTTGATCTTTTTAGATCTTGAAAAACCACACCATTTTCTATTCTAAAATCTCTTCAATTTTTTTGGAAATTTTGGAAGAATTCTTAAAAAAAAGTAATAGCTCGATATGAAAAAAATCGAATATCCTTTTCCACAAAATCCAAAAAAGCACATCGCTTTGTTTGGATGATAATTTCTAAAACATTAAAAAAAACATGTAAAAATCAGATAAGTTCAGTCCGAACTTTTTTACCCTCCAACATTCATAAGGAACTTGAAAAAATTCAAAAATTTCAAAAAAAAAAAAATAATAATTGGCGAAAAATACCTCTCTAAGAAAACCTTTATATTGAGCCTATACGAAGACGTGGTGCTGGCTAAGTAATTTTTTGTGATAGTCTGTAGTAATGATTCCGAACATCCAATAAGAAATTTTTACGCAATTCCGGTAAGTAATGTCGCTAATAACAGCAGTACCCATTACGAACTTCAAATACGAAACTTGAAGCAATTCCAGTGAATAATGTCGCAAAAATCCTGGAAATACCGAATATCTCGGGGTAGCGTTATATGGGTACTATACTAAAATGTACACCTATATAAACAATTATTTTCCAGGAAAATTCCTTTTGTGGATTTAAGCCAATACGGAATATCGGAAGGTTCAGTTATATGAGGGATAAAAGATATCTCTGAAGAAACTCCTTGTGTGGACTTTAAACCATTTCCATCGAAAAATGTGAGTGAAATCATGAAAATACCCAATATCGGGAGGTACAGTTATCTGGGGTATACACAATATCGTATACCTTTATAGAAAATTCTTCTATTCACGAAGAACTCCTTGTATAGAATTTCAGAAAATTCAATTGAAAATATGGTTAAAATCATCAAAATACAGAATATCGGGGGTACCATTATATTTCACCTCATCCAATCTTTAGTCAATTTTCGAACTTGACCTGCCCGCAGACAAAAGACAGTTCGGTGCAGATTTTTAGCTTGCTATCTTTATATATTTTAACTCTAGAGTGATTACTACAGACGGACAGACGCGCAGACGGGCATCGCTATATCGTCTTAGAATTTTACGCTGATCAAGAATATATATACTCTGTTGGGTCTAAAATTATTGTTTCGATGAGTTACAAACAGAATAATGAACTTAATATACCTTCCATACTATGTATGGTGGAGGGTATAAAACCATTGTACTCTGTCTGGAATAAATCCACGCTTTCTTTTGTGGATGAAACTTATCAAAGGCTTAAATAGGTATACTTGGTTGGCCTGTATCGGTCATTCAATTTCAATGAAAGTACCTCTATTAATTTTAAAACCATTGTTTTTATATTATTTATTTAATTTATTTATTTATTTATTTATTTATTTTTTTTTGAAAATACCTCTGAGTATTTACAAGTGTTTTCGATTTTTAGCCCGGAGCAATTCAGTTTAAATCTTAACATATGTACGTTTTATGTTTTGTTGAGCGAAAAAGTGAGTGTCTGCAAATGATACAAAACACAGCAGTGACATTGATTGATGTTTTATCGCAACATTCCATTCTTACTGCCATCCGCTGTGACTTCCTTTAACGTTGCCAATTCCTTTCGGAGGGGCAGCTTCTACGCTCTCCGTTATGTCTTGTGCTTCTTTTCACATTTCTCATGTGACCCTGCAACTGATTGGACATCTCCATCTCCCGACGCCCAGTCGACGTCAGGCAATGTGGCCAATGTCATGCCACCGCAAGCATCTCGTTATTCCGCTTAAATGATAAAGCAAATAAATTCAATTTTATTCGTTTAATGACTTAAAGCAGCCAATAATGACAGAAGCTATCAGCCAGTCACCAGTCATCGTAAATAACAACAACAAAAAGCGAAAATGCCGTTTAACATGTTTAGTGTTTTGGGCACATACCTACAAACACACACACTCGCACACATAGAAAACAAAATTAGAAAATTTAATTACCATGCCATAAAGAGCATACATCAAATTCGTCATCATGATGAGCAGAACACTCTTTGCGTCAAATGCCTTAGACATGACATTGGGCGCCGAATTGTCCATAACGCTTCTGCGGGTAGCTGACAGCTGTTAAGGTACACCAAACCTTCTGATGTTTTAAGTATTGACATAAATATAGCCATCATATTGCGGCGCTACACACGCCAAGCAAAACAAAACAACTGAAGTCATCAAAAATATTCGCCAGCATTTTGTCTTTTTTTTTCTTCAATGCAAAAAAGAAAAGAAACGTTTTTCCCCCTTCATCGTATGCAAAATATTGAACAGCATCACATAAAGAAGACGTGGAAGATATCATTTTTGATGGTTAACAGTCCAAATGGCACACATAAACAACATTATACCCTCATGCCCACACACACATATATACCTACACGCACACAAAAACGAAATGCGTTTCCGAAAATAACTTTGTCATTAAATGATGAAATTTATGAAATGAAAACATATTTTTTATGTGCCGTCATCGCCGTCGTCATCATCATCATCAGTAAGGACATAATAAGAAGTTGGGACGACGCAAAGCCACCGCCAGGATATCACTGCATAGACCGATGTCGTTATTTTCAAATTTTTAGTAGATGGCGTTGAAAATGGCTGTCATAAACAATGTTCTTAATAGAAATGCATAAACTTTGGTTCAATAACGCTAAGGAGAATGTCTTCCTGTATGCAGAGCGAAGAAAAGGATAAATTCAAATATTAATGCCACTCTTTTTTCGTGACGAAAGGAAACATTTCGTTAACACATTTAAAATGAAAAAATGAGTCGTAAAAGTCTAAGCTTTTTGATGTGGCCGTTAATTTTGAATTTCGTTTTGATTCAAAGGAAAGGATATTTGGGAGACGGGGGAAATATGGTGACTCAGAGTCATTTTGAAAAAGTAACCTCAAAATTTGATCACTAAAGGAAATTATTGGTCGGATAATGTAAATATGTATGAGTCCGTCCGATAGTGTCCATTTTTACAATGAAACCTATCATGATTCTAAAAAGCAAAGGCTTAGAATAGTTGAATAATCAGAGAACAGATTTTCTTGTTTTCACTCAGGAGTGAGACTTGCTTCCGAGCGGGATTGCTCCAATAGTGCAAGTTTTTTTTTTTTTTGCGGACTTTACTTTTCAGTGTACTGTTTTGTGTGGGAAAGCTCTTGAGTCACTGTTTATACAATTAAAGTGGAATCTAGGTCTGAACTCTAAGCACACTCATCCTCATTCGGGTAAAATCGATAGAGATTGCTTGATATGTTTTCGTACTCCTTGGAATGCTCCTGTTCGGCAACGAACGAGGTTTTCCGCAGCCTTTGAATAATATGTATTTTTGAAGGCTAATGATTATTGAAAATTTTGACGCTCTTTGAAAGAGGTACCAAATGGACAGGACCAATATTGTCAATTTTCTTAGCTGACATAAGTCAACACGATTACTATGTTTTATTTTAAATATTGTGACCTATCACATTGAATAGACCCACAATAATTCAGAACTGTACTTCCCGCAAAAATTCTAAAATTTTTAATTAAACAAATATATTTTCGTAATTTTGTTGGACAGGTGACACCTTAAACTTTCCCTAAGTTTGTGGGACATAAAAATAAGCCAAGGAACTAATAAGAAATATACCGTAACTTCTATACCCTACACTACAGGATGATATTAAAAAACTGCAACAAAGTCAAACGCCATAATTTTTATTATTTTTTTTTTAATTTTATTGAATGGAAGCAGCCCGTTCCTGCCGAAGGTTTGGTAAAGGTGATCGACACTTTGGTATTTATTAGTGCCAACCTTGCTTTCCAAAATACTCCCCACAAAATAGTCCAATGGATTGGTATCCGGAGATTTTGGTGGCCATTGCGCGCTGGAAATAAAGCGAGGATCCTCATTTTGTAACCATTCTTGGGTGGCGCGTCCTGAGTTTGTTGGTGCTGAGTCCTGTTGGAATGTCCAAGGTCTGCTGCCAAAACGTTTGCATGCCCAAGGCTTTAATACACCCTCCATAATATTTTCGCGATAATATTCGACATTTTTTCTTATGCCACGGTCGATTCACCATCACGGCCCACACCATCACCACGGCCGGCGCTTGAGTTCCGGTGGCCAACCGAAGGTGCACATTTTCAGCTGACCTCTTTGGCAAGTTTACAAACACGATCATTTGGTTTGTTTACAAACTGCTGTACAACAAATGTTTTCTCATCGGAGAAAACCAAATTAGGCTGTTCACCACTTTCGGCAAAGCGAAGCAAATTATTAGCTCTTTTGAGTCTATTTTCTTTCTGTTGCGGTGTAAGTTCTTGCACTTTTTGGAATTTCATTGGCTTTATCCCGAGCTCATTTTCCAACATTTGCCGAATGGAATATTGCGATATGTTCAGCTCACGAGCCATTTTCGGCCACTGCGACGCGGGCGACCAAGTCGCTTCTTTACTTTTCGAAGCATTTCTGCAGATGTTGCCGTTATCTTCCGTCCACTTCCTTGACGCCGGGCTACGCTACCAGTATCACGGAAACGAGCAATGGTACGAGACACAAAAGATTTATTCACATTTAAATGTTGGAGTGCTCTAACGATAGCCACTTGTGGTTTTCCAGTCAAATATAAACGAATCACACCATAACGCTTGAATTCCATCACAAAAAATTTTTTTCTGGAAAATTCTCACCAGAATGCTTTTGTACGGTTGTAAATAATATAATGAGCTGTCACTGGAAGATTTTAACAGCTGTAGGACGGGGGGCGTAGAAATGACAGCAGTCTGAAGTTGGTTGCAGTATTTTCATTTCACCCTTTATAGCTATAGTTTCCATATATATGTTTCATCCGATTTGGCGTTAAAGTCCTCACTTGCCCTTGCCCTTGTATGCACTTAACAACAATGATTTGATACCGGACATCAGATACTGCTCGAAAATACCTCTGCTAAATATTATCGAGATCAATTCAGATTTTTATGTAGCTTTGATATACACCTTCATCTCATTTTACGGTTATTGTCCGCCAAAATTGAATGGATATTTTCATATTCAACCGAAGTTTTCCATTTGGTGAAATTCGGTCCGGTATATCTATTGCTCCAATAAATATTTTTTTTATTAAAATCCTTATCGAAATCATATCATGCATTATACAGCAATGTTATTTGGTACTATATCTACTTCACATAAATTCCCAATATTAACTTTTTTTGTTACAGGAGCTCTACTAAATACCCATAATGGTGTAGGTTATCATATAGTCGGCCCGCAAGACTTTTGATCTCTCCTTACTGCTTTATTTGCGAGATATTGAGGGTTTTTCATTATTTATTAATTTGGCTTTTAATGGCTAATTTAATAAAAAAATACAAAAAAATTATAAATTTCGCTATATTTCAAACATAATGACAAAGTTAAAATACCCTCCATTTTATGGTGGAGGATATGCTTGTCATTTAAGGGAGTATTATGCAGTTTCTCAACAAATACCGTAAACACACTATTCTATCCCACGAAAATAGTTTGAAAGTAAATAAACAACGTTTACTGCCATCAAAACAAATACACAAATGTGACATTTGATGACTTTTAAATTACCTCAAACTGCAGCTGCAGCATCAAATCGGATACCAACAACGGGGTTTCGAATTTTATTTAGTTCAAATCTTTTAAGTTGAGCTGAAAATGTCACAATGAATAAACAAGTCCATTGAGGAGGGGGAGGAGGAGAAAAAAGGGGGAAGCAGAGAATACAACTAGAACTCTGTGATTTATGTTTATTTGAAGAACTTTTTCGAACAAAACAAGACATTTGCTTTTTGGTGGGGCGGGGGAAAATAGAACATGCAACTACACATACACACAAACTGGACTTTCCGCCACAGGCACTCCTTTGAAAAGCTATTGACACTAAACCGAAATCAAATGTCAAATTGTTTTTCTCTATTCCATTTACTAAAATATACAAGGATGTATGTGTGTGTGTATGTTGCCATTTGTTGTTTACTGACTTCAAACCACCCCAACATACCAAATTGACTTGAGAATAATATTTTAATAAGCTTACAAACATAAGCCTAAAGCTTGAGAAAATCTTGAGAATGTATTGAGAAATGTTTGTTTAACAATTATAGAATAATCGAAAAGGAACCCTTATTCATAAGCTTATTCTTGTAATTGCAGAATAAGCTTACGAAAGTACTATTTTATAAAGCTTATTTTTTCAATGGTAAAAAATATTTATTTATTCATTTTTTAATTATTTTACACATTTCATTCATTGATTGCCATCCCAGCTGTCACTGCATCCTGTTGCCTTGATACCTAGATGCTTTCTTTCCCTCATTTGAGCTTCTGTATCTCCTCCACTTATTCTTCACTTCTGTTGAATTCCTGCAACTTTTTGACGCCTCCATTCTGAAATGAGATTGAAATAATTTATACTACAGATTCCCAGATTTATTATTCATCATTACCTTTGATTTTCGTTCGGAAATGGGTCCTAAATTCGCGTGATTTTGATTTTAACCAAAGAAAATAATTTTTTGTTGACAATTTTCACAAAAAAAAATCAAAACAAATTTGTCAACAAAGGACAGATTTGAGAAAAGTTTGTGCAAAAAAGTGTTTCTCAAGCATTGTTGAAAAATTCTTATGATAAACTATTTTCATAATATTATTCTCAAGCTGTATTGTATTTTTGGTATGTTGGGACATTAAGTTGACTCATTTTTGTTTTGTATAGATATATATGTGTATATTTTTTGAGTTTTGATTTGATTTCAATCACTGAGTACCCATCAATTTCCAATTGTATCTGAATTAGAAATCTCACAACGCTTGCACAAACAATAAACTGATGCTCCGAGAAATGAAGGAGCATCAGGACATATCTAAATGTATGTGATGTACAAATGCAGTGCATATGGGTTGCTGCCATAAAAATCTGCATGAAATGGGAAAACTACTCAGAAAATCAAAGAAAAATGTGTAAATATAGATCGTACTTAGCCAAGACTCTGGTCGCAATACTCAGCTTCACTGTAGAGATTTTAAGATTATTTAGTCCATCCTTCCACTTTCGTTTTATGTTTTAGCCACATTTTCACATATGGATCTGGCTTATATGGGTGAGATTAAAAAACTGCAACCAATTTCAGACTGCTGTCACTCGTCCGACAGCTGTTAAAATTATTCCAGTGACAGCTCATTATATTGTTTAGAAGCGTACATAAGCATTTTGGGAGAAAAAAACTTATTCGTGATGGAATTCAAGCGTGATAATGCGATTTCTTTATATTTGGCTGGAAAACCACAAGTGGCTATCGTTAGAACAATCCAACATTTAAATGTGAATAATTTTTTTGTGTCTCGTACCATCGCTCGTTACCGTGATGCTGGTAGTGTGGACCGACGTCAAGGAAATGGATGGAAGAAAACAGCAACATCAGCAGAAATGGTTCGAAAAATAAAGAAGCGACTTGATCGAAACCCGCGTCGTAGTGGCCGAAAAATATTAGAAATGAGCTCGGAGTAAAGCCATTAAAATTTCCGAAAAGTGCAAGAACTTACACAAAAACAAAAAGAAAATAGACTCAACGGAGCTAAAGAGTTGCTTCGCATGGCGAAAACATTCGTTGTCCAGCAGTTTGTAAACCAACAATATGATCGTGTTTACTTGCCAGAGAGATCAGCTGAAAATGTGCACCCTCGGTTGGCTACCAGAACCCAAGCGCCGACCATGGTGATGGTGTGGTCAGCCATAACAGCCGATGTTCGCTCTTCGCTCGTATTAATCGATCAGAATAAATGCCGAATATAATCGCGAAAATATTGTGGAGGGTGTATGAAACCCTTTGGTACGCCAACATTTTGGCCGCAGACCAAAGACATTCAGACAGGACTCAAAATACAAAAATGAGATTCCTCGCTTCATTTCCAGCGCAGAAAGGCCACCAAAATCTCCGGATACCACTCCGTTGGACTATTTTGTCTGGAGTATGTTGGAAAGCAAGGTTGGCATTAATAAATACCAAAGTGTCGATCACCCCAAGCAAGCGCTTCGCCGGCAATGGGCCAAAATACCGCAGAGCAACATTCGGGCAGCGTGACGGTTGCATTGGCTGTTTGAAGGTCATAATTCTTGCCAAAGGTGACCAATACAAACAAATCTAAACTTATTCTAAAATTTTATGTTATTTCCGACATTTTTTGCTTTCATTCAATAAGATTAAAAAAATGTAAACATTATGGCGTTTGACTTTGTTGCAGTTTTTTTATATCACCCTGTTTTGAGATCTCAGGCGACAGAAAATCTCCCCATCACCTAAAATATATGTGTGTTTTATTTTTCCCAACATGTATGTATGGCCCCATATCGAATCAGTGTCACCCCTGACATGTTTCTTAAATAACCATCAACTGCTACACACACACACACACATACGAGTCTATATAGTATTTAGAGACTGACAATAAAACCAGAACAGAAATTGCAACTAAAAATCTAAAAAAAAGACAGAAAGCAGAGAAAAAAATAGAAAAAAACATCAACTAAAACATGATCTAATGTCTGTCTTTTTGTTTGATGCCATCAACAATGCAACCGACATTTGACAGCCATGATGAACTTTTGCTTCAGTTGCACTGACAGTTTGCCATTAAAAAGACAAACTGTTACGGGTATTGCATGTTGATGCATGCATGCATGCTTGCAAATAAATGTATGTACGAGTATGGTACCTAAACATACACATACATATGCATTTTGTTCTTTTATTTCTTTTTTTTCGAGTGGTCTAAGCTCATCGTAGCTGCAATAAAAACTAATAGTCATATTATTGGCAATCTTTGACAAATCCGCTTATAGTGAAATCAACCGATTCTAATGACATACAATTACGAAAATTCGATTTGGAGAAAAATAAAAATGAAATTTAATTTAGCATCCAAAATGGAATGAAATTTGAGAGATTGATTGATTTGTGGCAATTGCAGGATTTCAAATTTGAAATTTCCAGTGAAAACAACATTTTGCCAAAAATTTACTGTCAGATGTTTCAAAAATATATTAAAAATACACTTTTAATGAGAAACAAAGTTAGAATATATCAGTCAATTTTTCGACAGATACAAATATACATATACAATTACATACATATACAATTACATGTTTGGAACAAAATTCTGGAATTTGTGTGAAGTAAACATTTTTTTCTATAGTGTCGTTAGGAGAGAGAGTCCATAATCAAATATTATGTATGATTGATGGACACAAAGCGATAGATTAAATTTGGATCATTTCTGATACATCCTGCATTACATAAAATTGATGAGTATTCAAAATGTTGATTATTTGCTTAGAAGGTCCCAGATGTTATTCGTGTCATAGTATATTTTGGATCACAATGTGTGTTTGGGACATCGGATCCCTCTCTTAAAATCACGATAGAGTTCGCGTATACAAAGCTTTGAAATTTTTCAAAATTTCTATTTTTATTTGTAGGATAATTGGCATAGAAAATTTAATATATCGGTCCAGACTTAGCTATATTTCACCCCTATAGCAATATCACCTTATTTTAGGTCTTTCGGACGTTTCTGTCAACCAAATAAACAATAATTTAATATTTCGGCTTCTTAGTGAGTAGTTTTACCCGTTAATCCAATTTATGTTCGATTTTTGGAATAGTGGTACATCCTGAACGTATTTTGTATGTGTCGGCCCCAGTTTCCAACCAACTCAGCTGTAAGTTGAAATTTCGTGTTCTATGTGGGAAGATAAACTCCTCACAAATATATTGAAATTTTAAGGGCATAAAAGATTTGATCCGTCCGAAATTAACGTAGATCTTACTTGTTTAAATTTTATAGATGTATTTTCGTTTTAAGATCTACAGAATTTTACCAACTTTATATCAGAAAGAGTAAACCTATTCATTAAATTTTCAGCTTCATATAATTTAGGTAAAATACTTGAATGTGCCTAGTATTGGGAAAATCGGATACTCATTTTATTTTTTATGCCAATCTTAGCACCTGAAACTTACATGGTAGTCATAACTTTTCAAAAAGTTTCCATTTGGAGGAGAGTTGAAATATTAAATTGTGCTTGATTTCAAGCATTTTGATATAAATGAGGAATTTTTCTTTTTGTATTAGGACGGGTATCGGAAGAAGGATATGCAAACTAGGTAATCTTCCCTATCTTAGGTTAGTTCCGTTATATAACATGTGGAACCATTTTTTTAGGAAAAAAAAGTAAAAAAGGCTTAAGTTCTGCCGGGACGAAATTTGAATACCCTCTACCATTTGAAAAGAATTTGAAATTTTTTAAAAAAAATTATCGTTGAAAAATTCTGCTAAAATAATAAAAATGCCGAATATAGGGAGTCATATTAGGGCCTATACGAAGACATATGCAGTTTTTGTCATAGGCCATTACGATATTCAAATACGAAACTAGAAAAAAATCCGGTGAATAATGTCGCTAAAATCATCAAAATAACGAATGTAGAGAAGTACCGTTACATGGGGGCTATACGAACATCTGGACCCGCATAAGTAAGTTTTTGTCATAAGCTGTAGTACCCATTATGAATTTCAAATACGAAATGTGATAACATTCCGGTGGATAATATCGCTAAAATCATCAAAATACCGAATATAGCGAGGTACCGGCTATACGAAGACCTGAACCTGCATAAGCAAATTTGTGTCATAGGCTGTACTTAAGAACTTCAAATTCCAAATTTTAAACATTTCCCGTAAAAAATCATTAAAATACCGAATAATTGGAGGTACAGTTATATGGGGACCATACCAAAACTTAGACCTTTGTTGTACGTGCTATTCAAGCTTGTTTCTTACATACAGTAATATAGATGATATACAAAACGTGGACCTATATAGCTCATTTTCAAACCTCATTTTAGACCTAATACACATTTAAGAAAAAATATATCAACCTATTTAATTTCGTCCGAATGCTAAAGTGACTTCCACAGAAGGACGTACGGGCGAAGAAGGGACATTGATAAGTCGACGTATAATTTTGTGCTGATCAAATTTATATTTTGAGGTGTTACAAATGAAATGACATTGTATGGTGGAGGGTATAAAAAAGGATTTAATTCGTCCAAGTTCAACAAAATTAGTTCATTGTCTTTGAATCATTTGATTTTTGCGAAAATATTGAACCTGTTTGAGGGATGCACCAAAAGAAGTGGACCAATATTGAGCATTTTCGAATTCGTTCGATTTTTGATAAAAAAAATTAACATTGTCCACATTTTGAAACAATTCGAATAATACATTCGAGAATTATCATGTATATAAGACAGAAAGAAGGACCAGCCTAGCTAGATCGACTCCAAGTGTCCTAAATCGAATTTTGTCAATTATTTATATTTTTATGTTTAATTTCATTTCATTGACTAAACAATTTTTTCATATGCTCTCAGTAATATTTTCTTTTTCTCCCACACATACATTTTTGTCTGCTCTCATTTTGGTCTACACTTTTCCAAAATCATTATTTCGAAAAGACACGATTTAGCACTATTAAATAATACAGACAACCTGTAATTGTAAGGCTTATAGTATAAGACTGATAGACCTTAAATTCAAATAAAGGGTTACTAGTCATTCAAAAATTCCTCATAAGAAACAATATATTTAACAAAAAATTGAAAAAGTGGAAAAACTTGTGGATTTTTGAAGCTTTTGGAAAAGAACAAAAAGTTAATGCAACAACCAAGTAAATGTGGAAGTAATTTCCAATTCATCTTAATACATTCGTATATGAACATTTCCTCTAAATTAGCAATCCATTTCTCTCCAAAAAGTTTCTCGAAAAAATTACACTTGAAACGTTGAAATTCGGACAAATTTATTGTCTTACTTTAAAATTTAATGGTAAATTAAATATTGTATTGTTGTCACATTGCCAGAAAGAATGGCCAGAGTAAAAAGTAACAGTGACATTTAATTTTCAGTGAAAGTCTTGTAAAGACTCAGCCGAACCAGCAGAAAAAGAATTATCAAGAAAAGAAAGCTGGCGATGACTTTTAATGTTAAATGAAAAAAGAAAAAAAGAAAAACAGAAAATTAACATTGTTTTAAGTGGAGAAGTGAAATAATTCCAAGAACTTTTAGGTTAATTAAAGTGCAATTCAACAAACGGCAAGTGAGAAAGTCAGAAGGCCAAGACGAAGAAACACAGTCTATGCACTTAGATGATGGTGGTAGTGGTGATGGTCGTCGTAGCAACGGATTACTTTAGTTTCTTTTTATTGACTGAAACTTTAGCAAAAGGATAAATGCCATAAAACAGGAAATCGGTAGGAAATACAAAAACTTCCAAAGACACCAGTGTAAAATTGTAAAATGAGCGAATCAAGGATGTGAGAATATTGTTTTGTGTTTTTGTTTTCATTTTTGCTTAGCTTTGGTGTTAAGATAATTGTCTTTTTACAGCTTGTGCAATGTACATAAAAGTCTTTGTATGCAGTACATATCTACACCACATTCACACACACATACACTTACACATGTGTTGCAAAGTTGTGTTGCAACTACTAAGTAATGAACAAAACGGAAGTGATATCAAGAAAATTCACACAAAACTACAACAACAACAAAAAAAACTTGTTAAAATGTTTACCAAAATAAACAACACTCAACGTTCAATGCCACTACTGTGAGTTTGTTTATTAGCTGTCCGCAAAGATGGAAAGCCGATAGGAAATTGTACCATTCTGTGGGACTTTGTAATAGATTTGTAAAGTGGTTACATATCTAACATGGAAATGTGTGGATCGTACACTGTGTGCGGGAAACTCTAATCTACAATTAAAAACACATTGAGTTGGGCTTGGCCGAACTTTTAATACCCTACACTATTAGATAAAGAAAACATTTTTATACAAAAGTGTCTGAAATCAAACGTGTTCCACTTTAAACTACAAACACAAGTAAGATCGGAACCGTTACAGGGGGCCATACCAAAACGGGAGCCTATATAGACAATTTTAAAATTTCTTTTGTAAATGTGACTATCAACATACCGAACATCGGTCTATATATCAAATACCGGACCAATATGGAGAATGTCTTGACACCGGTTGTAGAACCCCTTATGAAGTACAAAGACCAAACTTTACACAAATCGTTCAAGAAATGTGGCTTAAATTGTCAAAATACCGAATATCCGAAGTAAACGTTATATGTGTGCTATACGAAAACGTGGACCTATATACAGGGTTGCCCATATTCGACGGACCCATCTGGCAACGCCATAACTTTTGACAGAGATGTCACATCGCTTAATGACATACCGCGTTTGAAGCGTCAGTCCAAGCAGATTTTTACCATGAAGCAGTACATGCCACGCGAGCGTTCTGAAATAGTTGAAATTTACATTCAAGAGAAGAAGTCAATTGTGAAAAAAAAATGTGAGAAGTGCGCCTTCTAAGAACACCATTAAGCGTTTATACGAAAAATTTTCGACTGGTAAGGCTCTTTCTAATCCGAAGAGGCCATATAAAAGTCTACCAGGGCGATCGGCCGAGAATATCGCTGCCGTACGAGCCAATGTTGAGAGGTCACCAAGAACATCCCAAAAACGCTGTTCTCAGCAGTTGGGCATGGCTCGGTCCACTTTACAACGGATTATTCGCATTGATTTGCATTTGTTCCCGTACAAAATTCAATTGACGCAAAGAATGTTGCCTGCGGACAAGCCTCTCCGATTGGAATGGGCCCAAAGGTCCGTCGATTATGGGCAACCCTGTATTCAATATTCCGCCACCGGGGCTAGAACCCATAGCGAACTACAAATACCAAGTTTTAGACAACTCCGTAGAAAAATGTGGCTTAAACCATAAAAATACCAAGTATCGGGAACTACTATTACAAGGGGGCTATAAGAAAACGTGAACCCATATGTACAATATTTCTTCATCGGAGCTAGAACCCTATCTCATTATTCAATTCCAACCATCCTAGATACAATACAAACAACTTTGGCAAATTTTAAAGGTATACGTCAAATAATGTGGGATGCATCGTGATTTCAACAGACAGCAGACGGACCTCGTTAAATCGACTTAGAATTTTATGCTGAGCATGAATATATATTCCCTTCTTTCCGAAATGGACGGTATAGAAATAGAAATGGAGAAGTATTGGTTTTGGGAGACCGACTTAGTGATCAACTGGTCATTTAAAAGTGTAGTTCGTTATGGTATGTAAAACAAGCGGGATTTCGATTTCATTTTTAGTTTTTCTTTAATACACCCCCCCACCATACAAGGGAGGATATATTACAATTGCCATTCCGGTTGAAACATCTCGAAATATTCGTCGGAGACCCATAAAGTAAAGATATTCCTGATCAGGTCCATCTGTCTGTTGATATCACTTATATCCAGATTTTCGGTATTTTGAAGGTTTCTTCCCCAATTTCCAACCAAATCAGCTGAAACTTTAAAATTGGGGTTTTGGAAAGGTCTGTTCTCTCATTGCGAAAAATATTCGATTAGCCTCCATTAACCGGTATAGGTCCGTCTGTATGTCTGTTATTTCCAAATTTTCGATGTTTTGAAGGTTTCTGCCTCAATTTCCAACCAAATCAGCTGAAACATTTGGGGTTCTTTAAATATTGAAATGCGTGCAACTTGAAAAGAATTTAATGCTTATTTCACGTTTTATGAATTTCATAATTATTTAAAATGTTAATCCGTTGAGGGTGAGGTATAAGAAGGGGTGGGCCGATTTCTACAATCTTCACCCCAGATTTTGTGTAAGTAGAAATATTAGGATGTGTGAAATTTTAAGAGAATCGGAAGTTTATTTTGCATTTTAAGAGAGTTAATATTATTCAAAATTTTGATCTATTGGGGGAGGTACCAGAAGGAGTAGTCAGATATATTTCATATTCACACTTGATTGTGTTGATAGAAATATTGGGATGTGCTAAGTTTGGGAGGAATAGGGTAGCCATTTCGCGTTTTATGAGCTTCATACCTATTCAAAAATTTGACTCGTTGTGGGAGAGGTACCAGAAGGAGTGAATCGATATATTCCATCTTCATACCAGATCTTCTTTTGGTAGAGATATTGAGTTGCGCGAAATTTGAAGACAACCGGGCTCTATCTTCACCTTTTATAAGAGTTATTAATATTCAAAAAGTTTACCCTTTGTGAGGGAAGTACATGATGGAGTGAACCGATACTGTCCATTTTCCAACCTAACCTAGAACTGATACAAAAATTTTAATTTCCAAATTTACAACAAAATCGGATGATGCAGTCTTATTCTTTACTTTGAATTATTTTCTATGAAAATTTTGACTTTTTGTGAGGGAGGTACCAGAAGGAGTGGACCAATATTACCCATCTCCGAACTCAATTTAATATTACGACTTACCAAGTTTGGACCAAATCGGTAACTTCCCTTCAGTTATCGTGCACACCAGCCAGCCAGACAGACGGATGACCCCTAGATCAACTCTAAATGTCCTGAAACGGATTTGGTCCAAAGAGACCAAGGGATAAATCCGTTATTTTGATGAGGTACGTTTTGGTCGTTTATTACGTATACTCTCTGTAGCCATATGAATGAGGGTATAAAAACAACATGGTACCAAATTAGTACCTTTTAGTACTTTTAACACTCTTGAGGTTTAATTTCCTATCAATTCTACACTTCACCTCTTACAGATTTTAGGCTTTTAGCTATGTCCCTTTTCTAAATGCAAATAGTGCCATATCTATTAGTACTTTTTAGTACGAATTTTCAAAAAAACAGCCTTATTTCAGAACTCCGTTACAATGTTGACCATCTCCAAAAATTTCAAGATTCTAGCCTCAGCGGTTTGGTCTGGGCGGTGGTCCTTTTTGAGGAAGGAATGAATCGAGATTATTCATCTATACGCTTGACATAAGTTCGATATAAATATTACAATGCGCAAAATGATGAACTAATTATGATGGTTATCATACGAACAGATAGACAAATGGACTATTCAGGCTATATCATGTTATTTCCCGATTTGTGAAATTGTTAAACAAATAAGACAAGATGTCACATTCTTGCCTATTTAAGTATGAATTTTCTCCATGGTCTTTCAAATTCTTTTCAATTAAAACAAAAATTGTACCCCAGAAAACAGTACTTTCTCCTCTTTTCCCAACTCCGTTTGACCATTTTCGTACAGAGTATTGCTGCTGCTGTTGTTGTTTTTATTCCTGGATACTATAAGATGCACATGGTTGCAAACATTCAGTTGTTTCCTTACTTCCTCTGAGAATGCATTCTAGTCTAGTGCACCCTGCTTTCATACGTCTCTCCCAGCCATCCAACTTGTGGTCTTTACTTCTGGAAAAGAGAAGAGTTTGGAAATTTTATTTCGTAATTGGCTGCATTTTCAGGGAATTGAAATGAAATTTCTCTACATTTTTGGTAATACCCAAACAACAACAGCAGCAACAACAATAACGCCAATAAAGAGTGTTATGTTGTGCAATACTTCGACAGTTATCCGGCTAAACAAATGCCTTAACATTCGTACTGATGATGATGATGATGCGGACCACGACGACGAAGAAGGAAAACAACATTGGTGGCACTGGCTGGCTGGCTACTTGGCTTGACTTGGCTTTTGGTTTTCGTCGCCTTCCTTTCATCTTGCAGATGAACTGGTGGTGGCTAGGTTTTCTCTTCTCAAGAAAATCTAATTGCTTAAATGCATGTGAAAACCGGAAGCTGCCTTTGTGCTAAACCGTCCGACAAAGTAGCAGCACACAATGTTGTCGTTTTTAATTCCAAGTCTGTTTTTGTAATTGCTGCGGCTATTTTGAGTTGAAATGAACAACAACAAGAAGTCTCCGCTATACCTGCATCCAGTGATTTAAACTGCTTATGATCTTTGTGTTGCTGGCTCTCTTTATGAGTCTCCGGTTTTTTTTCGTACCCCTCTTGTGGGTTTGAAACTTAAGTCTCGGTGCCATTAAAAAGCTGCATTTTATTTCAAACTTAATATTACTTTGAAATACATTTTGCCGTGGACCATCTAACGCTGTTTTACTTAACTCTGGTGGCTTTTCTAATTTTCCACTTGGCCAAGCACAGAAATAGTTCGGTTGCCACCTCTTGTCACTCCCACACTCCCATTCGTTTATTACTCCTTCACTTTCAGGTTTTTTCCGATGAGTCCTTTTCCTTGCTGGTAAATTGTGCCTTTAGAATCCTGTGTGAATTGTCGTGGACGAGGTTTTTTCCTTATTTTTGCCTTAGATTTTCTTCAAGTCATCCTTTTGGGTCCGTCTTTCTTTTTTTGGATAAGCGCTTCTGCTTAGCTGTCTTTCGTATTCATTTATTAAGTTTTTTCCCTCGACATATCTGTGGCATACATTTGCCCGCCATGTCCAACCCTCCCCTTCCCCCGGATAGTTTGTGAAAATCGTTCAACTATCTCCATGGGGAGCCATAACTTGATGTACTCCAGTTTCTTTTAAAATTTTCTCTTGAATTCGTTAGTCCTTGTAAGAAACCCCGAGCGAAAGGGGATGGGGGTAATAACTGAAAACCTCAAAAGACACAGCCATCAAGAAATATGAATATCTGCTGCTGTCTGTTTTTTTATTCGTCGGTTTGCCTTAATAATAAGCAGCCAAAAAATTATCTTCCCATAAGAAAACCATTTGTGTTTTACTTAACCAGCTGGATATTAGGGCGTGAGCAAACTCGTCGAAGTGGCAGGGAATAGTTTCGTTGGAGATATTTTTAGAAGTTTTGAATTAATAAGCCTGAACATTTTTCACCAAAATATATAAATATAAGCTCTAATAATGGTTTTCTCAGGCAAAGGAAAAAATAAATTATGAAAATATGCTGTCTATTAGCATCTTGTCCAAATAAATTTTTAGCATCGATTGACGTAGTAAAATAGTAAAATGATTTAACCCTTCACATTCTGGTCTCCTCTCTGGACATTTTGTCTTTTTTCGAATGCTGTTTATACTGAGTTAAAGTAACTTCAATTGTATGTTAATAACAAATAAAATGAAAACATTTTGGGTAAGAAAATTTTGAGCTTAAACCAAGTTCAATTTAAGGTCAAAATAAGTTCATTAATTGAAGTCTGGGCACTGCTTTTTGAGTTGTCGGATTTGTTTTATTCGCATTGCTTTCCATGCCACCATTTTCTTCATATTCGTAGGCATTCTCTCAGAGAGGGAGAAAATATTAGTATTTATTTTCTATTTATAATTTTCAAAACACATATTCAGACAATTTTAGAAATCTAGTCATTTCGGTGCTGTTTTTATACCTTCCAGCTTTTTAAGGAGGGTATGTTATATTTGCCACTAGATTTTATTGTGTCTAAGATGGTTGGTATTGAAAATGAGATATATCGATCCCCATTTTGGTATAGCACCCATGTAACGATACTTCCCGATATTCAGTATTTGATTTGTAGTTCGTAAAGGGATTTAGCTCCGGTGGCAGAACATATACATTGTTCACGTCCACGTTTTCCTATAGAGCACATACAGGGTGAGGTGAAAAAACTGTTGCAGTTTTTTCTTCTTTTCTTCAGACTGCTGATATTTCCAAACCACTTATCCGACAGCTGTTAAAAGTATCTCAGCGACAGCTCATTATATTGTTTAGAAACATACAAAAGCATTTTGGTGTGAAATTTTCAGCAAAAAAAAAAGATATTCGTGATGCAATTCAAGCGTGATAGTGTGATTTCTTTATATTTCGCTGGAAACCCACAAGTGGCTATCTTTTGTGTCTTGTACATTTTTCGTTACCGCGATACTTAGGGCGTAGCCCGACGTCAAGGAAGTGGACGGAAGAAAATAACAACATCAGCAGAAGTGGTTCGAAAACAAAAGAAGCGACTTGATTGAAACCCGAAAAATAGATCGTGAGGTGAACATATCGAATTTTTTCATTCGGCCAATATTGAAAAATCAGATCGGGATAAAGCCATTGAGACTCCAAAAAGTGCCAGAACTTACATCGCAATAGAAAGAAAATAGACTCAAAAGTGCTAAAGAGTTGCTTCGCTTGGCCGAAAGTGGTGAACTGCCAAACTTGGTTTTCTCCGATGAGAAAATATTCGTTGTCCAGCAGTTTGTAAACAAACAAAATGATCTTGTTTACTTGCCAAAGAGGTCAGATGAAAATATGCACCTTCGATTGGCCACTAGAACTCAAGAGCTGGCTATGGTGATGGTGTGGGCCGCCATAACAGCCGATGGTCGCTCTCCGCTCTTATTAATCGACCGTGGCATCAGAATAAATGCCGAATATTATCGTGAGAACATTCTTGAGGGTGTATTAAAGCCTTGGGCACGCAAACATTTTGGCCGCAGACCTTGGACATTCCAACTGGACGCGCCACCCAATAATGGACAATGACCACTAACATCTCCGGATGCCAATCCGTTGGACTATTGTGTCTGGAGTATTTTAGAAAGCAAGGTTGGCTCAAGTAAGCGTTTCGCCGGGAATGGGCCAATATACCACAGAGCAACATTCGGGCAGCGTGCGACGGTTTCATTGTCCGTATGAAGGCCATAATTCGTGTCAAAGGTGACAAATTCGAAGAAATTTCATGCTACTTCCGACGTTTTTTGCTTTCATTCAATAAAATTAAAAAAAAAAAATAAATTTATGGTGTCTGACTTTGTTGCAGCTAATTTTTTTCTCACCTTGTATACGTTTTCCCATAGCAGGGGATTACAATTTTTGGTACCAAATGCAAAGGTCGGAAATATATTTTTACCATTACTCATACAATCCATTCCATTCAAACTCATATAAGAATGGAGTCCTCATTTTTGTACAGATGCGAATCTTAACATTCGATCCACCCTAAGTGTCGAAAATTCAATAAAGATAAATGTTCTGTAAAATCTAGCATTTTTTTCAATCTGCGAAGATGGTTTGGTGGTTTATCTTGCACCAATTACAACCGTCTGTACTTTTTTTTATCAACTTTGAATGTCGTAATATTTGTATGTATTTCGTGTGGAGTCTTAAACCCGTTACGGCACCCTCCATCTAATAACTCTTTATACCTTGTGCGGTCATAAGGTGTTTCATTGAACTATAACTTTATACTCCACATATGAATGGTTAAAATTCATTACAAGGCATTTAGATTATATCCAGCACCGTATTTCAGACTGGCATCAACAACTTTCGAAATCAGTTTTTGATGAAGTCATAAGATTTTTCTAAGAAATCATGGTCCGTGAGCCACTATATTCGACCACTTTCCTTGTTTCTTTCCCATTCCCCCAAATTAATGTAAATTCCAAAACTAACAAATTAATTTTTTTTAATGGGAGACATACGTCTGCTGCTTACGACTGCTAGTCAGTGTCATCCTCACCAAATATGCCAGATCAGTCAGTAGCTTGCCGGCGTTCCTCTTCGCAGCAAATTTTCTAAGCTCACCTCAACATAAAACATATATAAAGAGATATAATCACAAAACCTGTATTTTTGTTTTTTCTAAATAAACCAGCATACACATACACCCGTATATCTCAATTTCCGTATGTCCACAATGAATAATTAAAATTTAATCACTTGGATTTTAATTTAATAATTATGATAATTTTCTCTTTTTGTTGTTCGTTAACAACAGCAGCAACAGCAACATTGAGTTCACAAATCATGGCCTGTTGTTGAGAGTTCTTTATCAATTGTAAGCCACATTTAATTTTTGTAAATGCCATATTTCACAATAACAAGAGGATGTCAGCGAATGGAAACAAAGCTCAGAGAACAAAGCAAGGAAAAAAGAGAATGCGCAACGAATTAAATTGAAATTAATATTAATCATACGTACCGTTGTAAAATGCCATATAAAATAATGTTCATACGCCACATTGAACGGCAAAAGGCCAAAGCCGAAGTGGAAGTGGAAGCCCAAGCCAAAAAACAACGAAAAACATAACGTGGGGATTGAATAACAAAAGCGTTGAATATTGTATTTTTATCGTTCGGTTCAGCCTTTGTGGCTGATTTTGTACTTTTTTGTAATTATTCTTCTTGTTGTTGTGTTTTACAAAATAACATTAATAACAATTAAATGCGATGACAAAATGCCACAAAAAGGCTGCTGCTGCTAAAAAACCAGTAGCAATGGTATCGGTGCTGGTAATTTTTTCTCCTTTTGATGTTCATAATAATAAAAATAATGACAGAGTAAATGACAAAAAAGAGCAACAACAGCACCAACAACAACATAAGCCTCTACTCTCACCGACACAATGGAGTGGCAATAAACCACAGGTTCAATGTTGCATAAACCATTTGAAACTAATCATTTTTAATTTGCAAATGCAATAATACTGGCTAAAGAACACACAAAAAATTGGCATAACTCGACCGCACACACACTCACAAAACTACATGTATAATTCATGTTTGTCCTTGTTTTTGCTGTTGTTGCCGCTGTTATTGTTTTGTGATTATATTAAAATTAAATTCCTGATATAATGAAAACCCAAATGAGCAATTTTAATTGCTTAAAGGTAATGGTACATTTGTGCGGTCAATTGTTAATGCTGTTGTTGTTGTTTTTTTTTTGTAGTTGTAATTGTTGCCGTCATTATTACTATTTGAAAAAGTAATATTGTTAATAATAGATTGTTTGTGACCTCGCCTGTCACCCTACCCACCATCTAACATCTCACACCTCCTCTGCCTTCTTGTTGACATTAAATGTCGACTAGTTAGTCTTTTCATTTGTAACAAAATAGAAGTTTTGTTATCGCTCGCCCAACAGCGAGAAATGAGAGAGAGAGAGAGAGCGAGAGAGTGTCCTGTTTTGGTCATGTGTGTATTTATTGGCTTTTGCAGTTGACAGGTTAATTAATTTAATAGCCTTCAATTTAACGAAATTAGCATTAATGTTATGTTGAATAATTAAACAGACATATTTTATGATGGGACATATTGCTAATGCATAGATGCTAATGTGGGATTTATTGTCAAGTAGTCTACTATTGAAATAATACGAAACTGATCGAAATGGAACTGTAATTTTGAGAGTTAGCATTTTGTAGATCTTTCGATTGTATTAAGTTTAAGGTAGCAAAAAAATATAATAGTAAAAAAAAAACATTTACAAAATTTCAAAAAATTTTCAAGTTTGAAGGAATTTGGATGTTGTTCCTCACTTGTGAATAGAAAACTTAAAGATATGTTAGTCGATAATGAAACCTTTTCTAACGTGATTCTACTTTACGAAAAGTAACAGTAACGTAGTGTGAATACTCGGTCGCGTCATAGATACGAAGAAATGTTAAGAAAACTCAAACACAGGGTTTCTAAGGCTGTACACAATTTTTTATGGCTAGAAGCAATTATTAGGTCCTCCCAAAATTTCAATCTTGACCCTATGCAAAGAATACACAACTTTAGTTCGTATTAATAGAACAGATATTTAGTAGGACAATTCCATGTGTAAATATAGGACTAAATCTCGGATCTCCACTGAGATTTAGAGTGTACAGATTTGGACTGATTAGTATGATCTGGATTCAATTCGAATAAGATACTTATAAGATACTTGTCACTTGCTACAACAACAAAAGGACACGCAATTCTTAAGCAGAACTTAAGGGTTTCACTTATAATACGAATAATGTGTGAAGAATATGAACTAGTATTGAAATGTTTTCAATAATGAAAATCGTACAGATGCGAGTGGGAGCTCTACTGGGAGTAGAAAAAATTGATTGTACTCTATTTTTCAACATCGCCCAAATAAAAGCGGAAATGCTCGTTTTAGAGTGGGAAAAAAATTCTCCCAAAATCGAGCCAATTCCACGCTTGTCCAGTACTCGTATAGTACAGGGTGAGGTAAAAAAAACTTCAACAACATCAAATGCCATAATTTTTACATTTCTTTTAATTTATATTTAAATTTTGGAAAAAGTTTAGATTTGTTCGAATTGGTCACTTTAGGCACTAATTATGGCCTACAAACGGCCACTGCAACCATCACACGGTGCCCGAAAATTGCTCTGCGGTACTTTGGACCACTCCCGGCGAAGCGCTTGCTTGAGTTGATCGACACTTCGGTATTTTTTAGTGCCAACCTTGCTTTCCAAAATACTCCAGACACAGTAGTCCAACGGATTGGTATCCGGAGATTTTGGTGGCCATTGTGGGCTGTAAATGAAGCGAGGAACCTCATTTTGTAACCATTCTTTGGTGGCGCGTGCTGAGTAATATGGTGCTGAGTCCTGTTGAAATGTCCAAGGTCTGCGGCAAAATGATTGCGTGCCCAAGGCTTTAATACACCTTTTAGAATATTTTCTGGATAATATTCGGCATATATTCTGATGCCACGGTCAATTAATACGAGCAGAGAGCGACCATGGGCTGTTAATGAGGCCCACACCATCACCATGGCCGGCGCTTGAGCTGGTGTCCAACCTTAGGTGCACATTTTCAGCGGACCTCTTTGTTTACAAATTGCTGGACAACAAATGTTTTCTCATCGGAGAAAACCAAATTCAGCAGTTCACCACTTTCGGCCAAGCGAAGCAACTCTTTAGCTCTGTTGAGTCTATTTTCTTTCTGTTTCGGTGTAAGTTCTTGCTTTTTTTGGAAATTTCACTGGCTTTACCCCGAGCTAATTTTAAATATTTGCCGAATGGAATATTGCAATATGTTCAGCTCACGAGCAATTTTTCGGCCACTGCGCAAAGGTTTAGATCAAATCCTTTCATTATTTTTCGAATTACTTTTTGCCGTAGCTGTTTTCTTCCGTCCAGTTTTTTGACGTCGGGCTACGCTACCAGTATCACGGTAACAAGCTATGGTACGAGAAACAAAAGATTTATTCACATTTTGTTATCGGTTCGGAAGTAATCCTTGATTTAGCTCCTTGAAAGTTTTATGTTTCCAACCACTCAAGGTCGAGTCCCTCTTGGCTTGGTAGCATTGGAAATAGTTTTGGATTGGAGGTAACAGTGCGGTTTGCTTTAGACTCGAAAGTATTCGGGTTAATTTAGATTCCGGTAAAATTGAGAGGCTTGATCTCGTCTTAAAAGTATGATTTATTTTCGTTCGGAAGTAATAACAGTGTTATCGATACGAAGGACCACGTTTGAAATGCCCTCGGCTCGATACAAATAGGGAGATTTGCTCTCGGTTCCACATTATTCGGCTTACTGCCAGTCTAAAAATATTCAGGGAAAATGTATTAATTGTTATCGACTCATAAGTTATTGGCCTCCTGTCGGTTGGGAGTTGATAGGGTTGCTCTCGGTATTTTGTTGTCGAAATAGGGATAAATTGGTGATAGTGGTCAAAACGCATTAATAGTGTAAGTGACTGGAAACGACCCGGAAAGTGTGAAACGATAACCCTTTGTGAAGACGAATTGGACCTATATTTCCTGTCTTACGATTTCTAGCTTTTGAGGCTCATTTTTGTTGTTTAATATTATATATACCTTTTGTAGTCCATATGTAAAGATAATTGAAAACAAGTTATAAAATGTGAACGATTTTGGTTTACGACTTGGTATGGCCTCGGATTGGTCTTGGATTTTATGATCGTTTGGCTCTAGTTTGAAATTACTGCATTTGACAGAAAGAAACTCATCCAGCAAAAAGTCTCAACATGTATCCACAACTTGTGTAGTTTTTATACGGCACCTTCAGATTTGCGACATTTTAAAGATTTCAGCCACAATTCAAACCGATTTGACATGGTTCTTAGGACGACAGAGGAAATGATTCCTGGTATTTTTAGGGCCCTGAACAGTTATTGCTGCATCTTCCAATTGATATAACGCAATATCGATTTTTTCTGTTAGTTGCTCTACATTCAAAGTTTGAACCATGATGCAGTGTATCAAAAGTTAATATCAGTTAAACCTACCATAAGAGAGGTCCTGTTTCTGAAAGTTCTTATATATGTGCATATATAAAAGACCTTTAGCCTATAGACTAAAATATCTTAAAACAACTGGGGAAATTATCCAAATTATATGCCAAGAATTTAATAGCATAATTGATATTAAACCCATATACCCGATTCAGACTCAGATGGGGGCTTTATCCTTTGAATCACCACAAAACAAAATATATTTTTTCTATAAAAAAAAACTATTTCTCTTCAAATTGTATTTATTCATACTGTGTTAATTATTTAATCTTTCCATCATTCCCATGAGCTATGCCCCTTTGGCCAACAGTTGTCATTTATGTGTTTATATTTCATTTTGTAATAATGAAAGTGTTAATTTTTTTTTTGCAATTTAATTTATTATCATTTATTTATATTTGTTACATTAATTGTTATATTTCATAATTATATTAATAATAAATATAATTATGCAGGTGTTGAAACGTGTTTTTTCTATGCAATCTCTTTTTTTGCGAAATATCATTTGTCGGTGTTCATAAAAAATCCAGAACTTAATTAAAATTTGGTTATCAAATTCATTTATTTATGACTCTTTTGTTCTTTCATTTTTTTTTTCTTTCTTTGTCTATTAACAGAGTTCATCTTCATTGCATTTGGATCATAACACAGGAATCAATGAAGCGCAAGAGATTTCTTGTTGTTCTTTTGCAGCTCTTTTTGGTTGATTTCACCAGCAACATGCCGAAAACAAAGGGCGGAAGCGTAAAAAAACTTTGTTTGCCGCTTGAGTGGTTAGTTGTTGTAAATCTCAATTGCGCACAACAGAATTTGTGTGAACCAACAAACCGACGGACCGACCGACCATCCGCAAACATGTACTGGGGCAACAATCACACATGCAAACATGTGTACTTGCACACATAACGAAATAAACTTCCTTCCCTCCTTATAGTTCATGTGCACACACACACACCCCAAACATATTAAGGCCCATTTGTATTTTCATTACATATCAAGAAATAAATTTTGATACCAGACACACATGCACACACACACAAATTACCAAAGGAGCAACTTTGGTAAATTCTTACGATTAAATGTAAAATGTTCCAGCAAATTAAGAAAATTAAATGCCAGCTAGGACACCATTACCAGAAAGATTCTTTATATCTCTTAGATTAAGAATTGGAAAATATTTTTAAAGATTTCGAATAGAAGAATTTTCTTCAATATTTCATTATATTGAGAGGAATTTCCAAAGTTAATTTACCAATGTACCTGCAATTCTTCCTACCTCAGCAACATGGACTTACAATATTTGCCTTGCATTCTCATTTAAGAAAGTGCATTTCTGGGAACATCTTAAGCATCATCACCGAACAAGCTCCTTAGCCAGGGTGAAGGGGTTATGCACGTATAAAATTATACTCTTGAAATCACCTTCGAAAATGCAGCGCAAACCTCTTGGCCATTTTGGGCAAGAACAGTTATTGGAAGTAATCAGTGAAACATGAATTCAGCCCAAACTTCCTGAACACGGCACACACACTCACACACATACAGAGTACATCGGGGTCGGTCACACAAGAATGTGGAAGGTTAGGCTTAAAATATATGATACAGCCGTTGCAAAGATACACGGCTTCTGCTGCACGAAAGAAAATTGCTTACGAAACAAACGGTCGTTTGCCCTGTCAGCTGGGAAGTGGATGAAAATATAAATGTTTGCAAATGCATAAAGTCAAAAACTGCCAACATAAAACACTCAATGCTGAAAGTTTTGTGTTCATACGCGCGTTGAGTTCGTTGCATACACATACATACGAAATTTCGACAACACACACACACACACTTGCAGTCGCTGGCGATCCGTTGTGATAGTTGCAAAGTATTACACAACAACTTAAATGTATTTACTTCGTGTTAAGAAGAAAAAGCAGAAGAAAGGGAAGATAAAAACCAGAAGTATTTGTGAGTCCGGCATGGATGCAAGGCATCGGTGACAGTATGCCCAAAAACTGTTAAATTTTTCGAATCTTATTGGTATCGACGTGTTGCTCGAAATTTATTAAAAAAATACCGATTTCGTTGCATATCTGGCCAACGTTTCTGAATTTTTGCAAGTGGGCACCTAGACAAGCCTCACTAAACTTGCGTTTCAAAACAAAAACTAAGGATTATCGAAATATAAATCTTGATTTTTTGCAACTATTTTGACAGATTTTTTTTAATTAACTTTTTAGGGTGAACCTTTTACTTGACATTCGATCGGATTTTTTTTGTTTCCTTAAAAAGAATGATTTTAAAAATAAATTTTTCGAATCAGGTTCACCTGTGTAATATTTAATACTTCAGACTATGCCAAATTATATATTGGGTGAGATAAAAAAACTGCAACCAACTTCAGACTGCTGTAATTTCTAAGCCACTCGTCCGACAGCTGTTAAAATTATTCCAGTGATAGCTCATTATATTGTTTACAAGCGCACACAAGCGTTTTGGTGAGAATTTTCCAGAAAAAAGTTATTCGTGATGGAATTCAAGAGTGATTTTCTAAATTTAGCTGGGAAAAGCACAAGTGGCTATTGTTAAAGCACTCCAGCATTTAAATGTTAATAAATCTTTTGTGTTTCGTAACATCGCTTGTTACCGTTATACTGGTAGCGTAGCCCGACGTCAAGGAAGTTGACGGAAGAAAACAGCAACATCAGCAGAAATGGTTCGAAAAGTAAAGAAGCGACTTGATCGAAACCCGCGTGGCTAAAAACGGCTCGTGAGCTGAACATATCGCAATGTTCCATTCGGCAAATATTGAAAAATGAGCTCGGGGTAATGCCATTGACATTCCAAAAATTGCAAGAACCTAAACCGCAACAGAAAGAAAATAGACTCAAAAGAGTTAAAGAGTTGCTTCGCTTGGCCGAAAGTGGTAAACTGCCGAATTCGGTTTTCTGCGATGAGAAAACATTCGTTGTCCAGCAGTTTGTAAACAAACAAAATGATCATGTTTACTTGCCAAAAGAGGTCAGCTGAAAATGTGCATCTTCGGTTGGCCACCAGAACCCAAACCTCAAGCCGGCCATGGTGATGGTGTGGGTCGCCATGATATCAGATGGTCGTTCTGCGCTCGTATTAATCGACCGTGGCATCAGAAAAAATGCAGAATATTATCGCGAAAATATTCTGGAGGGTGTATTAAAGCCTTGGGCACGCAACCAGAATGGTTACAAAATGAAGTTCCTTGCTTCATATCTAGCGCATAATGGCCACCAAAATCTCCGGATACCAATTCGTTGGACTATTGGATTTGGATTTTTCGAAAGCAAGGTTGCCATTAAAAAGTACCAAAGTGTCGATCACCCTTAAGCAACCGCTTCGCCGGCAATGGGCCAAAATACCGCAGCATGTGACGGTTTCATTGGCCGTTCGAAGGGCATAATTCGTGCCAAAGGTGACTAATTTGAACAAGTCTAATCTTAATCTAAAATTTGATGCTGTTTCCGACATTTCATGATTTCATTCAAAAAATTCAAAAATTATGGCGTTTGACTTTGTTACAGTTTTTTTAGTACACCCTTTATTTCCAGGCTAAATTTGGTCGTATATGAAAAATTTAATTCTATTTGGAATGGTACATAATAAAAAGCAAATCCTAGATTAATATATATGGGTGCTGTATCTAAATTTGAACCGATTCTCACCAATTTCAATAGGGTTCGTCCTTGGGCCAAACAAAGAATTTTTGTAAAATTTAATCTCAATGGGATAATAAATGCGACCTGCATTTGTTCACAATAATACATGGACCGACGGACTGAGCTGCATAAATCGACTCAGACAGTGATTCTATGAAGATTCTCAATAGTAATTATGGGTCTATCTCGTTTTCTGTTGCCTGTTACAAACAAATTCAAAAAGACATAATACCCTGACCACCTTGTGGTGTAGGGTATAAAAATATGGCTAAAATCGTGGTATACCCTTACATGGGGCTTTACTAAATCGTGGAACAACATGATCCATATTTAGCGCAAATGATTCTACATGAAGGCTTTTATCAAATTTTTTGGCTATGTCTTAAATGTTTGAAGTAGAGAGCAAAATATTTGAGGCCCATTGGACATGGTTAAGACTATATATACTAGGCCCACTGAGAATTTTCCAACTCTCCGATTGGCTGTTGCACAGTGTTATATACGTATCTAACCATTGGATTCGATATAAATATTATTCTATTATCAACACCAATCTTGTTTTAAAAATCGATGTTTCCCAATATCTGTGACGTATTCATATTGTCAATAATAATACGCCACCTTGGACAATGGCCTTACAACAATTTGCTACTGCTGCTTCATTATTTCTTATTCATTTGTAAGAATGTTAATCACATTTATTTCGATCGAGCCGCTTAATAATGCTAGATTCTTTCGCAATTATTTCTTATAAAGAACCTCTTTTAGACGTAAGGAAATTTAAGTCAGCTATGAGAAAATTATTGGTATGAGACTCATATTTGGTATAGACCACTTACACAGGTACCTCTTGAACATGTTTTTTTTTTCGAATTGAAGTTTTAGGTTATCAGAGGACACAAGCCTTTCCTGCGGAACATTTTCAATAGGATATTTCGTATTTTGAAAGTTTTACCACAATTCTTAAACCAGTTGACTATACTTTTGCACCTGAAGTTTTTTGGGATGAAAATTCACCATATGACATAAGCGTAAAGGTCCTGGCCACATTTTTAGCTATAGTGGCTGTAATGTTCCTTTATGGATCACTAATTCCCTAATTATGGCTGTTTTGAAGGGCGTAGTTATATTTTATACGGAATTTACAACAATTTATTATTTTAACAAAAGTATATGAATTTATCTCCAAAACCACAATTTTTAGTATTTTTATTACATTTTGCATGCATTTGGAAAAATACGTCCTTATATCTCTCCAATTTACAATCAAAGCTTTAATAATCTAGCCTTAGCAGTTTTGACTGGAAATTGAGACAAGCAGCCGGGCATGTTTTCCAATTTTTTTGCATAAATATATTTTCAGTTTTGAATATAAATTTTGCATTGAAACACTGTAATGATTGTTGTTATGCGTTGGCAATTGCAAACACCACTACCGGGACCAAAAGACTATCAACAACAACAATAAGAACGGCGACTACGCCGAGTTTATGTGTTTATTGCTCTACTTGGAACACTTGCAAATAATTGCGCGACATACATTGTTTATGTGAAAATCATGGTTCTACATGAATGTATTTAAACAGTTCATGTTAACAGTAAGCACTAACAGCAACAACAACAACGGAGAACAAGGATATGGACGGCGACAGGACACAACAAATGCAATTGTTTCAGTTTTTGTTCGGCAAACTACCAAAATGGAAGTGGGTGGCATGGAAGTCATGGCACTCTTCTCCAGTCAAGCCTTTTGTTGGTTAAGATCGAGATGCGTAAAACGCTCAAGCGCGAAAGTTAAATTGAATTTCATAAACACATTATGGAGAAGTGACCATTAAATTCACCTGCTGATACAGTTAAGAGCAGGTCAAGCGGAAAAGATGAATTAAGCAAAAGCGTTGATGCGGTCGAAATTTGTTTGGGGTACAGAAAGAATTGGGGTCATTGGATGTAAATAATGACTCTATGATAGCCAGTAAATTTTAAATTATTGGAAAATACTTTTTTTTATCGATGGGCTCACATGCGTTCACTTTGCTTTCCAGACTACTATTTATAAATGGGTACAATTGCGTACAGAAATACCGTTTGTATAAAATGTCTTCGTTCATACCAAAGCACCATCTCATTGATTGGCCCTTCCTTCTCACTCTCTCTCTCTCTCTCTTGGCATCTGTATGTGTGTGGCCAAAGGAAATGTAATTTTTCTTTGAATTTGTTAAAAACCCCTCAAAAAAAAAAAAAAAAACAAACAAACAACAATAAACGATGTTTTCATTTCAGAAAAAAATATATCTTTCTCAAATTTGAGATGATATTCATTTCCTACTTTTTTTTGGATATCAAACCTCCCCAGCTGCTCAAAACCAACCACACTACCCAGCTATTGATAGGGGGGCCGTTACACATGGCCAATGCCAAAAGTCGAGGTAAACACCAACCGAGAGCAACGTCAAGAAAAAAAAAACATTTTGTAATTCCAAAGGAAATCATTGCATTCCAGGCGAAATAGAATGAAATGATATGGAATCTATGGAAATTCTATTTGTCGGATGTGTTGTTGGTATGACAATGACTATTTCCTTTAGTTTCTTCTTTGTTTTTGCTTTTGGTTTCACCAGAAACAGGGGGACATGTGTGTGCAGAAACTATTTATTTTGCTCAAATGTGTGCAGCATGTGCTGGCGTTGGCGCTGCCCCTGTCGTTGTTATTGTAGTTGACGATGTCGTTGAGGAATGCCATGATATTTGATATTCTTTGCGAAATAATGCAAAAGTATGTACAGTACATACCAAAAGTTGTGACAGTGAGGAAGAGAGTGAAATGGCTTGAGGGAGAAGTTTGTGAGCATTTCTCTGATATATTAAACTTCGCTAGGAGAGAACTTACACCTTTATTCAGGATAACCAAAGTGTCAATGGAAAAATATTCGAAACTGAAAAATGTAAGAGGTAGCGTTTCCTACTCTACAGAGATACACAATTGGAATCGGCATCGCCCGATCTTAAATCATATAGCTATAGATCATCCTCTGTTTCCCAAACATTTTGAGACAATTAAAAAAAGTTAGACATATTCTGTCGCTGGAATTACAAAATCAGTAATTCCACATAGACTGTGTGCAATATTATGAACTAGTAATTATGGATCATATTCTAATACCGTAACATGCTAGAGTTCCAAAAAAGGAGAAGACATGTCGTTCATCCCGGCTTCCTCATTTTGCTGATATTTTTCCCACAATTTGGGTATTTCACACCAAAAGCAAAAAATGTTTTGAGGCTCATATCTTGTAAACTATTTTGAGTTTTGAAATTGTAATTATTGTTAACAACAACAACAATGATTAATGCAAAAAATCAATAAAACTTCATGTCTGAGGTCAAAATTGTCAAAGGTAATTTTGATACCCTCAACCATATGGCTACAGAGGGTATAGAGGGTGAGATAAAAAACAACTGCAAAAAAGTCAAAGGCCATGATTTTTAGATTTTTTTTTAAATTTTCGAATTTTAGAATAAGCTTAGATTTGTTCGAATTTGTCACCTTTGGCTGTCACTTATGGCCTTAAAACGGCCAATGAAACCGTCACACGCTGCCCGAATGTTGCTCTGCGGTATTTTGACCCATTTCCATTTTTGGGTGGCGCTTACTGGGTGAAATGGTTTTGGGTCCTGTTGGAATGTAAAAGGTCTGCGGCCAAAATGTTTGCTTGTCCAAGGCTTTATTACACCCTCCGGAATATTTTCGCTATAATATTCGGCATTTATTCTGATCCCACTGTCTATTAATACGAGTGGAGAGCGAGCACCGGCTGTTATGGCGGCCCACACCATCACCATGGCCGGCGCTTGAGTTCTGGTGGCCAACCGTGCACAGGCCAAGGTGCACATTTTCAGCTGACTTCTTTGGCTAGTAAACACGATAATTTAGTTTGACACAATAGTCCAACAGATTGGTATCCGGATATTTTGGTGGCCATTGTACCACTGGAAATGAAGCGAGGAACCTCATTTTTCAACCATTCTTGGGTGGCGCGTGCTGAGTCCTGTTGGAATGTCCAAGGTCCGCAGCAAAATGTTGCGTGGACAAGGCTTTAATACACCCTTCACAACATTTTCGCTATAATATTCGGCATTTATTTTAATGCCACGGTCGACTAATACGATTTGACTTTAAATGTAGAGAGCGACTATCGGCTGTTATGGTGGTCCACACCATCCCATAGGCGGCGCTTGAGTTCTGGTGGCCAACTGAAGGTGCAGATTTTCATCTGACCTCTTTGGCAAGTAAACACGATCATTTTGTTTATTTACAAACTGCCCTACAACGAATGCTTTCTCTTCGGAGAAAACCATATTCAGCAGTTCACCACTTTCGGCCAAGGGAGGCAACATTTTAGATCTTTTGAGTCTGTTTTCTTTATGATGCGGTGTAAGTTCTTGAACTTTTTGGAATTTTAATGGCTTTACCCCGAGCTCATTTTTCAATATTTGCCGAATGTAAATTACTAATGAGCCATTTTCGGCCACTGCGACGCAGGTTTCGATCAAGTCGCTTCTTCTGTTTTCGAACCATTTCTGCTGATGTTGATGTTTTGTTCAGTTCACTTCCTTGACGTCGGGCTACGCTACTAGTATCACGGTAACGAGCGATGGTACGAGACACAAAAAGATTTATTCACATCTACATGCTGGAGCGCTCTAACGATAGCCACTTGTGGTTTTCCAGTCATATATAATGAAATCACACCATCACGCTTGAATTCCATCGCGAATAACTTTTTTCTGGAAAATTCTCACCAAAATGCTTTTGTACCCTTGTAAACAATATAATGAGCTGTCATTGTAATAATATTAACAGCTGTCGGACGAGCGGCTCAGAAATGACAGCAGTCTGAATTTGGTTGCCGTTTTTTCATCTTACCCTGTATTTGAACTGGTCTGACAGAATTTTAAGCTGACATTTTCTAACTTATTTTTATGCTATATTTTCTTTTTGGATAGACACCAATATGCTTAACCAGACCAACATGATGCAACAACCACAAATATTTCCAATCCAGTTGAATAATTTTATGACATCACAATATCAAACTCACTGTAACATATGACATAAGTGCGTTATAAATTTGTACAATATTTCTTTTTTTTAAATGAAAATCAAAAACAAAAAAAAAAAAACGAAATGAAACTAGCTCACATACTCTATGATGAGACTTTGCGAATAAGAGGTACAGTTGTCTTCATTTTCAGCATTACTTCTTTCCAGATTTCAATGAATGTTTGAACAAATACATACAAACACACACGTACTATGGTACTGTCATGCACCAAATCAAGCAACCAACCACACTTCCATTTTCTTATATTTCAATTCCTATTTTCTTTTTTTCAATTTTTACAATGTGATATGATGTTCCGTTTGTCATCTGAGAAAGAAAACTATGGATATATTTGCGTTCTTTCAGGTATGGGGAAATTGGCCAAAGGAATATGAGATTTTTAAGAAAAATTAGATAAAAATAATAAGTTTTTCCAAATCTTCAATTTATTAATTTATCTCCTTTGAATTTCCAGCCTTACCGTAGTATGGATACCAACCTACAATTTCTTCTAGGGGCCACATGTCGACCACCGTTGCCTAATAGCATTTCGTAAGAAAAATCTTTATGCATGACACTCCATGCATGTGCGTGCTTTGAATAAAACGAGAAAATAAAAATTGAATTTGACGCTAATCAGATTTGACTTTAAATGCAATTTCATTTCCCCATTACAAAGTTAAAGTATTAAAATTTTATGGTAAACTCAGTGCTGAGAACATTCTTAGAGTTCCTTAAGCTATCATGGAAAAGCTTACACACAACATAAGATACCAAAAGCAACACCCTTCTCTCTCTGCAATATTTCATTGAGAATTTATATTTCTCTCAACGTACAGATGACTAATTTATGTGGCAACATTTGTCATTATCCCAACTACTAAACACCAACATTAGCACCCGCCATTCATTCATTCATTCCCAACTCACAGCTGGATGAACTATTATTCCTTCACGCCATCACAAGTCATATGGGAAAAGTAATTTTCTCCATTCTATGTCCATTTCCGTTTCAATTTAATTTTTCTCTCTCCCCCTCCCGCCCATCATGTCTCATGGCTTACAATTTGTTTCAGTTTAAAACAGCTGACAATGCTGCTACACAGATAAATTAGTGGTCGGCACCGACCACGGCAGGGCAGGAAAGGAGGAAAAAATACAATGCCACAAATATAAAGAACAGGGCCAACACTTGCAAATGCAGTCCGCAAAGTTGGACGTCAAATGTTCCGGGACAAGAAAAAAATGTGGTGTTGCAACTATTTTGCATAGAACTTGGATGACTTCGAAAACCGCTAAACATGCTGGCCCTCGACTAATATTTAGCACATAAGGAGAAGAAATATTTCCAAGTGACAGCTAAAAAGTATATACTTGTTTGTTTTTTTTTTTTTGGAGATGTAAAAAGACTTCGAAATGCAAATAGTGCCCACGATAAGGGACATACATATACTGAACTAACATTAAAGATATTTGATAACACTAAAGTAAGGGTTTCCAGATTTAAAGCTGGGGTAAGCTGCGTCGCCAGGGTCTCCTTGTGGACTCCCTTGTGAAATGAAAAGAAGAGAGTGCTCCCTTTCCAAATTCCCAGGGGTAAAAATCGGATGTAAAATTGATTTAAATACTAAATTACAAACTACTCGTGGTTAAAGGCGATAATATAGTAGTTTGGCGAATTGACTTCAAAGATGCTCTGGAATTCAATATATGGCTGTTCAGGTGCAAATAAAGTTCGGCATTTCGATGTATACAACGATTGGCAATGTTTTTTACGATGCCACGATGTTGATACTCGAGTTCTAGACGATGTCTAAGCGATCGGGGTTAGCTTTCGGGTTTAATACGATTTAAGGATACTCGTGAAGTGATGGGTGGTCATCGGATGTTGAGTAGTTACGGCTGATCGGAATCTCGATCTTGACGATTTGTGAGTCATCGAGGATTACGAGATGAAGATATAGACGATTTGAAGATAATCGTAAACTCTGATGTATGGGCGTAGGGTGTCAGGGGATTGCGACTATGATCTTCGGGTTGTTGATGAATGGAAGATAATCGGCAGCTCTGGTGAATGGATGTCGGATTTTCAGAGATTAGTGATGATAACGTTGGGGCGTTCGACGATCTGAAAATAATCGTAAACTCTGGTGAATAGTCGTCGGGCATCATAATGTTAGGGTTACGGATGATCCGAGGATAATCAGGACTTCTATTGAACGGTCGCCGTTGTAGGTGATGCCGCTGTTCTGGTTATAATCAGGAACTCCGGTCGGGGACCACGACGATAACGTCCGGATTGTAGATTTGAAGATAATGGGAAACTCTGATGAATGGTCGTCGGATATCACAATGTTAGGGTTATGGATGATCCGAGGATAATCAGGATTTCTGTTGAACGGTCACCGGAGACCGGGACAATGACGCTCGGGTTGTAGATGATGCCGCTTTTCGGGTTTTAATCGGGAACTATGGTCGGGGACCACGACGATAACATTTGGATTGATCGGACAGTAGATTTGAAGATAATCGGAAACTCTGATGAATGGTGGTCGCATATCACGATGTTAGGGTTACGGATGATACGAGGATAATCAGGATTTCTGTTGAACGGTCGCCGGAGATCGGGACGTTGACGCTCGGCTTATAATCGAGATCTTCGGTAGGGGACCCCAATTATGACGCTTGGTATCTACAAACAAAGTGCACAATTTTGGACTTTGCTCGGGCTGTGGATGATTTCGCTATTCGGATTATAGACGGTGCCGCTGTTTGGGAACTCCGGTCGGGGACCACAAAATTGACACATGGTTTGTAGAAGAGTTTTCTGCTCGAGATGTAATTATGAACTCTGGTGAGAAGCCTCCGGCTCACAGGTGTTTGTGTCGCGTACAAAGAGTAGATTATCGGGAGCTCGCACTCGGATATAACATAGTCGAATATGCTACGGTCTTCGACTATCCTTACTTTACTACTCCAGATTTCGGTTGGGAAAGCGACCCCGAAGATCTAGTTGGAACAGCAAGCTCGAGCTTCTGTTTGGACAGTGAACCCAAAGCTAGCACTCAAGCTAATGAGAGCCAGGTAAATAAATATGTAATGGTCCCTAGGACAGCAAGAGCATTAAACCGTACTTTGTGCTCTTCATTCTTGGCATGCTCCAAAAGAGTTCGGAGCATTGTGTGAAGTTAAAAGAAATATCGGAGAATAATTTTGGAATTTTATAATAGTTATAATTATTGAATATTTCGGCCCGTTATGGACGATGAACAAGAAAGAGGAGAGGAACCGTCTGTGGAGAAGATTCCACAAGGAAGGTTGTAGCTACTATATTGATACTCTGATTTTTATTTCAAACTTTAAAAGCGTGGGTATGTTACTGGAGTTAGTTAGCAGATGTTGTCCATTTTTGCAGAAGACCTTCCACTGACATAAACATTAGGATTGGCAAAGCAATGTCGCATTTTACGATGACAGAAGTTAAGACGAAGCTAGATAATCCTTCTAAGAATTATGGTTCGCTTAAGCTTGACAGACGAACGGTTATCGATGGGTCGAGTCCAAATTTCCTGAAACGGATTTTGTCCAAAAGAACGTTGCAAATTATATATTACCCATTTATTAGCCATGAGACCGAAGTCATAAATTAAATTAAGGAACTTCGTATCGAATTTGGAACTAATATAGGGTTAAATAAAAAAATGGATTTTGAACTTGATAATACCCTACACCACTCTGAGACAGGGAGTTCACAAAGGTAACAAGGGGATATTTTATAGTAATTGTTGCATGAAAATTAAACATTTAAGATGGCCTTAGGCTCCCCTTTCGCACTTCCCTGTCTCCGAGTGATGTAGGGTATTACCAAGTTCAAAATCCATTTTTTGGTGGAAAAATTTAATATTTGAAATATTTATTGAAGACTTTGCCACATACTATTCAATCTCATTTAGAGCCGAAACGGTTCACCAGTTGTTCAGTATGATTGGTATTGGGTTGGAGCTTTAAGAAAGAACCAAGCAGAAAGACTTTAATTCAATATAATGAGTTGTTAAAAAAAAAGTAAAGAAAGCTATGGGTCAATTATTTCAAAATTTCTCTCTTTAAGAACTATTTACAAATTTGGCGGAAAATACGAAGAGTATGTTTTTAGAAGCCATACTTTTAGTTGTAGGAACTTTATAAATACGACAAACATGTTGTACAACTAAAAACATGCAAGATCAGATTTTAACATAAGAAGTGCACATTTTGAATAAGTTTACAAATTCCGATATTTTTGTTCTTATCATCTCAATTGTATTGCAATATTATTTTATTGCATTCACCCAACTTATTCTCTCTGGTTTAATGCACTTACAAAAGCAACATTTAATTGCCTATAAAAAGGATTTTCAAACAAAAAATTCCACAAACTATAGAATCGGTTTAAAACTTTCAAATACAATGGGATAATGAGAAAAGTTTTCTCCACACACACATATGCAGTGCTCAAAATTCAAAGGAATAAATGTTTCTTGCTTTGTACGGTATTAGTAATAACTGCACAAAAAACCGCTCAACTTTTGAACTTTGTTTTCTTACCGTGTTGAGACAGCAAACATATTGTACCACACACACACACACATATTAACCCATATGTTTGCACATATATTTATAAGTCATTTTTATCCAATGTAACACCAACAGCTTTTATTATTTTATCGAAATTTGCGTGCAAGTGCAAACAATGGCCCAAAACAATACCCCCGGACCAGATAATAACAATGGACCTAAAAGTTTAACAATCATTAAATAAACAATAAACATACCCAAACGAAACCAGAAGAAGAAGAACAAGACGACGATGATGTTATAATGAAATACAAATAAACAAATGCAATGAATAATTGTGGAGAACTAAACAAATAAATTGTAAAATTTATTTAGACAATATTGTGTGTGTGTGTTTGTGCATGTGTGGTGTGCCTGTATGTGTTTGTGTTAATTGGTTATTCATAATCCAATAACATGCGATTATTACAATAACAATGGCCAACAATGCAAAGATAACAATTATCCAATTTATAATACATTAAATTAAATCAAATAAAAATGGCCAATCTAACTCTCCAGAATGGTGGTTAATTAAATACACGCACTCACACACTCAAATTAATAATTCGAAACATTGTAAAATTTGTATTGAAAATTATTTTCAAATTCTGAGAAGACCTAATTGAGTGGAATTTGTTATGCTATGCTGATTATTATCGTAAATTATGAATGAACAGCACCAATTGTTGGCATAGGAATTAATGGTTATTATGGTTAGGAAATCGGAATGTTTCATTTCATTCGTTTATATTACATACGTTTGGTTTGCTTATCACTATTTATGTGGGCAGTGTGGATATCTCTGTATGACAATGGAAAAAAAAAAATTAAAATCTCTTTGAGATATAACTTGGACTTTCTAAGGAATATGTAAGAAGGATTACTGAGATGATCATGAGGATGCTTTAAAAAACTACAAGATATATTCTTTGATGGCCTATGTAATAGATAAATGTTGATTTTTGTTAAAAATTATTTTTAGGCCTACAAGAGCAATAAGCTTCGCGATTTTAACAAAAATCTTCCAAGGGATATCCCAGAAGTAAATATGGATTAAAAAAAACATTTGAAAGTCTAGCGAAGCTATAATCCAAGAAATGTCATCTGGGAAATAAACATACTATTTCTAAACAGAGTTTAGCAAGTTCTAAATTAATGTCTATCAGATTTAAAAGCTTCGATACTTATATAAACAATTTGTATATGAAGTTGAAAGATGAAAGACTAATTGTCTCATCAATGCCCAAAAATAACGACTTGAGTTAGGAGCTCGAATTTCGACATACAGGGTGAGATAAAAAAAAACGGCAACCAGCTTCAGACTGCTGTCATTTCTAAGCCACTCGTCCGACAGCCGTTAAAACTATTACAGTGAGAGCTCATTATATTGTTTACAAGAGTACAAAAGCATTTACGTGAAAATTTTCCAGAAAAAAAGTTATTCGTGATGGAATTCAAGCGTGATAGTGTGATTTCTGGAAAACAACAAGAGGTTATCTTTAGGGTACTCCAGCATTTAAATGTGAATAAATCTTTTGTGTCTCGTACCAACGCACGTTACCGTGATACTGGTAGCGTAGCCCGACGTCAAGAAGTGGACGGAAGAAAACAGCAACTTCAGCGACTAGATCGAAACCCGCGTCGCAGTGGCTGAAAAATGGCTCGTTAGCTGAACATATCTCAAAATTCCATTCGGCAAATATTGAAAAATCTCGGGGTAAAGCCATTGAAATTCCAAGAAGTGCAAGAACGTACACAGCAAAAGAAAGAAAATTGGCTCGGCCGAAAGTAGTGAACTGCCTAATTTGGTTTCCTCCGATGAGAAAACATTCGTTGTCCAGCAGTTTTTATTTGCCAAAGAGGTCAGGCTGAAAATGTGCACCTTCGGTTAACCACCAGAACCCAAGCGCCGGCTATGGGATGGTGTGGGCTACCATAACAGCCGATGGTCGCTCTCTGCTCGTATTAATCGACCGTGGCATCAGAATAAATGCCGAATATTATCGCGAAAATATCCTGAAGGCTGTATTAAAGCCTTGGGCACGCAAATATTTTGGCCACAGACCTTGGACATTCCAACAGGACTCAGCAGCATCGCATACAGCAGGCGCCACCCAAAAATGGTTACAAAATGAGGTTCCTCGCTTCATTTCCAGCGCATAATGGCCACCAATATCTTCGGATATCAATCCGTTGGACTATTGTGTCTGGAGTTTTTTGACACTAAAAAATACCAAAGTGTCGATCACCTCAAGCAAGCGCTTCGCTGGGAATGGGCTAAAATACCGCAGAACAACATTCGGCCAGCGTGTGATGGTTTCATTGGCCGTTTGAAGGCCATAATTCATGCCAGAGGTGACCAATTCGAACAAATCTAAAGTTATTCTAAAATTTGATGCTATTTCCGACATTTTTTGCTTCATTCAATAAAATTAAAAAATAATGTTCAAAATACGGCGTTTGCCATTGTTGCAGTTCTGTATCTTACCCTGTAGTTTTAAATTCTGTTTTTCATTTTTTTTTAATTAAATCACACTTTCACCTTATTTTGCTTTTAATTTCAGATTCTGTGGACTTAATCTCTATCCACCCTTTGAGTTATCCGCTATGTGCGGTATATTTTATTTTCGATATTTGAATTGCTTCGTCCTTGGCTTCCAATTGAATGAAATTTTACTTAACTAAAAATTTCGCATATAGATTTACGATAACCTCTTTTAACCGTATTCGACCAATATTGGGTACACTGAAGGTCCACACCACATTTACATCCGAGGAGGTTGTAACTTGCTATTTTGAGACTTTAAAAAAAAACAAAACTTTGCTGTGAAAAAGATCTGCCAATAGAACTTGAGTCGAACCTAGAGAGTTTCTAGTGTATAATTCGCATATGCTAATTTGCAATAAGTTCGAAATATATACTACTTTCCAGAGAACGGCCCTTGTAAGCCATCATCCACACCAAATATGCCTGATGAGCCGCTTAACCAACGGCGAAACGCGTCGCATAGTGGTGAGTGTGTGATAGTGTCTATCTGGCTTTCCTTTTCACTGCAAATTCCTGATCATTAAGCTCGTCTCGAAAGAGAAAACAAACACAGTTGCAAAATTATAGTTTCATTGATCACTGGAGATCAAACGACAATTATCCAATGAATAGATTGCAATTCGGTATCTCAAGTTCGTACCAAATATAGGACTATTTTCAAGGATATTACTTATTTTATTATTTCGATATTTTGAAACAAACACCCTTATTTATACAATTTACAAATGCATTACAAATATTGACTGGAAAATATTTTCATAGTTTGTGATGCATATAAGAAGCACTTGAACAAAAAGGATTAAATCTGCGATAATAACTAATCTTACTGTGTTTTTATGTTCTAGCACTTTTCGTAATAACTCGTACAAGTAGATTTAAAACTATTTCCCAAAAGCAGTAAAATCTATTTTTTGCAAAAAAAAAAAAAAAAAAAAAAACTTTAATTGCAGCTCTGGTCATACATGCAACAATTCACAAAAAAAAAAAAAAAAAAAAAAAAAAAAAAAAAAAAAACACGAACGAACTAGTAATTGCCAAAATTGTATTATCAAACATTAAACTATTCTATTTGTCCATTGGTAGCAACCAGTCTATCTGAACTGGGACAGGATGTGAAAATTTTCAACTTTATTTTGAAATTAATTAAACCTTTCTCTTTGGAGCAAACACCTCAGTTTGTTCTGATTCTCCGACCACCTCTTCTTCTTTTTTTTCCAGCTCGTTGTTCAATGAAATAAATTCCCATTCATGGCTATCTTAATTCCAATACGTCCAAAATTTCACCTCAATCAAAACTTTCTCTGTCGAATGCCAGCAATAAAACTCAAACTAAGCTGAGCAGCAGCACCAACAACAACAAAACGGAACAGCATCAGCATAATAAGAACAAAAACAACAACACCAACAAAAAACTGATGCAGATGCTCAAACGTAAATGGGACAAGGATTCAGCTCTTGCATCCAACGGCCCCTTTGGGTTTGGAACTGGCTCTGGCACTGTTGCTGTTGTTTTTGTAAATTAATTTTAATGCCTTGCTGCTTGTTATTGGAAAGTGGAATAATGTGAACAACAAAAAGAGAGGAATATTCTAAAAATAATGAGTTTTTAAATATTTTAGGAAAACAACAGTGCGGCAAATCCTGCTCAAAGTACTCCGGGTTGTGGGGGGGGCTTAGCCTAACCCAGGCACTTGGTGTACTTCAGCATCCATAATAATGGAGATGTAGCACCGTTGGCTGGTGTCGGTGCAGATTAGTGGTGAGATGACTGCAAACACTTTGTCCATAATCTAGCCAGTGGATCCATGGATGGAATGGATGGAAAAAGGCATAATCTGGGTAAACATAGACGCCAGAGCCAAATGAAACTATATATTTGGAGTAACCAAAAATCTGTCATTTTGCTAAGAAAAAAGTTCTTGATCAAAAACGATGCACAAACTCATGCATTAATTAAAATAAGAAATCAATTTTAAAAGTTGTCTTCCTTGAGGACTCTCTACATAATCCTGTAGGATAATGTTAATGTCTAAGTAAGGTTGAATAAAAGAGAACAGAAAGTAAGAATAAAGTTATGTTAATGGATCTGCAGAGACGAGAGATTTTTATATTTTTGGGTTATATGGAAAGTTGAAAATGATGAATGGACCAAATACAGGGTGAGATGAAAAAACTGCAACCAATTTCAGACTGCTGTCATTTCTAAGCCACTCGTACGACAACTGTTAAAATTATACAGGGACTATCGTTAGAGCACTCCAGCATTTAAATGTGATTAAATCTATTGTGTCTCATACCATCGCTCGTTACCGTGATACTGGTGGCAAAGCCCGACGTCAAGGAAGTGAACGGAAGAAAACAACAACATCAGCAGAAATGGTTCGAAAAGTAAAAAAAAACGACTTGATCGAAACCCGCGTCTCAGTTTCCAAAAAATGCCTCGTGAGCTGAACAAATCGCAATATTCCATTCGGCAAATATTGATAAATGAGCTCGAGGTAAAGCCATTGAAATTCCAAAAAGTGCAAGAACTTACACCGCAATAGAAAGAAAATACACTAAAAAAAGAGCTAAAGAGTTGTTTTGATTCGCCGAAAGTGGTGAACTGCCGAATTTGGTATTCTCCGATGAGAAGACATTCGTTGTCCAGCGGTTTGCACACAAACAAATTGATCATGATCACTCATAATAATCTACCGTGGCATCAGAATAAATGCCGAATATTATCTCGAAAATATATTAGAGGGTGTATTAAAGCCTTGGGCACGCAAACATTTTGGCCGCAGACCTTGGACAATCCAACACGACTCAGCACCATCGCACTGAGAACGCGCCACCCAAGAAAGGTTACAAAATGAGGTTCCTCGCTTCATTTCCAGCGCCCAATGACCACCAAAATTTCCGGATACCAATCCGTTGGGCTATTGTGTCTGGAGTATTTTGGAAAGCGAGGTTGGCAATAAAAAATAGAAAAGTGTCGATCACCTCAAGCAAGCGCTTCGCCGTAAATGGGCCAAAATACCGCAGAGCAACATTCGGGCAGCGTGTGACGGTTTCATTGGCCATTTGAAGGCCATAATTCGTGTCAATTCCAATAAATCTAAACTTATTTTAAAATTTGAAGCTATTTCCGACAGTATGAGTGTTCCTAAACGTATGAGTGATTTAATGTATTTCATATCACCCATACGCAGAGTTGTTATACAAACGACAGGAGTCTCCGGAACCAGATAAGAAACTAGTTCGATCGAATTAGATTGTCACAACTCCTTTTGTCAATGTTGAAAATTTTAATACATTAAAGACATCCTGGAACATTTTTTTCCATTCAAAATGTCTAAAATAATTTGTTGTGATTAATTGATAACATGCATTACCACCCCCAAAATTTTTTCATGATAACATTTACAATTTTTACTGCCTACTACCTTCCCCCCCCCTCTCTCTCTCTCTGTTGACCCCCTTTTTGGGAATGTATTTAAAATTCAAATTTTTAATTAAAAATCTTGTTTAGACATTGTTTCGGTTTGTTATAATTGGACATGCAAATGGACATTGATGCAAAATGTCCTTTCTTCCAGTGCAGACATGATTTTATTAGTCAAATCTCATAATGATTCACCAATGAATGGCAATAGGTCAAACAGTACACAAACAATGTCAAATAGTTACAAAAGCAAAAACAAAACAAAAAAATGTAGCAAACACAGGCCTTATTTCGGCAATTGAGCAGAGAATTGCCCAACAAATGGATTATTTAGTGATATCGAATGTGAAATTTCAATAAACCGATTATTTCGTTCAATTAATTTGTGATGGGAAGTTAGGTGACTCATATTTAGTTTATGGTCTGTAGTATTGAAAAGTTTATTTTAAGTAACAATAAATGTTTTAATCTTCTCTAAAGAAGCATTTTCAAAGAATAGCCTTTACAATATTCGATATATATGTATTAAACACATTTGAAAACTTTACGGAAGTAACTTCAAATAGGGGAATATTTAAAGAAGTGGACCTACGGTCGGACGGATGGTTAGAATTTGATTCTACGCAGATCATCAAAAGAAACTATGGGTATCGTTTCTTTCTCCATGTTACAAACAAAGACATAATAAAGAAAAAAAAATATGATATTCAGAGCACAGATTTACTAGTTTCCACTCCGGAGTGAAACTTGCTTGCGGGATTTCTCGAAGAGTGATTTTTTTTATGGAATTTACGCTTTACTCTATTTTTGTTTTTGGGAGCACTCCCGAGTCACTGCTGTGTGAAAATTTAAAGTGAGAAGAGAGTTGCTCGAAATAGAGCGAGAGCTTGCGCTAAAAATAAAATAGTGGGGGATGACCGTCACAGTAAAAGTTTTTATACACCCTTCGAACCCTCTTTCTTAGTTTTTTATAGAAGATCATAAGATTTCGGAAGAAAGTTTCTCTTCAAAAGATAACCAGGTTTTTCTGTAAAAACCCAGAGGAAGTCTTCTATAGCAGACAAAAAGGGTTTTTATACCGAAAACCCAAATCGGAGTTTCTTCAGATACGTTCTTCTACAGAAGAGCAGATGATTCCTTCCACCAGAACGGTACTTCTTTTTCAGATGGGTTATTTTAAAAAAGAAGATTTGTTGCTCCAAAAATGGTTCTTCATAAAGAACAAAAGGGAAATGGTCTGTCTCAGAAGAGCTCTTTTATAGCTCCAAAGTGGTAGAAGGGCTTTTCTATACGATGCCAAATGTCTTCGTCTATAGGATACTTCAAAAGATTGTTTTAAGAAGACCATAAACTACTGAATTGGAAAATATAAATAAAAGACCGGACGGGTTCTTGTACTTTTATTAAATTATATCATCTATAGATTCAAAGAGGAAGAGGATCACTAATTTTTTGGAAAATTTCACTTATGTAACACCAGAAAAGGTCCTATCAAGAACTACTAGAAAGAATATCAATAAGACTTCAATGGGAAACCGGAATCATCAAAAGAAAATCAGAAAATGCTAATTCTTAAGTACCAAAGGGTCCATCGTTTAAAGCCAAAGAGGATGGAATTTTAAAAGTGCTCTTTTATGAAAGTCCTGAAGGACTCCTACTAAGGGAGACCTGAAAGGTTCATCAATAGAAGTCTAGGATAATTTTTTATAAACGACCCTATTGGCTTGTCTTCTTCTTTAATATACCAACTAGTTTGAGTTGTGAGTCTCCTACAGAGAACGTGCTTTTTTCGAGAATAAGAAAAGATAAATGTCATACCTTCCTCCTCTCTTTTATGAAAGTCCTGAAGGACTCCTACTAAGGAAGACCTGAAATGTTCTCCAATAGAAGTCTAGGAGAATTCTTCTATAAACGACCCTATTGGGTTGTCTTCTTTAATATACCAACTCGTTGAAGTTGTGAGTCTCCTACAGAGAACGTGCTTTTTCGAGAATAATAAAAGATAAATGTCATACCTTCCTCCTTGGTATATAGATGTTTTTGTTACGACCAGCTTGGAATTGGCTCATCTAACAATCCACTAAAAGAAAACTTCTACTCCACCAAAGCCAAATTTCTTTGGTGTCAATTAGTGATTTAATATTTGAAGTTGACAAGATTAAAAATAAAGCCATCGCAGGACGAGAACATGAAAAAGCTTACTATTGGAAACTTCAACTAAACAATTTTGAGATAATTCTGTAAAACTATGTGGCTTAAATCATCTGAATATCGAGAGGTACCATTATATTTACACTATGCCAAAGTGACCTATATGGCCCATTGTCAATATCAAAATTCCTATGGGCCTATAATACCTCTGATGAAAATTGGACAACTGGACAGACAGACGTTCGGACATGGCTTAACCGACATAGAATATTACGCCGATCGAAAATTTGTAAACTCCATATTCAACTTTATCACATAATAGAGTACGCCACGACAGGGCCACACTTGATCAGCACAGAAAATTCCATCACTCACACATTTCGTTAGATGAAATGTGTCATACAATATAAAACATTCCTTTAATAACAAATTCTTCAAGCGTAAAATTTAGAAAAAAGACCCTCATATTATGACTCAAATTCTCTTTTATTGTTCACTGCAATCTCCGGCATGGGCATGTCCATAATTAATTGGAATTGCAAAGAAGAGGAGAATCTTGTTTCATTTCATCACATAAATAACAAACGAATATGGTTTGGATCGAATAACTGTTAACGCTAAACCATAGGGCACAGTGGGGTGGTTTGCACACAAAATCATAGAATTTTTGAAAAATATGTTCTAATTTACAATAAAATATAGTATTTTTTTAAAAAAATATTCAATTTGTTGTTACCAATGTAAAATTCTATAAACACAATCAAAATTGTGTATTACGAAAATTTTTTATAACACTAGATCTCCGCAAATTTCAATTTGCCTTTTCACATTTAAGATATTGGTCCCTCTCTATCACACACAACGATAGCTTAAAATTGATTTTATTATTGCATCTAATATTTTAATTCCTTGTAAATGCAATTATCACCCACAGTGGCCACTGTGAATATTTTAGGATTCATCAAATACATGACTGCATCCACACCTCCACATCTGGTCATTTTAAAATGGAACATTTTTTTCGCTTTGGTTTGTTTTGCAATGTTACAATCTCTAACATTGTAACTAACACTGGAGCCCTGACCAGGCCATATTGTCTCATCAGATCCTTTAATAAAACTCAATTTTCCATTGCCAACATTTTTCCCACCACTTGCACCTTCATCACCGCTCACCACTTCATCCAACTGCAATAGCAACAGCAACAAAAACAACAACAGAACATATCATCAATAAATATTATTTGCTTTGCATAAATGTATCGGTTTTGAATGTCGTCCACGTCGACATGTTACAGCAGGCATCACAAATGGGACAACCAACAAGCCCATGCATGCATGCATGTGCACAGACCAAAAATCAACACAGAAATTGCATTGAATTTTAATGAAAAGCAATAAAATTTGAAAAATTTCAAATTTCAGTTTTTATTTTTCAAACAAACATAAAATCAAGTTTTTTTTTTCCTCTGCTCAGCGTCGTCTGCCTGCTGCCTGAGGGTATTTGATAGTTAGACCGAACCCATTTTGAAATGAAAAGTGGACAGGGTGAGTGCTGGGTGGGGAATGAAGGGATTCTTTGATATATGATAACATAACATAACAGTATCAGGTTTGGTAATGTTTATAGTAACAATACACTAAGTATAATTAAGTTGTTCTATACGAAGTAGCTATACTTACATTGATCGTTTGGAGCCAATCAATACAGAATCGTAAAATTGCATTAATTTAATTTAAATTTGACTCCATCCATATTGCATCCATGTCGCTGAATTCAATATTTTTGTAAAAGAAAATATTTCGAAAATCATTTATAAATTATCGTATTAATATCACAAGGTTAAAGATTTTGCAAGTATTCCACATTTGAAACTTATTCTGGTATAAGTCATACGTTATATGATTTTCGTTGTTAAACTAAAATATTCAGCACCTCTTCAATATTTGAGGTGTCCATTTTTGTTGTATTTCTTAAAAAAATAGGTAAATGTTTGTCTTATTGCTTTGGTACCAAAACAGATGAATTCGGCAAAAACACATTTTTGGATTTTTAGATGCAGTTGAAAGTTTGCAAATCCTTTGCTTTTTATTTGAAAATTGTATAACCTCCATCATAGCATGTAGAGTATATTAAGTTTGTCATTCTCCTCGAAATACTCATGTTACACCCAATAAGATATAAATATATTCTTGATCTGAGTAAAATTCGAAGTCGATTTAGCGATGTCCGCTTGTCTGCCGATTGTAATTACCTTATATTTCGAACAAATTGAGATTGAAGGCTAAAATTTTGCACATATGTGTACTTGCTTAGTAGGCAGGTTAAGTTCGTAAATGAGTCTGGTAGGATCACGTTTTTGTATAGCCATATAATTGTACATCCGGAATTTTCACGATATAGATTCTCCTCTATCTCTATATCTACCTCTTGTGGCAAAATATTGTCCATGTGGGTCTACGTTTTCCTGTAGTCCCAATATAACGGTACTTCCCGCTGAGCGCCATTTTGACGATATTCAGTACTAAGACGGGTTCTTCTTTTTGTGACAGAAGATTGTCTATATAGTCCATGGAAGAATAATATAGGTGCTGCATCGACACAGCTGCAGCGTCAATGAACCTATTTTGAAATTGAAAATTTTTAATGAAAAATTAATCAAATTCGATAAATTTGTTGAAAAATTCACATCATAACATCCTCCGATTGACGTCGTATAAAAAACATATAACAAGTAAATTCGGCCGGAAAACCCACCACGTATTTGACAACTTTCAAAAAAAAAAAAAAGTTTAAAATTCTGTTAACATCTTAAAAATACTGAATGTAGCCGATATATTAAGGTCTATATGACGACGTAGACCTGCGTAGGCAACTTTTGTCATAAGCCATTACAATATTCAAATACAATACTTGAAAAAATCGGTGAATAATGTAGCTAAAATCATCAAAACACTGAATATCGGGAGATACTGTTGTATGGGGGCTATACCAAAACGTGGACCTGCACAGACAATCATCTATTATAGGCTTTATTATCCATTACGGACTTCAAATTCCAAATTTGAAACAATTCCGGTGAATAACGTCGCTTAAAATCATCAAAAAAACAAATATCGGGAGGTACCGTTATATCGGGGCTATACGAAGACGTTGATCTGCATAGACAATTTTCTGTCATAGGCTGTAGCATCCATTACGAACTTCAAATATAAAATATGAAACATTTCCGTTGAATAATGTCGCCTAAATCACTGAAATACAGAAAATAGGGATGTTCCATTATATGGCGGCTATACCAAAACATGGACCTATATGACCCATTTTCAATACCAAAAGTCCCGCAGACATAACATACATTTGAGTAAAATTGTATCAACCTACTTCATTTCGTTCGGAAGCTATAATTTCCACAGATGGACAGACGAACGGACATCGCTAATCGTATCTGCCGTTAAACTAACTAACTTTTCTTTGATTTGGAAGGAAATTTGGCTACAAAAAGATGCCTAAATCTGGCAATATTTTACCCTTATGCTGGACATAATCCAATTTCCCAAAATCTATCTTAAACATACCGAGGTCAACCCTCGAATACTTGGTTTTTTAAATTGTTTTCAATTCAGCCGTATCACAACAACTTCCAAAAAAGAACTAATATTCTTCGGCGTCATATTACCCTCACCATAGGCTGTCAATGTTGATTTTGGGCCATATGTATTATTTAAACAATATTTTAGAATGTCAAACAAATATTTGTTTCATCAACCCTGTCACTTCTCCATGTCTGCACCTTGGCCAGTTGAACTTTTATTTCGCAACGAAAAAATGTATCCGTTTCCAAAATTTATCACTCCATACAAAATATTTGTTTTTCGTTTTTTTTTTCCTATCGTATTTTTGTTAAAAGCCTTGGGTTAGAATCCTTTGTATATACATAAATGGATGACTTTGTATGTAGATGTTGTGTAAGGGAGTTGGTGGGCCTGTGTGTGTGTGTGTCGGGGTCTGTGTGATTTGTGTTCATGCATATGTAGCATTCAAAATGTTGTTGGTAAACCCCTTATCCAACTATGTCACCATGTTGAGGATTCAAAGCAGCAGCAGCAGAGGCAGTTTGAATGAGTGAATGGGGTATACACGAACGAATGAACGAACGGTACGGAACGGACGGGATCGGACCATATGCTTGTCGTACAAACGGAAATGACCAATTTGGTTTGTTTAGGTCGTTGCTGGTACTTGGAATTGCAATAAAAGTAATACTTGGCGTTACATTTTATACGGGAAGCCTCTTATTTCGTGTAAGGCATTCTTTGCTGCCACTGTGTGTGTGAGTGTGTGTGAGAGAGTAGTGTGCCTCTCATTGTTTATCTTTTGTATGTTGGTGTGAGTGTATGCATGTGTTTATTTAAGGAAGCCTGATGATGATGTTGTTGCTGCTGCTGTTTTCGGAGTTGTTAGTTTTAGACTCTTCATGTAAAAGGTTTTTGCCCAAACACCAGCCAGGCATGGTCGATGAAATCCTGCTACTTCCACATAACATACATATGTACATACCTACTTGCCGCTGCACCATTATAACTGTCCGACCAACAAACCGACCGGCCATAACATACTCGTAATCTAAATTTGTACATGGCCGTTTTACTTAGGACATTGCCGGTCGTTTTTGCCTTGTTTGTTTATGCCATGAAGGAGGAAATTTGTACACTTATTACTCGTTACATACATGTTTGTTACATTCACTCTTGACGTGCACTCGGAGAGTACAGCTAAACAACAAAATCTCAACAGCAGTAGCAGCAACAACAGCAACAGCAGCAACTATAACAAATTGACATTGTAAAATTGCATGTTTGTTATAATGTTGGTTCCTCAACTACAGCTACAGCTTTGAGCAGGGAAGCTAAGTGCTGGAGAATGTGGGGCCGTGTTTAAGACGAAACAAAAAACAAAAAGGCACAAGCCGGGCAAGTACTTGTACCACCACTACAATGGTCATAAACTTTATATGGTTTTTGTTTCCTTGAGATAGTGAAAAAAGTACGAGCGCGGTGAACTAAATTTAAAGCAGGAAGTTGCTCTAAATATACCATTTCGTTAGAGTTTTTTCTTCTGGTCATAGTTGAAGGTATTTTCTTTTAAAATATTAATATAAAATTATGTATTTTAAATATATTTAGATAAGTTTTCAACAAAACTACTCATATATACAAATAGCTTGTCACCATATATCCCAGATTTAAAACTGAAATACTTAAATTTGAAATATTTAAATGAAACTATAAAAATTAATACTGGCGGCTTTACACATACAGGGTGAGATAAAAAAACTGCAACCAAATTCAGACTGCTGTCATTTCATAGCCACTCGTCCGACAGCTGTTTAAATTATTCCAGTGACAGCTCATTATATTGCTTACAAGCGCACGAAAGCATTTTGGTAAGAATTTTCAGAAAAAAGGTGTTCGTGATGGAATTCAAGCGTGATAACGTATTTTTTTTAAATTTGGCTGGAAAATCACAAGTGGCTATCGTTAGAGCACTCCAACATTTTAATGTGAATAAATCTTTTGGGTCTCGTACTATCGCTCGTTACCGTGATACTGGGAGCGTAGCCCGACGTCAAGGAAGAAAACGGAACATCAGCAGAAATGGTTCGAAATGTAAAGAAGAGACTTGATCCAAACCCGCGTCGCAGTGGCCGAAAAATGGATAGTGGACTGAACATATCGCAATATTCCATTCGGCAAATATAGAAAAATGCACTCGGGGTAAAGCCATATGTTATTGCAAAAATATTCTGGAGGATGTACTCAAGCCTTGGGCACGCAAATTATTTGGCCGCAGGCCTTGGACATTCCAACAGGAACCAGCATTCATTGCACTCAGTACGCGCCACTTAAGAATGGTTACAGAATGAGGTTCCTCGCTTCATTTTCAGCGAATATAGCCACCACAATCTCCGGATATCAATCCGATGGACTATTGTGTCCGGAGAATTTTTTGAAAAGCAAGGTTGGCTCTCAAAAATACCAAAGTGTCGACCACCTCAAGCAAGCGCTTCGCCGGGAATGAGCCAAAATACAAAGAACAACATTCGGGCAGCGTGTGACGGTTTCATTTGCCATAATTTGTGCCAGGGATGACCAATACGAAAAAATCAAAACTTATTCTAAAATTTGATGATATTTCGGACACTTTTTGCTTTCATACAATAAAATATATATAAAAATTGTTGCAGTTTTTTTATCTCACCCTGTACGAAGACGTGAACCCACACAGACAGTTTTCTGTCTTAGGCTGTAGTATACATTACGAACTTCAAATACCAAATTTGAAACATTTCCGATGATTATTGTAGCTTAAATCGCCAAAATACCAAAAATAGGGAGAAACCATTGTATGGGGCTATACCACAACCGTGGACCTACATGGCCCACTTTCAATACCGAAAGTCCTGCTTACATTATATACATTTGAGTAAAATTTTATCAACCTACTTCATTTCGCTCGGAAGCTAGATTGATTTCCGCAGACGTACGGACATCGCTAATCGCTACTGGGGTCTACAATGTATATTTCGAGGTTTTACATACGGAATGACAAAATTATAATATACCTTCCATACTATGGTGAAGGGTATAACAATTAATACTCGGGGCTTTACAAATAATTATATATTTGGACGAAGGTTGGTAGCTCTCTTGGTGTTCTCGAAACGATCAACCCACACCTTCAGTTTTTGTTTAACTTAACTTTCATGTATCCGAATTTGCATTTACGTACATTTAAAATTTCATACTAATTTCAATGTTTATGACAATTCGTCGAACACACATTTTTGAAATACCAAAACCATTAGCGCCATTAATATTTAATCTGAGAAACGTTCGGTTTTTATTAGATTTGCGGTTAGCAGTAAAATGCTCAAAGTAAAATGCCACAAGAAATAAAATGTTCTGACCGCAGTAACGAATAAAATACACAAAAATGCGGTTAAAAGTAAGAAAGATTTTAGAATTTTAACGCAACACTTCGCCGTGTTATTCAATTTTGGTCAGCGGCATCAAACAGGTGGTCTAAACACAGGGTGGAGAATATTGTGGCAGTTGTGATTGGAAATTTGACAGGAAGAATTTTTTGTAAAGAAATTTAATAATATATGGTCTTTTCCAGTATTGCAAAAAAATTAAATTTTTTACTAAAATAATAGACATTTCCGAAGAAAATTACAAAAATAGCAGGTTCTTGCAGATTCTGGAACAGATGAATAATTATTTTATTTGTATAATAATTGACTGTTTTCAAAAACATCTGGCGGAGATCCTACGATAGAGAATCGGCGGGGATTTAGATTTCGAAAATTATTAAATTTCTATTGCCTTTTTATTTAAGATTTTGATTTTGTAGAACTTCCTGTGCACACTGAAACTCCACATCAAAAATGACCACCTTCACAACTTAAAAATATTAAGTGTAGCTTCTATTTCTGTTGTCTTTCAACTTCAAATATCAACAACACAACACAACTGAATAAGTGGCAAAAACATTCAAATCCCGTAAATATTTTGTTAACCAGGGCAAAAAAATCATCTCTATTTTTGTACTTTGCAGGTAGTCTTGATAACAGCGGGACAAATTCAATACAAATGTACCTATTTACCATAGAACAAAGCGAGTGGGTGAAAGAAGAGCCTTATTCTTTTAACGATAACAAAAAGCACAATGTGCCCATTAACAAAGCAAACAACCTGTGCTGTTTTCTAGCCAAGTAAACAACAACAACTACAACAGTTGTAAGCATTTTTACACGTGTCTTTTTTGGTGATTGAAAAATCTTTATTATTGCTACGGGACATTGTCCTAAGTTATTTGAAAAAAACAATATATATATATAATTTTAATGCCCTTAACAATAAGATATAAATATTGTTATGATTTTCAGTATTCTTGAGACTTTTTGGAATCATTGTAAAAAATACACCTGAAATAGACTTAACTTTGTTCCATAAACTGATTCGAAGTCAAATGTGAGATTCGTTTTATGTTAACTACTTCCCAGAAAGAACTAGAATGAACAAGTTAAAAGGCAGTAAGTTCGGCCGGGCCGATCTTTTAATACCCTCCACCATTTGCAACGAATTTGGAAATTTTCAAAAAATAAAATCCTTAAAAAATTCTGTTAAAATTTTAAAAATACCGAATCTAGCCGTTATATTGGGGTCTATACAACGTGGACATACATACATGTTTGTCATAAGCCATTACCATATTCAAATTCGAAACTTAAAATAAACCGTGAAGCCCGTGTAGCTAAAATCATTAAAATATCGAATATAAGGAGGTGCCGTTAAATTGGAGCTGTGCGAAGACCTGGACCAGCATAGACAATTTTCTGTCACAGGGTGTAGCATCCATCAAGAACTTCAAATACCACATCTCAAACAATTTCGGTGGGTATTGTACCTAAAATTGTCAAAATACCGAATATAGAGAGCTACTGATATATGGGGCCTATACGAAGACTTGGACCCGCACAGACAATTTTCTGTCTTAGGGTGTAGTATTCATTTTGAACTTCAAGTACCAAATTTGAAACAATTCCCGTGAATAATGTCGTTAAAATCATAAAAATACCGAATATCGGGAGGTACCGTTATATGGGGGATATATGAAAATGTGGACCTACATGGCCCATTTACGAACTTAACCTGCCTACTGGAAAAATTTTAAAAAATTTTAGCCATATATCTCAATTCATTCGAAAGATAGCATGATTACAACTGACGGACAGACAGACAGACGGCCATCGCTAAATCGACTTAGAATTTTACGCTGATCAAGAATATATATACTTTATTGGGTCTGGCATGAGTATTTCGAGGAGTTACAAACGGAATGACAAAGTTAATATACCCTCCATAGTAGGGTGGAGGGTATAAAAATAAGTAAACATGTAAAAACAAAAAAGAAAGACTATAGTCTCGCTTGATCGAGCATATGATACCCTACAAAGCTATTGTTTAAGTAAGAATTGTCTTTATTTATTTGGAATGAAATAATGGTGCACTTGTCACCAGATTTCAGATTTCAATAAATTGGCGCTAAAGCTACATTCTTACTTCAGTCCGTCTTGATTATCGGTTGAGTGTTTGTGCTCAACATTGAAAACGTTACACGTTTGTGTGTAATTACTTAGGTAAATTTTGTTACCAATTTGAATATTTATAAAGAAAGAAACCTATTTATTGTATTAAAAAACTAAAACTATCGTGTTTTAGTTCTATTTTTTCTCCTCGGAGCGACAATATATTCAAACAGAGGAAAATATTTAGTGTTTGGTCCATGTTAACGCCTAAATATTTTGGGAACATCTTCAGAAACAATAGGCTTATGTTCTGGCCCTAACATACTTTTTGGTCCATTTTAATCCTTAAGCTTTTTGCTATCATATCCAGTAATTAAAGACTTATATTCCAACCCTAAACTCAACTCCATTCAGAATTTCGTGAGGATCGGGCCAAAATTGCGACCTGTGGCGTAATTACAAATGAAAACCAGTAAAGAAAGTCTTAAAGTCGGGCGGGGCCGACTTTATGATACCCTACACCACTTTTCTAATTTAGTAGAGCTCCACATAACAATCAAAACTTTTTATGGGAGAATTCAATCATACAAGCTACGATTATAATTATAATTTAAAGTTCAAAGGACTAAATATGCCGAAGCATTTGTATCTTTTAAATTCATTTGGTGCACAATTAATTTGAAATCGGATAAATATATAAATATAGGAGCTATATCCAAATCTGATCCGATCTCGATAAAATTTGGCAAAGATATTTCTGAGCTGTATTTGATATATTTCCTTGAATATCGTTGTTACGGAGTGCATATTGCTGTTGTGGGTAACAAATATAACAAATCGGATAAATAATATATATGGAAGCTTTAGCTATATCTGAACCGATCTTTACCAAATTTGACATACTAGCTTCAAGACTCAATTCGGTCGTAAGTGCCAAATTTCATCCAATTTGGACAAATATTAGACGTTTGGGCACAATAAAAGGTAAATCGGACGAAGTTATATATGGGAGCTATATCCAAATCGGAACCGATCTCGATAAAATTTAGCAGAGGTATTTCTGAGCTGTAGCTGATATATTTCCTCAAATATTATTGTTGCAGAGTGCATATTACGGCCAAAATATATATGGGAGCTATAGCTATATCTGAACCGATTTCGATCAAATTTGGCATACATATTTTCTGGCCTAATTTGGATGTATATGCAAAATTTTATAAAATTCGGGCTGATATTACACGTTTGGTGCACAATAAAAGGCAAATCGGACGAAGATATATATGGGAGCTATATCTAAATTTTGACCGATTATCTCCAATTTCAATAGGGTTCGTCCTTGGGCCAAACAAATGATCTGTGCAAAATTTCATCTGGATCGGGCAATAAATGCGACCTGTACTTTGTTTACAAAAATACATGGACAGACGGACAGACGGACGGACGGACGGACAGACGGACGGACGGACAGACGGACGGACGGACATGCATAAATCGACTCAGAATGTGATTCTATGCAGATCATCAAAAGGAACTATGGGTCTATCTCGTTTCCTTTTGCCTGTTACAAACAAATGCACAAAGACATAATACCCTGACCACCTTGTGGTGTAGGGTATAATGAGCAGACGGATTGACGAATAGCTAGATCGACAAATATGCAACACCTTATGTGTAGGAGCAATATTTCGCGGTGTTACAAACGTTTTGGTCCAATCAAAATAACAATACCCCCATCATATAATGCTGTAAGGTACAACAAGGTGAAAATCCACTTTTTCCCGTTCGGTAATACGTCTAACTCGCGATTGTAAATGAGCGAATCTTTACTCTGATCCAAAGGTGGCAACTATACTGTCATTTACTCGATCGCTTTCCTAATACAACTAGTGGGCAATGGAGCCGACCCATTCGAACATAGTACCCGTTATGCTATTCGTGGAATTTTACAAGCAGAAAATTTAAATTTGTTTTTTTAAGGTTGGGTTATATCTCTTGGTCAGTTTGTTGAGTTTCTATCTCCCATGTAGGGTCATGGGACATGTAGGTCCATGGTGTAGATCCATTTTGTTATAGCCTCCATATAAAGGTACCTCCATCTTTTAGGTATTTTTGGTGATTTAAACGACATTAATCAAATTTGGTATTTGAAGTTCCAAAGGATACCACAGTCTTAGACAGAAAATTGTCGTGCAGGCCCACGCCTTCGTATAGCCCTCATATAACGGCACCTCCTGATATTCGGTATTTTGATGATTTTAGCAACATTATTGACCGGAATTGTTTCAAATTTGGTATTTTAAGTTCGTAATGGATAATGCAGCCTATGACTGAAAATTGTCTGTGCAAGTCCACGGTTTGGTATACCTCCGTATATTCGGTATTCTGATATTAAGTACAGTATTGACCTTTTTTAAATTCGCATTTGAATATTGTTATGGCTTATGACAAAAGTTGTCGTCGCATAGCCCCTAATATAACGGCTATCGGTATTTTTAAGATTTTAACAGAATTTTTAACGGATTTTATTTATTTATTTACTTATTTTTTTTTGAAAATTGCCAAATTCGTTCCAAATGCTGGAGGATATTCAAAGTTCGGCCCGGCCGAACTTGTTAATTGTTTTTGTATTTAAATTGGTTATACCATCACGCATCGGATACAATTCAATTGTAGTCTGAAATTATCTACATTATTTAGAATGTTAGGTCTAAAGATATAAGCAAGAACCTCCAGATAAACAGATTTTATGGAATGTCTTATGTTATCTTCAGAAACCGAGTACATATGAATCCTCGGAGCCTAGCCCCCATCCATTCCAGCTAACGAATTTTAGTGCAATCACGTCAAAACTTCGACACTTAGTTTAGAGTGACATGAATTGCTCTTCTTTGTCTTATCACACAAAAAGAATATATCAACTTCAATATTTTATTAAATCCTCCGCCATACAGCATACAAAATATGTTTAAATAAAGGGTCATTGGCTGAGGTTAAACATCTGTCGGCAAAACAGAACCAAATATTTGTGGCAGTCAAATGGATGCCATTAAATCAAATATTGTCCCATACAAAAAATATATTACAGGAGAATTAACTTCTTGGATCGTATAACTAGTGTGGATCTCTCTTACACCCCAAAAAAGATTACTGCCTGTAACGAAACTGCAGACAAACTATGCAGATCTGTATAATTTTGATACAAACCCATGAAAACGCTTGTCGCATCGCTACTAAGGGTTATCAAAAGGTACATCGCCGAAACCACAGAAATAGGTCCGATAGACCTTTTTATTAATTTTCTCAATATATTAGAGTATATTTAAGAAGAAATAAAATACAAAAGCCATCACACAAGTTGTGTGCTTATCAGCCCCATAAACCTCAACCAATTATATTCATAACAAGGTTCCCTTAATTCAAATTCATTACCAGCATCAGGAAACAGATCTTTAATAATCTACATAATATCCAAGCAAATATGTTTGAAATGGAATAAATTGATTTTTCTATTAATATTCCAGTTCTTTACTTTGAATATTAATAACATTTTTCACACTCTGTGCCTTGCTATCTGTTAATATTTTTCCAATTTCGTTCCGACTTTTTCCTGTCCAATGCAAACAAAGTAATTGCCACTTATGGATAATAACAGCTGCAGTGAAAAGTCGCCCACATTGAAAAGCCGCACTACCCTCACCGCCACCATCTACTCTCTATTTTTAATTGATTTTCCAACGGTGTTTTTATAGATAGATCAGATGAGCGGTTTAATGGCGAATGTATTTTTTCAATAAACAAATTTAAATAAGTTGCATAAACAGATTACGGCGCCAGAGAGAAAAGTGAAATCGTTAATGATGTTTTCGATTTTGTTTTTCGCAGAGTAAAAATATGCGCATATCTGGTGAAGTGCATTAATGGCGTAAATAAATACCCTTAAGTTGCATTGACAGTCTAATTTTAATAAGTGTGAAATTTAACACACATACACATACACTGTCTCGTCGTGTGCACGAATTTGACCCCATAGCCATATTTTTAATGATTTTATTTCTCAAACAACATTTCCAATCGATTGAACTTTTTGTGGGCAATTCAAAATGGCTTAAATGGAATTAGAAAACTGGACACAAAAGAGTTTATTAAACTGTTGACTTGTAAGTGAGGACAACTTTTCGGAATTTTTTATTTTAAAAAAGTCATTTACAATTTGTGTAACTTTTGGTACTCATCGTCGCAGCAGCAGTCCAGTTCAGCATCATCACCAGGAATGTCTGCAATAAACAACTCAATAAGAGACACCACTCCCATTCCCATGTCGGACAACAATAAATTGTAATCTTTATGCGTAAATCAAAGTAAAAGCTTCATTAAGAGGAACAAACACCAAGAACAATGACAACCACAACAACAATTACGGGAACAAGAACAACAACAGCAACGACGACGACAACGACAAAGACGACGACGTCATGAACAATAACATCAGCAAGCGTCCATTCTAAATTTCTATGGACGCAATTATTCTGTCGTCTGCTATGATTTTCGGGTGAGAAGATTACGAGAAAAAAATAGAATAAAATAAAACAAAACGAAATGATGATGGCGTTGTGGACACATCCAAAGTTGCTGGGGAATATCTGCCGAACGAAGAAGACGAAGAAGTGGAAACTTTAATCTAAGAGCTGGCATCGTCAAACAAAGACATCGACAGCCACCATGCTACGAACGAATATGCCAAAAGACTCTTCGCTTGTTTGGGTAGTTAAGTGATGGATATTAGGGTGGTGTATTCAAAAAATGAAATTTCAATCCCATGTTTTTTTTTTTTTTGTTTGAAGGAAAGTTATTTGGAAAATCTATGACTATGGGTCCTTAAAATTGTTCTTGCAATTTAACGATTTTTTGGCCCTTTTGAAATCTCCGTTTTTTTCCAGGATGTTCTTAAATAATTATATTAAATTATTAAAGATTATATTCAGAAGTTATTTCTCAGAAGTTAAAAAGTAATTTTCCATTAGTCGATAGAAAAAATATTTATACCATATCTCTATTTTTGGCCAAAAACTTTTTGAAAATATATAAAAAACTACAGGGTGAGATAAAAAACTGTAAAAAAGTCAAACGCCATAATTTTGACATTTTTTTTCTAATTTTATTAAATGAAAGCAAAAAATGTCGGGAATAACATCAAATTTTAGAATAAGGCTTAAATTGTGCGATGGAAATTAAGCGAGGAACCTCATTTTATAACCATTCTTAGGTGGCGAGTGCTGAGTACGATGGTGCTGAGTCCAAGGAGGAATGTCCAAGGTCTGCGGCCAAAATTTTTGCGTGCCCAAGGCTTTAATACACCCTCCAGAATATTTTCGTGATAATATTCGGCATTTATGCTGATGCCACGTTCGGTTAATATGAGCCGAGAGCGACCATCGGCTGTTATGCGGCCCTCACCATCACATTGAGTTCTAGTGGCCAACCGAAGGTGCACATTTTCAGTTGACCTCTTTGGAGACTATTTTCTTTCTGTTGCGGTGTAAGTTCTTGCACTTTTTGGAATTTTAATGGCTTTACCCCGAGCTCGTACGAGACACAAAATATTTATTCACGATAGCCACTTGTGGTTTTCCAGCTAAATATAAAGAAATCTCACTATCACGCATTAGTTGCATCACGAATAACTTTTTTTCTGAAAAATTTTCACCAAAATGCTTTTGTACGCATGTCAACAATATAATGAGCTGTTACTGGAATAATTTTAACAGCTATCGGACGAGTGGCTTAGAAATGACAGCAGTCTGAAGTTGGTTGCCGTTTTTTTAATTTTACCCTGCAGAATTCACGATTTTTGTGTTTTTGTGTCCGGGAACACAATGTAAAAATCGTAATAAATTTTTAAAGTTGCTTTTCGGGAAGATCGCGTAAACGTATTTATTTACAAAATCCAAGATTCTTATTTAGAAATTCCTAAAAGTGTCTTTAGAATGGACTTTGAGCCTAGAAATAATTTCCTAAGTAAAATGCAACATTTTTGAAAAGAAAGTCCTTTTAAAATTTTCTTAAAATTCATAACACTTGACTAGCATGAGGAAATGTTCGCCTTAATTCTGTGACAAAAGCAAAAAACCCGTTTTCTTAGGAAATCAACAAAAAAATATTTTTGAAATATCCGCTATTATTGACCAGGATTTTTTTAAAAAAAAACTTTGAAGATAATCGCGATTCTTGTCCAGAAATCTTGTAAAAAATTTTTCTCCTCAAGTCCTTGAAAAATAGTGAGCCTGAGGGACTATCTTAGGTCGACTTCACATAAACTAGAACATATTTTATCCAAAGAGATATGAGATCTTAAACAATTATTTCGATGAGGCACATACGACTGGGGGCATTTGTTTATTATAAATATTTTTAGGGCGTATTCGTGTTAGGGACATATTTAGAATGAATTATACGCAGTGAGGTCCATTAAATGAAAAAAAGTCAGACCTCCGAAAAAATCTCTCATATTTTTGCAAAGAGTTGTAGGGAGCGCTCTCAGGAGCAGAAAAAAATTGAGCAAACTAAATTTTTCTATGTCGCTCAAATAGGTGTGAGCATATTTTCTCAGTTGAATGGGAGCAGAATTTGTTCAAAATCGAGCAGATTCTACTGTTTTCGACTACTCTTTTAGTTTTTGTTATGCCTTTGCTGTTTCCCTATGTGTATTGTAAAAGATCACACACTACCTCTTACCCCTCTTCTCCTCTATTCCTGCTTTTCTCCCCCTCTTATCCCCTATTCTCCCTCTTTATTTCTCTTTAACTCTTTGTGTACAAGTTTCCCGATTAAAAATGAGCAAATCTATTCTTTGGAAGAAATTTACATGGGGAAATTATCCTGAGAAGTAAGGCAATGAAAATTCTAATTCCACAATAAGATAGAAAATTGGCAAAGACCATGAAAAAATTTTTTAATAAATGAAAAGTACCCCAAAATTTAAAACAGTTTTTTAAATAAATTTTTATTTGATTTATGGGGAAGATAGGATTTAAAGCATTATAAGAAAAAAATTTAATACCTTTGCATTTTCTTGCCTCTCCAACAAATAACTTCCATTTTTACTACTACTACTACTACCCCACCTAGTATACCAAGTATATAAATTAAAGTTGTTGTTCCTTTTTGTTGTTGTTAGCCATAGAATATGCATTGAAGACGTCTGTTGTCTACAGCGAACATCATCACCATCAACAATTTCATGATAATGTGTTGAAAGTTGTAATTTACAAAAGAGGAAAGTCAAAAATAATCACAGTCCAAACAACAGCATCATCAGTGACACTGGCAGTGATAGTAACAGCAGTTCCGACATCGACTACCCCCCCTGACCACCCATTGACTACTACTCGGACTGTATTGGATGTCATCCGGCAAAGAGAGTAAAATCATTATGGACGCACAGTAAATGACCAAAAATATTATAATACAGCAAAGTAGGAGATGAGGACAAATCTTAAAGAGAACATAAAAACGAAGCGGTCCAATGAACCATACAATCAATATCTGATTCATTTCGTTTTTAGTGGGTTTAGTGCACAACGAAATAGTCTTGGCCACCAACTGAACTGAAATAAAATTGTAACATTATCGTCCGTTGGTAGTTTGGTGGTTGGTAGCAAAACTGTTAATGCTTTGCCTTGTGATAAGCGTGGCGTACTTGCTTCGTGCTGTAACGGCATTTCCGAGCCAAGAAAATGTTAAAACAATATCCGTATAAATACATTTCGGACATAAACAACAACGGGCGATAAATAACTGTGAACAATTGATAAAAAGGGTGCCATAAGTTGGTATTGCAAGGATTTGCGAGAAACTCCTGTGAGACCTTTTCTATAAAGAGTAATGCTAGGAGATTTTTTGTGTATAGATTAATATTTAGAGCTTAGCAAATCAGTAGAAAATCTATAATTTATCAGTCAATTTAATCAGGTAATCAGTTCACTGAGCCAGGAAATCCTTTAAAAGAGCACATATAAAATTCCCTTAGTAAGAGTCTGGATTTTTCAGTGAGTGCTCGCAAGGAATGGAGAAGAACTTCTGTGTTTAGAAGGCCCCTATGAATCCTTCTCTGTAAAGAGAAATGCTAGGTGATTTTTTTGGGTATAGAATACCCTCTAAAAATTGTCTATTTATAGACGGAACTTATCACTTATTTGGAGCTTAACAAATTAGTGGAAGGTCTACAGTGGCTACTGCTACTACTGCCTTCTAGTTGTTAATCAGTCTACAAAACTTGTCTAAAATTTTTCTTGTTACAGCAAACTTATTAAAACCCCATTTCTGTGTTTGAAGACATATAAAAAGTCTTCTGGGTATAAACGAAAGCCTTCTGTATGAGGAAGTAATCTAAAAGGCCAAAGAAGACTTCTTGAAGTTCTAATAAAAAAAACTGTAGATTGTCTTTTTCCGAAAAACACTCTCAAGAGGTTCCTGTGCTAAAAGGATATGAATAACGTCTCCAAAAAAATCTCTAGAAAGCGGTGTCTTAGACCTTCTGTGTATAGATTGCTTATTGGAGGCTACTCTCTATATAAAATATTCTGAAAGGTCTGCTATGTATAAAATCCTGTGGAAGGTATTTGGTTTACAGGAGACCTGTAGAAAGCATTCGTGTACCGCAGCCTTTTTAGGTATTCTTCTTTTAAAAAGACCTACTGAAAATGTTTTTGTATAGATTTTCTGGCTTTATAGGCTCGGTAAGTACCTTTAACATTTCTATGAATTCATACAGAGGTCCTTTATACATAGAAGACCATCCAGAGGTTTTCCATACGTAGAAGACCGTCCAAATGTCTTCTATACATATAAGACCCTCCAGAGTACTTCTGTACGTAGAAGACTCTTCAAAGGTGATATATACATAGAAGACCATTCAGAGGACCTCTATACGTAGAATATCCTCCAGAGATTTTCTGTACGTAGAAAACTCTTCAAAGATGTCCCGCCCGAAGAAAATCCTCCATAGGTCTTCTATACATAAAATACCCTCTAAGGGTGTTTTATGCGTAGAAGAACCACTTGAAGTCTTTAATATGTATAAGACCCTCTGAAGGTCTCCCATAAGTGGAGGGTTATCCAGAGTTCGCCTAGGCGTAGAAGACTCTTCAAAGCTCTTACATACATAGAAGACCATCCAGAGGACCTCTATACGTAGAATATCCTCCAAAGATCTTCTGTACATAAAATACCCTCTAAAGGTACTTTATTCGTACAAGAACCACTTGAGGTCTTTAATATGTAAAATACCTTCTGAAGGTCTTCCATAAGTGAAGGATTATCCAGAGTACGCCTATGTGTATGTATAACTAACTTAGGTCGGGAAGCGATCATGGAAAGGAATAACACTTTGATTCTCGAACCTCCCTCCTCAAATCTAAGAATTTTATATATACCAATTATACAGCATTAGATCTCTCCTTCTGGTACCGTACCCACAAATTTAATAAATATTAATTCTAACTTTCATACAAATATACCCAGTTCTCTTTAAACTTTGCACATTGTAGCAAAGTAGGTCCAAGGTATTGAGACGAAGGTGATCTATTTATTTTACACCACAAGGTGGTCAGGGTATTATGCTTTGTGCATTTGTTGGTAACAGGCAAAAGGAAACGAGATAGACCCATAGTTACTTTTGAGGATCTCCATAGAATTACTTTCTGAGTCAATTTATGCATGTCAGTCCGTTTGTCCGTCTGTCCATGTATTCTTGTGAACAAAATGTAGGACGCATTTATTATCCGATTGAGATGAAATTTTCGAAACAAAATTTTTTTGGCCCAAGGACGAACCCTATTGAAATTGGAGATAATCGGTAAAAAATTAGATATAGCTCCCATATATATCTTCGTCCGATTTGCCTTTTATTGTGCACCAAACGTGTAATATTAAGCCGAATAGTATGGAATTTTGTACATACAACCAAATTAGGCCTGAAAATAAGTATGTCAAATTTGATCGAAATCGGTTCAGATATAGCTATAGCTCTCATATATATTGTTCATCCGATCTGTTATTTTTGTCCTCCGCAGCCGTAATAAGCACTCTATAACAACGATATTCAGGGAAATATATCAAATACAGCTCAGAAATTTTATTATATTTATTTTATTGTGATCGGTTCAGATTTGGATACAGCTCCCATAGTTAAAGATATAACTGATTTCAAATTAATTTTGCAATACAACTCCGTATTTAAAAGATACAACTGCTTCGGACTAAACTTTAAATTACAATTATAATCATAGTGTGTATGATTATGTTAAAATTAAATTAGTAAAGTTGCGTAGGGTATCATAAAGCCGGCCCCGCCCGACTCTAGGTCTTTCTTTACTGTTTTTTTTTTTTTAATTTTGAGTATTCATTCCCTTACACATTTCTAAAATTCATCACTCTTCATTAGCACCCTTTAATTATCTCAAAATATTGTTCGTGTCACTGTATAATAAATGCATCTAAAGATTGCCTTTATTATCATTATCATTGGAATGATATTTATGATGTTAAATAAAGTAGCTTCATTGTTTTATGATTTTTGTTTTTGCCGTTGTTGTCGTTGTTATTATGATGCCAATGTGAGATCCATTTTAATAGAACTTCGTTAGAACTAACAAATCAACTTTGACCCCCCCCCCAATTCTTTGAGAAATACTAAACCATCGTCGCACAATATATTTGTTGTCATTAACAACCCCATTCAGCAGGACAACTCAGAAAGGAACAAAGGGAAGGTCAAGCAGGATCACACACACCCATACATACACACAATGAAATGAAATTAAATGACAAAGTCACCAAGCAGAGATAACAACCACACTCCAAACATCATTGGAATTATGGCTTTTGATAATTCATTTTTGAAATTAAATATTGGCCATGTTAAATGAAATCAATGTCAACAAATACCCATAATACGGATGGTAAAATGATAAGCTTAAAATGCGTAATGAACAAACGAAACTTGGTCATAATCGAAAAGTTGGTATAATTTTGTTTAATTGCTACTTGGGTGACAACGAATGGAGGGTATTGGGGAATAATTATATATTAGTGTGCTCCAAAGTTATGAATGAATGATAAATTGGAATGGAATTTTGTTAGAATAATACAGTAGATATTGTCTACGTTGTCATGGACCCATTGACACAATACCCTCCACCATTTGGAACGAATTTGAAAATTTTCCAAAAAAAAATCCTTAAAAAATTCTGTTAAAATTTAAAAAATACCGAATATAGCCGTTATTTTGGAGTCTATACGACTTGGACTTATGTAGGCATTGTTTGTCATAAGCCATTACCATATTCAAATTCAAAACTTGAAATAAATGGTAAATAATGTAGCTAAAATCATTAAAATATCGTATATGGGGAGCTACTGTTATATCGGAGCTCTGCGAAGACCTGGACCAGCATATACAATTTTCTGTCAAAGGCAGTAGCTTAAATTGAGAACTTCAAATACGACATCTCAAACAATTTCGGTGGGTATTGTACCTAAAATGGTCAAAATATCGAATATAGGGAGGTATTCATAGATGGGGCCTATTTGAAGACCTGGACCAGCATAGACAATTTTCTGTCACAGACTGTAGTTCCCATTACGAACTCTAAATACGTAATTTGAATCTATTCTGGTGAATAATGATGCTAAAATCATCAAAATATCGAATATGGGGAGGTACCTTTATATGGGGGCTATACGAATACGTGGACCTGCACAGCCAATTTTCTGTCTTAGACTGTAGTATCCATTACAAACTTCAAAGACAAAATTTGAAACAATTCTGGTTAATAATGTCGCTAAAATCATTAAAATGCCGAATATAGGGAGATACCGTTATATGGGGCCCATATGAAAATGTGGACCTAAATGGCCCATTTACAACATTAACCTGCCTACTGGAAAAATAAACATGTGCGCAAAACATTAGCCTTCTATTTCAATTCGTTCGAAAGATAGCGTGGTTACAACAGACAGACTAACATACAGACGGACATCGCTAAATTGACTTAGAATTTTACGCTGATCAAGAATATATATATATATATATATATATACTTTGTTGGATCTGACATGAGTATTTCGAGGAGTTACAAACCGAATGACAAACTTAATACACCCTCCATACTATGGTGGAGGGTATAAAAATAAGAACAACCCCTGCAATTGGCTGAGTAGAATATAAGGTTATCTTATGCCCATGGGACTGCTGTTAAGTAAGTATTTCTTTACCAAATCGCATCTCCAAATATGATAAGCCTTTGATATTCCATCTCATAAGACAAATTCATTTCAAAATAGTTTCCTTTAATTCGATAATATTCCCAATATTAAATTTCAAACCAGAAATCTCAATTATAAATATTCCTTTGTCATTCGGCAAAGGGATGCAGCAGGAAACCGCACTTGTCTGTAAACGAAACGACAAATATAATTTACAATGCAACTATCGTTTGATAAAATAAAATACAATCGCACACACATATGTTCGTGTGTCTTCATCGCATGGACAAAAAATGCAACACTCGTTTGTCTCCTTTTTCATGAATTTCATTGGAATCCAAAAGGCTTTTGGAGAGTTGAGACACACATCGGGAACAACAACAACAACAGCAGCAAAAAAATGAGTAATGACACCCAAAGCTACGTTTGTGCAACATTGGATGCAAATCGTTTGCACTGAACGAACGTCGTCTATCTGAGCATTGCACAGCAGCATCGGGAACTCTGTATTTCAATTGAAAACAATTTACAAACACACTCACACTTACTCACGATATAAAAAAAAAACAAACAAACTAAGAAATGACATGTGTGCCTCTGTGCCCATTGTTTGCATTTGTAAGTGTGTGTGTATTTTTTGGAATAAATCTACAAATTTATTTGCAACAGCTGAACCTTAGTCGTTGGAAATAACGTTCACTCTGTTTTTTAACATAAGTATCAATAGATGTACTGTGGTGTTATTGAAGGGGCAAATTGTAAAATATGAAATGGTGAATTTACCTCACCAAGAAACGTATTTTTTTCTGCGAGGAACAAAAATTTTCCAGCGGTACTATATTAAAGATCTATAAAAAAATTCTTAATTTTCTGACTCCATTTAGATAGTAAGAATTTTATAAGTAATGTCCAAATTTCATTTGTGAGTAATAAATATAGAGTAGCAAAAAATATTAGTAGAAGTCGCAAAGCCTGGAGTTTATGTCTTTACACCCTACAACACTATGTGTTGGGGGTATTATAAGTTTGATTGGGCCAAAAATTATGTAACACCTCGAAATATTGGTTTACCACATGGGAAAGTATATATGGATCTTCCTATCTCGCCGAACTGAAGAGAGATTTGCATGTCCGTCCGTCTGTCCATGTTAATTTGTAATCACGCTGCAGGTCGCAATTATGGCCCGATCCTCACAAACATTTCATAAAAGTATTTAGACTCAGAAGGGTTAAGCAGGATTTTTTAGGCAAATTAACCAAGAGGAGAAAAAATTTCCTGATCACACAATTGAAACTAATTGACGTGGAATTTTGCATGATAGGAGAGTTAAGGACAGGGAAGAAGTCTAGCATTTCGATAACCATTGGATTATATTGAACTAAAAAATTGACCACAATGTTCGTGTGAAGTTATTTTGAATACCTAACAACATATTATAGTGTTGTAGGGTATGACACAGTCAGCTCCGCACGACTATAGCCTTTGCTTATTTATTTTTAGAAAAAATCTTAACACAAATATAATTGGATAAAAAAAACAGTTTTTTTGTGAAGTTAAATATTAAAAAAAAAAAAAAAAAAATATAGATTTACTTCATCTAGATGATCTCTCAACAACGGGACATTTTGTAATGAAACCTGAATCCCATATATAAGAGGGCCTATGTCTGCCCACGATATTTTGGAATCTTCGTAAGACTGTCAAACCTTGAGCAGATGATTAGAATTTGAAAAATATATTTCCATGACTTTCTGGCCAAGATTATACCCTTAGCCATATGGTTAGGGGTGGTATATGTCATTTAATACGGCCAAAATGTGCCTCATCGTTTGGACCAAATCCGCTTCAAGACATTTAGAGTCGATCTATCGTTGTCCGTCCGTCTGTCTGTCTTTTTTTGCTCCAACTTTGCAAATCCTAATATTTACATCAGTGCCAGGTCAGGTGCGAAAATGGTAGACTCCATCAAGTACCTCTCCCATAAAGGGTGACAATTTTGAATAAGTATAACTTTTATAAAATATGAGTCCGATTGTCTTCAAATTGCACACATCACAATATTTTTAATAACCCAAGCTCTGGTTTGAAAATGGAAAAATCCTATTTTGCTCCAACTTTGCTAATCCTAATATTTGCATCAGTCCTAAGTCAGATGTAAAAGTGGACAATATCGGTTCATTCCATCAAGTACCTCCCCCACAAAGGGTCAACATTTTTAATAATAATAACTGTTATACAATGTGATGTAGGAGTCCGATTGTATTCAGATGGAATATATCAGTCCACTTCATCTGGCACACCACCCACAAAGGTTCAAATTTTGAATATCTATGAAGAACGGATGGGAGAGGACGGACAATTCCTTCTGGTTGGTCCCGCACACAAGGTCAGAGCTTTGAATAACCTAAAGGATCGTAATTTCCGAAATAAGCATCCGGTTCTCTTCATATTTCTTGCATCTCAATATATCTAGTAACACAAGATCTTCTCCAAAGATATATCGGACCACTCCTTCTGGTACCTCCCCTACAAAGGGTCAACATATTAAATATCAATGAAGCTCAGAAAAAAAAATTAGCACCCGATCCCATTCAGACTTGTTACATCTCAATATTTCCTTAACACAAACCCTATTATAAATATGGTAAGAACCTCCCCCATACATAGGTTTCAAAATTTTGAAAAACAAACCGATCAAAGAAAGCGAAATAAGCATCCAGCTATCTTCAAATTTCACACATATGTACAAACATTTTTGCTAACACAAGACCTTTTCTGAAGACGATGTATATCTGCGAACCCCTTCTGGTATCTCACACACAAAGGGTCACAGTTTTTATACCATCCACCTTGAAAAGGAGGGTATATTCAGTTTGTCATTCCGTTTGTAACACCTCGAAATATACATTTTACACCCCACAAAGTATATTCTTGATCAGCATAAAATTCTAGCAATTTCCGTTCGTATATCCGTCAGTGGAAATCACTCTAGCTTCCGAACGAAATGAAGTAGGTTGATAAAATTTTACTCAAATGTATATGTATATCACATCAATTTAATATTCCGCTCCACTGTTATGTGGTCGTGACACTTTTGTAAATTGTCGAAAAATATTTAAATTCTTCGTATCAGTAGCTGAAAAAGAAGAAATTAATGTTGGCTGAAATTCGAATTGTTGTTATTTATATTTTTGCAATGATGCCAGCGGGTATTGTCCTGCTACTCGTACGTTTCCATTACACAACACCACATCCTGTAGAACATGACCACAGCGAAACAATCATTTAGGGAAATCGGCTATGCAAAGGATGGCTTTTTAATAACGCCGTAATCAATAGCCAAAAATTTGTGAATCCCTTCGATTTGAAGTATTTTTGTTTATTTTCAAGTCTGGTATACAGATATATTACGGGCGCATGTGTATGTGGAATGGACATACAATTGTGTGTGTGTGTGTGTATGCATAACTCACAATCCTGACCAAGGACTGCTGGCAAATAACTGCTGTTGTTGTTGTTATTGTTTTTACTCCGTTTAAATAAATAAAATATTTTTTACAACTTTTCCGCTTCAAAGGGGCAATTAAAACTGCATGCTCAGCTTCAGTTTGAACAGCATCCGTGCCAGGCACAAAAAAGGACAATAACAAATTATTAAAATTAATTACATTTTTTCGGGGTGAGTAGAAATTGCTTTTTGTCGCACACTTTTTTCGTGCAGATGTCCTTGCAACAGCGGTAGTATCAGCAGCAGGATGTGTTCATATGTGTGCGCTGTGCATTTTACAGTTTGTTGAAGCGAAGAACTTCAGCTACAACGCCTGGTCGACTCTATGAAAGTTGTCTGAGAGTGGATAATTTGGTAAACTATAACATAAGCTACGCTAACGAGCAAATAAGTGAAGAGATTTCATTCTTATCAGTCTGAGAGAGCTGAAAATTAAATAGTTTTAAAAGTGGCTTGAAACAGACATTTAAATCATTCAACTGGTACTTGAAGTGGATATTTTTTCAAAGCTTTAATTATTGAAGTATTGTTTATTGTGTCACAAATCCTATTACTAATCACATCGGCCCTTGTGTAGCGTCCCCCAACTTGCTAATTGGTTTAAATACGTTACTTTCATTTTTGCCTGTCGAGCACAAACTATTCGTGCCACATGTCGGTGTTCAAATTAAATGAACATAAACGGCGCATGAAAGTGGGAAAATTATATCATCCAAGAAAAACATTGTACGTCATGTGAAAATAAAATATGAAAAACTTTCTCTTTCGTTAGGGGGCGGAAAAACATACTCACTCTCACCACACGCACACATACCTGCGAGTGGCACCCGATGTTGCCGGGAATGGTGAATGGCAGGAAAATTAAATTACAATATTGCAGAGTAAAGCAATGCAATATATACACCACCAATTAAATTATTTAAAATGTCATTCGGATATATATATATACGTATGCAAGTATACATGTATGCCATAATTTAAGAAATAAATGGAAAGGACATTGCAGATCTTCATTTGTAGATGATAATTAGTGTAAAGGAATAAATTGGGAGCAAAACAAGATCTATACCAAATTCTTAATAAAAGTCCTTTCAAGTGGGATGATATAGATCTAAGTCTATATCACAATTCTTCTGTATAGGTGTTTTGGGGGCTTATTATAATTTTCACTCCTTTTGTGAGATTAACACCAAAATGTTCATAAAATGCCAAATAAGCATCAGATTATTTCTAAGCATTGCACTTTCCAATATTTCTATTAACACAAGATGTGGCATTAAGATAATAGATATCGACAAACCCTTTGTGGCACCTCCCCCCAAGAGGCCCGTTGTTGTTGTAGCAGCTCATACATCTGTGTCCGCTCTGTTTCCATTTTCTGACTCCATTCAATCTGGTTCTGCCTCTAAGTCCAGTCTCAAAAAGAATGCAACCTGTATGGGTTGTGTGTTTAACGAGACTGGAGTAAAGTGAGTAGGCTTTGCTGGGCAGCGAAATAGGTGCAGTGTGTCATGTGGGCCTGTGCCATAAGGTGGGCAGATGTTTTGCACATCGCTGTTGATCCGGGCCCAGTAGGAATTTAGGCGGCTCAACCATCCGGATCGTAATTGACCAAAATTACTCGGGTTTGTCGGGGCAGCTCTCGTTCGTCAGATACGACTGGAGGGGATGGTCTCTTAACACAGTATTCACTCTATATCCTTCAATGGCTTCTGAGACCGCAATAGAGTGAATACTATTCAGTCCCGCTTGATAGGCCTGTTGATCTAGAGGCTCTCTCTTATACCTCTGTAGAGGTACATAGAGGTACGTGCCTGGGCGGGGGTTGTCTATCCACAAGATGGTGATTCGGATGGCCTTGTCTATAACACCCAAGCAGGTATTGCATTGACAGCATTTTGTTATGCTGTCGCACAGGAAAGACCTTCGCCTCCCTGTTGCGGTTCTAAGGGCGACATTCTGGCAGGATTGAATATTTTTCCACTGCGTAGCACTGACGTTGGCGGACCACACCAGAGCCGCATAGTTTACCACAGACCGGCCTATCGCGTTGTAAGAGGTAAACAAGTTTTCCTTATCGGCTGCGGCCAAAGACTTGAAGACATTGTTCCTACTTCTAATCTTGTCGCAGATATCTATGGACTTAAAGAAGCTATCGAATGTGACCCCTATAACCTTGGGGTAGTTGGTGGTCAGAATTACAGCACCATTCAAAGATAGCCCCATCTCCGCAGTTCATGTGGTGAAAAGTGTGGCCGTCGATTTAGTGGCGGATATCTTCATATTCCTCGCAGTGAAAAAGGCGGTAAGCGATTAAGCGATCGCAAATGTCATCAATAATGAGACCGGACGCCACGAGCGAACAATTATCTGCGTATGTTATAATCTCTATGCCGTCTGAAGGGCGTGGAATATCAGAAATGTAGAAGTTAAACAGTTCCGGAGATATCACCCCACCTTGGGGAACTCCCTCTTTAACTCTACGGATGCTCGACTTCTTGTTTCTGAATTCCACATATGACTGGCGTCCACACATGTAGCTTACTATCATGTGTGGCCGGAGGGCGGTGCCAAGAGGTCCGTTTGTTCGTCTGTTGTAATCACGCTAGAGTCAAAACGATTAATGATAGGAAGCTTTAATTTTTTACAGATCAGTCTTTTGTCTATAGGCGGTCAAGTTCGAAGATGGGCTATGTCAGTCCACGATATCGTATAGCCCCCATATAACGGTTCCCTCCGAAAATCGGTATTTTGACGATTTAAGGGACATTATTCACCGGACTTGTTTCAAATTTCGTGCTTAGAATTCGTAAAGGGTACTACGACCTATGACAAAATATTGCCACATCTTCATATAGCCTCCATATAACGGCACCTCCTAATATTTGGTATTTTGATGATATTAGCATCATTATTCACCGGAGTTGTTTCAAATTACGTATTTAGAGTTCGTAATAGGAACTACAGTCTGTGGTAGAAAATTTTCTATGCAGGTCAAGGTCTCCGTATAGGCCCCTTATATCAGTACCTCCCTATATTCGATATTTTGATAATTTTAGGTACAATATTCACCAACGCATCGTCATTTAGTATAAGGGGTACAAAAGCCTCCGTCAAATTTGGTGGAATTTGAAAATGTTAATTCTCTCTGATTTCAAATTTTAAATGTCATGAGGCCATAACACCCATTTTTCACATAAATTCCCAAAGCAAACCTTTATTAAACCTACTTAATATGCATAGTGATGTAGGGTATCATATAGCCAGCCAGTCAGGCGTTTCGCTTTTCTTTTTTAGTTTATCATATTTTTTCCAAATTGGACGTTTCCTTTTCTAACTTAGGGAAATTTTGGGCAAAAGTCTTCAAAAATCAGGAGCTATTGTCACATGGGGACATCATACCGGACATATTTAAAGCTATTTGCAATTTTATGCTGATCACGCATACAGGTTCCTTAAAGGGTCCCCAACGAATATATCTAAGTATTTGAAATGGATTGACAAATATAATTGACCCTCCTTCTTATTGTTAAGCTCCTCCTACTTCTGTTAAAACATATAAAAAATTAAATGCAAAAAATCTCTTTTTCCCCCCATCTCCATTCGCCTGAATTCAATTTCCACATTTTTCCTAGGAATTTATTAAGTAATGTTAAAATTCACATTGCCTTTTGTTTTAAAATAATAATAAAAAAAAAAAATAGAATTTCTGTTGTTGTTGTGGCTGTTTGTACCACCCAATAACGATTTTAGCATTTTTATGGAGAGAACAAAAAAATAATAGAAAAAGAAAGACAAAAGAAAAATATTTGTTTTAGCTTTTAACGAGTTGTTTTTGGGCGTATGTGGAATTGGAATTGTTGGCATTTCAATTTTTTCACTTTTTGTTTTATGTTTTGTTTCTCCACACACACACATATATGCACACACACACAAAGAGAGAAATACATATACATGTATGCATGGCGAAGGGGATAATGGACATTTGCCCTAAGGCGTTTATACTACAGTTTAATACTGCTTTGCATTGCTTTTGGGTTTGGAAACTTTCACAAAGAATTTCTATGGACTAGAATTTATTTTTTCTTTTTTTTTTTTGTTATTTTTATGGAATAAATGCTGCAACTGTGGTCGTTTTCTTTAATAGATTTTTGGTTATTTTTATGTTTCTACTTCAATATTCAATTGAAAAAAAGAAACTCAAGCAGAGATATATGGAAATTAAAATAAAAACATTTTTTTTTTTTAATTTTAAACTATATCACTACAACTAAAACAAGATAAAACTGCTACTACTACTTGAACAAAAACACTACTATACTATAACAATGTCTAAGGCCAACTTTAACTACCAGTAAATAGTAGGTAATTTACGTTTTCAAATATAACTATTTCCGATTAAGGGAGTTTATTCTGTCACCATAGTGTCTGACATCATTGCAGGGACCCCTGTTACCAACTAAAAAGAGACTATTGTGTCGTTTTTTCCATATTAAGATACTACAATATTAAGCAGTGACGTCATATATAAATTAATTCAAATTTCCACCACTCATTTCTAAGAATTAAATAAGTTTATATGTGACGTCATTACTCTTATTCCTGACGTCACTGCAATGACATGACACGTAAGTTTCCCAAAAAAAAAAATGTAAACTATCCACCCTGGCATGTTAAATTCCCAATCTTATCAGATTTTCTTAAATGCTTTGGTGTTGGAATTTCATTACGCATTTCCACAATGACTTGTCGCCAATGATAATCTAAATCACTTTTCATTAAAAGCCCATTAAATGCCAATGAATGCAGCTAAATGAGCTGAATTTCTTATGTAATGAGTTATCCATTCATTACACGGCCGAAACTGTCATTCAACACTCAAAATGGTGGTTATAATGGTCGAACGCTCACAGACCGATAAACGATTACACTGACACATACACAACACCATAGCAACATATTAACATGCTTACTTGTATGCATATTGTATATATGTAGTGTTGGGAGGTATATCCCAGTACAATGGAGATTTCTATTTTTTAGTAAAAAAATCAATAATTCTGAACCTTTGTAGGGGAGGTACCAGAAGGAGTGGACCGATATATCCCATCTTCACAGCTGATTTTGTGTTTGTAGAAATAATAGGATGTGTGAAATATGAATAGAACCTGATGCCTATTTCGAATTTTACGGTCATTTTGGTTATTAAAAACTTTGATCCATTGTGGGGGAGGTACCTGAAGAAGTGATCGGATCTCTCCCATCTTTATAACATATGGAAATATTGAGATGTACCAAGTCTTAATGGAATCGGATGTTATTTTCGCGTTTTGTGAGCTTCAGGAATATTCAAAATTTTGACCCTTTCTGTGGGGGGTGGGGTACCAGAGAGAATGGACCGATATATCTCATCTTCACAGCAGATCTTGTATTAGTAGAAATAATGGGATGTGTGAAATATGTGGCGAACCGGATTCTTATGTCGGATTTCATGATCGATTTGGTTATCAAAACGTTAACCCTTAGTGTAGGTGGTACCAGAAGGAATGGTCCGACCTCAATCATCTTTATGACAGATTTTGTGCTGGTAGAAATACTGAGATGTGCCAAGTCTGAGTGGAATCGGATGCTAATTTCGCGTTTTATGAGTTTCATGGATATTCAACATTTTGACGCTTTGTAGCAGAGGTGCGAGAAAGAATGGAACGATATACTCCATCTTCACACCAGACTTTGGGTTAATAAAAATATTGTGATGTGTGCAATTTGAAGACAATCGGACTCTTTACAAGAGTTATTGCCCATTTTCGCACCAAATCTAGCACTGATGCAAATATCAGGATTTGCAGATGATTTAGAGCAGAATTGGAACATCATTTCTCTCTCTGTTGAAAAAAATGTTTGAAAATTTTGACCTTTTGTTGGTGAGTGTGGACCGATATTGTCCATCTCCGAACTCGATCTGAATTTGATAATAATATTACGATGTACCAGGTTTGGACCAATCGCTAGAGCGACTCCAAATGTCCTGAAACGGATTTAGTCCAAAGAGACCTAGGGTCTAAAACCGTTATTTCGACGAGTCACGTTTTGGTCGTATCAAGTGATATACAGGGTGAGATAAAAAACTGCAACAAAGTCAAACAGCATACATTTTTTTAATTTTGTAGAATAAAAGAAAAAAATGTCGGAAATAGCATCAAATTTTAGAATAAGTTTAGATTTGTTCGAATTGGTCACATTTGGATAGAATTATGGCCTTCAAACGGCCAAAGAAACCGTCACACGCTGCCCGAATATTGCCCTGCGGTATTTTGGCCCATTCGAATCGCTTGCTTGAGGTGATCGACACTTTGGTACTTTTTAGTGCCAACCTTGCTTTCCAAAATACTCCAGACAGATAATCCAACGGATTGGTATCCGGAGATTTTCGTGGCCATTGGGCGCTGGAAATGAAGCGAGGAACCTCATTTTGTAACCATTCTTGGGTGGCGCATGCTGAGTGCGATGGCGCTGAGTCCTGTTGGAATGTCCAAGGTCTGGGGCCAAAATGCTTGCGTGCCCAAGGCTTAATACACCCTCCAAAATATTTTCGCAATAATATTCGGCATTTATTTTGATGCCACGGTCGATTAATACGAACGGAGAGCGACCATCGGCTGTTATGGCGGCCCACATCATCACCATGGCCGGCGCTTGAGTTCTGGTGGCCAACCGAAGGTGCACATTTTCACCTGACCTCTTTGGCAAGTAAACACGATCATTTTGTTTGTTTATAAGCTGCTGGACAACGAATGTTTTCTCATCGGAGAAGCAACTCTTTAGCTCTTTTGAGTCTATTTTCATTCAGTTGCGCTGTAAGTTCTTGCACTTTTTGGAATTTCAATGGCTTTACCGGGGTAAACGCAAACGCTGAATCCTTTCTTGTGTCCTTTTTATTTCACCGAATGATTTGTGGAATCACATCAAAATATTAGGATACGCGAAGTTTGAAGAAAAATATTCACTGGGATATCATTCCAAATTACTCTGCGCTCAAGTGGAAGAATGATTATGGATAATTTTACAAAACAAAAACAAAATATCTGTCAATTTACGTATCTTGCGAACAAAAGTAATACCACTCACTACACGCACTCTGGCGCTCTCATAGGTGTCATTAATGTCAGTGGTAGCAGGTGTTGGCCGTTTACGCATAAACCACAGTCAGGCCATTACAATGGAAGCCGACAGTAGCCGGATCAATGCAGCTTGGAAGCTCGCGCAGCCCGGTTGCTATCCATATCGGTAATGGCAATAATGATAGTCGTCGCGGTGGTTGCTGTGATGATGTTGCCGATACCCAAATGACGATAACAATGGTGATAATGGCAGGCAGGACAAATTTAAAATATGACCCAAAGATGGGGCTCACGCACGCACACACGCACCACCAGCTACCACAAATGAGCGAGCTGTAATAAAACAAAAACAAACAACGAAAGGCTATCAAAAATAAAAACAACAACAACACCAACAATTTTATAGGATATATTGTCATTAATATCGATTTATGGTCATTTAAAGCAAAGCAAATAAAATTAAAAAAATAAGCAATTTTTTCATTTTTTTTTTTCTTTGCCTGAAAGTCAAGAAGTTTTTTTTTCCTTTGTTTTACAGCATTTTTTCGTGCTCCGCCTTGGAAAAAAGTTTCGCCTTAGCAGTTCATTTATTTTCATATTGACTGGTTCCTTTATGGTTTTTATTGCAGAAAGTTGTCGTTTTAAATGTTCGGCAAACACACACACTTTATGACAAATTAATTTATGGGAATTTTTTATGGTCCAACTTCGGTTTTTTTCACAACTTCGACCCGTACATCGGGCTATGGCCGCTTTCAATTAAATGGTTTTTATGCATTTTCAGAAAATTTCAGGCCAAAATTTTTCTGCTCGGCTGTTTTGAAGTCATAAAAATTTAATAAAGCCCAAAGAAACAAAAAAACCTAAGAAACAATAGAAATAAACCCGAAACCATAGAAAAAGAATTATGATTTTTGTTTTGTTTTTGTATATTAGGGAACCAAACGCAAAAAAAAACTGAAAGAAAACGGGGAATAATCTTTGTTTGCGATTCGATTTAATGTTTAATTGCTGTTGCTCCTGGCCAACAACAGGGTTTTGTTTGTGCAAAATACTAATTAGGATAATAGGTTGGTAAATATATATTATATGATGAGGAAGATTCCGAACAATAAGTTGTTTTTATATGTTCTTTATATTTGAATGAAAAATACGCCAGTTGTGTGAAAATAATATTCAATATCCCTTTTGGCAATGAAATAATTCAAATGCGGTTTCATAAGTTTTTCTGGTCAGAAATGTTGGGTCTGCAAGAACTAGGATTGCATTATTAATGTATTCACGTGTTTTTAAAATGATTTATATATGAAATTTAATTAATGAAATTTATTTATATATGAAATATTTTAAGTGGTGGTCTGGGACCAACAGTGTATTGAATTTAACCATGGGTACTATGCACTGTCGCTTTTGAATAATATTATAATATACATAATATTCTAGATATATGATCCATCATAAAGCTTTTTCCCTTTTATATTCCGTTCTAAAGAACATCCGTTAAACTACATCTAATTTAAAACCAGCAAAGGAAGAAAGGCCATATGTTGGGCGGGCCGTTGCCCTACATTACTATGACTATTTTGTAGAGCTACCCGCAACGTTTATATGGGAAATATATGTGATGCAATTTAAAATCGAAAGAATTTAATATATGGATGGTATATCCTACAATGAATAGATGTCCACCAAATTTGAAAGAGCCCCTTGTGTCTGAACCCTTGTTCATGCTATACAAAAGTCGTTGTGAAGTGCATTTTACTGACGTGAGGGACTCATATACAAGGAGAAACATATACAGGGTGAAATAAAAACAAGTAGTAGGGTATAAAAAAAATTAAGTTCGGCCGGGCCAAATTTTTAATACCCTCCACCTTAGCATAAAGAAAACATTAGAGCCCATTTGACCTACATATACCAATTTTTTGACATATTCATGGGAAAATGTGCCAAAAATCATCGAAATACCTAATATCGGGAAATACGGCTATATGGGGCTATACAAAAACGTGGACCTATACATACAGTGTTTCGCCAAAAGAGCTAGAACCCATTAAAACCAACAAATACCAATTTCTAGAAAAATTTGCGAAGAAATGTGGCAAAAACCATTAAAATGTCGAATATCGGGAGGTACCGTTATACGGGGGCTATACCAAAATGTGGACCTATAATTAAAATGATTCGCCACACGAACTAGGACCCATTATGATCTACAAATACCAATTTTTAGACAAATCAGTGAAAATATGTGGCAAAAACCATAAAAATACCGAATATTGGGAGGTACCGTTACATGGGGGCTATACCAAAACCGATATATCTCATTTTCAATACCAACCATCCTAGACACAATACAAATTGCTCTGCTAAATTTTGGCGCTCTACGTCAAATAATGTGGACTGTATCAACAGTCAGACGGACAGACAGACAGACGGACATCCTTAAATCGACTTAAAATTTTATGGGGTCTACGACGAATATTTAAGGATGTTACAAACGGAATGACAAAGTTAATATACCCTCCTTTCCAAGGTGGAGGGTATAAAAACTGCAACGCAGTCAAACGCCATAATTTTTAAATTTTTTTCAAATTTCATCGAATGAAAGCAAAAAATGTCGGAAATAGCATCAAATTCTAGAATACGTTTAGATTTGTTCGAATTGGTCACCTTTGGCACGAATTATGGCCTTCAAACGGCCAATGAAACCATCACACGCTGCTCGAATGTTGCTCTGCGGTACTTTTGCCCATTCCCGGCGAAGTGCTTGCTTGATGTGTTCGACATTTTGGTATTTTTTAATGCCAACCTTTCCAAAATACTCCAGACACAATAGTCCAAAGGATTGGTATCCGGAGATTTTGGTGGCCACTGTACGCTGGAAATGAAGCGAGGGACCTCATTTTGTAAACATTCTTGGGTGACGCGTGCTATGTGCTGTTGGAATGTCCAAGGCCTTGCGTGCCCATGGCTTTAATATACCCTTCAGAATATTTTAGCGATAATATTCGGTATTTATTCTGACGCCACGGTCGAAAAATACAAATGGCCACCATGGCCGTCGCTTGAGTTTTGGTGGCCAAACGAAGGTGCACACTTTCAGCTGACCTCTTTGACAAGTAAACACGATCACTTTGTTCGTTTACAAACTGCTGGACAACATATGTTTTCTCATCGGAGAAAACCAAATTCGGCAGTTCACCACTTTCGGTTAAGCGAAACAACTCTTTAGCTCTTTTGAGTCTATTTCTTTTTCAGTTGCACTTTTTGGGATTCCAATGGCTTTATCCCGAGCTCATTCTTCAATAATTGCCGAATGGAATATTGCGATATGTTCAGCTCACGAGCCATTTTTCGGCCACTGCGACGTGGGTTTCGATCAAGTCGCTTCTTTACTTTTCGAACCATTTCTGCTGATGTTGCTGTCTTCTTCCGTCCACTTCCTTGACGTCGGGCTACGCTACTAGTATCACGGTAACGAGCGATGGTACGAGCCACAAAAGATTTATTCACATTTAAATGCTGGAGTGCTCTAACGATAGCCACTCGTGGTTTTCCAGCCAAATATAAATAAATCACACTATCACGCTTTAATTCAATCAAGAATAACTTTTTTTCTGGAAAATTCTCACCAAAATGCTTTTGTACGCCTGTAAACAATATAATGAGCTGTCACTGGAATAATTTTAAATGACAGCAGTCTGAAGTTGGTTGCAGTTTTTTTCATCTCACCCTGTATATGTTATATCCGTTTTGGGGTTTAAAATACCTCACAAGCGTAATATGCTTTCCACATAAATGATCTTTCGTACCAGATATCAGATACAGCTCTGAAATACGTGTATCAAATATGGTCAAGATCGGTTCAGATTTGAATATAGCTCCCATTATATCTTCAACCGATTTCGGGTTAATTGTGCAAATAGTGGCTAATATAAGCCCAAATGGAGTGCATTTCGATAAGGTTAAGTTTTGGAGATAGGAATATCCAATCGTCGCTTAAAAAATAATAGCTTTGGTTAAAACTTCCAGAAAGTAAATATTAGGATAAGCTATTTTTAAGAAAACCATACATAATTGTATTAATATTTCTAAACACCAATTTTAATTTGTAAACCTAAAATGTCTATTTATCTTCCATGTTATTCTTCTAATTTTTCTGCTTTTCTTATGTTTTGGTCTTTGAAATTTTAATTTCTGTCCCCAAAGACAAATTTGCTGTTTTATTACAGTGGTAAATGTTTTATTAAATATTTTCTCCATTATTTCCTAGCCAATATATCCCTTTTAAATGTAAATTCATTTGTTTCCATTTTAATAAATGTTTTTTAATCTTCCTCTCTCTCCCCCCACCTCCTCCCCCCCTAACCTCACAAAGCATAAAGGTTGTTGTGGGGTTTCAATGCCATCCTTAAAAGTGCTAAATATCCCATTATACCCTTTGGCATTACAGCAGTTATCTGCTTGTCATTCTCCATAAAACACAAATTCACGATGTAATGACTCTTATCACTCACTCTTTTTTCGTGGAATTTTATTAAATCATTTGAAATAATTTCAACTAGGCAATGTAGAAAAAAAAAACACTCTCATATTGTTATTGTTGTATTCCCTAAGCGTGAAAATGAAAACACAATAAAAAAGGCCAGGAATATAATAAATTATTTATATGTCTTTGTTCAAAGAAATTCCAAGAAAATGTTTTTGTTCGTTTTTTTTCGGGGGAAAATAAACAAGGAAGAGCATGAGTTTTTCCCAGAGCGCTAATAACAATTCGGTTATTTGTTCTTATTTTTTTTTTGTATATTCTAATAATGGCTTTACAAATATTAAACATTTTGGTAAAACTGTGTAGAGGGAGGATGTGTTGAATGAATAGGGGTTTCCAGTGTTATAATTGTTGCAGAGCATACGAAATAAAGACAAGAGAAATTAAATGGATTGTAGGACATAATACGGTTAGATTTGATACAAGAAAAACGTATTCCCTTTGAATACAGAATTTACGATTTTCTTCCAAAAATTTGTTTATAAAAAATTGCGATTAATGCTACAGAAATTAGATATAAATTGATATGATAAAATCGACAACTGATGCGTCTAACTGTTGATCTATCTAGTTGGCTGTCTGAAAGGTACATTAAGAGAGAGCGAAATTCGACAACACTCTCTTCTCTTCCTCCCAGAAAGTCCAAATTGTTCCCAATAAATTGTTACTTCTTATATAGAGAAGGAAGCATAGGATTAATTATTGAGATCATATGCGATAATCGACAAGCGAACTCAATTACAAACCATTAAAGTAAGGTGAAAAGTCGGGCTGTGCCGACTATGTTATACCCTGCTCCACTATGCATACTTAAATTGGGAATTTATATGACGTAGATCATATTGACTTTTAAATGTGTATTATGACCTTAGAGAAGTTATAATTTGGAATAAGATAGAACTAATATATAGGAGTACATCCAACTCTGAAGCGATTTCCATCAAATTTGACAGAGGCATTTGTAGCTCTTTTTCCAAGGGACATTGTTATAGAGAGCGCAATGTCTTCCAGAAGGCTCCAATTAAAAATTAGGTATCGGAGCTATAGATATATGAGAAACGAATTTCACCAAATGTTGTATTTGCTTCCAGGATAATTTCAAAATTCAATCTAATTTCGGCAGATACTTGTTGCACAATAAACATAAAATCGGATAAAGATATATATGGAAACTATATCCACACTTTGGTCGATCTCGGTAATACAATTTGACTGGAATATTTCAGAGTTTTATGAGGTATCTGGTTCCAAATATCATTGTTTTGGATTGCATATTGCCAGTGTGAGGAGCTTAAACACCATATCGGATGAAACATATATATGGGAGCTATAGCTATATCTGAACCGATTTTTATTAAAACTGAAATACTTGTTTGTGGGCTGAATTCGGTCGTACGCGTCAATTTACTCCATTTAGACGGATATTAACCATACAGTACAATAAACCTAAAATCGGATAAAGATATATGTGGGAGCTATATTTAAATCTGAACCGATCCCAATAAAATTTGGCAGAGGTATTTCAGACCTCTATAACCTATCTAGTATCAAATATCATTGTTACGGATTGCATGTTAGGAATGTGAGGGACCTTAACACCATATCGAATGAAACATATATATGGGGAGGTTATAGATATATCTTAACCGATTTTTTGAAATACTTATTAACCATTCTTAACCAAATTGCATATACTTACTGGCTAGGCAGATTTCGGTTGGATGTGCCGAAAGTTATTCTATTTGAACTAAAATGTCACACACGGGGCGCAATTAAAATTTGAATCGAACGAAGATTTTTTGGGAGCTATATTGAAATTTTGACCGATTTTCATCATTTTCAATAGAGTAAGTCCTTGAGCTAAACAAATAATTTGTCGAAAAATGTATATGAACCGGACGATGAACTAAAATTTTTGTATACAGCAATATATAAAACAAGTAAAAAAAAACTGTAAATTCGGCCCGGCCAATGTTTAAATATCCTCCACGATTTGCAACGAAATTAGCAATTTTCAAAAAATTAAATCCGTTAAAAATTCTGATAAAATCATAAAAATACCGAATGTAGCCGTTACATTAGGGTCTATATGATGACGTGGACCTGCATAGACAATTTTTGTTATAAGTCATTACAATATTCAAATGCGAATCTTAAAAAAAATCGGTGTATAATGTCGCTAATATCATCAAAATACCGAATACGGCTAAACCGAAACGTGGACCAGCACAGAAAATTTTCTGTCTTAGGCTACAGTATCCATTACGAACTTCAAATACAAAATTTGAAACATTTCCGGTAAATAATGTTGCTTAAATCGCCAGAAAAAAAAGTCTTAGGCTACAGTATCCATTACGAACTTCAAATACAAAATTTGAAACATTTCCGGTAAATAATGTTGCTTAAATCGCCAGAAAAAAAAAACGAAAATAGGGAGTTACCATTATATTTGGGGCTATATAAAAACGTGGACCTACATGGCCCATTGCAGACAAAATATTGATTGAGTAAAATTTTATGAACCTACTTGATTTCCTTCGGAAGCAAGAGTGATTTCCACAGACCGACAGACGGACATCGCTAAACCATTCCCCATACTATGATGGAGCGCATAAAAACATGCCTAAATCAACTCAAAATGAGATTTTTCATTTGAAGATCATCAAAAAGGCTATGAGTCTAATTCGTGGAATTTTATACCCTTAGCTTTCCTTCTACAGAGGGTAGGAGTCCATCTTATCGAAATTACGCATTAAGTTCACTTATCGAAACATTTCTATCATACCATCTGCTACGTTCTTAATTTTTTCTCCCTTTGTGTCCTCCTAAAAATGTCTAATCATGAGGGTGTTGCAGACTGCACGTGCTGTGTATTTTAAAAATGTCTTTTTGCAATTATCGACGAATTTATTTGGCCTCCTTAAAAAAAATCTAAACTTTCTAAGCTAACGACAAAGCTATGTAAAATGGTCAGTCACATCTATTCAGAAAAAAATTGTCTACTGCGCCTTTAAATTTAAATACACCACTTAAAGCGAAATATATTGAAAAAAAAAATCAGCTTACCATGCAGTTAGAAAGATTCCGGCTCTACCTTTTAAATAGAGACGAAAAAAAGAAAATTATTACGCCCAGATATTTACTTTGAAGAAAGATGATGGACAATTTGTCTTTTGCCGTTATTTTTCCTCCTCATCTAATTTATGCTACTTTTCCGGACCCATCATGATTATGATGTCTGTGATCATCATCAACATCAGCAAAACACTTGCCACTGAGAAAAAAAAATTTTGTCTTAGATTTTTCTTCCTTTTGTGTCATTAAGCACAATTTGATGCCAAATTAGTTGAATTCCACTGAAGGTGGATAGGGGACAACATCCCACTTAACTGCAAACAAATTTATTCTTCACAGATTTTGACATCAGGGAACCCCGCAGAAATGAGAGTTGGGGAACCAGCAAGCTAAAGAAAAAAGAAAACAAACGAGGGAAAATAAAATATATATATATTTTTTAAACTGGACTCTTGCTAGGACACAGAGACCGTGTGTCCTTAATGTTTAACTTTTTCTTCTTAACGTCCGTTGCCATGTAACGCCAGTAAACGTGAACATTGTCATCGTTGCCTGGCCTTATTAAAAATTAAAAAAACACAAAAACTACAACATTTTCAGAATAGTTAAACATCCTTGAAAGAATGGACGGACCGACGGACGGACGTTCGTCCACTTGTTTATGTCCCTTTATGTTATTTTCTAGGCTGTGTCCCCTTTTTTTGGCTGTTGAGAAATTGTTTATTATTAAAATTGGTTGAAGCAACATAATTAAATATTAAATTTTATTTTTTCGACTTGAAGCGAAAATCTACAACCACATAAATACACATGGTGTAAATTTAAGAAAGAATCCTAGCAAAAAAAAATCAAGATTAAAATTGTCTAGAAAATAAATGAAAAGCTTCACTTACATTGTTTGCAGCTCAAATTGCAAGCGAAGTGAATGAAGTGTAAAACAAATGTTTATTTTAAAATTACAACTTAATTTTCTTTGTTTTCGGATAAGCAAACAATGATTAAAAAACAAGATTAAATTTGTGATTTAGAAGAAAAAAAACACAAACACATATTTTGAGCATGTTTGTGACAGTCTTCCATAGAGATAAAGCTCACATTGTTTGATTTTGGGGAGAATTCCATAAAAAAACATGGAGGTCATCAAACTAAATAGCTTCTCTCAATTTATTAAAATTTGCTGAAATATATATCCCCACATAAATCTCACTTTAAACACTTGTTCACCCCTTTAATTGGAAATTTCCAAAAATCCCTTGAAATCCTTAAAAAAATACCTTTGCTTATTTGTTTATATTCACACTGCGTTACATATATGTGCAGACCACACATGTAAATTGTGTGTGTACTTTATACAATTAATGCTTACAGGTATTTTTCGATACAACTTCACTCATTCACACCCACAGAGAAACCAACCAACGAACGACCACACACACACATGAGTATTCACACTCGCATGCATGTGTATGTATTTAACAAATAAATACAACGCGCATTCTTTTCATATTTGTTTATTAAATCACAACACATTTGCTCACATTATTCTCTCGGGGTCTTTTACATATGCATGTCGATGTCGATGTACATAGCTGTGGTTGCAGAAATTTCGGGAAACCAAAACACGCTTAAATTTTGTAAAAACTCCAACTTAATTATTGTTGTAGAGTTGCATTCGTATAAATGGAATTAGTAAATTTGGCAATAATCTAAAACATGGAATGAAAATAATTACCATTCCTCTAGCGTGATAAGAACAGATGAATCAATTATATATACAGGGTGAGGTGAAAAAACTGCAACCAACTTCAGACTACTGTCATTTTTAAGCCACCTTCCCGATAGCTGTTAAAATTATTCCAGTGACAGCTCATTAAATTGTATTTCAGCGTACAAAAGCATTTTGGTGAGAATTTTCAGAAAAAAAGTTATTCGCGATGGAATTCAAGCATGATAGTGTGATTTCTTTATATTTGGCTGGAAAGCCACAAGTGGCTATCGTTAGAGCACTCCAGCATTTAAATGTAAATAAATCCTTTGTGTCTCGTACCATCGCACGTTACGGTGTTACTGGTAGCGTAGCCCGACGTTAAGGAAGTGGACGGAAGAAAACAACGACATCAGCAGAAATGGTTCGAAAAGTAAAAATGCAACTTGATCGGCAAATATTAAAAAACTAGCTCGGGGTAAAGCCATTGAAATTCCAAAAAGTGCAAGAACTTACGCCGCAACAGCAAGAAAATATACTCAAAAGAGCTAAAGATTTACTTCGCTTGGCCAAAAGTGGTGAACTGCCGAATTTGGTTTTCTCCGATGAGAAAACATTCGTTGTCCAGCACTTTGTTCGTTGTCCAGAAAACAAAATGATCGTGTTTACTTGCCAAAGAGGTCAGCTGAAAATGTGCACCTTCGTTTGGCCTCCAAAACACTAGAACTCAAGCGCCGGCCATGGTGATGGTGTGGGCCGCCATAACGGATGGTCGATGGTATTAGTCGACCACGGCATCAGAATAAACGCCGAATATTATCGCGAAAATATTTTGGAGGGTGTATTAAAGCCCGCAAACATTTTGGCCGCAGACCTTGGACATTCCAATTCATTTTCAGCGTACAATGACCCCTAAAATTTCCGGATACCAATCCGTTGGCCTATTGTGTCTGGAGTATTGTGGAAAGCAAGGTTGGCACAAAAAATACCAAAGTGTCCATCAGCTCAAGCGAGCGCTTCGCCGGGAATGGACCAAAATACCGCAGAGCAACATTTGGGCAGCGTGTGACGGTTTCATTGGCAGTTTAAAGGTCAAAATTCGTGCCAAAAGTGACCAATTCGAACAAATCCAAACTTATTCTAAAGTTTGATGCTTTTTCCGACATTTTTCGCTTTCATTCAATGAAATTAAAAAATATGGTTTATTACTTTGTTGCAGTTTATCTGACCCTGTATACTCATTTCCAATAAAGTACTCATTCACGTGCAAGCTCATTTCACTGCATAGAATTATCAATTCCATTAAATGTGTATTAAACTCCCCCTTTTAAAGTCAAAATACTTCAAACACAAGATTGACAGTTGAAACTTTGCAGCCACCTGTTTCGAATCAAATCTTTTTAAATCTTCATTTAATCTTAATATTTCTCATTGTTTTCTTGAAAGCTTAACTCGTGTCGAGGGAAAAGACAAATCGACAACAAACAAATACTCAGGCACTCACTCAAAGACATACAAGTGTATCAGCATCTTAGCTACTAAAAACCCATAAAAGCTAATACCATGAATTATTACAAAATCTATACAATTTACATAAATACTAAACATGCACGCATGAGAGACTTCTTCAGTGTCACTCCCGCTCTCCCTCGCTCTCTTCCTCCTCACTTAGTCGTGAGCTCGTACACACACGCACATCCATACTCCCATGCATATAAAATTCCATTTTCATTGGCTTTAATAAGAAAATTGGCAAATCATGCATGTGCACAGATTCCCCCTGAAGAGTACCTGAGTAAGAGCGAGTGTGGGTGTGAGAGTGGGAGAGAGTACGAGAATAACAAAGAAAACCCCTTGTGAGCACCGTATGCACGAGGTAGAATATGTAAATGTGATTACGTCTCTTGTTTCTGTGCGTTTAAGTTAAAATACTTAAATGGTTGTTATTGTTTACACAGGTGTTGTTGTTAATATTAGAAACTTAACGCACACGTTCAGACGACACACGGAGACACATCAAGTTTATCACATAGACATAGACCTGTCACACACATACCCAAGACTGGGAGAAACACAAACAGAAGCTAAGTTATCAACACAAACAAGAAGCATCACATATTGTGACTGTTGTTTGACAATTGAAAATGGAAAGCTATGCCATATCCGTGCCCATCGATGTGGAATTGAATTTTGGAGGGTAATATGGTCGTTAGATTTCAATTTATTCACTAAAAACATAAAAATATGGTGTATCAATACTACAAAGTCTTATGAATTCATCGTAACTTATCAATCTGAATTTGACCGAAATCACACAAGTTTATTTTAGTCCGATTAAAAAGAACACTTAACGATTCAGTTTATTTGTAAAATACTTTCATTTCGATTTCCGAGATTTAAAGCTCTACTGCAGTCCCTTGATCGCAAAATAAAAGTCAATTAAAAACCAATGCCAAAAGCTTCTTCCAAAGATTTCAATTGATTAAAATTTTCCATTCGAAATATTCTAAAACGCCATGCCATCGGTCAAAGTCAAACGGAATTTTTTGGAATCTAACACACGCGTTTGTCTAACAAAGCAAATCATTTTTCTTTGGAATATTTCCCTTCTTTTCCCGTATATTTCATTTCATTTATACATTCACCAGCGAACGCCAGTGAAATCTAAAATCTCTTTGTTGGTTGGTCTTTTATATGTATAAATTTATTTTCCACTAGAATGGGATTGTTTACCATTTCAAGTGGCTGTAGTCCATTTCTAGTTGGATTTTTTGTTTGTCCATTGTCTTTCTTTTTCGTAGCAAAGGCAAAAATAGTTAATGGAAAAATCTACGAACTATTTTGGGAATTCATTTCAAATAGCTTATGGATCAAGTGAGAGGTTTAAAAATAACAAATAAGAAAGAGAATAGAACTACGAAGGACAATCAATATTTAAATATTAAGACGAAGAAGAAACGGCGGTGATGCCTGTAATGGTAAGATTTTCCCAATCAAAATTTCTGAAAGCTTTTAATTTCAGGTTAGGCCCCACACGGGATCTATAGGGGGAATCCCCCGAGGCCTATACAGGGAATCCCCCGGGGCCTACAGGGGAATCCCCCCGGGGTCTATAGGGGGAATCCCCCGGGGCCCATAGGGGGAATCCCCCGGGGCGTATAGGGGGAACCCCCCCGGGGCTTATAGGGGGAACCCCCGGGGCTTATAGGGGGAATCCCCCGGGGCGTATAGGGGGAATCCCCCCGGGGCTTATAGGGGGAACCCCCGGGGCTTATAGGGGGAATCCCCCAGGGGCCCATCGGGGAATCCCCCAGGGGCCTATGGGGGAATCCCCCAGGGGCCTATGGGGGAATCCCCCAGGGGCCTATGGGGGAATCCCCAAGAGGCCTATAGGGGAACTATAGGGGAATCCCCCGGGGACTATAGGGGAATCCCCCCGGGGACTATAGGGGAATCCCTCCGGGGCTTACAGGGGAAATCCCCCGTGGACTATAGGGGGAATCCCCCCAGGGCCTATAGGGGGAATCCCCCGGGGCGTATAGGGGGAATCCCCCGGGGCGTATAGGGGGAATCCCTCGGGGCCTATAGGGGGAATCCCCCCGGGGCGTATAGGGGGAATCCCCCCGGGGCTTATAGGGGGAACCCCCGGGGCTTATAGGGGGAATCCCCCAGGGGCCCATCGGGGAATCCCCCAGGGGCCTATGGGGGAATCCCCAAGGGGCCTATAGGGGAACTATAGGGGAATCCCCCCAGGGCCTATAGGGGGAATCCCCCCGGGCCTATAGGGGGAATACCTCATCTATATAGACTCCGTAACTTCCAGCTCGTCTGTACTAATTGATTCTGCACCTCTTCCATTTGGACTCTATGGCACCCAGTTCCTCTATATGGACTCCCTGGCCTCCAACTCGTCTATATGAATTCCATGGCCTCGACAACGTCCATATGGACTTCCTGGGCACCAGCTGGTCTGTGTGGACTCCCTAGGCACCAGCTGATCTATGAACATTTTGGCCTCTAGCTCATCCATAAGAACTCTCTGGCCTCCAACTCCACCATACCTCGCCTCCAGTTCGCCCACATTGAGTCTCAGGTCCACACATCTTCTGTATGTACTCTCGGGCCTCCAGCGTTTCGTTGTCGGCTCTCTCGCCTCCAGCTAGTCTATATGAACTCTCAGGGCACCAGCTCGTGTATATCTACTCTCCAATCTCTAGCTCGTACATAAGAACTCTCTGGGCTCAACCTCCTTGCCTCTAGCTCATCTATATTGACATCCAGCTCTTTTATATGGGCTTCCTGCGCACCAGATCATCTATATGGGCACCCTGGCCTACAGCTCGCCTACATAGGCTCTATATATATCCAACTTCTCTATATAAATTAAATGGCCTTGAGCACATTCATATGGACTCCCTTACCTCCAGCCCGTCTATATGGGCTCCCTGGTCTACAGTTCGTCTGATATGATGTTCTTATTAACTTATTTCTTATCACAATATCTGAATTTTCTCAAAAAATAAACTCGATGCTTTATTATTTTTATTTCATCCCAAAAAGTTGAAATAATATATTTAACTATTTCAATTTTCGCAAAATTGTTTGTAGGTATATATTATATCTGTGTCTGATCAATAAATGTGGCATTTATCCTTCTTATCGTCGTCATTGTCGCCATTATGAGAATCAAAATGTAAATCATATTTTCAATTTTTCTCCCATAATAAGACAAATTAAAAGTTAATATGTTCACATATTGAGTAAAGGACTTTTATTTACTTAATGTCCTTGTGCACAAACAGAAATGAAGGAAACATCCCACATGCCCCCCAAACACACACCCACACATCCATCGAGCGAAATGAAAAATGAAGATATTATGACATCTGAATAATCAATTAACACATCACAAATTGACCGTGACAGCAGAAAGTTAATATCCACATAAAATCATTTTAATGATAAATGGAAAATGAAAGCAGCCTTTTTTTTTTCTCTGTTCGGAATTACAAAGAATTAAATTCTGCCTTTTGTTTATCGAACAAAATACAGAGCGGAATTCGTTTAAGGGATTATTGGATAAATAAAAGTGAAATTACTTTTCTTTTACAAATACATTAAATGAATAAAGAGGGAATTGTGGTTACAAATATAATGAGTGAGGGGGGAAGGGATATATTGGAAAAATATATAGTTTATAAATTCTTAAATTTTAGTGGATAAGGTTATCAAATAAGAGTAAATATTTCTTGGAAAAACGACTGACAGTTGATACTGTTAATTCAGGTTTGCTTGGATAATAAGTCAGAATTTGATATCAATATCACGCTACGCCTCATAATCCATACACTCACCCACACAACACCATCAAAGCATATTTTTCTGCCTATGTGAATGTGTGTGTGTGTTTTCTTTTTGGCGGTTGCCATTTTCTGGTCTCTTTGGAGATTTTCTGGACAAACGTTGTTAAACCGTCAAAGTTCACACTTAAGCCATTAAAAATTGTTTATTTCTTAAACCATGTAATTTGTCCCGGAGACGATAAACGATTCTGACCGACATGCAAACAACAAGAATAATAACAACAATGACTACAGCAACAACGAATGTATGCATGTCAACAAGAACGACATTAAAAATTATAAAAAATAAATAACTTTACAATGTTTGGGTTCCTTTTGGTAGTTGGTGTTGTTATGCTGCTGTTTTTCTTTTTTTAGCCATTCTGTTGATGGTGGCTTAAGCTTAAAAGCTTTTGTGGTTTGTGGTCAATGGGTCTGGCAAATATTATTCCCAAACGGCGACGACGACAACGACAACAAGAGCAAAAACAACAACAACAACAAAACCAACAACACAAGTGATGCAATAATAATTCAACAGCAGGGTTTCTGAACCGGGTGATGGCCTCGGTGATGAAGGATCCTCCAGCTGACATTAACAGTTGGTAAGCAACAGTTTTGCCAATATTTAATATTAAAAGCATGCCTCGCCATCTTATTATCCTGTCACAACCAAAAGGCGTTGACAGATCTGGTACAAAGCATTGCCAACATCTCTGCAAATTGACCTCTTCGTGTGACCTGTTAATTTTGTCCTTCAAAGGATATTTCCTTTCGTCGATAAAAAATGATTTGGGCCAAAACAAAATAAATTCCACATCATTTTGCATAAACCATCGACGACTATCTTAACTCTCAGTCATCAGTTATTGGGAATTGTTATTGGGACGACATGGCCTTGCCGCTTAACGCATGATTTTGTTTACTTGACTGTGTCTAGACATTTGCCAAGGCAATGAATGAATGGCTGGCTGGATGGATGGATGGGCAGGCACATTTCATCGGTGGTCATAGCATGGAGTCTGATGTAATCAGAGAGTAAAGAATGTCTATTTTGCAGGAGCAAATTTGTTGGTAGTAATTTGTCAAATGCGGTGAGAAACTCATTTATTTTTCCCATCTTTTCCTCGTGGGGGTTTCTTCACCGCCTCTCTTCCCCCGCCCAAAAACAAGGCGAAGAAGAAGTCAATTTTGTATTGCCTCAAGATATGATTTTAGATTGCGTTGAAATTTATTAACTGCCGGCAATTTGTTGTGTTAGTTAAGTTATATAAGCAAACAAAGATGATGTGATGACAGTTTTCTTTTTTTCAAGAATTTTTCACATAAAAATAAAAGAAAATGAAATGTGATGGTATTAATAAAAATATGTTTATTTTTTGGGGTATATCCTGGAAAATACTTTCTAAAATCACGTGCATATAAAATGTAATCTTGTGGCATCAGGCTGCCAAAAAGTTACTCCATGGACTCCAATGGATTAAAAGTATCAGAATTCTACTATTCTATTTATATATTTTATTGTCCATTTACACAGGTATAGCCGTAAGTGAAGATTGTGGCATTTATACTGTACCTATTCGTGTTGTGGGGAGAATTTTGAGAATTATAGGTATTGGTGAGCGTATTTACGTATTTACAAGGACAGATTTCCCTAGAATTACACTAGTTTGTCATGGATTTTTTCGGGAGCCAGAAGAGATGAAGCTTTTGAAGAACCCTTGTTGTTGTGTCAATGTTCGAGAAAAAATGACTATTTTTGCTCGGCTCGGCCCAAGCTTCTATGGAAGGGCTAACCGAGGACTTCCTGGAAATAACGGGCCCAAGCTTCTTTGGAAGGGGAATCGAAGACCTTATCTCAACAGTATGCCGTAGTTCTTTTGGATCAGTAACGGATGTCCCTTTTCTAGCAAATTCCTGTGAGAAATGTAGTTATAAAACCCTTGTGTAAACAACAAACTGAAGTTGTTGTGGTAACAGCAACCGATGTCCCTTTTGGAGCAGCAAGGCCAAAATTATTCTCCCTGGAAAAAAACAGGATTTGTGGAAAATCAAATCGAAGTCCTGTGGGAATAATGAATCGAAGCTACTGTGGAAAAGCAAAACGAAGTCCATGCGAGAACCACGATTGAAGCTAACGCGAAAAGGTCACAGAATTCTTGTTAAAACCATGAGCCATACGAAGCTTCTAGGGATCAGCAAGTAAAGGCCTAAAAGTAGCGACGAAGTAAAATTCTTGTGAGAATACCGTGTCAAATCCTCAGAGGGCCAAAGTTCCTCTGGAATGAAAAAATAATGAATCTAATTTTTTATGATTACAGCGAACCAGAACGTGTGTACAGTGATTTCAAGCTATTGTGAGAGTAGTGCCCTAAGACCCTCTTGAATATAGGAGAAGTGTTCCGAATCTCCTGTTGAACAGAAGAAAGAACTCCATCTGGAGAAAAACAGGACCTGTGGAAGCAGAAATAAAAGTCCTCTGGGTACTGTGCATCAAAGCTTCTGTGAAGAGTGAAAAGAAGTCCATGTGAGAATCGCCATCGAAGGTAACGTGGAAAAGGGGATCAAGGCCCTGTTGACACAATGACCCACGCAGCGAACCAACATACATCAGCGAGTCCAAGCTTTTGAATGAATTGTACTCTAAATTCCTTTTGAGCTGCAATACAGCTATACGCATTTCCCCATAGTTCAGCAACCGATGTTCCTAGTTTGAGTAGCTAATCAAAATTCAAGTAGTGAGTGAGCTGAGCTCCTTTGAAACACACAAAACACACACATCCATATGGAATATAACAGGAAGAGGAAATCGAAGTGAGAACAGAAGCTGTGATTCATTACTTCTTACGATTGTCGAAGTGATGTTTAAACCATGAGCATTTCGAAACCATTTTGACATTTTTGCAGGGTCATGTCGGAAAAAGCCTTGAAAATTACACACCTTTCCTATATCGTTTTAGGAAATAAATGGCTATATTGCTATCTAAGTATATGTCCGCTATCTAACGCTATTAACGATGTTTGTTTAAAAATTATGGAAAATTTTGATGATGATTTTGATGAGCTGCAAGTATTTTTTTGTCTTGATCCATATTGTTTAGGACACGGGTGTTTTTGCACTGAGTTTTAAAAAGTTATCGAAGAGGTCGAGTGTAGGGTATCGTAGGAATGAGTGCAGTAGATTTTGAACGACTTGTCTGACATCGAGTTATTTGGCAAATAATAGCTTACCATATCCCATGAGGATTTGAAAAAACTTGCCTTTGGATTATTAGATCTGTAGAGTTGTCCCTGAAATATGAGTTATTGGTAACAACAACCAACTATAATCTTAAATTGTCATTGTGATTTTCAAATTCCTATTTAAAGATTTTATCCTTTTGTTGGATTTTTATGTTCTTCAGATATTATCCTCTACCACTTCAAATCGTCCATTTTCATAAAAAAAACTTTGTTTTTGAATTAGCTGCAGCAAACTGCATCCAAAAATTCACATTCCGATACATTATTGTCAAACAAAATAATATATTTTAGCAATTTACCTTTTTTCTAAAAAGAGATTTACGTTTTGTACTTAAAACTAAAAGTACGAATTTTGTTCAAAAATCTTTGTACTAAAAGAACAAAAACCAACAACTTGCATTTCTATCATTTGTACATAAATGTTTTATAATACTTTGAGATTTTTTGTTTTTTTTTTTTGTTTTTCTATTCTAAAGTCATTTAAAAGCTCCAAAGTATTCTTTGCCTTTTTGCTGTGCTTGCTTTGTGAGCAGTATTGAATTTTTATAAGATTTGTAACAGAAAAATGTTAAACGAAAAAAAACACACAATATCGAAAAGCAATCACACAATGCGCACCGAGTATAAAATGTAATAAAAGTGAAATTGTTTTGGTAAACAAAACAAAATTCTCCAAAGAAATGTATTTATGTTTGTATTAAAAAAATGTTGCCATTGCTTTTGTTCTTTTTCTTGATCGGCCCGACCATATGTTGTTTGCCTAGGGTCCTTGCTGATTGCAACGCACAAACACACACACAGAGAAAAAGAAAATACTTTTAAAAAATTCTATAAAATATCAAAACAACAACAAAACGAAAAACAAAGCAAAGTTGCAATATTTAAAAATAAACTTGTCATGTTATTGCTGAATTGGCTTCGATAACAAGAAATACGTACAAATAACATAGCATACCTTTGGGGAGGCAAATAAATTAAAATTGATGGAATACCTTGAGGAATATTAAAGGAATAGAATAGAAAAATGTACGAGAAATAAATCAGGGCATTATTTAAGGCAAAACATACACATACAAAAGATATTGTTATGCTTAGGCCGATAGACTTATGTGTGGTATAAATGGATTAAAAGATTTTGTTTTAAAAAATCTTTTTTGAGTTAAATAATTTAAAAGGGTATATAAAGTAGATTGATGTTTTAAATACATTACATTTGAGAGGAATAATTCATGTAAAAAGGAATCAAATAAGGGTATCAAAAGTATAAAAATTCAAAATAAAAAAATAAATTATTAGCAAGTCCCCGATACTATAAGTCAGCAAAAAAGTTCACCTTGAAATTGTAGATTCGTTCTAAAAGTTCGTGTTAGGCATTTGTAGTACCCAACAAGTAAAAAAGCTGTAAGTTCGAACGGGCCGAATTTGAATACACTCCACCATTTAAATCAATTTTGGCAATTTTAAAAAACAATAAAATCCGTTAAAAATTCTTTTTAAAATCTTAAAAATACATAATGTAGCTGTTATATTAGCTGCTTAGGTAACATTTGTCATAAGCCATTACAATATTCAAATGCGAAACTTGAAAAAAAGAATATATATATATATATATATATATATATATATATATATATATATATATACTGAGTACAAAGTATATATATTCTTGATCAGCATAAAATTCTATGTCGATTTAGCGATGTCCGTTCGTCTGTGTAAATCACTTTAGCTTCCGAACGAATTGAAGTAGATTGATTAAATTTTACTCAAATGTATGCTATGTCTGCAGGACTTTTGGTATTGAAAATGGGCCATGCAGGTCCACGTTTTGGTATAGCCCCCCCATAATGGTACCTTCCGATATTCGGTATTTCAATGATTTTAGCGATATTATCCACCCGAATTCTTTTAAATTTGGTATTTGAAGTTCGTAATGGATGCTACAGCCTATGCAAGTCCACGTCTTCGTATAGCCCCCATAGAACGGTACCTCCCGATGTTAGGTATTTTGGTGATTTAAGCGACATTATTTACCGGAAATGTTTCAAACTTGGTATTTGAAGTTCAAAATAGGTGCTACAGCCTATGACAGAAAATTGTCGGTGCAGGTCCGCACATTCGTATAGCCCCCATATAACGGAACCTCCCGACATTCGGTATTTTGATAATTTTAGCGACATTATTCACCGGAATTCTTTCAAATTTGGCTTTGAAGTTCGTAATAGATACTACAGGCTATGACTGGAGATTGTGTGTGCAGGTCCACGTCTTCGTATATCCCCCATATAACGATACTCACGATATTCGGTATTTTGGTGATTATAGCTACATTATTCACCGGAATTGCTTCAAATTTGGTGTTTGAAATTCGTAATGGATACTGCAGTCTATGACAGAAAATTGTCTTCGTCCACGTCTTCGTATAGCCCCCATATAACGGTACCTCCCGATATTCGATATTTTCATAACTTTGGCGACAAGTTTCACCGGAATTCTTTCAAATTTGGTATTTGAAGTTTGTAATAGATACTACAGCCTTAGGCAGAAAATTGTCAATGCAGGTCCATGTCTTTGTATAGCCCCAATATAACGGTACCTCCCGATATTCGGTATTTTGATGATTGTAGCTACATTATTCACCGATTTTTTTCAATCAAGTTTCGCATTTGAGTATTGTAATGGTTTACGACAATAGTTGCCTATGCAGGTCCACGTCGTCATATAGACCCTATTATAATGGGTACAATCGGTGTTTTTAAGATTTTACAGAATTTTTAACGAATTTTATTTTTTTGAAAATTGTCAAAATCGTTCCAAATCGTGTAGGGTATTCAAAGATCGGCATGCCCGAACTTACAGTTTTTTTACAAAAAAAAAAAAAAAATTATAAACCTTCGATTTGCATTGAAATTTCTGGTCCTAAGAAAAACTAATTTGCAATTTCTTACTTAGATATACTTCTCAAGATCTAGACTTTTTTATATAAATTGTGGTCTGGCCTTGGTTATTCCCAAGCAATTATCATCAATTAGTTCCTTCATACATTTCTAATACAGGACTCAATGCAATACCATAAAATAACCATAAATTACCATTTTGAAATTTTAATTACTTCCATAAATTGTTCACTTATCATTTGCACATTTCACATGACTACGTGTATGTATGTATGTATGTACATACACATATACACATACACATATCTAAGTTACTAAGAGGACCTTGTTGACCCACAACATCGCGTCCAAGCAGCACATTTTGAATACTTCATATTTACAATTCTCTGTCCCGAGAACTGAAATAGAGCATATTTTCCATTTGAATTATCATTTATGGAATCATAAGAAGAGGTAGGTAGGGAGAGGGGCAAAATGACTGCAAGTATCTGTTTTAGTTTGGAATAATTTTTCATTCAACATTTCTCGTTTTTTACCCAACTCTACGGCCGCTTAGAGTTTGAATGTGTGTCTATGTCTGTGTTTTTAATTTTTCTTTTTTTTCATTCCAGTTCGTTTGTTTGGTTTTTTTCTCTTGCCCTGGCTCCCATCATCATTTGCTGCACACATTAAACACATTTTCCTAACATGCCATAAATTTTAAACCGCTCGAACGCAAAAAAGCTGTAAAATGGTGGGAAAATCCAACGGTACTCTGGGCTTACTACTTACTGAGTATAACACATACTTAGAGTGTTGTGTGTGTGTATGTGTGAGTACATACACGTGTATGTTTTTAGCATCTGGCACGCCTGCGGCAAATACTTGTTCATGTATGTGTGTGTATGTATATATAAACTATACACATCATATTATGTATACATATCGACTTTGCACCTAGACTCAAGGGTATTAATGCCACGACTTCCTTACTGGGTAAGTGCGGGTGCAGATGTGTTAGAAAATTCATTTATAACTGTTCCCCCTTTACTTTGCACTGTGATTTGATGTAAAAATATTTCAAAATTAGTTTTTAACATATATTTTTTTTAGAAATATATTTCTTTCCAGAAAAAGGCATTGGTTTCCACTCCTAGTCCATCAGTTTAGCTTTTCAGTATTTATACAACATTGAGTACTTGAATAAGACTCGACGACAACATACAGGTTGAGATGAAAAAACTGCAACAAAGTCAAACGCCATAGTTTTTACATTTTTTTTAATTTTATTAAATGAAAGCAAAAAATATCGGAAATAGCATCAAATTTTAGAATAAATTAAGATTTTTTCGTATTGGCCACATTTGGCACGAATTATGGCCTTCAAACGGCCAATGAAACCATCACGGGCTGCCCGAATTTGGCCCATTCTCGGAGAAGGGCTTGCTTGAGGAGATCGTCATTTTACTAGTTTTTAGTGCCAACCCTCCTTTCTAAAATACTCCAGACACAATAGTCCAACGGATTGGTATCCGGAGATTTTTGAGGCCATTGTGCGCGGGAAATGAAGCGAGACCTCATTTTCTAACCATTATTGGCGAGTGCTGAATGGGATGGTGCTGAGTCCTGTTGGAATGTCCAAGGTCTGCGGCCAAAATGATTGCGCGCCCAAGACTTTAATAGACCCTTCAAAATATTTTCGTGGTAATATTTGGCATTTATCCTGATGCCACGGTTTATTAATACGAGCGGAAAGCGACCATCGGCTGTTATGGTAGCCCACACCATCACCATGGCCGGCGCTTGAGTTCTGGTGGCCAACCGAAGGTGCACATTTTCTGCTGACCTCAAACTGTTGGACAACGATTTTTTTCTCATCGGAGAAAAACAAATTCGGCAGTTCACCATTTTCGGCGAAGCGAAGCAACTCTTTAGCTCTTTTGAGTCTATTTTCTATCCGTTGCGGTGTAAGTTCTTGTACTTTTTGGAATTTCAATATTTGTTGAATGGAATGTTGCGATATGTTCAGCTCACGAGCCATTTCGGGCACTAGGACGGTTGGTATTGAAAATAAGATATATACCGGTCGGTATAGGCTCCATATAACGGTACCCCCTGGATATTCGTTATTTTGATGATTTTTGGCACGTTTTTCCACGAATTTGTGTAAAAATTGGTATTTAATGGTCATAATGGATTCTAGCTCTGATGGCGAAACATTGTATGTATATTGTTGTTCATAATTGGTTGAAGCTCCGGTGGTCCACGTTTTCCTATGGGGAACATATAACGATACCAACCGATATTCGGTATTTTGATAATCCTAGTCACATTTACCCACGAAATTGTTTTAAATTTTGTATTAAAGAAGATTTGGTAAATGACAATCCTTGAAGTAGAAAATTGTCTATAGAGGTTGCCGTTTTGGTATGGCCATCATATAACGGCCTGACTCTCTTTGTGGTTTTTTACAAAGTTTAACTTTTATATATAAATGTTTCCTTTACCCAAAGAGGGAGGCTATCAAAAGTTCGGCCCGGCCGGAAAAGTGCCGTTTTGTACCTCTAACACGGCTCATTTAGATCAAGTTTTGAAAAGATTCTGAATTATCTCACCTCTCCATAAAATCGTCATTGTATTTCAAGCCAGGTCCGAAAACGAATATTGTGTAAATCCCTGCATCTTCCTCATCCAAATAGGTTTATTTTCATTAAAACACTATATTATAAACCTAAAAATCCAAACTCATACTATCCTCTCTCGTAGGTTTCACTCGCTGTGCAATATTCTTATTAAGACAATGCTTTAAACCACTCTAGCTTATTTTCCAAAAATATTAATCTTTAATCCCCTGTTTTTTTCGCCCAATAAAAGTATCTACCAGCAAAAATCGCAAAACGCCACTGGGGCCATCGGTAAAACTAAGAAGAAGAAAAAACAGAATAGCAAAAAACAGCACCAGGAAACTATCGTATTTTGCACGCTGTCACAATTAATCATATTGACAACAACCACGTAAACACATATTTAACATGTGTTGGGGTATGAGTGTGTGCGCGTGTGTCGGTGCAAGTATGGGTGAGCATCATGTGCTGCCGGTGATAGTGTAGTTCGAGTAATGTTTCTATTATGGATCAGACAGCAGACGAGAAGATAACTTAAACTGGATGCCCCGAGAAGATTTTCCGTTGTTGTTGTTATTGTTGTTTTTGTAATATTTTGTATAATGGTATAGATTTCGTTAACATATTGTCGGTGTTTTTAAGAGTAATTCTACCATTTTCCCTTGGCATAAAATATTTCTTTTTTTTTCTTGGAGAGAAAACGTTACGTATTGAAGGCAAAGGCAAAAAACATGAAACCATGACAAATTACCGTTATTTAGTTCAAAAAAGCAAGCAATGTTTAAGGAAATGGCTATGAAACTCCTGAATATTCTCTTTTTTTTTTGCTACTTACAACACAAACAAAGTCGGTCAGTTGTGCTTTTCTTCAACACCACCAAACGGTTGGCGTAAAAAAAGAAAATATTTTTTTTTCGTAACTGTGCTGTGGATTCTTTATTTTAAGTTCTCCGTTGTTGGAGCGTAAATTTTCAAGAATTATTATTTCTTATGTTAAAGTGAAGCAAAAACAAAACTAGTTTAAAATATTTTTCTTACTTTGAAGCGGTAAATGTGAAACAAAGGCCAACCGGAGTAGCGAAGAAGCAAAACTTCAATTGCCAGTCATAAAGAAGCACCAGCAAGCCAGAAGAAAATATACAACTTTAAGGTCCTTTTTAATAACTCTGAAGCTCTGAAATGTCTTCGCAGTGAATAAAACATCGCAAAAGTAGCAAAAAGGACGTAGCGGAATTTTTAGTTTTTTTTTTTTGCGTGCTTGAAGAAGGTTATTACAATACATATATAAATAGAGGAAATAAAGGGCTAATACGACCAGTAATGGCATTATTTTAAAAATCTTGAATGAAGCAGGAAGAAAATGCGTCTCTGTTTTAAACTTTTCTTCTGAGTGATTTATATCAACTTTATATTTCAATACAATATAAGGAAAATAAAAATAGGATTCAGACTACATTTTCTAATTTCATGTCTTTAATTTTTCGTATAAAATATTATTAAATAATTTCGATTTTTTTCTATCGTCAATCTGCCTCTTCGAACAGACTTGAAGAAATTTTTTCTTTGACACTTATATCATTTTTAACGTTTTTCATAATTTGAAACATAAATTTATAATTTTTCAAATTACCGCATATAGGGCACATGAAAAGTAAAAACACAAACACTGACAAAGGAAAAATAATTACAAGTGCAAGTACTGAAAATTTCATAAAATATACGCTTGAAAAAACACAAGATGGAGTGAATGGGTATAAAAATGTGTATGTAAGCGCGATTCGCTGCTACATAAATATAAACACATTGGGGTAAATTCATAGGACCTCGAAAAGTATTCATAGTATTCATATTTAAATTCCAATTTGAGTCACGTTTTTAGGGATCAGGTGAGATGTAGTAATAAGTGATATCTAAGACACAAACCTTCCGATGTTTTACCGCAGTTAAAATATCATCGACGGCATAATTACAGCAGCAGAGACTTCTACCATACGGATACGTGCAGCATATTTTGAAGCATAGATGGCAATACTGAATATTTGAAGTGCCCTGTAGAAAACGGTAAGTCGTTACATTAAAGACTTTTTTCTTGCGGAGAATAAATAAAGGGCAAAGGTTGAACGGTGTTGACAAAAAGATACCGGAGCTATGGCTATATCAACTAACATTTCTTTAAACCAAAAAACCTGGCTTTCATACCAAACAGAGCTTAGAACTATGCAGTTGGCCAAAACCTATACAAATATTTCAATTATGTTTTAGATGGTCCCGGACCAATCTGGACTAATCTATATGGGGATTCATGAAAAGAACGTCCGTGAATGTTTGCAGTGGTATTCAATATTAAAAACCGATATCCTTCTGAAGTTTTCCAATTACTCAAAATCGTGAGCTGCTGTTATATAGGCATCGACATAACAAATGGAGAACCAATATTGATGTTTTTCGCAAGGTGAGGTAAAGTGATAAAATTGTTGCTTCAATCTCAAAAGCACATTAGTCTGGATATATCGCTATGTTAATGATATTAGTAACGTGAAGCGATACTATTCATTTTAATATTAATTCGATTTTGGACTTTTTTAACCATAACCGTCAACCCTTTACATTTTGAAACATCATAAACAATTTAAAAATTCAGTCGATTTTTTGATGGATCAAAAAGTTTCTATTTCTTGTATTTCCTCTACAAAGAATAACATTTTGGTCGAATAGTTTCTATATGGCTACAGCGGGTTTATATCATTTCATACGACCAAAAGTCAACATAGCGGTTTTGGACCCTAAGTCTCTTTGGACCCAATACACTGCAGGACATTTGGAGTCAATCTAGCGGTGTCCGACCTTACTGACTGGCTGGTGTGCAATAAAATTCTCGAATATTATTATCAAATTTAAATCGATTTTAGAGATGGACAATATCGTGCACTCCTTTTCGTACCTCCACCAGAAAAAGTCAAAATGTTCACAGAATGCAAGAACAAATCATCAGATTTTGTTAAAGCTTTGGAAAGCGAAAAAAAAAATACTTTGAGGTGCGAAAATAAACAATAAATATAAATCTTATAAAATGTGAAATAAGAGTCCGGATCTTTTCAAACTTCGCATATGTAAATACATCTACAAACACAAGATCTTGTCTGAAGGTGGAATTGGATTGGAATTGTGTATAGCGTGATTACAAATAACATGGATAGACGAACAGGAACAGGATATACATAGATAAATCAATTCGGCTCGGCGAGATAGGAAGATCGATATAAAACATCGTGGGTCTAGGTCCAATATTTCGAGGTGTTAGAGATTTCTTGGCCTAAATTACACCTAACAAACCTATAATAACCCTCTTTCTTTATATGTGGCTGGAAAACCACAAGTGACTATTGTAAGAACACTTCAGCATTTAAATTTGAATTAATCTTTTATGTCTCGTTCCATCGCTCGTTACCGTGATACTGGTAGCGTAGCTCGACGTCATGGAAGTGGACGGAAGAAAACAACATCATCAACAGAAATGGTTCGAAAATTAAAGAAGCGACTTGATTGAAACCCGCGTCGCAGTGGCCGAAAAATGGCTCGTGAGCTGAGCATATCGCAATATTCCATTCGGCAAATATTGAAAAATGAGTTCGCGTAAAGCCATTGAAATTGCAAAAAATACAAGAACTTACTCCGCAATAGAAAGAAAATAGACTTAAATAATAGAGAGCTTGGCCGAAAATGATGAACTGCCGAATTTGTTTTTTTTTTTCGATGAGAAAACATTCGTTGTCCAGCAGTTTGTAAACAAAAAATGGCCGTGTTTACCTGCCAAAGAGGTCAGCTGAAAATGTGCACCTTCGGTTGGCCACCAAAACTCAAGCGCCGACCCTGGTAATGGTGTGGACCGCCATAACAGCCGATGGTCGCCCTCTGCTCGTATTAATCGATCGTGACTTCATAATACGCAAACATTTTGGCCGCAGACCTTGGACATTCCAATAGGACTCAGCACAATCGCACTCAGCACGCGTCACCCAAGAATTGTTACAAAATGAGGATCCTCGCTTCATTTCCAGCGCACAATGGCCACCAAAATCTCCGGATACCAATCCGCTGGAGTATTGTGTCTGGAGTATTTTGGAAAGCAAGGTTGGTACTCAAAAATACCAAAGTGTCAATCACCTCAAGCAAGTGATTCGCCGGGAATGGCCAAGATACCGCAGAGCAGCATGTGACGGTTTGATTGTCCGCCATAATTCGTGCCAAATGTGACCAATTCGAACAAATCTAAACTTATTTTAAAATTTGATGCTATTTCCGACATGTTTTGCTTGCATTCCAGAAAATTTAAAAAAATGTAAAAATTATATCGTTTTACTTTGTTCAATATATAACAGTACCCCAAAATGTTCGGTATTTTGAAGGTTTTCGACCTAATTTCGTAACAAACCGCGTGTAACACAAATAAAGCCATCTTAACATGTTCAATTTTGGATGGATATTCCCATTAATTTCAATTGATATTTTAGATTCTCAGTAAGAAGTTTGGCTACCCTCAAAAAACAGTTATACATTCATCTAAAATATTTTATATCCCCAATATAAAAGTATCCCTTCATGAAACTCATATTTTCATATTGCGAATGTATACATCATAGTGGAGGAAACTGGGATGGAACTGGTTCGTTTTTACTGTTAAGTCGTCACAAGCAAGGCAATTTTCACATGGTCATTTTTTACTAGGCCCTATTACATTATTTAGCAGAAAGGCATAAAAAACCACTCCAACTCCTCCCTTCGAGGTGGCTAAATTTAGATTTATCCTCATCAAAAACGCACACAATTTCCAATTAAAAACTTATTTTCTTCCACAGCTCGCAGTCGGGCATATGTACCTTATTAAAATGTCTTTTAGTGTTTGTATTGCGCAGCGAATCAAATGCGAAACTAAAGTGCAAACAAACAAAAGCAACAAAACTTTTCAATTTCCCATTCTACTTTTTCGCTTTCCGGTCGGTGTAAATGCTGGTGCTGTTTTGTTGTTGTTCCGGCTGCTGCTGTTGTTGTTGCGTTGATAATTTATTTGTTTGTATGAAGTAACTGTGATTTTAAAACTTGTGGCATTATTTAAGAAAGTTTTTTCTCTCGGTTCCTCATAAGCATATGTCTGAATGTTGAAAACGGGAGTGTGTACACCCATACATACATGCGTATGTAATTGAGTTTGTGTGTGTGTGAGTGTAATTGTATATCATGAATATCACATAAAGTCGCGAGAGCAGTTCTGGTCTCCCTCCTCCAAATATCAAAGAAACTTATTCCCCTGAAGTAATTACATGGCGAGTTTTATCCCCCGCTCCCTCAGGTTGGCAAGTTTTGTGTTATTTGCTTTGTATGTCTTTCTTTTGAGCTGGGTTTTCGTCTGTAGTTTTTGCTCTGAATTTTAGGTAAATACAGGAAATTGTTTTGAGCATTCCTTAAAAATGAAAATCTTTATATTTATTTCGTACAGAATGTAGACGAAAAATTTGTGTTGTGACATTGCTGTTGGAAAAAAACAAAAGGAATTTTGCAAATGGAATTTTATTTTGCCAGCAGTAGCAACATAACATAGTCTAGGAGGCATGAATGTCTTTGCAAATTCCTTAAATTCCCATAGAAAATGATATTATTGGAATATAATGTGATTATGATTTCATGAATCATAATCATGTTTTTCCATTGAGCAATTACCCATCTTCTCCCACGCCTAGCCATGAAGAAATCATCTTACAACATCTCTGCTCTGTTTTATTTTTCTTGATGTTTGTGTTTCTTTTTTTCCTTTTCTTGGGTTTTGCACGCAAGTAACGCATTTGCTGGCAGAAAAAAATTACAAAAATTTACTTTAGTTTCCTTTACCATTGTGTATGTGTGTGTGAACAACAAAAAGTTCAAAAGTTAATGTTGCAAAAATAGAGAAGTTTTAATTTAATAGATGTTGTTTCTAAAACCTTGCATGTGTGCTGCTAATAAATAGAAAGAGAACAAACTTGCTGATATTATTTGTAGCTGTTGACTTGAAAACATGCAACAGAATTAAATAATTGCATGTGGTATACATTTGCGCTCTGCACAAGGGAGGGCATATATTTTTTGTCATTTTGTTTGCAAAATCTCGAGAATGAGACCCAATGAAGAATACGTGGGTATATAGTGTTATACAGGGTTGCCCATATTCGGCGGACCCATGTCGTCATCTTCGGCATTTCGATGACTCTTTGGGCCCATTCCAATCGACGAGGCTTGTCCGCAGGCAACATTCTTTGCGTCAATCAAATCAATGCGAATAATCCGTTGTAAAGTGGACCGAGTCATGCCCAACTGCTGAGAACGGCGTTTTTGGGATGTTCTTGGGGACCTCTCAACACTGGCTCGTACGGCAGCGATATTCTCGGCCGATCGCCTTGGTCGACTTTTATATGGCCTCTTTGGAGTAGAAAGAGCCTTTCCAGTCGAAAATGTTTCGTACACACGCTTAATGGTGTTCTTAGAAGGCGCACTTCTCACATTTTTTAATGTTTTAAAAGTACGTTGAGTTTTCACAATTGACTTCTTCTGTAAAAATCTGCTTGGACTGACGCTTCAAACGCGGTATGTCATTAAGCGATGTGACATCTCTGTCAAAAGTTAGGGCGTTGCCAGATGGGTCCATCGAATATGGGCAACCCTGTACTCCAAGTGTATTTAGCCCTAACAGTCATTAAGAACGTTTTCAGCTTTTTTGTTACTCCACCCAGAGACCTTCAATGTGATTGTGTTGACAAATGTAGCTGTGTTTGGAAAAGAAAAAAAAAAAACATAGCAAAAATTAATAAAAATATTCACATCTCCTATGTGGTGTTAAGAGCAATCTCTGTATAACTCCTGTTCTAGAGAAAAAAATAAGAAATAAACCTTGGAATAAGCATCGAGATTTCTTGATTTTGATCACCTAAAGTTCGAAGTATTCTGCGGATAAGAATAGGACAGTTTAATATAATGTGGTATGTCGTCTTCTCATTTTATTCTCTCCACCATACATAATATGGAGGGTATATCAAGATGGTCATATCGTGTGTAACTCATCTAAATAATAATTTTAGACATAACAAAGTATATATATTCTTGATCAACGTAAAATTCCGTCCGTCCGTCCGTCTGTGGAAATCACGCTACATTCAAAACGAATTAAATTACGAAGCTAAAACTTTGCACAGATCAGGCGAAGAAGGGCTATATCGGTCCCAATATCATATAGCCCCCATATATCGTTAACCCCGATATTCGGTATTTTGATTTTTTTGACGATATTTGAAGATTTTAGGGACATTATTCATCGGAGTTGTTTCAAATTTTGTATTTAAAATTAGTAATGAGTAATACAGCCTGTGACAAAAAATTGTCTATGCAGGTCTAGGTCTTCGTATAGCCCGATATAACGGTAAGTCCCTATTATATTCGGTGTTTTGATGATTTTAGCTACATTATTCACAGGATTTTTTTCAAGTTTCGTATTTGAATATAGCAATGGCTTATGACAAATGTTGCCTATGCAGGTCCATGTCTTCATATAGACCCCAACATAACGCCTATATTCGGTATTTGTAAGATTTTAACAGAGTTCTTAACGCATTTTATTTATTTATTTACTTATTTTGACAATTTCCAAATTCGTTGCAAATGGTGGAGGGCATTCAAAGTTCGGCTGAACTTACGGCGTTTTATACATATTTGCCCCTTTTGCGACCAACGCTAAATTCCATCCCTTCATAATTATTGTATTTTATACTGCCATCACCTCTAACCTTCTGAAAATGTCTAGGACAAGTCAGTATAATAAATAAGTCCAACTTCTGTATTGAAAATAAAAATCGAAAGAAAATTCCGCATGGAATTTGTTAACATAATTCTACATCCCATACAAAAAAGATCGAACATCCCCAAAGGACAAGGTACGAGTGAAATGTTTGTGTTTCTCGGTTATATTTTTTGGAATATTATTCTATCTGGATCTTGGCATTTTCAAAGCTATTACCAAGTTCTCTACGCTTACCTACTACCAAGCAAACTCACTGCTCCTGACGTACTTGACGCTCTAGACAATTCCCTGGGCTTTGCACATTCTTAGGAACTCCCTCAGCATGGAAAACTATACGTCCTTGGAAAGATCACTACCCTTACTAAGTTCCCTGACTCCCATTCAGTATTTATAGTCTAAGCTAGCCTACTATGATTATGTCGTTCAAACTCTTAACAAGCTCCATTTGCTCAGGGCACACCGTTAGTTCTTAGCAAGCTTCCTACGCCTAGAAGAGGGTTTTCTACTCTTTTCCCAAGTTACTTATGCTTAGTTCGACCTTATGAGAGCTCTCTGCATTACGAAGGACCTATGTTCGTGGCAAAACACCCTTCGCCAGATACTAATCCTGCTCTTTAAAAGATCTCAACCTTTTTAAGCTCTTAAGAATCGTCTTGAATTTTTCGTGCTCCATATTAATTTAAAGTTCCCTAGTCTCGAACAATCTACACTCGTAGCAAGGTCCCAAGTCCTTGCACTACTTAAGCCCTTAAAAAGATGCCGTACTTAGAACGCTTTACACCCCCTTTTTCTTCGATTCAGAAACCACATTATCCTCGTATCAATAGCAACCTATTTATATAGAAGCCGATAGAAAATACTCCTGTAGTCTCTGAGCCTTCAGGGAGTCCATTACTCCCAAGAAGAGTACATCAGCTGCATAAACACAGAAATGAGGAGTAGAGCTCCATTAACCAGTTCCAAAATCTAAGAAGCGAAATCACCATATTCCATATTCCTTAAAAATAATACATTCTTATTTTAGTCCTGACAAAAAAGAACATATTATAAAGAGACTAAATCGTTTGAGAAAAGTGGCTTAGAAAGGGTATGAGGATTTTCTTTTATTGAGAATAAGACCTACAGGCCCTGTTAGCTTTCAACTTTTCCATTGCAGTTCAATAATAATGGCATAGATTCAATTCCCTTGTAAAACTTGTTTTTCGTACTTTATTCTGGCTATCGGGCTTTCAAGTAGGAAGATCGCTTTCTTTTCCAAACAGAAAGAGCTAATTCAGTATTAATATACTAAAAGTTGAAACCAATTTTGCAATATGTTCAGTCTCAACAGCCTTTTTCAAGAGCTTTAAATTGATTTTAAACTTATGGAATATTTTTAACCTTCTTCTGCACGGTTTTTTTTTAAATTTTTTGCTGTAATTTTGTATTTTAATACATGAAACATCCATAGGAGAATTCTTACCGCAACTTTATACACCAAGACCTCCAAGCCTCGCTTTTGCCTTTTACCACTCTCTAATTTGAATAAATACTTTATATTTCAGAATTCTGAGAAACAATCCATTTTCTTGGGGTTAATACAGATATGCTGAAAGTGAGAATTTTTATGCTAAGCAATAGATTAAACATCCACAAAGATTTATGACACCTTATTAATGCTAATTGCGTCTAAATGATATTATGCGATAAAAATTAACTGTACTTTTCAATCCAACTTACATTTTATACCCTACAACACTATGTGTTGGGGGTATTATAAGTTTGATTGGGCCAAAAATTATGTAACACCTCGAAATATTGGTTTCCCACATAGGAAAGTATATATGGATCTTCCTAGCTCGCCGAGCTGAGTCGATCTAGCTATGTATGTCCGTCTGTCCGTCTGTCCATGTTAATTTGTAATCACTCTACAGGTCGTAATTATGGCCCGATCTTCACGAAATTTAGAATGTAGGTGGGGTTGAGGTCAGAATAGAACCCTATTTCTTTTGGAGATGATCGCCAAATGTTTAGGGGTTGAAATGGACCAAATACTGAAAAAATGTCGGATTTTGCTGTAGCTATACAGGTCGCAATTATAGACTAATCAACGCGGAAATTCGCATGTAGCTAGAGTTTAGGGCTGGCAAGAAGCCTACCAATTTGGGTGGTCATCGGATAACATTTAGCGGATAAAATAGACCATATCTTTTTTGTTGAAAAAATTCAAAATTTTTCATTAAACCGCGAATATTTTAAATCCCGGCGAAATCACGAAGCCATGACAAGTTTACTTCTGATCTTTACATTGATGCTAACATCCAACAAAACGGATATATAGCAAAATATGTGCGATAAATATGTCTTTCAAAGAAGATATGCTTGAAAGATCTCTTATATGTCGAGAACGGCTGAACTGATTTCGACAGTTCTCATTAATTCAGAATGGCCTCTTGGCAGGAAAGAAAAAACGTCTAAAAAATCGCATAAAAATATCTCTCTAAAGATGAAAATATTGATTTTGTAAAATTTTTCATATTTTTTTTCAATTTTGTCATATTTTTGGCATATTTTCATTTTGAATTAAACATTTGGTAATATTTCTACAGCTAACAAAACTAAGTAGTTAGAATATCAGGATATCATATACAGATCGCATATATGGCCCGATCCTTACGAAATTTTGCATTGGGATAAGATGAGGGTCAGAATAGAAGCCTACTCTTTTTGGAAATGATCGCCATATATTTAGGGGTTGAAATGGACCAAAAAACTGCAAAATTTGTCAACAAGTCGTAATTATTGCCCGATCCTCACGCACATTTGGATGGGGGTTACCGGACATTGCAAATAGTAGTTTGCCAACTTTTGTAGACAAAATACGAAAATGTCCATTCCGGTGACATTTTGGAGAATTCACAAATACAGGAAAGACGCACTTCTGACTATTTCGTTAACGCTGATTTCGTTGCGTTTCAATCAAAAACCAATAATAAATGTTAATCTTTTGCCACGTCTGAGGGATTATAGGTCTTTGGGAAATATTGGTTCCAGATCTACGTGCAACATCTACCAACAAATTGGAAATGAGCAAATTAGTTTAAGTTGCTATTATTCGAAAATTAGAGAACGAAACCTGATGGCTTTCTTTTATTATTTGTCACAATATCTTGTGGAATTCTTTCGAGTATCTCGCCTATATCGTTTATCTCTCTAGTATCGAGTATCTCTCGTGTATCGTTTATTATAGTGTTGTAGGGTATTCAACGGTCGGCCCCGCTCGACTGTAGCCTTTGCTTACTTGTTTTAATTTTAATTTGCAATCAATTCTTTAAACACGATTTCCCTTATTACCATTTCATTTAGTTTAAGGTTCCTTACACAATTTACATGTGCTTGCAAATCAATATTATAATGCTCTATCGTAGCCCCAAAGAAGTTTTAATTGAATTTGACCAGTGACCAGAAGACCGCACATTCAAATTCCACACAAATACCAATGGCATACGTACGCACACACACACACATGTACAGTTGCGGTCAAAAAAATAGCAGCGCACCCTATCATCAATAATTCATGCTTGTATTTTCTAACCTGTGCTTTTTTTTAATTCCACTACTGTATTAACCGTTATAGTATGTGAGTGCAAAACAAAACGAGTAATAATTTTGACATTTTTATTGCACTTGTTGTTGTATTATTGGATAGTTTCAAATAGTCCACTTATTAATGCAGTCTAAAAAATAGCAGCAGGTTATCAAAATCAGAAAATATCTTTAAAATCTCAAATTTTTCTTAATCAATCGAATTAAAAAGTAAGGAAATATACAAATTGTTGTGTTTTTAAATATAATTAGTTTTTTTTTTTCTTGGTAAGTGGGACGAGGAAAGCACTGCAGTGAAGATACCCGGCGTTTGATAAAAAAATTAATATTAGAAGGGAAAACTTACAAAGAAATACAACATTTGTTGAACTGTTCTGCCAAAATGATCAGAAACGCAAAAATATATGAAAAGAAAATCGAAACTAGAGGTAGAAAGTCTGTGGTGTCAGAAAAAACCAGACGGATGATAAAAAATGCTAGCACCAAAAATCCGTTAGTGCCCGCCACAGAAATAAGAGACAGTGTTTGTCCTTCTGTTAGTGTAGAAACTGTTCGCAGAGTATTACGCGAAAACAATCTGTATGCACGGAGTCCGAGAAAGGTGCCACTATTGAAAAAAATACACGTCACAAAGCGATTGAAGTTTGCAAAATCACATATTGAATGGCCAATTGAAAAATGGAGAAACATATTATGGTCGGATGAGTCAAAAATTGTTTTATATGGTGGTACTGGTTCCCGACAGTATGTAAGACGTCCACAAAATAAAGAATATGATCCTAGATATACAACTAAAACGGTCAAACATGGCGGATCAAATGTGATGGTTTGGGCATGTTTCTCGTACTACGGAGTAGGGCCAATTTTTTGGATCAAAAATACAATGAATGCCACTCAATACGTTGAAATATTGCAAAATATTATGCTTCCATATGCGGAAGATGAAATGCCTTTAAAATGGACATTTCAACAGGATAATGATCCAAAACACACCAGCCGCTTAGCAAAACAGTGGTTTCAGGACAACAAGATAGATCTCATGGAATGGCCCGCTCAGTCACCGGATCTAAATCCAATTGAAAATTTGTGGTGCGATATAAAAAAGGAGGTGGCCATAGACAAACCCAAAAATAATAATGAACTATGGAGCGTAATTCAAGGAGCCTGGCTAAAAATTCCATGCGAAAGATGCCAACATTTGGTCACTTCAATGAAACGTCGCTGTGAAGCAGTGATACGCAACAAAGGTTTTGCAACAAAGTATTAATTTCTAGGGAATAATGCACTTTACATTAATAATAAGGTTTACAGTTTAATAGAAGGAAATTAAATGAATTTATGTTAAGTTTTTATTACAACTGCTATTTTTTTGACCGACTTCATTTCGAAAATGAGTTCTATTTAACACAATATTTTGAAAAAACAAAACTTTTCGGTTTTATTACAATATAAATAATAAATGATAATGTAATACCATTAAATATTGCAACGAACATTACGCCATTTCAAAGAAAAAATTGGGTTTCTTAAGTAGGAATATTTCAATGCATTGCGCTGCTTTTTTTTTTGACCGCAGCTGTATGTATGTATTCCATATCTCTAACATAAATATTGTCCAACTCTAAATCAATTCAATTTAAGTCTATTATCAGGTGATAAGTTCATACCTGGCTGTGTGTACTCACTGACTTGTTCACACACTCCCTGACTCACTCACTTCCACACCAGTTGAGAAAGTTGCTTCCATGATCGCAAGAAACGGAAACTGTTGCAAAATTAAACCAGTTCAATTTATCGTTTGTTTGCCTGTTTAAGACTGACCATTTAAGATTACGACCACTGCCAGATTGGACGACATTCATTCTCATTTCGAAGTCGAAATCTAAAAGCTATCAAGTGGTGGAACAATTGTAGGTAGCAGTCGCCTTGGCCCAGGCAACGGCAAATAAATTATAACGATTTAAATATTTAATTACTAACTGTCTAGAACAGAAGTACTTTTAATAATACAACATTAAATGAACATTGCCTCTGAGATGATGTGGATGAAGATGGTGACGAGGACTAGTGATCGATGCAATTAATTGTATGGAACCATTTCTACTACTACTACAACAGTAGTGTCAAATTAAAATGAGCAAGCTAGACAAAGAGCATTTTCAATGAATTGCATTGATTGAGTTCAATTATTTGAGAGACAGAAAACATTAATCAAGGATTGAATTTAGGGCCAAAACATTGCCAAAAATAGATTTGAATAAAATATAATAAGTTTTCTTCAAAATATTAAGTCTATAAATTGATTATGATCTAAGTTTGATTAAAATTTGAAAATGTTTCTGCCATAAATGTTCCATCTTTGCTTGGGTTTGGGTAAGAATTTGAGAAGAAAAAAAAATTAAAAGTTTTTTTAAACCTAAATTAATATTTTTTATGTTGCATATTAAGTATTCAAACTTCTTTTCTTCATGATTAAATTTGACTTAGAATACTTCATTTTTTCACACTTGTCACAAAACATGAAGTGTAAATTAAGATATTGACTTAGAATGGAAACTTCTCAAATAACCAGTAAAGAATGTAAACTCATAATTATACCCTCATCGATGTGCATCATCGATTTGAGACTCTAGATCTCTTTGGACCAAACCAATTTCAGGACATTTGGATCGGTCTATAGATGTCCGTCCGTCTGGCTGGTGTGTACGATAACTCTAGAAGTGAGTATCCGATTTGTTCCAAACTTGGTACATCGTATTATTATTATTAAACTTAGATCGAGTTCGGAGATGGACAATATCGAAATTAAAAAAAGAGAAAGAATAATCCTATTTTGCCCAAACTTTGCAAATCCTAATATTTTCATCAGTGCTAGGTCAGGTGAGAAAATTGACAATAAGAGTCCGATTGTCTTCAAATTTCACACATCATTACATAACCCAAAGTCTTGTGTGAAGATGGAACCTCCTCCACAAAAGGTCTAAGTTTGAAGAACAATAAGTAAAAAAGCAGCTAAGTACGGCCGGACTAAACTTTTAATACCCTCCACCATTTGGAAGGAACTTGAAAATTTTCAAAAAACTTCCGGAAACGACCACTTAAATGAAAACTGTTAAATGGAGATTATACGAAGACGTGGACCATTATGAACTTCAAATAACAAATTCCGTTTAATAATGTAGCTAAAATCATCAAAATACCTAATATCGGGAGGTACCGTTATATGGGGGCTATACGAAAACGTGAACAGAAATGGCCCATTTTCGAACCTATCCTGCCCACTACTAAACTATGAATGTATGCAAAATGTTAGCCTTCAGACAAATGTTACAACAGACAGGGAGACAGACGGACGTCGCTAGATTCAATTTTATGCTGATCCAGAATATATATATATATTCTTTGTAGGGTCTATTATGAATATTTCGAGGAGTTACAAACGGAATGACAAAGTTGATATAGCCTCCATAGAATGGTGAAGGGTATACAAATATTGCGTTTGACTTTGTTGCAGTTTTTCATCTCACACTGTATGTGAAGGTTTTACTATAGCCCCCCATTGGAAGGTACATCCCGATATTTGGTATTTTGACGATTAAAGCCACATTTTCTAACGGAATTACTTAATATTCAGTATTTGGATTCTTTAATGGGTTCTTCTGCTCCTATTGAACGATTTTCAAATAAGTCAACGTTTTTCTATAGTCCCTTTCCTTTCGATATTCGATATTTTGATCATTGTAGCTAAATTTTTTACAGAACTTTTTGAAATTTGGATTGGATGTTTCTAATAACAGAAATGACGCTTACCCCTCTAATACTGGAATTTCAGAATTTACAGACATATTTTTACATGAATTACCTTACCTGGAGGTCATTGAAAGTTCGATCTGGCCAAACTTAACTTCCCCTGACTTTTTTTTATGACCTCATTAAACCTCAGAAATCATTTCAATGATTTTATCGACACGGAAGACGAAAACGATGGTAAAGCTAATGCTGCGAAATAACTCTGAACCCTTGCTATTCCAAAACGTCATCTGTAAATGAAGACACAAAACTGAACTGTCTAAGTTCTTTGTTAATTGTCTAATGAGCTATATAATTTAATATCATTGAAGCCGGTTGAAAGCAGCTATTAATGTATGACATAATATAAGAAAAATAATATACATAACTATACAAAAAATCCAAAATATTTTTTCTATTACTGATACAAATTTATATAAAAATCAAATTTCAATCTTAAATAAATTTAAAATTTTTTTGCTGTATGTTCAAAGACAGTCTATCATATATCTTCATATAAAGATGTCAACATAATTCATTTGTCTTTCTAAAGATACAGTGATAAATGTTTCATTTAACAAAGAATCTAAGTTGCCTCGGGTTCACAGCAGATATAATTTATTATGAAATACAATAAAATACCTTTCCCATTGCATAGTTACTTGATTTCGAAATATTAGTTTAAAACTATTTCCCACATATATTTGAATTTAAATTTATCATAATGTGTATGCAAATGGAAGTATATTTTTAAAGCAACTATATGGGAAATCGTCATTATTCATGTTTCATTTGAAAGCAAAGACTGTTTATTCCAAATACTAATTTGTTATTTTTTTCTTTTGAATAAATGATAGCCCCCTAGAAACAGTTAGCAAATTTAATTTTTACGAAAACAAAAATCTTCTGCACATTCAGTAACTCCTTTCGATTTCCATCTTCATCAATGACATTTTATTATTACTGATATCCATTGTGCCCTTCTTCAAATAACCAGGCAATGAGCATGATTTGCATTTCTGGGCATTCATCAAATTCTATGGCCAAGTGAATGCCGCTTTGAAGACCCTCAAAAATCACTTTTATTTTCAATACCTCATTTTTTAATTAAAGTTGATCATTTCATGATTCACTAAAAGTCACAAAAAGTTTATTTTTCTTTACAATTTAAATACCTCAACCAATCAAATTTCGTACGCCTTTAAAATCATTTCATTTCAATTGAAATCGATAGCGTGGTCTACTAGACAAACGTACCTGGGTATGTATGTGTGTACATTCACGCTGCCGCTTCTTCTGATTAAAAGTAAATCTTAGGTTTTGTACTAGAAATGACTTGGCGAGATGTTAAGCGGCATTAATGCCGGCCGCTCTGAAATGGCAACATCTTTGGGAATGCTGATGCAGCCATTGAATGAATGTGGGGATGATGCGTGCAGAGGTGGTAATATATATGTTTAAATGTATGTAGTTTTAATCGCAGGCAATAAGAGTTGTTGTATATTTTGGTTGTATATATAGATGGCTGTGTGCGATTGGAGTTGGCTTAGATTAAATTGGGGATCTAAAATTTATTTCTGAGTAGTGTAGTAAAATGCATTTAATAAATAGCCCATTCAAAAATTCGAGCTAAATATAGAAAACCCAATATAGAAGCTATACTTTTTGTCATATGCCATAATCCATAAGTTTTGTTGAATGAAAGCAAAAAATGTCGGAAATAGCATCAAATTTTACAATAAGTTTAAATTTGTTCGAATTGGTATGACCGATATAGCTCATCTTCGAACTTGACGGGCTATTTTAATACAATTTCGCACCAAATTTGATGTCTTGGACATTAAACCAACCCCACGCTCACGTAGAAAATATGTATCGTCCAGCGTTAATGATGGCCATCAATAATCGATTCGTCGCCGTTCACAGCAATTGGGTCCCTGCAACTCAATAACAATATAATACAATACAATAAAATACAGCTGGTGACGAACGACCTACTGAAGCCGAACGATCTTACGCAAAGTAATATTTTTGGTTGATGGACTCGTGGAAAGTGGGCCGAAGATCCACTTTTTCGGTCGAAAAATTGTGTTCAGCGACAAAGCTCACTTTTGGCTCAGTGGGTGAAGCATCCAGAAAAAGTCTCAGCTTGGTGCGGTTTATGGGCCGGTGAAATTATTGTACCGTATTTTTTCAAAGAGGCAGCGAATCTGATCATCCCTCTCAAAAAATTAGCAGTATGGATACAGGTTTCAATATGGCGTCTTTAGAACTGATTCCTCAATTTGTGGTCCTTGTCAAATGTTTAACCGAATGGGCTGCAATTTAGTATTCTGGGGCTTGTGGAAAACTGTTTATCAAAAATATTCATTATTTAAAGATATTGGCACATCGTTTTTCTTCAATTCCTGACTATTTATATTTTAAAGTACTTGAGCAATTAAGAATCATATTCCGAAAAGTTGTGTCCATTGATAATATCGTTATTAGGTTCACCTTGGACAACAAAAGATCCTTCTCGAAATATTGGAAATTGAATTAGGAAGGCTGTGAATTTCCCAGGCAATTTTTGATATGATTTTAACAACTTACAAATCAACCTACTAACCCATTAGTTCCACATCTAAGGTTCTTACTAAGGAAGGGGTCACCAGATGTAGCAAACAATTAGATTTTATTTACAAACTCATACAGTCCACGGTAAAATACTCGTTAGAACTTCTACAATAGCTTGTGATTGGGCGCCATATCCCTTAAAATAATTTTAAGATTTTAGATTTTAATTTTTTTTTTTAATTTTTTTATTTTCCCAATTTTTATAAGAATAACATTTCATTTTGTCGCAATTGTTGTTAAAAATACAGATTATTAATAATAAATTAAGTCTTAAGTCTTGCCTTGCGTAGCAAAGCAATAATCACATAACTATTCGCTGATGGATTGTCTTAGCCTAAACGACGGGGAAATGGTGTAATTGTGGGCAAACCATATTTCGGTGGACGGGGAGTTGTGGAGCCCAAATAAATATCGAAACCATTCAAACTGTAATTTATGGTTGAGCTGGAGGCAGCCGAGGAGATGGTGTTCTTGGCCTTTTTCTGGGCAACCTTTGCAACAACTTGATTTGTGATTCTGCTTTCAATGTTGCTGATGACATGTTGCATGGTTATTGGCTTCGATTTGGCAACATCGGCAACATGTTTGTGGGCCAACGATTGTTTGGTGTATTGTTTAACTTCCTTTGAAGGTTTTTTCGTTGGTTTCGATAATTCGATGGGTTTTTGTGTGTAGGACGAGGTGGCGGTGGTAAAGGTGGTGCTGGTGGTGGTTGTAGCTGCCTCTCCAGATTGTTTATGTTTATCCTCCGCCTTTTCAATTTTAGGTTCAAATAGAGGTGGCAATAAAGCTTCAATCGATAGTTCAGGTACGACAGGCTTTGCCGTTGTCGTTGGTTTCCTTGTTGTAGTCGTTGTTGCTATTGTTGTCCTCTTCGTCGTTGGTTTTTTGGTGGTAGTAGTAGTGGTGCTCGTGGTGGATGTGACAGGAGTCTTAGTCGTTTTAACAGCATCTTGTGGCTTATCTTCGAGTGGCGGCAACAACATATTGGATGGTTCTATAACCGTTTTGGTGGCAGTTTTGCCATTTATTGCCGTCACGAGACAATTTACAGTCACAGCTGCGATTAATACCTGAAAAGAAGTAGGGGAAAAGGAAGAACGTAAGAAACCAATGAAAAAAGAAGACAATTTTTTTAAATAGCATATCACTTGTAAACTGTGGTAAATTGTATACAACAAAATTGTAGTTTTCAAAATCACATAAATATTTTGGAGCGTTACAGTGACTCAAGGACTGGTTTAGGGTATTGGAATATAAACATTAAAGAAGACATGTAACAAGAATAAGGCTAATTGATAACCAACATTTTCGTATATAAAATATATAAAAGTGGGGAAACGTTTTTGGTGAAACTTTATATGAATTGCGTACATTTAAAAAAAAAACTAGCCCCATTGTTACCACGAAGAAATTTAGGTCTCGACCTCAGATTCTTTGCTTTGTTAAAAGTTAGGGCAAAACCAACTTCATTTAAGATTAAAATTTTCAAATAAAAACTCAGGGGAAACATCATAATTAATGTCTTGACATAACTTTAGATGTAGAACTATTGAGCAGATGTGGAATTTCCAAATTTTTATGTTTTCATTTTAATTCTATTGTCATTGATCTAGATACGGGAATTTTAATTATTATATAATTAGTAAAATAACTTAATTAAAAATTCATTATACATATTCATTGTCCCTAAACAAAAAGTCGTAAAATTCTTTTCATCATCATAACATCTCTTTCACCAATAACTGAAAAAAAGTGGGACAACTATGACAGGCAAATTCAGATTTCAGGTTTGAAATTATGCAAATTTTTTTATGGAAAGATATTTTTCTTTTTTTGCAGAAACTGGATCCATTATCCATAGAATGTTGTATTCTTTACTACATTGTCTTGGAATTTTAAGCATAGAGCTTATCTACATATTCCTTTTTCAAAAACCCATTCAATATGAAAAGAATCGACTATTATACTTGATAACCTAGTTTCACATTTTTGCAGACAATCTTTGCTACTGAAGAACACATTTAAAATTCTGTTCGCTGGATTTGTTGATTCGATCTCCCTATAGAACTCACATGTGGTGGTGGTGGAAAATTAAATTGATATACCACTTCGTTGATCGAAAGCCAGACTTTTCCAGATATATATTTCACCATTTAGTAGATCATCGTTGTTTTGTAGAAGATTATATTTGGGCTAAAATTAGAATAGATCGTCTATCTGAAAAGTATGACTTTTGACAAAGTATGTTAATAAATCGTAAGGAATCCACACTAGCATTTTAGCAGAAAAATCGTCAGTTTTTCATATATAGTATTTTTTCCTTTGAACTCCAGTTCTAAAGGGTGAGATAAAAAAAAACTGCAACCAACTTCAGACAGATGTCATTTCTAAGCCACTCGTCCGATAGCTACTTAAATTATTCCAGTGACAGCTCATTATATTGTTTAACAGCGTACAACAGCATTTTGGTGAGAATTTTCCAGTAAACAAGTTATTCGTGATTCAAGCGTGATAAAGTGATTTCTTTATATTTGGCTGGAAAACCACAAGTGGCTATCGTTACATTACTCCAGAATTTAAATGTGAATAAATCTTTTGTGTCTCGTACCATCGCTCGTTACCGTGATACTGGTAGCATTGCCCGACATATGTCAAGGAAGTGGACGGAAGAAAACAGCATCATCAGCAGAAATGGTTCGAAAAGTAAAGAAGCGACTTGATCGAAACCTGCGTCGCAGTGGCCATTCGGCAAATATTGAAAAATGAGCTCGAGGTAAAGTCATTGAAATTCCAAAAAGTGCAAGAACTTTTCAGAAGGAAAATAGACTCAAAAGAGATAAAGAGTTGCTTCGCTTGGCCGAAAGTAGTGAATAACCTAATTTGATTTTCTCCGATAAGAAAACGTTCTTTGACCAGCAGTTTGTAAACAAACAAAATGATCGTGATTACTTGCCAAAGAGGTCAGATGAAAATGTGTACCTTCGGTTGGTCACCAGAACTCGAGTGCCGGCCATGGTGGTAATGTGGGCCGCCATAACCGCCGATGGTCGCTCTCTGCTCGTATGAATTGACCGTGGCATCAGAATAAATGCCGAATATTATCGCGAAAATATTCTGAACATTCGGGCAGCGTGTGACGGTTTCATTGGCCGATCATAATTCGTTCCAAAGGAGACAAATTTGAACAAATCTAATCTTATTCTAAAATTTGATGCTATTTCCGACGTTTTTTGCTTTCATTTAATAAAATTTAAAACAAATTTAAAAATTATGGCGTTTGTCTTTGTTGTATTTTTATACCCTCCACCTTTGAAAGGAGGGTATATTAACTTTGTCACTCCGTTTGTAACATCCTTAAATATTCGTCGTAGACCTCATAAAGTATATATATATATTCATAATTAGCATAAAAATCTAAGTCGATTTAACGAGGTCCGTCTGTCTGTCTGTACGTCTGTCTGTCTGTCCGTCTGTAGGTCTGTCTGTCTGTCCGTCTGTCTGTTGAAATCACGAAAAAGCCCCCATTATTTGACGTAGAGCGTCAAAATTTAGCAGAGCAATTTGTATTGTGTTTAGAATAGTTCGTATTGAAAATGAGATATATCGGTCCACGTTCTGGTATAGTCTCTATTAACAAAAACTAAATAACAACTTCCTCAATAAAATTTAGCAGAGCAATTTGTATTGTGTTTAGAATAGTTCGTATTGAAAATGAGATATATCGGTCTACGTTCTGGTATAGTCTCCATATAAAGGTACCTCCCGATATTCGGTATTTTGATGATTTATGCCACATTTTTTCACGGATTTGTCTGAAAATTGGAATTTGTAGGTCATGTCGAGTCCCTGTTCGTGTGGCAAAACATTGCATGTATAGGTCCACGTTTTGCTATAGCCCCCATATAAAGGTACCTCCCGATATTCGATATTTTGATGATTTATGCCATATTTTTCACTGATTTGTATAAATATTGGTGTTTGTGGGTCCTAACGAGTACCTGTGCGTGTAGCAAAACATTGCATGTATATGTCAACGTTTTGCTATGGCCCCAATATAAAGGTACCTCCCTATATTCGGTATTTTGATTGTTTTTGCCACATTTTTTACGGATTTGTCTAAAAAATGGTATTTGTTGGTCATAAGGGGTTCCAGCTCCGGTGGCAAAACATTGTATGTATAGTTCCACGTTTTGGTATAGCCCCCCATATAACGGTACCTCCCTATATTCGGTAATTTGATGATTTTTGCCACATTTTTTCAAGGATTTGTCTGAAACATTGTATGTATAGGTCCTCGTTTTTGTATAGCCCTATATAGCGGTTCCTCCCGATATTCGGTATTTTGATGATTTTTGGCACATTTTCCCACGAATATGTCTAAAACTTGGTATTAGTGGGTCATAATTGGTTATAATGTTTGCATTACCCTAAGGTGGAGGGTATTTAAAAGTTCGGCCCGACCGAACTTAATGTTTTTACTTATTTTTTATCTCACTCTGTGTAGTAGAATCTTATGATAAATAACATTCATCAAATATTTTAATAGACTCTGACCATCTTTAAAGTGGGGTTTTAACTATATTTTGAAAAACTGGCCAAAAAAAAAACATTGTTGACCCGCTTGGGAGTTGAAATTTCTGATCAAAATAATCCTTGTATTTTTAACTGCAATATTGGGAAAGACAATATATAACTAAAATGAACGAATTGCAAGGAATCTTTATCCGAAAAATTCCAAAAGTGAGAAAGCTGAGGAACATGCTCTCCATTTTGGTTACCTGTCTTCTATTTTTAGCTATACGAAAAATATTAATTTTGTCGCATAGTGTAATCTACTGAGTTTTTTTACAAATATAATTTGTGTTTCCCAGTGTAATTGAAAAGATACAATAATTAATTTGTGCTATGATCTTGAGTTTAAAAATTTGTTTAATGCTCTGGGGTTTTTTCTTTCAATAATTTTATTTCAAATCTTTTTCAATATCATACAAAGCTTACATTAATAATTTTTATTTTTTTTTATTGAATAACGCTTATCATTGTTCCTAATGATGATGCATCCATGCCATTGTTGCTTTGGTCTACTGTAATTGCTGATGGAGGTCATGGTCCAAAGTGACACCAGCACGTGTCTAAACAATTAAATAGAATTTTCAATTTTATGTCTTCGCAAACGACTAATGGTTTTGGAAACGAGAAAATAAATGTAATTTATTTTTTTTTTCATTTTAGATAAACAAATCGATATTGTGAAGAGTACATCTGTGTGTATTGACGAGCAATGTTATTGTATAAATATGTATACTAGGCATATGACTAACATTCATTGGGAACGATATGTCTCTATGTTTTTCTTTAGTAGTTTATTGAACCTATTGTCGCTCACTGACTTAACTAACACCAGACATTATCTCGCTGGCCATCTTTGTTCTTGCCTCTTGTTATGATCTGCTTTATTAATTGATTTTTTTTAATTTGTTAGTCAATTGTTTCTCTGTTCATTGTTTTTGCTGTCTCTCTCCTCACTTTTTGACAAGTTTCCATCTGACTGCTGTCTACGTCTCGAATGCATTAATTCGCCCCGTTAATTTATGCTAAATACGAAATGATAAGTTTTATTTGTTTTCTGTTTCGCATTTCCATTTGAATTGATGATGCTATCGATTCGATCGCAGAGGGAAAAAAGAAGTAACACCAGTGAGAAAGAAAAAACAACAACAGCACTTCACATATCCATATCTTGGCAGTAATCTTTCGTCTCCATATATATATGATTCGTACATTAACCTCTGACGCATTAAAGGTCGCCCGGCAGATGACAGCAAAATTTAGTGGATTTCGGAAAAAATGCACAGAACATCACTGTCATTCTTAGTTAATGCGAATAGTTTTCACCAATCATATTATTGGGTTTTTTTATTGTTATTAAGATAAGTTTTGTTGGAAATTAGTTGGGTGTTTTGTAGTTGTTTCGGCAGATATAGTCTTTATAAACTATTAATACTAATGATGATGATGAGAAATACGGGTGTTTTGATGTGTAGATTTCAAACAAACTTGAACCTGAATCATGTGGGATGATTATGTTAGGATTATTTTTCTACCCTCTCTGAAACTATTTCCAGTATGTATATAAGTTGTCAATAAAGTATAACAAGCTATTAACAAAAAACTAAATAACAACTTCCTCAATAAATAAACGAAGCTATTAAAATCAAATTTCGAACATTTAAATTAGTCTTTTAAATTTTAATAAATATTGACAAATGATGTTCGTGTCTGGCGATTTTGAGATATCCACGGAGTGTGTACGTGATAAACTGAAATAGTTTAAATTTTATTGTAAAAATAAGTAATAAATGACTTTTAGCGGGCTACACAACCCTTGGTATACCCTTTACCACTTTACCAATACATTAAATTGCCAGAGAGCCAACACTCTTGGAAAAAGGCAGTTATTTATAAAGCGATTGTGGGAGTTCTTGTTCACTCCTTAATAAAACTGTGCAACACAAAAAAGTAATTACAGGAAAATCCAACAGATTATTAAAGTAGAGCTAAACAAGAAGACACTTGTATTGGCGTTATGAAAGTTTTTAATTCAAAGTAACCTAAATATAGAAGGAAGTCCCTCCCATTCAACACTTTTGGAAATTAAGATTACTTATTATACCCTCCACCATTCTATGGAAGATATATTAATTTTGCCATTCCATTTGTAACTCCATTTGTAAAAAAGTATATATATTCTGGATCAGCGTAAAATTCTAAGGCTATCTAGCGTTGTCAGTCTGTCTGTTGTAATCACGCTTTCTTTCGAATGAATTAAAGGAAGTTTTCAGAAAATTTTCAAGTTTCATCCAAACGGAGGTGGGTAATAAAATTTCGGCCCGACCGAACTTCGCTACTTTTTACTTGTTTGGATTAAAGCTGCTCGGAATCCGTGTGTTTTAGGTAAAAGTTTCTTTGGAATATTGCAATTAAAAATACAAAAAAAAAACATAGTCAAAATGTTTAACCCTCAAGCGAATCTCTAACTGGATATTTTTGGCCTTTTTTCAAAATATGGAATATTGCAATAAAAATAGAAAAAAAAAATTGGTTGAAATGTTAAACCCAAAATTTATGTATAAAAATTAAGTGTTGGTTCCTTACTGTTAATTTAACAAGAGTCATAAGTGGGCCAAATGTCAAAGTACGAAATATTCTAGATCATTGGGAATCTCTGAACAAAATAAACTTGTATGTTCAAAAATTTTCATAAAAAATATCATCAATTTATTCCGAGGGTCTTGGTCATATTTGTATCAAACTTGGGTTAGGTGCAAAAATTGAAAATATCTTCCCAACAAAGATAGAAAATTTTGATAAGTCATGACAAGCACAAAATTGGAAGTTTCCTCACATTTTATAAATTGAGTACTTTTGGTAGCATCCCCACAACATTTTTGAAAATTATTACAAAAGTTAAAGGAAGTATCCGTGTTGATTTAAACCTCGAACATGTTAAATTGATTTTCGAATTTATGCTAGGTCTTTCAAAAATATTGATAGAAGTCCCTTATTATGCTAATGATTTGATATGATCTAATGATCTTCAAAATCTGTTCCAAAAAAAAAAAAAAACGATTATAGATCTGAGGGACTCTCGAATCAAATTTTAAATAAGACAGTTAAAATGATCAAAATATAGAATATCGGGCTCTACCTCCAAAGGGGTCCATATGGAACGTGGACCTGTATGCCAATTTGTATACCAATCCAATTAGAAAATGTATAAATAAGTAAAACAGCAGCTAAATTCGGCCGAGAGGAACTGTTAGTACCGTTTGGAAGAAACTTGCAAAAGCCAAAAAAAAAATCGATGAAAAATTACGCTATAACTTAAAAAATCCGAATATCAGGTGTTGCAGTTATATGAGATTTTACGAACATTTGGATCTCCACAGCCACATTATCGGTCAGAGAGGGTGGAACACCTAGCTTGAGATAATTCTGTTGACAAATCTAGTTAAATCTTAAAAATACCGTAAAAAATGTATATTTCGAGGTGTTACAAACAGAATGACAAATTGGACATACCCTCAATACTATGATGGAGAATATATAAATTCTACAGACCTTAAATACATGTGAGGACATGTTTGTTAAACTACTTCATTTCATTCTAAAATCACTATACCGATTTCTATAGACAGACAAACTTTGTGGGTTCAAACATTCTTATTCTGAGGAGTTACAAACGGAATGGCAAACTTAATATACCCTTCTCACCATCATATAGTGGAGAATAAATAAATAGCTTTTAAAAGTCGAAAAATTTATTTCTTCGTACACTGTTTCTAAAAAAGATTATCGATTATAGCTCAATACATTTTCTTGAACAATTCGCCACTATGCCATTGAATGCCTTTGAAATTATTGTCTTAACAATCTTAAAATTTCAATATATTTTGCCTTAAATTTTTTTGGAAAATATTAACTATTATGGCTACGAAGGTCCGACAATTGACCAATAATATTTTTAAAAAATCCTCGTTCTACTTGAAAAGTATTCCTAAATATTTTAAATAATATTTTATTTTTATAAAGGGTTTTGTGTGTTTGATGTAAGTGGAAAAAGTTAAAAGTCTTCAACTCCTATTTTTAATGTATATAAAGAAAGACATTGTAAAAATTCTGTCAATGAAGATTTATATTGAAAAAAATAATACGTTTGTTAATATTTTATATTCACTTAAGAATTCCATCAAAATCCGGAATTATAGAAAAAAAGTGTTTTTTATTGAAACATTAAACTGCAATTAATTTTGACAAAAACCTTCAGCATATTGAACACGCAGGGACCATTACTCGCGGGTTATGGGAAAACTAGGACCAAATTTCAGTACCAAAAATTCAATACAAAAATGTCATTCTTCCAAAACTCATTGGGATTTCAATTTAGAATTATACGCTGATCTAGAAAATGACTACTATATAGGGTCTCTCGTCAAAGCGAACGACAAAATCGATAGGTTGCAATTAAATAAAAGAAATAAACTCTTCAGGAAAAAAAGGATTTGGAATTATATTTTCATTCATAAACAATTTCCTCACATACAGAATTTTAGGACATTTAGAATTGCATCTCATTTTTTTGAGATAAAATTTATTTTAAATAAAAGTTTATAAATAATTCAAGTTTTTCAAAAAGAATCTTTATTTTTACACCACCCCCTATAAATTCTTCAACGACATCGAACAGCTATTATTCATTAACACATGTTTTCAACCCCACAAGTCACAATGCTAATTCACCAAGAAATTCAACTTTTATCATGCCAAACGATTTGTTGTTAATTTATGCTAATGAATAACGTTTTTCATCTTTGTTTTATTAACATAATATCTCTATTCGATCTCAGATGGAGTACAAAGCAATAAAACTATTTTCACCACAGTTTAATAGAAATGTATTTCTGGGAGAATTTGCATAGGAATTCTCATCCAGTCACATTGTAAGAAACCTTCACTTTGTTGCATGATATTGTCCTTGAGCAGCTAGCTGTCTGTGTTTTATAACTTTTTTTGCAATTACTGGTTAGCAGCTTGCCAGTTTGGAGGTCAGTTTTTCAACGAATGCATAAATTGTATATGCTGTTGTTTAGTTTTTTACAATAATTCTTAAGCCACCAACACATATTGAAAATTGTTATTTTAGAAATATTTGCCACCAGTTTGATGTTGAAGTCCATTTAACAAAATGTTCTGATTTCTTAATTTCTAATTAACGCTTAAAATTTTATGGCCTAAAACATCACTTCCTGATTTCGTTCACTTTTTTCTAACTTTGGGACAGTTTTTCTTCACAGACTCGTTTTTTGTGTTTGCCTTATTTGTTTTTGTATTATTTGAGTGTTTAGATTTATGACGAATATAAATTAGAAATTAACGCCCATCTCAATCAAGTTTTCATTAATTTTATTAACACATAGCAGTCGGCCGTCTCATCAGAACTTACTGCACAACAAAATCTCATTTTTGTATTGTGGGTTTTTTTCTTTTCCGCTTTTTTAGGGATTTGTTTCACCTTCCGACAACTGTGAACGCCGACGAAGCGAAACGATTTAAAAATTGGACTGAAAAGATTTTCGAATCTACAACATGATTTTATAAGAAAATCTAAAACAAACAGCTCCACATAATGACAGCGGACACAATGTATGAAGTAACAAACGAGTAAGCATGATGTTTTTTCACCGCTTACTCGCTGTGCGACGACTTCGTGATGAGCTATTCAAGCAAAGATAGAGAAGACCGATGAATACAGTATTTTTTGCTTACCTGCACAATCAAAAATTGCACGACATCTTGTGCAGCAATGCCCAAAATGCAGGTAGCTTCATTGCATTTATCTGCACAATGAAGCAGGTATCTTTAACTTTACTTACTTGCACAAAAAGTGCAGTTATCTTTAATTTTCTATTCGTGCACAACAAAGCAGCAGCAGCATAACCATCTTTTAGTGTGGGAGAGGAAGCGATAATATGTTTTTAATGCATGCTCTTTTCTTGTGTTGTTATTGTTTTTGCGAATACAAAAACAAAAACGAAGTGGTAGTTTTTAGTGTCGTTTTTGAGTTTGCAAAAAATTTCTTGTGCAGATAAATACAACTTTTGTAACCAAATTAAAAAAAAATTACCAAATTTTCGAGGCAGGAATGTCCAATGTGCAGCTATCGATTGGGCACTTAAATACAATTCAAATAAAGGGATTCAGAAAAAAATGGCATAAAAAAAGTTTTTTGGTCTGCAAAGGCCAATGCGCAGCTAATGTTGATGCAGGTAAATAGAAACCACTGTATATGAAAATAATACGGATGAGTGTTTAAAATTAGTAATAAATGTTATGTTACTTGTATTTGCGGGATGAGACTCTATTCAGGTCTGTCTTTGTTAATTTTTTTTAGCTATAAAATCAGTAGCAGTGCATATATAACATCGAATATAGTAAATTTTGGTACGCAAAATGTCTTTAAATAAATATTGAAAATATTTAATATTACAGCTATGATGTTCCACCGAAAAATATTCTTAAAATGCAAAATTAAAAGAATATAATAATTCATCAACAAATATTTTTCAAAAATCGATAAATATTTTGGAAATCCCTGATTATAATTCCGATAGTATTTCCAAAACTATTTTTTACATGTCGTCGATGCCTTCCAAATTGTCCTTAAAATTTCGCAGTTCTAGCTATGATGGTCTTATGGTGCAGTCCTTAAAAAAATTCTCAAGAAATCAGTGGTTACAGTTTTTATGATTCTTTCAAAAAAAGTCGATTTAAGCTCAAATGGTTCTTCAAAATATATTTGTTAAAATCCTTAAAAAAATATTATTTTCTAATCTTTTAAAAAGTCGAAAACTGTAGCCATGATGACCTTTAAATAGAGCACCATATAAAATATTATGGTCCTCAGGAAAAAAAGAAAAAGCAGCTAAGTTCGGCCGTGTCAAACTTTTAATGTGGAGTTAGGAACTTGAAAAATTTCAAAAAACTTTAGGAAACTACCACTTAAATGAAAACTGTTATATGGAGATTATACCAAGACGTGGACCTGCTTACGGAATTTTTTGTCATAGGCTGTAGTATCCATTACGAACTTCAAATGCGAAATTTGAAACAATTCCGGTGAATAATGTCGCTAAAATCATCAAAATACGAATATCAGTATGTACCGTAATATGGGAGATATACGAAGACGTAGACCTGCACTGACAATTTTCTTTCTTAGGCTGCAGTACCCATGACGAAATTTAAATAAAAAATTTTGTTACAATTCCTGTGAATATTGTCGCACAAATCATAAAAATTCCGAGTTTTGGGTGGTACCGTCATATGGGGGCTATACCAAAACGTGGACCTGCACTGACAATTATCTGTCATAGGCGATAGCACCCGTTACGAACTTCAAATATGAAATTTGAGATGAGATGATTCCGGTAACTAATGTCACTGAAATTATGAAAATACCGAATATCGGGAGGTACCGTTATATGGGGGCTACACGAAGACGTTTACCTGCATACAAAACTTTTTGCCATAGGCTGTAGTACCCATTACGAACTTTAAATATGAAATTTGAAATATTTCCTGTAAATACTGTTGCTGAAATCATCAAAATACGGAATATCTAAAGCTACCATCATGTGGGGGCTACACGAAGACGTGGACCTGCACTGACAATTTTCTGTCATAGGCGGTAGCATCCATTACGAACTTCAAATACAAAATTTGAAATAAATCCGGTTAATAATTTCACTGAAATCACGAAAATACCGAATATCGGGAGGTACCGTTATATGGGGGCTATACGAAAACGTGGACCGACATGGCCCATTTACGAACCTAAGCTGCCTACTAGTAAACTATGCATGTATGCAAAATTTTAGCCTTCTATCTCAATTCGTTCGAAAGATACCGTGATTAAAACAGACGGACAGAGAGACAGACATAGGGACATCGCTAGATCTTCTTAGAATTTTGCGCTGCTCCAAAATATAAAAACGGAATCCAGAGTTAAAAACGGAATGACAAAGTTAATATACTTTCCATAGAATGGTGGAGGGTATAAAAAAGATAAAAAATATTTATAAATAATAATATTTATAAATATTTTTAATAAATCAGAATGGTTTTTCAGAAAAAATATTTTTTTAATTTAAAGAAATCGATAATTGTGAAAAGATTCTTTTATAAAAATTTTTAAAAAATCCCGGATTGGTTTTCAGAATAATATTTTCAAAAGATATTTGCTGTTTTTTTTTAATATGTGTTTTTTAAATGATCCGCTATAGTTCATAATTTTTTTTTTTTTTTTTTTTTTTTTTGTGCAAAAGAAACGTTTACTGTTGAGAAGTATTTGTCAAAACTATTATTTAAAATTCACGATAGTCTTTAAAATATATTCTTTTATATTTCAATTTAAAATATATCCCTAAATAAAACTCTATTCCACGAAACTCATAAAACGATATTATAAAAACTTTCTTCAAAACTTATCGTCGTCTATTGACCCTTCATAAAGATTTAGATGGGTGTAAACCAATAAGTTGCTAACTAATTCATCGGTTCTTCACACCTAGTACTTTGTAGCCCGCCAAAGAAGACATAAAACCGACTGTCACTTTTATGACTAAATATGTTAATAAATCACTTCTTAATGCATCGCACACACTCGCAACGCCCATCTTCTTCATCTTCTTGAGATAATCTTCGACAACCTGTAAAAGTTGCTGGTATTTAACACCTAAATCAGCAGTGTCACATCAGTTATTTTCGACTGTCTGACAGGCTGACTGATTGGGTGTGTGTGTGTATGATGTGTTCCAGAGATAGTTGTGTTGTCATGCTGAGCGTTACTAACATCAAATCGAACTTAGCATACCAGCTTGACCCACCGATCGATTCTATTCGAAAAGATGTGAAACAACTAAAAATAGTGAAATATAAAAAGCAAAGAAAGAAACACACCATATTTAACACGACAGACTACGGTTTACAGCTTGTTTCAAAAGGGGAGTCTGAAAGAATTTGAGGTGTTGCGCGAACAGTGGTAACGAACGATAAAAAGTATGCCATAAAAGAAAAACATATTATCGTCTCATAAATCAGAATTTTTATGAAAAAATTATGAGTGCGAAATTTGGAAATATCAGTTACAAAACGTGTAACTACGAAAAATTTTCCTTCGTCCAAAAAACTGTTATAGTCACGCTTTTATTTAAGCACTTATAACTCAAAATTGACAAAAGATTACATAGTTCTTTTAGACCTCATACATACAGGGCGAGATAAAAAAGTTGAAATAAAATCAAACGCCATAATCTTTAAAATTTATTGAATGAAAGCAAAATATGTCGGAAATGGCATCAAATTTTTGAATAATTTTAGATTTTTCGAATTGGTCAACTTTGACACGAATTATGGCCTTAAAACGGCCAATGAAACCTCCACACGCTGCCCGAATGTTGCTCTGTGGTATTTGGCCCATTTCCGTCAAAGCGCTTGCAGGAGGTGATCGACACTTTGGTATTTTTTAGTACCAACCTTTCTTTCCGAAATTCTCCAGACACAATAGTCCAACGGATTGGTATACGGAGGAACTTCATTTTGTAACCATTCTTGGGTGGCGCGTGCTTAGTGCTATGGTGCTGAGTCCTGTTGGAATGTCCAAGGTCTGCGACCAAAATGTTTGCGTGCCCAGGGCTTTAACACACCCTCCAGAATGTTCTTCGCGATAATATTCGGCATTTATTATGATGTCTCTGATGTTTAATATGAGCTGCTGACTATCGGCTGTTATAGCGGCCCACACCGTCAGCATGGCCGGCGCTTGAGTTCTGGTGGCCGACCGAAGGTGCAAATTTTCAGCTGACCTCTTTGGCAAGAAACAGGATCATTTTGTTAGTTTACAAACTGTTGTACAACGAATGTTTTCTCATCGGAGAAAACCAAATTCGGCAGTTCGCCACTTTCGGCCAAGCGAAGCAACTCTTTAGCTCTTTTGAGTCTATTTTCTTTCTGGTGCGGTGAAAGTTCTTGCACTTTTTTGGAATTTCAAGGCTTTACTCCGAGCTCATTTTTCAATATTTTCCGAATGGAATATTGAGATATGTTCAGCTTACGAGCCATTTTTCGGCCACTGCGAAGCGGGAAGATTTTATCTCTAGGTCTACGTTTTCCTATAGCGTACACATAATGGTACCCACCTATATTCGGTATTTCGATAATTCTAGTCATATTTACCCACGAAATCGTTTCAACTTTGGCTTTTAAGACTCCCAATAGATAAAAATCCTTGTATTATAATAAGGTCTATAAAGGCTCCCTTGTTGGTATGGCCGCCATTTTTTTGTTTTGAAAGTTCAAATTAATATTTCATACTATTTTTTAGACTTAAGAGATGATGTTTCGAATGACTTCCAAAATAATATGAGACATTGATTTTTTTTTTTCAAATATATTTCTTAACAGGTTTTGTGCTGTATCTTTGTTGGACATATACCAGGGTTTTATTCTCAATCGATTCTTATAACATATATTTATTTATTTTTAATTATTTATTTCTTTTTAAGGAAAAACACCTGTAATTATTTTAAAACACTGTGCATTGGTATATGATTTTTATAACCGGATTGAGTGATCACTTAAACATTCCATCCGTTGTTTGTCTGTCCACAACGTAGAAGTGCATGCACAGCGGCAACAAACCGCTTAAACCCTCCACCACTTTTGAGCCACATTATGAATATGATGACCAAGCTGCTGCTGCAGTAGCAACAACAACAACACCCAACATGACCACCAACAAACAGCTAGGTTTACCTGCATGCTCTTGCCAGCCACTGTGTATTTTGTTGCTTTTGCTTGGTTCGCAAGGCATTTCCAGAATTTAATGTGGGCATCAGTCTGTGTGGTGAATTCACTTTGGTGTTATGTCTCGATCGGTTATGGTTCAAAAGGTAATGGTAACAGAAACAAAAACAAGTTTTTTTCATTGTTGGTAAGATATTGACGGTATCTTGTGTATTAATCTTGAAAATACGAATCGAATCACATGCCAGACCCTGGCCAATGCAAAAAGTGTCATTCACGAAGAGAGGAGTGAGTTTGTGTGTTTTGGCCGTCTTGTGATGAATGTAATTGACATTAAATGGTAGGAGCTGCTGCTGCTGCTTTAGTTAATTGTAACCAGTGACCAATTAAGAGTGATGAGTGGCTAAATTATACTTATGCTGATGGTTTCAGGGCCATAGATTGGATGGACAAGGGCCATGAGTGAGTGACTACATTTGGATCGTGCACGCACCTACGTCGAAACATTCACACTTCAAATTAATTAATTCCGACACATTGGAGCGTATAAATTATTATGGGAAAGCCACCATCTACTTAAAATAAGATGAATGTTTTGTTTTTAAGTTAACTTAAGTTAAGAGATACCAAAATGATAACTTAAAAGTTTCTTAATGGCGTAGATTTTTGTAGTTCGGAGGAAACACTTTTGTTTGTACATTAAGGGTAGATGTTTGTCATTCTTTGGTGGCACACTATAGACGGATAAAAGGTATAGTACAGGTACAGTGAATGGAAAGACAACCTACTATTTGCATTGTAGTAGAATGGAAACGTACAGAGTGGTGAGTTCAACATTGATGAAATAACTTCATATTTTAACAGAATTTTAAACTCATTCGTCTTTTTTCTGCAGACAAGTCTACTCCGAAGCTGATATTTATCGATCCATAGTTAAGTACATCCCCATATTCGGCATGACACATTATTTAACGATATTGTTTCAAATTTGGTATATACAGTTTGGGTGAAAATTCGTACTAAACGGGTACTGAAAGTACTAAAATATACTAAAAACATAATACCTTGTCTTGACAAACAGAATAAGCTAGAATCCTGAAATTTGGAATGAGAGTCACTGATGGAGTGCAGGATAGATGTACCAAAGGATTTTAAGAAAATTTGAACTTTAAGATTACGAAAAGTTCTAAAATGTTACTAAGCTTATAAAAGGGTAGTACTCTTGTGAACGGATATAATTAAAAACTAGAAATTTAGTTTGAGAATCCAGATTGGAAAATAAGTTTGATATATGAAAGTGGTTTTGGGAATGTGTACTACAAGTGCACAAAAAGTACTAAATAGTACAATAATTGGTAAAATTTAGTACTTGGTGCACATATAGTGCTTTAAATCTGAAGTTTTGTACTATGGTCGCTTTTCATTCTTTTTCTAGACATATGGAGGTTGTTTTGGAAGTGTGTATTATAATTGTACGAAAAATACTAAATGGTACTATGTTTGGTATTGGATGGAGGAATAAAGACATAGCTCTGAAATTCAAAATTTTCATTACTGATGATATCTGTGTTTACGATTTGGCGACCTCTATTTTGTACGAAAACTTCTAAATTTGGTATTGGGTGGAGAGATTGGGCTGGAACCCTCAAATTTGATATTGAGTGGTATATTGGTGTCTGAAATTGAGATATGGAGGTGGTCTTGGAAATGTGTGCGAAAAGTACTAAAGAGTACTAAATTTGATATTGGACGAAGGAAAAGAAAAAATTTGATATAGAAATCACCGTTGGCGTGCAAAGATTTGGAGGTGGATTGGAAATGGGATAGGAATAAATTGCTAAAATTTCATATTTAGATTACTGATGATACCTGGGTTTGAGATTTGGTAGTGGCATGGAAATTTGTCCTATATTTGTAAGAACAGTACTAACTTTGTCATTGGATGAAGGGAGAGATTTTAAACCCCCAAATTTAATATACAAATCACTTTTGGTGCCTATAGTCAAGATATAGAGATGGGCTTAGAAATGCCTGCTATAGTTGTTCGAAAGGTAATCAACTCAACTTAATTTTGTGTTGTGTGAAGCTATAGAGCTGGAATCCCAAAATTTGATGTATATGCCTCTGTTGGTATCTGGAATTAACATATGGAAGTTTTTTTTTGGAAATCTGTACTACTGTAGTACTAAATAGTGCTGTATTTAGTACAATTTGGTATTGTGTCAACAGATAGTGATTGAAAACTGAAATTTTGTATTTGGGAGGTACTTTCGGAACTGTGTACTACAATTTTACGAAAAGAATACTGAATTGTACTATATTTTGAATTGGTTGAAGATATAGAGATAAAAATATGAAATTTGATATTTATATTAATGATGATATCTGTATTTGCGATTTGGCGGTGGGTTCCGTTCTCTAATTTTTGAATAATAGCAACTTAAACTAATTTGCTCATTTCCAATTTATTGGTAGATGTTGCACTTAAATGGTCTTCCTAGATCTGGAACCAATATTTCCCAAAGACCTTTAATCTCTCAGAAGTGGCAAAAGATTAACATTTATTATTGGTTTTTGACTGAAACGCATCTATATGAGATACAGACATTTGACTATATTCTTCAACGAAATAGTCAGGAGTGCGTCTTTCCTGTATTTGTGAATTCTCCAAAAAGTCACTGGAATGGACATTTTCGTATTTTGTCTACAAAAGTTGGCAAACTCCTTCACACATTGAATATTTTTGGATGGCCATCCGAAACTGCTTGGCTTTTGCAATGTGCGGTAAACCCCATTCAAATGTGCGTGATGATCGGGTGATAATTACGACCTGCTGACAATTTTGCAGTTTTTTGGTCCATTTCAACCCCTAAATATATGTCGATCATCTCCAAAAAGAGTAGGCTTCTATTCTGACTCTCATCTTATCACCATGCGAAATTTCGTAAGGATCGGACCATAAATGAGATCTGTATATGATATCCTGATATCCTAACTACTTAGTTTTATTAGCTGTAGAAATATTATCAAATGTTTAATTCAAAATGAAAATATGCCAAAAATATGACAAAATTGAAAAAATATGAGAAAATTTTACAAAATCAATATTTTCATCTTTAGAGAGATATTTTTATGCGATTTTTTAGACGTTTTTTCTTTCCTGCCAAGAGGCCATTCTGAATTAATGAGAACTGTCGAAATCATTTCAGTCCTAAACTCTAGCTACATGCGAAATTCCGCGTCGATTGGTCTATAATTGCGACCTGTATAGCTACTGCAAAATCCGACATTTTTTCAGTATTTGGTCCATTTCAACCCCTAAACATTTGGCGATCATCTCAAAAAGAAATAGGGTTCTATTCTGGCCCAACCCCGACCTCCATTCCAAATTTCGTGAAGATCGGGCCATAATTGCGACCTGTAGAGTGATTACAAATTAACATGGACAGACGGACAGACGGACGGACGGACATACATAGCTAGATCGACTCAGCTCGGCGAGCTAGGATGATCCATATATACTTTCCTATGTGGGAAACCAATATTTCGTGGTGTTACATAATTTTTGGCCCAATCAAACTTATAATACCCCCAACACATAGTGTTGTAGGGTATAAAAATATATATTAGTAAAGGGACGTGGGCTAAGAGTATACATTGGTCATATATGTCACAGTTCCTGGCGATATATATCTGTTGTTGAAAGCATTAGTAATGCGGCTTTATTAAACAAATCTTTGGGATAGAGATGTATAATTGAATTAAAAATAGCAGAGCGGCATACTTTTTTTCCCAGATTTGGACGAAGTAGATAGATTTTAGTCTTAATTTTTTGGAGAAAAACACGTATGACGTTTTTGCATCTGGATGGGATAACATAGAAAGTAAGTAGATAAAATGATGTTTCATTTGAAAAGTAAGTCAGGGACATAGGTTAGGCTCAATGATTACGTGTGGGGGACTTTCAATGTTCGCTTCTCCTAGGAACATGACTGTAAATATAGTTTATACCCAAATGGTGGATAATATTTTAAAATTGACAATACTCCATGATTGAGTGTTGATTTTAAAAGTTAGAAAACCACAATCTACACCCCTCAGAGACATTTGAATTTCGGAGTCTACAGATCTCCAAATTAGGTATTGGGAGCAAATATTTCCATAATATTTGTTACGGCATTCACAAGTCGACCAATTCACTACAAAATTTATATTTGTTAAAATAAACTTCTTGAAAATTGTTCAATTTTGAAATGAAAATGACATTTGCTTTAGGCCTTCTTCAAACTTATCAAACTGAGTTATTGTTTTGGACAAGAAACAGAAAAAAATGACATTGAATTAAACACTGCTGTCAATAGTTTTGAAACGCTTCTATGATAATGACATTTATTATTGTCGGTATATTTACACCTATTATTGTCTGTAAGCTGATGTTAATGTGTAACACAGTTAAGGCCCTTAGGCTTGTTATGGCGTATTTAGCTCGAAATTCAAGGTTATTTTAGCTATTTTTTTTTACTTTAGATCACCCATCATTCGGTTGACTGATAACCGTGGAGGAAATCCAAGTTCTTTTATTTTTTCAAACAATTCAGAAATAAAATTTATTGAAATAGAATGTAAACATAGAACAAAGTACAATAGGCCTATTTTTAAAAGGAAATAGTTCTTCAATGGAACGGAAGTAGTTAAAACCCTATCATGGAATAAATCTATTTTTAGTAGGGTTAACAAAACATAGTGGAGCAGTATCATCTACACGTGGAGTTTGATTATGTTGTTAACACATTCTAAAGACTTGTTATGGCATAACCTCATTACAACCATCTATCACATGTGATTCTTAACGGTTTATTATAAATAAATTTATAATGTTTTTACAAATTCAAATTTAATAAAAATGAGCTCGAGGTCTTTGTTGTTGTTTAATTATTTATTATTTTCGATATTTCGTCCTCCAACGGAAGACATCATCAGGAACAATACTGTTTAAACATATAACAAAAGCAAGAGCTGGAAATACAACACAACAAACACTGGTTCGTAAACTTAACTGACACAGAAATACCCGATGAAGTAAACTGGCTACTCTCACATGGTAAAAAGTTTGCTCTTCCACATACAAAAGAAGAGTTCCCTCTACTCAAATACATAGCGGACGGAGAAGACTGCATAAAAACCATTGGAAACAAAGAGAATCAGGAGATAGCGAGAAACAACTTCACATCAATGATAGAGAATCACATGAACAAACATCAACTATCGGAAAGAGAAAAATACTATTTACGCACAGTGAAACAAACTAGAAAATTTATGGAAGAAAATAAAAGCATAATTATATTGGAAGCAGACAAAGGCAATACAACGGTCGCCATGAAAAGATTAGATTACGATAAGAAGATGGACACAATAGTAAATGACATAATGACATATAAGCGAGTAAGCTCGGACCCTACATACAAACTACAAAAGAAAAACAACGAACTAGTTGACGAATTATTTAAAAATGGTTTTATTAACGAAAGGGAAAAGAAAAATATGAAAACAGACACGGCCGTTGCCCCGAGAATTTACGGTTTACCTAAAATTCACAAAGAAGGGCATCCACTCCGTCCCATATGCTCGTCAATCAATGCACCTTCAACAAAACTATGCAGGTATATAACGTCCATACTCAATCAACTTACGATTAATTCAAAATATAATGTAAAAAACTCCAAACAATTCAAAGAACGAATAAAGGAAACAAATATTCAGGATGACGAGAGCTTCTTTTCACTCGATGTGGTTTCCCTTTTCCCAAGTGTTCCAGTCGAACTAGCATTGAAAATAATAGAAGAAAAATGGAAAGACCTAGAACCAGTGACAAAAATCTCAAAGAGTTTATTCATAAAAATACTTAAATTTTGCATCTGTGATAACCGTTATTTTAGATATAAGAATAACTTTTATCAACAAAGGAAAGGTCTTCCCATGGGGTCCGCAGCATCTCCGATAGTAGCCGATATTGTGATGGAAGAACTATTGGATAGATGTATGGAAATCTGTGATATTAGACCTAAGTTTCTGACAAAATACGTTGACGACCTTTTTGGAATTACTAAATCAAGTGCAATAAACAATTTACTGACAATATTCAATAGCTACGATCATCGCATTAAGTTTACCATAGAAAAAGAAAGCAATGGCCAACTTCCATACTTAGATTTATTAATAACAAGGAAAGAAAACACAATACGGACGAATTGGTACCAGAAACCTACGGCATCGGGGAGATTAGTCAATTTTCATTCGAAACACCCAAAGACAATAATAATGAACACGGCATCGAACTTTATCAATCGCGTGTTAAATATTAGCGACAAAGAATTTCATACAGAAAACATAAAGAAAATAACTTCAATATTGACTAAAAATAGTTTCCCTTTAAAAACCATAAATATTTTAATAAATCAATACTATAAAAATAATAAAAAGCGACAAACTACGGAAAAACAAAATAAATGCTATAAATCGGTCACTTATATACCCGGACTTTCCGAACGCTTTAAAAACTCCAAATGTTATGAAGACAACAATTACTCAATTGCGCCAAAAACCTACAATACGTTACAAAAACTATTTACTCAATTAAAACCAAAAATAGACACTATGGACAAATCAAATTTAATATACAAAATAAAATGCAACGGCAACGAAAATGAAAAATGTCAAAAATATTACATCGGGACAACAAAAAACAAATTAAAAACACGGTTATCCGGACACAAATCAGACATTAAAAACAGGTCATCAATCACAACACAGAAAACAGCACTTTCTACCCACTGTGCCACCGAACAACATCACCCAGAATTAGAGAGAGTGAGAGTGCTACAGTGCGAGAACAACTACCAAAAGCGACTTATGTTGGAAACTCTACACATAATGAATACTCCAACATCACAACGAATAAACTACAAAACAGACACAGAGAATCTAGCAAACAGTTACAGACATCTGATTAGAAAAATAAACAAAGATATACAATAAGAAGGGAATGCTGCAGTGACAAAACAGATGGCAGCAACACAAGGTCGGCGTCGAAGCTCAGCGATATTTTGTAAAATTTTGTTATATGTTTAAACAGTATTGTTCCTGATGATGTCTTCCGTTGGAGGACGAAATATCGAAAATAATAAATAATTAAACAACAACAAAGACCTCGAGCTCATTTTTATTAAATTTGAATTTGTAAAAATATATAATAAAGGTCGAATTAAATATCTAAAAATCAAATAATTAAATTTATAATGTTCTCAATAAGTTATTATCGCCCAAAACAATCCGATTATCATACAAATATCTTCCAATTAATCGCATTATAATATCACATTATGCCATGATTTGTCATTGTTTTTTCCTATTAATAATCTCGAAATTTGATCTCATAAATTAAAAAAATGAGTTCATTCATGGGTTAACCGGTTTCATCCACACACACACACACACACAAAAACACACGCTGCCATTAATTTAAATATTCTCTGATAATATACACCATTTGCTATTACATATTTTGTTTAAACCAAAAAAAGAGAAAGAAATCGATGATCTATGCATAAATTAAATCTACGCTTTGACAACAAAACAAAATCCATTTAATTTGCATTTTAAATGTTAAAATTCTTTGTGCAGATCTTACGTCATTTAAGACGGTTATTAATTTTCAGTGCCAACAATTCAAAGCTAAATCCGTTGCTTATAGAGTCTTTAAATTCTTGTCTTTTGCTGAAGATTAAATTTGTCAGAATTTGCATCGTTTTCTTAATGAATTAAAAATTAATTTTGAACTTTCTAAGCAATTTTGAGATTTTCGAAATCTTGCTGGAAATACACTGTGCAAAAAATTGAGCTTAAAATCAGAGTAAAAATGTTATAGTAGATTGATTAAATTTGTAGTTATTATTTTATATGTAAAATGCAGGGTGAGATAAAAAAAGTCAAATGCCATAATTTTTAAATTTTTATATACTCCACGATAGTATGGAGGGTATATAAAGTTTATCATTCCGTTTGTAACACCTCGAAATATACATTTTGGACGCCACAAAGTATATATATTCTTGATTAGCATAAAATTCTATGTAGATTTAGAAATCACTCTAGCTTCCGAACGAATTGAAGCAGATTGATAACATTTTGCTGAAATGTATATTACGTCTGCAGGACTTTTGGTATTGAAAATGGGCCATGTTGGTCAATATAACGGTACCTTCATCGGAATTGATTCAAATTTGGTCTTTGAAGTTCGTTATGAATACTACAGCCTATGAAAAACATTTTTGTATGCAACCCACGTTTTCGCATAGCCGGATCCTCCCGATATTTGTTATTTGTTTATTTTAGCTACATTATTCACCGGAATTCGTTCAAATTTGGTATTTGATGTTCGTAATGGATTCTACAGCCTATGACAGGAGATTATCTGTGCTGGTCCACGTCTTCATATAGCCCCCATATACTAGTACCACCCTATTTTCGGTATTTTGATGATTAAAGTGAAAATATTCACCGGAATTGTTCCACATTTGGTATTTGAAGTTCGAATTGGATACTACAGCATAAGACAGGAAAATGTCTGTGCCGGTCCACGTCTTCGTATAGCCCCCATATAAAGGTACCTCCCAATATTCGGTATTTTGATGATTTTAGCTACATTATTCAATATAGTAATGGCTTATGACAAAAGTTATCTATGCAGGTCCATGTCGTCGAATAGACCCTAATATAACAGCTACATTCGGTATTTTTAAGATTTTAACAGAATTTTAACAGAATTATTATTTGAATTTTTTATTGTTTTTGAGAATTGTCAAATTCGTTCCAAATGGTGGAAGGTATGCAAAGTTCGGTCCGGCCGAACTTACAGCTCTTTTACTTGTCGGAAAGAAAAATAGGAAAATGTTTACCTTATATACCAAAAATTCTTTTGAAGTCTAATATATTAGTAAAATCATTGTACCATGGAACCACGTCCAATTTTTCTGAAATCAACAGTTACCTCAATTTAGTACCATTTAGCACGACTATAGTACGCACATACAGTGACATCCATATCAAATTTCAGGATTCCAGCTTCTTCATCCCTACTCCTATTATCAAAATTTAGTAAAATTTAAAAAATTTCAAAGAAATATAGTACGCATTTTCGAAATAATCTCCATGTCTCAATTCCTGATACCAAGAGGACATTCAGGATTTAGTACTTTCTCGTTTGAAAAACCGCTCCATATTTTAATCCTAGACACGATTTGTTATCGCAATAAAACATTTCACGGTTTCACTTCTATGCATTCACCCAATACCCAATATAGTAACATATAGTACTTTTTCAACAATTATCGTACACATTTTCAAACCATGTTGGTATCTTAACCACAGACACCAACAGTGACAACCATATCAAATTTCGGGATTTAAGCTCTATTCCTTTACCCAGTAACAAATTAAGAACTTTTCGTACACTTAGAGTACACATTTCCAAAACAATCTCCATATCACAATTCTAAATATCACTGGAAATCGTAATATTCAATTTAAGGATTCCAGCCCTATCCCTTCACAAAATACCAAATATAGTCCAATTTAGTACTCTTCTTACAATTATAGTACACATTTCCGAAATCACCTCCACATGTCCATGCTAAACATGAACAGCGACACATTTACCAAATTTAAGATTTCAAGCACTATCTGTTCACCCAATACTAAATTTTACCAAATATAGTACTATTTAGTACTGTTCGTGTACTTGTAGTACACATTTCCAAAAACACCTTTTTATCACAAACCTATAACTAACAGTGCCCCAAATGAAACATATCAAAATCCTAGCTTCATCCATTCAACCTAAACCAAACTGTTCCAAATTTAGTACAGTTCTCACACTTAATACATGTTTCCCTTCATCTATCAATCTTTCTTTCCGACCTTGATTATTATATCAAGTTTCAAGTTATTAGATCTGTCCGTTCACATAATACCAAATGGTAACATTTTACAAGTTTAGTACCATTTCAGAACTAATTCCGTTTGTCGAATAAAAATAATTCAATTTTTAGTACATTTTAGTACTTTCCGTAAATTTTTAGTACGAAGTTGAAAATCTCTTTGGTATATCTATCCTGCACTCCATCAGTGACACGCAATCCATATTTCAATCTCATTCCGTTTGTCCAATGCAAAGAATTAAGTTTTTAGTACATTTTAGTACTTTTCGCATCCTTTTAGTACAAATTTCCAAACACCAAGCCTTCCAACCAAGACTTTTGACGTTGATTCCCGGTCAGTCAATCAGTCAGTTATTTCACTACTCTTTTATATATTTTGATAAACTGATATAGGCTGCGGGCATACATCTGATACGACTGATTTTTTTACTGATAATTTTAAACTCATTTAAAAAAAATCAAACAATGAATTCCAATATCTTCAGAGGTTCGATTGTAGCCTTTGCTGACTTATAGTTAATATAGGAGCCTTTTATCTTCCCTGACTCTGTAATGTTCTTATGTATAAGCCACATGGCAAATCAGGAAGCTTATATATGTTAATACTGAACTACGATTTATTCGAAACTTGAGAAATTTTCTTTATCCTCGATATCTAATTTATTTTTGAATTAGCATCAATATTCTTAAGTTTCATATTTCAATGGATTTACATATACATAAGTTATGAGTAAATATTTTGTTGATATTTCGCACTTTTCAATAATAAAGGGGATTGAGTTTTGTTCGGATCGAGTTGAATAAACTATAACTAAGCCATTAAAATTGTCTGAGAATATTAACTAAAATCTATTCAATAAATATAATAACTTGTAAGGTTTGCGACAAACATTTAGACAAAGATGTGGGTTCGTCAAGGTTTATTTGCCTAAAAATAATATTAAAAAAAAAAAAAACAATTCATTCTAATAACATAAATCTCCATTGCCTTCTTTGACAAATGTGTCGAAAAAATAAAGTATTTTACAAATAAGGTGTAGCTTAAACCAAAGCTGGTCTACTAACTCGCATTAGAGATGCAAATTTAATACACATTTTTATGATATACACTCACGCATTAACATTTATATATACTTATGTTTATGTATATTTCATTTTGTCACAAAAAATTAAATTTCCTGTCAATATTTGGATCACGTTTCTCTATTTCACATTCAAAAATAGATATATTTTTTGCCAAATCAAATTCCATGGCGGAAGACAGCATTCCAACGAGTTATTTTATTCGAGTAATTTATTACGGCTCAATGCGGTTCTAAAACATTTGCTAATATTAAATATAACTTGCTTATAATTTATGACAAAAATTATGGAATTAAAAATGAATGAATATATTTTTAATTTGATAGATTTATTCTGTTAGACGTATTAAAATTATGCGGGAGTGGAATCTGACAAACCAATGTTGATTAGTGAAATAAATTTGGGTTCCCCAAACTGATTTTCATTAGAAAACGTTTTTCAGCATTTAAGCTTTCAGATTTAATTTTTGTGCATATTAAATTTTGAAAACCTGAAAAACTTATCTTATATTTAACTTTCGTATTGTTTTTTTTTTTTCCAAATATAGACCCCTTCACTATATCTGGATGTATGGCTAAGTGCAGGACAAGGATTGATTGATCTCTCTTGCATTCTAATAGAAATGTTAAGGAAAAACATGTTGTACGTTTCAGTTTGCCGTCTTCCAAAACTTGAAACGACCATTCAATTATGCAATACTAGAAAGTTTAAAACAAATAATGCTTTAATTAAAAAAACAAATAAATTCCAAAACTAGTATTATTATCAAGAAAAAAAGTTGAGATACAATTCCAGTTTTAAACATCAAAAGAACACAAAAAACTGAACATCAAATTTTGAAAGTAAAACAGCCTAGACTTCGAAAAGGCAAATTATCAACAATTTTACGTCAGACATCTGGAGTGTTAGATTTTAATTAAAATCTCATGTTTTTTTAAAGCGATTCCTCATTAGCATTCTCACTCCTTCGTCGTCTTCTTCTTCAACACGATTGAAACTAAAATTTTGGTAAATTAACTAAATAAAAATCATTAATGTAATTAAATACCATAATAGAACTGCTTGCATAATTAGTTGCCATCATTTTTCATTTTATTGACACCATATCAAATTCGCGACCTCGTAAACATGACATATAACGATATTTCCTGGCATAAACATGTGAGGCCCACCCAGCTCGAGATTGGCACAAATAAAAAGAAACAATAACCTATTTTTAAAGGTCACATCAAAGTTTGATTTTGGTCTTCTTAACATGAATTTGTTTTAAAAGTGTAACGAATATTATACGTAGATGTCTTACAGAACCATGAAGAGAATAACTTTGCTGAGAGAGTGTTATGCATTTATTTTGAGGTTTTTTTCAAGAATCTGTGTATCGCATCTAAAATTTACTGTGTTAAAAACAATTACACACCTACCTGAGGGAGTTGTTGCTCAAAAGGCTCATATTCGTATTTCTGGTCCAATTCTCGATTATTAAGCTCTTTGTGAACTTGGCAGAATGGAGAAGTACTGCCCAAAAGACTATGCTTCTAAAATGAGCCCCAGCACTCGTCACTATTTTGTTCTGTTGTTGAAGCAGTAAGATCGTCGACTCTTGATTACCATTGAAACTTAATTCCAGTGGCTAGTTCAAGTTTCATCTAATTTGGTTTGAAATTGTGGCAGAAAATCCCGAGAATCGGGAAGTACCGTTATATAGGAGCCATATTAATTAGTGGACCTGTGGTAAAAATTGCAGGAAGAGAGATAATTAACCTACGTAGAACCCAAATTGTGAAGTTTCAGCTAATTTGGTTGGAAATTGTGACAGAACCCTAACAAATGCTGAACATCTGGAGGTATCGTTATGTGGAGTATATACCTAAACGTGAACCCATATAGGCCTTAGCATCAAATTTTAGAATAAGTTTAGATTTGTTGGAATTGGTCACCTTTGGCACGTATTATGGCCTTCAAACGGCCAATGAAACCGTCACACGTTGCCCGAATGTTGCTCTGCGGTATTTTGACCCATTCCCGGCGAAGCGCTTGCTTGAGGTGATCGACACTTTGGTATTTTTTAGTGCCAACCTTGCTTTCCAAAATACTCCAGACACAATAGTCCAACGGATTGGTATCCGGGGATTTTAGTGGCCATTGTGTGTTGGAAATGAAGCGAGAAACCTCATTTTGTTGCCGCGTGCTGAGTGCAATGGTGCTGAGTCCTGTTGGAATGTCCAAGGTCTTCGGCTAAAATGTTTGCCTGCCCAAGGCTTTAATACACCCTCCAGAATATTTTCGCCATAATATTCAGCATTTATTCTGATGCCACGGTCAATTAACACGAGCTGAGAGCGACCATCGGCTGTTATTGCGGCCACACCATCACTATGGCCGCCGCTTGAGTTCTGGTGGCCAACCGAAGGTGCACATTTTCAGCTGACCTCTTTGGCAAGTAAACACGATCATTTTGATTGTTTACAAACTGCTTGGCAATGATTGTTTTCTCATCGGAGAAAACCAAATTTGGCAGTTCACCACTTTCGGCCAAACGAAGCAACTCTTTAGCTCTTTTGAGCTCATTTTCTTTCTGTTGCGGTGTAAGTTCATGAACTTTTTGGAATTTCGATGGTTTCACCCCGAGCTCATTTTCTAATATTTGCCGAATGGAATATTGTGGTATGTTCAGCTCACGAGCCATTTTTCGGCCACTGCGACGCGAGTTTCGATCAAGTCGTCGCTTCTTTAATTTTCGAACCATTTTTGCTGATGTTGGTGTTTTCTTCCGTTCACTTCCTTGACATCGGGCTACGCTACAGGTTTTAACGGCAACGAGCGATGCTACGAGACACAAAAGATTTATTCCCGTTTAAATGTTGGAGTGATCTAACGATAGCCACTTGCGGTTTTCCAGCCAAATATAAAGAAATCACACTATCGCGCTTGAATTCCATCACGAATAACTTTTTTTTCTGGAAAATTCTCACCAAAATGCTTTTGTACGCTTGTAGACAATATAATGAGCTGTCACTGGAAATATTTGAACAGCTGCCGGCTTAGAAATGTCAGCAGTCTGAAGTTGGTTGCAGTTTTTTCATCTCACCCTGTATGTCTTGAGTTAGGCAAATTGTGGTCGCTTTAAAATATGAGGGTTTTCTATTACGTATTTATGATATTTAGCACCCTGTGTTCAAAAGGTAAGTTGTAAAGCAATAGTTTATCGAAAAATTATATAAACCATTGCCTACCTTAAGGCGCCATATTAAGTTCTTAATATATCCAATAAGACCCCATAAATCTTTTACACTCTTAAAACTCAATTTCTCCCAAGTCATAAATCAGCCGAACCTCTTTGAGAGCCAACTACTTTCATTGCAACAACACAACAATTGCACTCTTAAAATGTTTAATAAAACCAAACTGCACTCCATTTGTTTTGCTTTAAATTCAACTATTTCATAAATAAAAAATATAGTCGAGTTTTCTTCTTCGCCCTGTTGCATTTTTAACATGAAAATCTCTATTTAAGGTAACCCAGAGGGGCAAATCTAAGATGCCCATAGATCTTATTTTGCTGCCGTGGAAGGAATTGTTCTTCGAGGCAACTTTGGTGGTGGCCTTTGCCATTTGGTATCCGGCTGCAGGAGCGGCATACAACGCTGCAGCTGGTTGTATATACGTCCGTTTACACATCCTGTTGCCGTGTTCTACTTGTGCAGCACCTTCAATAATACAAACAGACAATCAAACGCGCGCACACACACATACACATTCATTGTTCACACTAATATAGACATGGCGGAGTTGCAACGGTTACGCACCCATGCATTACAATGCATTATTTCCTGATTTGTTGGAGTTCGAGTTTTTTCTTCCTTTGTTGTTTCGCTCTCACTCCGGCTACGAAGTTTATGTGTTGTGTGTTATTGGAAAACGGACCGAGCTGAACGAAGATCGCTGAAAAGGAAAATAGAAAGTAGGAAAAATCGTTTAGCTTAACAAAGTCGAGCTGTTTGTGAAATTTATGATTATAACTTTTAAAGTAAAAGTAGTAAAATACTTAAGGTTCTCGAGAGCACTACAAAAAAATAGCTGCTCTGAACTCCGATTCAAATAGAATGCAAGGAGCATAATATGAAAATGCATCCTGGAAGCCCAGGAATCTCTATATAGACGAGCTGGATGCCCGGGAGTCCCTATAGACAAGCTGGAAGCTCGGGAGTCTCCATAGATGAGATGGTGGCCAGGGAGTCTCTATATACGAGCTGGAGGCCAGGGAGTCTCCATAGACGAGCTAGAGGCCAGGGAGTATTCATAGACGAGATAGAGGCCAGGGAGTCTCCATAGACGAGCTGGAGGCCAGAGAGTCTCCATAGACGAGCTGACAGGCAGGAGGTCTACACGGAGAAGCTGTAGGCCGGGGAATCTATAGAGAGAAGGTGGATGCCGTAGAGCAAGGAAGACCTAATAGTCAAAATGGATTCAAGACAGTCCATTCAGACGAGCTGCAGGCCAGGGTATCCATAGTAGACTTCATATAGTTCGTATACACGGGTCAAATGCCGAGAGTCCGTATAGACTATATAAACGAGCTTGATCCCAGGTACTTCATATAGACGAGCTGTAGGCCAAGAGGCCTCTATAGACGAGCTGGAGGCCAAGGGGTCTTCATATAGTTCGTATACACGGGTCAAATGCCGGGAGTCCGTATAGACTATATAAACGAGCTTGATCCCAGGGACTTCATATAGACGAGCTGTAGGCCAAGAGGTATCTATAGACGAGCTGGAGGCCAAGGGTCTCTATGGACGAGCTGGAGGCCAAGTAGTGTATATAGACGAACTAAAGGCCAGGAAGTCTATACAGACGAACTGGAAGCCGGGAAGTCTCTACAGACGAGGTTGAGGCCGGGGAGTCTATAAAGAGGAGTTGGAGGCCAGGGAGTCTCAATAGACGTGCTGGATGCCAGGGAGTCTCTATAGACGAGCTGGTGCTAGGGAGTCTCTATAGACGAGCTGGATGCCAGGGAGTCTCTATAGACGAGCTGGATGCCAGGGAGTCTCTATATACGAGCTTTTGGCCAGGGAGTCTCTATAGACGAGCTGGAGACCAAGGGGTCTCTATAGGCGAGGTGGAAGCCATATAGTCTCTATAGGCGAGCTGGAAGCCATAAAGTCTCTATAAGCGAGCTGAAAGCCATAGAGTCTCTATAGGCGAGCTGGAAGCCATAGAGTCTCTATAGGCGAGGTGGAGGCCGGGGAGGTGAATTCCCTATAAGTCTCTTGGATATCCTGGGGATTCCCCTATGAGTCCCCGGGGGGTTCACCTATGAGTCCCCGGGAATTCCCCTATGAGTCCCCGGGGGATTCCCCTATGGGTCCCCGGGGGATTCCCCTATGAGTCCAAAGGGGTTGTTTATTGAAACTATTCTATAACAAATTCTGCTATTTCACTCCACAGTTCTGCACTTTGATTTGAATGAACTTTTTCACCTTTTCATCCTTTGAATGTATTAAATTGTAAATGCGCACAATATATGTTTGTGTATGTGTGCGTATTACCAAGCAGGTGAATAAAAAAACTCCGCACTAAAATACGGGCGTGAGACCAAGTGCTATGCAAATGTAATGGGCGGCAGACGGCAGGTTGCCTTGTTTACCATGACATTAATGGAAGACGGACGCCGCTCGAGAGATGCTTTGTTGTTGCACCGGTTGGTCGTCTCTGTTTGTTCGATGTCGGCCAGACACCGTCAACAATGCAGCATGTGAATAGAGAGGAGAAACGGAAGCAGATCGTCCGGAACTACAGCGAACTAAACAGACTTGAACAGACATGCATTGTTGTTTACATTGCGTAATGCACTCGACCACTCTTTTATGACTAATTACTTAGTGTTGTCCCTTAGTGTGGCCATAGTTTGCCATAGAGCAATGCAGCCAATCCTTATTCTCAGCTATGCTGCAGTTTGTTGTTGTTATTGCTAGTTTAGAAACTTCCTCGGAAAAAGAGAAAAATCCATTAAAAACACTTGATTAGCTTACACAACTTAAGAGTGTTATTCATTGATAAATTATGCAAATTATTTGTAACTTTTTTCCCAACCCTCCCCGTTGGAGAACTCTATTCTAGCATCCGTGGCATGCAAGAATGACGATTTCACGTCATGACATCAAAGTTGTGCAGCAGGTCCGCCACGTCCATAAAACTCCAAATAATTCAACAATTTGCATTAATTCAATTAATTATTTTTGGTAAATGCATTTTTTGGGACCATGCGACGATGATCAACGCAACTTTGTTTGCGTCTTTTTTAAATTATTAAAGATGTGCTGATGTTTATTTCTCGCCTTCAGCAGATTGGCATTCGCGAAAAGTTTACCATTTGACAAGTTATTTTTTTTTGCGCTCGCTGTGTTGGATTGCAATGCTTTAGCAGAGACATAAATAAATGAAGCCATTTGTTAGCAGTTGAGGTGCTACAATTGTCGTTGCTTTGTTGGACAACAAACTATTGTTTGATAGTAACGAAGGTAACGAATGTCGGGTAACCCAGAAAAGATGATTGAAAGAGTAGGATGACCCAGGAGTGTCGGACTCAACAACGAAAGGCGAAAGGAATGCCGCTAGAATCTTACGAATAATATAAGGGAGAATTTGTCTTCTAAGGATACGAAAAGTATAAAAGTATACTAAATGTTACGGAACTACCATTTGTCCAAAAAGTACTAAAGGGCACTTAATGTTATGGTATTATCAAAGCAAAAGACTAAAATATGAATGGTTAGGGATTATTATTGGCTATACCGATAAGAGCAAGAAATTTAAAGGATTGCACTCCACGGGGAAGAGTTCCTAAGAAATTATATTTCATAATTCCGATTTCAAGGAATACTAGGAGGCACAAAATATCACAATATTTTTAATGAGCGATAATTTAGAGCTAGATTTTCAATATTTAGATCACTTTTGGCGTAAAAGGGATTAACTACTTGGAATTTTCGGAACATTACACTTCACTGTATCAATATTTAGCACAAAGTACTAAAAGGTACCAAATGTTTCTATCATTAGTGAAAAAGGACTAAAATTTTTATTGGCCATGCCGGCTATGGCCATTAAATATTGTCTAAGGGTCACACTCTATAGAGAAGGGTGACTAAAGATGGATATTTTATAATTCCGACTTCAAAGAGTACAAATATACTAAAAGGTAATATTGGTTAAGAGGGATAGGTAAGAATTAAAATTTTAAATTTAGAATAAATATAACTTTTTGCTTAGAGGGGTGAACTGTGGTGGAATTTTCGAAACTTTGTACGTCATTTTACAAAATGATACCACATTGTTATAAAGCGATCTATATGCACTACAATATTTAAAACTTACATAAGGAGCACCCTTGGCATAGGGTGTAAAAATGAGGAACGATTAATGTAATTAATTAAACTATATTAACAAATGTAAAAAAACCTAAAGAAAATTCGCATTTTATAGACTAAAAACTGAATATAGGGAGGTACACTTTATAGACAAAGTACTGAATATAGGGAGGTACCATTATATGGGGCCTATATCAAAACGAGGACCTGCACATTTTCTGTCATAGGCTATAGTATCCAGTACAAACCTCAAATACAAATTTAAAACAATTCCGGTGAATAATGTAACAAAAATAATCAAAAAACCGAATATCGGGAGGTGCCGTTATATGGTGGCTATATGAAGACGTGGAGCTGCACAGACAAATTTCTTTCATAGGCTGTAGTATCCGTTACGAACTTCAAATAGAAAATTTGAAACAATTTCGGTGAATAACGTCGCTAAAATCACTGAAATACCGAATAACGGAATGTACCGTTATATGGGGGCTATTCCAAAACGTGGGCCTACATGGCCCATTTTCAATACCAAAAGTCCTGTAGACATAATATACATTTGAGTGAAATGTTATTCACCTATTTTATTTCGTTCAAAAACTAGAGTGGAACGGACATTACTAGATCGACATAGAATTTTATGCTGATCAAGAATAGGTTGAGGTGAAAAAATCTGCACCAACTTCAGACTGCCGTCATTTCCAAGCCACTCGTCCGACAGCTGTTAAAATTATTCCAATGACAGCTCATTATATTGTTTACAAGAGTACAAAAGCAAGAGTACAAAAGAATATTCCAGAAAAAAAAGTTATTCGTGAAGGAATTCAAGCGTGATAGTGTGATCTCTTTATATTTAGCTGCAAAACCACAAGTGGCTATCGTTAGAGCACTCCAGCATTTATATGTGAATAAATCTTTTGTGACTCGAACCACCGCTCTTTACCGTGATGCTGGTAGCGTAGCCCGTCGTCAAAGAAGTGGACGGAAGAAAATAGCAACATCAGCAGAAATAGTTCGAAAAGTAAAGAAGCGACTTGGTTGGAACATGCGTTGCAGTGGCCGAAAAATGACTAGTGTGCTGAACATATCGCAATATTCCATTCGGCAAATATTGAAAAATGAGCTCGGGGTAAAGCCAATAGACTCAAAAGAGCTAAAGAGTTGCTTCGCTTGGCCAAAAGTGATGAACTGCCGAATTTGGGTTTCTCCAATGAGAAAACATTCGTTGTCCAGCAGTTGGTAAACATACAAAATTATTGTGTTTACCTGCCAAAGAAGTCAGCTGAAAATGTGCACCTTCGGTTGCCCACCAGAACTCAAGTGCCGACCACGGTGATGGTGTGGGCCGCCTTAACAGTCGATGGTCGCTCTCCGCTCGTATAAATCGACCGTGGCATCACAATAAATGACGAATATTATCGCGAAAATAATCTGGAGGTGTATTAAAGCCTTGGGCACACAAACATTTTCGCGGCAGACCTTGGACATTCCAACAGGACTCCACCATCGCACTCAGCACGCGCCACTCATGAATGCTTCATTTCCAGCGCACAAATAGTCCTTTGGACTATTGTGTTTCGAGTATTTTGGAAAGCAAGGTTGGCACTAAAAAATACCAAAGTATCGTTTTTCTCAATCAAGCGTTTCGCCGGGAATGGGCCAAAATACATCAAAGTAACATTCGGGCAGAGTGTGATGGTTTCATGGGCCATTTGATGGCCATATTTCGTGCCAAAAATGATCAATTCGAACAAATCTAAACTTATTCTAAAACTTGATGATATTTCAGACATTTTTTGCTTTCATTCAATAAAATTAAAAAAATGTAAAAATTATGGCGTTTTACTTTGTTGCAGTTTTTTATCTCACCCTGTATACCGGATTTCCAAAATATTCAAAATTAACAGATTGAAAAATTCGAATTTTCAGGATACGAAGAGTAGATAATGGTACAATTTAAAGTACTGCTGATATTTAATGAAACAGTAGTTCAAGCACACCTCAATCGCTGCGAGTGCCTAAAAGGGAAACGGGCTAATTTTTATACCCTACAACACTATGTGTTGGGGGTATTATAAGTTTGATTGGGCCAAAAATTATGTAACACCTCGAAATATTGATTTCCCACATAGGAAAGTATATATGGATCTTCCTAGCTCGCCGAGCTGAGTCGATCTAGCTATGTATGTCCGTCCGTCCGTCTGTCCATGTTAATTTGTAATCACTCTACAGGTCGCAATTATGGCCCGATCTTCACGAAATTTAGAATGTAGGTGGGGCTAGGGTCAGAATAGAACCCTATTGCTTTTGGAGATGATCGCCAAATGTTTAGGGGTTGAAATGGACCAAATACTGAACAAAATGTCGGATTTTGCTGTAGCTATACAGGTCGCAATTATAGACCAATCGACGCGGAACTTCGCATGTAGCTAGAGTTTAGGTGGGGAAAAGCCTACCAATTTGGGTGGTCATCGGATAATATTGAGCGGGTAAAAAAGACCATATCTTTTGTGTTGAAAAAATTCAAAGTTTTTCATAAACCGCGAATATTTCAAATCCCGGCGAAATCATAAAGCCATGACAAGGTTTCTTCTGATCTTTACATTGATGTTAACATCCAACAAATCGGATATATAGCAAAAATGTGCGATATATATGTCTATCAAAGAAGATATGCTTGAAAGATCTCTTATATGTCGAGAACGGCTGAACCGATTTCGACAGTTCTCATTAACTCAGAATGGTCTCTTGGCAGGAAAGAAAAAAGGTCTAAAAAATCGCATAAAAATATCTCTCTAAAGATGAAAATATTGATTTTGTAAAATTTTCTCATATTTTTTCAATTTTGTCATATTTTCATTTTGAATTAAACATTTGGTAATATTTCTACAGCTAACAAAACTAAGTAGTTAGGAAATTAGGATATCATATACAGATCGCATTTATGGCCCGATCCTTACGAAATTTTGCATGGGGACCAGATGAGGGTCAGAATAGAAGTCTACCCTTTTTGGAGATGATCGCCATATATTTAGGGGTTGAAATGGACCAAAAAACTGCAAAATTGTCAGCAGGTCGTAATTATTGCCCGATCATCACGCACATTTGAATGGGGGTTACCGGGCTTTTCAAAAGCCAAGCAGTTTTGGATGGCCATCCAAAAATATTCAATGTGTGTTCAAATTAGTTTAAGTTGCTATTATTTGAAACCTGATTGTTTTCTTTTATTATTTGTCACAATATCTTGTGGAATTCTTTCGAATTCTCGCCTATATAAACTGTCGGTCGGCCCCGCTCGACTGTAGCCTTTGCTTACTTGTTTATTATTATTTTTGAATAAAACCCTCGAAATATGCATACTTTTTGGTATCAAAAATGAGTCTATTTTTAAATTTCGTAAAAGAAATTATCAAGTCTCTTAACCTTTGTCTGAATGTGCGTTGCCTTACTAAAAGGTTATTTGGATTTTCGGTATCCAAATAGAAGATACATGTTGATAATGTGAAGAAGGAATGACAATTCTGAGATGTATATTAAAGCAACATAAATTGTAATAATTTAAAAATTATATTTCATTCGAATCATGTAGATACCGGCCATACGCCTGTCTTTATTATTTATTTATCACTGTCTTCAACCCAGAGGCCATCAATCAAATGTTTTCAGTTTTGAATCAAAATTAAAAGGATTTCTCTTTAAAAATGTTCGCTTGGCTTTACCCGACAAAGAAAGTTTGCAGGTGGTTGGCGGTGTTAAAATGTTATGCACCAAAGCTGTACATTTATTTGTGCTGCCATGGAGTTGCTTGCAATGGTTATACACCCAGCCTAGCTATATAGGATACACTAAAAGTACCGGGAACGCTGCTCAGAAACTTCCGCTAAAGAAATTGTTAGCAATTTCCATTAGTTGCTTGTCATTATTGTGTTTTTTTCTCTCCCCTCCCTCTCTCTCGCACCATCTTTAGTTTTGGCCTTTTTATATAACATTTTATTTTAGTTCCACTTTGGTTTCCAGTCTTCATCCTTTGGCGGCCAAGCCGTATATACACACATTTATATATATATTTCGCTCAAGGGATAACTTTTTCTGACGAATGCACAAACAATAACAAGAACGACAACAACAACAAGTGAAAAGCAAACTCTTTGAAGCGCGGTGTTTCTTGATGCAATTTTTCCACATAAATTTGTTTGTGCTGACATAAATGATGATTGTGTGTATTGTTATTTGTTGAAATGACACTTGGTCTGGTCGGCACGGTTCCCCTAAGGGAGAATAAGGTGATGGAGGATTTTTTTCTTTTTTTTTTTGTAAAATAAATTGCAAAATAAATAGTCAACAATTTACGTAATCCAATAGATCGGAAGATTGCTACAATTGATAAGGGCTTGTAGTACTTTAAGGTAGATTTCATTGGCTTGGTTTGAGAGAGGAATTTAAACTCAAATTGTTTTTTTTTTTTTAATTCTTCTTTTTATGAAAATATGTAGAGTATTAAGACTTAGAATCTGTGCCTAGAATCTAGGAGTTTTGCAAAACTTCTTTAAAATCTTTAATAAATTCGAATTTTTGTAATATTTTCTGACATGCTTACGTTTTAGTCATATAGTGTCCTCGGAAATATCAAACGAGTTACCAAAGGCGGCTTTTTGGTCCTTTATAAAAAGTTTTATTATTTATATAAAAATTTGTTAAAAACTGCCTTTAAACAGGATCGTTGGAAGTCAGGATAATCGACAAATGCTTTTGTCATGATATTCAACTATAGGTACCATAAGATATAAAAGGTCTAAATCACCGCCATTACTTTAAAATTTATGATATATCAGCAAGTGCCCGCTACCTTGTCAGCGAAAATGCCACCTTGTAATTTTATATTCGCTCTAGCTGTTCATTTTAATACTTGGAAAAAATTAAAAAAAAAACTTAATACATCGTACTTATTTTTAAGCTGTCCCACTTTAACTATATTCAAGTTTCTCCTTTATCGAAAAGGATAATCGAAATATGATTTCTTATGAATGTTTTAAAAATCTTTCGTTTGGAAGTTGGCCAAAGAGCATATTAACTCAACCATTGTACGTGCAATGTTTTCACATCCAATTTTTCTGGCCAAATATATTTCAACGTGACCTCAGTATCAAATTTCAGGATTCAAGTTCTATCCATTCGCTCAACATCAAATTTATTAGCATTTTGTTAGTTTTGAACATTTAAAGTACGTATAATCTCCATATCTCAACCACAGATACCAGCAGTGACTTTAGTATCAAATTTAAGAATTTCAGCTCTGTAATTTCCCCTATTACCAAATATAGTATCACTTAGTACAATTATAGCACATATTTCCGAAAACATGTTCATATTTCAATCCCAGATACCAAAAGAGACCTCCAGCTCTATCCCTTCATCCAATATCCAATTTAGTACCACTTAGTATTTTTCGAACATTTCCAAAACCATCTCCATTCTTATCAACAGACACTGTGATTGTGACATCCATATCAAGTTTTTGGATTTCGTCTCTATACCTTCACCCAATAGCAAATATAGTACCATTCAATATCTTTCGTACAATTATAAAACACATTTTCGGAGCGACCTCGATATCTAAATTCTTACTACCAACAGAGACCTGAAAATCAATTTTTAGGATTCCAATCCTATCTCTTCCCTCAATACCCAATTTAGTACTGTTTAGTATTTTTCTTATAAATTAGGACGCATTTCCAAACCACCGCCAAATTTCAATCCTGGATACAAACGGAGACTTCAGCATCAAATTTCGGGATTCCAGCTCTATTCCTTCACCCAATACCGAATATAGTACCACTTTATAGTTTTTCATACAATTATAGTACACATTTTCAAAACAACCTACATATGTTAACCGCAGGCACCACCAGTAACATCTGTATCAAATTTCGGATGTCAGCTCTATTCCTTCAGGCAAAACCAAAACCAGTACTATTTACACTTTTCGTACAATTACAGTACACATATTTTCGAAACCACGTCCATATGTTTAGGCTACATATCAACAGCGATCTTAATAACAAATTTCAGATCTCAAGCACTATCTGTTCACCCAATAAGAAATTATACCAAATATAGTACTACTTAGTACTTCTCGTCCACTTGTAGTACACATTTTTAAAACAATCTCAATATGTTAGCTTCAGACACCAACAAAAATATCTACATCAAATTTCACAATTTTATCTCTATCCCTTCACCCAGTACCAAATATAGTACAATTCAGTACTTTTCGTATAATATAATTTGCAAAACAACCTCCATATATTCAGGCTACACATGAACAGCGACACCAATAATTTCAACTGAAAGCACTTTCTGTTAACCCAATACTTTATTGTACTAAATATAGTACATTTTAGTACTTTTCGTGCACTTGTAGCACATATTTCTAAAACCAGCTCTTTATCACAAACCTACCACCAACAGAGACCCCAATACAAAATTTCAAAATTTCAGCTTCATCCATTCAACCCTTAAAGTAAACTGCTCCAAATTTGGTACCATTTAGCACAGTTCGCTACCTTAGTACACATTTCCAAAACCACCAGTTTTTATATTAAAGTTCGAATTTCCTTAAAACCTTTGGTGCATCTATCCTGTACTCCATCAGTGACTCTCAATTCAAATTTCGGAATTTTAGCTCTATCCCTTCACATAATACCATATGGTACCATTTTAGAAATTTTCTTAATTTTAAACTTGGAATTTCCAAAAAACCCTCACCATTAAAGCAAACTGTTCCATTTCCAAAACCACCAGTTTTTAGCTATATCCCTTCATATATTACGAAATGGTACCATATTAGAAGTTTAGTAACATTTTAAAGCTTTTCGTAAACTTTAAGTTCGAATTTTCTTAAAACATTTAGTGCATCTATCCTGTATTCTATCAGTGACTCTCAAATCAAATTTCGGAGTTCTAGCTCAATCTCTTCACATAATAGCAAATGGTATCATTTCACAACTTTTCGTAATTTTAAAGCTCGGATTTCCAAAAACCCTTTGGTACATATTTCCGCCACTCCATTAATACTCTCACTCCAAATTTCAGAATTCTAGCTCATTCCGTTTTACAAACAAAAAGTATTCAAATTTTAGTACATTTTAAATACATTTCATATCCCTTTAGTACGACTGAACCTTGTGCAAAATTTTATGATTCCAGCTTCAGCCGTTTCGTTTGGGTGTTTATTCCAGATATTTCAGTCAGTTATATCACTACTCTTTTATACCAAATACTGTCAAAATGTTGTCAAAAATTGGCATCTTTTATGATTTATACATAGATTCGAGATACATCAATGCTGTGATTTAACAGCATTTAAGGTATCAATTTAAATATCATCCTCTTTTAAAACTATACATCCAAGGATCCGAGGATATGCCTATTAGAGTAAAAATATTGGCTTCAAATTTTTAGACATTACCAGAAATTCTGATCTGTGTGTAAATTGCGACCAACTGTGATTTTCCCAAAGCTTCAAACAATGCCCATGACTCAACTGAATATTCTTACACACCTGCCTTTCTAATGACGTAATTTCCGTCGCCAAATTATTATCAATTTCACCGTTTGAGCAATTTGATGCCATTCAAATTTAATAAAACCCCATAATGTCCTGATTTATTCATTTAATGGCAACATTTAACTGCGAACGTACATACATCACTCACTCGCATTGACAAGGACACTTACAATTGTATGGCAATTGCAAATGCTGCTGCTCCTGTTTGACGGAAAGCTGTAAACTCCTTTGGGTGCGACAAGGTAACACATTAAATCGTACAAGAAACGTATCGTCGTCGACAATTTTTCCAATTGCTGTAATATGTTCGATGAGTCGCCACATGACACCACCCTCCGCACCCAAGCACCAACATTCAAGGTGATGTCTTGATTTGCTATTCGAAATATTGCAGCAAATAAGAGGTGAATAAAGCAGCAACAGCAGATGTACACATGTACATTCATACACACGAACGAACGAACGAGTGAGCCAGCGAACGAACACGAATATGTATGTGCAAATCATTGCCTCAGAATAAAAATTTCGAATAAAAAAAATTCCTTTCAATATCGAAATGGCAAGAAATCAGCAGAAAAACAACTTTAACTGCAAATGTTGCTCATTTTCCTAAGGAACGTTTTCCCAATCGATCGTTGTTTCATTCAACTTCTTTTAACTTTTTTCTCTCCTCCCCTCCCCCGCCTGCTTCTTTTTGTTGCCAACATACATCCACATTGGGTCAGAGGAACACAGAGGAAATTTACCAAACCCCTAATGGATTGAAAACTGAATGGGGGAAAAAAGGAAGAAAAAATTGTTGGCAGGCAACGCCGTGGACGTAGGAGTCAGGGGGCGGGCGGTAAACGTTTTAAAATCCAGCTCACGTAACATGTTGCAACAATTCAATCAGTTATCGTGTCTAGAGTTTTGCGATGTGCATACAGAACAATACAAATGGAGGTAAAAGTTGCACAGACACACACACGACTAAAGATATGTAATACAGAGACTGCGATATAGGCAGCAATGTATCAGTGTGTATGTGTGTGCATGAGTAACTGCAGATTTATATAATTCAGGTATTGAATAGATGAGGCACAGGAAGATTTACCTAACAAGTCGTTTGGTGAAGAAAAAGTAACATTAGTTGAGAAAGTAGAAGAAAAGGTTAATAAAAAATTGGAAACTTTAGAGATGATTCCCAAATGTTAAATTTCGAAAATACCAAATAACGAAATTCTTGTTCGAGGAATTATTAAATGCTTGTGAAAAGTCAAAAAATTTAGAAATCTGTGCATTGCGTTACAACCCATTACAAAATCCGAACAAAATCACTTACAACCCATAATCGAGCTGCCAGACATGCACACACATATACACAGACACAGTCAATGGCAGTGCCAACAAATGAAATAAAGGTAATATCAACTAGCCAAATTGTTAGATCCGTATTTGTTGGTATGTGTATGTGTGTATGTATACACTCAATGTGTGTTTGTATTGCAATGCACAACAAAAAATAGTTGTGGAAACTAAAGAAGTTATTTCCACTGCATTGGCGCCCGTTAAGTTAACGATTACGTTTCATTACTCCCTCCTTTGTATCACTCCTTCCTGCATCTAGCATTTGCAATTTAGCAGAAAAAACTCCTACCACACACCGAACAAATGAAGAAAATGAAAAACAAAATCTTAAAAAGTTATTTCTTGAATAAAACTTTTTTGCAACGAATTCCAAAAATTCACCTGAGAAAAATTCGTCTTCTTTTTTTTTGGGTTTTTGTGAACGTCGTCGAAAAAGTCGAACAACCACAAGCGAAACAGGAAATCAGGAAATTCGTATACCTACAGAGGTTGGCTGCACAGTATTTTGAAAACAAAAAAACCTGTTATAAGTTTTATAAAGGGTGTATTTTATTGAGGTATAGAACTTCGAATTAAAATAAAACACAGGAAAATCGTTTTAATGTCAATCAATTTGGCTTTATAGGAAGGATAATTTTAGGCCATTTATGTTTAAATATGATTTCGGGCATGTGGCCGCCGTGGCTGGCTCGAATAAAGCCCATTCTACAGGTCCAATTTTCTACCACTTTTTCGGGCATATGGGACCGTAGGTTTGCAATAACGCCACGAATGTTGGCTTCCAAGTCCCCTAACGTTTCTGGTTTGTTGGCGTAGACGAGCGACTTCACATATCCCCAAAGAAAATAATCCAATGGTGTCAAACACACGATCTTGCTGGCCAATTGACAGGTCCATTCCCCGAAATTATGCGCTCATCGAATGTTTCTTCAATAATTCGATTGTGACGTGCGCTGTGTGGCATGTAGCGCCGTCTTGTTGGAGCCACAACTCATCCACATTCATGCTATCCAATTCGGGAACAATATAGACGATTATCATGGCTCTATACCGGTCTCCATTAACGGTAACTGACTCTCCAGCATTATTTCGGAAAAAGTATGGCCCAATGACTCCACCAGCCCATAGAGCACACCAAACAGTCAGTTTTTGTGGATGTAATGGGGTCTCAAGGGTCTCATGTGGATTGTCTTCACTCCAAAAGCGGCAATTTTGCTTGTTGACGTAGCCATTCAACTAAAATGAGCCTCATCACTGAACAAAATTTTGTGATGGAAATCAGCATCGAAATGAATCTTATTTTCGGCCCGACGCATTGCATGGTCTCGCGGCTTTAATTCTTTCACAAGCTGGATCTTATAAGGTCGCAAGCCAAGATCTTTGCCAAAATCTTCCATTAAGTTGATGGACAAAGCTGCAATTGCTGTGCACGGTGACGAATCGATTCATTCAGGTCCTCTTCAAAACTTTGCTCTACAGCTGCAATTGTTTCTTCGGTGCGCACTGTTCGACGTCTCTGCGGATGCGTACTATCACATAGAGTAAACGTAGTGCGAAAACGATCCATGTTTAACCGAATTAATTGCTCTGATGGACGATTATGTCGACCGTAAAATGGTCGAAGCTTGCGGTGAACTTCGCAGACTGAACCATTACAATCACTTGACAGCTTACAACATGACCGCCAGTTATAACAGAAGTTGACACTTCTATACCCCAATAAAAAACACACTTCATTATAAATCTTCGATGTATATGTCAATGACAGACTGCTCAACAGGATGAGATGAAAACAAATGCAACCAATTTTAGACTGCTGTCATTTCTAAACCACTCGTCCGACAGCTGTTAAAATTATTCCAGTAACAGCTCATTATATTGTTTACTAGCGTACAAAAGCATTTTGGTGAAAAAAGTTATTCGTGATGGAATTCAAGCGTGATAGTGTGATGTCTTTATATTTGGCTGGAAAACCACAAGTAGCTATTGTTAGAGCACATCAGCATTTAAATGTGAATAAATTTTTTGTGTCTCATACCATCGCTCGTTACCCTTGTATTGGTAGCGTAGCTCGATGTCAAGGAAGTGGACGGAAGAAAACAGCAACATCAGCAGAAATGGTTCGAAAAGTAAAGAAGCGACTTGATCGAAACCCGCGTCGCAGTGGCCAAAAAATGGTTCATGAGCTCAACATATCGCAATATTAAATTCGGCAAATATTGAAAAATCAGCTCAGGATAAAGCCGTTAAAATTCCAAAAAGTGCAACAGATAGAAAATAGACCGGGCCGAACTTTGAATACCCTCCACCATTTGGAACGAATTAGAAAATATTCAAAAAAATAAAATCCATTGAAAATTCTGTTAAAATCTTTAAAATACCTAATATCGGAAGGTGCCGATATATGGGGGGATATACGCTATTGTGGACCTATATAGACAAATCTATGTCTGGGGGTAAAGTACTCACAAGGAACTCCGTGTGTGGATTTTCAGATAATTCCATTGGGAAATGTGGCTAAAATCATCAAAATCCCGAATATCGGGGGTACCGTTATATGGGGGATATACGATATTGTGGACCTATACAGACAACTCTCTTTCAGGGAGTAAAGTACTCACGAAGAACTCCTTGTGTGGATTATCAGACAATTCCGTTAAAAAATGTGGGTAAAATCATCAAACTACAAAATATAGGGGAGTACTGTTATATAGGGGGATATAAGATATTGTGGACCGTGTGTGGATTTTCAGACAATACGATTGGAAAATGTGGCTAAAATCATCAAAATACCGAATATCGCATGGTACCGTTATATGGGGGCTATACGTAATCGTTAACCTATATAGAGTGCTCACAAAGAACCCCTTGTGTACAAAGAATCCCTTGTGACCATTCCGTTGAAAAATATGGCTAAAAACATCAAAATACCGAATATCGGGGGTACCGTCATATAAGGGCTATACGATATCGTGGACCTATATAGATAATTCTCTGTCGAGGCATAAAGTACCCACAAGGAACTCCTTGTGTGGATTTTCAGACAATTCCGTTGAAAAATGTGGCTAAAATCATTAAAATACCGAATTTCGGGGGTACCGTTATATGGGGGCTATACGATATCGTGGACCGATATACCCCATCTTCGAACTTGACCTGTCTGCAGACAAAAGAGAGATCTGTGCAAAATTTTAGCTTCCTATCTTAATTCGTTTAGACTGTAGCGTGTTTGCAACAGACGGACAGACGGACGGACAGGGCTAAATCGTCTTAGAATTTTACGCTGATCAAGAATATATATACTTTGTTGGGTCTAAAATGATTATTTCGATGAGTTACAAACGGAATGACGACCTTAATAAACCTTCATACCTTTTTTGGTGGAGGGTATAAAAAAGCTAAAGAGTTGCTTCGCTTGGCCAAAAGTGGTGAACTGCCGAATTTGGTTTTCTCCGATGAGAAAACATTCGTTTTCCAGCAGTTTGTAAACAAACAAAATGATCGTGTTTACTTGCCAAGGAAGTCAGGAAATCAGCCATAACATCTCTGCTCGTATTAATCGACCGTGGCATCAGAATAAATGCCGAATATTTTAGCGAAAATATTCTGGAAGGTGTTTTGTGCCTTGGGCACGCAAACATTTTGGCGGCAGATTTTGGACATTTCAACAGGACTAAGCACCGTCGCACTCGCCACCCAAGAATGGTTACAAAATGAGGTTCCTCGCTTCATTTCCAGCGCGCAATGGCCACCAATCCGTTGGACTATTGTGTCAGGAGTATTTTAGAAAGCAAGGTTGGCACTAAAAAATACCAAAGTGTCGATCACTTCAAGCAAGCGCAGAGCAACATTCGGGCAGCGTGTGACGGTTTCATTGGCCGGTTGAAGGCCATAATTCGTGCCAGAGCTGACCAATTTGAACAAATCTAAACTTTTTCTAAAATTTGATGCTATTTCCGACATTTTTTATTTTCCTTCAATAAAATGTAAAAATGTTTCAATAAAAATAATAAAATATGAAAAATAAAAAAATTTAAAAATTATGAATTATGTATTTATATTCTTGATCAGCGTATAATTCTAAGTCGATTTAGCGTTGTCCCACCGTTCGTCTATCTGTCTGTTGTAATCACCCTATCTTTCGAAGGAATTGATATCGAAGACTAAAATTTTGCACACATGTGTATATTGCCAGTAGGCAGGTTAAGTTCGTAAACAGGTCATGTCGGTCCAAATTTTAGTATATCCCCATATAATGGCATCTCTCAATATTCGATATTTTAGTAATTTTAGAGACATTATAGACCGAAATTGTTTCAAATTTCGTTTTGGAAGATCTTAATGGGTACTACATAAACTTAGGAAGATCCGCGTTTTGGTATAGCCACCATATAACGATAACTGACAAATCATCTACTAACCCTAAGTTTTATAAGGACAAGTCACCCGAAATGAGTACATATTTTTGACAACTAAAAGTCGAGAAATAATTGCAAAAAAATATTTGCTTAATATTTTGAATCCATTTTTTTATTTTGTCCATTGCTGGTATAGAACTCGCAATTTTCTGATTTGTAGCTAAACTAAAATGTATGTCTTACTTCTACATCAACAACATTCTCTTCGTTGCCTACTCCAAAACTCAAACTAGCAAACTTCGGTTTTGTAGTTGTGACACGCACATTCTGTGGCGACGTTGCTCATTACCTGGTAATGAGGAAAATAATTGTTCTTTGCTTTAGAGTTCATTAGGAAAACACCATTATTTTCATCTCCAATTTTTTTGGAATTTTTTATAATTTTTCATATAGTTACGACATAAACAACTCCCACGTTTTTGCTGGAGAAAGGTTTTTTGCAGGAAGACTTACAAACAATCTCCTTATTATAGAAGTAGTAGTAGGTCCAGTCCAATAATGTAGTCCAGAATGTACTAAGACCTACTAAGGAACATATTTGCCTATACAAAATCTACAGCAGGTCCTTGGTACTGTTAATTTTCTCTAAATACCCAATCACTACCCCATCCACTTCGATATCGCAACACGGTTCTGTGTCATCAGAATATGCTGCACTCTCTTTGACACGTTCCTTGTACGATTACTAATGAACAGAACCTAAGAAGGTGTTGGTGTGTGAAACAAATCGTATCGCTCTACCCAGGTGGTAGGTAGGTGGTGGAAGGGTAATCAAATGCAATGAGGTCATTTAGCTTGGTTAACAATTTTGTTTGCTTAAAAAACTTTTTCAAATGGTTATGCTAAAATGTTTGCCAGTCTTCATTGGCTTTTCCATTCGCTGCAAGTACAAAGGACTACGAAATGACGACCTTCATTTCGTTAACAGCTAAGTTCATTACAAGATTGCATGTATGGTTAAAAATCATTGCAGAATACGTGTTAGCTACCCCTCTCTCTCTCTCTCTCTCTCTCTCGCTCGCTCTCAAGGACATTAAAATGCAGAAATGTTTCGTTCGTGTTAACCATTCCCAACATCCATGCCATGCCATGCCGTCCAATTTCCATTGAACAAACATTGCCATTTGGTTTGTTACAACCGACACGTTTTCAAGTTTCGAATAACAACGTAATTTGTGCACCAAACGATGTTGTTTTATTTTGAACGATTTTTCCGTTGTTAAAGATTAAACACGGCGATTGTTTTTTCCCCAGATGGAGCAAATGCTCGCCCGTTGGCGTTGCTGCTTTGAAGGAAAAAAAAGGAAATGGTGTCAAAATCAATATTTGAACCGTTGATAAAGTTGCCTTTCAAGATTTTGAAGATAACAAATGATTATACGCATTTCTCTATCCTCCCTCTCTCTCTACTCTCTCTTCCTGCGTTCCAATACGTCTCTATTACAACGATTTAAATTTACGCTTAGCAACCAGTCCTCGCAGGTGAAAACTTCCCTGTGGACTGCATACCAAAGCATTGCCAAATGGAAGCAGTTTCCTAACTGAATTACAGCAACTATTGGAGAAGTAAATTTCTAAAATATTAAGACATTTGAAAAATTATCGAAAACTAGCAGAAGCACAAACAGCAGAAGACAAGCAAAGAAGTTTCAAATATTTACCCAATTATTGGCAGTTATTAATGATGTTTTCTTAAAGACCATCATTGCCTCCAACAAATGGAAGAAAAAAATCGAGTTGTATTTGAAAACTCGTTTAAATTTCGTTTCCGAAAGTTTGCTGAAGTAATTTCCAAGAAGGTAGATGCGAAAAAGAGGTGTTGTAGAACTTTGTTGTAAATCATTTCATACCGAGAATTAGGTGTAATAAATAGATTCGAAAGAAAACAATTCTATAATTTTTTGGAATAAAGTGGGGATTGCAATGGAGGTGGATATTTAAAGAGGAAGATGGATTTTCTCAAGATAAATCGAATGTAAAGGAACTTGACAGAAGCAGACTCTGGGAATAGAGAAAAGAATAGAGAACGTAATGGGATTTCAGATAGGACGACATAAGATCGTTCCCAAAAACATACATAACTGATAAATGCCTGAAAGATGGCGGGTCATTTATATCGGCTTTAGGTTAGAATAGAAGCCTATTGCTTTTGGAGATGATTGCAAAATATTTGATTTTGTATTTTCTGTAGAAGTCACAATTGTGGACGAATTGATTGGGAATTTTCTACGAGGCTATATTTTTGGCATAAGCTCACTAACGTGGATGGTCAAAGAATTATATTTAAAGAGCGAGATAATTTTTATGTAAAAAATACGATTTTTTTTGCTGATATCCAATATATTACATATATAGCAAAATACAGGGTGAGATAAAAAACTGCACAAAGTCAAACACCATATTTTTTGCATTCATTTTAAATTTTATTTGATGCAAGCAAAAAAATGTCTGAAATAGCATCACATCTTAGAATAAGCTTGGATTTGTTCGAATTGGTCACCTTTGGCACGAATTATGGCCTTCAAACGACCAATGAAACCGTCACACGCTGCCCGACTGTTGCTATGCGGTATTTTGACCCATTCCCGGCGAAGCGCTTGTTTGAAGTGATCGACACTTTGGTATTTTTTAGTGCCAACCTTGCTTTCCAAAATACTCCAGACGCAATAGTCCAACGGATTGGTATCCGGAGATTTTGGTGGCCATTGTGCGCTGGAAATAAAGCGAGGGATCTCATTTTGTAACCATTCTTGGGTGGCACGTGCTGAGAGCGATTATGGATGATGGAGTCCTGTTAGAATGTCTTTAATACACCCTTCAGAATATTATTATATATATTTATTCTGATTCCACGGTCGATTAATAAGAGCGGAGAGCAAACATGGGCTGTTATGACGGCCCACACCATCACCTGGCCGGCGTTTGAGTTCTGGTGACCAACCGATGGTGCACCTTTTTAGCTGACCTCTTTGGCAAGTAAACACGATAATTTTGTTTGTTTACAAACTGCTGGACAGCGAATGTTTTCTCATCGGAGAAAACCAGATTCGGCAGTTCACCACTTTCGGCCAAGCGAAGCAACTTGCGGTATAAGTTCTTACACTTTTTTTGAATTTCAATGGCTTTACCCCGAGCTCATTTTTCAATATTTTCCGAATGGAATATTGCGATATGTTCAGATACACACTATCATCAGAAGCTCACCAAACTTCTTTTTTACGCTTGTAAACAATATAATGAGCTGTCACTCGAATAATTTAACAGCTGTCGGACGAGTGGCTTAGAAATGAAAGCAGTCTGAATTTGGTTGCAGTTTTTTATCTCACCCTGTATTATAAATATTTAGCAAATTTTTAGTTCTTTTCGTAACAAGTTATTTTGTTTGACTTTGGTAAAGAAACTCATCTCTATATATCACTGACAAAATGTGTCGTAATTTTTGGAACGTTTGGTTCTTTTTGAAACGACTTTAGATTCGTGCGTTTCGTGTGGATATCGCATTGAGGTACTAATGCGAGTTTTAGAACTTTTTTTTAGTACTTTTAGTATACTTATAATTCTGATTTTTAGAAGAATTCCATCGCATCGATACCTTTTCTGTTAAAATTTACTCCCCAGTGCTTTCGTTTTCGTAGAAGATTACAAATAATTCAAAATTCAGAACTCCCGTTACAGATCAATGGCAGTACTTTGTTTTTTAAACCTTGTTAGTGTTCTGAGGACTCTAATGTCAAGAAGTGACTCTTATTGAAAAATATTTCTCATTGGTCCTAAACTAATTATTTTGCTCCCATAGCTTTCTGAGCTATATTTAATTATTTATTTATTCCATTTTTTTTTTTGTTACCACACAACTATATTAAATTAATTTAATGTCATGCAATAAATTTGTACGTACGTGTAATACAAATTACATTTTCTCAAACAATATGCCACTTGCAGTAATAAAAAAATTTCTTTCTAATTCGATTATTCAAACAATGCCATTTAAATGCCAACCATGTTATCTCTGCATTCGGTCAAAAAGAAAAACCCAGTCTAAAATAGCATCCAATTCTCTACATGGTTGGTTCTTATCAAAGTAATTTCATCAGCATGTAACTTACAATGACACTTGTCATAACTATCATCCACCACAAGCTCTCAGAAAATTTATGACAAAAAGCAGAGTAGAAAAAATGCAAAAAAAAAATTAAATGAAGAAAATATCCGAAAACTATTTGTCAAAGAAAGCTAACCATCATCAACAACAATGGAGTCTAATAGAAAATATTCGTTTACAGATAAAATAATTTGTTAAATATTTTTCGATAGGTCCTTTTTTTGGATCTCTCTCTCTCCCTTTCAGACCCATAATCCAATAATTCCAAGTGACAAAAGATGTTTTATTTTCACATTTCTTTGCTGCTCCTGCTGCTGCTCATGATGATGATTTGTGTCCGAATGCATGATAGGTTGACAGTCAGACATGTACACTTTTAGACCAACACAACACAAATGATATGTGTCATCTCATTCTTGAGGTTTTCTTTGTAGTTGACAAGTTTTTCAGTAGATGAAGGAGGACAGGGAAAACAACAGTCATATTATTTGACAAAAAAAGAACCCATGATCATCATATTTCATCGGAACCCAATTTTCTGTTGAGTATCCCTTTGATAAACAGACTAGGTATTTTTACAACGCATGAATAATAAAAAATTATCAATCACTTTAATAAATAATTTGCAATGTGTGTATCAAGTGATTAAGGATACACACACACACAAATATATGTTCATAAAAAGGGAGCCAAAGAGTTATTAACTGTCATGGACGTAGGCGTTATGAGTGTAACTTACAGAGGCAGAAATAGACTATCAAGCGTTTTGTCGATAAATTTATACCTGGGTATACGCTCAGCCATCTAAGGTAAAAGGTAAATAAACCACATAACGAATTTCATTTCTGATTCCAAATTTTAAAATGGCTTTATAAAAAATCAAAATTTTTTACAGATACACCCTTCGAACAGTATGAGATGTATGCGTCTTAAAATTTATGTTTTGTTGATTTTTAGGCGATTAAGCGGTGTCTGTCTGTCCGTGCGTCCGTATGTCTGATGAAGTCACATTCATTATTTAATCTACAGCTTTGAAATTTGGTACAAAGGTTTTTTATATGCAGACTGATTGGTATGGAAAATGAGGTATATTGGTCTAAGTTTAGGTATAGCCGACATATAACAGTACCTAAAGATATTCTGTTTTTTGAAGGTTTTTGCCATAACCTCAAACGAAATAAGTTGAAACTTTACTTTTGGGGTTCGTGATAGGTCTGTTCTCTCCCTGCAAACAATATTCGCTACAGGTCCACCAATTGGTATAGCCTCCATATAACAGCACCTCCAGATTTCGGTATTTTGAAGGTTTCTGTCATAATTTCGAAGCAAATAAGCTAAAACTTAACATTGATTGATATAGCCTATTAGTATAGCCTACATATAACGGTACCTCAAGGTTTTCGGTATTTTTGAAGTTTCTGCCACAATATTCATCCGGATTGCCTGCAATTTTGCATTTGCATTACTAGATGGTAAATTCCCATAAAACAGTACTTCCCGATTTTCGATACTTTCAAGTCTTCAGCCACAACTTCCAACAGAATTTAGGGTTCCCATTTAGGGTTCTCTTTGGTCGAAAATCCTAAAGAAGTTTCGGGTTCTTAGGCCAAACGTAACTAAAGTCTTTACATTGTTTTGACCGTACAAAATAGGACCCTTACAGTGTTTGGATATACATGGTGAGATGAAAAAATTGCAACCAACTTCAGACTGCTGTTATTTCTAAGCCACTCGTCTGACAGCTGTTAAAATTATTCCAGTGACAGCTCATTATATTGTTTACAAACGTACAAAAGCATTTTGGCGAGAATTTTCCACAAAAAAATTATTCGTGATTGAATTCAAGCGAGATAGTGTGATTTCATTATATTTGCCTGGATAACCACAAGTGGCTATCGTAAGAGCACTCCAGCATTTAAATGGGAGTAAATCTTTTTTGTCTCGTACCATCGCTCGTAACCGTGATACTGGTAGCGTAGCCCGATGTCAAGGATGTGGACGGAAGAAAATAACAACATCAGCAGAAATGGTTCGAAAAGTAAAGAAGCGACTTGATCGAAACCCGCGTCGCAGTGGCCAAAAAATGGCTCGTGAGCTGAACATATCGCAATATTCCATTTCGCAAATATTAAACAAATGAGCTCGGGGTAAAGCCATTGAAATTCCAAAAAGTGCAAGAACTTACACCGCAAAAGATAGAAAATAGACTATAAAGAGCAAAATATTTGCTTTGCATGGCCGAAAGTGGTGAACTGCCGAATTTGGTTTTCTCCGATGAGAAAACATTCGTTAACCAGCTGTTTGTAGACAAACAAAATGATGATACCTGCCAAAGAGGTCAGCTGAAAATGTGCACCTTCGGTTGGCCACCAAAACTCAAGCGCCGGCCATGGTGATGTTATGGACCGCAATAACAGCAGATGGTCGCTCTCCGCTCGTATTAATCCACCGTGGCATTAGAATAATATTATCGCGAAAATATTCTGGAGGGTGTATTAAAGCCTTGGGCACGCAAACATTTTGGCTGCAGACCTTTGACATTCCACCTGGACTCGGCACGCGCCACCCAAGAATGGATACAAAATGAGATTCCTCACTTAATTTCCAGCGCACAATGGCCACAAAAATCTCCGGATACCAATCCGTTGGACTATTGTATCTGGTGTATTTTGGAAGGGTAGGTTGGCACTAAAAAGTACCTAAGTGGTTAGCACAAAAAATACCAAATGGGAACGGGCCAAAATACCGCACAGCAACATTCGGACAGCATGTGACGGTGTCATTGGCTGTTTGAAGGCCATTATTCGTGACAAAGTTGACCAATTCGAACAAATCTAAACTTATTCTTAAATGTAATGCTATTTCCGACATGTTTCGCTTTGATTCAATAAAATTTACAAAATTGTAAAAAAAATTGGCTTTTGACTTTGTTGAAGTTTTTTTTATATCACCCTGCACTCTTGTGTGAGGGCTATACCAAGTCGTGACCAAAAAAAAACATATTTTGTAAAAATTACGTCTATCAAATTTCAAATCTCTATCTTAAATTTTTCGAAGTATAGAGAAAAATATTTGAGGCCCTTTGTGTGTGGTCAAGGCCATATCTAATGGTCTCTAAACAAAACTTTTACTAACCGAAAACTTTCATCACCACTTGGAATTTCCCAACCCAAACCATGTCCTATTTTAATGGTGAAACTTCGTCACCGAATATCAGCAAGCACCCATATCTTTACCTTGGCCAGAAAATTAATACAAAAATCCTTAAAATATTCAAGCCCAACGGTGCCGATATATGGGAGACTTGGCAAATATCAATTTTTTTTTGTAGAAAAACCCCTTAATTCGAGGGAACTACACCTAAATACCAACCTGAATGTATAATCATCTTAAATATTGGAAGCAATCTTTCAACAGACGCACATTCTTAAATTAATAAAGAGTATTAAGCTGATGAAAATAGTGACCATTTCAATATTTGAAATTGCATTCAGAACTTCAAATAATTTTTATTTCCACCACCAAAATATTAATGTGCATACCAACGGCTTTACTTTACCTAGCTACCTTGAAGTTAGTGTCTTTTTTCGTAGTAATAACATTCCTGGATTTTGCTCTAGGAAAAATTGTTAATGTTTTCTAAAAATATGACCACAAATTTAAATATTGTAAGATATTCGAATGAAACCCTTAAAATCAATAACAGTTTTTTCCCAACTACTTTCGGCCAACTATTATAAGATCCCATAAAAATTGCTGCAATAAACGTAACAATAAAATGTTAGTAGAAAATGGGAATCTTATTACAAGTTTGCCATTACTTTTCAGTGTATGACATAGCTATCGATGTATTCGTAACGCAAAAGAGAAATCACATATTCAAACCTTCAATTGGAAATGAAGGCAAATTTTTGCCAAAAAAAAAGGATGCCAGCGGTAAAACAAATATAATTTTCGAAAGTGGTTTTTACATTTCTTTCTAGCAACGATTACAATTTTTTTGTTCAAAAAGTTCCTCACTTCACATTCACTCACATGATGACAGTTAAAATTTTGGTGAGTGTTTGGAGCCCAAGAAAGGGGGGAAACCCCAAAACGATGTAATACTAAAGTTAGTTTGTCTCTTCTCTCAAGTTCGATGTCGTTACAAAAAAATAGAAAAAAAAATGAAACCATCTCCTATAATGGACGTGAAAAATGATTGGAAGACGAGGAGTGGTCTCGTCAAACCACAAACCCACGCATACACCCCCCTCTCTTCTATTAATGTCAGCTAATGAAATAAAACACAAAATTTCAGTTTCTACTATCATTAATGCCTAGCATCTCAATTTTTCATGTCGCCTCAAGAGGGGCAAAAATAATGAGAGGGGGTGAGAGGTGATGACAAGACTCTGGGGTGGCAATTTAGTTAAACTAAAGTCAAATTGTAAAAATGTTTATTTTTCTGTAATAGAAAATTATGAATAATGATACGTAAATATTAGTTACTTGATATGTGACAAATACAAACATACACACACACACTCTCTTATACACCACCCACACACCGTGGTTGGCTTGTGGGGGCGTTCGGGGTGCTAATATTACACTATGTAAGCGATTAGATTGCATTCATTAGCTGAGCAAACACTCGAGGAATTGATAAACACCAGAGATCCATTGTAGCAGAGAAAAAAAACATGATGAGATTTTTTCCCACGAGCCTTAATTGATGGCAATTGCTGAGAGGCGGGGTGTCGTCGGCAGAAGAAAATGGAAAATGTCAACGCAAAAAACCTACATGTGAGTGTGTGTGTAAGTATATGCCACAATTTGCGTAATGATTGATATACAATAATCCCTAAAGTAGGCAAAAGAATTACAGTTTGAATGGTGGTATTTAACTTTTGATTCGACTCGCTGTCTGTCTCTCACTCAATCACAACTGATTAGAATAAATATTTATTGTATATATTTGCCATTTTATGGGGTGCCTGAAGAGGGGACGTGGGGTGAGGAATAAACTACTCAAACACAGCTAATTAGTGAGAGTAATATCGTTTACATACTTTCGAGACCTATTTTTATACATTTCCAATGAACCATTACGAATAACAAATAACATATGAATGAGTGAATGAGCATATGACGTATAGTGGGGGTGGGGGCTAAATTGAAATGGAATTTGTATAGCCTACATTTTAGTTAAATATTTAAACATATTTTGCAATATCAAATTATTGTTGAGTTTGTATTGTTTCGAGATAAATGCTTTTGTAGGGTTTCAAAATTATTTACTCAAAAATACATGTTCGATTGTGATATAGTTTCAATATGGCCACTGGTCAAGGAGAAATGCAATGTTGTTAATTTTTCCTGAACGAGTCTATTATAAAAATCTTTTTTTTTTTTTGTAATGGGTTTGGCTGAGCAAAAGGAAATTCGGAACCGGCATCACTTTCGGTATTTTTTTTTTTTTTTTGTATTGTATCATTAATTTGGTCGCAATACCATTTTAAGTGGCAGCACCATCTTCATCTACATTATTCTACAGTTTTTGGCATTCTGCTGCCATATTTGGCAGGTGGTCCATGTGCCTTATTAACAACAATATACAGGATGAGATAAAAAAAAACTGCAACAAAATCAAAGCCATAATTATACCCTCAGCCATATGGCTACAGAGGGTATATATCATTTGATACGGTCAAAACGTGCCTAATCGAAATAACGGTTTTGGACCCTAGGTCTCTTTGGACCAAATCCGTTTCAGAACATTTGGAGTCGATCTAGCGATGTCCGTCCGTCCGTCTGTCTGTCTGGCTGGTGCGCACGATAACTCTCGAAGGGAGTATCCGATTTGGTCCAAACTTGGTACATTGTAACATCTTTGTCAAACTTAGATCGAGTTCGGAGATGGGCAATATCGGTCCACTCCTTCTGGTACCTCCCGAAAATGGACAACATTGGTTCACTCCTTCAAGTACCTCCCCCACAAAATTTTGAATAATTACAACTCCCTTATATATACCCTATTTATTTAGGTGCGATACGAAATGAACAATATTGACCCATTCTTTCAAAACCCACTCCATAGAGGGTGAAGAGGGCTGAGGGTATACATCTGTCGGCAAAACCGACCGATACTTTTTTGCTTGTTTTTAAAGTTTTTTTTTTTTTATTTTATTGAATGAAAGCAAAAAATGTCGGAAATAGGATCAACTTTTAAAAATAGTTTTGATTTGTACGAATTGGTCATCTTTGGCACGAATTATGGCCTTCAAACGGCCAAAGATACCGTAACTCGCTGCTCGAATGTTGATCTGCTGTATTTTGGCCTATTCCCATCGAAGCGCTTGCTTGAGGCGATCGACACTATAGTATTTTTTAGTGCAAACCTTGCTTTTTAAAATACTCCAGACACAATAGTCCAACGGATTGGTATCCGGTGACTTAGGAATGAAGCGAGGAACCTCACTTTGTAACTATTGTCTGCGCCCAAAATGTTTGCGTGCCCGAGACTTTAACCCTCCAGAATATTTTCGCGATAATATTCGGCATTTATTCTGATGCCACGGTCGATTAATATGAGTGGAGAGCGACCATGGGCTGTTATGACGGCCCACACCATCACCATGGCCGGCGTTTGAGTTCTGGTGGCCAACCGAAGGTGCACATTTTCAGCTGACCTCTTTGGCAAGTAAATACGATCATTTGGTTTGTTTACAAACTGCTCGAAAACGAATGTTTTCTCATCGGAGAAAACCAAATTCGGCAGCTTACATAATCAACTCTTTAGCTCTTTTGAGTTCAATATTTGTCGAATGGAATATTGCGATATGTCCATCTTACGAGGCATTTTTCGGCTACTGCGACGCGGGTTTTGATCAAGTCGCTTCTTTACTTCTCGAACCATGTCTGCTGATGTTGCTGTGCGGTTTTCTTCTGTCCACTTCCTTAACATCGGGCTACGCTACCAGTATTACTGTAACGAGCGATGGTACGACACACAAAGAAATCACACTATCACGCTTGCATTCCATGAAGGAATTTTTTTCTAGAAAATCCTCACCAAAATGCTTTTGTACGCTTGTAAACAATATAGTGAGCTGTCCCTGGAATGATTTTAGCAGCTGTTGGACGAGTGGCTTAGAAATGACAGCAGTCTGAAATTGTTTGCAGTTTTTTCATCTCACCCTGTAATTCATATCAGCCTCTTGGACATGGTACATGCAAGTGTTGTATCGTTCAATTTCTCTCTTTAAATAGTGAACAATTTCCCTGGCAATGAGCGAATCATAAGAAAATAGATTTTTTCAACTCCCGCTTAAAATCAGGTATAAGATGCAACTCTCTCGAATTCTGAGCTATTCGTCCGTTACTACTTTGAAATATTGTTCAAGTTTAATACCTGCATCAACGTCATCATTATAATATTACGAATTATAAGCCTCGCTACTTAGCTGATCTTTTCCCGAAATGGAGCGCAGTGTACTTGCACTTATGGTACAAATTAAGGAACGAAGTAGAAAACTTCAAAAGACATTGGCACAGCTCAAATCCACGTATTTTCTAGCGCTATACTTTTGAATCAGGGTTAAACATCCACTAACTGCATCCATTAGATTTCGCTGTGATCGACCTGCGTTAGTAGCGATTTCAATACACGGAAATGCATGAATGGTCCAGACATTAACTCATTTTCGGCTTGGGTCAAAGGAATCCGGTGCAAGAATTAACAAAATTTTGGTAAACAGAACCGTGGAACCGATCACCGCGAAAAAGAAAGTTGCTGTTCTGTTATATGCAAAATTAATTAAAACAAGTAAGCAAAAGCTACAGTCGAGCGGGGCCGACCGTTGAATACCCTACAACACTATAATAAACGATACAGTTTATATAGGCCAGATACTCGAAAGAATTCCACAAGATATTGTGACAAATAATAAAAGAAAACCATCAGGTTTCGTTCTCTAATTTTCGAATAATACCAACTTTAATTGGTAGATGTTGCATGTAAATGGTCTTTCTAGATCTGGAACCAATATTTCCCAAAGATCTATAATCTCTCAGAAGTGGCAAAATATTAACATTTATTATTAGTTTTTGGCTGAAACGCATCTATATGAGATACATACATTTGACTATATTCTTCAACGAAATCAGGGTTAACGAAATAGTCAGAAGTGTGTCTTTCCTGTATTTGTGAATTCTCCAAAAAGTCACTGGAATGGACCTTTTCGTATTTTGTCTACAAATGTTGGCAAACTATTTCATACATTGATTATTTTTTGATGGCCATCCAAAACTGCTTGGCTTTTTGCAATGCCCGTAACCCCCATTCAAATGCGCGTGAGGATCGGGCAATAATTACGACCTGCTGACAATTTTGCAGTTTTTTTGGTCCATTTCAACCCCTAAATATATGGCGATCATCTCCAAAAAGAGTAGGCTTCTATTCTGACACTTATCTGATCCCCATGCAAAATTTAGTTAGGATCGGTCCATAAATGCGATCTGTATATGATATCCTTATATCCTAACTACTTAGTTTTGTTAGCTGCAGAAATATTACCAAATGTTTAATTCAAAATGAAAATATGCCAAAAATATGACAAAATTGAAAAAATATGAGAAATTGTTACAAAATCAATATATTCAGCTTTAGAGAGATATTTTTATGCGATATTTTTAGACGTTTTATCTTTCCGCCCAAGAGGCCATTCTGAATTAATGAGAACTCTCGAAATCAGTTAAGCCGTTCTCGACATATAAGAGACCTTTCAAGCATATCTTCTTTGATAAACATATATATCGCACATATTTTGCTATATATCCGTTTTGTTGGATGTTAACACCAATGTAAAGATCAGGAGTAACCTTGTCATGGCTTTGTGATTTCGCCAGGATTTAAAATATTCGCGATTTAATGAAGAATTTTTAATTTTTTCAACACAAAAGATATGGTCTATTTTACCCACTAAATATAATCCGATGACCACCCAAATTGGTAAGCTTCTTCCCCGCCCTAAACTCTAGCTACATGCGAAGTTCCGCGTCGATTGGTCTATAATTGCGACCTGTATAGCTACTACAAAATCCGACATTTTTTCAGTTTTTGGTCCATTTCGACCCCTAAATATTATGCGATCATTTCCAAAAGAAATAGGGTTCTATTCTGACCCTAGCCCCACCTCCATTTTAAATTTCGTGAAGATCGGGCCATAATTGCGACCTGTAGAGTGATTACAAATTAACATGGACAGACGGACGGACGGACATACATAGCTAGATCGACTCAGCTCGGCGAGCTAGGAAGATCCATATATACTTTCCTATGTGGGAAACCAATATTTCGAGGTGTTACATAATTTTTGGCCCAATCAAACTTATAATACCCCCAACACATACGTATAAAAATTTGGCACGTAAATTAATTTCCCTGTTAATATTTATAATTCATCTTTAAATTATTTTATGATAATTACTACATTATTACGAGATTATTACCTTTCGAATTATTTTAATGATGGCCATATTATTTAATGTAAAAATGGATATAAACACGTGCATCCTACCCAATCCACACACACACACGGAGGTATGAATTTTCTTATTGCACATGAGTTTTATGTTCACCATGAAAATCTGCCATATAAGCCAAATTTAAATATCATTTTCATGGTGATTTTATGGAGGATAGATGCAGGTGTGTGTGTACCTTGCGAAAGCAAATAATTCGTTCAAGTGCTCGTATATGTGTAACGATGGCATTGAGAAGCTTTTCACGATTCCAGATGTTTTCTTTTTTTTACGTTTGAGTTTAATTTTCTGATAGTTTTTTATATCTCATCCATCTCGCTCCATTTATGAAATAATAAATGGAAGATATGCACCTACTTTTGTGATAAGCGGTAGGGATAGCACTGGTGGATGAAATTTGGGAAGGATTTGTGGATTTCCATGAAAATACTAAACTAACACAAAGTGGCGTTGTTCGAAAAACTAGATATGAGCTTTTCCATTAAATTTTGAAAATTTATAAAAATAGTGTTGAAACAGTAATAGAGTCCTGAAAAATCTTTGTGAATGATTCAGTTGAAATTATGATCACTCAAGATCGATTTTTTAGTGTTCAATATATTTAAAATAGATATGGGTGAGAGATGAAAATACTGCAACCAAATTCGGACTGCTGTCATTCCTAAGCCACTCGTCCGACAGCTGTTAAAATTATTCCAATGACAGGTCATTGCATTGTTTACAAGCGTACAAAATAATTTTGGTGAGAATTTTCCAAAAAATAGTTATTTGTGACGGAATTCAAGCGTGATAGTGTGATTTCTTTATATTTGACTGGAAAACCACAAGTGGCTATTGTTACAGCACTCCAGCTTTTAAATGTGAATAAATCTTTAATGTCTCGTACCATCGCTCGTTACCGTGATACTGGTAGAGTAGCCCGATGTCAAGGAAGTGGACGGAAGGAAACAGCAACATCAGCAGAAATTGTTCGAAAAGTTAATAAGCGACTTGATTGAATCCTGCGTCGCAGCGGCCGAAAAATGGCTCGTGAGCTGAACATATTGCAATATTCCATTTAGGAAATATTGAAAAATGAGCTCGGGGTAAAGCCATTGAAATTCCAAAAAGTGCAAGAACTTACACCGCAACAAAAAGAAAATAGATTCGAAAGAGCTAAAGAGTTGCTTCGCTTGCCCGAAAGTGATGAACTGTCGAATTTGGTTTTCTCCGATGAGAATACATTCGTTGTCCCGCAGTTTGTAAACAAACAAAATGATCGTGTTTACTTGCCAATGAGGTCACCAGAACCTTCGGTTGGCCACCAGAACTCAAGCGCCGACCATGGATGATGGTGTGGGCGGCCATAACAGCTGAAGGTCGCTCTCTGCTCCTATTAATCGACCGTGGCACCAGAATAAATGCCGAATATTATCCTGAAAATTTACTGGAGGGTGTATTAAAGCCTTGGGCACGCAAACATTTTGGCCGCAGAGCTTAGACATTCCAACAGGACTCAGCACCATCCCACTCAGCATGCGCCACCCAAGAATGTTTGGTGAGTTTCCTCGCATCATTTACAGCGCACAATGGCCACAAAAATCTCCGGAAACCAATCTGTTGGACTATTGTGTCTGAAGTATTTTGGAAAGCAAGGTTGGCACTAAAATATACCAAAGTGTCGATCACCTTAAGCAAGCGCTTCGCCGGGAATAGGCCAAAATACCGCAGAGAAACATTCGGGCAGCGTGTGACGGTTTCATTGGCCGTTTGAAGACCATAATTCGTGCCAAAGGTGACCAATTCGAACAAATCTAAACTTATTCTAAAATTGGATGTTATTTCGGACATTTTTGCTTTTATTCAATGAAATTTAAAAAAATGTATAAATGATGGCGCTTGACTTTGTGACAGTTTTTTTTATCCCACCCTGTATATAATGATAGGTTCTCACATTTTTGTTCTTAACTTAATAACAATTTCAATACATTTTTGAAAATTTTTTAAATTTGATGAAAAAATAACTTTGAAAAATCTTAATGCATTTACCACAACTGTAAAGAAGGATATGAGAATAGTACACGCTTAAATGAACTTATTACCATCCCTGGAATACTCATCCCTAAGAGATGCTTTCTCGTAATAAGCATTTCTCTTGCTCCTGCTACTGTTCGCACCCTCGCACACACAGAACAGTTGGCACAATTGATTGAAATAATACGAGGACTTTGAGTGAAAAATCTCGTTGTAGTCGCATTTCTTACAATTTTCTGTTCGTTTACTTAGCTCCTTTCATTGCTCGGTAATGCCAAGGATTCAAAGGAAAGGATAACAAGCACAGAACAAAATGAGGATGATGAAAAACGTTTGCAATTAAAATTAAGTTGCATTATTGGTTCGTTTGTTGGTCGGTCGGTTGGGTGGGTGGTTGGTTGGTTGGTTGTCTGCTCTGACGCAGGAGACAATTGATGTTCGCCATCATACTAAAATTACCAAGTTCCGTAAGTGTTCTCACTTTAAGAAATTGAAGAATAACAAATGAGATTTTTATTATCATTGGTTTCTTATTCCGTTATACTTGAAACAAAAGACCATTGTAAGGTAAGAAATTCATTGATTGTTGAAAATATCCGATCAATAGCTTAATTTTCATTTTCAGGGAAATGTAAAATGAGGAGAAGATGCGAATGGTTTTCTGTGTCATTGCCTGAATGGGTATTGTACAGGTCATTCTAGAATGCATTAAACATCAAATGAGATTTTGAGTTCCGATTTCGACAAAAAAAATCTCTTTTATAGAACAGTGTTGGCTTGTTTGGTCGGGATACCATAGTATTTTTTGTTGCAAAATGGTCACGCTTAATCCCTTTATTGTTGTTTCTATAAAAACAACGTTTGTTTATTAGTTGAGAACGATGGTAATGTTTACCAGGGGGTAAGGCAGGGAATATCTAGGTTTCGGAAAGAGCCACCAATCCTCATCAGTTCCTTTGTTTTTTGTCTGGGATATTCTCCCCAGAAGTTATTAAAAAAAAAACATATATAAAAAAACATTTTTTACCCACGTAACTAGATCGTAGGCTCAAGGGAAGAGGAACCAAAGAATTACATAAATCTAAAATTCTTTTGGAAAATCTTCTAAATCTTACAATCGCACATATAAACATTTACATCATTCATCACTTGCTCTCTTTTATATAAAAAGATTCTTGTCATAGTAAGCCCAACTTCTATCTTTTATTTGGTTTTGTTTTTATACCCTCCACTTTGGAAAGGAGGTTATATTAACTTCGTCATTCCGTTTGTAACATGTCTAATTATTCGTCGTAGACCCCATAATGTATATATATTCATAATCAGCATAAAATTCTTAGTCGATTTAACAATGTCCGTCTGTCTGTCTGTCCGTCAGTCTGTCTATTGGAATCACGATACAGCTCACATTATTTGACGTAAAACGCCAAAATTTAGCAGGGCAATTTGAATTGTGTCTAGGATGGTTGATATTGAAAATGAGATATATCGGTCCACGTTTTGGTATAGTCCCCATATAACGGTACTTCCCGTTATTCGGTATTTTAATGGTTTTTGCCACATTCCTTCGCGGATTTGTCTTGAAATTGGTATTTGTTGGTCTTAATGGGTTCTAGCTCTTTTGGCGAAACACTGTATGTATAGGTCCACGTTTTTGTATAGCCCCATATAGCCGTATTTCCCGATATTCGGTATTTAGATGATTTTTGGCACATTTTCCCTTGAATATGTCGAAAAATTGGTATATAGGCTCTAATGTTTCCTTTACCCTAAGGTGGAGGGTATTAAAAGTTTGGCCCGGCCGAACTTAATTTTTTTTTACTAGTTTTTTTTTCAAAAGAAGAATATGCTTACTCCAATCACTGGCTTTAAGTGTGAAATTCTTTAGTAAACATTTATTTATTTAATTCAAAATATTTTCAACAACCCTTCAGAAATGTAGGACAGTAGTTCATCTGGGCAATTTGAATTTGATATGCATTGTAAAAATAAACAGAGATTTTTCTGGTTGGTTTTGTTTATTTTCTTTCCTAAGAGAGAATTCCCTTTTTAAATTATTTGCTTGCAATCACTTTGTTGTCATGTCACCAACTAACAATCTGTCCATCCATCTATTCAACAACTGGTCCCGATCACTGTCTCAAAAGAACCAACAAAAAAGAAAAATTCAAATGTTGCCCTCCCTTGGCTTTGTTTGCTTGCATTTAAGATATTTTAAAATTCTCCATCCATACTTAATGAAATCAGTTCCCTTTTTTGTCACGACTGCATTGGCTTCATTTTCAGTCACTAGTCGTTGTTATCAGTTGATGTTGTTGTTATCCTTTCGTTTTTGTTTAATTCTATTTTTATTTGGTTGTAGCCTTCTTTGTTGTTAAATTGCTGGATACCATTGTCGATTCGGATTCTGGCAGTTGTTGCATTCGTTACTTGTGGGCGATAGCATTATTGTGTGGAGCAGTGAATCTGGTCGTGTTGTTAAAGTAATAGCACCCGATGACAATGGACACGTACACTCTCAGCTCGGAGGATAAAGATTTGGAATGTCATTACAATTTCCATGTTTTTCTAAAGAAATAGGGCAATGTTGTCCTTTGGACAAAGAAGTAAAAAATGGAAATAGAATTAAATTTATTTTTTACTTTTGTTATTATTGGTCGATCCAAAAAGGCTTTCTTAGATTTTTATACACCCCAACAATATTATGGAGGGTATGTTAAATTTGTCATTTCGTTTTTAACACCTCGAAAAATACGCTTAAGACCCAAAAAAGTATATATATTCTTGATTAGCATACAATTCGAAATCGATTTATCCATATCCCTCCGTCCATCTAAATAAATTCCGAACAACACGATGAAGGTTAACTCAGATGTATTTTATTTTCTTTCGGTATTGAAAATTGGCCATGTAGGTCCACGTTTTGGTATAGGGCGCCATATAACTGAACCGTTAACCGAATTTGCTGTAAATTGAGTATACAGGGTCAGATGAAAAACTGCAACCAATTTCAGAATGCTGTCATTTCTAAGCCACTCTTTCGATAGCTGTTAAAATTATTCCAGAAAAAAAGTTTTTCGTGAATTCTTTTGTGTTTCGTACCATCACCTGTTACCGTTATACGGGTAGCGTAGACCGAGGAAGTGGTCAAGGAAGTGGTCGGAAGAAAACAGCAACATCAGCAGAAATGGTTCAAAAAGTAATGAAGCGACTTGGTCGAGACCCGCGTAAAGAAGCGACAGTGGCCGAAAAATGTCTCGTGAGATGAATATATCGCAATATTTCATTCGGCAAATATTGAAAAATGAGCTCAGGGGAAAGCCATTGAAATTCCAAAAAGTGAAAGAACTTACACCGCGACAGAAACTCAAAAGAGCTAAAGAGTTACTTCGTTGCTTCGCTTGGATTTGGGCCAAAAGTGGTGAACTCCGAATTTGGTTTTCTCCGATGAGAAAACATTCGTTGTCCAGCAGTTTGTAAACAAACAAAATTATGGTGTTTACTTACCAAAGAGGTCAGCTGAAAATGTGCACCCATCCTTACAGAGAACTGTACGTGTAGGTCCAAATATTGGTATAGTCCCAAATTAGGTATTTGGAGTTCGGCATGAATGGTAGTACCCATGACAGAAAATTGTCTGTACATATCCACACGTTCGTACAGCCCCCATAGAACGATAACTCCCTATATTCGATATTTTGATGATTTTATCTACATTTGTCAACAAAATTACCTCAAGGTCTTTGAAGGCCATAAAGGCCCCATATATATCTCCAGATATTCGGTATTTTATGATTTGTGTCACACTTTTCACTGGAATTGTTTCAAATGTGGAATTTGGAGTGCTATGACAGAAAATTGCCTAAACAGCTCCACAACTTCGTATAGCTCACTATATTCGGTATTTTAAGGCTTTTAACCACATTTTTTACGAGAATTATTTTTAATTCGAAGTTTGAGTTCGCAGTGACTACTGCTCCCTATGACAGAATATTGCTTAATCAAATTTACGTGTTCTTGTAGCCCCTATATAACGGTATCTCCAAGAGAATAATCTCAACCTTGGTTCTTGGATTTCAAAATAAGCATCACCTTCTCTGGCAGATAATTGGCTGTAGAGGTTCACGTTTTCGTATAGCTTCATAAATTCGGATTTTTTTAAATTATATGTGACATATTTCAACGGATTTTTTTTTTACATTTTGCAAGTTCCTTTCAAATGGCGGAGGCTATTAAAAATATCGGACGGCTGTTTTTTACTTGTTTCTATACCCTCAGCCACATGGCTACAGAGGGTGATATAGTGAAAAGGTTCTAAACCCTAGGTCTCTTCGGACCAAACCTGTTTCCGTTCCTTTTAGGTCGATCCAGGGGTATCCGCCCGTCTCTTTGTCTGACTAGTGCTGACTATTTGGTCAAAACTTGGTACATCATTATATTATTATAAAAACATAGATCGAGTTAGGAAATCAGTCCAGTTCTTCTGGAACCTTACCCACAGAAGGTCACGATTTACGCAGAAAATAATTTCCCTTTTAAAACAAGAAAAGGTCATCAATTTTGCAAATTTTTTTAATGCTAATATTTTTATCAGTACTAGGTCTGGGGCAAATATGGACCACATCAGCCGACTCATTCAAGTACCTCCTCCACAAAGAATCAACATTTTGAACAATTATAACTCTCACATAATACGAAATAAGCATCCTGTTCTCTTCACATGAAGAACTTATAGTTCGGATAGCTGTTTCTGGTGCCTCCCCAAAACGGGCCATCATTTTAAATAATTGTTAAAAAAGTTCCGATTGTCTTCAAATTTCGCATATCTCCAATGCAACATTTGTTGTGAACGTGAGAAATATCAGCTTATTCTTTCTGGTGCCTCCCCCACAAAGAGGTCAAAATTTTAAATAACGAAACGCTTGTAAAATTCGATTTAAGCATCCGATTGTCTTCAAATGTCATATCCCAATATTTCTTCCAACTCACGATCTGGTGTGAGGAAGATAGATATCGAGCCACCCCTTCCGGCACCTCCATCACAAAGGAACACATTTTTCAACATTAAGATCTCTCATAACTTGCGAAACAAGTGTAATACTTCTACATTAGGCTATAGTACCGATATAATGCAAATTTGACAGGTCGTAATATTTATATCACATTTATATCAGATAGGAAATCGACTATAATGGCCCACTCTTTCGGAACCTCCTCCATAAAGGTTCAAAAGTTAGAATAATCATAACATAAGTCAAAATATATTAAAATAAACGGACATTGGCTGAGGGTATACATCTGCCGGCGGGACCACTGATATTTTTTAATTGGTTTTTGGATGGTTTCTGGGTCAGCTTCCAAAAATGAGCTAATGCTGCCCATATGTATTCTGTTTAAAAAATATTGTCGATGCAGGTCTATTACTTGAATTTAATGGTACCTCCTTGTCGTTTTTCGGTATTTTGAAGATTCTGGTCACCCAAGCCGATTGATTCGCATAAAATACTCTAAAATGCTCCATATTACGATTGCCTTCAAGTTTGCAGCTTTTACACGTTCATTAACAAGAATATGTCAAGAGTCTTTTAGTCTAAATATCTCCTCATTTAGACTAAAAGACGCACAGCCAACACAGTTTCATAAGCATTTAAAGTAGTTATAAAGAAAATTTTCAGTCTTCAAGATTTTTCTTCTTGGTCAAACTATTCATTTTTTTCAGAATAGGCTATTAAAACAGCTGGACATGGCTAAATGCAAAAACAATTTTTTTATATTTAAAAATTATGTTTTAATATTTCTTTAAAATTTTCCTTGTATCCAACACTTTTTCCACATGTCTGCATTCGTACGGAACCCACCAACATCCATTGATAAATTGACAAATAGAGAAGTGCAATTAAAAGAAAAACCATTAGAGAACAATGTGGAAAATATATAATTTAATGCCTGGTAATTAGTGACAGCGGATAAGGATGTAAAACATAGCTAGACATGGTCTATTTGTTGCAACCTGTGTCATACTGAACTACCAAAGACAACAACAATAAAAAACTGACTTTACATAACAAAAGGTCTGGAAGATATGCATACATGGTGGCCCTTTTTGTTGTTGTTGTTATTGTTGTTTATGTGGATGGAAATCGTGCAACAATGGATGAGGAATTCCTTTTTTGTTATTTTTTATTTGCAACGGGGCCCTGTGTCCCTGACTCTTATTGTTGTGGTGGATTTCAATTCCTTGTTTTTTTGCCCAACCCCGTTTCATGCGTCCGTCCATTCCTGGCAACGACTGTCGATGATGGTATCATACACGTAACTCGGGATAAACCACAACCAAATAAAATATAACTACAACGACAACTACTTTCGATATGGATAGAGAACGAAGTTGTGCGGTTACAGCTGATCATCAAGATGCAGTTGTGAGTGTCCGACCGTGTGTCCGTCCATGGGTTTGTCTGTTGAATTTATTTAGTTGTGCTCTTATGTGGCAATTGAAAATGAAAGGACAGAATGAATGAATAGCTGGTTAGTTTGTGGGTGGATAGAAGAGGTGAAGAGGTAGGACGCCAACCACAGCTGCACCAGCAGACAGTGCCAGCACGAACGAACGTACGAACCAAACATGAACGGAAACGGAAACAGGGTTGTGGCGAAAAAGTCATGAGTATATTATTATTCTCGTTTTCCAGTTTCATTCCTCTTTTTTTGCACTCTCTTTGCTGTCCTTTATTTATTCACATTCCATTCGACAATGGCCGTGTGCACGACAAACGACGGCTTGCAACTGACAATGTATCTTCGGTAAACTGCGTACACGTGCGTTCAGTTGAGCGGATGCATAATGTTTGCCTTGACAAAAAAAAAAGTCAACAAGACGAAAAAAAACCCGCAGCACCATCAACAACAACAAACACAATAATAACAATAACAGAGCCAGTATTAACAAGAGCAGAATAGCAGAATTCAGTACATAAAATGAAACGCTGTTAGTCGTTTTTACGATATGGGCAATTTTGTTTCAATTTCCAAAATATTAGTTTTTTTTTTGTCGAAGTGGACTTTATGGGATATAAGGGTTAAGGTTATTCAGGTTTAGTTATCTTAGATATAACCTGAGGAGTAGCCATAAACCATAGGTTAGAGCTTTTACATTTTCCTACATGAAGTTCTAGAGTTTTTCGTATTGAAAACTGATCCTAACAATGTTGTCTGCATTTACGATATTTTAAAAATATCAGTTATACTTTTTACAGATTTTTACCCTTGTCGTTTTAAATAAAAACCTATTAAGGTTATTAACTTTTTTCTCGTTCAACCTCAGGATTGTATTATTTGATACGACCAAAACAAACCTCATCCAAATAACAAAATTAAAACCTATGTCGGTCTAGTGTTAAATGTTTGGCTCTCAGTCCATCTGTTTGACTGGTGCTAACGACAACTCATAGGGGAGTACGCGAATTAATTCAAAGTTCGCACATATTGATATTTTTAACATTTTTGGAACAAGTTTGAAAATTGGTGTGCTCCTTTGGTAACTCGTCTCTCAAAAAAGTTATCTCTCAACAAATATTGAGAGAAATTTTTTCCCAATGTTATTTAAATGTTTGAGTCCAACTCAGGTCAGGTGAGGGAATTGGACCCGCTCCCTGTCGTTACACCTCATAGTATTTCAAATTTTTGAAAATTCGTAATTTTCATAATAAGTGGAATCAATGCCGATTTTTTTCCAAAAATCCCATTCACAATATTTTTGCCGGAAAAAATTTAAAAATGATGGAATTTATCGATCCCCTCTTTCTGATACCCAACAATAAACGGCAAAAAATATTCTAATTTTTGGACGAAATTTTGCATTTTTTGCAAACTCAGGTTAGGTACGGAAATACGGACAATCTTTTCTTGCACCTCCTTCACAACCGGCTAAAATTTTTAATATGTAATATATGTCCATATAAGATCAACTGTGGGTTTATCGGACCAGACTTTCTGATACGGATATAAACTGTCTAAGTCTACCCAAATTTCGAATATCAAAATCATCCTTGTGAAGTCGAGTCTAAAAATAGTGTCAATTTAAAAAAATCTTGTGATACGGATAACAAAGTAAAGAATTAAGATTTGGTCCAATATTTTTACAGGGTGAGATAAAAAGCTTTAATACACCCTCCAGAATATTATTTTTCAAGATAATATTCGGCATTTATTCTGATGCCAGGAACGATTGATACGAGCGGAGAGCGACCATCGGCTGTTATGGCGGCCCACACCATCACCATGGCCGGCGCTTGAGTTCTGGTGGCTTACCGAAGGTGCACATTTTAAGTTGATCTCTTTGGCAAATAAACACGATGATTTTGTTTGTTTACAAACAGCTGCACAGCGAATTTTTTCTCACCGGAGAAAACCAAATTCGACAGTTGACCACTTTCGGACAAGCGAAGCAAGTCTTTAGCTCTTTTGAGTCTATTTTCTTTCTGTTGCGGTGTAAGTTCTTGCACTTTTTGGAATTTCAATTGCTTTATCCCGAGCTCATTTTTCAATATTTGCCGAATATTGCGAAATGTTCAGTTCACGAGCCATTTTCGGCCACTGCGATGCGGATTTGAATCCAGTCGCTTCGTTACTTTTCGAAGCATTTCGAGCGGTAATGAGCCATGGTACGAAACACAAAAGATTTATTCACATGAAAATGAAAATGAAAATTCTCACCAAAATGCTTTTATTCGCTTGTAAACAATATAATGAGCTGTCGATGGAAGTTGGTTGCAGTTTGTTCATCTCTCCCTGTATACCTAAATATGAAGTTTCAGGAATCCAGATTCCCTTCACCCAATGCGCAATTTAGTACTTTTCGAACAATTATAGTTCACATTTCCATAACTATCACCATATCCAGATAACAACAGAGACCTAAATATCAATTTGGAGGATTCGATCCGTATCCCTTCACCCAATACCAAATTGTGCACCATTTAGTACATTTCGACCTTTGACAAATTTTTCGAAACCACTTCCATGTGTCCTCACATGAACAGCGACTCACATACCAAATTTCAGATTTCAAGCACTCTCCTCACCTCCCAATGCCAATGGTACCAAATATAGTACAATTTAGTACTTACAGTAGTTAGTATATATTTCCAAACCACTTCAAATATCCATGGTACCAAATGCAGTACATTTTAGTTTAGAATAGATGGATGTAGCCTTTGGTACATCCACCATGCACTCCATCAATGACCCTCATTCCCCAATTTAAGAGTTCTAGCTCTACTGCTTCCTAAACTCCAACAGTTTCCATAGTTAGAGCCTTTTAATACTTTTCGTACCGTTCTAGTACGAATTTCCAAAAATCCAGCTGTTTAAGTTAGAATTGCAAATTGCCAAATGATTCAGAGAGCCTACGTTCGCTTTGTACGGACCATAGAGTGATACATTCTTGGGCTAAAAGGTTGCCTGCAACTTTCCCTTGGAGCCTACGTTCTCTTGGCTCGGACCGTAGGGAGAAAGCCTTCCTAGTCTGAAGATTTTCCCTACAACTCTCCTTGGGGCCTACGTTCGCACAGCTCGGACCGTAGGCAGCTTTTCCAAGTCATTTCTTTACAACTCTCTCTGGGTACTCTCTCAGCCCGTGTTGCTGTTAGAGATTTCCTGGAAGCATCGGTGCTTCCAGCCACCTCGATGCATTGCGACTTGGCATTCATAGTGACTCTCTTGCTAGCTACGGAGCTAACCTCATAGAAAAGGTAATCTGTCGACTCGGGTTGACAAACACTCACAACATCTCAATAAACGGTCACTTATATTATATTTAACTAATCCTTCTTTGGTTTTATTTATCTCTTTATTTCTACGATCACGGTTTGTATGCCTGAGAGAACATCAAGTCTCATACGGAGAGAAACACCAGCCTTAACTGTCCCCTTCGGACCAAGAGTGAGACTCACCCAATACTTCAAGATTCTAGCTTCAGCTGTTTCATCTGCCCGTTGATGGATCGTCAGTCAGGGCGTTGATGGATCGACAGTCAGTCAATGTTAACTTGCTTCTTTTTTAAGAAATTCCTAGAAAAATCTTCCAGTCTAACATCGTGAAATTTTTGATCATGGATTTTTAAAAATATTTTAAAGCACCATTTTTTAATAATATTCAAAAAGACGTCATGACGATAAGTGGTGTATTTTTGAAGATTTTCATACATGTATTCTAAGGACAGGAAGTCCTCTCATCAACAATATAAGTTCAAAAATTGTGTATTTTATAGGAACACTTTTTAGGACTTCTTTCTCGATTAAGAAATGTTTCTAATGTTATCCAATAACTTTCTACTCAATTTAATTTTTTATTATAATATTGTTTTTCAGAACTTTCGTCATCAAATTTTGATTTTTTAAGAATTTACACTGCCTTTGTCATAAAATACAAGTCAGAAGGTATGGTTGGTATATAAATTGTCCGTCCAACACTGTCCTATTGTAATATCAATACCTCATCTTCCATTTATTTTTGCTTGTATTTTACAACATGGACTTCCGTAGTTTGAAAATGCAACCAAAAAAACTGTCGCACCATGATTTTGTTTATATAAAACATCTAAAATTCCGTGGAATTTCTCATTTAAAAATATGCAAAATTAAATTATACACCCTCATGGCAAACACACGCAGTAAAAAAATTATATTCGACGGGAATATGAAGGTAATAAAATTCACTATTCGTATATTTATCCACAATAAACGGATGCACGTTTACATCCTGCGTTTACGCACGTACTGACGCACTAATACTTACACCTATACGCACACACAAACACGAGCGCACGCAGATGCCATTCTCTCAATGCTATGTGCGGTATGATGATCTCGCCCGATTATTAAGGCGGAAGTGAACTGTTGCGGCATGTAACGCATTTAATTATTATACTTTATAAGCGTGAATGTGTGCGAGAGTGCGTGCGTGTGAGTGTGTGTGACAATAATGTGTGACAAAATTTGTGATGCTCCCGCAGCCATTGCCAGTCATAACTTTTGCATCGCGCCATGAAATGGAATGCAATGTGCAAAAGAGTTTCAGCATTCACATTATTTTCATTTCATTTTAGTATTCATAAAACGTTCACGATGTTGTTTATTGTCGGCTTGACAAACGCATTCCAGCCATGCAAATACACACGCACTGGCACGCATACACCCACTCCCACTCACACACAAACAAATTGGAAAAATAACAAAGCATAAATTAATAATTACAATTCTGCCATATTTTACTGCTGGTGAAATACCAATAATAATGGCATAGTTTATTGCTATTTTATTTAATGCAATTATTTATATTATTTAAAACATGGCGACGCACATACATACTGAGGGCCATGATAAATATGAAAATAAACTAAGAATAAATAAATTAATACAACCTCATAAACTCAATTATATGATATTGTATTTGTAATTTCGCCGAGAATGGCTGTGTTTGGGCTGGCGGGGGAGTTATTAATAACTGATAGCATTTATTTGTGTGTGTGCGTAGGTATTTGTGAATAATTGAGATAAGGCATAATTATCAAATTTCTTGGTATTGCGTACCAATTAAATTCGTAATCGCAATACGAAATCGATTTTTATACGCCTAACGATATTTAGAATATATTTTCTATGTTTTCCCACAATAGGGTAAGTGTGCCTAAGTTCGGCATGTCCAAGTAGTCGGCACTTTATATTTTTACGCCCAAATAAATGAAACTTTTATAACTAAATGTATTTTGTTTACTTCAAATATATTGTCAGTTATCTTTGTGTACAATTTCGCTAAGAAAAGATGATTTATTCTAATAAAAATTAATTTTTTATCTGTGAAGGTCCTCAACAATTCATATTCTTAAGAAAAGTAAATAAAGACGTCGAATCAGTTTAACTAAACAAAAATATTATATTTTAATGAATTAATTTATTATCATTATTAATTATTCTTACAAAAAAAAATGGTATGCCGACTGTTGGAACATGCAAAAAAGCATTGTTTTAATAAAACTACAAATTTATGAAATTTAATAAAAAGTTATTAAAACTTTATTTATTATTGCAAAAAATATACAAAATTTCGAATCTGAATAAATTAACTTTGTAATAATTGAAAAGTTCCACTCAGAATGGTGAGCGATTAAAAACGCGAAAATCCTAAAAGTGCCGACTACTGGTACACTTACCCTATATATTTTGGTCTCAGAGATTTTTCGATATTTTTAACACTCTTCAAAATAATGGTTGCTGTAAGGTATTTAAACTTTCTTGTTTCCAATTTTATATATCGTCTTCTATAGGTCTTCTGTGGGAGGATTTTAAGGTATTTTATAAAAATACTTTCCGGTTTTGTGCACCTTGTGTCCTTTTACATGAAACCGTTTGGTCTCCTTTAAGAACTCTACTGGCTCTACAATTACTCTCCATTCTACTGATGAAGATGAGCTTCTACGGGAGGATCTCCTGGTCTTTTATGAAAAAACTTTTCCTCTTCTAAGAGTATACCTTTTTTCTTCTAATAGAAGACATCTTCTGAGAGAATACCATTTACTCTTCTATGAAAAGACATTTTCTTCTTCTAAGAGAAGACCGTTCGCCTTTCATGAGAAGACTTTTTGGTTTTCCGTGGGAAGACCTTCTGGTCTTTCGTGAGAAGACCTTCTGGTCTTCCGTGAGAAGACCTTCTGATCTTTCATGAGAAGACCTTCCGGTCGTCTTTGAGAAAACCTTATGCTCTTCTATGAGAAGCCTTTCTGGTCTTCTGTGAGAAGACAATCTGCTTTTCTGTGTGAAGACCTTCGATTCTTCTGTGACCAAACCTTCTGAGCTTCTCTGAGAAGACCTTCGGGTCTTCTATGAGAAGACCTTCGGGTCTTCTATGAGAAGACCTTCGGGTCTTCTATGAGAAGACCTTCGGGTCTTCTATGAGAAGACCTTCGGGTCTTCTATGAGAAGACCTTCGGGTCTTCTATGAGAAGACCTTCGGGTCTTCTGTGAGAAAACGTTCTGGCCTTCTATGAGAAGACCTTTTCGTCTACTATGAGAAGACCTTCTCATCTTCTATGAGAAGACCTTCACATCCTCAGTGCGAAGATCTTCACGTCTTTTGTGAGAGGAACTTTTCGTTTTCCACTAGAATACGTTTTGGTATTCTATTGGAAGTTCTTCTGATCTTCTATTGAAAGACCTTCTGGTCTTCTGTGGGAAAATCTTCTGGTCTTCTGTGATAAAACCTTCTAGTCTTTTATGGGAAAACCTTCAAGTCTTCTATGAGAAGACCATAGAATATGTGGTATTCTATGGAAATATCTTCGAACTTCTTCTAGGGGAAGACCTACTTATACACTTCCAGCCTTCTATAGGAAGACCTTCTAGTTTTCTGTTGTAAGACCTTCTATCTTCAATTGGAGGGCCTTTTGGATATTAATTCCTTCTGGATTTTTATAAGAAGGAAGTGCTTCTTCTTTAGGAATACCTTCTTTTCTTAAATAGAAAGACCTTTGGAACTTATTTAGAGGGACATTCTAATCGTATATTTTATAGAAAAACCTGCTGGCCTTTGTCTTTTATAAAAAAACACCTAGTTCTATGGGAAAACTTTCTGGTCTTATATAGAAAAATCCTCTAATCTTCTGGAGGCAAACTTTCTGGTCATCTATAGAAAGATCATCTATTCTCTATCTTCCGTTTACTATAGGAATACCTTTAAGTAATATATAAGAACACACATTGTCTATTATATGAAGAACCCCAGAACCCCACCCCCTGCTATACGAAGAACCCCAGGTAACAGAAAACGATTATAGCTCCATAAAAGGATCTCCAGTGCTTCCTACAGAAGATATCCAGAGCTTCTTTAAAAATACCTCCCTTTATTCATAAAGAAGGTATTTTTAAGACATTCTCTGGGCTTTTCTGAAATAGCCTGGTCCTCTATAAGATGAGTCTTTGTTTTGCTTGGAATAGACCGTTTGGCTTTAACTGTCCCACAATAATATGACATTATTTTTTAATGATTTTTTTTAACGAACTAATTTCCCACTTATAATTGCAATAATTGACTTTAAATTATTGTTTTCTTTAAATTTCCCCTTCACTATTTATTATAAATCAAATAATCCTTCCACAGACGAACTTCAACCTATTCCTCATTGTTTGTTGTTGCTCTTCAATTTTTTAATTGAGTATCATGTCCTTTATATGGTAAGTGTTTATTTAAAATATAATTATTACTAATAACACGCTATTCATTCACGTTGGCTGGTTGACCTTTTTGGAGACTAAGTTAAAGGTTTCGAGCCTACGGTAGGTTAATATCCTACAAAATAAAGCACGAACGAAATGTAAATACAAAACATTACCTCTTTTGGGTCATTTGAACAAAAAAAAAAAAATAAGTAGACTGTTAACAATTTCACCCTCCCAACATTCTGGCCAGTAACCCTCATTATTTTAAATTAAAAAATTTTAAATATTTCCCATGGCCAGGCGATACTTTATATTTTAGTCGAAATTCAAACAAACGAACAGACCTGCCCAGCCCAGCCAGGTTTCACTATATATTTTTGTTATGAAAATATAATGTTGAATTAAAACATTTCGCATTCGAATGAAAAAGTTCTGCTGGCTACTCATTGCTTTTGTTGCTGTTGGTTTTGTATGATTTCTCTGCTACTACGGGTGTACCTTTTTTATGATGGCTCATTATACTTCGGTTTGGTGTTTATTATTTTGAATGTAGTTATTGTTGCTGCTGCTATTATTGCTCTTAAGTTTCATTTCTGTTTTCCTTTTCAACTTTATAATCTGCTCTCCTGCATTGAAATATCAACAAAAAAAAAGTGTGAGCATAATTGCTGGTTACGTCTGTTAGTGTCTGTTGTTGTTATTGGGAGTTAAGTTCTGCCATTGTTTGTTGTTTTGTTTTTTATGGATTTCATGAACATTTGGCCAGCCTGGGCCGTATTTCTGTGTATCATCAAAGACAGCAACAACACCAACGCCGGGCTTGAGTAATGTTGGGAGCTAATAGGGGGTGTCAATGAATTCGCTTCTGAACGTAGTCGCCAGCCGTAACTTTCTTTCTCCATATTTTATACGTTTCCTTTTTGGAAAAGCGTTAAAATTTCCGTCTCATTTGTATGCAAAACAAATAAATGCGAAGGCAGAAGCAACAAAAACAAGAACAACAACAACAAAAGCTATTGCAAAAAATCAACACAAAACAAATACTTGAGAAAAGTATGCCGACGTTTATTTATGGCAAAAACAACAACAAAAACAGCAGCAGCAAGTATACAGCAATCATTGTTTATTTTTTTGTAATTGTATATAAAAAAAACAGCGCAAAATGCTTTCATTACGAATTGAAATTAGGGATGTCAGGAGAGAAACTCTTTAATCTCCGCTATTTGTTTCGGGGAATTAATAAAAAATTAACATATTTTGAGAACCCGATTCGTCAAAAATGCCGACCTAATCCTAACTTCTCAATCTATTTCTCAAATTGTTCTTCTAATTCAGGGGAATCCAGGTATCATCCATATCAGCCAAGTTGAGTTAGTTTCATATTGTATTTTTATACCCTCTACCTTACTATGGTAACTCCTCGAAATACTTATGTCAAATCCAACAAAGTATATATATTCTTGATCAGCGTAAAAATCTAAGTCAATTTAGCGATGTCCGTCTGTCTGTCTGTTGTAATCACGCTATCTTTCGAACGAATTTATATAGAAGACTAAAATTTTGCACATTTTTATTTTTCCAGTAGGCAGGTTCAGTTTGTAAATGGGTCATGTGGGTTCACGTTTTCATATAGCCCCCTTATAACGGTAACTCCCGATATTCGGTATTTTGATTATTTCACCGATATTATTCACCAGAATTGTTTCAAATTTGGTATTTGAAGTTCGAAATGGATACTACAGCCTAAGACAGAAAATTGTCTGAGCAGGTCCACTTCTTCGTATAGCCCCCATATAACGGTACCTCCCTATATTCGGTATTTTGATGATTTAAGCGACATTATTAACCGGAATTGTTTCAAATTTGATATTTGAATTTCGTAATAGATACTAGAACCTATGACAGAAAATTGTTTGTGCACGTCTTCGTATGACCCCCCGTATAACGGTACCCCTCATATTCGGTATTTTGATGATTTCAGCGACATTATTCACCGGAATTGTTTCAAATTACGTATTTAGAGTTCGTAATGGGAACTACAGTCTGTGACAGAAAATTGTATATGCAGGTAAAGGTATTCGTATAGGCCCCATATATCAGTACCTCCTTATATTCGGCATTTTGACGAGTTTAGGTACAATACCCACCAAAATTGTTTGAGATGTTGTATTTGAAGTTCGTAATGGATGCTACAGCCTATGACAGAAAATTGTCTATACTGGTCCAGGTCTTTGCACAGCTCCGACGTAACGGTACTTCCCAATATACGATATTTTGATGATTTTAGCTACATTAATCACCGTTTATTTCAAGTATCGAATTTGAATATGGTAATGGCTTATGACATACAATGCCTATGTAGGTCCACGTCGTACAGACCACATTATAACGGCTATTTTCGGCATTTTTAAAATTTTATTAGAATTCTTTTAAGGATTTTATTTTTGGGAAATTTGCAAATTCGTTCCAAATGGTGGAGGGTATTCAAACTTAAACTTACTACTTTTTAATTTGTTATCAAAAAAATCCTGCTAATCGTCTTATAAGATTTGTTTTTATAAGGACTCTCTATTCTTAGTTTATAAAGTCAACCCTCAATTCATCTATAAAGACTCTCTTTTATCGTTTGGTCGTCTGCAAAGAACTTTTCTATTTCTTTAAAAGGGCGTTCTTCTGGTCTTCTAAAATAACCCTTATTACGCAAAATACACTCTTCTGGCCGTGTAAAAAGGATTTATATTGATCATTTAAAAATACTCTATTTTGGCCGCCTATAAAGAATTTATTCAGCTTATTTATTCATGGATGAAGATTATCTCTATAAATAATCTTTTAAGACTCTCCGTCGTCTATAAATATCTTCTTTCTGTAAAAAAAACTCTCTTCTTGACTCTCTTCCGCTATAAAAACTCTCTTCCGGGGAGTTAAAAAGTCATCTGACCGCCTTTAAATACTGTGTTCCGTTCGTATTAAAGATTTTCTTTTGTATTTAAAGGTCTTATTCTGGTAATCACGAAAAACTCTCTTATGGCCGTCTATAAAGACTATATTCTGGTCGGGTATAAAGAATCTCTTCTGTATAAAACTCTCTTCTGCATAAAGACTCTAATTTGGTCATGTAAAAACTCTGTTCTGGTCGTCTATAAATACCATGTTCTGGTCATTAAAATTGACTTTATTTGTGTGTAGTCTTTATACATGACTCTCTTCTTGTCCTTTGTAAAGACTCTCTTCTGGTCATTTATAAATTTCGTCCAATTGTATATATTTATTCTCTTCTGGAGTCCATTAAGACTCTCTTTTGGACGTCAATAAAGACTACCCCTGTCGTCTATAAAGACTCCCTTGTGGCCGTTCCATTCTTATCCTTTGTGAAGACGCTCTCCTGGTCGTCTATAAAAAACTATATTCTGGTCCTAAACAAAGCTCTCTTCTGGTCTTCCATAAGGACTCTCTTCTGGTTATCTATAACGACTCAGTTCTGGCTATCTATAGAGACTCTCTTCTGGCCTTCTATAAGGAATCTTCTGATCATCTACATGTACTCTCTTCTGGCCGCCCATAAAGATTGTCTTTTTGTCCTTTGTAAAGACTCTCTCGTGGCCGTCTATAAGAACTAAATTTAACGGTCCTCTTGAAACGCTTTCTTCTGGTTGCCTATAAGAACTTTCTTATGGTCGTCTATAAAAGCTCTCTTCTGGTATTCCATAATAACTCTCTCCTAATCGTCTATAAAAACCTTCTTCTGTTTGCCTAAAAATCTTGTTTCTGCTTTCCTGCTTCGGTGATTTAAAAGCGCTTTATCTGTGTCATGTAGAAAGGCTGTACTCTGGTGGTATATAAAGAATCAGTTCTGGGTGTGGGTCTTTTGTTCGTCTAAACATATAAAAACTTATTTCTGGTCTCTATAAAAACTCTCCTAAGGTCGTGAATACTACTCACTATTGGTTGCCTATAAAAACTTTATTCTGGCCGTCTAGCATTTAATGTATCCCTTTTTTCGTATATAAGAACTTGTTTTTTGTCTATAGACTTTCCATTGACCGCCTACAAAGTCGCGCTTCTAGCAGTTTACAAAGACTCTCTCTATATAACCTTTGAAGCTATCTTTTCCTCTGGTTGCCGTAAAAACCGCTTCTAGTCCTATATAAAATTTTATATTTTTGTCCTTTGCAATACTCCGACGTAAGGACTCTTTTCTGCTCATCTGGAAATATTATTTTTTTTTTCAAAACTCTCTCGTGGATGTTCTTTAAAATTATTAATGGTGAAAACCTGGTCAATATAAATTTTCTCTGATCAAGAGCAGATTTTCAAATCGTCGAAAATAATCCACTACAAAGAAATTTGTTCATTTAATAGCTTTCCATCATTTGGATGGATTCCTTATATCTCTTCTAAAATATCTCAGACAATTTGTTTATCAAGAAACCCCCTTATATGCTCCTACAAAAATGTTATATCCGCTCACGTACAGTTCGTAAAGACTGTATATGTTCCTCTACATAGACTATATTCCAACTTGTTAATAATATTATCTTTGAATTACAATTCGACATTAACGCCAATTTGTTTATTCGTTCGAAATATAAAATTTCAGTTCCAGGAAATTATACATTTCATGGACATATACGTGCACAATCTGATTATCTGCATTTTAACGGTATACAATTATAACAATACCGAATTTTGCTCTGTGCATATCCATTATCAAAAATTCCCAATTAATATAGCTATATATTTCAAAATCCGAATTATATATTGAAAATCATCGGTGTATACATTCTATTTTTTTTTTTTTTTTTTTTTTTTTTTTTTTCTAAGTACGATCTACAACATTTATTTGTGAAACCTAAAATGTTGACAACATCAATAATTAGCGTGACAGGATAAAAGACGCTTCCATTTCGACAACCCTAACGGACCGTATTTGCCAGCCATTATTTGAAGCCTGGGCCCTCATTGTTTTCCTGCAAATAAAATTTAATTTGTTTAATTATGTTAATAATAAACTTGCAAATAATATTGTGTACCATTCTCACAATGCTTACCGGTGCCGCAGGGGTGGAGATGGCCTAAATTCCGTCTCCTTCTTGTGCCGCTCTTCATTTGTGTGAAAAAAACTCTGTTTATTTGGGCAAATATTTACGCATAGTTTTACAAACAATTTCATAATTTACACGTAGACGATTTGCGACGCGTTTATAAAGGTGTTCCAAAATGAAAACCCATATTGCAATGACAATGCCAAGGGCTAAGATAACTAAGACGGGTGCAAAATGTTCTAAATCAACTTCTACATCATCTTTGGCCAGGGCAGCACAATCGATTTTTGCCAATTTCCATGCCAAGTCGTTGTAATTCAAAATTCCTGTCTCACGAAATTTCAAAATAGCACTTTTTAGATAAATCGAATAGGGTGTGGTTTTGGCCATACCAATGCCAGTGGTAAAAGCGTTGGTAAATATTATCTCTTGTAGTTCACAAAATTGAGATTCACTTAATTTGTCTGGAAACGAAGAAAAACAACAATAATAAAATGCGCAATATTAAAATGTTTCTTAACGGTATATTATGGTCCACGTTTTGGTATAAAACTTAAAGTCCCGGAATGTCGGTACCTTGTGGGTTTCTGTCATATTTTAAGCTTGAGCTATATATTAAACCACATGAGTGTCTTTATTCAAAAAATATACAGTGCTGGTGCACTGATTGTATATCTCCGATATAATTTGACAATTTTTATACCCTTCCATAGGTAGGTATATTAAATTTGTCATTCCATTTGTAACAGCTTCAAATATAAATTTTAGACCCTACAAAATATATTTTTGATCAACATAAAATTCTATGTCGATTTAACGTGTCCATCCGTCTGTGAAAATCACTCTAGCTTCCGAACGAAAGGAAGTAGGTTCATAAAATTTTACTAAAATGTATATTAGTCTGCAGGACTTTTGCTATTGAAAATGGACCATTTATATATACGTTGTGGTATAGCCCCCATATACTGGTACCTCCCAGTTTTCGGTATTTTGGTGATTTAAGCGACATTATTTACCAAAAATGTTTCGAATTTGGTATTTGAAGTTCAAAATAGATACTACAGCCTACGACAGAAAATAGTCTTCGCAGTTCACGTTTTGGTATAGCCCCCATGGTACCTCCCTATATTCGGTACCTTGATGATTTTAGCTACATTATTCACCGACTTTTTCAAGTTTCGCATTTTAATATTGTGTTGGCTTATGACAAAAATTGCTTATGCAGGTCCACGTCTTCATATAGACCCCAATATAACGGCTATATTCTGTAGTTTTAAGATTTTAACAGAATTGTTGACGGATTTTATTTATTCGGAAATTTTCATTTTCAATCTTTCAACAAAAAACATTTCTTCGCAAAATTTTACCCAATGTTGAATTACCATTTTTTAGCCATGGCAATTTTTTAAGACCGGACCCGACTCCAAACATGAACGTGTGTAATTGTCTTCAGATTGCAAACTGAAACTTTTGCTTTTTATCGAAGGGCTTTAAGAATATTATTTCATCCATTGCTTCCCTACACCCACATGCATACTTACCTTCCAACAGCTGATATGCCCGATTCAGTGTTACATGCAAAGCAAACCCACCCCTGGCAATACGCTGCACACCCTGCTCCAATGTCACGATATTCTGTTTGCCATTCTTACAGATACGATACTTGAAAATATTATCCACCAAACGATTTGTTGTTCCATTGAAAAGGTCATAGTTATACCTGGCCTTCTCCATGCCAATTTCCAGACTACTGTTGTACAAAGCGTCCAGGGTGGTGATGGTGCGTGGTGGCTCCGATAACAACGAACTGACAATATACGCCGCATAGAACTGCACCAACAACAGAGCAAACACCGAAACCGAGGTCAACAACAAGCGTATGGAATTCGAATGAAACTGCTCAGGTGTAGGACCTTGCATGAACACAGCCTCCAGTGTGGTCAATACAATGAAATCCAGATTATGTTCGGGAACAAGTTGCTTCAACGTTGTGGCCGCACTCTCGTGTGGCTGTAGCCTTTTCAGTTCCCAATAAATTTGAAATTCGGCATGCACATGTATGGCCAGCATAATGCCCGTGATTACAATTAGAGCCAATACAGACCACCAAACGGTGTTGGCCAGTGGTTCCAAGAAGATGTTGCGTATGCCCCTTTGTTTTGGATGTCGTAGAAGAAAACGTACTCTGTAATTTAAATGTGTAATTAATAGTATAATAAATGGGCATAATGAGGATTCATGTGAGTCTTACAGTTCCACATGCACCTCCGGCGTGTAGCTGAGTATGTGAAAACGTTCACTCATATAACGTAGCGGATTTACGGAAAATTCAATATCATGATTCTTTAAGAGGGCGAGAACGCCTGACCAGGTTCCATTTGAAAATGAGCCCCAATCTTTCTCAATGGTTAGTTGGAAACTAAAGTTAAAAAGGGGAATAAAATAGGTGTTCAAATAAAAAAAAATTATGAAATATATTCGAACATAAATTTGCGTAAGGTACCATGTGTAGCGGATCGAAGTATTCCATTATATTCCATATTCCATATATTCATATAATACAGATTAAAATATTGTCAAGTGGAAACTTTAAAGAAAAGCGAACATTTATTTCAAATTTTATACGAATATCAAAATTTTGACCCCTATATTGGGGTGGTGTCAAAAGGAATGGTCCGATACATCCCATATCACCACATCAGATCTTCGTTAGTAGACATATTGAGATGTATGTAATTTAAAGAGTATAGGATTCTTATTTCGCTCTAATGAGCTTTTTGTTATTCAAAATTTTGACCCCTTTGTGGGGGGAGGTGCAAGAAGGAGTGGACCGATATCTACCATCTTCACAACATATCTTGTGTTAGTAAAAATGTTCGAATGTGTGAAGTTTAGAATGAATCAGATCCTTATTTCGGATTTTATATGAGGTGTAATTACTCAACATTTTAACCCGGAACCAGTGGGCCATCTTCTCACCAGATCTTTTGTTAATAAATATATTGGAATGTCTAAAATTTGAAGAAAATCGAATGCTTATTTCGCTTTTAATGAGAGATATAATTATTCCCCGTTGAGTGCGAGGTATCAGAAGGAGTGTTCTGATACATTTCATCTTCATACAAGATAATGTGTTGGTAAAAATATTGAGATACGCGAAATACGAAGACATTCGGACAATTATTACACATTTTATTAGAGTTACAATTATTCAAAATTTTGACCCTTTGTGGGGGTGTACTTAATAGAGTAGGCATTTGTTGTTCAATTTTGCAACTGACCTAGCACTGATGCAAATTTGGGGATTTGAAAAGTTTGAAAAAAAATTGTATGATCTTTCGTGTTCTATTAGGTAGATTATTTTCAAAGAAAATGTTCACATTTTAGATCTAAGTTTGAAAATAATATTTCGATGCACAAAGTTTGGACCAAGTTGGATACTCCCCTGGCTGGACGGACGGACACCTCTAGATCGACACCAAATATCCTGAAACGGTTTTGGTCCAAAGAGACCTAGGGTCCACAACCTTTATTTCGATGGAGTACGTTTTGACCATATGACTAAGGGTATAAAAATAAAAAAAGAATATCTCACGCCTATTTGAGCCCATGGTGCAGAATTGAAAATTGGATATTCGGAAATTTCAAATATTCTTTGCAACTTTACCTGTAGTTATACACCTCTTGAGTGCGAGTCAAAAGTTGATAGGTCTTTCTTTGCAAAAAATCGTTGTACAAATAATGTTTGTTGTCGTTCAAATATTCCGGTATAGTCATATTCAAGCTGGGAGAATAGTCGAGGATCTGGAAAGAATCATTTAACCAATATTTAGACAAATTTATTCAATAATTCTCAAAAATTCGTTAACCTACAGCCGTTGCAACTTTCACAGGGGAGTTGTTAAAATTCCGTCTTCGTAGAGCAAATGGCAGTCTGAAACGATCTTCGATTTTCAAAACACTGGTTTGCGACCAATTGCCTTTGTACTCAATTGTCAATTTCTCATTTTTACAACGTTGACATATTTTGTAAATATCATAAATATCGATGAAGCAGCTGGAAAAAGAAGCACAATTTATACACAATTTTGACTTCAATCCTTTTTCTTCCATTCTTACCTCTTATTTTTTAATCCCACTGAAACATCTGAATTTAATAGGACATTTAAATTACCAAAAGCTTGTTGCATTTTCTCCACATGGTTATTGTGGTATTTATCGTCCAAAACAATAAACCATGACATGGAATTGTTAAACCAATAATTTTCTGATGCCTTCTGAAGAAATCTGTCCTTTACTACGTTTCCACGAGTGTAGGTCATAAATACTCCCGTTCGATGGGAGTTTCCACGAAGTAGTTTATAAAAATTTGTGTTATTTTTTAAATATGCAATATTTACAAATTTGAAAAAATATCGATTCACACTATTTATTCCAAAACAATTGTGCTCTCGAGTCTCCCTGCCGCCATAGATTACAATCGCTTGTTTTAAATGATGAAACTTAAGATGTTCCTCAAAGGCCTGTAGTTCAACATTTTTTCCAAAACATACCATTTGACAAAGTATGATTATAACACACGCATTGCAGCACACAATACGAAAAATATTATGTAATGCCAACAATTTCCTCATTACGCCGCTGGAATTGTTTGATTCGATTCCCGTTAAAGGCCTCAAGGTTATTTCAGCAAAAAAAATGTTAGGTTTAATATTTATATAGAGAATTCCATTTTGGTTTAATGACCACGCATTTCATTTTGAATTCCAAAAAGCTAAACGACTAACAACTACGCATTTATTCTGAATTTCTGTCCCATTCGCTGTTCTAATAATAGGGATTAATTCCATTGTAAATTGTTGCAAGACTCTAATTCACAGTAATTGGGCGCCACATTATGGGTTGACTGTTTTGTTAAATTTGTGACAGATAAAATTATGGCCAATTTTAACTAAAGCTAACAATAGACAATAAATGAAACAACAACAACCACAGAAATATTCATATAAAATTCTGTCAGGAAAAGTAACGGGGAAATTATTACTGTTACATCAAATGACACGTGGAATCCTGATAATGTTGTATATAAATACATGCCTTTTTTCATTTGTGAGAAGGTTAAGAAGGTGCCACGTTTCAGGCATAAATAACTGATCCTAGAACTGGGAAGCAGCTTTGTAAATATAGCACAATATATATACAGGCTTCAGAAAGCGGTACCGCTGTTTAATATTTGGATGGTTTGGATCGCATTTGCCAATCTAAATACGTTTAAATTGACATTTTATAACCCTATGATCAAGATATGCCTTCTTAACAATAAAACTACATGTGTATCTTACGTTCTAAAGTATTTGTAGGTAAAAACAATTAAGCAAAGGCCATAGTCGTGCGTGGCCGACCCTGTAATACCCTACAACAATATTATGTGTTAGAAGCCCCCTTATATACAAATCCATTTTGGAAAATTTCGCTTTTGAAATTATATCACGGAGCACTGCCCAGATATTACCCTTAGCATTTTGACCAATGAAATATGACCAATATTTACGTACTCCGTCATGCTGTTAATTGTTATGGTCCATTTTACAGCTAAATATAATCCAATGGTCATCCAAAATGCTAGAATTCTTCCCTGTGCTTAACTCTCTTCTCAGGCATGGCGATTGATTTCAATTGTGTGTCCCTTTTGTATCTCTTAATTTAGATCCATCTATATGATTTGTTTGTCTACGATATTTGGCTATATTCGTCAACGAAATTAGCATAAAAAGCCAGAAGTTCGGCTTTTTGCGTGTTTTGGATATAGACTGTAAGTTACTTTCAGCGTTTCGGTAAAATGGAAATGTTGGTATTTTTTTCACACAAATGTAGTGGCCCATTTTATCCGTTGTCCTAAACTCTAACTTCATGCGAGATTTCGTGTCCTTTGGTTTCTATTTGTAACCTTTATAACGGTTGCAAAATCCGGAACATTTTTAGTTGTTGGTCCATTTCAACCCCCAAAATATATTGCGCCTAACCTTATCCTTGGGTACGTGAGGATCGGACAATAATTGTAATCAGTACATAATAACCCCAACCTGTGTTGTAAGGTGAAAAATATTACAAAATGTATACTTCAATATTATAAGCCAAATTGAAAAAATCGCATCCGATAAAATATATGAAAAATTAAAAAGTGTCACAAAATATTACAAAATCTTTATTAACATCATTATTGGCATCTTTTTGGACTTTATTCTTTTATGCAAAAAGGGCTTTCTGAATTGACAAAATTTGTCAAAAACGGTCCCGCCATTCTTGAGATATAAGCATTCTAGCAAACACCCCCTTCCTTTGTACATACATTTTGTATATATTTTACTATATGTAATGGTCTATTTCACCCACTAAATATTACCCGATGACCGAAATTGGAATATTTCTGCCCAGCTCTATAGTCTATAATTGCGACCTGTAGAGCAACTGCAAAATCAAGAAATTTTACAGTTTTTGGTCCATTTCAAATATTAAGCGATCATCTCCAAAAACAATAGGGTTCTATTCTGCCCATAATCCCACCTCCATTTTCAATTTCTGAGGATCGGCCCAAAATTATGACCTGCAGCGTGATTACAAATTAATATGAACAGACGGACGGACGGACATACATAGCTAGATCGACTCAGCTCGGCGAGATAGGAAGATCCATACATACTTTCCTATGTGGAAACCAATATTTCGAGGTGTTACATAATTTTTGGTCCAATCAACTTTAAATGCCACCAACACATAGTGTTGTAGGGTATAAAAACTGGTTATCAATTTACGATACCGAACACCATTGACCGTTTAATCTATGATTTCTATATTATGTCTACATCAGTATCCTTCAGAATTGTTATCCTCCAGTTTTGAACTCACTAGGTGTCTATCTGAGATTTTGGACTATAATCAGTCAATCAATAATAAACTCACATTTTATACATAGTACTAAAAGTACCAAAAGGAATTGGCTTACACTCAAATAAAAAATATCAAATTTCAAAATACTAATTAAAACATTTATTAAACATCAACAAATAGTGCAACATCATAAACGAATGTGTAAACAATTTTAATTATTTTTATTTATTTATTTTTCCATTTCCATTTCCATTTATTTACATTTCCACCTATATTTCAAAGCCTTTTATTACAAGTCAAGTCTCATGGGTTCTGAAAATACAATTGAAAAGGCGTAAATACTCGAGTGATGCACAACCACCCTCTATCTTTCAAAATAATTTTAGCAAATAATTACTTCTTTCACTCTGCACACTCTTCAACAATTTGACTTAATTCTTTAAACATTTACGTATAGTTCTGCACATATTTTCATAATTAATATGAAGCATTTTTTCTATACGTTTATAGAGAAATTCCAACATCAAAATCCATACCGAAATCATAATAGAAAATGCCAAAAATACCAATACCGGAGCAAAATGTTCCAAATCGACTTCAACATCGTCTTTGGCTAAGGCAGCACAATCGATTTTGGGCAGCTTCCAAACAAGATCATTGTATTTCATTATACCAGCTTCGCGAAATTTCAAAACTGCACTCTTGATATATTTCAAATACGGCGTTGTCTTGGCCGCACCAATGGCCGTTACGAAGGGGTTGTTAAATGTAATTTCTTGAAGTTCACAAAATTGCGATTCAGTTAACATGTCTGAAAGAGAAAGAGAGAGAGAGAGGTCACCGAAATAATGGGAGTGTGTTGATAAATGTAAATCGATTGAGTAATGTTAGAGAGTCATATAAAAACATTTTTTTTTTTTTGGATACTAAAGCCACCCGTGGTTTGAGTTGTTTCATCCCCTTCTCTTTGACATAAAAGAGTAAGACCAAAGGAACAAAGAAACCCCTTTCCCTGCACCCAATATTCAATTTATGCCACAATAATCACTGCAACACAAAAAGGAGAGGCTATTATCGTGGCAATAGTATTGTTAACAACAAACGAAGATATTTCATTTGTTTTGTTTATGGCAGAAAATTTATCTGCCACATAAACTTAACAGAAAATATTTAACAATTTATTTATGATTCTTGGCAAATAAAACCTGAAACGAGTAAATCTTTTGTTGCCACTTTTATTGTGGCAACACCCGGTTACTGTTCGGAATTAGTGTGGCTGTTATGGGGCAGCAGTGGTGGTTTGATACATTACTCGCCAAACAGCTCATGCCACAGATGCAGAAATCCACAATGTAATCGCCATGAAGCAATGAATTATAAACAACCATTCAACTGTTATTAAAGAAGATTGTCTGCAGGTCCAAATAATTTAGGGATATTTTTACATAAAAACGAGATTTTACTCAAAAAATTATAAAATACCAAATTAATTGTGACATCTCCCACATGGCCATCCAAATCTAGATACTCGTACTTACCGGTCAACAGCTGATATGCTCTATTCAGTGATACATGCAATGCAAAACTTCCCTTGGCTATGCGCTGCAATCCCTCCTCCAATGTCACAATATTCCGTTTGCCATTTTTGCAGATGCGATTCTTGTACATCTTTTGGGCCACACGATTTGATGTCAAATTGAATATATCGTAGTTATACGAAATATCTTCCATTCCAATCTCCATACTGCTACTGTACAGGGCATCCAGGTTGGTAATTGTACGCGGAGTCTCGGACAGCAGAGAGCCCACAATGTAGCCACCATAGAATTGCATCAACAGTATGGCGAACACAGATACCGATGTCAATAGCAAACGCGTTGAATTGGCATGAAACTGTTCAGGTGAGGGGCCTTGCATAAATGCCGTCTCCAGTATGGTCAAAACCACAAAATCGACTTTGTGTTCGGGGCCAAGTTGGTAAAATGTTGCAGCAGTCTCGTTTGGTTGCAACATTTTCATCTTCCAATATAAATGGTATTCGGTATAGACATGTATGCCCAACAAAAATCCCGTTGTTATAATTAAGGCCAAGACACACCACCACACATTGACGGCTAATGGTTCGAAAAAGATGTTGCGTATGCTTGTCCGTTTCGGGTGACGAAGAAGAAAACGTACCCTGCACAAGATTTTGGGAAAATGGTAAATATGCATATATTGACCTTCATAGGCCAGAACTTATGACCTGTTCATCCAAGGCAATCAAATTAATTCCGAAACAAAAAAAAAATAATTTGAGTTTCAATCAAAACGATTCCAAATCGAAAAAAAAAATAATTTTGAGTCTCTGCATTTGTCTGTTTCTGTCTTTTACTAGAGTGGTGATTAGAATCGACAAACGAGAGAAAATGGGAATTATTTTTTGAAAAGTTTAGTCAATTGCATTTGCGTTGCGTTTTATACTAACAGTCCCTAAATTATAGCAAAATTTAGAAAAATCGTGAGTTTAGAAAAACTCAATTTAAGTCAACTTCGAAGGACAGTTTTCATTTTGTTTGCCATTTTCGATTACCTTAGAAAATCAGGGCATTAGTTTCAAAATATCTATATTTTTTCTATACTTACAATTCGACATGCACCACCGGCGTATAACTGACCACATGCAAGCGCTCGGTCATATAACGTAGCGGAGATAAACTAAATTCAGCATCGTTGGAATTTATCAGGCCAATGACACCGGTCCAAGTTCCATTATTATAAACACCCCAGCTATCTTCGATTTTCAGATTAAAACTGTCGAATAATTATAATTTATAATAATTGTATGTCTTAAAAAAAGGTTTGTTTATATGTTTGACAGAAATATTAGGATGTACAAACACTGGGTCTAATCAGATATTCCTCTTAATAGCCAGAGAGACCCATGTAGAGGGTATATTCAAATTGCATTAGGAAAATAAATGTTTCAATAAATTAATTTAAATAAAGCAAATATAACCCACCATATTCGAAAGTTACACTATAAGTTTATCAAAAAAACAGACTTTATAGACATATTCTGTATAACACAAAAAAATAAAAAGCTAAATCCAAGAGTCTACAGGGTTGCCCATATTCGACGGACCCATGTTTTTTCGAAGACTCTTTGGGCCCATTCCAATCGACGAGGCTTGAATTTTGTACGGGAACAAATGCAAATCCATGCGAATAATCTGTTGTAAAGTAGACCGAACCATGCTCAACTGCTGAGAACGGCGTTTTTGGGATGTTCTTGGGGACCTCTCAACACTGGCTCGTACTCGATATTCTCGGCCGATCGCCTTGGTCGACTTTTATATGGCCTCTTCGGATTAGAAAGAGCCTTACCAGTCGAACATTTTTCGTATAAACGATTAATGGTGTTCTTAGATGGCGCACTTCTCACATTTTTTAATGTTTTAAAAGCACGTTAAGTTTTCATAATTGACTTCTTCTGTGGAATGTAAATTTCAACTATTTCAGAGCGCTCGCGTGGCGTGTATTGGTTCATAGTAAAAATCTGCTGCTGCTGCTGCGATGTGTCATCTCTGTAAAGTTATGGCGTTGCCAGATGGGTCCATCGAATATGGGCAACCCTGTATACCCGTATTTTGTGTGAGTTTGTGCAAAAATCTCCAACAAAGCATCATTTAGAAGTATGACGTCAAAGAAACAAGTATTGCTCATCAATTATACTATAAGTCACCAATTCTGTTTTTGTTCATTTTTTTGTGACACGGATAAGAAAGCGAGATAGATCCAAAGTTACTTTTGGGGGTCTTCATAAAATCACTGTATTTTTGTGAACAAAACACAGGTCGCATTTATTGTCCGATTGAAATTAAATTTTGAAAAAAATATTTGTTTGGCCCTTGGATGAACCCTATTGAAATTGGCGAGAATCGGTTAAAATTTAGATATAGCTCCTATATATATCTTCAACAGATTTCGGGTTAATTGTACACCAAATGGTAAGCATCTGTCTAAATGTCCTGAATTTTGGCAATTCCTACTGAATTCTGTCTAAAATCAAGTACATCAAATTTAGGAATAACCGGTTCAGGTATAGCTATAACTCCAATATATATCTTTTATCCACTTTTTGGTTTTAGGTCACTCACATGCGTTATATGAACTCCATAACAGTGATATATGATACCGGGTATCAGATACTGCTCGAAAATATCTCTGGCAAATTTTATTGAGATCGGTTCAGATTTTTATATAGCTTCGATGTACATCTTCATGCGATTTTACGGTTATTGATATGATCTACTTTACATAAATTCCCAATATAAACTTCTTTGTTGCGAGAGCTTCCCTAAATAGGCATACGGCCCCGCCCAACTTTTGACCTTTCCTTACCGGAAAGGAAAAAACTTAAGAAAAAAAACTTAGCATTTTGTCACAAATCGCTTCAATTCAGTTCAGATTTTGGAAAACCCCCTTTGTGAGGATAACACCGATTGGAAGTACTTTTTATGGTCCTAAAAGTCACTTGTTATGAAAAATGGAAGGAGTACCCAATGGTCGGTAGTTGACCCTGACAATCCTTTTTAACTTTTTTGGAATATCTCACCTGTAATTAAACACATCCTGGGTTATGGTCATTAGTTGGTATGTTTTCCTTTGCATAAAATCATTTTGCAAATAGCGTTTGTTATCATTCAAATATTCGGACATTGTCATATTCAAGCTGGGTGAGTAGTTGAGGATCTGAAAAGAAAGTGAAAAAACAAGTAAAAAGGAAGTTATACCTATACGATTTGGAAGGAACTTTCAAAATATTAAGAAAAGTTCGTCCAAAAATACCTATTATATGAAAAACCATTTATGGGGGCTATAAGAAGACATGGACCTGCATGATCAATTTTCAGTCAGAGATGGTAATACCTATTAGAAACTTCAAATACGAAATCGGAAATAATTCCGATTAAAAATATCGCTAAAATCATCAAAATACCGAATATAGGGGGCATCGTTATATGGGGGCCATACAAAAACGTGGACCTGCATAGACAATTTTCCAACATAGGTTGAAGTACCCATTGCGAGCTACAAATACGCTACAGCTACGAATACAATTGAAAGCAATTCCAGTCAATACTGTCACTAAAATCATCAAAATACCTAATATCGGGGGGTACGGTTGTATGGGGTGTATGGGATATCGTGGACCATGATAGACAATTCAACACTCCTCGTGTAGAATTTCCATTGAATTATATAGTTGTATGGGGTATAGTTGTATGGGGACTATACGATCCCGTGGACCAATATAGCCCATTTTCGAACTTGCTTGCAGATAAAAGACTGATGTGACTTAGTTTCCTATCCTATTCCTATTTTTCTACGTGGTGGGTGTATGTTTATCTACAAATAAAATAATTTTCAACTTACCGCAGCAGCCACATTGACCGTAGAATTTCGGAAATTATTCCTTTTGAGCACAAACGGAAGTCTGAAACGTTCGGCAACTGACAGACCATTTTCCCGAGACCAGTTCCCCTTATACTCAATAGACAGACGGTCATCATTGCATTTGTAACATATTTTATAAATATCATATAAATCGAAATAACATCTAAATCCAAAAATATAAAATTTTTCAGTTTTAATAACCACTCGATGTAGTTAATGATTAGCATACTTTTTCTTTTTTATAACCACCGTGAAATCCGCACTGAAAAGTATATTGAAATGACCGAATGTCTCGCGAATATTTTTAAAAATTTCCCCTTCGATGTTACAATTATTTTCCAAAATGACAAACCACGAAATGGAGTTGTTAAACGAAAACAACTCCGATGCCTTAACCAGCAACTGATCTTGGACAGCATTCCTACTGGCATGGCTCATCAAGATGCCAACTGTATACGAATTTCCACGAAGCAATTGATAAAAATCGGTGTTTTCCTTCAATTGGTTGGTGTTAAAGAATTTAAGAAAACTATTATTCATTCTGCCCATTTCGGCAGCATAAGCCTTCGCTTCATCGCCACCATAGATTACAATGGCCTGTTTCAAATGTTGAAAATCCAAATATTCTTTAAAGGCCAACAGTTCACAGCTTTTGCCACAACATGCCAGTTGGCCCAGCGCAACTATGATGGCCACATTGTAACACAAAATATTGAAAACTTTTGCAAATGTTAACAATTTCATGATACCGCCGCTGTTATCCTTTGATATTAGATTTCCGCCAAAGGCCACATAGCAATTTTAACGATAAATATGGGGTTTAGGGTTTTTATAGGGAAAATTCGAAAATTACTTTGATGGTCATCGGCCGACCAGAGTTTGTGTTCGAATGCATGCACAAAGCTAAACATCCAACTACGCATCCATTGCTCTACGTCTGTCGGCCCATCCACCCCCTTTTCGTGAAACCCTCGGTAGCCATAAGCGTTAATGCCATCATTACCAGCTGCAATCATATCCTCTTAATAATTCGGTGCAAAACGGAGGGGGTTTTGTTGTTATGTTAAAATGGCGACAGATGAAATTATAGTCAATTGTCACTAAAGCAAGCAATATTCATAACGACAACAACTGCAACAACGCCAACGACAACGACAACAATAATAACAAAGGGCTTGTCAGTAATGTAACACAATGGGTAATGTGAGGGTTTTGGAAAATGGAAAGTTTGAAAAAGATTTCGGAAACTATTCTGAATAAAATTTAAAACTATTTTTAATTTCAGTGAGAATTATTTCCTTATTAAAAACAGAATAATTTCTGTCCACCCAAAAGCTGTGAGACCTACAACCTACTTTGAGGGAGATCTCCCAAAGATATGTTATATATATATAAAGCAGATCCATAAAATAATTTATACATACAACGTCCTACAAGATTCTTGACTCTTAGGAGTCCAAAAACAAGTCTTTACTGTAGCAGATAATACGTCTTCTTGTTTGGTTTTGTTTCCCTAGGAAATATATAAAAAGATATCCATAGGAGACCTGTGAATAGGAAACCTCTAAAAGTCGTTTACGAAAGGGTATGTCTCCATAAGACACTTTTAAATCGTAGTTTAGCCCAAGGAGACATATTAAGAGCCTTCGATAAATATAAGGCTTTTGAATAGACTCCTGTAATTGGAATATCCTTAAAGGACCAACGGGGATTTTTTAAAGATTTCTTTTTAAAGGACCTGCAGGACTATAATCGTGATTTTTTAGAGAATGTGTTAAAAGAACCAACAGGACTACAATATTCAATATTGGAAGGAATATTTTTAAATGATCACTAGAACTATATCCGTGGATTTCTTAAAGACTATTTTAAGGGACCTTGAAGAACACGACCAGCTGAGTTATAATACACGGTTTATTTATTATTTATAGAAGAAATGCAAAGAGTCTGCTATAGAACGACCTGTAGTCTACCTTCAAGAGACCTGTCAAATGCCATATATCCATAGAAAATATTCTCTCTGTAATAGATCCACAAAAAGTCTGAAAAATAGTAAATAGTGATTTTCCAAGTCGTAACCGGTAACGGTGTTTCACCAGAGCAAAAATTTGCCCGTTTTTACTCGAGTGTGTTCGAAGATTGCGAGTTTTACACGAAATTTAATCTTCATTCTTTTGTTATATTTGAGAGCGCACCTGATCACTCCTGTTTGAAAAATTAGAGTGGGTCTCGAATCGCTCGAAATAGAGTAAGAACTAAGAGCATAAAGTATGCTCTCTTATTCAAGGGACATCGAAAACTAGAGTATGCTCTATTTTTTATCTACTCCCTGCAGGTCTACTTCTAGAATGCGAGCCAGTATTTCATCCGAATTTATACTAAGTGGCTGCTGATAATCGACAAAAATAATAGAACATTTTTTTTATTATAACCCATTTTTGTATTGAACTATCAACTTCCAAATTTGTAGTCCAACGCGAACACTCTGTAATGCCGTGATATATAACTTGGTAAAGAAAAAACAAATCTCTTTAATTGTTATTGTTTCCAACCTATTGGTAATGAAGAAGGTATTTAGTTTACATTACCTTTTATATAAGCTATTCGCTCATATAGCTCTCAAGTTTTTGTTGGTCTTCAAAAACTCTTCTGTAATTAAATGTCTTCCTAGAAGACCTGCAGGATTTTCATTTCTGACTAACTGATTATCCCACAGTGCATAAAGAACAATGTCAGAGTCGCTGTCGTTTATACTGAATAAAGTCATAATTACACAATTAAGGCTTTTCAAATGGATGAACATGGCGATGGGTGCGTGTGTTTGTATTCTACTACAACAATATGAACAAAATTCCAGAGTGGTCTTGGTTTGTTTAAAGGCTTGAGTGCTATAACATATATGGGCTGTTTTACTAAACATTTTTTTAATATATTGTTTTTTTAATAATATATTGTTCTTATTTTTTCATTTTGATGGGATGAATATATCTACCTCATGATTATACTCAAGATACTGAAAAATCATATCATATAAATAAATAATATCTTATATTAATATAGACTCGCCCATATCCATTACAACGCCATTAAGTATCCAATTTGCCTGCGCTATGAAGTGGTCATGTGAAAGTGCCATAGGATCAGACATCTAAAACTGACAATCTTTCAATTACGCTGTCAAAATAATATTCAGAGGCCAAATTGGCATTTCACCGTTTATTGGCAATACAAAATCAAATGCAATTTAAATTGGACATAGAGAATAGGAGAATAGGGATGGCATGTCTCCATCATGTGTGGCCTGGTATTAGATATACCTACTTAATATTGAAATTTATATAACATGGTTGAAAAAAATATTTTAGAGAATGCCTAAAAAGCGATGACAAAATTTTATTTAATATTGTGAAATTAAAAATCTTGAAATATCAAAAGTTTAGAAACAGTTTCCAATTTTGACCAAAAAAGCTAAAAAATTATTTGATGGTGAGTGAGATTTTTATCTATTTTTATACCCTACACCACAAGGTGGTCAGAGTATTATGTCTTTGTGCATTTGTTTGTAACAGGCAGAAGGAAACGAGATAGACCCATAGTTCCTTTTGATGATCTGCGTAGAATCACATTCTGAGTCGATTTATGCATGTCCGTCCGTCCGTCCGTCCGTCCGTCCGTCTGTCCATCCTTCCGTCTGTCCGTCCGTCCGTCTGTCCGTCTGTCCATGTATTTTTGTAAACAAAGTACAGGTCGCATTTATTGCCCGATCCAGATGAAATTTTGCAAAGATCTTTTGTTTGGCCCGAGGACGAACCCTACTGAAATTGGAGATAATCGGTCAAAATTAAGATATAGCTCCCATATATATCTTCGTTCGATTTGGCTTTCATTGTGCACCAAACGTGTAATATCAGCCCGAATTGTATGGAATTTTGCATATACACCCAAATTAGGCCTGAAAATAAATATGCCAAATTTGATCGAAATCAGTCCAGATATAGCTATAGCTCCAATATATATTGATCATCCGATTTGTTTTTTAGTCCTCCGCAGTCGTAATATGCACTTTGTAACAACAATATTAGGGGAAATATATCAAATACAGCTCAGAAATACCTTTGCTAAATTTTATCGAGATCGGTTCAGATTTGGATATATCTCCCACATATAACTTCGTCCGATTTACCTTTTATTTTGCACAAAAACATCTAATATTTGTCCAAATGGGATGAAATTTGGCATTTACGAATTGAGTCTCGAAGCTAGTATGTCAAATTTGGGGAAGATCGGTTCAGATATAACTATAGCTCCTATGTATATTGCTCATCCGATTTCATACAAATGCTTCGGCATATTTAGTCTTTTGAACTTTAAATTATCATTATAATCATAGCGTGTATGATTGAATTCTCCCATAAAACTTTTATTTGTTATGTGGAGCTCTACTAAATTATCAAAGTGGTGTAGGTAACGCCCGACTTTAAGACTTTCCTTAATGGTTATCGTCCTATCTTGCAATACCAAATATTTACATTGTGTTTACAAATGCTTACCTTAATACGCCCACAATTTTTGATTAATCAAACTATTTTTTCTGATATACGCCACCACATGGAATTTAGGTATCGACTGATAATTTTATAATTTAAAAATATTCCTGTGCAGCACCCAAGCCAAAATAAAACAAAATAATGAAATATGGTGAAAGTGATTGTTGTTTTTTCTGGGTTTATGTTTTTTTTTTTTTTTTTGCTTTTGCAAATCAATACTTGTACGAGACAAGTGTATTTTTAAACTTACTTCGCTAACTCTCTTCTGAACTCATTGATACGTTTAAGTGCATTGACATACTTTCATTAACAAACACCTCCTAACAACAGGACCTGAACAAGTCAGCAGCAGCAGCCGCTTCTACAATAAACGAAGAGGCACAGTTGCAGACATCGTCACACACAAACATACCTACATACGTACACATGTATCCTAGAAAAACACCTACACCAGGAAAAACATGAATATCTGCCCTCTACATTCGGGGCTCTAGATGCGCTACTTCAATCAACGGCACAGAACCATTCACTCTACACCAGGATACACATAACTCACCTTTCACATCATAACACAACAACAATGCTTCTTGTTTGCGTGTAGTACATGAGCATTTTTTTGCGAGCTGCACGCAAGCCAGCAACATTTATGAGTTTCAGTTTGTTGGGTCGAATTGCATTAAAAGTAGGGGCAATATTCAGAAGCAAATTTGCAGTTACTACTACGTTACTAATATATATTTTTTTAATTTTTAAAAAATCACTGAATGTCAGAAACAAACTGTTACAGAAGAAGTCTTTACGTAAAAACAATTTCTAAAAACTTGCCACAAAAGAACTAGCTTGGATAAACCGTAACTCCTTTTTACTGATCTTTTATGGACAGACAAAATTATTTGGTATTCATAGATAGTCCAGTGATAGAAAATACTTATATGGTTTATATGACCTCTTATATGTTTGTGTTGGTTTACGACCTTTCACCTGATTTTTATGTACCGTTGAAAGAAATTCGACTGGCCTTCACTTGTCCTAATATTTAGATGCTACTGCACATGTTTTCAAATAAGGCCCTTCTCAGTTACTTTATAGATAAGATTCCCCTCAGATGTTCCAGAATACCAGCCCTATTACATAAAAAGAAGAAAGTCTCCCAAAGGCACATTTAAATAGAAAATCTTACTAATTTAGAAGTTTTTCTACTAGGTTCCTCTTGATAGAAAAAAACTTCAACAGATATTTTAAAGCCAGAATATCAACCGCCACGAAAAAATCTCCCGGTCTTCTAAAAATATAAAATATGCTATGAATCTTTTGTTACCAAGGGTCCCTTGTACGCAGAAGAACGCTTATTATTCTGCTATAGATAGAAGAGCTTTTTCAGGTCGACATTCTCTTTAAGCTGAATATTTCAATAGGTCTTATAATAATATAAGATCTTCTACATGACTCGTGTTTTTAAGATACCTTCTGCCTCTTATGCGTAGAGAATGACCTTCCAAGATTCGCAATTAATAGAAGACCACAGGATACAGGAATTGCATAGATTGTATATATTCTACTCGTCTTGTGTAGAAAGATGGCCTTCCATATTTCAGTTATACAAAGAGGTTCTCTATTCCTTCTATAAGAAAAACACCTTCAATAAACCATATATATTCAAGGAAGAACTCTTCAAGTCTTCTTTATACAAAAGGTCTTTTACGGGTTTTTTCCACATGGAGGAGAAAACCTATCCAATGAGGCCTTGGGTAGGATTCTATGCATGGAAGACCTTCAAGAGGTCTTATACTGATACAATACATTCAACACATTTTCTACAGGTGGCCGGTTTCCTACAGGAGGTAAAATTCCTCCTACAGGTTTTTCAATCTAGAATATTTTCCATAAACAGATCATTCTGCAGGTCCTCTATAGATAAAGAGATTTTTACATGTCTTTTAGAGACAGAGGACCTTCAACAGTTCTAATATAGACAAAAGACCTTCTGCAGACCTTTTGTAGATAGGAGACTATCTGCAGATATTCTATGTAAACAACATTTTTTGAAGATGTTTATTAGAAGACTGATATTTCATAGAAAGTAGACCTTCCACCGGTTTTCTATGCAGAATAAAACTTCGACATGTCTTCTATGGATATAACAGCTTTTTGTATGTTGAGAACCTGTCCCATGTCTTTTGTGGAAATCGACAGGTCGTTTGGTGGACTATAAAACCGATCTGACGAGCTATGAAGTCCATACAATATAGACGACCTGGCTAGACAAAGAATCTAGGCTTTATAGACCAGATGGGCGGGAAGAAGCTCTGTGGAGGATCGGACCGATTGTTTTTGCTCTACAGTCGAGATTTTAGACCGAAAAGTCAAGCTTCTGTTTGGTAAGATGACCTGCCAGGGAGTCTATACACTATAAACGAGGTGGTGGGTCAGCGAGGAGTTGAGGCCGTTCTTCTTAAACGTGTATAAATCTACAGGTCTCTTGATGGGCCAACGGGTTTATTTCTCGAAGACAGACTGGCCAAGAAGTCCATACAATGCAGACAAACTGGCTGGGCAAGCAGTCTTGTCGTTATAGACACGCTGCTAGGGAGATAGTCCGTGCTCAATGGACTAGTTAACAGGGAAAAAGCTCAGTAGAAGAGCGGTTTGGACTGAGTGTCTATGTTTTAAAGTTGAGATGGAGATTCAGAAGTCAAGGTTATTTAGATGAGGTGACCGGAGAACCTTCCCCATGTTATCTGTATAATTTCCCAGGAATTTTGATGAGCCGCCTCTTAGCTTCATAGAGGAAATTCTTAATATATGAACGAAATGGTAAGGCTATGCTTTATAGATAAACTGGGCGGGGAAGGAGTTTGCACCCAATATTCCAACTGGCCAGAATAGAAGTCTATGATTTGCGGATAAGTGGTCAGGACAGGATGTCCATGCTCTACAACACAGATGGGAGACCGGTCAAGGCTTTTATGAACCGTCACCATGCTTTCTGTAGAATTTCACAGGACTTTTGTTGCTACAACGATTCCACTTCCTAAAACCGAAGGAGTTGATACAATATATACGAATTGGCTTTGTAGAAAAGCTCGGCCGGCCACAGGAGGAAACTGTTCTCCACAGAAGATCTGGCTGGAGGGTAAGGGAGTCTATGATCTATGAACGAGTTGGTGAGCTCGGGAGCCGATGCGAAATTGATGTATATATTTGTAAACTTATACAAGTCTTTTATCTATATTCAAAAGTTTCCTTTGAATATCGAGCGTATCACGGTTGCCGATTGAAAATAGATGCATTTATAAAATTACTAACTTCTCAGAGTACAAGAATTTAATATCTCTGGAGATTTATATGTATTTCCATATTTATTTATTTACCTATTTGTTTTTCTCATGTAATGCTTAAAAATCAGACTTAAAGTTTCGCGAAAATTAAAAATTTAATTATAAATTAATCTGAAATCGTTACGTCCTAATATCAATGAATGAGTACCTCTTATTTATTTAACAAGAGCAACGGCAAAAAGTTGCATCCATCTTTAAACTAACCAGCCAGAAAGTATGAGTGGCATCATCAACATCATCATTATTTCCCCTTTTTTCATGGTTGCATTCATAAGTGATGATATGGGCGAATAATAGAATGGGTCGATTTTAAATAAAGTACTATTAAATCATAATGGATTTTAAAAGAGTACTGTGAGAAAAAAAGGAAGCATAAGATATAAATTCAGAGTTATTATAGGAATCCGTATTGTTACCTCTTTTGTTAATATTTTTTTGATATTTGCTTTACATTGAAAATTGCAGATCATTATGTCGTCACATGATAACCATATGATCTTTGCCTTAACATAAAACATATTTCCCCAATATTGTCATTACGTTTATTTGAAAGACCACATGTATGTACACACACATATTCCTGATCTACTTTGGAAGCCATACCTGTTACAGCTTCTACATGTTGTTGTTGTCGGTGTTACACTTTAATGATGTGGCCTGGCGAGTTGTTGCTTTCATTTTTCCCCATTGTTTGTCTGTGGGTTTTCACTATCCTATTGAAAACCACGAAACTGTAAAAAACCCTGCTTCGGTGTGCTTTGATTATAAATTTGCAATTTAAAGAGCCTGGTCATTATCAATCATGTAACAAATATTATGTTGGCCGTGCATAAGTATGTGTGCATGTATGTTTTGCAGATTTTTATTATGTTTTAATTAAAGTTAAAACATTCCCGGTTCGACACAGACAAGAAGCTGGTGATGTTCATCATGTTGGCACGCATGAAGGATATCTGTGTTAAGGATCCATTAACGAAGTAGCAGCTATTAAGGAAGATATTCCAATGGGAATGCGAGCAAGTGGAGGAGAATGTTCGTAAAGTGAGGTGGATAAATTATCAATTGATATATGCAAATAGGTCACCTATAAAATACAAGGTAGAATTGAGAGCAAAGTCATTTCCATAAAATGTGAATCATTAGATAAATAAACGAGTCCAAATGGACCTAGTATCTAAACCGTTCCTTCGATGTGGTATACTCTACAGGGTGAAATAAAAAACTGCAAAAAATTCAAACGCCATAATTTTAAATTTGTTTTCTAAATTTTATTGAATGAAAGCAAAAAAATGTCGGAAATAGCATCAAACTTTAGAACAAGTTAAGATTTGTTCGAATTGGTTACCTCTGGCACGAATTATGGCCTTCCAACGGCCAATGAAACCATCACACCCGAATGTTACTCTGCGGTATTTTGGCCCATTCCCGGCGAAGCGCTTGTTTGAGGTGATCGTTACTTTGGTATTTTTTAGTGTGAACTTTGCTTTTCAAAATACTCCTGGCACAGTAGTTCAACGGATTGGTATCCGGAGCTTTTGGGGGCCATTGTGCGCTGGAAATGAAGCGAGGAATCTCATTTTGTAACCATTCTTGGGTGGCGCGTGCAAAGTGCGATGGTGCTGAGTCCTGTTGGAATGTCCAAGGTCGGCGGCCAAAATGTTTGCGTGCCCAAGGCATTAATACACCCCCAGAATAATTTCGCGATAATATTCGGCATTTATTCTGATGCCACAGTCGATTAATACGAGCGGAGTTGTTATGTTGCGACTTTCAAAGACTGAATTCGGTGGAGAAATGTGGTTAAATCATAAAATATTGACATGGATTATCGCGTTCAAACGGCCAATGAAACCGTCAGACGCTGCCCGAATATTGCTCTGCGGTATTTTGGCCCATTCCCGGCAAAGCCCTTCTTGAGGTGATCGACACTTTGGTATTTTTTAGTGCCAACCTTGCTTTCCAAAATAATCCAGACACAATAGTCCAACGGTATCCGAAGATTTTGGTGGCCATTGTGTGCTGGTAATGAAGCGAGAAACCTCATTTTGTAACCATTCTTGGGTTGCGCATGCTAAGTGCGATGGTGCTGAATCCTGTCGGAATTTCGAAGGTTTGCGGCCAAAATGTTTGCGTTCCCAAGGCTTTAATACACCCTTAAAGTCTTAATACACCCTTAAAGCTTTAATACATCCTCCGCTGATTAATACGAGCGGAGAGCGACCATCGGCTTTTATGCCGGCCCACACCATCACCAAGACCGGCGCTTGTATTCTGGTGGCCAATTGAAGGTGCACGTTTTCAGCTGACCTCTTTGGTAAGTAAATAGGATCATTTTGTTTGTTTACAAACTGCTGGACAATGTTCTCTCATCGGAGGAAACAAAATTCGGCAGTTCACCACTTTCGGCCAAGCAACTCTTTACCTCTTTTGAGTCTATTTTTTTCCGTTGCGGTGAAAGTTCTTGCACTTCTTGGAATTTTAATGGCTTTACCCCGAACTCGTTTTCCAATAGTTGCCGAATGGAATATTGCGATATGTTCAGCTCACGAGCCATTTTTCGGCCACTGCGACGCGGGTTTCAATCAAGTCGCTTCTTTACTTTTCGAACCATTTCTGCTGATGTTGCTTTTTTCTTCCGTCCATTTCCTTGACGTCGGTTTACGCTATCAGTATCACGGTAACGAGCGATGGTACGAGACCCAAAAGATTTATTCACATTGAAATGCTGAAGTGCTCTAACGATAGCCACTTGTGGTTTTCCAGTCAAATATAAAGTAATCACACCATCACGCTTGAATTCCATCACGAATAACTTTTTTTTTCTGGAAAATGCTCACCAAAATGCTTCGGTAGGCTTGTAAAGAATAAAATGAGCTATCACTGGAATAATTTTAATAGCTTTCGGACGTGTGGCTCAGAAATGACAATAGTCTGAAGTTGGTTGCAGTTTTTTAATCTCACCCTGTATTATGTAATAATGAGGAGTACTCTATTATGTAGATTCGGATACAATATGTCCATGAACTAGAAAATGATGTCTATTCAATACCTTTCTTTAATTTCCCCAAAAATAGTACCACTATTTGAAAACTTTTTACAATTGTTTCAAATTAGGTTGCGATTTCAAAAAATTCATCCCTATTTATAATTTACATTTATATGTATGTCAAAAACCTTACACATCCCTAGCTGAGATACTTTGCAAATGACACAAAGCTCTACCAGTTGTTGGTTGCTGAATACAACCAACAAATAAAAATGACAATTGCAATTGTTTATAATGCCATTTAAAGTTACATTTCATTCAAAAAGTTCTGTTCTGCACGGTTTTGATGCCACTCGTTTTGTTGTCACTTTGCTTTTTGGAGCATTCTCATTTGTTTGTAGGGTTGCCTCAAAGCCTCAGAATCCTCTGAAATAGCATCAGCAGCAAGGAGTGGAAAAGTAGGGAGCTTCTGAAAGGAAAAAAGGGACATTTGTTGCACTTTTTCGTTTCTCACTGCTGTTGTTGTTTTATTTTAGAGCAAACATATCAGCATTCATGCTCGTTCTTATGTCCTTTTCTTACTTTTCTGTTTAAAAAATAATTTATATTTTTTGTGTTTTTTATTGTTTTCTCTACATCTCTGTCTGTCCCCACACTTGTTTTCCATCCTTCTTTCTTCTACGTCCGTCGCTGTTGTTTCACAGATACCTTGTGAATCTAAAGCGAGCGATGGATGGACGAATCCTACACGCTTAACAATTACATATTGTGTGTCATAATTTGAGCAATTACATGTCACTGTGACATGTTCTTGCCATAAACAATATTGTTATTCTTGTTGCTGTTGGTGTTGTTGTGACTGTTGTTTGCTTCAGTTTTCTTGTTCTTCTTTTTCCCCTGTTTCGTTTGCTGTCCATCTTCTTTTTTCCCAACTCGCTTTTGTTACTCGTCATTGCATTGTTTTGACACAATAACAACATGTTGTTGGCGTTGTTGCTGCTGTTGCTACTTTTGTGATTGCTGTTGCAGCTATTGGTCGTCCTGTTGTTGCTGTTGCAGTTATCTGTATAAGTAATAAAAAAGTAGACGTAACAAATCTAGCAGGGATATTTAGTTTGGCAACAAAAGTAAGAGCAGCTACAGAAATGTTGGTGTGAAAAAAAATCTATACAGCCATGGAAAGCGGTAATGGGAAGGATCCAATAAAATTTAAGTGAAAATAGGCCTTGGATATAAAAATTGGAACAAATTTGTACATATTTCGTGAGACATGCCTTTCTTAAAATAAATTTGATCAAAAGAAGACGTACATTGACCACTTACTTCGCCTTTGATTTGTATACCCTCCACTAAAGTATGAAGGATATATCAAGTTTGTAATTCCGTTTTTTAAAAGCTCGAAATATTCATTTTAGAACACATATATGTTGATGTAGCAATATATGTTCGAAAAAAATGAAGTAGATTGATAACATTTTACTCAGATTTATTTTATATCCTGCGAATTTTTTGTATTGAAAACGTGCCATACAGGTCCACATTTCAATAGAGCCCCCATTTAAGTGTACCGTCTGATTAAAGGTAATTGGCGGGTTTAGTCAAGTCTTTAACCGAATTTGCTGAATATTGGCATTTTGTCTTTCAGGCTTGGGCCTAAATTTCGGCGTAGTTCCCATCCGTACTTAGAATTCACAATAGGGACCCTCATTCCTGGCAGATAATCCATGTTTTTCCTATACCTAACAATATTTGATATTTTTCTGATTCATGTCACATTTTTCCTCTGAATTGTCTTAAATTATTTATCAGGTCCACCTACTCGTAAATCCCCGATATTATGGTACCTCCTGATATTCACTATTTTGACGATTTTAACCTCATTTTTAGACGTAACTATCTCAAAATTGATAATAGGTGTTCGCAACAGGTAGATGATGTACCAACAGATATTTAGTTTCAGTGTTTTTTTTTTTTTATCCTACCACACTGAGGTCAGGGTACTATGACTTTGTGCATTTGTTTTTAACATTGAGAAGGAAACGAGATAGACTCATAGTTACTTTTCAGAAAATTTCATAGAATCACTTTCGGAGTCGATTTATGCATCTCAGCCGCCCGTCCGATTGAGATGAAACTTTTCAAAAAATATTTGTTTTACCCAAGGACAACCCCTATTGAAATTGGTGAGAATCGGTTCAAATTTAAATATAGCGCCCATCAGAATTAAGATAGAGATTAAATAAATTTCGGGTTACTAGTGCACCAAATGGCCAATGTCATTCCAAAAGTCCTGAATTTTAATATCAAATTTTGTATATCCGAACGAATTCAGTCTAGAAGCAAGTACATAGAATTGAGTGAAAATCGGTTCAGATATAGCTATAGTTCCCATATATATGATTCATCTGATTTGGGGTTTGAAGTCCCTCACACTCGTAATATGCATTCGACAACAATGATATTTGGTACAAGATACCTTATAGAGCACGGAAATACATTTGCCAAATTTTTTCGAGATCGGCTAAGATTTAGATATAGCTCCCATATATATGTTTCATGCCAAATATGCACTCCACGAGAATGATATTTGGTACCAGATAACTTATGGAGCTAAAAAATACCTCTGCCAAATTTTATCGAGATCGGATTAGATTAGGATATGTCACCCATACATATCTTTATCCGATATCAAGTTTATTGTGCACCAAATGGCCAATATCAGTCTAAATAACCTGGCACATCCGAACGAATTTAGTCCAGAAGCAATTATGTCATCCCACCGCATTCAGTCTAGAAGCAAGTACATAGAATTCAGAGAAAATCGATTCAGAAATAGCTATAGCTGTTATATATATGTTTCACCCGATTTGGGGTTTCAAGTCCCTCACATGCCTATTATACACTCCACAACAATAATCTTTGGTAACAGATATCGGATGCAGCTCAAAAATAAGTGCTTAAAACTTTGTTAAGGTCAGTTCAAATTTCGATAGAGCTCCATATATAACTTTATCCGATTTCAGGTTTTTGTGACAAAATGGGTAATAATAGCCCAAGTGGACTAAATTTTGACACTTCCGGCCAAATTCAGCCAAAAAGCAAATGCTTCAATTTTTGAATTTGGTGAGAATCGGTTCAAATTTAGATATAGCTCCCATATATATCTTCAACCGATTTCGGGTTACTTGTGCACCAAATGGTCCATATCAGTCCAAATGACTTGAATTTTGGCACATCCGAACGATTTCAGTCTAGAAGCAATCATTCAAATTTGGAGAAAATCGGTTCAGACATAGCTATAGCTCCCATATATATGTTTCATCCAAATTTGTGTTAAAGTCTCTCACATGCGTAATATGCACTCCGCAACAAGGATATTTTATAGAGATCGGTTCTGATTTTTATATAGTTTAGATATACATCTTCATTCGAATTTTTTTTTTTTTGATACGGGATCCCTACCTAATACGCATAGTGGTGTAGGGTATCATATAGTAGCCGATTTTAAACTTTCTTTACTGGTTCAATTTTTTTTTTTTTTTTTGAAATATTGCAAGTTTTTTTCAAAATGTTGAACATGTTTATATATTAATGTGAAAATTTTGAATTTCTTTAAGAGGATACTTCGGATATCTGTAGGGGACAGAGACAGACGAACAAATATACATCGACTGCAAATGTTGTGGTTTCTTTCAAAGAGGCATTGGGTCGAAACTATGATTTTGATGAGGTACATCTTGACTACAATAGTTTTTGTGGGAGCAATTGTTCTTAAGTGCTTTATAGATTGGAAAAATTGCATTACATATTTAATCCGTTTTCGATTATAAGTCTAAAAATGCTTCCCATTGAAACCCATTTCAAAACTAACATTCCAATATAAACATTTTTATTGCATATCCCTAGGAAAAATATTGCTCATCAACACCCCTTCCGGAGTTCCAATTTTTATTTTATTATTTTCAACCCTCCCGAGCCGGAAGAAATTTAACACTTTATTTTAAAGTCATTACCAATTCAATTGTCAAATGCTGCCGCCCTGGCTTTTTCTTAACAAAAGTAACAACAATTGTTGTTGAGTTTTTTATTGCTATCATTTACCACCATCTACAAGCATTCCCCTGGTGTCGACACACACACACACAAACACTCGCAACACATTCATACACACAAATGTGCCATTTAAGGTTTGTAACAATTTTGTACACATTATACCTACATATGTATGTGTAAACATTTCCATTTGTATGTGTCTAACTGGGTGTAGCTGCTGCTTCTGCTAGAAAAAAGTGTAAAGCTTTAGATTATTGTTCACCATGTTTAGATATTGTTTAAAATATTTCTCTTCGGATTATTGTTTTGTACGCAATACATATATTTACACACACACATACAAGCACACAGACATATGTGAAAGGACCAAGCTTACATGCAACTATAGTATTCTGGTGACATAAAAAAAAATTTTAATCTCTTCTTTTTTTTGCTGTTTGAGAAATAATTTTTACAAACAATTTGTTACTGGTTGCCTCTGCTGTTGCTATTGCTGCTGCCATAGATCATTATGATGTTTATGTGTTGAAAATGGAACGGATACCGGACATTCTATCCACATTCAAATATATTTTTATTTTCTTGTAATTTGCTTAAAATCAACAGCAAGAACATAAAACGTAAAACGATTGTGTGTTTGTTTCTCGTTTTGACATAGATTGGTCATGTTAGGAAACATTTCAACAATGCAACGGATTTAAAAGTTTTTTTTTGCGAAATTTTGAATTTTGCTTTGCTTGAATTGTTGTGATATTCAAGGTGAGGTATGATAAACAAAATAATGATGACAGATCGGATACGTCATACGCTCCATGAGCATGGAAATTGCAGGGGAATTGTTTTTTAGCGATGAGAAAGCTATGATTATTATGTAACAGAAACAAATGATATTTTAAAAAAGAAGTAAATTTAAGATTGCAGAGCCAGAAAAAGATTTTTATCCAGAAGAATGTTTTTATATAAGCACATCGGAAGCTTTTATAGATACCATGGCGGCAAAAGAAGAAATTATTTATCTGGGTAAAAATAAAGACCTGAAAATCTGGCAGAAAATCGAACTTCCAGGGCGACCTTACTGCAACATAGTCTTGGTGGCTATATGACCGAAAGTATATTTAAATGTTAAATGATGAGAAATTATCTACCAACAACATTTTTTGGTCATTAAATAGTTTTATTTAAATTTCAAATCAGCAAGTTTTCAGAAAAACACCCTTATACATTTCATGTTTTCAGACCTTTGAAATCGGTGATATATTTTAATTCAATGGAATATTGAACAATTTTTGATCAGGAAGTTCTTGTGAAAATATTTTTAAAAATGCCTGATTTTCTGGCAGTATTTCCATATCCTCTATTTCAATTTACTATACTCAGCTACTCAGAAATAATCCTGAAAATTTCAAAAATTCTTGTCCGGAACTCCTTCAACACATTTTCTTTAAAAGTACACATTTATTGCCCTGCAATACCTTCTAATTTAATATTAAAAATCCTCTTCTTTAGGGCTGCAGGTCCTTGAAAATATCTTCTTTAAAAACCACGGCTATTGCGGGTCGTTGAAAATTTCCTCTTAAGAAATTTACGGCTGTTGCCAAGTAAGACCAGTAAAATCGAAAATTGTTAAATTCACTTATTGTAATCACTGTACTCGGAAAGGAAGTCTTCAAGAAATATTTCTACAATACACGATTGTTAGTCCGGGAGTCTTAAAAAATATTCTTAAAAAAATCTATGAAGGTGAAGAAGGACCTTGACTATTTTTAAAAAATAAAAAACATTATGTTCGGCCGGGCCAAACTTTTAATACCCTCCACCTTAGGGTAAAGGAAACATTAGAGGCCATTATGACTCACATATACTATTTTTTAGACATATTCATGGGAAAATGTGCCAAAAATCATCAAAATACCGAATATCGGGAGGTACCGATGTGGGGTCTATACCAAATCGTGGACCTAAACATGCAATGTTTCGCCAAAGGAGCTAGAACCCATTATGACCTACAAATACCAATTTTTAGACAAATCAGTGAAAACAAAAACGTCAAAATACCGAATATCGGGAGGTACCGTTATATGGGGGCTTTACTAAATCGTGGACCCATACATGCAATGTTTCGCCACCGGAGCTAGAACCCATTATGACCAACAAATACCAATTGTTAGACAAATCCGTGAGAAAATGTGTCTAAAATATTCAAAATGCCAAATATCGGGAGGTACCGTTATATGGGGACTATACCAAAACGTGGACCGATATATCTCATTTTCAATACCAACCATCCTAGACACAATACAAATTGCTTTGCTAAATTTTGGCGCTCTACGTCAAATAAAGTGGGCTGTATCGTGATTTCAACAGACAGACGGACAGACAGACAGACGGACATCGTTAAATCGACTTAGAATTTTATGTTGATTATGAATATATATACTTTATGGGGTCTGCGACGAATATTTATGGATGTTACAAACGGAATGACAAAGTTAATATACCCTCCTTTCCAAGGTGGAGGGTATAAAAATCTTGGTTTTCGATTTGATTTTTAGCCGAGAAGTCTTGGGAAAAAATAATCTTAATAATCTTAGCACTTGACTAAAATATGACAAACATCTTTAGATGTGCAGAAATTGAACTCAGATCACTATCGATTCATTATCTTCAAGAATTTTATTAATTTTTTAAGTGTTGACAAAGCGGAGCAAACCTTTATATAAAATTTATGCACTTGATCTAATTCTGGTGGAAAGATTGTGAAAATCAGGGACAAATAATATATTTTATAAATTTTCAATGGAGGAAAGATCTTAGAAATAGTAGACCGATATGTTCCATTTTCAAAATTAATCTTATATTCCAAAAAAATATTGAGGTGCGCAAATTTTTCAGAAAACCAAGTATTCAAATTTTATTTCTTTATGTGTGAGGTGGACAAATATTTTAAATTTTTTTCAACTGACCTAACTTTGTCTGTAAAGTAAGGATGTGGAAATTTTGAGCTTAATTGTGAACCTGTTGAGCTCTATTTATTAGGCCAGAAAGAAGAAAGCGAATGCAAATTCTAGTTTGGAACTACATCGGACATAGCCTTACATATGTACAAGGTTCGCTATATTGACTCTAAATGTTCTTAAAATGATTTCGTTCAAAGATTTTTGAGAAAACCCTTATATCGTTGAGGTAAATTTTGGCATTAACAAACGATGTATTCTCTCTGAAATCATAAGGATGAGGGTATTGGGATTTAACCTCACAAGTTGGTTGACACACTCGATAGAGATTTTTTCCAAGTCCACTCCGGAGCCCGAATCACAGCAATTTACTGGTACTGGGATCGGAGGAGAGCCTGGATTGCCCACCTGAATTTGTAACGCTTTTGGAACAGTCACCAATTTTGAAATGTTTCCCGTAAGTTTCGTTCACGGTGTTTATTGCAACATAGAGCATATTATCCTTGCGAAAATTTATCACACTTTTGATAAAGCATTTTCCGCGAATAGTACCTCCTTGGTTTCTGTCCAAAAACAAACATTCATAGATATTAATATTTTTATGAAATATAAATCACAAATGACTATTATTTGTTGAAAAGAGTGTTCATGCATTTGTTTTCTGTTTTTTCTGTTTTTTTTTTTACTCGGCCCCAGGGAATAAATTTCATCTCGGAGAACGTTGTAACCATAAATATTCAAAGAATGAAACATATGCGCTTGTATCTGTCAGCCATAAACAATAAAATCCCAATTTACCCCTTAACCCCATAGATATGAAGGGGGAGTGGGTGAGCGAATGAATGAATGGCGGGAATGACATGTCTCATTCTCAAGGATAATGTTTTCTTGCCCTGAACCAAGCAAGACATTTGCATGTAGTGGTAATCATTTATTCGAAAACAAACATATTTTCGGCATTTTATTACAATATTACTCCCCCAGCCCCACGTTTGTCTAGCTTCTAACGGAGAGAGATATGGGGGAATGAGCGCTAAGGCAGTTACCAGAAGTTCTTGTTATTAGCAACCGACCGAGCAATGTATCTGAAAATATGGACTTTGTAGCCATGTCAGGGAATAGAAAGTTCTTTGGATTTGTTTTCCGTTTTTTTTTTTTTTTTTCTTTTTTTTCATTTCAGTTCATTCGACATTGCTAAAAGTAAAATAGCCAATTAATTTTCTTTTAAAAATAACAGGACCGTTGTTTTCTTCTGCTTCTGGAATTTCCACATTTTCATATACATGTGTGTGTGTGTGTATGTATGTTGTGTATGTGTGTGTCGTTGTTATTCTCCCTGGAGTACAACCTCTTGCATGTTCGTTACACAAGCCAAAGCTAGTTCTGCGTACAAGTAAAATTATAGCTTTTGATAACCCTAAGCAACATGGGGAACAAAATTGGTGGGTGCCTGGTAGCCAATGAGCGACCGTTGTGACGCATCGAGGCAGCAATGGTGGTTTTTTGTGACATTGTATTTCCATATTGGATTCACATTTCGCCAGACTAACATACGTACACCCTAGCCGGGGTACAACCAATGTTTTCAGTTCCATGTGTCTCTGTCCTCTGGTTACAATCGTTGCTCCGTTTTATGTTTTTTCTTTTTTCGTTTTTTTCTGCTTTCGTTTGGTCACATTTTCTTCGTTGGCCATTATGCGGGTCTGATGATTCCGCTGTCATAAATAGTTTTGCACCACGCTCGGCTTATTACAAGAACTCTCTGGCGTTGTCATGGTGGTTGTGTGCTTAAATTATCCACAATCTTTGTGGAGGTACTTGAAAAGCAGAGAGTGGGGGTCATCAGAGAATTTCGGTTTCGCTAAATTAAAGAGATATATTAAAACAAAATCAGCATTGAAATGGGTTTCTATGGTCAGATTATAAACCAACTTGAGATGACAAAAATTAGAAATAAAAATTATCCAATAATTTACACATAATTGGAAGCTTCCTAAATTGATCTTCACATAACCACTAAAAGGGCGTCTAATATGCCTGAGGAGCCGCCTGCGAATTGCGTCTTCTACTGCTTAATGCGTGGGACTTCGCTTAAATCCGATTTTTAACGCCATTTGCATGGGTCAAAATTTTCGAAGATGACCAAGACGTCTTGTCGTCTAAGGTAAGCTCAGCTGTATCCAGGATCTCCATCTGAACCCCCCAAATTTTATGAAATAGGAAAAGTTGATTTCTTTATTTTCTGGGGTGTAAATCAGGCGTTTTATTGATACTTGTGTTGAAGTCCGATAAGATGAATATGGAATATAGGATTACTAAGTGTTCGGGAATTCGACGTTTACGATGTCTCATGGGTAAGAGGGTGAATGACTCGCGTGTCTGGAGTAGGATGTTGGGTTATTCACGATTGGCACGATCGGTGAAGTGATAATATTCAGGCTACCGGCGATTCGAAAGTGATCGGGTACTCGTACATGATCTTCGGATGTTGACAAGTAAGTTAGATCAGGAATTACGATGTTTGTATTCCTAGTGACGCTGGTGTTTGGACCGGTGACGACTTGAAGGTAATCGAGTGTATAGTTGTCGGATGTTGACTGGTGCGGGAGATCAGAATTGATGCCAGTTTTCGGGATGTTGACGATTTAAAAATAGTCGGGAACTTCAAGGAATGGTCTTCGCACTGGTAGAGTGGTAGATAGTCGGAGTCCACGGAGTCCCCCCACAGGTTGGGGAATCATGGTACACACGTTCGGGGATGTCAGTTTACTAAAGATATACTCCGGAGAAGAACCATAGAGATGTTCGGAAGCAGCTATTCAGGCCTATTAAAATGAATGGGAATTCTTTCGGATCCGGCAGCTCAGGGTGGGCATGTTTGGGTTTAAGCTGTTTGGATCATCTATAATGATTATTTTACTATTCTAGCTGCACTACGGGTTATGACTACCTCTAAATAACTACGAATATTTGAGCTATGATACGGTACAACGAGCCGAGACTCCTGTGGAAAAACGAGACGAAGCTTCAGTGGTACAAGAAACCAAAGACTCCTGTGGAACAACGAGCCCAAGACTCCTGTGGAACAACGAGCCCAAGACTCCTAATGAGTTGCTTCGCTTGGCTGAAAGTGGTGAACTGCCGAATTTGCTTTTCTCCGATGAGAAAACATTCGTTGTCCAGCGGTTTGTAAACCAACAAACTGATCGTGTTTACTTGCCAAGGAGGTCAGCTGAAAATGTGCACCTTCGGTTGGCCACCAGAACTCAAGCGCCGGCCATGGTGATGGTGTTGGCCGCCATAACAGACGACGGTCGCTCTCCGCTCGTATAAGTCGTGGCATCAGAATTTATGCCGAATATTATCGCGAAAATATTCTGGAGGGTGTATTTAAGCCTTGGAAGTTGCAACAGGACTCAGCACCATCGCACTCATTACCAGCGTACACCAAAATCTCCGGATACCAATCCGTTGGACAATTGTGCCTGGAGCATTTTGGAAAGCAAGGTTGGCACTAAAAAAAAACAACGTGTCGCTTCGCCGGGAATGGGCCAAAATACCACAGAGCAAGATTCGTGAAGCGTGCAATGGTTTCATTGGCCGTTTGAAGGCCATAATTCGTGCTAAAGGTTACTAATTCGAACAAATCGAAACGTATTCTAAAATTTGATTCAATAAAATTTAAAACAAAAATGTAAAAATTATTTGACTTTGTTGCAGTTTTCTTATCTCGCCCTGTATGTGACCGGCATTAGCAAGTGAATGAGAATTATTTGCCTTATGGGGTAAAGTGCATAATTAAGGTCATTAATGCTCTTCGGTGTTCATATTTTTTAGTGTCTTTGATGGATTTTCAGGTGGATTTGATGGATTTCGCGGTTCACATCGCACCCGAATCGATCATCATTGCAATATTAAAAAATCCTCCAAATAGTTTAAAGAAAACTCCACACAATTATTTTATCAATTTCAGCATCTGAGACATCTTATTTCTCATCTAAGATCAAATCTTATAGCAAACCAATTATACCTACACATACTGCTAGCCAGTCCAGTAGGTCCGTACACAAATGGAACATTGAATTTTTATATCGTCGTTTAATAGTAGCTTCAGCATTCAAAGCAATGCATTACATTGCGAATCTGCATCTGCAGCGCACAACACAATTTACCAACTTTATGGCTCTCCTTTGCACACAAACATAGACCGCATCTCGTTATCTTTTCTTGGTGGCATTTCAGGGGGTGGTTGGGTGCTTGAGTAGCAGGGTACACGTTTTGCGCACAAAAAAAACGCAGGAATTAGAAAAAATGGCTTGTACTACAGCTGTAGTTGAAATTTTACATGGCAAAGAAGTAACCTAAAAAAATTGTCATCTTCCCTCCCTCCAAAAAAAACCCCTGAACCCGGGACGGAGGATACGAAAATTTGTAATTTTTTTTTATATTTCGTTCACCAACATTGTACCTGCCATGACAAGAAATTATTTAGCAGAGCGAATGTATTGAATCTAATTTTCCGCTGATTTTATTTTCGTTATTGCATATTATGGCTGGCCCCAGTTCCTGAAGTGGCCATGTTCAAGTAGGAATTCAATCGACCGCACACTCCCTCTGAGGAGACTGTGGCCCACTTGAAAGGTGCGCACTTAGAGAGTACTCGAATTGGATGGGTCGGAATGGAAGTTGCCCCGCTGCCATTTGGAGACATCTTAGAGTGGGCGCTCTTGGTTTTGTGGGTGTGTGTGTGTGCGTCTGTCTCTGTGTGTGTGGTTGTAGTTTAGATTCAATGGACACTCTAAAGATTTTAATGTAATTTAAATTGCTTTTGGGTTACAGTTACCTTATGCATCTTGTACCCACAGCAGCTCTGGCTACATGATGCTTTTCCGAGTATTATGTTTTTTTCTCATTTTTTTTTTTCGATTTCGTAGAAATTTGAATTCTTTTTGGAAATACCTTTAAATTCTTGTTTAGGTGTTTGTTCGAGTTTGTTTACCCACTGCTGCTCCTGCCTGGATACCGGTGCTTAGACGATGGCCATACTTTTCCAGCGTTTGAATGCAGTTTGAAATATGTATATTCATTCGTCCATTCATTCATTGGTTGGGTAATGCGTGACTATCGTAAAATGTTTTGGGTTTTGTGAAGGTTTTATGTGGCATTAAAATGCAATTACTTTTGGCCCAAAATGGAATAACCTCAAAAACCAGGAAATTGATTTGCACAATAAATATTCTGGAATATTCTGGCAGAGGTAATATCAATAATGAATACCCACCCTCATGATGTGTAATTATGTAAAGTAGATTTCTGGGAATCCCAATGGAAGATGTTGCATTTGGCAATGCAAATATCTTGGAAATTCGAACAATTCATAATGATCATTAATATTATTGTAACGGACAGCGTTGCAATGCATTGTTAAATAATTTAACTAATGCTGGGTTTAGTTGGAAGCGAAGAATTCGGAATGATTTCATCATATATGATATAGCAAATTTTGCTAATGTGCATGGAAAATATTTGGACATTTCGAAGAAGAACAAAATTGGCAGAAGACCTAAAAATTACTCCGCCAATTTGAAATCGTATAATTCCAAATAAAGCATTTCATTCAGGAATATTTCGAATTATGTAAATTAACAATATTGGATATACAACAGATATTTTTAAGAGGGGAAAATGAGAATGAGGGTGGGTTTGCTTTTAATTTGTCAGTTATCTGATTTAAGCTTAATTTTTCTATAATAATAATATTTAGCTACCATTCGTCGATTCAGATTACTTTCTTCGTTGAAAGTGAGATTTTTCGAGACGGTCAGAATTTCTTTAACAGAAGACGAGGCAAGAGGAAATTTTGCAGATCAGATGCATTTGCTAAACGCTTTAGAAAATACGCAAGCAAAATTAACTGCAGTAAAGCAATAGTGCTGAGAAAAGAATATGAGGGAATTAGACTCCAGTAATAAATAATAAAGCAAAGATCAAAAATAATTCTACTTTAATATGGATTCTCGCAAATATACGGTTCATCTTTACGTAAGTAACCTTTTAACTTTTCGATCCATAATACATAAGGAAATCTGAATATGTACTAAAATAAGGAAAGGGGCCTTGATAGGTACTAAATGGCTACGAAGGGAGTCTATTACAAGTACTCAAACAGAAATCCGAAAGTATTCCACTGCCAAAGCCTAAAATTCTCAAAATTTTTAGTACAAAAGTGGCCTCGTAACGGACAACTCAGCTTTTAACAATATACCGCATAAGGCAAATAATTATCATTAACTTGGTAATGCCGATCAGATATAGTATTCGGTATGGGTTGCGATTAGGGGCTTTCCAAAGGGTAGTTAGTGATATTCTGAATCATTTTCTGTCCATCTTTAGCTGAGAATACATTTTGTATTGGCTCTCAGCGAAGGCCAAAACGTCAATTGCCGAACTCGATTGATCTGCTCGAACAAATCTCGATCCATATTAGAAGGCCTGGACAGCTGATCCAGAACATATCTGCCGTGAGCTGTCTAATCCGAACAGCCTAAGACGACTTGGACGCCTTCTCCCAAGTATTTCTACAGTCAACTTCCGCCCATGAACGATTGTACCACGAGTTCCGGAACAATTTTAGAAGACTTGGACATCAATATCCCGAACACCAACATCGTACATCCCAATTATCTGACCCTCTTCATCACCGATACAGATACGATCAAAATGCCTCTCACTGAAATTGCGGGTCTGGCCATCAGTTTCGGAACTTTTAGAGTTAATTCTACAATATCCCTGCATTCGGATAACAAAAATCTCAAAATGTTCGAACTAATTTCGGCACATTTTCATTTTTCTACCAACTTTAGATCGACCTCTAATATGTGAACAAACGGACAACATTTCCGTAGTAACATGTAGTAAAACCACAATAAATGTTCCTAACATTGACTGAGTGAACTGTGTGTCCGACTACCAATCAGAAGATTGCTAGTTCACTTCTTCCAAAATAACAAAAATTGAAGTAAGGTTAAGTAAATACATATTCAACACTACTGTTCAAATTTAAAGCCCATTATCGATTGTGTTCAGCTGTATTTCACCAATGGCTTTGTGAATATTGTCCTTTATCTTTGGTGGCATCCACACATAATTGTCCAACGGTATCAAATTAAAGCTTAGAGGTGGCCCACCGAGATCTGCTCTGCGGCTTATAATGCGATCTTCAAAAACAGGGTGCAAAATATCGACATAGCGCCGTCCCCTTGAAACCAAATTTGGCCAATATCCAAATTCTCTTAATGGCCCGATAACTTAACATGATTTTCGTTTTCGAAGAAAATGGACCAATTATGCCTCTGGAGCAAAAACCGCAGCAAACAGTAACTCGTTTTGGGTGCATCGGCTCTTCAATGCAGGCGTGCGGTTTTTCTTTTAACTCACTCCTTCTGGAACCTTCCCCACGAAATTCAAACTTATAATACCCCCAACACATAGGGGTTGTTGTAGGGTATAAAAATAATTTTTAAATATTTTATATCAGACATAGGTCACAAATCGGACGACATATGGTCAAATTTTCAATAGTCATAACACTTTCAAAAAATTCCCAAAATTGTTACCAGTATATTCCATTTGTTTGAAATAAGCAGTCCTTGTGATAACTCCCGCAAACAGCGTCTACATTGGGTAAATTTGTTGTCTATCGACTCACTCTCCTCTACAATCTGCAATATTGAAATCCTCAGGCTAACTACGCCTTTAAACCACACATCTACTGGGACGAAAAAGGATTTATGGGTTAACAATCGTAATCTCTTATAAATGAAAATCCTTTACTAATCTATAAAAATCTCTAAAAACTAAGATTGTTCATATAATCGACAAGATTGACATTTTTATTGAATTGATTTGGTAATGTTAATGAATATTCTAGGAATAAATACCGTTTGTCTATCTAGACATCTACAGTTTAGTTGTTTTCCTAAATATTTTTGGTCATAGTTGCCAATGTTAAACCTTTCCTCAAAGTATTTCCTCTTTCTTAAATATCTCTTTTATTTCAATGTAGCAGCATAAGAAAAAACATAAGAAACAAAATGCTGACAAAAGTCCAGACAAAAAATAACAAAAACAGGAAACACCAAACGGAAAGCATAACAGATCGCTGCTATGCTACAGAATCCCAAGAAGATGATGATACTTTGGCCAAATGAATAATTTATAATTTTTCAAAATTCCGAAACCTCAGAGTTAAAAGTAAGTATCTTCGTCGTCGTAGTCGTCATCATCATCAGCGGCAGCAGAAGCAGCAACATAGCTGGCAACTGTGGCTGTGAGAGGCTGTGAGCAGAGTTCAATTTGAGTGTCTTTAAAGTACACAATTGTCAGAGTGTTTTGCATCTCTTGAACTTTGGCTGCGGAATTTGATTGTTTGTGTGTCGGTATATTTGAGTAGCTATGGAAAAGACAAAAAAAAAAGATTGCAAGGATAAATGTGTCTGTGTATCAGTGCATTTGTGTGGGATGGGAGTCAAAAGGTGAGGTCAGTGAATTGAGATTCATAACGAATAAATAAATATAAAAAATTAAAAAATAATTTTTGACAGCCTATACATCATGCCAACCGTACTAAAATCAATTCTGAGCAACTAAACAGTGTTATTATTATACCCTACAACCCTATATGTTGGGAGTATTATAAGTTTAATTGGCCCAAAAAATATATAACACCTCGAAATATTGGTTTCCACATAGGAAAGTATATACGGATCTTCCTATCTCACCGAGCTGAGTCGATCTAGCTATGTATGTCCGTCCGTCCGTCTGTCCATGTTAATTTGTAATCACTCTACAGGTCGCAATTAAGGCCCGATCTTCACGAATATTAGAATGGAGGTGGGCCTAGGGCCAAAATATAAGCCTATTGATTATTGATTAACATGATCGCATAATATTTAGGGGTTGAATTGGACCAAAAACTGAAAAATTTCCTGATTTTACAGTTGACCTACAGGTCGCAATTATAGACCAATCAAAGCGGAAGTTAGCATGGGGCTAGAGCTTAGGCCTGGGCAGAAGCCTTCCAATTTTGATGGTCATCGGGTAATATTTAGTGGATGAAATATACCATAATATTTGTGTTAAATAAAATCAAATTTTCCATTAAACCGCGAATATTTGTAATCCCTGCGAAATCACAAATAAAAAAATAGGTCAATTCTGACCGTTACGTAGATGCCAATAGTAAATATATCGGATATATATAGCGAAATATATACAATATGGAAGAGGATGTTAGCTAGAATGCTTATATCTCAAAAATGGCTGGACCGATTTTGACAAATTTTGTCACTTCAGAATGACATAAAAGTATAAAATCTAAAAAAAAATCGCCAAAAAAAATATGTTAATATAGATTATGTAGTGTTCTGTGACAATATTTTAAATTTTTTCGTATTTTTTATCGCTTGCGATCTTTTCAATTTCACTTATAATATTTTGTAATATTTTTCACCTTACAATACAGGTTGGGTTATTTTATAAAGATTGCAAATATCGCCGATCCTCGCGCAGATTTTCATGAGGGTAGGGTTAGGCTCAGAAGGGCTAGGCCTATTGTTTTCAAAAATGTCAGCAATATATTTAGGGATTGAAATGGACCAACAACTAAAAATGTTCCTGATTTTGCAGCCGTTATAAAGGTCACAAGAAACCAAAGGACACGAAATCTCACATGAAGTTGGCGTTTAGGACAGCGTGTAGGAACCACTACTTTTGTGTAAAAAAAATACCAGCATTACTTACAGACAATATCTGAAATACACAAAAGGTGAACTTTTGGACCTTTTATGCTAATTTCGTTGAGGAATATAGGCAAATATCGTAGACAAGCATATACGGAAGGTCATCTTGCTTTTGGAGATGATCGCAAATACATAATAGGGTTTCGAATGAACCAAAGCTGAAAAAATTTCCTAATCACACAATTGAAGCCAATCGACACGCCCAATGCGTAAATGTTGGCCAAATGTCCCTGGTCAAAATGCTAAGGCTAAAATGGATTTGGACATAAGGGGGCTTCTAACATATTGTAGTGCTGTAGGGTCTCACATGGTCGGCCCTGCACTACTATAGCATTTGCTTACTTGTTTTCGTCTAGCTTCTTGTAAAACCCCAATTAACAAGCGAAACCATATCCTCATACATTGACTTCAAACTATCTTCCAATTGCCAGAGAGAATGTGTTGGTAGTGTTGATCTTTAGACTGGCGGTAGTGGTGGTATTATAAATGATGTTCTATGTTGTGTTGTGGTTATTGTGGTCTCGTAACTTTTATTCTATGCACACAGCAATACATGTGTGTGTATGTCAGTGTGTGTATGTGGTTATGCTATAGTATAGTTGGGCGTGTATGCTAGTGTATATGTGTATAGAAGCCTTGATGTAAGTTTGTTTTGTGGTCGACACTAAAAGCTTTAATGCAAGAGTTTCGTTTTGTCTTTGGTTTAAGCCAACTAGTTTGGCCCCGTCTTGTCTTCTCCCTCCCTCCCAAACCACCATATCTACTATTTTAACATCTAGTATTGGCTTCTTTATCATTATCATCTTTTTGGCATTGCTGCCTTTTGTTATGAATACACTCGCTATTCTTAAGAACAAAGATGAGTTACAACAACTATAACACCAGAGAAAAAAGAACGAAAAAGAAACAGGCGACTGCACAGGAATTTGTTTAAAGTCTCTTGAAAGAAAAGCGAATTCAAAGTTTTCATTTCTTGGGTGTGAAAAGGGACAACTTTTCCTTTAGTTTTTCTTTCCTTTTATTCTCTCCATTTTTTTCTTTCATTGGAAAAGGGGAATGGCATTCATAATACAAAAGATGGCAAAAGTTGCATGAAAAATCTCTCCTTTGAGAATACAATCGTCAGCAACAGACACTTTTCCCACTGCGTTTTCACAACAATCTTGGATAATGGTAGCTGGCTCATTCCCCTTTGTGGAGGACGTGTATTAAATTACATAGCTTAATTGGCCTAAAGCCAATAGCAAAAAAAAAAGTATCGATAGGGATTGCTGTAAACTTGTATTAGTGGAAATTGCCAAATTAGAAGACACCAACGAAATCTGAAAGCTCCATAACTTATGATATATGAGCTTTTAGTTTTGCTATCAATGGGACCTACAACCTCCAATGCCGGTATCTCTGAGTGGAAGTTTTAAGATTAATCGAATTGAGTGTTATCGTGCTAAGAGGGCAAAAGATATAAATTTATTAATATTGCTTATCAGGACAATCGTCTGGAACATTTACATATACTAATACTTGTAAGGAATAAAGTACAAAACAGATTTGTGTTTCTAAATAGTCAAATTTAATCCCACAGTTGCTGCTTTTATAAAAACAATGTTTTTATAAGTGGAGAAAGAGTAGTAAGACAGAAAGGACTATGATTTCGGAGCAGTTATATAAGCTTCAGGAGTTTTTTTTCGTTCGTTCCCACGCCTCTCGCTGCCACTCCTACCGGCCGAGAATGCAACCTCTCCATATACTCTAACCATTTGAACATTAATGTACACCATTTTTGTAATGTATCATAAAGATTGGACTCACACCTTCCATGTTGACCATTTGTAGGAAAGAAGTGAAAGAAGTCACATATTCAGGGTATTAGAAAGGTTACACCGACATATCCCATATTCCCATTATGTATTCAAAATATTAACCCTTTTCAAGGGAGATACCAGAAGAAGTGATCGGCTATATCCTATATTCACATCAGATCCTGTGTAAAAAATATTGGTATGTCTCGAGTTTGAAAATAATCGAATTCATATATCACATTCACGAACGTAATGAGTATTCAAAATTTCAAACCCTTTGCCTCACGCACCAGTGAACGGTGATCTGTTCTATTCTATCTTCATACCCGATTGCAGAGCTTGTAGAAATGATGGAATTTGCGAAATTAGAAGACTATTCAAAAATTAAACCCTTTGTGGAGGAAGTACAGGAAGCAGTGGGTCGATATTATCCATTTTCTAATCGGATGTTCAGGAATTAAGAATCGGGGGTACATGATTTTTCAAAATTTTGATCCGTTATGTTGGGGAACCTAAGAGGTCCGGCTTATCCGTTCTTCATACTTAATCGTGTGTTAATGGTAGTATTGGGATGTGCAAAATTGGAAGAAAATCGAAGTGTAATTTCAGATTTTATGAGAGTTGTAATTAATCAAAATATTGATCCTTTTTGGGAAGGTACTTGATGGAGAGGACCGGAATTCTCCACTTATATCTGAACTAGTTCTGTTAGCACTTTGTGAAGTGGACACCAGACGGAGACCAAACAGGACGACAGATAGACGAATATCGAATATTCTGAAACAGATTTCGTCCAAACGGATATAGGGTTTAAAACGTTTACTTCAGTGAGGCACATTTTGTTCGAATCAAGGATATAAAAAAGCCATTTAGTTAGTGGATCGACCCTCCTCCCCTATTTACACTATCCTCCATGCAAACTGTTGCAAAATCAGTTACCCTAAAAAAATCCTATAAATTGTGATCCGTGTACCAATAGCTTTAAACATTTTGCTAACACATTCACAACACCTTATGAGCAAAATATGAAGTGATACTGATATAATTTTATATCATACCCTTCAAAATTCCGCGTATCAGAAGGTGGTGATATAAGAGTGTTACACCAAATAATGGAACCACTCTCAACACTTTCTGAAGAAATTGGAACCTCAAATGAATGGAAAGGCGTCTAAAACCTTTAAAATGGGTCAGATGCTGTAGTCCTCCTATTAAGAGACCATGCCAAATGGTGTACCTGTACTCTGGAAACAATTCTCCCTTCATATCAAATTGAAGCCCATTTGATTTGAAATGGCTCCTACCACATTATTACACCAAAAATCAGGAGGTACAATTATATAGAGGATATAGTAAGACGTGGGTCCAAAAGCGTATGCTGTTTCGTAATAGCTTCAAAATAAATACTATACTCCAAAGCATAGGCCTTGAAGGCTAAAACTCAAAAAAAATTACACAAAATTCGCACCTTTTTTCCAAACATCTGACAATCATCGGACTTACGTATCAAATACAAAATTAACCCTGTATCGGCCATTGATGTAAATGGTTAATTTTTTCCACAAAAGTTAAAACAAACAAGTTAAAAGTAATAAGTTCGGCCGGGCCGAACTTTGATTACCCTCCACCATTTGAAACGAATTTGGAAATTTTCAAAAATAAAATCCGTTAAAAATCTTAAATCTATTAAAACCTTAAAATACCGAATATAGCCGATATATTGGGTTCAATATGACGTGAACATAAATTGGCTTTGTTTGTTATAAGCTATTACCATATTCAAAATCGAATCTTCAAATAAACGATGAATAATGTCGATAAAATCATCAAAATACCGTATACAGGGAGGTACTGTTATATCGGAGCTATACGAAGAGCTGGACCTGAATAGACAATTTTCTGTCACAGGCTGTAGCATCCATTACGAACTTCAAATACGACATCTCAAACAATTTCTGTGAGTATTGTACCTAAAATCGTCAAAATACCGAATATAGGGAGGTATTAACATATAGGGCCATTACGAACGCTAATTACGTAATTTGAAACGACTCCGGTGAATAATGACGCTAAATCATCAAAATACCGAATATTTGGCAGGTACTGTTAAAGGGGGGCTATAAGAAAACGGGGACCTGCACAGAAAATTTTTAGTCATAAGCTGTAGTTTACATTACGAATGCCAAATTTGAAACAATTCCGATGAATAATGTTGCTAAAATCATCAAAATACCGAATATCGGGAGGTACCGTTATGTGGGTGGCTATACGAAGACGTGGACCTGCACAGACAATTTTCTGTCTTAGGCTGTAGTATCCGAATTTCGAACTTCAAATACCAAATTTGAAAGAATTCCGGTGAATAAATGTCGCTAAAATCATCAAAATACCGAATATCGGGAGGTACTATTATATGGGAGCTATATGGAAACGGGGATCTACATGGCCCATTTACGAACTTAACCTGCCTACTGGCAAAATAAACATGTGTGCAAAGTTTTAGCCTTCTATATCTATTCGTTCGAAAGATAGCGTGATTAAAACAGACAGACAGCCGCATAGACGGACATCCACAGATAGAAGGACATCGCTAAATTGACTTAGAATTTTACGCTGATCAAGAATATATATACGTTGTTGGGTCTGACATGAGTATTTCGAGGAGTTACAAATGGAATGACAGAGTTAATATACCCTCTATAGTATGGTGGAGTGTATGAAAATTGGCATATAATCCGAAATACAATTTTGAGCACTGAAATAGGTTTCAGTAGTCAGGCTATAGATCAACTTGCAATAAAAGAATGATTCCCGTAAATTTGCGTATCATTTATCAAATGATTTACGCAAAAATGGAACTTTACAAAATTGTATCTTCTTCTAGCCACTGAAATAGCATATAATATGCCTTATGAGCCACTTAACCATACTTATTTAATGCGTGGTCACTGATAGTTCAACTCAAAAGACAGAGAGAGATAGTTGTAAAAGGCAATATTTTGTCCATTTAGCATCCTTAATTTAGCTGTGTGAATTATGTGAATTAGATATCGATGATGATCACAAATTTTCTATTTGACCTAAAATGTTATTTTTCTTCCTACTAGATTTCAAAAATTTTATATGTTTTACTTGCCTAGCAAAGAAAATCGTTTTAAATTTTCTTCATCATCACCATTCTGTACTGGACGCATTTTTCTTCACTCTTCCCCCTCGCTTCTCAAGGGGATTTATGGCCTCAAAAGCGAAATCGTTTATCAATTCAATTAATTTTTAACTTGCAATTATTAACAAAAGAAGTAAATAATAATGATACGCCGTTTGCTACATCCAGCGACACAAACATCGATTGCAGCCGAATGCCATTCATAAAATGTCCGCGAGCGACCTTTGAGGCAGCCGGCTGAATTGGTAAATGCGAAGTATAATTGCTTTCTCTCTGCTGCTGTTGTTGTTGCTGTTGTTGTTGTTGTCCTCCCTTCTTGTTCATACAATTAAAAATCATAATTGTCAGCATTACGAAAACAATAGCCGGTCGATATTTCATAAATGAACGACAAAGAAAGCTGGCAGTTCGCTTTTTAACTACTTTCATTCGATTGGAGCGGTTGTTGTGAATTCTGGCGTTTTCGTTTTTTTTTTACTCTTTGTTGCAGCGTTGCCATAACCCAGCCATGATCCCATTGAGCAGTCAAACAATAAAGGAGAGGCGACGGGGCGAGGGAAAATATATTGGAAATAAACATTTCAGTAATCAATGATTCGCTTCGTTCGTTCATTCATTCTTTAGTTGCTCTTGTGTGTGTCTGAGTTTGCAACTGGCAGAATGAATGAATGAAGAGCTGAATGAATGAAATAAAGGCCGGATGCAAGAACGACTGCCTGTTTGTATCAGGCTGCCTGGCCGGCTGAACCTGCCATGACGGCCCGTTTTCCTTATTTTTCAATGGATAATGTTTCTGTTTGTGTCAATAAGTGTATGTAAGTCTGTGTGTGTGTGTGTGTGCGAGTGTTTGTCGTTACGTCCTTCTTATTGTTTATAGGCAGTGAACAAAAAAAATCATTTACCAATAAATGAACAAATTAAACAATCAACAATAGCAAATGCAGCTACAGCTACAACAGCATCTATCCCGTCCCTCATTTTTTGCTGTTTGCCATAATGTCTGCTTCATTTTTATCCTTTTTTCGACGTCTTCACTCTTCGGGGAGCTGTAATGCCAGACATTATGCTGATTGGAAAGGCGTTTGGCCAGGAATTACGGTATAAACGGATATTAAGAGCCAAAGTTGAATGAGAAAACAAAAAAAAAAACGAATTGAAAACAAAACGAAATGAAATGAACCAAAGCGTTAGGCTGAAGAAGGCCCAACCATCAGAGAAGAAATTAAAATAATGGTAGCGGAAAAATGTTAAAATAAGACAGAAAAGGAGCTCAAAGGATGTAATGCAGATCATGTACAGCCAAAGAAGCTACAGAAGGGATAATAACAAAAACGGAAAAAAAGAAAATAGCTATATAGTAAATTAAATGCATTTCGTGGCACACTTTTCCAAGAACTCCTTGAGGATGTAATCAGAGAAGCTACATAGATCAATAATTACATGAACTAAATTGCTTCTTTAACTCTTTAATCATTCAGGCAACCCCAGGCGAAAGCTACTTGAAAATGTCATACAAAACTGGTCTGAAAGTATTACATTGAGAGCAAATCAAAAAACCACTAAAAGCAGTGCTAAGAATTACAGCTTGGTGGCTGCGTAGTGCAGTAACATCCCAAATGCAATAAATGATATGTCGCCCAGTGAAAACTTTTTGATAGCGACGTGTCCCCTTTTAGTGAACTTCAGTCACGATTTTAATGAAATAGAGTAACGACATGACCCTCTTATTTTAATGCCTGCGACAATATATATAATTTTATCTGTGCTAGGACTCTCTGCCTTTTTTAGTTGTTGATATATATAGGGTGAGATAAAAAAATGCAACCAATTTCAGACTGCTGTCATTTCTAAGCTACTCGTCCGACAGCTGGTAAAATTATTCCAGTGACAGCTCATTATATTGTTTACAAGCCTATAAAAAAATTTTCCAGAAAAAAAGTTATTCGTGATGGAATTCAAGCGGGATTTCTTTATATTTGGCTGGAAAACCACAAGTGGCTATCGTTAGAGCACTCCAGCATTTAAATGTAAATAAATCGTTTGTGTCTCGTACCATCGATCGTTACCGTGATATTGGTAGCCTAGCCCGACGTCAAGGAAGAGGACGGAAGAAAACAGCAACATCAGCAGAAATGGTTCGAAAAATAAAAAAGCGACTTGATAGAAACCCGGGTCGCAGTGGCGGAAAAATGATTTGTGAGCAGAAAATATCGCAATACTCAATTCTGCAAATATTGAAAAATGAGCTTGGGGTAAAGCCATTGAAAATCCAAAAAGTGCAAAAACTTACACCGCAACAGAAAGAAAATAGACTCAAAAGAGCTAAAGAGTTGCTTCGCTAGGCCGAAAATTGCTTTTCTCCGATGAAAAACATTCGTTGTCCAGCTGTTTGTAAACAAACAAAATGATCTATCTACTTCCCAAGCTGATAATGTGCACCCTCGGTTGGCCACCAGAACTCAAGCGCCGGCCATGGTGATGGTGTGGGCTGCCATAACAGCTGATGGTCGTCCACCGCTCGTATTAATCGACCGTGACATGAAAATAAATGTCAAATATTATCTCGAAAATATTCTGGAAGGTGTATTAAATCCTTGGGCACGCAAACATTTTGGCCGCAGACCTTGAACATTACAACAGGGCTCAGCACCATCGCACGTGGCACCCAAAAATGGTTACAAAATGAGTTTCCTCGCTTCATTATAACTCCGCTGGACCATTGTGTCCGGAGTATTTTGGACAGCAAGGTTGGCACTAAAAAATACCAAAGTGTCGATCACCTTTAGCAAGCGCTTCGCCGGAAATGGGCCAAAACACCGCAGAGCAACTTGCGGGCAGTTTTTTGCTTTTATTCCATAAAATTGTTGAAAAAAAAAAAAACCAGTAAAAAAGCTGTAAGTTCGGCCGGGCCGCACTTTGTATACCCTCCACCATTTGGAACAAATTTAACAATTTTCAAAAAAATAAAATCCGTTAAAAGTTCTATTAAAATCTTGAAAATACCTAATGTAGCCGTATATTAGAGTCTGTACGACGACGTGGACCAGCATAGGCAACTTTTGTCACAAGCTATTACAATATTCAAATGCGAAACTTGAAAAAAAATCTATAAGGTAGCTAAAATCATCAATATACCGAATATAGGGAGGTACCATGGTGGTTATAAAGCGTGGACCTGCACAGAAAATTTTCTGTCATAGGCTGTGGAATCCATTACGAACTTCAAATACAAAATTTGAAACAATTCCGGTAAATAATGTCGCTAAAATCATCAAAATACCGAATATCGGGCGGTACCTTTATCTGGAGGCTATACGAAGGCGTGGACCTGCACAGAAAATTTTCTGTCATAGGCTGTAGAATCCATTACGAACTTCAAATACAAAATTTGAAACAATTCCGGTAAATAATGTCGCTAAAATCATCAAAATACCGAATATCGGGAGGTACCGTTATATGGGAGCTATACAAAGACGTGAACCTGCACAGACAATTTTCTGTCATAGGCTATTGTATTCATTACGAACTTCAATTGCCAAATTTGAAATAGTTCCGGTAAATAACGTCGCTAAAATCATCATCGGGGGGTAACGTTATATATGGGCTATACGAAGACGTAGACCTAGGTGACTCATTTTCTGCCTTAGGATGTAGTATTCATTACGAACTTCAAATACCAAAATTGAAACAATTCCGGTAAATAATGTCGCTAAAATCATCAAAATACCGAATATCGGGAGGTACCGTTATATGGGGGCTATACGAAGACGTAGATCTACATGGCCCATTTTCAATACCAAAAGTCCTGCAGACATAGTACACATTTGAGTAAAATTTTATCAACCTACTTTATTTCGTTCGGAAGCTAGAGTGATTTCCACAGACGGACAGACGGACGGACATTGATAAATCGACATAGAATTTTATGCTGATCAAGAATATTTATACTTTGTGGGGTCTAAAATGTATATTTCAAGGTGTTGCAAACGGAATGACAAACTTAAGATACCCTCCATACTATGGTGGAGGGTATAAAAAAGATGTAAAAATTATAGAGTTTGACTTTGTACTGTAAATGTGTATAAATGTGTGCTATAATTGTACGAAAAGAACTGAACGGTACTATATTTGGCATTAGGTGAAGGGATAAAAATAAAATTCTCAAATTTGACATCAATATTATTTGTGGTATGCGGTGGATATATATAGCTCACCCTTATGAAAAAAATCAATTTTACAGCAAAACAACATGTATCTTTGACTTTTCCTAAAGTTAATGACTCTTTCCATCTTCCCTTTTTATTTAGATTTAAAAATACCTGGACCTAGGGTCTGCGTTACTTTCTTTCAACTTCATTTGAAAAATCTAGAGTTTTTGTTTTTAAAGTCTTCACCTTAGTTTCTAGCATATTTACTCTCAGCTGCATTAAGGTGTCGAGTCAATTCGAATAGTTCAAACTATTTTCAATATTGCACAAATATATATGTATTTATTTTCTGTATATAAACATTGTATGTGTCCCCGTAGCGATATTCAAATTGTAGGCCGGCGTATCCGTTTCCTTTTGCATTTCATTGCTGTAGTATTTTCTGTGTAATTAATAAAAGTGTGTCGATGATTTATCCTACAATTTTCACACAAAACGTGGCGAGGCTTGGCTCTGAGTATTGGTAGTCCATATTCATTATTGCTGTAGTCTTTTTTTTTTTTTTTTGCACTTCCAATTGTTTCCTTGTTATTTTTTCCTCCCGTTTTTCTTATTTTCTTTTTTCATTACAGCCGTGTGCTATTTGCCTTCTTTTAGCGACCTTTGGAACGGCAATTGTTACTTCTTCTGTTTATTTCCGTTGGGCTTTCCTTTTTCCTCTGTTTGTTCGGTGGATCGGTCGGTCGTTCGTTCGTTGATTTAGCATCGCTGTTCTCTTTATTTTCATTGTATTATCCGGGGTGAAAAATCTTCTTCGAATGATTTCTTTTGGCCATTGGCTTCGGTCCGTTTTTCACCACCGGATTCCAATGAAAAGACCTACTTTGTTTGTGGCCAGCAGCCACTACTGGAGCGCAGAGCGGCTGGATGGTTTCTTATTTTAAATTTCATTCATTCTTCCTGTTCCGTTTTTGGATTCTTTTTTGTTCTGAAATTTTATTTGTAAAGTTTCCATTTCATTGAATTTAACACATATTACCTTAAACGAAAGCCCAGCGCCGGGGCAGGACAAAGAATTCGCATTCCAGTGGTGTTGTGCAAATTCAGTAGTCCTCTCCATGGGACGACAACGAACTGCTAAAATAGAACTAACTGACGGAGTGAGGATGGTTGTTAACCTGCTCCATGCTGTTATTGTCTTTTGCTGGGGTTTCTGTTGGCATCCGATTGTGGGCCATGTTATGTGCTTACCATTAGCCATTAGTTTGGCCAGAGAGACTCAATGCATGACCCTTTGTGCCAAGGTATTCTTTCGTTGTTGATGATACTTCTCTCGCTGCGAGTGTGTTTGTATTTGTACAGTTGCTGTCTGTGGCAGTGAACGGCCAACTAAGACTGGTTTCTGATTGGACTAGTTCCGGTGTGTGTGTGTGTGCTTGTGTCTGTGTTTGTGTGGCCCTGTTATTGTGGCCCATGCTAAAAGGTCTGTGCAACAATGACATAAAATAACCAATTTGCATAGTTAAGCTAGATCAACGCTTCCTGCATTACTTAGACACAGGCGCACACACATACACACACGCGGCATGAGAGAACGAAAGCTGGCCAGGATAACGTGAACGTGCAACGAAAAACTCGTCGGCGAAACAATATAAAAATCACACCATTTGCATAGGACACTGTCTGCCCCGGCAGCAGTGTGCAGTGTTCCCGCTGTTATTTTTTCGCTGGCAGTTTTTATTTGAATTTGCATAGTTTATGAGCAAGAAAACACTATCAGTGAGTAATTGATGAGGATAGAGGAGAAAAAAATTGCACAACAGCATTTGGAAAAAAACCTTAAAAAATTTATTCATCTGTTTTTGCGCGTCGTTAAAGGGCCAGGCCAGGATATGTTATTTCGTGTGTTTGGACTTTTTTGCTTCGTTAGAATTTTTAAGTTTTTTTGTTATTAACAATTGAAATTAATCGAGGATGTAACACGTTGCGTATGAGTGATTTTATTGTACATTACTCATGCAACAGAATGTCCAAGCCATGTTAAAACATTTAGGATAGTTTTTTTCTATTACATTGTGGAAGTTGCTGCAAAATGATTTATTTAAGTTAGGGTTAAGTGATTTAAACTAAGTAGCAAGTGTGTTTTTGCCCTGCAGAAAAACTCAGTGTACGTATTGATGGTAGCATAAAAAACATAAAGATTTTGTTAAAACGCATTTGGCTAAGACAAGAACATACCAAAAATTTGCTTTTAAAATGTGATTGAGCTCTCGAAATCAATAATTGAACGTATCCATTATATAGGGGAAGTATGAGTTCTGTATATTGAAATTCCAAACGTTAAAATTTACATGGGCTTCCATCCCAATGTGACTAGGTCCCTGAAAATACTAACATCGGTTAGTATTGTTACTCGGGACTAAATCAAAGCATGGTTGAAATATTTTCCACAGGAAAAATTTATGTCGGCTGCGAATATAAAATGCAAAATATCGGCTATTTGGGCGTGTGTGTGTTAAATGAAATGTATAACAATAATTCCAAAAGGCGGATCCATATTAAAAAAAGAAAAACTGGAACCAGAACCAATTGGATATATTGATTGAAACTTTAAGAATGTAGAACAGCATGGAACATCGTCACATTAGAGCTAGAGTTGTTCCAATCTAGCTCGATCGAAAGAAAAAGTTTCATATCTAGTTTCGTGGACTGTCGTTCATGTGAAAATTTTGCGTATGAGTGATATTAAATATATGCCATTTATGAAATCACTCATACGTTAAAAGAACTGGTGTACAACACTATAAAAGTATTGAAAATTGTGACACTTTGTAGATGAGGTTCCCGAAGGCGGAAGGCGCAGATATATATCATCTTCACAACAGATCTTGTGTTAGCAAAAACATTTGTATGTGTGAAATTTGAAGAGAGTTGGATGCTTATTTCGCTTTCTTTTTTTCAAAATGTTGAATCCTATGTGGGGGAGGTATAAAAATTGATGGTCCGATCTCTAGTCAACCTTATAGTAGATCTTGTGCTGATAGAAATATTGAGATGTACCAAGTCCGATGGAATCGGACGTCAATTTAGCGTTTCATGAACTTAATGGACATTCAAATGTTGAGCCTTTGTGGGATATATAAAAAGAACCTGATACTTATATCGGATTTTATAAACGTTTTGGTTATTCAAAACGTTGACCCTTTTTTGGGGAGGTACCACAAGGAATGGTGCAATCTCTACCTCTTTATAACAGATCCTGTGGTGATAGAAATATCAGAAGGAATGAGCAGATATATTCCATCTTAACACCAGATCTTGGGTTTATAAAAATATTGGGATGTGTGAAATTTATAGACAATCGGAGAATTACATCATATTTTGTAAGAGTTGTAATTATTCAAAATTTTGACCCTTTGTGGGGGAGGCACTTGATGGAGTGGACCGATATTGTAAATATTTGCACCTGATCTAGTACCTACGCAAATATTAGGATTTACAAAGTTTGAGCAAAATCGGATCATTGCTTCTCTTCCTGTGCAGATTTTTGTTTTGAAAATTTCGACCTTTTGTGGGGGAGGTACCAGAAGCAGTGGACCGATATATTCAATCTTAACACCAGACCTTGAGCTATTATAAATATTGGGATGTGTAAAATTTGAAGACAATCGTACTTTTACATTACATTTTGTAAGAGTTATAATTATTCAAAATTTTGACCCTTTGTGGGTGAGGTACTTGATGGATAGGACCGATATTGTAAATCTTTACACTCTACCCAAAACTAATGCAAACATTAAGATTTCCTAAGTTGGAGCAAAATTGGATTGTCCCTTCTCTTTCTGTGCAGTAAAATATTTACTTGAAAATCTCGACCTTTTGTGGGGGAAGTACCAGAAGGTGTGGACCGAAATTGCCCATTTCCGAAGTCGACCAAAGTTTGATAATAATATTACTATGTACCAAGTTTTAACCAAATCGAATACTCCCTTCGAGAGATATCGTGCTGACCAGCCAGCAAGACCGACGGACGGATATCGCTAGATCCACTCTAAATGTTCTAAAACGGATTTAGTTCAAAGAGACCTGGAGTCTAATATCGTCATTTCGATGAGGCACGCTTTGGCGGTATGAAATGGTATATATCCTCTGTAGTCATATGGCTGAGGACATAAAAGACTTTTTATTTTTAGCAAATTTTGCACTTTTTTGAATTCGCTTTAAATTTTCTTAAAATTTCAATAGCCAGTTTGGGTTGCAGAAAATTCCAATCAGATGTGGAATAATCCACTACTCGGTTTGTAGATCAAACCCCCAAAAGAGCTTCTAAGGCCATATACAAAAAGGACCCACACATTTTGAGATGTATTTTGAAATTGTTGTATATGGGCCTTATCGGTTCATTTTTTGGCATAACTTCAAAATAAGCCCCGATTTTTTACTTTTGATACAAATTTTCTATATAATTTCGCCGAATTTCGACCTTTTGAGCTCTTATTATGCAGAAGCGCTACTAGTAAAAAAATATCAATATAGCCTTACACAAATATGCCTCCTGATTTTCATTATAGTAAGGGACTTGGTCGTATTTTCCAAATTATATGCCTGCGAATTTGTATTTTAATTTCTTCGTGAAATATCTCGAAATCGGCCTTTATCATTTTATGAGGACTATACCAAAAAGTGGATTATTTTCGCATTGAAGTGGTACTTTTTATTAATTCATACTAAATCGTGTATGTATCATGTAATTCTAAAAGGAAAAAAATTCCATCACAAGCCATTGAAGACATAAAATCTGTAAATATATAAATATATATTTATGGAAAAAATTGTCCAAATTATTACCTCATTGAAACATCCAATTTACTTGCCATTAAAATGATCTCATTTTCCATACTTTGTAAATATAATATTACCAAAATTCCAATTTATCAGTAATGCTGAGGAAAAAAGTTATCAGATTTTTTCCCTTTTCGCAAAAAAAAAACATTTGAAGACTTTTAAATAAATAATCGAATTGCTTTCGCTCCAAAAACCATTTGCTGAGTCAACTGAAAGAGGAAATACTTTGGAAACGGACAAATGAGAAAAATAAACTGGAATTTTCTGTTATTTTTAATTCTGTAATTTCTATAAAAAAAAACACATCAATGGAAACCCTCAACCATGCATTGGTATTAATTATTCATTCTAGTAGTGTTGCAGCATCAGTACCACCACCGTCTGTCTTGCTGTCTATCTATTCTATGGTGCGACCAAAAACAGTTTAATGGAAAAATGAATGAATGTGCCATTCATTTATGTAATTTACGGCTAATGTCACTAAAATGAAAGAGACACGATGGAGGAGAACCGACAATGACACTCCCAATCCAACACAAAATAAACGAAGAGACGGCAGACCGACAGGAGCAGCAGAAACACGACTTGGAAATCCACTGGCATTATCGCCACGGCCAACCAAGTCAAGAATGTCTGCCTGCCGGTCTTCCATCGACAACTCATTAGAAATTATGCACACTCGGTGAAGGGTATGGCAGACAATAGACCCTCTAATGATTATCTGGACCAATGCAACGCTGGCAAACCTATAAAACTAAAACTAGACAATGAAAAAACAACAGCAACAAAAAAAAAAAAACAGACTTGGCATTCAAAACACTAAAACTTCATCCATTTAATGAATGAATCAGCAGCAGCCGCTGAAGTTGCAGCAACGACCGACCAACTGGTGTGAGGGCGTCTGCAGAGGAAATAAAACAATGTTGAAGTGTTGCAGCAAAGAAAAAACAATCCAGGAATAGGAAATCATAAGGTAGATAAAACAAATTAAATTTAATCGATTTGTAAATAGATCTGCCAGGCGAGTGTCGAATGAACATACAAAATGTGCACAGCTGGACAATTGGCATGGGTAGGGGGGTAGTGCAATAAAATAAAGAAAATAAAATAGGGAAATTGTAAAAGGATTAACACTATACATATTACAACGGGGATGAGTGTGGACTAGTAACAAAAAAAATTATCATTTTGACAAATGCTCTAAGAGGTACTCATTCATTGATATTAAGTCGTAACGATTGCAGATTAAATTATAATTAAATTTTTAAATTTTATGAGTTCAAGATGGGAATTCGCGATAATCGAATTTTTAAAAAGTATATGACAAAAAAATTTAAATATGGATATACATAATAATTTGCCGTGATATTTAATATTCGTAAATTTGTAATCGGCAATTATGACACGCTAAGTTCTCAATATGTATAGGACAGATGTAGAAGATGTTATATCTGTAAAAGACTTCTATAAGGCTGAAAATCTATTTATCCACCATTTATCGTCTCCCGAGCCCACACGTCCAAAGAGCATAGACCCACTAACACGCCAACCCGTTTATAGTTCATAGACCCTGACAGGTCATGTCATCTGCAGCGCCCTGACTGCTTGGCCCTCCATCTCGACTGTAGAATATAGACACCCTGGTCGACCCGCTCATTCATAGATCATATACTCACTTTCTGGCCAGCAGGTCTAAAAAGCACAGAGTCCCTCCCCAATCTGTTTGTCTATAAAGCCTAGACTTTTTTCCCCGCCAGTTTGCCTATAGGGTGAGATAAAAAAAATGCAACAAAGTCAAATTCCCTTTTCTATTTTTTTTTGAGTGAAAGCAAAAAAATGTCGGAAATAGCAACAAATTTTAGAATAAATTTGGATTTGTTCGAATTGGTCACCTTTGACATGGATTATCGCCTTCAAACGGCCAATGAAACCGTCATACGGGTTTCGATCAAGTCGCTTCTTTACTTTTCGAACCATTTCTGCTGATGTTGCTGTTTTCTTCGGTCCCATTCCTTGACGTCGGACTACACTACCAGTATCACGGTAACGAGCGATGAAACGAGTCACAAAAGGTTTATTAACATTTAAATGCTGGAGTGCTCTAACGATAGCCACTTGAGGTTTTCCAGCCAAATATAATAAAATCACACCATCACCCTTAACTAACTTTTGTTCTGGAAAATTCTCACCAAAATGCTTTTGTACGCTTGTAAACAATATAATGAGCTGTCACTAGAATAATTTTAACAACTGTCGGAAGAGTGGCTTAGAAATGACAGCAGTCTGAAGATGGTTCCAGTTTTTTTCATCCCACCCTATATATATCTAAAAGGTGAGGATTCCAGTGAATCTTAATCCGAAAATTTCCTAATATGTGAAAGAGGTGCGAACTTTAGCCTCTATTTCGGTTATTTTGTGACGTAAAGTACACGTGTCCTCTATTTTTAGCTCGACTTTCATAATCTCCTTGATATTCTCTAAAATTATTGAAAAAATTGAGTTTTGTCAAAATAATAAATAATACTAATTTCGAGATATTCGATCGCATTCCGTTGTCAAGGTGGATGGTATATTAAAAACATCTCATATACAAAGATTTATATAAATATAAAGATTTAAAATATAATAATAATCCGTCTTCCTCCATCGCTAATGAAATATCTATTAATTTGCATTTATTAATTGTTTCCCAGAAATTCCACAACCCTCGTAGCGGTATTTTCCATTCCATAAGATAAAAAAATATGAAAAAGAAATAAATGAAATATAATAGTGTTTGTAAAAAAAAAAAACTGGATAAAAATATGTTTGTACTCAACTCAGTGCTGTGCTGTGCGGAATATGCTTTTGCGTGAAAAATTCACTCTAAACAAATTAAAATTCAATTAAAAAGATGAAATGGCATTTCAGGACTTAAATCGTAAAGCGACAGACAATGTGGCAGCCAAGCACTAGACGGCACTAGTCCGCATCCTTTTGCATATCTCTCACCATGCACCGGGCCACATGGTGGGCCAGTACTCATCCAAATAACACAAACACACACTCTTACAGACTCATACGCACACACAAACAAACACAAATATTAAAACTTAAGGCCCGACAGACAGATGGTCGGTCGTTCGGTTGGTTGGTTGGCTGCTTGGCTAGGAAAATAGTATTAGTTGAGTTTTCTCGGCAAGAATGGAAAGTTTTCAGCTTCTTGCACACAGTCGCATACATTTGACTACAGTTAAAATAAAGGAGAGAGAGAGAGGGAGAGTGTGTGTGAAAGAGAATTTGTGAACGGAAGTAAACTGGGCAAAGTAACTTAAATTGGAAAATCAAAATGACATGGAAAACCAACACTTTAACCATTTCTATGTTGTTTTTTCGTTCGTTATTTTCTGCCATCTCCACCCCTGGCCACCACCTACATTATCCTTGAATCATTCATTCGTCGGAAACTAACAACTTGACATCCTCAGTAATGACCACAATGAATACGTTCCGATAAGGCAGCCATCTTGCAGTTTGGTATTGAAATGACATTTTATACTTTGGAATGAACTTCATTTTGTCTGTCCCTGCCTGGGTGTTTGTCTATTTGTTCGTTTATGGCTGTACTTCGTCTCTTTCTCTCTTCTCGTTTACATCTCTTGCAGAGTACTTTTGGAGAACAACAAAGGGGCCGCATAAAGCTGCTGTCACTTGTGGTAGCCAGTTATGCGAGTATGACATGACATGGCAAAAAAAAAAAAAAAAGAACAGAATCGATGGAGTCATATAACGAGCCCGGGATTTTACGATCATTAACCATGATTTTTAAGTGATGTGATGAATTCCCTGCTTTGGGGTGGCCAGGGATGATATAGACTTGATGGAGTGTGTAAGCACAGAAGGCGAAAGTTGTGAACCAAAAAAAAAAAAAAAAAAATATGTGCGTAAATCCTGTGTAAACTGTTTGGAAGCTGTGTGGAAAGTTGTGGATTGTGGGTGGCGTATGAGTTTTTGAGGTTTTGATCGATGAAAATACACTTGAAATTTTCCACAAAAACACAGTGAAACATAAGAAAATGACGGAAAAATTGCCACATTTTCCGAAAATAAAAATTGATTTTTATAAACCAATATTTATCATATTTACAATATTTATACCAACTTTTTAGTTCAGGGACATACAAAAAAATTGAGTTTTAAGGGAAATTTTGACTTAGAATTGAATCGTGTAAAATTAGCAGTCGAAAATGAAAACACATTATTTTTCTCGTAAAATTAGAATGTAGTTCCCTTCAAAATTATTAGACCTTGACATATGGATTGTTCTGAGGTTTAGAGGGACATTTTAGGAAAAGTATTTCGTTTTTTCATACTTTCCGTCTAAATCGAAGTTTTGTCTTACTTTCATGCATCAACTCGAAGAAAGCCCGGGATAAAATTGATAAAAAAAATTAGGATGTTTTTTTTTTGAGCATAATGTTGAATATTTTTTTCTTGATATGTAGCGGAAATAGAGATCTGTTTTTCTTTGGAATTTGAAATGAAATAAAAAATTTTATTCGATTTGGGAATTGATATTTCTCTCTGTAACGTCATTACTCTAAAACGATGCTCTGTAGGAGAATTTTGCATTAAGTCAACAGTCATGTAGTACAGTTTTAAACCTTGACTGTGGTCATAATAATAATGAATTCCGGGAGTTTAAATTAGATTTAGACTCTTGATGTATTCTGAAACCTATCTTATTTTTATTTTCCTAAAATATTTATATCCTACAACATTATGTGTTGGGAAAAAACGCTTACAACACTTTGAAATCTAGGTCCTTGACCCACGATATTGTATATGGATCTTCCTATATCGGCGAGCAGAGTCGATATAGCTATGTACAGGGTGAGATAAAAAAAACTCCAACAAAGTCAAACGTCATAATTTGTACATTTTTTTAATTTTATCGAATGAAAGCAAAAGATGTCGGAAATCGCATCAAATCTTAGAATAAGTTTAGATTTGTTCGAATTGGTCATCTTTGGTACGAGTTATGGCCTTCAAAGGGCCAATATAACCGTCACACGCAGTCGGAATGTTGCTCCGCGGTATTTTGGTCCATTCCCGACGATGCGCTTGCTTGACGGTATTTTTTACTACCAACCTTGCTTTCTAAAATACTCCACACAAAATAGTCCAACGTATTGGTATCCGGAGATTTTGGTGGCCATTGTGCGCTGGAAATGAAGCGAGGTACCTCATTTTGGAACCATTCTTGTTTAGCGCGTGCTGAGTGCGATGGTGCTGAGTCCTGTTGGTCTGCGGCCAAAATGTTGCTCGCCCAAGGCTTTATCGCGAAAATATTCTGTAGAGTGTATACAGAATATTTTCGCGATAATATTCGGCATTTATTCCGATGCCACTGCTGTTATGGTGGCCCCCACCATCACCATGGCCGGCGCTTAAGTTCTGGTGGCCAATCGAAGGTGCACATGATCATTTTTTTACAAACTGCTGGAAAACGAATGTTTTCTTATCGGAGAAGAGAACATTCGGCAGTTCGCCACATTCGATCAAGCTACTCTTTAGCTCTATTGAGTCTATTTCTTCCCGTTGCGGTGTAAGTTCTTGCATTTTTTTGGAATTTCAAAGGCTTTACCCCGAGCTCATTTTTCAATATTTGCGAATGGAATATTGTGATATGTTCAGCTCATGAGTCATTTTTCGGCCAGTGCGACGCGGGTTTCGCTTCTTTACTTTTCGAACCATTTCTGCTGATGTTGCTGTTTTCTTGCGTCTACTTTCTTGACGACGGCCTACGCTACCAGTATCGCAGTAACAAGCGATGGTACGAGACACAAAAGATTTATTCACATTTAAATGCTGGTTCTTTTTGGTTCTCCAGCGAAATATAAAGAAGTCATTCTATCACGCTGGAATTCCATCACGAATAACTTTTTTTCTGGATATTTCTGTACGCTTGTAAACAATATAATGAGCTGTCACTGGAATAATTTTAACAGCTGTCTGACGAGTGGCTTAGAAATGACAGCCGTCTGAATAAGGTTGCAGTTTTTTCATCTCAGCCTGTGAATTCTTAATCAGATTTCAAGTTTATTGTGCAAATAATAACTAATATCAGCCCAAATGGAGTGAGTTTTCGGACGTACGTTTCCAGTTGATTGAACTCGGCCTCGATATATATATTTTTAAATATAATCCTTTCCGAAATGATAACATATACTCTGTAGCTATGTTTTGTTTTTTGGTATAAAAGATAAAAATCTTTCCTTCAAATTTAGTGATAATCGATTCAGAATTGGATATGCCTCCCATATACTAATTATTTTTGAAATCAAATTATAACTGCTCTATGATATACTTCAAATAATTTCTTTTGTTACAGGAGCTCTACTAAATATGCATAGTGGTGTAGGGTATCGTATAGTCGGCCCCGCCCGACATTTGATTTTTCCTTACAGGTTTGTCATATATTTCATTGCACTTTTTTTGTTATCAGTGATATAGCCGATAACACTTTGTGCCTAAATTTCAGATTTCAATTTCTTATTTGAAAACTATAAAAAAAAAAATGGGAGCATTAAAACTTTACACCGATTCACATGTCTTCTAACAAAAAATTTGTATTTTTGACGTACAGTGAAGTGTTAGATCCAATAGTAAATTTTTAAAACAAGTTTCGCTGCAAGTGTGTAAACCGACTACGAAATCAATTGTAGTTTGGTAAATTGATTACAATGGACAATGAAATATTACATTTTCATTCTTTAATCATAAGAATGAATGTACAATAAGATGAACAATTAATTCGAACACTTTTTGGTAACATAAGTTTTTCGGTATTATGTAGTCTATATTTGCCCATTCAATCTTTTGTTTTGTTATTTTTTCAAAATAATTTTTCTTTCTCAAAAATTCAAAGTGTTACAATTTCCCCCTCAAAATCCCTGTGCAGCATTCATCTATGTATTTATGCTAACATTTTGTTTGGATTCCTCCAAAACATTGTTGACCAAAGTTTAAGTAAAACTTTTGCTTGGCATTTAATCTCTGTTAAAAAGCACAGCCGTTTGTTGTGCTTGATACTCCATGCTGTCATTCTCGTCGTCATTGAGTTTCGTGTAAAACATAAAATCGGCATCATTAGCAGAGCAGCGATGCACAGTCATAGTCGAAAATCAGAGCCAGAGTAACTAACTAAGAGAGGGGCGAGCACAACATCTAAAAATCGTCAAATGAAAATTGCTTCAAAACACGCACACACACATTTTGTCACACACAAATGTGTATGTATGTATATGCATGCATTGCAGCATCCCGAATATCAGCTACTTCTCTCGATAATTTATTATGCACAATCACAAAATGTGTTTGTATCGTTCGAAGACCATAAATTGCTCGTTATTCTTGGCGGTCTCATGCATTTCTTTTTTTTTTGCTTTCTAGTCTTCGTCGTCTTTTTTGTTTGTTTGGAAAATTGTCAACGCAATGGACCGGCAACATTTAATGAACTTGAGACCCAAAGCACCATTGAGACTGACACAAAATATCAAATGACGTTTAGATGAGAGCACGTTATTTCCAATCACTCATTGAAGACTCTGATGCAACGACACGTTGCGTAGTTTCGGGAGAAGCATTAGCATTTCCGTAAATGAAATATTTTATGAAAATTGATAAGGAATTGTTTTGCAAGGATATTATAGGCTTACAATTGTTTTCACTCAAATGAAAAAAGACGAAAAAGTCTGTGGTGGTCGGATATTTTCTTTTATTTATATGAGATCAAAGTTAGGTTTTCAAACGTAAACCATTTACGTTTTAATAGGAGGAGTGGCCCTACTTGTCCCAGTTTTATACGAGTGAAAATATAAGGATATTAGAAGTTTCAAACAAATCGAGTTTGTTTGCTGTAGGTAAAATTAAAAAGAACTTAAAAGTCGGTCGGACCGAAATTTTTATACCCTCCATTCTTATATTTATCAAAGACGAATATTTTAAATTAGATTATGAATCCGTTTTTGATTGAAATAAAAAAAACCTAAATAGCGAAACCCATATTATCATCTAAATTGAAGAAACCTTCAAAATACCGATAAGGAGGTTCGGCTATGTAGACCAATTAGTGGACCTTAATCGAAAATTTTCGGCTAGGAAAGAAGATACCTTTTAAGATCTCCAAATGTCAGCTTTTAGTAAATTTGGTTGAAAATTGCTGCAGAATCGTTCAAAATACCAACAAATTTGAAGATACCTTTATATGAGGGCTATACATAACCGTGGACCAATTTAGCCTATTTTCAATAACAATCAGCCTGCATATAAAATATAATTTTGTGACAAATTTCAACGCTCTAGATAAAATAAAATAATGTGGATCTACGGATGGACAGACGGACATCGCTAAATAGCCCAATAATTTTAATCTGATCAGGAATATATACACTTTTTGGGGTTTCCGACACATACTTTGAGGTGCTGCAAACGGAATGACAAATTTAATATACCCTCCATGGTATGGTGGAGGTCCTAAAACAATATGAGATTCTCTCTGGGTAGTTATCTTCAATAAATAAGGAACCAAGGCAAAACCTTCATCAAACAGGATCTAATGATAAAGACGCAGTAGAATATATCGAATATCAAAATGTTACGAAAAGAATTCTAGACAGCAGCATTAACAAAAAAATCCATGCCCAGAGCTCAGATTTACTTCTTTTTTTATTCGCGAGTGAAACATACTCTCGAGTGGGAGTGATCGAAGAGTGTGATTCTTAGATGATGTTTACTTCTTCACATTTTGTTACTCCGGAAGTTATTCATGAAAAGTGTAGTTGGTAAAATGTTCAATTGATTCTTGTATGACATCGTTTTATTTACTCCAAAGCTCGATTACATACAGCATTTAAAGTATCATCCCTAGAAGCACACTCAGATAATATAGCATCTGTATTGGGGCCCGATCAATTGAAGCTACCTTAAGAAATGCGAAATGCTTTCTATGCAAATAACTAGAGTTATGTCAATCTAATCCATCGGTCAGAACACCAGTTCCTAAACGTATGAGTTTTTTCATTCAATTTTATATCACTCATACGCAGAGTTTCATACGGACCTTAACAAGGAACTAGTTCGTTCAATCGACCTAGATTGACACAACTCTATAAATAACCGAATCAGATGCTATTAGAGAACTTTGCTTGGAACTTCTGTATGAGGTGAATTTTGTTGAAAAACGTTACCAAAACCTGCATGATGATAACAAAACATAGGCCGATTTACCAATATTTTTTGAAATGAAAATATTTGGTCACTTCGAGTATTTATATAGGGTTCATTTTTATTGCCTATTCAAATTGTAAGCATCCCATTTCGATTTGTTTGGATGATATTATTTTTTAAGGACTATTAAGGCCATAGGCGTGGATTTTTTAAAGAATATTTTCCAGGGTCTATCATGGCCATAGGCGTGGATTTTTTAAAGAATATTTTCCAGGGTCTATCATTGCCATAGGCGTGGATTTTTAAAGAATATTTTCCAGGGTCTATCATTGCCATAGGCGTGGATTTTTAAAGAATATTTTCCAGGGTCTATCATTGCCATAGGCGTGGATTTTTAAAGAATATTTTCCAGGGTCTATCATTGCCATAGGCGTGGATTTTAAAGAATATTTTCCAGGGTCTATCATTGCCATAGGCGTGGATTTTTAAAGAATATTTTCCAGGGTCTATCATTGCCATAGGCGTGGATTTTTAAAGAATATTTTCCAGGGTCTATCATTGCCATAGGCGTGGATTTTTAAAGAATATTTCCAGGGTCTATCATTGCCATAGGCGTGGATTTTAAAGAATATTTTCCAGGGTCTATCATTGCCATAGGCGTGGATTTTTAAAGAATATTTTCCAGGGTCTATCATTGCCATAGGCGTGGATTTTTAAAGAATATTTTCCAGGGTCTATCATTGCCATAGGCGTGGATTTTTAAAGAATATTTTCCAGGGTCTATCATTGCCATAGGCGTGGATTTTTAAAGAATATTTTCCAGGGTCTATCATTGCCATAGGCGTGGATTTTTAAAGAATATTTTCCAGGGTCTATCATTGCCATAGGCGTGGATTTTTAAAGAATATTTTCCAGGGTCTATCATTGCCATAGGCGTGGATTTTTAAAGAATATTTTCCAGGGTCTATCATTGCCATAGGCGTGGATTTTTAAAGAATATTTTCCAGGGTCTATCATTGCCATAGGCGTGGATTTTTAAAGAATATTTTCCAGGGTCTATCATTGCCATAGGCGTGGATTTTTAAAGAATATTTTCCAGGGTCTATCATTGCCATAGGCGTGGATTTTTAAAGAATATTTCCAGGGTCTATCATTGCCATAGGCGTGGATTTTTAAAGAATATTTTCCAGGGTCTATCATTGCCATAGGCGTGGATTTTTAAAGAATATTTTCCAGGGTCTATCATTGCCATAGGCGTGGATTTTTAAAGAATATTTTCCAGGGTCTATCATTGCCATAGGCGTGGATTTTTAAAGAATATTTTCCAGGGTCTATCATTGCCATAGGCGTGGATTTTTAAAGAATATTTTCCAGGGTCTATCATTGCCATAGGCGTGGATTTTTAAAGAATATTTTCCAGGGTCTATCATTGCCATAGGCGTGGATTTTTAAAGAATATTTTCCAGGGTCTATCATTGCCATAGGCGTGGATTTTTAAAGAATATTTTCCAGGGTCTATCATTGCCATAGGCGTGGATTTTTAAAGAATATTTTCCAGGGTCTATCATTGCCATAGGCGTGGATTTTTAAAGAATATTTTCCAGGGTCTATCATTGCCATAGGCGTGGATTTTAAAGAATAGAATATTTTCCAGGGTCTATCATTGCCATAGGCGTGGATTTTTAAAGAATATTTTCCAGGGTCTATCATTGCCATAGGCGTGGATTTTTAAAGAATATTTTCCAGGGTCTATCATTGCCATAGGCGTGGATTTTTAAAGAATATTTTCCAGGGTCTATCATTGCCATAGGCGTGGATTTTTAAAGAATATTTTCCAGGGTCTATCATTGCCATAGGCGTGGATTTTTAAAGAATATTTTCCAGGGTCTATCATTGCCATAGGCGTGGATTTTTAAAGAATATTTTCCAGGGTCTATCATTGCCATAGGCGTGGATTTTTAAAGAATATTTCCAGGGTCTATCATTGCCATAGGCGTGGATTTTTAAAGAATATTTTCCAGGGTCTATCATTGCCATAGGCGTGGATTTTTAAAGAATATTTTCCAGGGTCTATCATTGCCATAGGCGTGGATTTTTAAAGAATATTTTCCAGGGTCTATCATTGCCATAGGCGTGGATTTTTAAAGAATATTTTCCAGGGTCTATCATTGCCATAGGCGTGGATTTTTAAAGAATATTTTCCAGGGTCTATCATTGCCATAGGCGTGGATTTTTAAAGAATATTTTCCAGGGTCTATCATTGCCATAGGCGTGGATTTTTAAAGAAATTTTCAGGGTCTATCATGCCTAGGGGATTAATTCAGGTCTATCATTGCCATAGGCGTGGATTTTTAAAGAATATTTTCCAGGGTCTATCATTGCCATAGGCGTGGATTTTTAAAGAATATTTTCCAGGGTCTATCATTGCCATAGGCGTGGATTTTTAAAGAATATTTTCCAGGGTCTATCATTGCCATAGGCGTGGATTTTTAAAGAATATTTTCCAGGGTCTATCATTGCCATAGGCGTGGATTTTTAAAGAATATTTTCCAGGGTCTATCATTGCCATAGGCGTGGATTTTTAAAGAATATTTTCCAGGGTCTATCATTGCCATAGGCGTGGATTTTTAAAGAATATTTTCCAGGGTCTATCATTGCCATAGGCGTGGATTTTTAAAGAATATTTTCCAGGGTCTATCATTGCCATAGGCGTGGATTTTTAAAGAATATCGAGTTTGTTTGCTGTAAGTAAAATTAAAAAGAACTTTAAGTTCGGTTGGACCGAACTTTTCATACCCTCCATCTCTATATTTATCAAAGTCGAATAATATAAATTAGATTATCCATCCGTTTTGATTGAATATTTACCAGGGTCTATCATGGCCATAGGCGTGGATTTTTTAAAGAATATTTACCAGAGACTATTAGGGCCATAGGACTATTAAGGCCATAGGCGTGGATTTTTTAAAGAATATTTTCCAGAGACTATTAGGGCCATAGGACTATTAAGGTCAAAGGCTTGAATTTTTTAAAGAATATTTTCCAGAGACTATTAGGGCCATAGGACTATTAAGGCCATAGGTGTGGATTTTTTAAAGAATATTTACCAGAGACTATTAGGGCCTTAGGACTTTAAGGCCATAGGTGTGGATTTTTTAAAGAATATTTACCAGAGACTATTAGGGCCATAGGACTATTAAGGTCATGGGTGTGGATTTTTTCAAGGACTCTTAAGGCCATAGGTGTGGGTTAGGTCAAGGACTATTAAGGCCATAGATTTATTAAAGAAACTTTTTTATATTTTTGACGATCGGTGTTACCAGAAGTTGTAAAAATGCTAAAAGTCAGAAAAGATGCTAAACTAGGCACTGCAAATGCAAAAAAAAATAAGAATCCACAATGTAGCTCGGACTGACGCAACTTGAAATTGCAACGACGCAAATCGGGGCTCTATTGTACTTGTGAGTAAGAAAAGGGAAATAGAGGCGTACCAAGTCAGACTGGGGTTCAAATAGGTAACACACGGATAAATAATCTGAAGCAACTGCTGTTGGCGTTTCCTCCTTTAACAATAAATATTGTGACAACACAATGAAGGCATGGGCCCTAACCATCATGAAGACTCTTCAAGGGGCAACCTACTTACAGTTCAAATAGCAATAACCTGATTGCAGAACACGAAAGAATCAGCATAAACAATGATTTTACATCTATGTAATATGTCCCGTAAGCAAGGAACGAGACAAAATAATTTGCTCAGTTTCAGAGGAATAAATATTCTCCCCATCATCTTCTCTCCCGAACACCTTTACACCTGGGGTATTAATTTCTATACTATTTTGGCCCACCTAAACAGTTTATAGCCAAACTGTTTGTGTAACACCAAAATACCTTTTCCCTTTCTTTACCTCATCCCCCTTACATATATCATCTTCAATTTGCCACTATCAAGTTCAATATTTTAATCATCTTCCGCACCAACTTCTCTCCAAACAATTTTCCGGCAATAATTGCTCTCATTGATTCTAGGCACGTTTGTAACTTAAAAATTTTTATAAATAATAAACGGCAAATACAACCAAAAAAACACACCACATAAAGAAGACGGAGAAAAACACGAACACTCTTGCTAGGAGGAGGAGGGAGAGAAAAAGACACTATATTATGTCGCCATCTTATTATCACAACTCATTGATCTCTGCATTGAATTTGGCCATAGACCAGAGAAGGCGAAGGAAGTGGCATTTGGGCCACACAAATTGTCACAGTTTCGATTTCAGCCATGCCGATGGAGACGCATAATAGGCCTGGAACCTGTAAATATATTTTATAGTCACCTCCTGCCCCTTTTTAAACTAGCAATAAAATCACACCCACCCTACCCACTCACTCACTCACACACCGACAGACACACAAATGACAACAATACGAGTATAAACCATTTTCTATTGCGGAAGATATTCAAACGTTGATTAAATTTCATTCTCTGCCACATCGTTAAAAAGTCGAGTCACGTTGGTCTAGTCTTTTCCTATTTTCACCTCCTATGCATTTTCGATTTCTTTGGCTTTTTGGCATTGCCCCGAAAATGTGTAAGAAAAAATCTTTCATTTTTTCCAAAAACAAAAAAACAACTACTTTGATATTTGTTGGACGCTAGTCTTAAATTGTTGTTGGTATTAAGGCGAGTGTTGAAGCGTGTGATAAATTCAAATGGGGTGTGATAAAATCGAATAAGATGACTTCGAACGACACCTATTTGTGACAAAGTGTCATGAATACTTAAAACTCTAATGGCAATGAAAATGTGCGATTATTTGAAGACCGAGAGCGGGAGAGAGATACAATTATCTAAGAGTTAAAATTAAACTAAGCTTTTAAGAGGAGGCTTTTCACTAATTTTGAAGAGATCAGAAGGAGGCATATCTAATTTCGCAAGAATTACATCAAATTTTATGTTTTGGCTTAGTTGACCAGAAATATTTAAAATGTTTTTTACTGTAGACATGTAATTTATAAACAAATTGAAGTAATTCTATTTTATTTCCAATCAATTAAACAATCAATCAGCTATGGAATAAATGCCCTGCATATTTATAACATAATCCACTTTAAATATTCTATTCTTACAAAATTTTCAAGATATAGTGTTGCTCCCAAATCACATTACTCCCGCCCTCTACTAAAGTCTCACACAAAATGCATTTTGAAATGTTGCCAACAAAATATGATAGCTTGGCTGCAGCATTTCCCACAACTTCAATTATTCCAAATCATAGGAAAATTAAATGTTGGCACATTTGGCATCTTTTGCAAGCAAATTTCTTTGGGTTTGACTTCCTTTTCCTCTTCTGTTCATAATTTGCATTTTCGTCGCATTTCGGAAGAAAATAAAAGGAATATTGAAAGAATGAAAATAAAAACGGAATTCACTCAAAACAGTTGCACAAAAACAATAAGGAAGAACAGCAGCGACAACAATAACAACATCACAAGGATTGCATTAAAGATGATGAGCATTACGGCCACTTGAGACACTTTCGCTCTTCTCGATTTCTTTGCTAACGACCTCTGACACTTTTGGCTCATATTGATTTTTATAGATTTGTGGATGGATACAAACAGAGGGGTACAAGTAAAGATTGTGGTTATGGATAAGGATATGTACAATATCACGTTTAGTATTGGTATTCGATAGACAGTCAGGTCAAGTTTTGGGAAAGCTAAAGTCCGTATAGTCAATATAGATGACTACATTGGGTCATATTTTCAAAAGACTTACCAAATCAGGAAAAGGACAAAAAAATGCCATATCTGTAAAGGCGACAGGAGGCCTTTGCTTTAATATAGACAGATATAGTCAAGGCAGTCCATATTGACGAGCTGGAGGCCAGGGACTCCATATAGACGAGCTGTAGGCCAAGGATTCAGTATAGGCTAGCAGGTGGATAAGGACTTCATATAGTTCTTATAGACGAGCTTGATGTCAGGGAGTTCATATAGGTGAACTAGATGCCAGGGAGTCTATATAGCCAAGCTGGAGGACAGGGGGTCTATAGAGGCGAGCTGGAGGCCAGGAAGCCTATACAAGCGATGTGGAGGCAAGGGAGTCTAAATAGGCGAGTGAAAGACCAGGAAGTCTTTAAGGAGCCAGGAAGCCTATATAAGCTATGTGGAGGCAAGGAAGTCTAAATGGGCGAGTGAAAGGCCAGGAAGTCTTTAAAGGCGAGCTGGAGACCAGGACTTTAATGTAGACGATATCGAGCCAGTGTTTTAATGCAGAAGAGCTGGAGTCAAGGAAGTCCGTTAATGAGAAGTCAGGGAGTCCATATACCCGATCTTTTGGCCGGGGATTCCATGTAGACGAGATAGAGGCTAGGAAGCCCGTATAGACTAGGGCAAGGACTTCTTATAGTTCTTATAGACGAGCTTGAGACCAGAGATTACATACAGAATATATGGACGAGCTGATGGCCAGGGAGTCTTTATATAGACGGGCTGGATCCCAGGAAGTCTCTGTGGACAAACTTAATTCCAGGAAGTCTATATAGATAAGCTGGAGGCAAGGTGCCCTACATAGACGTGCTGCAGACCAGGATGTTTATATAGACGAGCTGGAGGCCAGTGGCATCAGCTGGAAGCCAGGAAGTCTATATAGATGAACTGGAGGCTAGGAAGTCTATATAGGTGAGCTGGAGGCCAGGAAGTCTATATAGGCGAACTAGATGTCTAAGACCTGGAGGCCAAGGTAGTCCATATAGACCAATTGAAGCAATGGAGTCTCCTATATACCCCGGAATTATTCCCCCATAGACACCTAGAGTATTCCCCTATAAACCCCGGAGGTTTGCCCTATGGACCCTGGGAGGATTCCCCTATAGACCCCGGAAGTATTCTCCTATAGACCTCGTGAGTATTCCCCTATAGACCCCGGGGTTCCAATAAGGACCACGGGGGGTTCCTTTATAGACCCCGGAAGTATTCCCCTATAGACCGCGGGGTTCCAATAAAGACCACAGGGGATTATTTTATAGACCCCGGGGGTTCTCCTATAGGCCCCGCGGGATTCCCCCTATAGGCCCCGGGGAATTCCCCTATAGATCCCATAGGGATTCCCCTATAGACAATGGGGGGTTCCCCTATATACCCCAGGGAGGTTCCCTTATTGACCCCGCGGAGATTACCCTAAAGACCTGGGGGGATTCCCATACAGACCCCGAGGAGATTACACTAAAGACCTGGGGGATTCCCCTTTAGACCCCGGGGGATTCCCCTATAGACCCCGGGTAATTCCCCTATAGACTCCAAGGATTCCACTATGGACCTCGGGGATTCCCCTACATACCCCGGCGGGATTCCCCTGTGGTAAAATCTCGCCACATGTAGGTAAATTTCGTCGGTTAATCTCGTCTATTCGGATGACTCTATAATATCCCATCTTTATATGAACTTCCATATACTTGCAATCACATAACATTAACACATATTCCTTGCAGAGACCATCTTTATCAAGCCACACCGTTTATCCTATCACATACAATATACCCAACAATCTGTGATAACGTTTCAACACGGATAACCATGGAAAGCAACATCCACTGAAAGTGCATTAGCTAAGAGATTTTCCTTTCGTCATCCTGTTGGTCTAGTCTCTTATTGTAATGCTGCCAACGTCAATGTTGTGTGGGAAAATGATTGTAATCTGAATTTTGGAAAAAAAAAAAAAACGGTGGATGATATTTGCGTTAAATTACGAAATAAAGCTGTTGCACGATGATGTCTATAATAATGACAAGAGCTAAAGTAATATTTTATGATATTCGTTATTTGGAAGGTTTGAGCTGTAAATGTCAATGGTTCACATTTGTACAGAAGGTTTCTAAGGTGAAAAGACAGCTATACCTACAGCAATGTGAAAAGTTTTTAAAAAATCAGAAATCTACTACAGTACCAAGTAATGTATTTGCCATGGCGGCTTATTTACGACACCCACTATAGTTTCTAAGATATTTAAATAGGTCTTCCAGACTTTTTTCGGCGAGGTAAGGGAATACGCCCAACAATTATTAACAGGAATTCTCTCCCAGTCATTTCCACGATTTTTCTTTTAATTTTTCCATTACCCAAATTCTATTCCCTTGTCAAACTAAAAAATTTTGAACTCCATTTAACAATTAAGCCCCATTCGAAATTATTTCATGACAAAATGAATGATTACATTTCCCCACATCTCACCGTTGAAAGTTGCACCAAATCATCAAATCCTTGTGGGATAAATCGCAAAAATTCGTCCTTGCTCTATATAAGTGGTATATACAAAACTACCCATAATCATCTTTTTTTGATTGTTCTCTATTATGTGCTTCGTTTTCGAACCTCCCTAAGGGCAATACCTACTTATTTTTCTTCTCTGAATATTTTTCCTGTTCCTGCATTTTTTTCATGTTATTTCTTTTTTTTTACTGTCTTTTTGTGCTTCTTCGACAACATATCTATAACTTTTTTCCTCGTGTTTGCTTGTGCTGGTATCATATTTTTCCTGCTTTTCGTGTTTTTCCTTCGTTGAATATTTTTGTGTCAGGATGCTTTTTATGACATGCTTTGTTTTAGGTATTTAAAGTGCATTAATGTTAAAATGGGCTAAATTTCAACATCCTTCGAGCTGGCTGCCATGGTGATGAAGTGCTGCCATTGTTGCCAGCTACTGTCCTTGTCAATTTCCTTGTTGCGGCTTCTCTGGAGGGTTATCCGTTTGTTCGTTCGTTCGTTTTTTTTTTTTCCTTCTTGACTTCAACCGTTTTATTGTTTGTAATCTAGTCCCACCACTTTTTGTTTGCCAATACCCGGATGTAAATGTATGAAGTTGTTAAATTAAAGAGTTATGGAGTTGTCTTACCCCAACTCCCCCCCCCCATTTTTTGTGTAACAAACAATTATCTAGTCACTTGAATTGAAGTAAATTAGGGCTAGGCATGAAGAATAGCGGTTAATGTGACAATTACTACCAATAAAAAAGGTAGTTGACTCAGTACAGAACAGGAAGTGGTGAGTGAATTTTTAGATAAATTTGTAGGATTTAAAAATTATAAGAAAATAAGTAAAAAACTGTAAGTTCAGCAGGGCCGAACTTTGAATACCCTCCACCATTTGGAACGAATTTGGCAATTCTCAAAAACAATAAAATCCGTTAAAAAGCCTGTTAAAATCTTACAAATACCAAATGTTGATTTTATATTAGGGTCTATACGACGACATGGACCTGCATACCTATGCATTTGTCATAATCCATTACAATATTCAAATGCGAAACTTAAAAAAAAAAAAAAAAAAAAAAAAAAAAAAAACCGAATATCGGGAGGTACCGTTATATGGGGGCACTAGGAAGACGTGGACCTGCACAGACAATCTCCTGTCGCAGGGTGGAGTATCCATTACGAACTCCAAATGCCAAATTCCTGTAAATAATGTCGCTAAAACATCAAAATATCGAATATCGGAAGGTACCTCTATATGGGGGCTCTACGAAGTCGTGGACCTGCACAGACAATTTTCTGTCTAAAGCTGTAGTATCTCTTACGCACGTCAGGTACCCAATTTGAGACAATTCCCGTGAAAAACGTCGCCAAAAACATCAAAATACCGAATATCGGGAGGTACCGTTATATGGGGCCTATACGAAAACGTAGAACTGCACAGACAATTTTCTGTCTAAGGCTGTAGTATCTCTTACGCACTTCAGGTACCCAATTTGAAACAATTCCCGTGAATAACGTCGCCAAAAACATCAAAATACCGAATATCGGGAGGTGCCATTATATGGGGCCTATACGAAAACGTGGACCTGCACAGACAATTTTCTGCCTTAGGCTGTAGTATTCATTACGAACTTCAAATATCAAATTTGAAACAATTCCGGTGGATAATGCCGCTAAAATCAACAAAGTACCGAATATCGGGAGGTACCGTTATATGGGGGCTCTACGAAGTCGTGGACCTGCACAGACAATTTTCTGCCTTAGGCTGTAGTATTCATTACGAACTTCAAATATCAAATTTGAAACAATTCCGGTGGATAATGTCGCTAAAATCAACAAAGAACCGAATATCGGGAGATACCGTTATATGGGGCTATACCAAAACGACAATTTTCTGCCTTAGGCTGTAGTATTCATTACGAACTTCAAATACCAAATTTGAAACAATTCCGGTAAATAATGTCGCTAAAATCATTAAAATACCGAATATCGGAAGGTACCGTTATATAGAGGCTATACCAAAACGTGGACCTACATTGCCTATTTTCAATACCAAAAGTCCTGCGGACATAACATACATTTAAGTAAAATTTTATCAATCTACTTCAATTCGTTCGGAGCTGGAGTGATTTCCACAGACGGTCAACGGATAGACGGACGGACATAGAATTTTATGCTGATCAAGAATATATATTTCTTTCTGGGGTCTAAAATGTATATTTCGAGGTGTTACAAACGGAATGTCAAACTTGATATACCCTCCATACTATGGTGGAGGGTATAAAAAACAGCAGAATTCCTAGAAATCAATTTGTTGTTTATAAAAAATTCTTTTGCAATCTTTGATTCTTTGGGGAAATCTTGGATAGATTTAAATCTTTAACGAATTTCGTTAGAAATTTATTTTTTTCAGTGAAAATCTCACCCCCTTACAATCTACTCCACAGCAAAGATTTCCCAAGAAATTTCACAATGAATGGTTGATCTTAGCAATAATTACCTTATCATTCGTAAATCAAACTCATTTTACGGAATGTAATTAAATCAATTCTTCTATGCCAAATAAGTTCTTTGAATTAATGACTAACAATTAAAAATCACATCACTCATTCATTCATTCAATTCATTTCAATTTTGTCTGTCTCCCTATTTGACTGTCTGACTGACTAACTCTGATGCTGACGAGCGGTTTGGTTGTTCAATGAACTTTTCAACATTTTTGAAATATTACAAAGTGTCTATTACGGCACACTCGATACAGAGTTCAATTATCTAATAAATCCTGCTCTCGTCGCCGAAACAGAATTCATCAATCATATCACGATAAATCTTTCGCCGCGAGTGAAATTAATGTTGACGCAACGACTGTCGTCATACATCACAACAGTCAAAAGTGGAAAAAATGGAAACAACGTCTTAAACAGTCAGTCGAACGACAGACGAAAGGGAAATTAAATGTTTTCTTCACAACAAATTACAGCCATAACAAGGATGAGGAGGATTTTTTATCGGCATATTCTATTACCAAAGGCAAAGACAAGTGAAAACGCTCTTTGGGTTGTCATCGGGCACATCGACACCTGGAGTGCCTCAATTTGAGAGAAAAAATGAAACGTTTATGTCGAAACCAGAAGTATTTGTTTTTTTCGTTCAGACGCTTTTTAAAAATGAAATGAAAAAGTCTGGAACAGTAGCTTGGAACAATGAATAAAACATCAGACATTTCAATTTAATGTGGTAAAATAAAATGTTATAAGGGGAGTCGAATGAAGGAAAGATTAAGTGCGCCAACTGTGATCAACGGATATGTAGAAGCCAGAGGCATTGTCCAAGAGTACCGTGACAAAATAAGAATTCAACGTCATGGGATGGGTTATTCTTTTTGAGAAAGAAAGACCCAGATTAGTATTTTAAGAACGCAAAGTATAGACCTTGCATATGGAACCTCTTTTTGTAACAATTCTTAGGTGACGCGTACTGAGTGCGATGGTGCTGAGTCCTATTAGAATGTCCAAGGTCTGCGGCCAAAATGTTTGCGTGCCCAAGGATTTAATACACTATCCAGAATATTTTCGCTATAATATTCGGCACTTATTCCAATACCACAGTAAATTAATACAAGCGGAGAGCGACCATCCGCTGTTATTGCGGCCCACACCATCACCACAGCCTGCGGTTGAGTTCTGGTGGCCAACCGAAGGTGCACATTTTTAACTGACCCCTTTGACAAGTAACCACGATCATTTCGTTTGTTTACAAACTGCTGGATAACGAATGTTTTCTCATCGCAGAAAACCAAATTCGCCAATCGGAGCAACTCTTTAGCTCTTTTGAGTCTATTTTCTTTCTGTAGCGGTGTAAGTTCTTGCATTTTTTGGGAATTCTATGGCTTTACCCCAAGCTCTTTTTTCAATATTTGCCGAATGGAATATTGCGATATGTTCAGCTCAGGAGCCATTTTTCGGCCACTACGACGCGGGTTTCGATTAAATCGCTTCTTTACTTTTCGAACCAATTCTGTTGTTTTCTTCCTTCCACTTACTTTGCGTCGGACTACGCTGCCAATAACGAAGATGTTACGAGACACAAAAGATTTACTCACATTTTAATGCTGGAGTGCTCTAACGATAGCCACTTGTGGTTTTTCAGCCAAATATAAAGACATCATACTATCACGCTTGAATTCCGTCACGAATAACTTTTTTTCTGGAAAATTCGCACCAAAATGCTTTTGTTCGCTGGTTAACAGTATAATGAGCTGTCGCTGGAATAATTTTAACAGCTGTCAGACGAGAGGCTTAGAAATTACAGCAGTCTGAAGTTGGTTGCAGTTTTTTCATCTCACTCTGGCGAGGTTATAAAAAACCTTCACCTTATGGCTTCATAGAGGTAAATATCATTTAAATATCATTTAATATCAAAATGTGCTTAATCGAAATTGCAGTTCTATACCTAAGGTCACCTTGGACGAAATCTTTTTTAGTGTATTTGAGTCGATCTGACTATGTCCGTAAATTCGCCTGCTTCGGTTCTGGAGTTGGTGTTCCTCATGACTGAATTTTTTTTCATTGCACCGATCTTACGTTTTCAGACCACACCGGAGTCGTATAGTTTATCACTGACAGGCCAACGCGTTTGTAAGAGGTCAAAAAAGTTTTTTTTCTTATCAGCGACCAAATTGCTGCCGACAAGAGATTTGAAAATCTGGTTTCCTTCCCCAGTAAAAGAGCGTGCACGTAGAACTAAGATAAGAACTATCACTCTCGGGGTGATCTATGAACTGTCGTTAAATATAACTCGCGCATCTATCCGGATCTGTCATTTCTACGCCGTTAAATGAGATATACGTCCGATCATCCCTCTTCCAGGGTTTAAGAGTGACTTAACCGTTGACCAAAATTTATTGGATCTAGTAGTGATGTTGCTGTACTTCAGATGTTCTAGCCTTCTTCGCTGATGCTCGCTTACTAACCTATTCACTACTTTGTACTATAATTGTACACAAAATACTAAATGGTACTATATTTGGTACTGAGTGAAGGGGTAGCGATAGAATTCTGAAATTTAATATTTGGGCTACCGACAATATCTGTATTTTAGATTTTGCGATGGTTTGTACGAAAAGTAGTAAATGGTACGAAATTTGGAAAAAGGCGAGGGATAGGGCTGGAATCTTCACATTTGATATTGTGGACTCTGTTGAAATTTGATGTTGAGCTCTGATAGGCTGGAATCCTTTGGAATTTAATACTGAGGACTCTGTAGTTGATGTTGAGCTCTGGTGCAGGTTTTGTAAACGCGTACTATATTTGTACGAAAAGTAATATATGGTACTAGATTTGGATCGCTGTGTGGCCTATGATGGAGACATGTAGACTGTTTTGAATATTGGTACTAAATGTTACTAAATTTTGTATTGGGTGAAGGGATAGGACTGAAATTTGATATTGAGGTTACTGTTGGTTCCTAAGGTTTACATATTGATGGTGGATGGTATTGGTACTAAATGTTACTAAATTTTGTATTGGGTGAAGGGATAGGACTGAAATTTGATATTGAGGTTACTGTTGGTTCCATATTGAGACGTTGAAAAATGTTTGGACAGAAAATATGAATGCAGAACCATTGTACAAGGGTTTTTGATAATATCCTCTACGATAAATTTCAAAGTAAAACATTTTGAAGACTTTTTGGTCGAAAAGGTAATGATGTTTCTATAATTCTTTCCGAAAAAGGAAAACTTGAATAAAACTTTAAAGATCTGTTAATTTAGTACGACGTATGAAGTTTTGATTATAAAATTTTGCCAAATTGAACAAATTGTGCATTTTGAGTACTAAAAAGACCCAACACGAACTTTTGGAACGAATCTAAAATTTTACAATGGTCTTTTCGCTGACGAAGTAGCGGGCACGTGCTGATTTTACATAAAACGAATCAAGTACTTGCTAAATATTTATATCAAACTTAGTCCACTGCTTCTCGTATCTCTCCTCAAAAAGTTTTTTTTTTTAAATAAAAAATGTGAAATCAGCTTTTGGTTTTCTTCGGACTTCGAGTATACCATTTATACAGCATTAGATCTCGCATAAAAAAGCCAATAATAATCACTTTCCTTAGATGCAAACTTATTCGACAGTTATCTTCAAACTGCTCACCTTGCAATAGCTGTACTAAAATTAAAATTTTTTTGATACGACCCCTAAAAAGGGGACAAGTGTAGCACCGATTACACTTTCTGACTTGTTTTACAATATATCAGAAAAAATTATAAATTATGACCGGTTCTCACTTGAAACCTTGAAGTTTCAAAAATAAGTATTCAAATATCTATTTATATAACTTATAAGAAAAACTCCCGAAAAGAAATGCTCTTGTAATAAACATCCTGTATTTAAACACAGTACCTGCTGCATTCAAAAAGTATTTGAATAACAACGCTTCTTAGAAATGCTTTAAAAAAAGCGAAAAAAAAACAAATCATAAATACCAAAGGTTGTGAACGTGTGTTTGAAAGTTATTGATGACTAACCTTTGAAAAACATGTCAGTTCAACGTAATTGAGTTGCAGGCCCATGTTCGAAACAGAAAAAATAAACTTGGTTCTTCGTATGCCACAGTTAAAGAATTCTCCACAAACATAATGAATGCCAAGTCAAAACAAAACAACAACAAAAAAAAACAGCAAACTTTACTTTCTCTCTCACTCTTTCTTCTCATTTAGAGGCACAATTGCAGAAAATAAGCCAACATTCAGTCAGTCACACGCTCGACATGCTCAACATTCTGCACCAGCAGCATACAAAGGAAGGCTCCGCATGAAAGTTAAGTAGCGTGCGAGCATTGAAAAAAGCATTTGACAGACGAGGTATGCCAAGATACAGGATACTTTAACATTAAAGTACCCTTGGTTTAATGTTGCACGGTGTATGGATGTATGTGTGTGTTTGTGCGAAGGAGCGAGTATGTGATTTCTGGGGTGAAAGAGTTCTTATTTTACTTTGCCCAACCAAATAAGGGCTTTAAATGAAATGTACCACATGTCACCGTCACCAACATCATCATCATCTTCCCTGCTGCCGTTGCCATCGTCATCATCATCCTCATCAGATGTTTGTCCTCAACGTCATCATTATCAGCGTCGTCGACATCAGCGTCAGTGAATTTCCGCTTGTCATGTCGAAACAAATTCAGGTCGTTCCAAAAACAAACAACTAAAATATTGATAAAAAGTTTAGTTTTTCTTTCACAGCACAACATTCAATCATTCTTCATGGACTGCTACAGCTGCATGTATTCAAGTCAAATCTAAATACGATATGTTGTTGATATGTTGTGTGAAGGGAAACAAAAAAAAAACAAACGCTCGCACGCACACCAGCCCATACACAAAAAGTAATACGAAATATTTATGATGTAAACATGTCCTCTCTCTCGGAGTAGAGTAAACGTAAAATCTGCAACGAAACAATCAACGTCTACCTCGAAGTCAGCCAGCCAGCCAGCCAACCATTCACTCAGTTAAAAAACCAAACAGTTAGTCAAACATGTAAAGCTGTTTTCTTTTTTTCGTTTCGTTTCATTTCATACCCATGCAATTCTAACAAAAATTGAGAACAACATCAACAAAAACATCAATCCATAGACATCAAAACGACGGCCATTAAACAAAAATTCCGTAATCGCATTCGGGCAAAGTGTCCTTAAAACAGGTGAAATGCCTTTAAATGCCGTTTTTTTCTATGGTTGATGGGATATTTTATTTGCTGTTGTTTTATGACCTCTTTATGGATAAATCAAAAATGGGATACGATTTCTCTTACTGCGTGACAATAAAGAGAGTAAGGAACAGATGAAAGGAGAACATTTGTTTAAGCGAAAATAAGGTACAAAATAATGGGATTTTTGGTAACCATTGAACCGTTCCCAGTATTAAATTGTATAAAGGGGAATTAGATATTTCAAGCACAGTAAATATTATCGATTCGGTATCGGACCCTGGATAAAGAGAATAGTTATATGAATGAATCTCAGTTACACTGATCTGATCAAAAGAAATACGGATTAAAAAAAAAATATTAAAAAAAGTAAACAAAGGTTATAGTCGTGCGGTGCCGACCATGTGATACCCTACAACATCACAATATGATAGAAGCCCCCTCTTGTCCAAATCCATTTAGGAAAATGTCGCTTTTGAAATTGTATCATAGAGCACTGCCCAGATATTACCCTTACCTTTTCGATCAGGGAAATTTGCCCAACGTTTACGCACTCCGTCGTGCTGTTACTTGTTGTGGCCCATTTTAGAGCTAAATATAATCCAATGGTCATCCAAAATGCTAGAATTCTTCCCTGTCCTTAACTCTCTTCTCATGCAAAATTCCGTGCCCGATTGGTTTCAACTCTCTGATCAGGAAAATTTTTCTGTTTTTGGCTCATTTGAACCCCTAAATATTTTGCGATCATCTCCAAAAGCAAGAGGCCTTCTGAATTTCGAAATACTATACATATACAGGGTGAGATGAAAAAACTGCATCCAACTTCAGATTGCTATAATTTCTAAGCCTTTCGTCCGACAGCTGTTAAAATTATTCCAGTAAGTGCTTATTATATTGTTCAAAAGCGTACAAAAGCATTTTGGTGAGAATTTTCCAGAAAATAAGTGAAAACCACAAGTGGCAAAAGAGCGCTCCAGCATTTAAATGTGAATAAATCTTGTGTGTCTCGTACCTCATTACCGTGATACTGGTAGCGTAGCCCGACGTCAAGGAAGTGGACAAAAGAAAACAGCAACATCACCAAAAATGGTTTGAAAATTACAGAAGCGACTTGATCGAAACCCCCGTCGCAGTGGTCGTGAGATGAAAATATCGCAATATTCCATTCGGCAACTATTGAAAAATCAGCTCGAGGTAAAGCCATTGCAATTCTAAAATCGCATAAACTTACATCGCAACAGAAAGAAAATCGTCTCAAAAGAGCTAAAGAGGTGCTTCGCTTGGCCGAAAGTGGTGAACTGCCGAATTTGGTTTTCTCCGTTGAGAAATCATTCGTACTCTAGCAGTTCGTAAACAAACGAAATTACCGTGTTTCCTTGCCAGAGAGGTCAGCTGAAAATGTACACCTTCGGTTGGCCACCAGAACTCAAGCGCCGGCTATGGTGATGGTGTGGGCCGCCATAAAAGCCGATGGTCGCTCTGCGCTCCTATTAATCGACCGTGACATCAGAATAAATACCGAATATTATGGCGAAAATATTCTGAATGGTGTATTAAAGCCTTGGGCACGCAAATATTTTAGCCGCAGGCCTTGGACATTCCAACAGGACAATTTGATGCTATTTTCGACTTTTTAGCTTTCATTCAATAAAGTTTAAAAAAATGTAAAAATTATGCCGTTTGACTTGTTCCAGTTTTTTTATCTCACCCTGTATTTTCTGTAATTATTCAATACGATCACCTCCACTCAAAAATTTCTAACCCCTTACAATATTGGTTGGGAACGTTGAGAGAGTTATGGCTTTATAGGACCAATATCATAAAATAGAGAACTTGGCCTGAGAATTGAAAACATATTTAGAATTTTTGGTATTCTGAATTGATACCATAAACTTCATTTGGAAATTTCAAACCCCACAAACATTGGTTTGAATATTGAACATGTGAGGTACCATTATGTAGAGACTAAACCAAATTATATACATACATTGGAATGGTAGCCTAAACACACATTTTAAACCAAATCGATTGGAAAATATGGTGAAGACCCTCGAAATAGGTAACATCAGGAGGTATGGGCGCTACTCCGAAATATTGACTTACATTGCAATTTTCTAAGAAGGGATTTTCTACCCATTTAGGTACCAAGTTGCTAAATAAGGTCCAAATCAATCGAAAAATATGGCCAAGACCCCCGAAATAGCTGAAATCAAGGATACGATCATATGGGTCATACCAAAACGTGGACCTATATATTGAAAGGATCAAAATTTATCGAAGTTAGTATGAAAAATATGGCTAAATATAAAAAATAAAATACTTGCAATAAAGGGATTTCTCGACAGGCTCCACACGTAACCCAAAGTAAATTATCAACTGATGTTTATTTCCAGTAATAATACCACACCATTTCCCCCTATAAATTTGGGTTCTTGGACCAGGTCTTTTACATATTTACCGGTAAAGGATTCACAAAAGCAAAATTATTACTACCCAAATGGATAACATAAACATTTGTGCGCCCAATTTTATTTTTCTTTGACATTTATTCTAATGCGCATGTCCTGTCAGAAATTTACCCAGAAAATCGTAGTTATTAGTGTGGATGCTCACCGCACTGGTACCATATGGCGCTGTCATCCATATCACAACTGTTACTCATTTTCTTCCTCACTACTCTCATCTGAATAAGCTTGCCTTCTCAGCAAAACTCTCGCGAGAGAGCGTATGACCATCATCGCTCAATCTCTCTGACTCCATTTCCAGTGTCGACACTTTTCGCACTTCCAGTGTGTTTTCTTTGTATGCCTTTTGTTGTAAGTTTCACGACCTATACAATAAATTCTCTAGATTACATTTTTGTTGAAATTTTTACATTGTCTCTTTAGACTTTAACATCTGAACATGTACTGCTTAACCCACATTTGTCTTAACAGACGACGTAACAAACGTCATCATGCACGCACCGTCACTGTCAACACACAAACACACACAGTAACGTTGTTGAGCGACAACGACGACGGCAACGACAACGACGAAGAACAACACATGACTGGGTATCTATTTTCGCTCCTCTGTCACTGGTGGCTGCTGGCCTCCATGGAATAACAGCAGAGTGTGTGTGTGTGTGTTTCTCACCAGGAGAGGGAGTATGCTGCAATACATAGACATGAATTCTTAAAGATTCAATTGAAATTTGTATGGCATTTAAAGTAACTTCCGCTTTTTGTGAATTTTAGCCGGTACTGCATATATTCGCAACAAATGAATTTTTAGAAGTCGGCATTTTTTATTTATTTATACATATTTTATCAAATAATAAATGTAAATAAATCATAATAATTTAATAAAAACAACAATAAAGGGATAAAGCCTGACCATTTTGCAACAACAAAATACTACGGTATCCCGAACAAACAAGCCACACTGCTCTATAAATAAAATATATTTAAATAAAGACAGGGATTTAAGATTTTTATTGTATTTAATTTGTAAAAAATAAATTGTGAATGAAAACGTAAATATAAATTGCTTCCTCTAAATTTCATACAAATACATATACAGATATGTATATGTGTGTGTGTGTGTGTGTATTTCAGTTCAAAAAAAACAAAATTCCTTGTATGTCTGCTAGGCTGACTCCATAAATTCCCATTTTCTCTGCCAAGATTTAGTAGCTCTAGGTAGACGATTTATTTTGTTTACGACCTCATGTATTAGACGCTGCCTTCTAAGTACAACATGCAGAGTTTAAGTAGCGGCAACGAAGGCAGAAGTCGAAAACTACAACAGCAACAACAACGAGTGAGAAAAATGACAGCTTTACAATGGCACAGAACCTAGCATCTACAATTATAATGTTGTCAGTAAATTTGGTTTGCTGTTACTGTGGCATTTTCGTTTTAGGCAGACATATCATTGGATACAGGTGCCTACCTGTGTCGAGTATATCATCTTGGTGGCCTCTGCTGGAGTATTTACTCGAGTGCCGCTATGTGTGTATTTGTTTACTTTCGTTGTGTTGTGGCATTACTGTCTGACTTCGTGTTTCCAGGTGGGCTGCGAGACTTTTGCAAATTTATCTTTTGGGTGTGAAAGGATTGCACGCTCAAGTGTCTACACTGTCGATGTAGCGCAGGATATTGGTATGAGGTCAGACACATCACTCATAAGTGTAATTTAGACGCTTTTCATTCCGGTGAATGGTTGTCTAATGACGAACAACAATTGCTAGAAACATTCCCGGGAAGTTATGTTTCTGGAATGCTTCTGGGTAATTTCTCAAAATAATTGTTCCCCAAGTATTTTGGAATTTTGGGGATGTTGAAGGGAATACGTGGGTGGTGTCTACTTAATTTGATTCCCTACTTGTAGGAATCAAATTGGAAAAATATAATTTAACAATATATTTTTGTAGACTAAGAAGAAAGAATTATTTTTGTAGAATAAAAAAACAATTGGAAAAACCTGTTTGTTTTGTGTAAAATGTGTAGGAGAAGAATAACAAAGTAAATTTAAATTCGTGGGCGTAAAATTTTAAGGCGTCTAAAATAAGTCCCTCCATTCGTCTATGATAATCACTCTAACTTTTTAAGAGATCAACTTAAAAGATTAAGATATTTATAGATTTTAAAAAGGGATGTATCGGTAAACGTTTGTAGCCAATTTTTTCAAACGATAGGTTTGAAATTTTGTATTTGGCATTCCGAACTGCCACCACTTTCTCGGGCAGATACATGTCTATATAGTTTGATATTTTTCCATAGAATAATGGGGCCTTCACATATTCCGATTTTTGATAATTTTGCCACATTTTCCCAATTTAACTGTTATAAATTGGTTTTCCGAGTTTTATAATTAGCACCTCACAAGTGGAGAATTTTTAATCTAAGCCATATTCTTCGTATAACCCCCTTATAACGCTTCAACAAAATATCCCGAATTGGTTCAGGCACCTCCCTATATTCCGTAATTAAACAATTTTTTTTATTTTTCATTTTTATCTTTCGGGTGTGAGGTGAAGTAACTATAAATTATAAAATGGATGGAATGGAAAAACAGGAAAAAAATCGTAATATTCTGCAATTCTTAAAAATGGTATTTAAACATGTAAACCGTATCAGTTGGTTTTGTCAACAGATGTATGCCCTCAGCATATACCAATGTCTTGGAATATATTTTGACTACATTTATGATTCTTCCGAATGGTGACCCTTTAAAAATATTCATCTGTCTAACTCCAATATAAATAAAATGCGGAGCAAGTCTGAGCTATATCGAGTACTTCCTCCACTTTATTTAAAATGTGATTTTTTTTTTTTTGGAAATTTTGAACCGATTTTCAAATCGTATCTAGCACTGATACCAATATTATGATTTGCACTTTGAACAAAATCGGATTATCATTATTGCTTCTTTGAGTTAAAGTAGTGCATTTGAAATTGTTGACTTTTTGTGGAGAAGATACCAAAAAAAAAGTGGACCGACACCACCCATCTCCGAACTCGATCTAAGTTGGACCAAATCGTGTACTCCCTTCGAGAGTTGTTTTGCACACCAGCCACACAGACAGACGTACGGATAAATGGACGGACAACCCTGGATCGAACCCTAATATCATCAAATGGAGCACTCCAGCATTTAAATGTGAATAAACCATTTCTATATCATCCCATCGTTATCGGGCTCGTCAAGGAAGTGGACGGATGAAAACAAACTTCAGCAGAAAACAGAAACATCAACAGAAATGTTTCGAAAAGTAAGGAAGCGACTTGATCGAAACACGAGTCGCAGTGGCCGAAAAATGACTCGTGAGTTAAACATATCGCAATATTCCATTCGGCAAATATTGAAAAATGAACTCGGGGTAAAGCCATTGAAATTCCAAAAAATTGCAATAACTTACACCGCAACAGAAAGAAAATATATTCAAAAGAGCTAAAGAGTTGCTTCGCTTGGCCGAAAGTGCTGAACTACCGAATATGGTTTTCTCCGATGAGAAAACATTCGTTGTCCAGCAGTTTATAACAAAAAAAATGATACCGCAGAGCAACATTCGGGCTGCGTGTGATGGTTTCATTAGCTGTTTGAAGATCATAATTCGTGCCAAAGGTGACCAATTCGAACAAATCTAAACTTATTCTAAAATTTTATGATATTTCCATTTTTTTTTTTTTGCTTTCATTCAATAAAATTTAAAAAAAATGTAAAAATTATGGCTTTTGAATTTGTTGTAGTTTTTTTATCTCAACATATATATATATATAGACATTTTTCTTCCGGGGGGTAAAATTCTTAGAAAAAACATCTAGACAATCCTATTAACAAATTTGACTACAATAATCAAAATTCCGAATATCGAGGGTTCAAACTAGACCTGCCTGCAGACAGGTCAGACAGATCTGTGCAAATTTCCAGCTTCATATGTTAATTCGTATTGACTCTAGTGTGATTACAACAGACGGGCGAACAGAGCTAAATCGTCATAGAATCTAAAATTATTATTTCGATGAGTTACAGGCGAAATGACGAACTTAATATACCCTCCATACTATGTATAATGGACATGGAAAAAATAATTTAAAAAATTCCACGTTAAGAGATTGGTTGTTCTTGACCCTTATTTTATAAAAACAATAGATCTATTTGGGGAAGTTATCATAATAAATTTGCCTATGTTTTCCATTCTGAAGGTTCTCCAAAAAATTGTTCATTTTTTTATTAAATTATCGCACTTTATCTAATTTCCTTGAAGATATTTTAAAGGTTAAAAAATCCAACGAAGACCTTTTTGTAATGATTTTTTTCCACTACATATTTTACAGATACACATAAAACATTTCTTTAAAAATCACTTAAAACATTCGTATACCCCGCACATCAATTATTTCGAAATTCCCCCAACACCTCCACCATAAATAACCTCTTCGCTGTGACATTGCATCGACAAACAAAACATACATACAATTAGACAACATAAATTTGAAGATTTCACGTTGTCTTTTGTGGTTGCAATGCAACTTGCTGCCACTTTCTCTCTACCTATCTTTCAATCTTTCCCTCTCTCTCCTCTCTCTTTCCCCTCTTGAGGTTTATATGTGTTAATTGTTGTGCTTTTCAAGCAGCCGGATCAAAGCAAATTGACTCAGCACTTTTGTTGCAATTTAAATTCAATTGAAACTCATATCTCTCGCCTTTATGTGTGTGTGTGTGTGTGTGTGTCGAACAAGTGCATTTGTGTGTGCGTGAGTGTGCGAAATTTAAATATCAAGTACCCAACCAGACTGTATTTGGTGAACGTGACTTATCTCTCTGGAGGGTTTGCCTTGCCTGCTCCGAATATATTCGACATAAAGCAAAGTTGTTCATATCTCAGCTAAATCTAACAGACAATACCATATTCGCATGGGACGGCGTATGAGTTATTCCAACAAGTGCACAAATTATATTCATACTCCAACAGCAGCAGCGGCAGCGCCAACAGCAACAACATCACTCATACGCAATGCATAAAGGTACATTAGAGTTAATTGAAAAATACATTATGAAACAAAGTAGCAGCATGTCTTGATATTATTAAAGCAGCATGCAGGATATATATTGCCAAGGAAACTTAAGTTCGAATTGAAAAGAAAAAAGAAAAGAAATGAGTTATTCTTTTTTCACTACCTCTCTATCTCTCTCTCCCGAATTGAAGAATACAAATGTATTTCTTGAGGAAAGGTGAAGAACAAAAAGTAAAAATATTAATTTTTAATACAAAGTATACTTTATGTACGAGTATGTGTGCATGAAAATGAAATATCTTTAGACCATACTTAATATTAATGGCAGATTGCATTTTCAATATATGAATGTATATGAGTGTTTCAAGGGAAAATAAGTATTTACGTTTTTTTGCGCGTGAAAACAATTGCAGGCGTGTGTGCGTGGTTTTAAATTGTCAAAATATGATTTCAACACAACTTTCACTCGGTTCTAGAAATTTTTATTAAAACTATGAAAATGGCTTCTTCGAAATAGTATACAATTCAAGTAATCTCCATGGTGATCTACGAGTATATGAAAACCCCATTTCATTGTTTGACAATTGAATGGTTCCAGGAATTTGAGAAAATGTTATTTAAATGCAATTGAAATCGCTTAAGTTACAACAGCTTCAAATTCCTAAACTTTACCCACACGTTGACATGACAAAAAATCCTATTAACATATATAAAGCGGGATCTTCTCTAGGAATGTTTTTAAAAACACTGCATAAAATTCAGCGAGTGGACTCGCTTGGCCCAATTTTGGGATATTTTTTCCAACATTTCGCCCTATATTTCAACTGAAGTCAATTGAAGCGGACCCGCCTCTATAGAAAAGAGCTTTAACATAGTCACACAAAAATAATCTAAAGGTTTTAAATCGATCGATCTAGCCGGCCAATTGACCGAATCCCGTACATAAAATAAAATGTTTAACGACTTCACGTCTCAAATGTCTATTGCTCATAGTGCTGTGTGGTATGTGGTACTGCCTTGTTACAACCAATTTAGAAATCATCTTAGTGTAGCTCTCAAAATTCACAGTTACGATTCGCAGCATCGTTGAAAAAGTACATTCCAATTGTAACATGAATAGCAGCAGCAACAACAATACCATAAGAACAAGCAACAATGTCAATGATGAGAACAGCGTCAATTTTCCCAGCATTTGTTGGCCGCGTAACGGACAATTCAACTTTCGTAGATACACAGTTTACCGCATAAGGCAAATGATTCTCAATCACTTAGCAATGCCAGTCACATATAGTGTTCGGTTTGGTTTACAATGGGACAAACTTGCTACTTGCTTGCAGGGGCCTGTCGAAGGATAATTATTGATTTACTGTCCTCCATTCTGTCCTCCAACTAAGAAAATCGTTAGCTGGGAATGCTCTTTGAACTGGCTCTCATTCAGTTGAGTAGCCGGTAATTCATTTATACAGGAGCGTCGGCTCGTTGTTTCACGGGAGTCTTTTGGCTCTTTGTTCGACAGGAGCTTTGGCCGCTGTTCAACAGGAGCTTCGGCTCATTGATCCGGAGGAGTCTTTGGCTCGTTGTTCCACAGAGACCTCGATTTGTAGTCCCACAGGAGCTTCCGTATCATAGCTCAAACATTGATAGTCAATTAGAGGTTGTGATAAACCATAGTGCCACCTAGAATAGATTCCTAGTCATTTTACAGGATCCAAATAGCAAAACCCGAACATACCCGCAGTGAGATGCGAAAGCTGAATGATATAAAACCATCTCAGAAGGCCTGGTCATCTGCACCCGAACATACCTATTGGAAGCAGCCAAAACCGAACAAACCTACGAAGCATCTTCACCCAGGTATCTCTACAGCGAACTTCCGTCGTCGAACGATTAAACCATGAGTCCCAATCCATATCCGAGGAGCTGGTCATCAACATCCCAAACACCTATGTCGTAAACCCTGATTATCTACCACTCGACAGCCCGGCAGCTATTCATTGAAGTTCCCGATTACCGGAACAGTGTTGACATGTTTGTTCGGGATACCGTAGTATTTTGATCAGGCTTAATCCCAATACTCTTGTTTTTATAAAAAACAACGTTTGTTTATTAGTGGAGAACGATGGTAATGTTTACCAGGTGGTAAGGCCGATTACCTTTAAATCGTCACCATTCCGAGCGCCAGCTTCACGACGAACACAAACCTCTTAATTCCTGATCTTCCTCATTTGTTTACATCCGAAGGTCTCCCACGAGTACCCGATAATCATAGTATCATACTGTACTAAATGGTACTAAATTTGGAACAATTTAGGGTGACCGGATAATGCTGGAGTTTTGAATTGTATTGGCGTGTCTTTTAGTTCTAGGTTTGTGATAAAGAAGTGATCTTCGAAATGTGTACTTCAAATGCACGAAAAGTACTAAATAGTACCATATTTGGTGAGTGAATAGTTATAACATCCTGAAATCTGAAAATTACATTATTATTGGTATCTATGCTTGAAATTAGGTGTTGGTTTGGACATGCGTCCTATATTTATACGAAAAGTACTAAATGGCAATAAATTTGGTATTGGGTGAAGGCATAGGGCTGGAATCTTCAAAATCTGGTATCTGGTGGTCCTTTTGTAATTGCGTGCTATAATTGTTCGAACAGTACTAATTGGTACTAGTGTTGGATCACTGTTGGTGTCTAGGATGGAGAGACGTAGATTGCTTTGGATATGTGTACTAAATGTTACTAAATTTGGTACTGGATGAAGGGGAAGAGCTGAAAGTCTGAATTAATTTATTTATCATATGGAGGCCATTGTTAGTATATAGTTCAGTGAGATAGAGGGGGATTTGGCAATACCTACTATGACTAATCGAAAAATTCTGGTACTAAATTTGGTATTGGGTAATGATATATAACTTGAATCCTCAAATTCGATATTGAGGTCTATGTTGGTATCCGGGGGTGTTTTTGCAAATGCGTACGATAATTGTACGAAATTTACTAATTTTGGATAATTTTGGTTGGAGAGATGTTGAAATAATTTTGGACAAAAAAAATGAATGTAGGTCCATTATGCAATGATTTTGCTCAAATCCTCCGCGGTAACCTTCAAAATGAATGATTTTGAAAATTTTTTTTTTGTTTTTTTGTAAAAGGTGACCCTTTTCCCATTATTCTTTCTGAAAAAGACTTGAATAATATATAAAACCACGAAAGTCTGCAAATTTTGAGAAACAAAATGGTCCAATATGAACTTTTGGAATGAATCTAAAATTTTAAGATGGATTTTTTCCCTGAGGATATAGAGCTATATCCGTTCATAGATATTAATAAATCAACCGATCACAATTGATAAAAACAGAATCCAATTTTTTATAACTAGTAGGGGGCTTACAAGCTTGGAACTTTAAATTTATATTTAAAACAAAAAAATACAAATTTACCATATTCCTCCAAACATTTCCCAAAAAAAAAAAAAAAAAAAAAAACGAATCCCCTTCCTCCAAAAAAATTCAACCACACATTCATTCCACAACTTTCAAACCAGCCAACCAACCAACCAACCAACCAACCATTGACATAATCTGCAAATGAGCCATGCAAAACCAATTCCATTGGACGACAACCAAATACAAAAAAAGAGGAAATGCAAAAGTTTAAAAATATCTTTGCAAGGGGTCATGCATATTTTAAATGCGGCGAAATTTGTCGCGAAAACTTATTTAACAGTTTGCAAAATGTTTCTCATTTTTTGTTATTTATTTAAAACATTTTATTCAGTTCTATTTTACGATTCGGCTAAGGACATTCGGTTCGGTTTTCAACTCTCTGCTGATATTTGTGTTACCCGCCATGGGGTTAGCCAAGTTAAAATTGTTGCAGTTAACACGGATTTGCTTCTATAATATTTTTTAAACTGTGCACAACTTGCTATTGGTGATAACGGTTCTTGCTGCTGCTACTGACTGTTGTTGTCGTTGTTGTTTTCTTGGATACATGTAAATTATATTCGTGAATTATTTAAAGTTCTGAAAACACCAGAAATATTATATTATTATCGTCGTGTACCGGGCGCGACTGGGTGTGTGTGTTGGTTGGGTGCTTAGATTGTTCCAGCATGGCTCGGCATGATATTTGTGTTGTTGTTGTTTGTTGGTTACTGTGTAACCATTTCCTGTATATATTGTTATTGGTGTTGTTGTTGTAATAATAATTTTGTGTTTATTTTCGACTGCATTATGAAATTTTCAAATGTTGTGAACATTACCGTTTGTACGTGTGTGCGTGTGTGTAGTCAAGTCAGTCTACTGTTGATGATTGTTGGCGGTATTGTGTAAATCTTTATGTCGGTCTGTGTGTCTGTCTGTCGGGGCTGTATGCATTTATGATGGCTCATGTTGAGGTTTTCGTTCCACAAAAAGCCAGTGAAAATATAAAAATATACATTAAATATTAATATTTAATCCAAATGACATTCATTCATACCCTTAAACCACTTGGTCACATATGACAAGGATAATATGGCAGGTGGGGGAGGGGTGCAATGAAGTTATAGTATATGCAATAAAGGGCCTTAATAAGGTGGATTAAATTCGTTATATAGTTGCATGTGATCAAAAGCATCAATTGAATAGCATATTTTGTCCAATGGAAACGACTACGAGAATTCTGGAAGTCTTTGTATGGTTAGAGGATTCTTTTACCACATCGAGGTAAGTGGAGCTCGATTCCGTAGTTATCGCCTCAGAAGAACTCAGATGGCCGTCCCCGAAGAATTATTTTGGATGCTGTCGGCTCACAGACAATCGGTCGAATTTCTGGGGGATTGACCGATTAATTCTTTTGTGGAAGCTGCGAACGTGTCGGACTAATTAGTGTATTGGTCGTACCAAAGTTATTGGTCTCCTCGTTTTCACAACAGATAGCTTTCAGGCTTTTTTTTAAAGAGTGACACTGCCGAAGTGCAACCTTTTGGGATCCTCTTCTCCTAGAAAGAATTTCTTCCCCAGACAGCCATTGACTTTCGCTGATTTTATCTGCCGGCTCAGCTTTGTCAATGACCTCTTCACAGAGGTAGTCCGGGTAAATTGTTTGGGATTATTTCCTTTATCGTCTGGATTGGCTTGCAGATTGTGATTTGAAGGTTTTACTTACTGGAACCTACATGGTCAAAATCGGCTTGCTAACTGACGGGGTTCAAACAGCAGATTGCGGCAAGAAGGCTTGCACAGCCGTTGATTTCTTAGCCTCGGGGTGTGGTTTCTCTAATCTAGCGCTTTTCCGCTATCGGTATGAAAGTGAGAGCTGTCTTTCCATCCGCAGGTACATCGTTGACCGCCACGGAGTCCTCCTCAGAACGGTAACCCACAGTTGGTCTGTTCTTCTTAAAGAGGTCAGTAGGTGGGAGCATCTTGATCGCGACAACTTTTTGGCAGTTGTGGATAATTCTTCTCAAACTTCCGTAATACCTAAAGGCTCATATTGGTCAAGATTTTTTAATTCTCCGTTGTCTGGGATAGTTCTCGGACTTTTTGTAATATTTAGAATGTAACCTCACATGAGCTTCATGTGGTTTCCTGGTTGCGGTTTATCTTTTTTTTTGACGAAGGGTCAAGCTCTTTATCAGATAAAGGAGCGCCGTTCCCAAAACCAGAGAGATCACTCTCCTGACTGAGACACAATGCGTAAGTTCTTTTAAAAGGGCAGACAATAGCTAACTTTGTTGATGAATACTGTCACGTCACGGTACGTCGTCCCCTCAAAATCATGTTCTGCACTCAAATCGTGTTCTTTGCCTTATTCGATGTCTCTTCTTCGATGTCCCCCCTTCCAAAGACATTTGGTTATGGTTTGATTTTTTTATAGTTATTGTTCTCTCTATAAGGTATTTAAACGGTGGTAAAGACGAGACATAGCCTCCATACCATGGTGAGGACTTTGCAGCTAAGCTTGTTACTCACTGTGGCAATCATTTGAATACAGTCGGTACTACAAACCAAGGCATACTTATGGGCACGGTTTATGTAACACCCTAGCGCTAGGAAGTATGTAAAATCGATAGATAAGTTAATTACAGGCACCAGAAGTTTCGCCTCGTCGAGACAAACGATAACGGACACTCGGATGTTTGGCCTGAGCCATTTTCCCCTGGAAATCGTTGAGCTGTCCACATATATATTTTGGGCTTTCCAAGCCAATAACGCCTCCGATAACACTCAGCAATGCTTCCGCCAACGGCGTACCTGAAAATCATACCTTTTCGGATATTTTTTGAGTCGAGTTGACTGACATTTTACCCCATTGCGTTTTTATATTGTGAACTATTCGGATGATATCATGTCCTTTACAACCCAATTATAGCCCCTGTTGTTGGGCCGAACAAATTGAGGCCTTCAAAACTTTTCCATTTTAACCAGGAGCTTTGTCGCAAGGGGATGAGACGGTATTGGTTTTGGCTTATTTTTGCAAAGCATTTGTATTATACATAAAGTTTATATTCCACAATTATATACAACAAGTTCGATATACAGATGGAGTAAAATAAAGGTAAAATTGTTCAAGAAAACATTACTTACCATTTTTATGTAGAAAGAATATTTTATGTTACTTATTCGGCGATAAATAATATTTTTTCATTCTATGTTTTGAAAATTCCAAACTCTTTATTAATGAATAAATCTTTGTCCTGTGTGACTCGAATTATTTATCTTTGTACCTCATTTTAACACTTTTTGTATCTGTGTAACTTTGTAGTAGAGGGTGACTCGGTTGTGCGTACGTTTTGTTGCGGCCACACAGGTACACATGTACACTTAAGCTTTGATGGTATTATCTCAGTGTGCAAGTACATTCACACATGACACTGCCAGAGAGTATATTTAGCAGATTGGAGCAGAAAAAAAAAGAATTGGCTTAAATTATATGAGAAACCACATTGTCATAAAGGGTCAAATTACAATGTTTTTAATGTCTGTGCAAGTACACATCATACAGTGCTTCTACACACACACACAAACACCTACACACTCGCATACAAATACTGTTTTTATGACTTTATTAATGTCTATACGTTTTGACTACACAAAGATCGGTATATAAAAGTGGGTAAAGAGCAGGTGGGTTTGTTCACATATATAACTCAGAAAAATTATAATGAATAAAAATAAAAAAAATGGATTTTTAAATGATTTTAATTTTTGTTTTTAAGGCAAAGAAGGAAATGCCTGATTTTATTTTCGGAAATAAAGTGTTTCCGATAAGAGCTGCTCACCATCGACCGAAAGAATGTTTGACCGTAGTAAAACGACTAGTTTTATTTAGATTCGATGTACTCTGCAAATTGACAGTGATATGAGGAAGAGTTCAATCGCGTCCCACCTGGAAATATTTCTCATTTCATCTAGTGTTGAGTGCTTGATTTATTCACTGACGAACTGAAAAACTGAGTAATTGATCAATGCCCAGATGAAGCGACTGAAGTTAGAGTTTGCAAATTTTGGATATGGGCAAAGGTGTGTAACAAGGTGTGTATTTTTCCAAATTCATTCTATAAGAGAACGAAAAGTACAAAAAAGGTTCTAATTACAGTACCTTTAATGTTGAGCGATTAGGTTAGTCTTAAGCTTTGAACGTAATAATATGATAAACAAAAAGTAAAAAAGCTGTAAGATCGGACGGGACGAACTTTGAATGCCCTCCACCATTTGGAACGAATTTTAATTTTTAAAAAAATAAAATCCATTAAGAATTCTGTTAAAATCTTAAAAATACCAAATGTAGCCGCCATATTAGGGTCGAAATGACGAAGTGGACCTGCATAGCCAACGAAATTGAAAAAAAATCAGTGAATAATATATACCAAATATCGGGAGGTACCGTTAAATGAGGGCCATGGCCCATTTTCAATACCAAAAGTCCTGCAGACATAATATATGTTGGAGTAAAATTTTATCAATATACTTTAATTCGTTCGGAAGCTAGAGTGATTTCCACAGACGGACGGACATCGCTAAATCGACATAGAATTTTATGCTGATGCATGTGGCTCTATTTTGAAGATTTAATTTAGTTTTTTTCGGGTAGAAATAGCAAAGTAAACAAGTAAGCAAAGGCTACAGTCGAGCGGGGCCGACCGTTGAATACCCTACAACACTATAATAAACGATATAGTTTATATAGGCGAGATACACGAAAGAATTCCACAAGATATTGTGACAAATAATAAAAGAAAACCATCAGGTTTCGTTCTCTAATTTTCGAATAATAGCAACTTTAACTAATTTGCTCATTTCCCATTTATTGGCAGATGCTGCACGTAAATGGTTTTCCTATATCTGGAACCAATATTTCCCAAAGACCTATTATCTCTCAGAAGTGGCAAAAGATTAACATTTATTATTGGTTTTTGGCTGAAACGCCTCTATATGAGATACAGACATTCGACTATATTCTTCAACAGAATCAGCGTCAACGAAATAGTCAGAAGTGCGTCTTTCCTGTATTTGTGAATTTTCCAAAAAGTCTCTGGAATGGACATTTTCGTATTTTGTCTACAAAAGTTGGCAAACTATTTCATCACACTGTTTGGCTTTTGCAATGTCCGGTAACACCCATTCAAATGTGCGTGAGGATCGGGCGATAATTACGGCCTGCTGACAATTTTGCAGTTTTGTTGGTCCATTTCAACCCCTAAATATATGGCGATCATCTCCAAAAAGAGTAGGCTTCTATTCTGACCCTCATCTTATCACCATGCAAAATTTCGTAAGGATCGGGCCATAAATGCGATCTGTATATGATATCCTAACTACTTAGTTTTGTTAGCTGTAGAAATATTACCAAATGTTTGATTCAAAATTAAAATATGCCAAAAATATGACAAAATTGAAAAAATATGAGAAAATTTAAAAAAATCAATATTTTCATCTTTAGAGAGATATTTTTATGCGATTTTTTTTAGAAGTTTTTTCTTTCCTGCCAAGAGGCCATTCTGAATTAATGAGAACTGTCGAAATCAGTTCAGCCGTTCTCGACATATATGAGATCTTTCAAGCATATCTTCTTTGATAGACATATATATCGCACATATTTTGCTATATATTCGATTTTTTGGATCTTACCATCAATGTAAAGATCAGAAGTAACCTTGTCATGGCTTTGAGATTTCGCCGGGATTTAAAATATTCGCGGTTTAATGAAAAATTTTAAATTTTTTCAACAAAAAAGATATGGCCTATTTTGCCCGCTAAATATTATCCGATGACCACCCAAATTGGTAGGCTTCTTCCCCGCCCTAAACTCTAGCTACATGCGAAATTCCGCGTCGATTGGTCAATAATTGCGATCTGTATAGCTATTGCAAAATCCGACATTTTTTCAGTATTTGGTCCATTTCAACCCCTAAACATTTGGCGATCATCTCCAAAAGAAATAGGGTTCTATTCTGACCCTAGCCCCACCTCCATTCTAAATTTCGTGAAGATCGGGCCATAATTGCGACCTGTAGAGTGATTACAAATTAACATGGACAGACGGACGGACGGACATACATAGCTAGATCGACTCAGCTCGGCGAGCTAGGGAGATCCATATATACTTTCCTATGTGGGAAATCAATATTTCGTGGTGTTACATAATTTTTGGCCCAATCAAACTTATAATACCCCCAACACATAGTGTTGTAGGGTATAAAAAGAGCTAATTTTGTAACTTTGAAACCCTATGTCTCTGGATCCTCCACAATAAGTAAATGATGTTGATTGGGATACAAAAACCTTCTTCGGTAAAAAATCCCATATTTTCTACAAAACCACAGTTAACCCTTAACAAAATTCATAATTCCAGTCCTATTACTTATTATACCCTACAACACTATGTGTTGGGGGTATTATAAGTTTGATTGGGCCAAAAATTATGTAACACCTCAAAATATTGATTTCCCACATAGGAAAGTATATATGGATCTTCCTATCTCGCCGAGCTGAGTCGATCTAGCTATGTATGTCCGTCCGTCCATCTGTCCATGTTAATTTGTAATCACTCTACAGGTCGCAATTATGGTACGATCTTCACGAAATTTAAAATGGAGGTGGGGCTAGGGTCAGAATAGAACCCTATTTCTTTTGGTGATGATCGCATAATATTTAGGGGTTGAAATGGACCAAAAACTGAAAAAATTCCTGATTTTGGACTTGCTCTACAGGTCGCAATTATAGACCAATCGACGCGGAATTTCGCATGTAGCTAAAGTTTAGGGCTGGCAAGAAGCCTACCCATTTGGGTGCTCATAGGATAATATTTAGCGGGTAAAATAGACCATATCTTTTTTGTTGAAAAAATTCAAAATTTTTCATTAACCGCGAATATTTTAAATCCCGGCGAAATCACAAAGCCATGACAAGGTTACTTCTGATCTTTACATTGATGTTAACATCCAACAAATGGGATATATAGCAAAATATGTGCGATATATACGTTTATCAAAGAAGATATGCTTGAAAAATCTCTTATATGTCGAGAACGGCTGAACTGATTTCCACAGTTCTCATTAATTCAGAATGGCCTCTTGGCAGGAAAGTAAAAACGTCTAAAAAAAAATCGCATAAAAATATCTCTTTAAAGATGAAAATATTGATTTTGTAAAATTTTCTCCTATTTTTTCAATTTTGTCATATTTTTGGCATACTTATTGTGGAGGATCCAGAGACATAGGGTTTCAAAGTTACAAAATTAGCTCTTTTTATACCCTACAACACTATGTGTTGGGGGTATTATAAGTTTGATTGGGCCAAAAATTATGTAACACCACGAAATATTGATTTCCCACATAGGAAAGTATATATGGATCTCCCTAGCTCGCCGAGCTGAGTCGATCTAGCTATGTATGTCCGTCCGTCCGTCTGTCCGTCTGTCCATGTTAATTTGTAATCACTCTACAGGTCGCAATTATGGCCCGATCTTCACGAAATTTAGAATGGAGGTGGGGCTAGGGTCAGAATAGAACCCTATTTCTTTTGGAGATGATCGCCAAATGTTTAGGGGTTGAAATGGACCAAATACTGAAAAAATGTCGGATTTTGCAATAGCTGTACAGATCGCAATTATTGACCAATCGACGCGGAATTTCGCATGTAGCTAGAGTTTAGGGCGGGGAAGAAGCCTACCAATTTGGGTGGTCATCGGATAATATTTAGCGGGCAAAATAGGCCATATCTTTTTTGTTGAAAAAATTTAAAATTTTTCATTAAACCGCTAATATTTTAAATCCCGGCGAAATCTCAAAGCCATGACAAGGTTACTTCTGATCTTTACATTGATGGTAAGATCCAAAAAATCGAATATATAGCAAAATATGTGCGATATATATGTCTATCAAAGAAGATATGCTTGAAAGATCTCATATATGTCGAGAACGGCTGAACTGATTTCGACAGTTCTCATTAATTCAGAATGGCCTCTTGGCAGGAAAGAAAAAACTTCTAAAAAAATCGCATAAAAATATCTCTCTAAAGATGAAAATATTGATTTTTTTAAATTTTCTCATATTTTTTCAATTTTGTCATATTTTTGGCATATTTTAATTTTGAATCAAACATTTGGTAATATTTCTACAGCTAACAAAACTAAGTAGTTAGGATATCATATACAGATCGCATTTATGGCCCGATCCTTACGAAATTTTGCATGGTGATAAGATGAGGGTCAGAATAGAAGCCTACTCTTTTTGGAGATGATCGCCATATATTTAGGGGTTGAAATGGACCAACAAAACTGCAAAATTGTCAGCAGGCCGTAATTATCGCCCGATCCTCACGCACATTTGAATGGGTGTTACCGGACATTGCAAAAGCCAAACAGTGTGATGAAATAGTTTGCCAACTTTTGTAGACAAAATACGAAAATGTCCATTCCAGAGACTTTTTGGAAAATTCACAAATACAGGAAAGACGCACTTCTGACTATTTCGTTGACGCTGATTCTGTTGAAGAATATAGTCGAATGTCTGTATCTCATATAGAGGCGTTTCAGCCAAAAACCAATAATAAATGTTAATCTTTTGCCACTTCTGAGAGATAATAGGTCTTTGGGAAATATTGGTTCCAGATATAGGAAAACCATTTACGTGCAGCATCTGCCAATAAATGGGAAATGAGCAAATTAGTTAAAGTTGCTATTATTCGAAAATTAGAGAACGAAACCTGATGGTTTTCTTTTATTATTTGTCACAATATCTTGTGGAATTCTTTCGTGTATCTCGCCTATATAAACTATATCGTTTATTATAGTGTTGTAGGGTATTCAACGGTCGGCCCCGCTCGACTGTAGCCTTTGCTTACTTGTTTCATTTTGAATTAAACATTTGGTAATATTTCTACAACTAGCAAAACTAAGTAGGATATCAGGATAGGATATCAGGATATCATATACGGATCGCATTATGGCCCGATCCTTACGAAATTATGCATGGAGATAAGATGAGGGTCAAAATAAAAGCCTATTCTTTTTGGAGATGATCGCCATATATTTAGGGGTTGAAATGGACCAAAAAACTGCAAAATTGTCAGTAGGTCGTAATTATGGGGGTTACCGGACATTGCAAAAGCCAAGCAGTTTTGGTTGGCCATCCAAAAATATTCAATGTGTGAAGGAGTTTGCCAACTTTTATAGACAAAATACGAAAATGTCCATTCCAGTGACTTTTTGGAGAATTCACAAGTACAGGAAAGACGCACTTCTGACAATTTCGTTAACGCTGATTTCGTTGAAGAATATAGTCAAATGTCTGTATTCCATATAGATGCGTTTCAGTCAAAAATATTGGTTCCAGATCTAGGAAGACCATTTACGTGCAACATCTACCAATAAATTGGAAATGAGCAAATTCGTTTAAGTTGCTATTATTCGAAAATTAGAGAACGAAACCTGATGGTTTTCTTTTATTATTTGTCACAATATCTTGTGGAATTCTTTCGAGTATCTCGCCTATATTAACTGTATCGTTTATTATAGTGTTGTGGGGTATTCAACGGTCGGCCACGCTCGACTGTAGCCTTTGCTTACTTGTTTTTTTACTAAATTTAGTACCATTTTGTACTTTTCGTGGTCTATAAAGTACACATTTAAAAAAAAACGAATTACCCAAATTTTACACACCCACAGTGATCATTATAACAAAACTCGTAATTTCAGCTCTTTTCCTACACTCTGTACTAAATTTAATACCATATGGCACTTTTCATGAAGTTACATTTTGCATATTTGAATTCATCCCCTTTCAAAACGACATACACCCACAGCGATTCTAATATCAAAATGCTCAATTCTCGCAATTTGTGCTAAATTTAGTGCCATATAGCAAATTTGGAAATTTGATATCATAAAGTCGGTACCTCCCGACTATTGTAGTGATCCACTTTCTGACAAAATTTCCCATATGATGGTAAAGACCGATTCTTGTAAAAAGTATTTAGTATTTGCAAATACTGAAATGTCAATCGGAAGACCCTACCTCCAAATTTTATGAAAGGACAACCAATTTTTCTTTTAATAAAACCCACTCTAATGTTTGAGCACCATACCAAATTGTCCGCAAGCGAATTTGTATTTGAGTTTTACGCAAAAGTTACTCTGGTTAGGATTATCAGTGTTGCCAATTCCCATTTGGTTGATTTTACGAATATTTTAATGATGTATTCATTATGATTTGAAGCCCGAATGGCAGTATGGGCTTACAGTAGTAACCTAAACCGGATATAAAATAATATGTCCAAAAAAATATATTAAAGTACATATGTGAAAGGCTGATGTTTTTAGAAGTGGTGGTGGAGGTGGGTGTGCACCAGTAAAGGTAAATAAATTGTATTAAAATAAACGACAAAGTCATATAACAACTTTTTTTGCATATTACTAATATGTGTAAGCTATACAATACATTTCGTTGTTTTAAACAATAAATCATAATTTATTACAAAAAGAATCATAAACCTCAAATATATTTCCTATATCTGTAACCAAATCTAAAAACAATTATATTTCCTCTCATTTGCCATAATTTGGCAACCACACAAACATTTTTTCACACACACACACAAACCCTTACAAACACACATGGACAATGCATTTATGGTATATAATAAATTAACACTTAATGTAATATTCAAATCAAACAAAGAGTCCGTTTGCCGTTCGCCTGAAAAGAGAGAGAGTTTGGTACTCTTTTTTTGTTGTTTTGTGTTTGAATTAGTTTTTCCCCCAGCTCGAAATCATTTAAATATTTAAAACAATTTGAATTGTTAATTACCAGTTACTATTGCAGCTCAGCACAGCAGGCAAGCAGAAGCAGCAGTGTTCAGAAAATTTTAAAATAAAATTAAATTGATGCATATTAGAGAAGTTTGTAAAAAAAAGTTTTCTTTTTTTTTTGCAAATGGAGTGCATATGGACTGAAAGAGAAGAGAACACAAGTTGTTTCCACACAACGCCGGAAGATATGTTTGAAAGTTATTAAGCCAAGTTGGAAACGAATAAAACAAAGCTCCAAAAATAAATAAGTTGTCAAATAATGAGAAAATGTTGATAGTTAGAAAAGGAATATGTAGCTTGAAATAATTATTTCTATTTCAGCATAGTAGGATAGTTTTGAATTTTAAAATAAAATGTAAAACAAGGATTCAGTGTTTTATAAAAGAAAGATTTTGAAAATCTGTAGTAAAGCAACAAGCAACTAAGCCTCCAGTTGAACTACCAAGCCAAGGATTTGAGCAAACCATTCAATTCTAAAAGCTTATAGTAGGCACTGCATGGATTTTTCAGAGATTATCGGAGCTAAAAATATCGATTTATATAGCACGTTACGAGGGACTATATAAAACATAAAATACAGGAATATATTCAAGTCTAAAATTGATCTATTAGAGTGGGTTCAGGTACCATCACACTTGCTTTTGTTTGATTTTTTAGGGAATATCGAATATCATAGACTTTTATATTAGATAAAAAAAACTGCAACAAATTTCAAACTGCTGTAATAAAGCCAATTGTCCGACAGCTGTCAAAATTATTCCAGTGACAGCTCATTATATTGTTTGCAAGCGTACCAAAACATTTTGGTGAGAATTTTCCAGAAAAAAGTTATTCGTGATGGAATTCAAGCTTGATAGTGTGATTTCTTTGTATTTGGCGGGAAAACCACAAGTGTTTATTGTAGGAGCACTCCAGCATTTCAATGTGAATAAATCTTTCGTGTCTCGTACCATCGCTCATTACCGTGATACTGGTAGCATAGCCCGACGTAAAGGAAGAGGACGGAAGAAAACAGCAACATCAGCAGAAATGGTTCGAAAAATAAAGTAGCGACTTAAACGAAAACCCGCATCGAAGTGGCCGAAAAATGTCTCGTGAGCTGAACATATCGCAATATTCCACTCGGCAAATATTGAAAAACGAGCTCGGGGTAAAGCCACTGAAATTCCAAAAGTGCAAGAAATTACACCGAAAGAAAATAGAATCAAAAGAGCTAACGATTTGCTTCGCTTGGCCGAGAGTGGTGAACTGCCAAATTTGGTTTTCTCCGATGAGAAAACATTCGTTGTCCAGCAGTTTGTTCGTTGTCCAGCAAATAAAATAATCGTGTTTACTTGCCAAAGAGGTTAGGTAAAAATATGCACTTTCGGTTGCCCACCAGAACTCAAGCGCCGACCATGGTGATGGTGTGGGCCGCCATAACAGCCGATGGTCACTCTCCGCTCGTATTAATCAATCGTGGCATCAGAATAAATGCCGAATATTATCGCCAAAATATTCTGGAGGGTGTATTAAAGCATTGGGCACGCAAACACTTTGGCCGCAGACCTTGGACATACCAAAAGGACTCTGCACGCGCCACTTGAGAATGGTTACAAAATGGATTCCCCGCTTCATTTCCAGCGCACAATGGCCACCAAAATCTCCGGATACCAATCCGTTGGACTATTGTGTCTGGAGTATTTTGGAAAGCAAGGTTGGCACTAGAACATACTATAGTGTCGATTACCTCAAGCAAGCGCTTCGCCGGGAATAGGCCAAAATAAAGCAGAGCAACATTCGGGCAGCATGTGACGGTTTCATTGGCCATTATTCGTGCCAAAGGTGACCACTTCGAACAAATCTAAACTCATTCTAAGATTTGATGCTATTTCCGACATTTTTTGAAAAAAAAAATGTAAAAGTTATAGCGTTTGACTTTGTTGTAGTTTTTTTTATCTCACCCTGTATATGTGGATTTCTAAAGCATAGCTATAGGGATCAACAAGGATATAAACGTTGATTTCTAAGGCATATTTCTAAGCACTAACAGGGATATAAACGTGGATTTCAAAAACATATTTTTAGAGACTAACGTGGATATAATGTGGATTTCTTAAGCATATTTTTTGGAGTTTACAACCTCATAATCTTGTATTTCTAAAGCATATTTTTTGGAACTATTGGGGATAGAATCGTGAATTTCTAGAACATATTTTTAGGGACTAACAAGGAATTAAACTTGGATTTCTAAAGCCTATTTTTAAGTATTAAAATCAGGTCTACTAATCAGAGCTATTGACATATATTTCAGGGATGATCAAAGCAAATGACATGAAACTTAAAAATATATTTTCAGATATGATCTAAGTTCTTAATGTGGATCTTTGGAGTATAATTTGAGATAACCTCTTTTTCAAGGAATAAAATATATTTCCACAAATAATATAGATGTATAAATAATAATTAAGAATATGTTTTGCAGGGTTTTCGAAACTAAAATAATAATTTCTTAAAAATTAAAAAGTCAAGGCTACCAAGCAGTATTTCTTATTTTGTGTAAAAGGAGTATCATATCAAAACATTTATGACATTCAAAACAATATGCGCACCCTACAAGGTGGTACTTTTCCAGCTAATATTAATTAGGGACCAATTTTGTTATAATTGTATTTCCGATTTTAGAAATCAAGTAGCATTGGAATTTAACTTTAAAGGAACAAACTATTTCGTGAATTTCAAAATTCTATTTTATAAGCAACAAACATCAATTGTTCCCACCCATGTACCCAACATTGTAATAACAGCACACCGACAACCACTTGGACATTGTGATTTTCAAAATTGCCTAAAACTCTAGTGCAGCAATATCCGAATGGAACGGGAAGTGAACGAAAAGGCGAATTTCTAAAATAACAAAATCGACGCTGGAACAATAGTTAAATTGACATGCAACTTCAATAGGCCGAAAAAACATGGAGGAAATATTAAAACCGAAAAAACAATGACAAAATCGCGCAGCAAAAAACCCAACAACCTTAACACAATCGCTGACAAATGTTGCACCTATACGCACCAACAACAAAAATGATGGTAAACTGCCCCAAGTATTTTCAGAACTTTGAACATCCAACACACAGACACACACATTCTTACTTTTTGATCGGTACACGATGTGAACAGGTGAAAAGGAGAAGAGTCAACACAACACCTGGTGTCATGAAAAGGGTTTGATATCGGCGAAAACAAATCTAGAAACCCTTTTTTTGTTCAGACCAAAAACATGCCCACTAACTCAGGGCTTTTCGGACGTTACGGGAGGTGAATGGTAAAAGTGTAAATTTTTGTGTGCTGATGCACACGCATACACACACACTCACCCACATATGAAGTGGAAAACATTTTTCAAATATATTTCAAATTTTTTGTCTGTTTAACGGGGTGTATTTGTTCTTTGCAAAGTTCCATAACATCGAAGCTTTGTTGTTAATGTTTGTGTTGCGATTTGAGCTGTTCACACACACGCACACAAACTCAAACAGATTCCAATGGCAGCAATGTCCACTATAACCAAAGGCGTAGAGAGAGAGAGAGAAAAAACAACAGCAAAAAACTGGCAATAGGATATTATAAAATGCTAGTGGGATTTTTAATAAAGGAATGCAATAAAAATTGCGTTCATACCTACAAACGAAGCAAAGCAAAGCAAAAAAAAAAAACTAAAATAACAGAGCGTGGATATGGCATTCGCATACGTACGTTTGTTTGTATGCTGAAAGGGTGTTTGCCTTAGGTGGTCGGTCACAAACATATCCACAAAGGCAAAACAAACAACAACAGCAGCACGAACAACAACAACGAGAACAAAAATCTACATTGAAAATCCTTTATTTTCATTTGGTTGCTTTCAAAACGTAAAGGTCTTTTTTATGGCGACCGTTTTTTTAAAGCATTTGCCCAGACAACTAGAGTGAGAGTAATTTGTCAAATACCCACAGAATATAGAACCTCACAGAGAGAGAGAGACACCCACACCCACACATACAGAAAAGGCGTTAAACGGAATGAGACGTATTTGGTTTTACGTTTGATTTATAAAATTGAGATTTGAAAAGTTTCCAATGGTTGGCTTGTGGAGGCTATGTTTTGGAAGATCCAATGAAATGTCACGTTTTGTGCAAATACAGCCAGCAACTCACTCGACTTTATTACATGTAAACTAGAAGCCTGATAAGTAAGGAACTCAAGCCATCAGTACTATCTACACCCACATTAATGCATACCGATCAGCATGCACTGATGCATATGCCAAATGCACACTTTCTTCGGTTATCGCCAAAAAAATGTCATACTCTTTATACTAGATTTTTCCTTCCGATTTTCACACCTCGAAATATGTAGCAGAAATCGTATAAAGTATATATTCAAGATCAGAAATTATTCAAGATTAAAAATTATGTAACTCCTCGAAATTTTCGTTTCCCACATAGGAAAGTATATATGGATCTCCCTATCTCGCCGAGCTAAGTCGATCTAGCTATGTATGTCCGTCCGTCAGTCCGTCTGTCCATATAAAATTTTAATCACTCTACAGGTCGCAATTATGGCCCGATCTTCACGAAATAGAAAACTGAGAATAGAAAACTGAAAATTTTCCTGATTTTGCAGTCGCTCTACAGGTCGCAATTACAGACCAAACGACGCGGAAGTTAGCATGGGGCTAGAGCATAGGGCTGGGCAGAAGCCTTCCATTGGCTAATATTTAGTGGGTAGAATAGACCATAACATTTGTGTTAAATAAAAGTCAAATTTTCCATTAAACCGCGAATATTTTTAATTCCTTGCGAAATTACAAATAGACGAACAGGTCAATTCTGACCGTAACGTAGATACCGATAGTAAATATATCCGAAATATATAGCGAAGTATATACAATGTGTATATACAAAGGAAGGGGATGTTGGCTAGAATGTTTATATCTCAAGAATGGCTGGACCGCTTCTGACAAATTTTGTCAATTCAGAATACCTTCTTGGCATAAAAGTATAAAATCTAAAAAAAACTCGCATAAAAGATGCCAATAAAGCAAGCCAGTCGACACGCCAGAGAAGACAGTTTAGGACAGGGAAGAATTCTAGCATTTTGGATGACCGTTGGTTTATAGTTAGCTGTCAAATGGATCACAACAACTATCAGCACGGCGGCGTGCGTAAATATTTGGCAAATGTCCCTGGTCAAAATGCTAAGGGTAATATCTGAGCAGTGTTTCGTGACATAATTTCAAAAGCGAAATCTTCCAAAATTTATTTGGACATAAGCGGGCTTCTAACATATTGTAGTGTTGTAGGGTGTCACATGATCGGCCCCGCAAGACTATAGCCTTTGATTGCCTTTTTTAATTTTATTGAATGAAAGCAAAAAATGTCGGAAATAGCATCAAATTTCAGAATAAATTTAGAATACGACCAATGAAACCATCACACGCTGCTCGAATGTTGCTCTGCGGTATTTTGGCCTATTCTCATGGAAGCGCTAACTTGAGGTAATCAACACTTTGGTATTTTTTGGTGCCAAACTTGCTTTCCAAAATACTCCAGACACAATAGTCGAACGGATTGGTATCCGTAGATTTTGGTGGCCATTGTGCGCTGGAAATGAAGCGGGGAACCTCATTTTGTAACCATTCTTGAGTGGCGCGTGCTGAGTCCTGTTGGAGTGTCCAAGGTCTGCGGCCAAAATGTTAGCGTGCCCAAGGCTTTTATACACCATCCAGAATATTTTCGTCATAATATTTGGCAGTCGTTTAATACGAGCGTAGAGAGACCATCGGCTCTTATGGCGGCCCACACCATAACCATGGCCATGACGCTTGAGTTCTGGTGTCCAACCGAAAGTGCACATTTTCAGCTGACCTCTTTGAGAAGTAAAAACGATCATTTTACTTGTTTACAAACTGCTGGACAACGAATATTTTCTCATCGGAGACGGAGAAAACCAAATTCGTCAGTTCACCACTTTCGGCCAAGCGAAGCAACTCCTTAGCTCTTTTGAGTCTATTTTCCTTTTGTTGCGGTGTAAGTTCTTGCACTTTTTGGAATTTCAATGGCTTTACCCCGAGCTCATTTTCAATATTTGCCGAATGGAATATTGCGACATGTTCAGCTCACGAGTAATTTTTCGGCCAATGCGACGAGGGTTTCGATCAAGTCGCTTCTTTGCTTTTCGAACCATTTCTGCGGATGTTGCTGTTTTCTTCCGTCCTTGACGTCGAGCTACGCTACCAGTATCAAGGTAACGAGCGATGGTACGAGACACAAAAGTTGTATCCAAATTTAATTGCTGGAGTGCTCTAACGATAGCCACTTGTGGTTTTTTTTTCAGCCAAATATGAAGAAAACACACTATCACGCTTAAATTTCATCACGAATAAAAAAATTGAAAAATTCTCACCAAAATGCCTTTGTACGCTTGTAAACAATATAATGAGCTGTCACTGAAACAATTTTAACAGCTGTCGGACGAGTGGCTTAGAAATGACAGCAGTCTGAATTTGGTTGCAGTTTTTTCATCTCACCCTGTATATATTTCCAGCCTGGTATACGAATGAATATTTAAGGATATTTTCCTACGGATATCTCTGGATTTTCAACGATTTTTTCCCTCAAAGAAGAACTTTCACATTTTTTGTTGTTTATATTCTGAAACCCAAATCAAAGTTCGTGAAGCCCTCAGTGGCATTTGAAAAAAGCTCATTAGTTAAGCCATCATAATTTATTTGTTCAATGTGACCCTCAAATTAACCTTCGAAACAAATTCAGTCACATTACCGTTAGCGTCAGCTATATTCTAATGTCCATCGTTTCGTTTCGTTGCGGTGGACAGGCCAGAAGATAACAACTAACGGCCACCCACAGAGAGAAAACAGATGGAAGCCAGCATAATGTGATATTGCACATGCCTTCGAGAAGACAATGAATAACCAAACAAAACAAGAGAAAAAAAATTGGAGAAGAAAAAAATAAAGAATGACAAAAAGCAAGAAACCAAAGCAAAATCAAGCGTGCTTCAATATCAGCAACAACAACAACAGGGGCAGCAATCATACGCAGTAGTTGTCATACCTTCAATTTACACGCAATTTAAGAGTTCTCCTTGCTGCTTTTGTGTGCCCCCCTTCCCACAACCAATAAAGAGGGAAACGGAAAAGGGACTTATTAAGAGACTGGTTTTTTCTTTCGATTTTCTGCTTTGCTTTGCTCATTCTGGCCATTCGGCTCTATTATAAATGCTATGGATGTTAATAATGCAAGAAATTCTTTTATTTTTCTGCCGGTTTCAATATGAACCAACCAGCCAACCGACGGATGAATGAACCAGTGTGGACAGGTTGCGAAGCTGAGGGTGTATCATGTGAAAAGTGTGTCATCCCTCCCCCCGTCCATTCTCGGTGAAATAAATTCTCATTGACCTTCGATGTATTGCAACAAATCGAGACAATTGAAATTCATTGTATTCTTCTGTTTTCCAACTTTGTCTATAAACTGGTGGTGGTTGGTGGTGGTCTTTTTGCTGATTTTGCCCTGGCTTTTGTCGATTGACCCTTTTTTCCAGGGGAGCTAAGTGTGGTTAAAGGGAAAGGGGGGCAGCGTTGGGGGAAATGGCTTTATTATATTGCTAAAGTGTCTTTATATCCTGTCTCTATTTCTTTGATATTCTTCAGAGGGGAAGTGTGGAGGGGAAGGGGAAGGGGAGTTCTTCCTTTTGTTTGTAGAAAAATGATTTATTTTTTGTGTTCGCATTTTTTTTCTTGCTTTCTTTCACGAAATCTTTTCGCAGGAGCTTCTTGCCCTAGTTATGAAATATCTGATTGTTGTTGCTGTTTTTTATTGTCGTTGGCCAATGTCTGTGGGCGCTGTAACCGGAGATATAGATAATGGCCTATAAAAGCCATAAAAATGTTCTGAGCTCTTGTAATATGTTAAGAAGAAATATTTGGGTGAGCGAGCAAGCGGGCGGGCGGGTGTTTTGGGTGTGTGTTAGTGTGAGTGTATAAAAAATGTATTAATGAATCCATAAAGAATGGGCCACCAAAAAGGATATGCCAACAACGAGCGAACAAACGAATGAATGAAATATATTTTATTTATAAAAATCTAACCCATTTCCCATATTCCAGAAAAACAAAAATACAATAGGTGTTTTTTGGGAAAACAATTCCAAGACAGAACATCGCCATAACTCACAGCCGTTCATTATTCAAATAATAGATGAACAGGCATTTGAGGTATAAATAGACAAATTTCTGGCATTTTTGTGCAGATTATCGATTGAAATAGAAATGAAGTTAAATTAATATATCATAATAATTGTTTACAAGGGGGATATTCCAAAAATAGGCAGCCAAATGAATAATATGCTCTGTGCATCAATTACAGGGAATTTGTGGGTGCGTTTAAGGTGTTTTGGCCACCTCCGCGTAAGTCTGAAATATTTTGCTCTTCAAGTTCGTGGAATTTGTTTTATAACTATGTAGTTGGCAGAAACCAAAAAAGGAATGTTCCCCAACACCAATAGTTATTGGGCAGTAAAGTTATAAGAACATTTCCTGCGAAGTCGGAAAAGTACAAAATTTTTCGAAAATAATCAAAATTGATGATATATTTTTATGGTACATTTTAAGTATACATATTTCTTTTGTTCAGAGACTCACAGTGGAATTTGATTTAGAATATTTCTTCTCTTGATACTTTCTCCAAAATCTGAAGTGAGATTTTGACTTAGAACGGAAACGTCTTAGATTGGCGGTAAAAAATGTAAATATCATATTTTAAAATAAGTTTAGATTTGTTCGATTTGAATTATGATGCCCTGCGATATTTTGGCCCATTCCCGCCGAAGCGCTTCGCTTGAGGTGATCGACACTTTGGTATTTTTAGGGCCAACATTGCCTTCCAAAATACTCCAATAGTACAACGGATTGGTTCACTTAGATTTTGGTGGTCATTGTGCGCTGGAAATGAAGCGAGGAACCTCATTTTGTAACCATTCTTGGGTGGCGCGTATTGCGTGGGATGGTGCTGAGTCCTGTTGGAATGTTCAAGGTCTGCGGCCAAAATGTCTGCGCGTCCTAGGCTTTAACACACCCTCCAGAATATTTTCGCGAAAATATTCGGCGATAATATGAGTGAGAGCGACAACACGAGCGGAGAACGACCATCGGCTGTTATGGCTGCCCACACCACCACCATGGCTGACGCTTGAGTTCTGGTGGCCAACCGAATGTACATATTTTCAGCTCACCTCTTTGGCAAGTAAATACGATCATTTTGTTTGTTTAAAAACTGCTGGACAACGAATGTTTTCTCATCGGAGAATCCCAAATACGGCAGTTCACCACTTTCGGCCAAGCGAAGCAACTCTTTAGCTCTTTTAAGTCTATTTTCTTTATGATGCGGTGTAATCTGTTGGACTTTTTGGAATTGCAATGGCTTTTCCCTGAGCTCATTTTTCAATATTTGCCGAATGGAATATTGCGATATGTTCAGCTCACGAATCATTTTTCACCCACTGCGACGCGGGTTTCAATCAAGTCGCTTCTTTAATTATCGAACCATTTCTGCTGATGTTGCTGTTTTTTTTTTCGACGTTGACGCTACCAGTATCACGGTTACGAGCGATGGCACGAGACACAAAAGATTTATTCACATTTAAATGCTGGAGTGATCTAACGATAGCCACTTGTGGTTTTCCAGCCAAATATGAAGAAATCACACTATCACGCTTGATTTCCATCACGAATAATTTTTTTCTGGAAAAATCTTACCGAAATGCTTTTGTACGTTTGTTAACAATATAAAGAGCTGTCACTGGAATAATTTTAACAGCTGTCGGACGAGTGGCTTAGAAATGACAAATGAAGTTGGTTGCAGTTTTTTCATCTCACCCTATATTTCCTCTTTTTTTGGTGATGCAAATATTTTCTTCATAGAGAGATGGCTTTTCCTTGGCGACTTATAGTTAACATTGATGTTGACTAATTTTTTCTTGATACCATCCTTCTTAAGAAATGCTTTGTAGAAAAATATGCGTAAACTCAAATAAAGTGCGGTTTCAACCCTAAAATGCATTTTTAGTGTTTATGAATTTCTGGCGTTTATTCATGATTTAGCCTTTTTATATATTCTGGGACCTATAGCAGATTTTTATAAATTTTTGAGTGTTTGTAGAATATTTTGTCTTGCTATGATCTCTTTTAAAGGGAGTTTTTAAGTATATTTTAAAAAAGAATCATAAATTTGCTCGTTTGATTCCAAGGAATTTCTTCTCGAAAAGTACAAAACATGTGGAGAAGGTGGGAACCTTCCACCTCTATTTAGACTCCTTTGCGATGTAAACTTGTCTTCTATTTTTAGCTTCACTTTCATAATCTATTGGATTTTTCCTGTAATTAGTGGAATATGTAATTTTGTCGCACATTGTTATACTCCAGCATCATAAAACTATGGGAGAACAATTGAGAAAATTGAAAATTTTTCCATGCACCAAAACCGAGCTTCAACAACGTTTTTATCGTTTTGTAAGAGTAGTCCTCATTTCGTTCGTCAGTGATAAAATTATTGTGGGGAAACGAAATCATGTAAAATAGATGAATATATATCATTTCAAAGTAAACTCAAAAACACTATTCATAAATAAGATTTGAATAGTTTTACAACCGAAACTCAAAACTGTCAGTTCTTAAGCCAATATCTTTTATATTGATAGATGTGGAATACGTTTTCAATTTAATTTAACCCGTAATATAATAGGCTGTCCTCAAAATTGCTCTCAATATTAAGTTTCTTCAAAAAATCTTGGCAATTAAATTAATTAGTTACCATTATTGGTATTGCGTTACGTATCCTTTTATAATTAAAAAAATATTGCACACACTCTCCATCCAATGAACACTTGAGCGAGTTTTCGTATTTTCCTGCTTCTCCGTTGCGAACAAACAAATATGCACTCATACTCATGTATCTTCATATGTGTGTCTGTGAGTGTGTGTTCGTTCGTTTACCAATTAACAGAATCTTTAGCCATCATGCGAAATGTTGGTCTCCCATCTGATATCATCTTGTCTACCTTTGATCGTGTGTCCTTGTTTTCCAGCAACGAGGAATATATATGTGAGAGAAATTAACGCTCTTGTCCAGCCATACATCCATCCATCCATCCACAAGCCGTTCGTTCATCTATTTGCCATCCACGTGTGAACATGCGGTTACTTGTCCGTTCTGTTGCAGATGTGTGGTCAAGCTGTTGGCATATCGTTTTTTTCAGCGCCATCAGTCTTTGATGTCCTTAATACTTGAACGCCCGGGCAAAAAAAAAAACTAGTGGCCGAAAAATGGCTGATGGTGGTAAAATATCAGTACTTTCATCATTTTTAATGATGACAACAACAACAATGTTTGTCCTGATGTTGGCCCTGGTCATTGCTCGTGTAGTTCTTGCAGGTGAATTACACTTTTGACACGAGGTGCTTAAGAGAGGAATTTCATTCGTCAATGAAGGCTTGGAATATTGAAATTCCTAGGGTATCGCTTGAATGGAGAAAATTCATGCCTTTGTAAAACGTTTTGTAGGTTTTACAACTAAAGATGTAAAAAGGAGTTCAATAGGAAATTTTATAAAAATCTTGACAATTCATATATTTATTATTATTGAGTATTTGAGGAAGGTACCAGAAGGTGTGGGTCATTACCAGATGAAAAACCTGCAACCAATTTCAGACTGATGTCATTTCTAAGCCGCTCGTCCGACAGCTGTTAAAATTATTCCAGTGAGAGCTCATTATATTGTTTACAAGCGTACAAAAGCATTTTGGTGAGATTATTCCAGAAAAATAAATTATTCGTGCTGGAATTCAATAATGATGGTGCGATTTCTTTATATTTGGCTGGAAAACCACAAATGGATATCGTTAGAGGACTCCAGTATTTAAATGAAATAAATCTTTTGTGTGTCGTACCATCGCTCATTACCGTGATATTGGTAGCGTAGCCCGACGTCAAGGAAATGGACGGAAGAAAACAGCAACATCAGCAGAAATGGTTCGAAAAGTAAACAAGTGACTTGATCGAAACCAGCGTCGCAGTGGCCGAAAAATGGCTCGTTAGCTGAACATATCGCAATATTCCATTCGGCAAATATTAAACATGAGCTCGGGGTAAAGCCATTGAAATTCCAAAAAGTGCAAGAACTTACACCGCAACAGAAAGAAAATAGATTCAAAAGAGTTAAGGAGTTGCTTCGCTAGGCCTAAAGTGGTGAACTGCCGAATTTGGTTTTCTCCGATGAGAAGACATTCGTTGTCCAGCAGTTTGTAAACAAACAAAATGATCGTGTCTACATGGCAAAGAGGTCAGCTGAAAATTTGCACCTTCGGTTGGCCACCAGAACTCAAGCGGCAGCCATGTTGAAAATATTATAACAGATGTTGTATTGATAGAAACATTGAGATCTTCCAAATCTGAATGGAATCGGATGTTAATTTCGGGTTTTATAAGTATCATGGTTATTCAAAATTTTGACCCTTTGTGAGGGAGGTACCAGACCGAAGTACTCCATCTTCACACCAGTCCTGGGTTAGTAAAAGTATTGTGATGTGTGTAATTTAAAGGCAATCGAACTCTTACACCACATTTTATAATAGTTTTAATTATTCAAAATTTTGACCCTTGGTGGGTGAGGGGGAAGTACTTGAATAAGTGGACGGATATTGTCCATTTTCGCACCCGACCTAGCACTAATGCAAATATTAGGATTAGCAAAAATGGAGCTAAATCGGACTATCCTTTCTCTCTCTGTGCAACAAAACAGTTTTTGAAAATTTCGATCTTTTGGTGGGGGGTGGGTACCAGAAGGAGTGAACCGATATTGCTCATCTCCGAACTCGATCTAAGTTTCACAATTATTTACGATGTACCAAGTTTGGACAAAATCAGATAGTCCCTTCGAGATTTATTTGTCCCAACAGACAGACGGATGGACGGACACCCCTAGATCGACTTCAAGTGTCCTGATACCTAGAGACCTAGGGTTATTTGGATTTGGAGGATGAGACACGTTTTGGCCGTGTCAAATGATATATAACCTCTGTAGCCATAAGGCTGAGGGTATAAAAATATGGAGTCTAAAGCTCTTATGTCGAAAAGCTCATGTTGATCATTGATTTGAGACTTTTCTGATTTTTTTCCAAACAGTTAAAAAAAAAAAAAACAATATCAAAACTTCCATTAGCACAGAATTATAATATTTCGACAAATAATATCCTTATATGGTATATAATTCTAAGTCTTTCTCCAGTTTCTAGCTAAAGCAACAAATACACTTGTTTTTTTTGAAATAGCAGAGTTAAGCAGAAAATACGCTTTTACATGCCAAACAATCCCCAGATCTATGTCATATAAAGCATCTGAAGCTGAGACAAAACACAAACAGAAGTAACAGTATCCAAAAAATTCTCTGGAACTGTAACGATTAAAATCTTCATGCTTAGAACACACGCATACACACATCATTCGACTTATGGTGAAGTGCTTTCACACTAATACTTAATTTTCATTTCCAAAAACAACGATGGCTGTAACAGTCACAACTCGAAATTGTCATAGCACCCTAAAACCAAGGTATTACTGTCACAAAGGCACTCAACAAAGTTCGCAGAAAATTACTTTGAAACAACAACTAACAATTTTTGCCTCAACAGACGCACAAAGGAACAGGAACACAAAAGTGATACTTCCAAGGTATCACTCAAACTTGAAAACAGACATCTAATTCGCACAAAATTTGATTTTAGCAAGAAATTCGAAAAACTGTTTGAAAATTTCAATGGAAAACCCCGAATCAATGAGGAGAGGAACGCCAAAAAGGACAATTAACAACATTTACTTTCCGAGAATTGTATGTGACGAAAGGAACAACGCCGTCAAGATAAAACGCGAATAGAATGAGGCAAGGATAACAACCGAAGAAAAGAGAATATTCCAAGAATAGGACTGGGAAAAGTCTGCAAAATATTTGTCGATAATTGAAAAGGAAATAGCCTTAGCAATGGAAAGAGATCAATGGAAATTTGGAGGTTATGTTCTATCAATTACAGTTTTTTTTCTTGGAAGACTTGTCAGGAAGATATGTTCAATGCTGTCTTGCTTACATTCTGACAACTGTATGGAGGGGTTACAAATGTTTTGAAATACTAATTTTAGAGTCTTTAAAACATAAATATTATTCATTGGCGAAGATTTCAAAATCGATTTATACATGCCTATTTGTAAGCCTGTCCGTGTTCAGGTCTATTACACTGTGCGACAAATTTTATTTTCTTCACAAATTACTGTAAAAATCCAGCAGATTATGAAAGTAGTGCTAACAAGTAAAAAAAACAAGTAAGTTCGACCAGGTCGAACTTTTAATACCATCTACTGTTTGGAAGGACATTTGGAAGAATTTACAAAAAAATCCATCGAAACAATCATTAAAATGCCAAATATTGGGAGGTAGGTTAGGTACGGTTAGAGTATGTGCGGTTGCAACCGCTTGATCTCGGAGACCTGGCGGTCCATTGTAATCCTCCTGATAGAGTGAAAAATAAAGAAGTAATGAGAGAAAGAAAAATATTATATTAAAACCAGTAAAGAAAGTCTTCAAGTCGGGCGGGCCGACTTTATGATACCCTACACCACTTTGCTAATTAAGTAGAGCTCCACATAACAATTAAAAGTTTTTATGGGAGAATTCAATCATACACGCTATGATTATAATTATAATTTAAAGTTCAAAGGACTAAATATGCCGAAGCATTTGTATCTTTTTAATTCGGAATTGTATTGCCCATTTGGTGCACAATTAATTTGAAATCGGATAAAGATATATATGGGAGCTATATCCAAATCTGAACCGATCTCGATAAAATTTGGCAAAGATATTTCTGAGTTGTATTTGATATATTTCCCTGAATATCGTTGTTACGGAGTGCATATTACGGTTGTGGGTAACAAATATAACAAATCGGATGAATAATATATATGGAAGCTATAGCTATATCTGAACCGATCTTCACCAAATTTGACATACTAGCTTCTAGACTCAATTCGGTCGTAAGTGCCAAATTCCATCCCATTTGGACAAATATTAGACGTTTGGTGCACAATAAAAGGTAAATCGGACGAAGTTATATATGGGAGCTATATCCAAATCTGAACCGATCTCGATAAAATTTAGCAAAGGTATTTCTGAGCTGCATTTTATTTACAGAGTGCATATTACGGCGGCGGTGGACCAAAATAACAAATCGGACGAAAAATATATATGGGAGCTATAGCTATATCTGAACCGATTTCGATCAAATTTGGCACACATATTTTCAGGCCTAATTTGGGTGTATATGCTAAATTCCATACAATTCGGGCTGATATTACACGTTTGGTGCACAATAAAATGCAAATCGGACGAAGATATATATGGGAGCTATATCTAAATTTTGACCGATTATCTCCAATTTCAAAAGGGTTCGTCCTTGGGCCAAACAAAAGATCTTTGCAAAATTTCATCTGGATCGGGCAATAAATGCGACCTGTACATTGTTTACAAAAATACATGGATAGACGGACGTACGGACGGACAGACGGACAGACGGACGGACGGACATGCATAAATCGACTCAGAATTTGATTCAATGCAGATCATCAAAAGGAACTATGGGTCTATCTCGTTTCCTTCTGCCTGTTACAAACAAATGCACAAAGACATAATACCCTGACCACCTTGTGGTGTAGGGTATAATTTAGTCTTCCAGCTAGCTGAAGAATAATTGACGACTCAGTATTGGAGACTGAATACAGATCATGCAGAGTTTGCTTACACGTGAGCCTCAGTCTGAGTCTAAAAAGAGTTGGTCATTGACAGAGTAATTGTTACGCAGTTTCTATGTCTTCCTCGTCTTGACAAAGCCTACAATAGTCCGAATCGCCATTTCGGGTTTCGACGGAAGCTAACTAGAAAAAGAGTAGCTAAGTTCGGTCAGGCCGAACCTTTAATACCATCCATCATTTGGCAGGAAATTTGGAAAAAAAATTAAAAAATTCCATCGAAAAAATGCCGCTTAAATGAAAACTCTTATATGGGAGTTATTACGACCTTCAAGTACGAAATTCAAAACAAATCCGATAAAATATCACTAAAATCTTTAAAAACCCGAATATTGGGATATAACGTTATATAATACCTATACGAAAACGTGAACCGACATGACCAATTTACGAACTTAACCTGCCTACTGATGGAATGCACATGAGTGCAAAATTGCCGACTTCTATTTCAATTCGTTTGAAAGATGGCGTGATTACAACATACAAAAGTACAGAAGACAGACGGACATCGCTACATCGTCTTAGAATTTTACTCTGATCCAGAATATATATACAGGGTGAGATAAAAAAACTGCAACAAAGTCAAACGCCATAATTTTTATATTTTCAAAAAAAAAATATTCAATGATAGCAAAAAATGTCGGAAATAGCATAAAATTGTAGAATAAGTTTAAATTTGTTGGAATTGGTTACCTTTGGCACGAATCATGGCCTTCAAACGGGCAATGAAACCGTTACACGCTACCGGATGTTGCTCTGCGGTATTTTGGCCCATTCCTGGCGAAGCGTTTGCTTGAGGTGATCGACACTTGGGTATTTTTTAGTGCCAACATTGCTTTCCAAAATACCCCAGACACAATAGTCCAACGGATTGGTATCCGGAGATTTTGACGGCCATCGTGTGCTGGTAAAGTGAGGAACCTTATTTTGTAACCATTCTTGGGTGGCGTATGCCGAGTGCGATGGTGCTCAGTCATGTTGTAATGTCCAAGGTCTGTCGCCAAAATTTTTGCGTGCCCAAGGCTTTAATACATTCTCCAACCTTCGCATTTATTCTGATTAATACGAGCGGAGAGCGACCATCAGCTGTTATGGCGGCGTACACTATCGCCATGGCCGGCGCTTGAATTCTTGTGGCCAACCGAAGGTGTATTCCTTCCTTTTGTAGTTTCTACCTCAAACGAAATTTCATGTTGCTTTCAGGCGTAAACTCGAAAAAGGGCGATGAAAAATTGATCAAAAAATTTGAAATATTTTCGGGTTTCTTGAGAACATTGATGTAAATATTTTTTTTATATACAGAGGAAAATATAACAAATTATGCCAAATTTGGTCTTCTTCAAAAATACTTAATAAGGATTAAAACGACTAACCAAACAAGGATTAAACGACTATTGTATTAACCCAAAAACAAACAGGTACCTGTCCCACATTACTTTTGCCCCTAAACCTTACAACATTTCAAAAGTCAATTCGAACAAAATGTCAATTACCTTTTGCCTCAATTTTGTGTCTTCGTAAAATTCAATTGCATTGATTTCTATTTGCAAAACTGTTTTTAACCAGACTTTGATTTTAATTTACTTTTCTCCGGTATTCGCCATAGACGGGGGGTTTTTCCCCAAAGCAATAAGAAATTCCATCATAAAATATGCAACAAAGCCGACAACAGAACACCAAAACAAAAAAAACTAGAAGCCGAACACAAGAAAACACCTTTCATTGTTTTTAAACACATTAACCCAAGTACAACAACAACAACATCAATCCAAATATACAAAGCTCAGACTTGCTCAAACAAAAACCAAAAAAACAGAAAAAACAGCAACGGAAGTAGATACACAACACACAAACAGGTGTGCTTATCCTTGGACGAGCGAAGGTGCATGTGTGTGTGTGTTGGGTGGGTGGAACCTGGTGCTGAGAGTCTATTTTGGTTCACAGACTTTGAAAATGTAACAAAACAAAGGCATGAACAGACCTCTACATCGCTGCAACCAGATTGCATTGCATTAGCCGAGTGTTTTCCCAAAGCACTCGTGTTTGGTTTGGCGGCAAGGTTGATGTGAATTGGTGGTGGTGGCGCTGGTGGTAGTGGTGGTCGTTGGCTACCAATGCCATGACAAAACAGTGACGTGATTAGAATATGAGAGAGACTTTGAAAAAAAATAGAGATGGGTTAAAAAATATTGTAGACTTATAGAATAACTTAAATTTAAATTTTCATATTCAAAACTCATTATATTCTATGGTTTGAGAATGAGAAACATTTATAGATAAATAATTTATACGGAGGTATCAAAAACATGGATTTCTTTAGTTTTTATGCTGTCTTTGCGTGGGTCATTTCCGGAAAAAAAAACTGTGCAAAGTTCCTGACTCCCACTGAAACTGCCAAAGTTTTAAAGAAAACAAATTTAAAATTTTAAATCAATTTTATTTCTTTCCAACGAAATTTTTTTTAAAAAAAAAAAGTGAGAGTGAGTCAAATATTAAACTAAAGTCACTTTGAATCACTCACTAATCCGAAATCGGGCTGTGGCTTTATGTGAGTTCCACACCCAAACTTGACATAATATGGAACAATTTATTTACATTTATTATTTACATTTATTAAGGGATCGACAATGTGTCATATCAAAATAACGGGATTAGAGCCTACGTGCCTAGGGTGAATTTGGTTTCAATAGATTTTGAGCCGGTTTTGTAGTGTCCGTCCGCCCGGTTGATGCTCAAGATAACTCTCAAAAAAAAATATCTTATCCGAAACAAATTTTCTGTGTAGGGATATTTTCACGAATCTACAAGGATATGCAGAGCTACTTCTGCAAGAGACCTTAATAATTACCCAATCTAGATCAAAAAGGATATGCAAAGCTAATTTTGCAAGAGACCTTATTAAGTATTCTAGCAGGATATGCAAGTATTCTAAGGATGCTATGGAGATTCAAGGATTCTGGACATAGAGACCTGGATAAGTACTCTAAGAAAGGAAGTCCAAGGTTTATTTTTCTTTAGTCCTCTATAGCCGATCATGTGAACTGTTTCACGGTGATCTCTGCACCACGTATTCGCTGTAAGGTAACCGGAACTTTTACCAAAATTTGGTTGTCATAACAACATTACTTGTGTTCATCGTGATGATGAATTGATGCTGTCCTCTTGTTGTAATAACGGTTCATCTGCCAGAACCACTCTCAAAGTAGAAGACAAATACAGGGTGAGATAAAAATCTGCAACAAAGTCAAACGCCATAATGTTTACATTTTTTAATTCGAATTTGTCATCATTCGCACGAATTATGACCTTCAAATGGCCAATGAAACCGTCACACACTGCCCAAATGTTACTCTGCGGTATTTTGGGCCATTTCCGATGAAGCGCTTGCTTGAGGTGATTGACACTCCAGACACAATAGTCCAAGGGATGGTATCCGGAGATTTTGGTGACCATTGTTCAATGGAAATGAAGCGAATGGGTGGTGGCGCGTGCTGAGTGCTAAGTCCTGTTGGAATGTCCAAGGTCTGAGGCCAAAATATTTCCGTGCCCAAGGCCTTAATACACCCCCAGAATATTTTCGATGTAATAATTGGCATTTATCTGATGCCACGGTCGATTAATACGAGCGGAGAACGACCATCGACTGTTATGGCGGCCCACACAATTACTATGGCTGGCGCCTGAGTTCAGGTGGCCAACCGAAGGTGCACATTTTCAGCTGACCTCTTTGGCAAGTAAACAGGATCATTTTGTTTGTTTACAAACTGCTGGACAACGAACGTTTTCTCATCGGAGAAGACCAAATTCGGCAGTTCAACACTTTCGGCCAAGCGCAGCAACTCTTTAGCTCTTATGAGTCTATTTTCTTTCAGGTATAAGTTCTTGAACTTTTTGGAATTTCAATGGCTTGCAGCTCGAGGTAAGAGATACGATACGATACGATTGCGATAGATTCAGCTCACGAGCCATTTTTAGGCCACTGCAACGTGGGTTTCGATCAAGTCGCTTCTTTACTTTTTAGAACCATTTCTGCTGATGTTGCTGTTTTCCTTCGTCCACTTCCTTGATGTCGGCCTACGCTACCAGTATCACGGCAACGAGCGATGGTACGAGACACAAAAGATTTATTCACATTTAAATGCTGGAGTGCTCTAGCGATAGCCACTTGTGGTTTTCAAGCCAAATATAAAGAAATCACAGTATCCCGCTTGATTTCCAAAGCGAATAACTTTTTTTCTTGAAATTTCTCTCCAAAATGCTTTTGTACGCTTGTAAACAATATAATGAGCTGTAGCTGGAATAATTTTAACTGTTTTCGGACGAGTGGCTTAGAAACGACAGCACTCTGAAGTTTGTTGCATTTTTTTCCTCTCACCCTGTGTTCTACTTCTTTTCAATTTTCCTAACCACTGTACCACTACAAACATAATTCTTGTTGTTGCTATTCTCCTCGTCGCTATTTGCTTCAGTGTCTATGCATATTTTCCAATTCAAAGTCTAAATGAAATCAAAGCCCTGGCTGCGATGCTATGAAGCAAACATACCACTTTTGCCTTTTGCCACATTGCAACGCTGTGTGCGTGTGTGTGTGTGGAACAGTGTAGAGCAAAACAATGCAGCCCCACTGGCCCCAGACACAGGGCCCGAAAAAATGCCAGAAAATGGTTATTTGGTCTAAACATTTAAACAACCTTTTTCCATGAATTTATTCGTTCGTCAGAAGAAGAGAAAAAACAAAACAACGGCAGCAGCAGCAACAACAACAGCATGATATGCCACAAAAAGTTGCATAAAAACCAGAGTAGCAGCAATTGCAACCGCAATAATAAGAACAACTACAACAAGAAGAGTACTGCTTCCAATAAGCCGAACATACACTTACACAACACCAACGACAGACGACAGTTCGGCAAATGTACGAATTTGTTTACATTTCCCCAATTGAAAATGACAAAAGGAAGTTTTAATGCTTTGCAACATTCTTTGCAACTTGTGAGTGAGCGAGCGAGTGAGTGAGGCAACCGAAAAGCCAGCAACTGTGGCTGCAATACCAACAACAATGACAAAAAAAAACAACAAAACCACAATCGTTAAAGGTATTCTCAACTATCTACCCGATGCCAGTCAGTGGCAGCCGCTCACCAAAAACCCAGCCTGGCCCACAAATGCGAGATTGTAATTCAAATATTCGGTATGTTGGCCAGATCTTTTGTTTATTTGGTAATTGGTAATTGTGTTCATATTGTGTGTGTGTGTGTGTGTGTGTGAGTATGCGTGCCTTCGTTTGTCTGTGGTTGCAACTGAAATTGTAGCTATGCCACAGCTGCTCTTTCTCTGTTCCGATCCGAATTAAAACTTTGTTGCTGTTTTGCAATGGAATTTGAAGTTAATCAGCCTAAAATGAAAACAGACTTGTGGACAATTAAATTCGCATAAGGTCGATATTATGTGGATGTTGCAAGAAAAATTATTCTGTAATGAAAATGTAGTAACACAGAGGCCTGGAAATACCGAAGAAGTTAGTGCTGCTTTTTTTTAAATTGAAGCGATAAATACAATGTTCAGCAACAATAAACGTGTCCACATAGTTTTAATAGAGTGTTATGATTTCTAAACCAAAAAGTATAATTTGTCTTAGAATAGTGTTGGTATGTTTGTTCGGGATACCGTAGTATTTTGCTTTTGCAAAATAGTTATGCTTAATTCCTTTGCTATTGTTTTTATAAGTGAACCAAGCGAATAAATGAGGATTGGCGCTTCTTTTCGCAACCTAGGTATCCCCTACCTTACCCTCAGGTAAACATTGCAAGTTTTCTCAACTAACACACAAACGTTGTTTTTATAAAAAAAAAGCTGTAAGTTCGGCCGGGTCGGTGGAATATCCTCCACTATTTGGAAAGAAATGGGCAAATTTCAAAAAAATAAAATCCGTTAAAAATCCTATAAAAATTTAAAAATACCGAATTTAGCCGTTTTCGGTCTATACGCCGACGTGGACCTGTATAGACAATTTTTGTCATAAGCCATTACAATATTCAAATACGAAAAAATCCGTAAATAATGTCGCTAAAATCATCAAAATACCGAATATCGGGAGGTATCATTACATGCGGATATACGAAGACCAGGTCCATGTCTTTGTATAGTCGCATGCACGTTCTGTCATACGCTGTGGTATCCATTACGAACTGCAAATAACAAATTTGAAACATTTCCGGCGAATAATGTCGCTTAAATCACCAAAATACTGAAAATAGGGAGGCTCCATTATATGGGGGCTATACCAAAACTTGGACCTACATGGTCCATTTCCAATACCAAAAGGCCTGCAGACATAGTAAACATTTGATTATACTCATTTCGTTCAGAAGCTAGAGTGATTTCCACAGACGGATAGACAGCGGATTCGTTGAATCGACATAGAGTTTTATTCTGATCAAGAATATTACTTTGTGGGGTCTAAAATGTATATTTCGAGGTGTTACAAACGGAATGACAAACCTTATATACCCTCCATACCATATATATCTGGAATGGAATTAAGCCTAACTATTTTGCGACAACAAAATAATTTGTTTTGTTTTCAAAACGAAGCAAAAGAAGTAAAAAATTTACAATTTTTTGCCAGGAAGTCCTAAAAGAAGTAGTAACAAATTTCTGTTTGAATAAATATCATCAGTCTTGTTTTTAAGCTCTAAATAACGTATTCTTGTAACTAATAATCTAATTATTTGCCCAAAAATACTCTGTAAAACACAATTTCCAGTTCAATAGCCAAATAATCGTATTTATATACCATTTTCGGTCTGGATGTCCCAAAAATTTGTCCCACAATTTGTTTTTAATTTGGGCGGAAACATGGGCTTGGTTCGGCTTATATGGAATGCAATATTTTTCAAAATTTAAAGAATGATTGAAGTAATGGGATCTTATATCTTATTTTCCCATTTTGAAGTTTAGAGGAAGTTTGACATTAAATTCACATTACTATCATTTAAAATATTGAGTTTCTTTGTTGTAGTTAAAAACTAGACATTCATGGTTCAGTACACCAGTCCCTAAACGTATGAGCGATTTTATAAATTTCATATCACTCATACGCAGAGTTTTCATACACACGCCAGGGTCCTTGGAACTAGATTGCACAACTCTACTCGGTAAGAATATTATAATTGGCGAAGTTTGGTATAAATCGGGAAATTATTTTACATTCTACACGATTGATGATTATTTATAATTTTGACTCTTCGTGGTGGAGGTACTGGAAGAAGTGGGCCAATATTGTCAATTTCCACATCTGACGCACAACATTTATACACAGGGTGAGATGAAAAAACAGTAACCAACTTCAGACTGCTGTCAGTTCTAAGCCACTCGTCCGACAGCTGTTAAAATTATTCCAGCGACAGCTCAGAATATTTTTTACAAGCATTTTGGTGAGAATTTTCCAGAAAAAAAATATTCGTTAGGGAATTCAAGCGTGATAGTATGAATTCTTCATATTTGGCCAGAAAACCACAAGTGGCTATCGTTAGAGCACTCCAGCATTTAAATGTGAATAAATCTTTTGTGTCTCGTGCCATCGCTCGTAACCGTGATACTGGTAGCGTCAACGTCGAAAAAAAAAACAGCAACATCAGCAGAAATGGCTCGAAAACTAAAGAAGTGACTTGATCGAAACCCGCGTCGCAGTGGCCGAAAAATGGCTCGTGAGCTAAAGATAACGCAATATTCCATTCGGAAAATATTTAAAAATGAGCTCGGGGTAAAGCCTTTGAAATTCCGAAAAGTGCAAGAACTTACACCGAAACTGAAAGAAAATAGACACAAAAGAGCTAAAGAGTTGCTTCGCTTGGCTGAAAGTGCTGAGCTGCCGAATTTGGTTTTCTCCCATGAGAAAACATTTGTTGTCCAGCAGTTTGTATACAAACAAAAAGATCGCGTTTACTTGCCAAAGAGGTCAGCTGAACCTGAATGTGCACCTTCGGTTGGCCACCAAAATTCAAGGGCCGGTGATAGTGTGGGCCGGGCCGCCATAACAGCCGATGATCTCTCTCCGCTCATAATTATCGATAAGAATAAATTAATGGCATCAGAATAAATGCCGAATATTATCGCGAAAATATTCTGGAGGGTCTACTAAAGCCTTGGACACGCAAACATTTTGGCCGCTGACCTTGGACATTCCAACAGGACTCAACACCATCGCACTCAGCACGCTCCACCCAAAAAGTGTCGATCACCTCAAGCAAGCACTTCGTCGGGAATGGGCCAAGATACTGCAGAGCAACATTTGGGCAGCGTTTGACGGTTTCATTGGCCGTTTGAAGGCCATAATTTGTGCCAAAGGTGACCAATTCGAACAAATCTAAATAAAAAAAAACTATAAAAATTATGGCGTTTGACTTTGTTGCAGTTTTTTTGATCTCACCCTGTATTGGCCCATTCCTTCGGAACCAACTTCATAGATGTTCAACAATTTGAATAATCATAACAGAAATCTAAATATATTTAAATAAACTAACATTGGCAGAGGGTATACATCTGTCGGCAAAACCGGCTGATACTTTTTAACTTTTTAATATAATAGATTGGTAATGCGATTTGTAATAAGTTTTTTTTACAGGGGATGAAAGGACCTCGCAAGGATTGACTCCAACTGATCTGAAAAATATTTTCCAAAGAAATATGTAATCTAAAAAAAAGAATGTCCTTAAAAACAAAGATTTGCCGTCAGTTTCTCACCCTTTGTCCAGATGGTGGATTTCCCATTACACGCTGCTCATTTGAGGATTGCTTGTCCTAGGATTGTCAGAGATAATAAAACAGAAATCTAAGGCTGACAGTTAACTCTTCTGGGCCGTTGAGTTTGTTCTTGTCTCAACTTCAGTACCAATGCTCGACTGATTTTTGCTGCACATAAGGCTTTTGTTTTCCCGCAAGGAAAATCCTTTCTTCCCTTAAGTCGATTAGCATTTCTTTCTTTCAAGTTCAACTAACAAACCAAGATTTCCTATTTATAGACGAGGCAATATCATAAAACCTTCTACAATAAAAAATGTAACGATTTTTTTCGTTCTTATCCTCCACCTAAAAATATATGCTATTCAATTCGCTATACAAAGTTACTGCAACGTAAGGTTTAGGTTGCAGCTCTATCTAATTTGATCATTGCAAAATTTGACCGATTTGTATTAACCCCTGGTCGCCAACTCATTTACATTTCAAAGTCGTTGTCTCAGATGCTCCTATATCTGCCAAGATGTTCATCACTGAGACCGCCCTTAGTAGCTAGTAATGGGCTACTTCAATTGTGCACCGAAAAATTTTAAAATTTTGAATTTATTACAGGATAAAAAGTGATGATCTGTACTATGCTAGCGCAATCACAGCCAGTTTTGGGCTCAAAACTTTATATTTATCCCCAACAAGGATAACCTCTACAAAACTGGCTCATCATGTTCTATCGTCTTATCGCTATAAGCCATTCAGAAAGAGGGAGCTTGGGTATAAGTACAACAACGCCCGCAGGAGAAATGAACGTTTTCCTATGTTTTTTTCTTCTCTTCCATTTCAAAATTTTCCACACAAAAAAAAACTGTGAAGTTTAATGGCGACAATGACGAAACGAAGAGCATTTTTAAAGCAAAATCCTCTTATTAACCATAATTATGTCATTATCTCTGGAATATATTTTGGACAAAGCTTTAATTATTAAATATCCCCCTTCCCCCCCTGTACTAATGGATTCGATGTAATAGCATTTTGTTGTTTTTTTTTTTTTTTTTGTTACATCTCTAACCGTTGTACCTTTTTGTTGTTGTTGCTGCTGTCAAACTACCAGCAGAGTTTTTGTAATATATTTTGAAGTTTGTAGATTGTGGATTTGTCGCTACCCGAGTGGAAGCAGGATTCATGCATTTATTGGTTAATAAACCGCTTAAAGTTAAATCCGTTGGTTTGAGACTCCCACACACACACATACACCCACATAAATAACGCCAGCAGCGTCGCTGGACAAACAGAATCCAAGTGCTGCAGAGTGGGAATAATGTATTTTTAGTACCTAATTAATCATTAAATGAAATTGTCGTCAACATTAAGCGTAACATTAATCAAAATGAAAATGACCCCGCACTCTCGGGCCAGAGGAGGTGAGGGGGAGAGGGGTGGAACAATGTAACATACAAAGGTAAGATATGTATTCTTCTTTTGTTGCTGATTGTCTGCCAACTAACAAATGTTTACAGAACACGCATTTTGTTCGAAGACAGAGAGATAAAGCAAAACGCTTTGGAACAATGGGAGGCCAGAGTTGCCATACCAAAGTTTTTTTCTTCTAAGTGACCAGAGTGGGGAAAATCTTGATATCACAAAAAAGCTTTGAGAATTTAAAACAAAATATCTAACAAAGAGATATATTTTGGGGCAGATACCAGGACAGATATGTAAGTAATTCCTATAATTATGGAAATGTTGAAACGGGCAGAGTTGGAAGCTAAGCCGACATGATTTCATTTTTTGAGATTTAATACTATTAACAAAAAAAAGCTGAAGTTCAGCCAAACTTTGAATACCCTCCACAATTTGGTACAAATTTGGCAATTTTCAAATAAAAATCCGTTAAAAATGTTCTTAAAATCTATAAAATACCGCATTTAGCCATCTATACGACGACGTGGACCTGCATAGGCAACTTTTGTTATAAGCTATTACAATATTCAAATGCGAAACTTGAAAAAAAAACTGAAATAAAAAATAATGAAGCTAAAATCATCAAAATACCGAATATAGTGGGGTATAGTGAGGTTATAAAACGTGGACCTGCACAGACAATTTTCTGTCTTAGGCTGTAGTATTCATTACGAACTTTAAATACCAAACTCGAAACAATTCCGGTGAATAAATTCGCTAAAATCATTAAAATACCGTATATCGGGAGATTCGGTTATATGGGGGCTATACGAAGACGTGGACCTGTACAGACAATTTTCTGTCATAGGCTGTAGTATCCATTACGAACTTCAAATACCAAATTTGAAACAATTCCGGTAAATAATGTCGCTAAAATCATCAAAATATCGAGGTACCGTTATATGGGTCCTTTACGAAGACGTAGACCCTCATATCCCATTTTCAATACCAAAAGTCCTGCAGACATAACATACATTTGAGTAAAATTCAATCAATCTACTTCAATTCGCTCGGAAGCTAGCGTGATTTCCCCAGACGGACGGACATTGCTAAATCGACATAGAATTTTATGCTGATGAATATATATACTTTGTGGGGTCTAAAATGTATATTTCGAGGTATTACAAACAGAATGACAAACTTAATATACCCTCCATACTATGATGGAGGGTATAAATCTAGCAAGAGAAATGTTTTGAGGTAGATACCACGACCGATAGGTCTCCTTTATACAGTAAGTCCTATAATCACAGCAACGTTGAAATGGGCAGAGTTGGAAGCTAAGCCGACATGATTTCATTTTTTGAGACTTTGTACTATTAAAAAAGTGTGGAAGAAGGCGTATGTTTACACCTGGCCTAATTCTCAAAAAAATATTCGATTTTGCGAAATTTGAGCCAAATCAATTACATTTTTCGATTTATTTTACATTTTCAATTTGTAATCTGGAGGAAGTTTTCAGAAGGAGTGGACCCATCTTCACTCGACATTTGGTAACTATAGAAATGTTGTAATATGGAATGTTCAAAGAATAACGGGCAATAATTTCGAATTTTGGGAGAGTTTTGCGATCCTCTGTAGGGAGCATGCCAGAAGGTCCATTTTCGTAAATAAATAAATTAAATATAAAAATGGCATTTAATTATATCAACAACGCCACTTTTAGAAGTTTCTGAAAATAACCAACAAATATATCCACAACTGATCAATTTTAAAAATTATCAAATCTCCCCCATTATTTCTTTACTGGCCACCCTGCAACAACACTCATTCATCATACTTACTTTGGTGGGAAGCTGACTGGCTCTCTTTTTCTCACCTCCCCCTCTCATGGACTCCCGCAATGAGTATTGTTGTCCATGTGAATTTTGTTACAAATGAGCATTTGTATGAGTAACACTAATGCTCTCGCATGGTGTCCAAAACAAGAGCTTAGCCCAATAAACCAACAAACCATCAAACCAACCACCCAACCACCCAACCATCTGACCCAACAAGCGACGAACCAACTAACCATCAAACAAAGGAACATTGAAACGAGAATGCGTACACATCCGTTTCCGGATGTGCTCTTGGCTTGACTACGTATGACAGCTACTGACATCGTTACAGCGTTGTTACAACCCATGATATACTATCACGCTAGTGACTGAGTACGTGTGCGTGTGTGGGTGTCTGTGTGTGTGTGCCAGTGTATTTGTTGGCCAACAATGATGGTGATTTTTGTTGCTTTGATGAGCTGGATAAAGATAATGACAATGATGAGTTTGACGACAATGGGCAAACGGTGACATTGCCAATCGTCATAAGCGTAACTCAGATGAGGAGGGACGAAGTTTGGTATTGTTATTGTTTACATTCTTGTTGATGTTTGCGTTCATTTAATGCGCTTACAATTGTTTTGCCCAAATGTGCTAATGGCCTGCGAAAAGGATGAACCTGAGCCAGTGTCGATGGGTAAAAGTATTTTTTCGGCGAATCGAATGGCAAATATAAACAAATTTTTGACTTTTCCCCACAAAAGCTAAATTCTGTTTAACCGCTTAGCAGCTATTTGCAGTTGTAGTAGAGGAGGGAAATTAAATTAGCTTACAGTGGTTGTTAGGATAAAAGAAATCTTATCTAAAAATCAAAATAACAATTATTCTTATACATCAGTAGGTTTCAGCGAAAGAGACATTTTTGGAGTATTGCCTAAATGTAGTCCGCAAAATTAAGTAGCACCTCTTTCCAGGAGAAGTCATAAAGAACTATAAATACTCCGTTTTTCGAGTTTTAGATCGAAAATTGTTATTTATATGAAGAACACTTTGGAGGTATAAAATGTTACTTGCCCTCTGTACCCATAAGGATATAATAGGATCACTAACAAATGGGCTTTTTTTAGTTATGCTTATATATTGGAAATAACGGGACCTGTAAAATACTTAATTAACAATGAGTAATAGCTTATTTTTGGCGTACTAACAGCACTTGACGCCAGTAAATATTCTTAAGTCACAAAAGGAAGGCCTGCTCTTCAAAAAAATCGTGTAATATAACACCATCTAATGGTGAGGTGAGAGAGGGTGTGATAAAAACTGCAACAAAGTCAAACGCCATAATTTTTACATTTTTCGGAAATAGCTAAAATTTAAAAAAAAAAGTTTTGATTTGTTGGAATTGGTCACCTTTGGCATGAATTATGGCCTTCAAACGGCCAATGAAACCGTCACACGCTGCCCGAATGTTGGGGTATTTTGGCCCATTCCCGACGATGCGCTTGCTGGAGGTGATTGACACTTTGGTATTTTTATACCCTACACCACAAGGTGGTCAGGGTATTATGTCTTTGTGCATTTGTTTGTAACAGGCAAAAGGAAACGAGATAGACCCATAGTTCCTTTTGATGATCTGCATAGAATCACATTCTGAGTCGATTTATGCATGTCCGTCCGTACGTCTGTCCGTCCGTCCGTCTGTCCGTCCGTCTGTCCATGTATTTTTGTAAACAAAGTACAGGTCGCATTTATTGCCCTATCCAGATGAAATTTTGCAAAGATCTTTTGTTTGGCCCAAGGACGAACCCTATTGAAATTGGAGATAATCGGTCAAAATTTAGATATAGCTCCCATATATATCTTCGTCCGATTTGCCTTTTATTGTGCACCAAACGTGTAGTATCAGCCCGAATTTTATGGAATTTTGCATATACACCCAAATTAGGCCTGAAAATATGTATGCCAAATTTGATCGAAATCGGTTCAGATATAGCTATAGCTCCCATATATATTGTTCATCCGATTTGTTATTTTTGTCCACCGCCGCCGTAATATGCACTATGCAACAACAATATTTGGGGAAATATATCAAATACAGCTCAGAAATACATTTGCTAAATTTTATCGAGATCGGTTCAGATTTGGATATAGCTCCCATATATAACTTCGTCCGATTTACCCTTTATTGTGCACCAAACGTCTAATATTTGTCCAAATGGGAGGGAATTTGGCACTTACGACCGAATTGAGTCTAGAAGCTAGTATGTCAAATTTGGTGAAGATCGGTTCAGATATAGCTATAGCTTCCATATATACTGTTCATCCGATTTGTTATATTTTTTACCCACAGCCGTAATATGCCCTCCGTAACAACGATATTCAGCGAAATATATCAAATACAGCTCAGAAATTTCTTTGCCAAATTTTATCGAGATCGGTTCAGATTTGGATATAGCTCCCATATATATTATTATCCGATTTCAAATTGTGCACCAAATGGGCAATACAATTCCGAATTTAAAAGATACAAATGCTTCGGCATATTTAGTCCTTTGAACTTTAAATTATAATTATAATCATAGCGTGTATGATTGAAATCTCCCATAAAAACTTTTAATTGTTATGTGGAGCTCTACTTAATTAGCAAAGTGGTGTAGGGTATCATAAAGTCGGCCCGCCCGACTTTAAGACTTTCTTTACTGGTTTAGTGCTAACCTTTTTTCCAAAATACTCCAGACACAATAGTCCAACGGATTGGTATCCGGAGATTTTGGTGGCCATTGCGCGCTAGAAATGAAGCTAGGAACCTCATTTTATAACCATTCTTGGGTGGCGCGTGGTGAGTGCGATGGTGCTGAGTCCTGTTGAAAAGTCCAAGGTCTGCGACCAAAATGTTTGCTTGTCCAAGACTTTAATACAACCTACAGAATATTTTCGGGATAATACTCGGTATATATTCTGATGCCACGGTCGATTAATACGAGCGGAGGGCGACCATCGGCTGTTATGGCGGCCCACATCATCGCCATGAGTTCTGGTGGCCAACCGAAGATGCACATTTTCAGCTTACCTCTTTGGCAAGTAAACACGATCATTTTGTTGTTTTTACAAACTGCTGAACAACGAATGTTTTCTCATCGGAGAAAACCAAAATCGGCAGTTCACCACTTTCGGCCAAGCGAAGCAACTCTTTAGCTCTTTCGAGTCTATTTTCTTTCTGGTGCGGTGTAAGTTCTTGCACTTGTTGAAATTTCAATGACTCTACCCCGAGCTCATTTTTCAATATTTGTCGAATAGAATATTGCGATATCTTCGGCTCACGAGCCATTTTTAGGCAACTGCGACGCGGGTTTCGATCAAGTCTCTTCTTTACTTTTCAAACTATTTCTGCTGATGTTTCTGTTTTCTTCCGTCCACTTCATTGACGTCGGGTTACGCTCACGATGACGAACGATGGTACGAAACACACCATCACGCTTGAATTCCATTACGAATAACATTTTTTCTGGAAAATTTTTACCAAAATGGTTTTGCACGCTTGTAAACAATATAATGAGCTGTCGCTGGAATAATTTGAACAGCTGTCGAAAGAGTGGCGGAAGCAGTTCACTAATATGTCCCATCTTCACACCAGAACTTTTGTTACTAAAAATATTGGGATCTGTGAAATTCCAAGATAATTGATGCTTAATGCTTATTTCGAATTTCATGAGATATTCTATGTATATTTGACACTTGGTGGGTCAAGTACTTGATGGTGTGGGCCGATATGGAACATTTTTGAACCTGAACTAACACTGATTGCAATATTGGGATTTACAAATTTTGAACAAAATTGGATGATTTTTTATGCCCTATACGGAATATTATTTTTGTTGTCGTTGGGTAAGGAGTGAACCGATATTGTCCATCTCCGAACCTTATATAAATCTGATAATTATATTACGATGTACTTCAAGAGTTATCGTGCGCATCAGCCAGCTAGACGGACATCGACTTCAAATGTCCGGAAACGTATTTGGTCCAAGGAGACCTGGGGTCTAAAACAATTATTTCTATGAAGCACGTTCTGGCCGTATCATGTGATTTATACGCTCTGTAGCCATATACAGAGCTCTGATTTGATCAATTTTACTCGCGACTGAGAGTGCTCGAAGTCTACATATTTTTATAGAATTTATTCGCTACTATTTTACTTTATATGGGAGAGCTTGCGAGTATTCCTGTTAGAAAAATAAGTGAAATATGTGGAGTGGACATGAAAAAACAGGGCGTGAGAGTTTACTTTAGAAGAAAAATCTGTCCAAAAATTATTAATATCTGCCCAAATAGAGTGGATTTTGGCACGTACGGCGGAACTCAGGCTAGAAGCAAGTTCTTCAAATTTGCTGAAAACCAGATCAGCTATGACTCCCATATATATGTTTCATCCGATATCACATTTGTAATATGCACTCCACAACAATGATTTTTGGTACTAGATGTCGGATAGAGCTCATAAACACCTCTGCGAAATTTTATCGAGATTGATTCAGATTTGGATATAGCGTTCACATATATTTTCATACGATTTCACCAAATGTGTAATATCAGCTCAAATTTGGTGGATGTTTCTAATTCATATTTATATAATTCTCAAAGTCGTACCATAAACTCTTAATTCATATAATTTGTCGCCTTCGTCGGATTTGGTGGAAATCGAGTTACAAATACCTCCCATATGTTGGTATCGTAAAGTTGGTCTCACCCGACTTTTGACCTTTCTGTCCTGATTTTATTTTACAACACCCATTAATTTTGCTATAATTGATTTAAAGATTTGCACGGTATTTTTTGGGTATATTTTGCAACGTTATGTTTTTCATACCCCATTTCCAGAAGCTGCGGCCATCACTAGCCCACCAAAATAACCGTTCCAAACGATTTTATAGTGGCATTTTACCCAAAACAATTTTAAGTATGGCCTTACTAACTGAAAACAAGTAAAAAAGCTGTAAGCTCGGCCGGACCGAACTTTTAATACCCTCCACCATTTGGTACAAATTTGGCAATATCCAAAAAAAAAAATTCTGTTAAAATCTTAAAAATACCGAATACTTATACGACGACGTAGAACTTAGGCAACTTTTGTCATAAGTTATTACAATATTTAAATGCGAAACTTGAAGAAAAATCGACTATAGGGGGTACCCATGAAATGGAGGCTATACGAAGGCGTGAACCTGCACAGACAATTTCCTGGCATGGGCTGAAGTATCCATTAAGAACTTCACATGCGAAATTTGAAACAATCCCGGTAAATAATGTCGCTAAAATCATCAAAATACCGAATATCGCGGGGTACCGTTATATCGGGGCTATATGAAGATGTGGACCTACATGGCTCATTTTTTTGACTTAGTATGTAGTATCCATTACGAACTTCAAATACCAAATTTAAAACTATTCCGGTGTCGTTGAAATCATCAAAATACCGAATATCGGGGGGTACCGTTATATGGGGGCTATACGAAGACGTGGACCTGTACAGATAATTTTCTGTCATAGGCTGTAGTATCCATTACGAACTTCAAATGCCAAATTGGAAACAATTCCGGTAAATAATGTCGCTAAAATCATCAAAATACCGAATATCGGGAGGTACCGTTATATGGGGGCTATATGATTACTTGGACCTACATGGCCCATTTACGCACTGCCTGCCTACTGGCAAAATATACATTTGTGCAAAATTTTAGCCTTCTATCTCAATCTCTTCGAAAGATAGCGTGATTACAACAGACAGACAGACGGACAGACTGACAGACACACAGACAGATAGACGGACATGTCTAAATCGTCTTAGAATTTTACGCTGATCAAGAATATATATACTTTGTTGGGTCTGACATGAGTATTTCGGAATGACAAAATTAATATACCCTCTATAGTATGGTGGAGGGTATAACAAAGCAATTCAAAAGATTGATTTTCAAATTAACAAATATAGCCGTTTGAAGCCGCTCATAAAAGAATAATTTTACCCATTACCAAATAATAATTCAAGCCTTCTTTCATTACCATGGTAATCACTTCACATAATTTGTCATTCCAGCCAAGTAACAAAAGTATCACTCATTATTCTCCGACACCGGATGGACACTCTTAACAATAGTTTACCAATTACCAAAAAACTACAACAGCAGCAAACATCCACATCAAGCGAAAACAACAAGAAGTTCTCTAAATATCAAAAAAGGAAGGACAACAACAACAGCAGCAACAAAAAGGATGGATGTTTGTTAATTTCAATTCGTCCAACCGACATCATTAAATGGTCAATAGTCACGAATAATTGTCGGCACGGTCGTGAGCTAATGCCAAATGTTGGTATGTCTCTTGGTGTGAGTGTGTGTGAGTTTTGTGTCTCTCTCTCTCTCTCTCTCTCTCTTTATGCATTTACCATGACCATCATCCTCATCATCACTTGTATTTGGTTTTGTGATGTTTAAGCTGTTCTTGTCACAAAATGTCACTAATGAACTTTGTGCTACTTCCATCTATGGATGCATGTCCATGGACATGTACGCACTTTTTTGCACAAATAAGCAACAACAAAAAAAACACAACACAAAGAGAACAAAAACAACTACAATTTATTGTTGTACCGCTGACTGCCTTTCCATTGTTGCCAAACAAAACGTTGCGAAATGAAAACAAACAGCGAAGCGCAAAGCATAAAACGAACGAACGAACGAAAGAATCAACGAAACGAAATTATGTCACAGTAAATTTGCACCCATTACAGTGTTACAATTTTCTTTTGTTGTTGTTGTCGTCGATTCTTCCCCCTTTCTCTGTTTTTGTATTTCTGTTCTTTTTTGACAATTGCTGCTGATGTTTTGAGCTGAGGGAAGTGTCTCAATGACTGAGCCTGGTGGTATCCCTGTTGAGCCGGATCTACTTACTTGGGTTTGGTTGTTTTAGTGTGTGTGTGTCAATTCTTTGTATTTAGCTAACGGTATTTAACTGATGAATGGAATGAATGTGATGGCAGAATGAATATTGTTGTTATTGTTTGTTTGTTTAGATTTGTCTTGTTTTTGCTTAATGATGATGACTACGACGACGACGAAGACGACGCCAACGACAATGACAACAATGATCATTTTAACTGTCATTACGTGTCAGTAATTCCTTTTGTACCCATCGTTATAGGCTCTTTGTAAATGTTATTCGTTGTTGTTGGTATTGTTGCCGCTGATGTTTTTATTGTTTTTATGTGTCTAGGTGCGGGGGCTTTTTGTCTAAAATTATGCCATCTATTCGTTTGCACGTCTGCCTCTCTGTCTGTCGGTCGGTCCCACCTTCACTGTAGTTGTACAACGGTAATAACCTCTAGGCACTCTGAACACTTTGCTGCCAGCCAGTAAATTTTTGCAATCAAAAAATTACAAAACAAAAGCCATCAAAACCATAAAGACAATTGTGTGAAATTCTAAGGATTCCCTGGCTGAGACAGGTAGGCAGACAGACGACAAATTTGCATGCGGCGGCGGCGGTGAATAAACACATTAAAGTTAGTTAACACGACGTGGAATAAATAAATTCAAATTATTTTTAATAATTTGTGTTGCCACCAGGTTTTTTGGGTTTGAGTTTGTTTTGTCTAATGGTATGTCATTTAAAATCATTTAATGTTAAAACATTTTGGGGAGAAGAAATAACATTTTTAGGAGGATGCAATTGGTGTTAGGTTAATGTGTGTGGGAAAATGTTTGTGAAATTGATATTTTATGCTTAATTTACAAAAACACAACATATTTTGGGTGTTTAGGAAACCACTGCAATTGATTCTTGAAGATGATGTAAAATGAAGCCCAAAATTGCGACACTCAACTAATATAAATAATACGACATATCAAACATTTGCATATATATTAGAAATATTAGTTATTGTTATTTAATTTTAGGTCTAACTCCCCTGTAAATAAAGGTTTTGTCCCAAAATATTAAGGAAAATGTATTGTCTAGTTAGAGTTTTGTCAATCTAGTTCATAGCTCAGTACACCAATTTCTAAACGTATGAGTGATTTCATATGTTCCATATATTTCATGTCACTCATACGCAAGGTTGAATTCAAACAACAAGAGTCAACGGAGCTAGTTCGTTTAATATAACTAGATTGGCACAACTCTTACTAATGTTTTAAGTTCAACTTTCAATTCTATTAATTATACCCTACAACACTATGTGTTGGGGGTATTATAAGTTTGATTGGGCCAAAAATTATGTAACACCACGAAATATTGATTTCCCATATAGGAAAGTGTATATGGATCTTCCTAGCTCGCCGAGCTGAGTCGATCTAGCTATGTATGTCCGTCCGTCCGTCTGTCCATGTTAATTTGTAATCACTCTACAGGTCGCAATTATGGCCCGATCTTCACGAAATTTAGAATGGAGGTGGGGCTAGGGTCAGAATAGAACCCTATTTCTTTTGGAGATGATCGCCAAATGTTTAGGGGTTGAAATGGACCAAATACTGAAAAAATGTCGGATTTTGCAGTAGCTATACAGGTCGCAATTATAGACCAATCGACGCGGAATTTCGCATGTAGCTAGAGTTTAGGGCGAGGAAGAAGCCTACCAATTTGGGTGATCATCGGATAATATTTAGCGGGAAAATAGACCATATCTTTTTTGTTGAAAAAATTTAACAATTTTTATTAAACCGCGAATATTTTATTTCCCGGGGAACTCACAAAGCCATGACAAGGTTACTTCTGATCTTTACATTGATGTTAAGATCCAAAAAATCGAATATATAGCAAATATATGCGATATATATGTCTATCAAAGAAGATATGCTTGAAAGATCTCTTATATGTCGAGAACGGCTGAACTGATTTCGACAGTTCTCATTAATTCAGAATGGCCTCTTGGCAGAAAAGGAAAAACGTCTAAAAAACGCATACAAATATCTCTCTAAAGATGAAAATATTGATTTTGTAAAATTTTCTCATATTTTTTTCATTTTGTCATATTTTTGGCATATTTTCAATTTGAATTAAACATTTGGTAATATTTCTACAGCTAACAAAACTAAGTAGTTAGGATATCAGGATATCATATACAGATCGCATTTATGGCCCGATCCTTACGAAATTTTGCATGGGGATAAGATGAGGGTCAGAATAGAAGCCTATTCTTTTTGGAGATGATCGCCATATATTTAGGGGTTGAAATGGACCAAAAAAAACTGCAAAATTGTCAGAAGGTCGTAATTATCGCCCGATCCTCACGCACATTTGAATGGGGGTTACCGGACATTGCAAAAGCCAAGCAGTTTTGGATGGCCATCCAAAAATATTCAATGTGTGAAGGAGTTTGCCAACTTTTGTAGACAAAATACGAAAATGTCCATTCCAGTGACTTTTTGGAGAATTCACAAATACAGGAAAGACGCACTTCTGACTATTTCGTTAACGCTAATTTCTTTGAAGAATATAGTCAAATGATTGTATCTCATATAGATGCGTTTCAGTCAAAAACCAATAATAAATGTTAATCTTTTGCCACTTCTGAGAGATTATAGGTTTTTGAGAAATATTGGTTCCAGATCTAGGAACAACATCTACCAATAAATTGGAAATGAGAAAATTAGTTAAGGTTGATATTATTCGAAAATTAGAGAACGAAACCTGATGGTTTTCTTTTATTATTTGTCACAATATCTTGTGGAATTCTTTCGAGTATCTTGCTTATGTAAACTGTATCGTTTATTATAGTGTTGTAGGGTATTCAACGGTCGGCCCCGCTCGACTGTAGCCTTTGCTTACTTGTTAAATTTATACTTTATTCTCAAACCACTTTAATTGGTTTGATCCCGTAAAGGTATAAAAAATGGTCTTATTTTGGTATTAAAATTTTTTTGACTTTTAAGATAAATGACCAAATGTTAATACCGATTAATAGACGTGAGCAAAAATGTCGTATTCCAACCATAAACCTACTAACTAACTGTTATGTGTTCTCAATATACGCTGGGCTGTTAATATAGACCTTACCATTTTCGTGGCCCCTAAGAAATAGTTCTAAGGTGTAAAGTCCTAAGGTGTTGGTGGACAACTCTTATTCCCTCTCCGAGATAGAACACATTCCGTAAACTTTATTTATTACTGGAAAAATGATAAGGTTAGAAGGGGGTTAGACAAGAAATAAAATGGCTTCGAAAACACCATCGATTCTCATCAGTTCCCTTAGGTTTTGTCTGGGGATATTTTCCGCAGGAGTTTTTGTTGAAAATAAATTAAAAATTATTCAATAACGTTGTTCAGCGTCTATTGCACAGTTGATATTTGAATTAAAGATGGCTACAAGTTCCATGAGATAGAAGTTCAGATCTTTGTGTCCTCATAGTACAAACATATTCATAGGTAACGATAAATCGGCCGGGAACAGGAGGAAAATCGACGGAATATCCTTCACAATTTTAAGGTTTCAGGAATTGCGTAGTCCCAGCTTGGGATAGCAATTTCCATATCACCCACCACCAATTTTGATTGTATTTATATAGTATTATTAATATTTGTTTTCTTTGTTTTTCTGGAATTCAATGAATTACAGAAAATCTGAAGTATGGTCGTATCACATCGTATGGTCGGATCACAAAGTGTCTGGTAAACATGTATGGTCGTATTGCAAAGTGTCGTGTTAAAATGTATGGTCGTATCACAAAGTGCCTGTTAGAATTCCTGAAATGTATGATCGTATCACAAAGCGTCTAGTTAGAGTTCCTGAAGTGCATGGTCTTATCGCAAAATGTCTTGTTAAAATTCCTTAAATTTATGGTCGTATCACAAAGTGTCTTGTGAATATGTATGGTCGTATCGCAAAATGTCTTGTTTAAATATATGGTCGTATAACAAAGTGTCATGTGAAAATTCCTGAAATGGATGGTCGTACCACAAAGTGCAAAGTGTCCTTTTAGAATTCCTAAAATGTATGGTCGTATCGCAAAGTGTCCTGTTAAAATTCCTGAAAATGTATGGTCGTATCACAAAGTGTCTTGTTGAAATGTATGGTCGTATCGCAAAGTGTCTTGTTAAAATGTATGGTCGTATCACAAAGTGTCTTGTTAAAATGTATGGTCGTATTACAAAGTGCCTTGTTAGAATTCCTGAAATGTATGGTCGTATCGCAAAGTGTCTTGTTAAAATGTATGGTCGTATCGCAAAGTGTCTTGTTGAAATGTCTGGTCGTATCGCAAAGAGTCTTGTTGAAAAGTATGTCGTATTGCAAAGTGTCTTGTTAAAATGTATGGTCGTATCACAAAGTGTCTTGTTATAATTCCGTATCAGAAAGTGTTTTTGTAAGAATTCCTGAAATATATATTCGTATAGGAGAGTGTCTTCTATGTCGTATCGCAAAGTGTCTTGATAGAATGTATGGTCGTATGGGATAGTGCCTTGTTAGAATTCTTGAAATATATGGTCGTATCACAAAGTGTCTTGTTAAAAAATGTATGGTCGTATCACAAAGTGTCTTTTAAAATGTTTTGTCTATCGAAAAGTGTCTTGTTAGAATTCCTGAAATGTATGGTCGCATCACAAAGTGTCTTGTTGATATGTATGGTCGTATCACAAAGTGTCTTGTTAAAATGTATGCATGTATTCTTTAGCCAATTATAAATTTGATAATATGGAAAGCCTGTCAGCCATACTCCAAATATCCTAAAACGGATTTAGTTGATAGAGAATCGGCATTTAAAGCTGTGTTCATAATGGGGCACACTGTGGCCATAGCAAATAATATTTGCACGCCATCAATAGTCATATGTTTTGTGATAAAACCAGGCCTTTAAGACACATTTCTATATCCTCAATGTCATGTTCTAACGGCCAACCTCAAACTAAAGGTCTACGGTATATAGGTTCAAGTTAATTCCGCGTTCTGTTTAATAACGACTGACCTGATATGTTGTGATTCGTTGGCAAATATTGATTTCGCAATATTTAATTTAGTATTTTTCAAACTAAACTAGATTGATTATCAACTAGAATTCATAAGACTTTGATATATGAAGAAGAATGAAAACTTTTCCAATGGTTATAACACTGCTTAAAATATACCAGAGAGTTCAGAGAGATATACTGAGAAATATATGTGATTCCTTTGTCTGAGAAAGCACTTTAATCGAACAACTCATTTAAGAGTAGCTGGTATACAACTTATTCATGTTTTCCATTAGAGGAAGTGCATTGTTTCAGGCTGTTATTTCTTTCATCTTCCATAATTTTAAATCGGTCTAATTGGTTCCCTTTGTTCCACAATTCAAAAGCCTGGTAACTCCAAAAGGTCTCTCATCATTTGTAACACAATTAATTAATGAGCGTAAATATATATATATTTGTTTATATAAACATCGCTATTTTAATTTCACTATTTCAGCACAAATTAAATGAACATTTTGTTATTACAAATTCAAATAGTTTTACAAAGTGTTAGTGGTGTTGTTGTTTTTGTTTTGGTTTACGCTTGCATGCAATTGTGTCAGTGTGTGTGTGTTTGTGTGTGCCTGTGCATGTGTGTGTTTACGTTTGATTTTTCTTTGTAATTGATACTGTTATAAAATTTACAAACATAATTTACATTTTTATTAAATTTTTAAACTGCACTTACCCACACATATCGCATGACGCATCCGCCGCCATTACTGCGATTAACAGCAGATGAACAATGATAGGGTTTTTTTTTTTCATATATAAAAATTAATATCGCATCATAATTAATGGTTTCCATAGTTGATCTACTGGTACCGGTTACCAATTTTTTAAATATTTTGTTTTTTTCAGTATCTCTCCCTTGCGCGAACCACTTCCGCAAAATGCCCACCCAATTATTGGCATTTTTATGGAGCTAAAGTGTCAATTAAATATTGTTTATATTTTATAAATATTTCATATTTATTGAATAAAGTTTGTTGTAAAATGTTAAACAAAAGGAAGCGGGAGAGGGGAAAATACACACAATGAAAGTTTTTGTTGGTTTAATATGTATGCTTTATTTAAAGTTTTAAATACACATTGAAGTTTACATATTTCTGGAGGAATGTAGATGTGTTTAAATTAGCATAAGGTTATATTTATAATCAAGCAGATATCATGTTGGGAATTATACCATGTGGGGACCACAACCATTTGATTTTATAAATCTCATATAACTCAAGGGGTAATATCAAGCTTTTCTAAACATATTTGATACGGCCAAAACGTGCCTCATCGAAATAAAGGTTTTAGACCCTAGGACCAAATCCGTTTCAGGACAATTGGAGTCGATCTAGCGATGTCCGTCTGTCTGCTGACTGGTGCCCACTATAACTCTCGAAGGGAGTATCCGATTTGGTTCAAACTTAGTAATTCGACATATTATTATCAAACTTAAATCGGAGGTAGGCCCCACAAAAACGTAAAAATTTTCAAAAATGTATTTTACTGCACAAAAAGAGAAACGATAATCCGATTTCGCTCCAACTTTGCAAATCCTAATATTTGCGTCTGTTCTATCGGTCCACTCCATTAAGTACCTCGCCCACAAAGGGTCAATTTTTTTAATAATTTCAACTCTTATAAAATGTGATGTAAGAGTCCAATTGTATTCAAATTTCACACATCCCAATATTTTTATTAACCCAAGATCTGGCATGAAGATGGAATATATGGTTCCACTCCTTCTTAAAAACGGTTAAAATTTTGAATATCCATGAAGCTCATAAAACGAAACTAGCATCCATTCCATTCAGACTTGGCACATCCCAATATTTCTATTAACACAAGGTCAGTTATAAAGATAATAGAGATCGGACCATTCCTTCTGGTACTTCCCCCACAAAGGGTCAAGTTATTGAATAACCAAAACTATTATAAAATCCGAAATAAGCATCCGGTTCTCTTAATATTTCAGGCATCCCATTACTACCACTGACATAAGATCTGCTGTGAAGATGAGATATATCGGTCCATTCCCTCTGGTACCTGCCACACAAAGTGTGAACATTTTGAATATCCATTAAAACGTGAAATTAACATCCGATTTCATTCAGACTTGGTACATGTTAATATTTTGTTTCAATATTTCCATTCGGCAAATATTATTGCAAAAATACTCTAGAGGGTGTATTAATGCCTTGGGCCCACAAACATTTTGGCCGCAGACCTTGGACATTCCAACAGGACTCAGCACCATAGCACTCAGCACGCGAGAATGGTTACAAAATTAGGTTCCTCGCTTCATTTCCGACGCACAATGGCCACCAAAATCTCAGGATACCAATCCGTGGGACTTTGTATCTAGAGTATTTTGGAAAGCAAGGTTGACACTAAAAAATACACAAGTGTTGATCACCTCAAGCAAGCGCTTCGCCGGGAATGGTCGGGAAAATACCGCAAAGCAACATTCGGGCAGCGTGTGACGGTTTCATTGGCCGTCTGAAGGCCATAATTCGTGTCAAAGGTGACCAATTCAACCAAATCTAAACTTATTCTAAAATTTAAAAATATATTTAAATAATCGAACATTGTTTGAGGGTATACATCTGTTGGTAATGGCGAGTAATACTTTTTAAGTTGTTTTATCTAGTCATAGTCAGAGACCAGATAAAGTTCTCAGTTTCAAATGAGATCAGTTCAACAATTACTAAAAAAAATTTGAAGGATCTGGGCGATATTTAAACCAATTTCGTGGAAAACTCGAATTTAATGTAAGCCAAAAAAATTATTAAAATTCAAGAATCACCCCAACGAAAATTTAAAGACAGGTGGTTAATAAAATTTAGATATCTATTAAATCGAAAACACCCCAATTTTTAGTTCTGAGACTCTACATTCCCAGACTCTACATTCCCAGCCCCCGAATAAAGAGCCACTCATTTGATTCCATCAAACGTTTATTAAATGTATTTCGAAAAAATATGGCCGAAATTCCTTTGTGGCCAAACAAGAAATGGGATCACATGTATATATTTTGGACGACCAATGGATATTTTATAGCGGAGCATTTAAATTGGCATTTCTCCCGACATTTATTATTTGCTATCCCACAATTTGTTGAGGAATGTGAAACTTTTTGACAAAGGGATATGAATATTTTGTCACGGCTTTTACATTCATTTCAATATTTCAATGTGAAGAATAAGGCCAGCAATGGCTGGATGGCGGGTTGATTTTTTTTTTTTTTTTTTTTTTTTTTTTTTTGTTTTCTTTTTTCCATTCAGCACTTTGAATTGTTAAAATATCAGTGTCAACAAAAATCTCAACAAGCCTCTGGTAAACGAATATTTTTCCATTGAAATATATTTTCCACGGAATCGTTGACAACAAAGTGAAAAAAAAACAACAACAACGGCAACAACAAGAACAAACTTATGTTTAACTTTTGGCATATTTTAATAACTTTTGAGTCAGAACTTCGCGGACAATGCAACCTCACCAATCAACGACAGTAACGGGGACACGAACAAAGGGAGTAACAAAAACAACAACAACAACTAGCCCAACAACCAAAAATAATATCGCATAAAATTAAGTGTTGTCAGTTTCAAGGTATGACGACTGACTGTTTTATAGCTTTATTGTGAGCCAGAAACTCACAAAAACATCCCCTCCCCCCCCCCCCCCCCCCACCACTTACACCACTCCATTGCCGTTAACTGCCACAAAAAACCCTTACGAAAATATTCTGTATATGCCAGAAAGTTTGACATGACAATAAAATTTTAAACAGAAATAGTTTTATTTACAATCCGTACATATATGCCAGCATATGTATGTGTGTGTGTATGTATGTACATGTATGTTTACTTACATACAATTACATTTCAGTGCTTCATGGGGAGCAAATGCAAAGTCGATTGCAACAAATCAGAGACAAGACTTACGAGAAAACGTAGCAAACTCAAACAAAAACATTTCACCAACACATGCTGTGGCTTGTTGTTGCAATGCATATGGAGGAGAAATTTAAATAGAAAACATAAAAATATATAATGGAAAGAAAAATATATGTGAAAAATAAATATTTTATTCGTGCATTTAAAATCTCACTTCTAAGAACTCCAATAAAATTAAAAAAAAGTATATGCCTATCTTAATACCCTTCCATATTTAGAAATTCTTCTCAAAATCCTCATATTGTAAATCATTGGTTTTTTCCTAGCTGAGGCAAGCCCGATCATGTTTAGAGTCTCCTAAGGACCTACAAAAACTTATAGAATGAGAACGTTTATTTATCTTTCTCAAGCGCTCAAGGCATTGAGTTTTTCATGGTTCTCTTTGATTTCAATCTATAGGATGGCCAAACTTTGTGAAGATGGAATTTCAAGGATCCAGTCCTTCCAAGTTGGAGTAACGATCTCAGCCGTTTTTTGGTGCTTAATATGGATTAAAGACAAGGCTACTAACAATTTTTGATTAGACTCATACTCCTACTTCAGCCCACTTTTGCCACGACTTTCATTTCGAAGCCAAACTTAAAAAATAAAAATTGCATTAATTAAAATTTAGAAGTTCTTTCAAATGCATCCGATATTGCTCCCGGCATTTATTCCGGTCGATTAATACGAGCGGAGAGCGACCATCGGCTGTTATGGCGGCTCACACCATCACCATGGCCGGCACTTGAGTTCTGGTGGCCAACCGAAGATGCACATTTTCAGCTGAAGTCTTTGGCAAGTAAACAAGATCATTTTGTTTGTTTACAAACTGCTGGGTAACGAATGTTTTCTCATCGGAGAAAACCAAATTCGGCAGTTCACCACTTTCGTCCAAGCGAAACAACTCTTTAGTTCTTTTGAGTCTAGTTTCTTTCTGTTGCGATGTAAGTTATTGCGCTTTTTGGTATTTCAATGGCTTTATCCCGAGCTAAATGTTCTATATTTTCCGAATGGAAAATTGCGATATGTTCAGCTCACGAGCCATTTTTCGGCCACTGCGACGCCGTTTTCGATCAAGTCGCTTCTTTACTTTTCCAACCCTTTTCTGCTGAAGTAGCTGTTTTCTTCCGTCCACTTCCTTGACGTTGGGCTACGCTACCAGTATCACGGTAACGAGCTGTGGTACGAGACACAAAAGATTTATTCACATTTAAATTCTGGAGTGCTCTAACGATAGCCCATTGTGGTTTTCCAGCCAAATATAAAGAAATCACACTATCACGCTTGAGTTCCATCACGAATAACTTTTTTCTGGAAAATGCTCACCAAAATGTTTTTGTACGCTTGTAAACAATATAATGAGCTGTCACTGAAATAATTTTAACAGCTGTTGGACGAGTGGCTTAGAAATGACAGCAGTCTGAATTTGTTTGTAGTTTTTTCATCTCACCCTGTATTTAAGGACTTTTCGTATCCTCTTAGTACGGATTTCTAAAATCCCAATCTTATTACACTCATAAGAACCAAGACTGACCCTCGTGTATAATTTCAAGATTCTAAAAAAAGATATTAAAATATAAAAAAATGGGTTTGCATCAGACTTGGGTCTTGTTCGAAAGTGGACAAAATTGGCTCACCGCTTCAATATAATCGCCATTAAGGGGTTAATCATTTCAAATAATCTAAAACCCAAATTAGAATGTTTTAAATAGACGGGCATAGTCTTAGGGTATACTTCTGACGCCAACGCCGACGAAGACCGAATCATTTTTGACGATATTAGAAACTCCTTTCAAGGGTTTCAAACCATACATACAAAAAACAAGAGGGACTGACACAGAGGCAAGCTGACTCAAGATATGTCTGAAGAACCCTGAATCCTTAAACCGATTTGCCAATGAAGCAAAATTAATGTTGATTAAATTATTGTGAGAAGGTTAAACAATCTCCTTACAAATGTTTTGTATCAAAGGTGCGTATAAGTTATATAGAGGTAGCGTATACGCAACGTGAGACTTTTAACATATCCAAAATTATGAGCACGCTATACATTTCATGGACGGGAGGGAATTCTAAAATCAGACTTGGATCAAGTCTGTAAATATCCTTCTTCTATCGGTTCTTGTTTTAAGAAAAAAATTGCCTTAAATAAAATATTGTCAATAGTTCAACAAAACCCTATCGACCAACTTTGCTAACAAAAGTTTGCTGCTCTTTTTTTCCATGGGCCACAGACATTGTTCAAGTTGTTTTGTTAAATATGCATTTGCTTAAATGCCTGGACTCATAAAATAAGTTCTTGCCGGCACTTGGCACTCGACACACAGAAACTCTCACCCGAACTCTTTCTCTCTCTTCACTAATAACCACTGATCCACTCGTTCATTACCACTGCTGCGTTCTACGTCATATTTGCTTTGGTATTAGTTTGAGGTTAGAATAAGTCATCCAAGCATATTTTTTGTCCATTGGTTGTTCTTGTTTTTTTTTTACTTTTGGGTTGCAAGTGTTTTTGCTGCCCCTTTTGCTTCTGTTTTAAATATTTTTGGCAATCGCCAAGGAATATTTCTCGGTGGCGTGCGGTGTCCTTTTTTGTCCTTCTTCTTCTTCGCCTTTTTTTTTTTTTTTTTTTTTTGTTTTTTCTTTTGCACTGCATTTCATAGTCAAACACAGCGTTACGGTTGACTTTTTACGCTTGAACGAGTTGTCGCTTGACTAGATAAAGGCATACCCTGTCCTCTTCGTGGAAAATATGGTTATAAATGATACATGCATGTGTCTATATCTTGGTGAGCTTGTTCGTGTGTACGCTTGTTCAGCTCTGCTCTGCTGCTCAGTTTGGTTCGGTTCAGTTTGTTTTTGTGTGGTGGTCTTTGGGGCTGTGTTTTGCTTGAATCCATTTTATGGAACATAATTTATTACTTAAATTTATTAACAACATGCACACACACGCGCACACACACATCCATTGAGAGAGACAGACATACTTACAGTTGAATGTACAACAACAACAAAAGCAGCAGCAGCAGAGCCAATGCATTCGTTTGTATGGAGATGTGGTGTGTTCTCGTTCGTTTTTTTCTGTAAAAGACAGCTGAAATCGTTAAATTTTTTAATACATTTTTGTGGAATAGTATGTGTATATATGTCTGTGTGTGTGGTTTATATGTTTGTTTTTTGTATGTTTCCCTTTTTTGTTGTTGTCGGTATGACAAGAAATAACTATTTTCGAAGAAATTATGGTTTCTGGCTGAATAGCTTAGCCTTGGTAAAGAGCAAATAAAATGCTACAGAGTTATTTAAGTCCGAACATATTTCCACACAACCACAATTTGATGGCAAATTTCTTGTTATTTTTTTACAAGCAAATTATAATGTAAACCTATGCTGGACTGACAGAGTGGTCTTTAATAGACAACTTTATTTTCCACTCATTTTGTTCAAGAGAAGCAACTAACAAAAAAATACTAAACAAGCAAACAAATCATCTGAAAATAGCAGACCAGACCTAATAAAAGTCAAGTATATCAAAATTTATGGCCATAAAACATTGCCATCACTTGAGACAAAAGCAGCAGCAGCAGCAGTATCTGAAGAAGAAGATGAAAACGGTGAAATTCAAAATATTTTATAAATCAAACTACATTGTTAAGGTATGCCACAATAATAATAAAAAAACGCCTAATAAAGATGTGAAGTGGAAAATCGAACAAACATGTGTATATGTGTGTATGTAAAAGATTTGATGGAAAGTAAAACGTTCTAAAAATAAAATGGATAAAATTGTAAAAAGGGACTCGATTAACATTATTTCTTCCAAATATCTCAATTTTATTAGACTTTTAAATTTTCATTTCTTCCCAATGCTAGCAGAAATGGGTAGGACTATGTCAAAAACTGTGATAGAGGAGGGGAAACAAGATAATTGTTTAGAAATAGGTACATTTTGCATTAAAAGATTTATTGAAAACTAAACATATAACCTCACTTTGAATTAAAAAAAAAAAAAAAAAAAAAAACAGAGAAATTATGCTACAATGCCAAAAGTATAGGGCATTGCTGGGTCAATATTAAGTCATTCAGCTACTAAGGGTATATTGTTTGTTAAGACTACCTAGAGTTGTTTCAATATTTTTTTAGTTCGGTACACCAATTCCTAAGCGTATGAGTGATTTCATAAATGTTGTCTTTTCATATCACTCATACGCAGAGTTTTCATACAAACGCCCTGAGTCCATGGAACTTTTTTTTCAGACACTTCATAGCCAACAATTACGGACATTTTTTTTTTTTTTGGAAATAACTTTCAAGAGGTGTTCTTGACCCAAAATTAATATTTTAATTTATTATCCGCAAAAAAAAAATTGAATATTTAATAACTTTTGCAAGGTACTCCTTACCGAAAATCTTAATCGATTACATTAATATATTTTCGAGGACTCTCGAAAATCTTGAATTTTTCAATACGATTTCTTTTTATCATCGAAAATAGTGGTTTTCCTCAGTAAATTTTTTAAAGACGACCTCTGATATTGGTATATTTTGTAAGAAAATTTATCAAAGACTTCCGCATCGAATATCTTGGATTTCTGAAACCATAATTTCAAGGACGTCCTCACCGAAAATCTTGAATTTTTTTAAGAAGATTTATTCAAGGACATCCGAGAATCATGTTTTCTAATGAAAATTCTAAAGAATTTTTTACAATTTTTTTAGAAACCTCTTTGGATGTTAGGAAAATTTTTTTAGGATGTCCTGATCATAAGTTAGCATTTTAGTATTTTTTTTCAGTGCCTCCCGATCTTGTCAGTGACCTTCTGACAAAATATACCCAGTTTTAATCGATATTGGTTCCATGATCTCCCAACAGAATACCGTACATTTTTTGAAGAAAAATTTTCTGGGGCATCCCGAACGATGAGGACTTCGATTAATAAGATTTTCCAAGGACATACGTTACAGAAATCGTTAAAAAATAAATATTTTTTTCCAATAACATCCTTACCGAAATTGTGGGATTTGAAAAAAAAGTTGAGGATATTCTGACCCAAAAATAGTTACAATATAACAGTAATTGCATAACAGTGTTTGCATGAACTTCCCGGCCGAAAATTCTGATTTTTAGATACAATTTTTCCAAGCATCTCCTGACCGAAAATTGTTTTTTAACAATATTTTCGGATACCTATGGAAATGCGGATTTGTTATCAACAATCAAATACTTTCTAACCGATAATTGGGAATTTTTTGGAATAATTTTTTCCGAAGAACTTCTGATCGAATTCTTGATAAAAAGTTCCTGACTCAAAATATTAGAATAATTTTTTTAATGGAGAACTTTTTGCATAATACGGCGGAAAGTTATTCAAGGACCTCATGATCGAAAATCATGGCTTTATAAATAATCTTTTTAGGGACTTCCAAACTGAAAATTGATTTTTAACAATATTTTCTGCCTCCTTACCTCCGCAGATGCAGATAATCGTGAATTTTATGAAGACCTCCTGGTTTTTTAAAGACTTCCTGGCCGTTTTTTTTTTTTTTTTTTTTTTTTGTGAATTTTGCAAGAAAGTTTATGCTAGGAAAATCGTGGATTTTTATGATTTTCTTCATTAACCTTGTTACCGATAAACGTTTAATTCCTTAAATACTAAATATTTTATTTTTTACCATCTACAAAAATCGTGTTTTTATTCAAATGATGACGAGGACCTATTTAGTAATAATCAGATATATTATACAATATTTTCAACGACCTTTCAAGGATATTCTAAGGAAATTCCTATAGAAATTCGATTTTAGCATGTTTTTCGAGCCCACGAAGAAACATTTAAATTTGTTGGAATACTACAAAACGTTTAAATTATTTCAAGTCTCTATCCACCTTCTTTATATAAAACATTTTACCCTTTTCTTTTTGCCGAAAATTGTCTCTTCAATATTTAATAAATTTATTTCGATTTATATGCAATCAAGACACAGATCCATTCAATTAAGGTATAATTTTTACTCGTTGTTTGTTGTCAATTTATGTGAGTGTTTGTGTGAGTGTGTGTGAAGCAAAAGCCAAAACCTGCAAACCCTCCATTCCTCCCACACTTAAATCAATTAAAAATTTTCAACTTTTCTGAAACCGCGGAAACATAAATTCAACCATTCGCCATGAATGACGACGAATCAATGTTTGTACAGTTCACAACGGTAAACGAGAAGTTGAAACAAAAACAAAAAAACAACAACAACTTACAGACAAATATATAATTGAATGTGTTTAAATAAATATATATATATGTACACATGTTGTACAAATGTACATATGTATATATGACTTTTTGCATCTACAGTTGCGGTCAAAGTTGTTCGGAATTTTAACACAGACTTTACATTTATTTCGACCCAATTTATATAATAACATCTAAATAAATTATAAAGCTTTAGGAAGAAAATATCACATCACTCAATAGATTGTCGGTGATAGAAAATAGACCCATTACAATGACAAGAGAATACGGGGATATAGGCCAAATTAGGTTAGAGAAAAGTAATTGCCATAAACGACAACTACTTCACTCGGAGACAATTGGATCCGTTGTTTTCATCTGAAACACAAGGTTAAACAACAAATGAGAAGGTAAAGAGGTGTTAAAATTAAAAATAATATTTTTTTTCGAAATGTTTTGCCCACTAGTGTATTTTGCCTCAAAAGTAAACTACAATTTAATTCAATTTAATTCCTTGTGATTTCCGTTAAAATTCGTATTCCCTTTCCTTTTAATTCAATTGTCTTTATTTCTTTTATAATATAGGCAACAATGGAATTATAATTCTGAAATAAATACCGATACATAGATACAAAAGAAATCTGTCAGTGTATAAATATTTTCCGATAAGAATTTTCATATACAATTTTATTAAAAATTCCATATCACACCTTCAAATATTTAAATATATATTTATAAAATTTCAGAGCAAAGGCAGAGCACTGCATAAATTGAGTTTAACACCTGTCATGTACTTGAAATAAGTATGCTTTACCCTATATAGCAAATATTCAATATAAAACCAGTAAGAAAATGTCAAAAGTCGGGCAGGGCCGTTTATATGATATCCTACACCACCATTCGTATTTTGTTGAGCTCCCGTAAAAAAGTTTATATTGGGAATATATGTGAAGTAGATCATGCCAACTATGAACCTCATTTGAACCTAGTAGTCACAATTTGAGACCTATATACAACTCTGAATCGATTTTCAAAAAACTTGACGGAGGCTTTTGTACCTTTAGTACCAAATAATGATATGACTTCGATTCGAATTATATTTAAAAATATTTATTGGAGATAAAGATATACGGGACCGAATTTCACCAAATGGAAAAATTCGGTAGAATATGAAAAAATCTATCCAATTTGGGAAGACAATACATATATGGTGGACAATAACCGCAAAATCGGATGAAGATGTATGTCAAAGATATATAAAAATTTAAACCTATCTCGATAAAATTTGGCAAAGATTTTTTCGAGCTGTATCTGATGTCCGGTATCAAATATCCTTGTTGTGGGGTGCATATTACGCATGTGATGGACCTTAACGCCAAATCGGATAAGACATATTTAGGGGAGATACTGCTATAACTCAACCGATTTTCATCTTCATTTTCATTTCAAGCCACTCGTCCGACAGCTGTTAAAATTATTCCAGTGACAGCTCATTACAACCGTACAAAAGCAGAATTTTCCAGAAAAAATTATTCGTGATGGAACTCAAGCGTGATAGTGTGATTTCTTTATATTTGGCTGGAAACCCATAAGTGGCTATCGTTAGAACATTCCAGCATTTAAATACGAAAAAAGGGTAACCCGACATCAAGGAAGTGGACGGGAGAAAATAGAAAAATCAGCAGAAATAGTTCGAAAATTAAAGAAGCGATGTGATCGAAACCCGAAAAATGGCTCGCGAGCTAAACCTATCGCAATATTCCATTCGGCAAATATTGAAAAATGACCTAGGGGTAAAGCCATTGAATTTCCAAAAAGTGCAAGAACTTACACCACAACAGAAAGAAAATAGACTCAAGAGAGCTAAAGAGTTGCTTCGCTTGGCCGAATTTGGTGAACTGCCGTATTTGGGTTTCCCTGATGAGAAAACATTCTTTGTCCAGCAGTTTGTAAACAAACAAAATGGTCGTATTTACTTGCCGAAATGTGCACCTTCTCTTGGCCACCAGAACTCAAGCGCAGGCCATGGTGATGGTGTGGGCCGCCATAACTGCCGATGGTCGCTCTCCGCTTGTATTAATCGACCGTCGCATCAGAATAAATGGCGAATATTATATCGAATATATTTTGGAGGGTGTATTAAAGCCTTGGGCACACAAACATTTGGGCCGCAGACCTTGGACATTCCAACAGGACTCAGCACGAGCCACCCAAGAATGGTAACAAAATGAGGTTCCTCGCTACATTTCCACCGCACAAAGGCCAAAAAATCTCCGGATACCAATCCGTTGGACTATTGTGTTTGGAATATTTTGGAAAGCAAGGTTGGCCCTAAAAAATAACAAAGTGTCGATCACCTCAAGCAAGCGCTTCGCCGGGAATGGGCCAAAATACCGCAGAGCAACAGTCGGGCAGCGTGTGACGGTTTCATTGGTCGTTTGATGTCTTTCATTCCTGCCAAAGGAGATCAATTCGAATAAATCTAAACTTATTCTAAAACTTGATGCTACTTCCGACATTTTTTGCTTTCAATCAATGAATTTAAAAAAAATTTAAATATTATGGCGTTTGACTTTGTTGCAGTTTTTTTTATCTCACTATACCTAAATTAGAACTAATTCTCACCAATTTCGATAGGGTTTGTTCTTGAGCCAAACAAATATTGTTTGGATAATTTCATTTCAATTAGATATTAAATGCGAGCTGAATATTTTTCACAAAAATACATGGGCAGACGGACGGACTGACATGCATAAGTCGAGTCAGAAAGTGATTCTATGAGGATTCTCAAACGTAACTATGGGTCTACCTCGCTTTCTTACCTTATCAATTTGAAATGCAAAAAAAACAGGTTCCCATTTCCGAATAGATCATAAAAATTTACAATAAAATATTGGCTTTTAAATGTATAATTTTGGGAAAAAAATGTAAACATGTCTTAGCACGGGTATAACTTTTTAATTCTACCCTTCTGAAATCCAGTCCTGAATTCTTAGTTAGCAAAAAGTTAAATAAAATTAGTTTGAAAAAATAATTTTACAAAAACAAGATAGACTTCTTTACCACCATTTATCACAAATATACTGTCATTAGCTTACCGACTCTCTGTACTTATTGCAAAATATCCACAAATAATTTCATAGAAATTTTAATGCTTACTAAAATAAATTCTAATACTCTTTAAATATTTGTACAGCCAAACGAAAAAACATAATTATTTTCTCCAACAACTACAGCCAACAACAAAACCGTCCAAATAGCGAAATATATTATCATCGTCATCAACTTATATCCGGATATCAATAAATTATGAAATTTGTTCCGCTATTATTAATTAATAATAATGATAATACTATTATTTTTATTGTTGCTGTTGTTGTTTTTCATTTGAACGGCTGTTGTCTTGGGGGAATATTTTTCATACGCGGGCATAATTGAAATATTAAATTATTTTTAATTAAATAAAATTGCATAAATTAAAATTGATATTTACAATGATGAACTGGCTGTAATAAACTGAAATCGGGCATAAATTTTAAATATCTACGAAACGAGTAAAGGAATTATTTTGATGTGATTTTAATAGAAATATTAAACAAAAATATGGAACACATTCTTAAATGAGTACTAACCTACAGACTTTCAAGAAAAAAAATTATAGACTATCTTTTGGAAAGTACTTGCCACAAAATGTAACGTTTTCGAAATTTCAAAAAAAAAAAAAAAAAAAAACAGCATATGATGACATATCGAAATCTTACATCGCAATGTATCCCAACTAGAATCAATGAAGGCACCGTTGCTGGCATATTCTGATCCAACCCAATTATTAAACTCGCATATAAGTTTAATGACAATTGCAGCGTTTTTCAGACGGAGAAGGCAGCCGAAATAATAAGAGAACTCCGCAATAGCATAACACAACCAGTGACCATATATATCGATAGTCAAGTGGCCCCCAAAGCCATCAAGTCAAGTGCCATTAAAACGAAAGCCACTCTTGACTGCAAGAAAAACCTTGTTGAAACACGTGCGGATTCCGGTCGATTGAACTACCTATTGATGAGACTATTGAGAGACAGCTGTGTTTTATCACCTAGTAGGTCTAATCTAAGAATCGTAGTAGACATACTCACTGTTCACTAAAGTACCAAATATCTGATCCTGACTAATATTGACCATGTGACGACGAAGAAGAAATAGAGACGATCTGACATGTATTTACAAGTTATTACAAGTTATCGTTATTTACAAGTTTTTCAACGACATTCCCTGGCTAGGCAGACCACCTTTCTAACTTCCGATCGCTTCTATATTTCTCCTATACCCAAAAAATGTATTTTTTTCCTAGGATGAATACATTAAATCAAAAACAAAACCTTATCCAAACCAAATCCTTATCCAAATCCTTATCCTTATCCAAACTTTAGGCTCCGACCCTAACCCCAATTTTACTTTTTTGAAGAGTTTTTACCATATGTTTTCAATTGGTTCTGCTGAAATTTAACATTCGTGTATGGGATAGTTCAATAAGTTGATTTCTATAAATTTTCAACATTGAACATGTTTCTGACATAGCTCCCATAGACACTACCCTCGATTTGAAGGACTTTTAAGATTTTGGCAAAAATTTTCAACAGATGTTGATGTAACTTGGAGTTTTGGATTCTGACTTTTGGATTCTGAAGCAAAAAAATTGTAAAATATATTCACTCACTCTTTGGTTGTCAAATGTGGTTTTAAAGGTCATATAATCCAAATACTTCAAAAGTAAAAATCTGACCTAAAAGCCAGAATTTAAGAAGAAATTAAAAACACATTTTAGGGTTAAAACACCAAATCGCACATTTAGGGTTAAGTCACCCTTAGACTTCCATCGAATAGCAACCACTAGCTGTCACTGATTTTCGCTTCAGGGTAAGCTCTATCAATGATTGTTTTTTCGGAGGCCGTCATTGGAAGCCATTAAAGCCGATCTCTTTCCTCTTTCAAGCCCCAATTTCAGAAGTAGTAGCCTTTAGATTTATAGGAATCGTCTTTTCCTTACCACCTTGTCCAAGAGAAGCTGCATATGAGACAGATATAGTGTCGAACGAATTCTCTTAGCAGACAGTCCATGTGCATAAAAGGGGTCTCTCGAAGACAATTATCTTCCAACTGGCTTGTCCGTTTTGCAAAATACGTAGCTTGGTTCTGAATTAGATGCTACCATTCCAACATTTGGCAATCAACCCCTTAAACGTAGAATTAGTCTGTTTACTCTGATGAGTTTCCAGCTTTGCCTTGCTTTAGGCTCCGACATCGCTTTTTGCAAAACCGTCGCTCTCTGAGCTGTTTTATAAGGAGTTATATTTTCGCGTTTGCGTTAATGAGGATAAGGTCTTTAATTTTTCCTCACGAATCTAAGCTTTGTCTTGAAATATGAGAAATATGGGGATTAGAGCAATATTTCTCATCTTCGATTCCGAAATAGATTTGTAAAATATGTTACAATGCCTAAAGTCTGACCAAGTCCCATAGTCTTTTGAAAAATTATGGTATGCAACAATAAATCAGACTAAAAAGTATATCGTCCAAAGAGATATAGGGTATGAAATCATTGTTTCGTTATTTTGACCTATCAAATTCGCTATTAGGCTGAGAAATTTATCTTTTAACTAGACTTGTAAAATAGAGGGACTCCGTGGATATCAAGCTTGGCATCAATTCCAATTTTGATATGCTTCGATTAATCTATCATGAAGTCATGACAAATTATTGAAAAGTGGGAACCCTCCTTTTTCTGTCCACCCAATTGTTGTTGAATATATCTTAAAAAGGGTTTCATTTCAATTTCTTTTATATTTTGAAAAATTTCCTACATTTCATATTTAAATATTGACAGTAATTTTTCTCCAAACCGGCCTTTTTTTTTGACTATCTTGTAAATATCCTTAAAAATATTTCATCACACAATGTTAATGTAATCAATCTGTTGGACAAACACACAAACTACATTGCTACTGTGTCATGTGTACAAAAAAGATGAGCAAATGGATGTATCAATGCTACACTCACACACCCATACACATGCAAAGAAGAAATGTATCATATGTTAAGTAAATATGGATCCCATTCCCACTGATTTAAAAGCTTTTTCGTCGATGTTAAAACAAAAAGACAAAATGATTCAAATATTATATTAAGCACACACACACATACAGCTATGCGATCACATATGGACACTTGCATAAAAGAATTTATGCTAACGAAGACGCACACACACTTACATATGGTGATGATGGATACACATAACGACACATAAACGCGCTGTTAGTAACTCAGTTGATGTTGCTGATGATGATGATGATGGCAATGTTCAAGACAAAGACGTCGAAGATGAAGCAGAAAGAGCTGTAACAACAAAATCGGCACTCAAACATGAGAAGAAATATCAAATTGCAAATTTTATGACAAATTTGTTTAGTATTAAATTCACATAGATTCGCACACACTCATACATACATACATTCTCTCTGTACACAGTTGCTTTTTGCCCAATGTGCACGTCCACATGCAAAGTAAAACAAAACATTGCCAAAAAAGCGATTGAATCGTTGAGAAGGCATTTCCATAGAATATCAATAACCATTATTATCGTTTACATATCACCAAACACACACAGGCACATGTACTTACATACATTCATACAGACTAATATGATTTTATCGAAAATATTCACAAAACAGCCAATGGCCATAGCATCAGATTTTGGACAAGGCTGGGAAATCTAATTTAGATCGAATGGATATGCTGTCCATTTCACATGAAGATCGTTTTTTGGGGCCTAGGATCGATCTTACCACTGGTGTAGGACGATTGAGAAAAAATAGTTTTATTCCACTGCTACTTTTTTATATCACTTGGTTCCACAGAAATATGACTTCTCGAGATGACAGTTTTATAACATTTCTAGAACATTTACAGTCGATTTATCGATGTCTGCTGGTCTGGCTCTCTAAGGATGTATCCGATTTGTCAAAACTGACATATGTCAATGATTCTATTAAATTTAAATCTTGTTCGGATGTAAACAATATCGGACCATTCCCCTTAAAACTTTTGAAATAAAGAAATCTCCCATATAAAGAGAAGGAAATCAATCAAAATCAAACATATAAAGATACTAAAATGGGCCCATCTGTATACACTTTCTGTTACCTCCCATACGATTGCTCAAGTTTTCTAAATAACCCTCTCAAATGCGAAATGTTTCCTCGATTCTCTTAAAACTTTGTTCATTTTCCATATTTCTATTATGATCAAAACTTCATACACTGTACTAAGTTTCCAGAGGTTTCAAGGTTTAATATATTATTTAAGTTTTGCTTTTTTCGGAAAGAATATTAGGAAAATATTTAACTTTTACACCAAAAAGTCTTCAAAATCTTTCATTTCGAAGTCTACCGAAGAGGATATTTGTAAAACCATTGAGCAATGGACTCACATACAATTTTCCTGGGCAAAATTATTTCAACGTCTTTTCATAATAAAATGTTGGCCTCCACCATATCTAAACACCAGAAACCGTGATAGTGGTCTCAATATCGAATTTGGGGATTCAAGCTCTATCCATTCCTTCAATATCAAAATAAGTACAATTAAGTAAATTCCTTACAATTATAGTACACATTAACAAAATGCCACCAACTATATCCATTCACCCAATACCAAAATTAGTACCACTTGCCACTTTTCGAACGATTGTAATACGTATCCGCAAAAAAAAATCTCCGTATCTCAACATCAGATACAAACAGTGACATCCATATCAAATTTTGGGATTCCAGCTCTATTCCTTAACCCGATATCATAATAAGTACCATTTAGTACTTTTCGTACAATTATAGCACATATTCGACCAACAACCTCCATATCTCAATATCAGATACCAATAGAGTCTTCAATATCAAATTTCTTGATTGCAGCTCTTTATCCAATACCAATACTATTTAGTACTTTTCGTACAATTATGGTACAAATTTCTAAAATCACCTTCATATTTTAATCCCAGATACCAACAGAGACATTAATATCATATTTTGGAATTCCAGATCTATATCTTCACCCAATACACTTTTTAGTACTTTATGTACAAATATGGAAAACATTTCCAAACCACCGCTAAATATCAAACACAGATATCATCAGTTATCTAAATCTCAAAATTCAAAATATTATCTCTATCCCTTCACCCAATACGAAGTATAGTACCATTTAGTACTTTTCCTATAATTATAGTACACATTTCAAAAACGACCCCCATTTGTTCAAGATATATAAGAACAGGGACCTGAATACCAAATTTCAGATTTCAAGTACTATCCATTCACTCAATACCAAATTTTACCAAGGATAGTACTATTTAGAACTTTTCAGTGCTTGTAGCACACATTTCCGAAACCACCACTTTATAACATTCCTACCACCAACAGCAACCCCTATACAAAATTTCAAAACTCCGGTTTCATCCGTTCAACCTGCTGTTCCAAATTTAGTACCGTTTAGACCAGTTCGCACACTTAGTACACATTTCTAAAACCACCTTCATATGCTCCATCCCTTCACATAATACCAAATGGTACGATTTTAGAAGTTTAGTACCATTTTAGCACTCTTCGTAATCTTAAGGTTCGAATTTCCGAAAATCCATTCATACTTCTATCTTGAACTCCAGCAGTGACTTTCATTCCTAATTTAAAAATTAAGCTAATTTCATTTGTCCAAAACAAAGTAATACATTTTTTGTACATTTGAGTAAATTTCTCACCCTTTTAGTACGAAATTCCATAAACCCAGCTTGATAAAGTACATTTTACAACTTTCCGTAAAATTTTTATTACGAATTACCAAAAACCTAGTCTTATCGCACTCCTACGTACCAAGACTGACCCTCGTGTAAAATTTCAGGATTTTTACTTTAGCCATTCCGCATGGGCGTAGATTCTTGTTCAGTCAATTATTTCAGTACTCATTTTTACATATATAGGTAGGTGTAGAACATTTTTTTATAATAATGTCTCTTATAAAATGTGAAATTAGTGCCGGTTTTCCTGAAAACTTCGAAGACAACAATATTTCTGAATATTTCATATCATATTTCTGATTATCTATATATCTGATTATCATTATATCTTGAAAATAGTGGTTCAATCCTTCCTTGAAAAACTGTTGAAATTGTGAAAAAGCTATTTGCAAAACTGATTGGAGTTCACGATTTACACCATCCTTTTAATATCTTCAAACCATTCCTTTGACTCAGCTCAAACTAGACCTCAGAGTCACATATGGCTTGTGTACATGCATATGTATATAATGATTATTTGATACTCATAATTCCAATATAATTAAATCAAATTGTAATTTTTCCACAACCATCGGCTGTAAGTACCTCAATATCTTCAAGAAAATACTTAAACATCAGCAACATTCCAAGAAAACAAAAGTAAATGTAATAAATGTGTGGTAAATTGTAATCATTGCGCCTGTTGTATAGCCAAAATTGAAATGAAATGTACTGAGAATTGTGAGAATGGGGGGGGGGGGAGTATACCGCCCATGTAAACAACGATATGCATAAACATCAGGATTTCACCCATCGCTTCTGCTACCGAAGCCAAACCAAAAAAGGAAACAAACCATGCCAATCGATAATGTTATAATAATAATAATATAATATATATGTGTGTGCATATAAACCGACAGACATGTGTGCGTATACTTAATAAACACACTATCGAAACACCCAAAATTCATTCCACATACGACGCATGGCACGATGAAATGTAAACTGGGTGGTATTGCGGCTCACCATCACCATGTTCCCTAAAATAACTAATAAAGTAGTGAATATTTTACATTTTATTGAAAGCAATTTTGAAAACTCGTGGGTGGTCTCTATTCACCCCTCAAAATAAAAGAGAGACTGTCTGTCACACGATCTCTCTTTTTTATTTCAAACGTACTATATGTGTGTTATTTGTTTGCCCAAGGGATTGATGGATGGATGGTTGACTGGTTATTTCAAATGAAAATCATGTCCCATACGATTTAATCGTTTTCAAAAGTGAAATAAATCCTTTAGGTGCTGCTATTTTTAACGCCACAGGACAACAAACTCAATAAAATGTAAATGAACATTTTTATTTTGTAGAGCTTGAAGCGGTTTTGTGTGGTCGTGTAGATGGTGTCTCTGTTTGTAGTTAAGCTTAGTGTATGATATTATTTTGTTATGTGGGTTAGAGGGGTGGTCACACTTTTCTGAGAAGGGGTTGTGAAAGGGAATTAGAATGGAGGAAAAAAAATTAACTAGAAATAATTCTGCAAGGAGAATTTTCTTTGAAATTAAAATGGTCTCCGCATCTTTTGAGAAATAATAGAACAATCCTTTTAAAAAATATAAAAATGTGGCTAACATCATTATAATTAACAAGTTAGAAAGTATCAATTGGGGCCGGCAGGACGAATACACCACCAAACGGAAGGTATCCTTTACAAAAATGCATTGGAAATCTGAAAGTCTTTAAAATTTTTCCATTTACGAGTGAGGAATCAACGCACGAATCTTCGAACATAACGTACGTTTTACATCCTATATTTTTCCATTCCAACATAAATGGATACAAATATTATATTCCAACTTTGGATCAAAATGGATTCTTTCAGACGGTTTAAGTAAAAATTCAGAATATTTTAAAATTTTACCCATTAAGGAGCACTAAATTTTCGTAGAAATTTTTGAATAAGAAAAGTTAGGAAAAAGTCGGTATTACATTTTATAAATGTTTAAAATTGACCCCCCTCCCTTTCAAGAAAATTGATCTCCCATTCCCTAAATTTGCAACAAATTATAAGACGTGCAAATTTTGGACTTAGCCCTGAACTCGATTTATATTTTCCAAGCTTTTTTCCTTTGTGGGGAGATACAAGAAAAACCGGCCTATTTTTAGACTCCTTGGATAATTAAATGAGAGAAGAAAGAATAAAATCAGGCAAAAATTTTACATTTTTTGAGAGACATTACTGTTTAAATTTATTTCATCTTTAGGGGGGGGTTGGTTGGTAGGGAAAGGGATCGATGTTGTCCCGTTTGGCACATAAACAAAAGTCTTTGTTTCCTATCTATCTAAAAAAGTTGTAAAATAACTAACTGAGAATCAATGACCAGACAAAACTGCTGAAGCTAGAATCTTGAAAATTTGCACGAATGCAAATCTAGCGTAGCCACGTTACAAGGCTGAATTTTTGGAAATTCGTACTAAAACGGTACAAATAGAACTTAAATGTACTGAAATTAATACTTTGTATTGGATAAGCGGAATGAGCTAGAATTCTCGAATTTGGAAAAAGAATCACTGATGGAGTTCAGGATTGATGTACCAAAAGGTTTTTGGAAAATCGAACTTTAAGGCTACGAGTAGTTCTAAAATGGTACTAAACTTCTAATGGATAGAGCTAAAAACTTGAAATATGCTATGAGGTCAATGAGATTCAAGGGCGGAAAGTTAATTTGATATATAAAAGTGATTTTGGAAATGTGTACTAAATGGTACTTAATTTGGAACAGTTTTCTTTAGGTTAAAAGAATGAAACTCCAATTTTAATATTTTGTATTAGGGTCCCTGCTAAAGGTAGATTTGTGATAAATAGGTGGTTTTGGAAATTTTTACTACAAGAACACGAAAAGTACTATTTAGTACTATATTTGGTAAAATTTGGTATTGGGAGAAAAGATGGTGCTTAAAATCTGAAATTTTGTATAAGAGTCACACTTCATGCCTAGCCTGGACATATGGGGGTTGTTTCGGAAGTGTGATCCATAATTGTACGAAAAGTACAGAATGGTACTATATTTGGTAGTGGTTAATGGAATAGAGATAAAATTCGGAAATTTGATATTTAGATTGCTAATATTTGAGATTTGGTGGTGTTTGGAATTGCGTCCTATATTTGAACTAAAGATACCGTATGGTAATAAATTTGGCATTGGGTGATGGAATAGGGCTGGAATCTTCAAATTTGATATTGAGGTCTCAGTTGGTAACTGTTGTTGAGAACTATTTTGGATCACTGTTGGTGTCTAGAATAGAGAGATGCAGATTGTCTTGTATAGGTGCACGAAATGTTACTAATCTTGGATAGAGATAAAAAATTGAAATTTTATATTAAGGTTAGGTTAGGAAATTTGATATTGATGATATCTGTGTTTGAGATTTGGCGGTGGTTTGTTCGAAAAGACCTATGTGGTATTAAAAGTACTAAATTGTGTAGGGTAAAGGGATAGAGCTGAAATCCTCAAATATGATATAGAAGTCTTTCTTGGTATCTGGGATTGAAATATGGAGGTGGTTTTGGAAATGTGTAATATAATTGTACGAAAAGTACCAAATAGTATTAAATTTGGTAATAATTGAAGGTCCTGAAATTTTTGATGTGGATGTCACGGCTGCTTTCTAAGGTTTACATATGAAGACGTTGAAATAGTTTTGGACCAAAAATTGGATGTGAGTCTATTGTGCAAATGAATGATTCTGAAGCCTTTTCGGTGTTTCCTAATATTTTTTTTCCAAAAAAGGAAAAATTTAAATAATATACAAAACTTGGAATGTCTGAAAATTTAGTACGATATATGAATTACAGTATAAATGACAGTACATATACCAATTTATACCAATTTTATACCATTTAAGTTTCAAATTTATTGACAATATCCTTTGCGGTTTAAACTCCATAATATTGGAAATCCAAAAAAGGCACAAATCCTTCCCAGTGCTCTTAGTATTGTATTGGGTGTTGAAGTTAGCCAATGAGGGAATATTTCAGGCTTCAGCAATAAATTTTCCAGAAATCTTACAACCGCACATACAAATATTTCATAATTTCCATCTTTTGATATTTTACAATTAATATGAAGGCATTACCGAAATTTGGGGTTCCCTGCCAATGTTAAATCAGGAAAACTCACTTCTGTAAAAAAGTAAATAATTTATTAAACTAATAATGAACACTAGATCAGCTCTCAGTAAAGAGAGATATACTTTAACCCCTTCATCTCACAACTCAAATAAAATATGCTAAATGCCCACCCCTTTTCCAATTCCCAAATCGCAAATAATACATATTGCAGACCTTAATCTCAACTTAACAAATAAATAATGCTTACGAATTCTACGATTACAATTTCAACAGATTTCCAAATACAAATAACCACTTTACCAAATATTTTGACATATTTCAACATCTCCTTGAGAATGGCTCTCAACAACGAATGAGTGAATGAATGAACAAATACAAACATGCACTCACACATTCGCACTAACACATTGTTCATTTACAGCCTTTGCCGGGTCCTTAAAAATATCGAAGTGTCCATAGTTTTTGTAAAGTGAGTTTTTCCCTTTGCATTTGTATTCGTCACTCTATTTTATTATTTTCACAGAGATATCCTATTCACATAAAATTTGCATATGGATATCCCTTCAGCCGTTCCGAATCCGTTTGTGCATGTTCGAAGTCATTGTTCAATAAATTCACACGCACACACATACACACACACACACACACACTTGGGCTCAGAGTCACAGTCAGATTGTGTGACAGGCAAATTTGTATAATTTAAATTTTATTTCTTGGTTCCTCCTTTCGTTTCCAGTTATTGTTGTAGCCGTTGTTGTTGCCGTTGGAAGGAAGACGACCAGTTGAAGTGTTCATTCACTTCGTTAGTTTAGCAACTGGAATGTGTTTAATTTGCAAACCAATTGACATGTGTTTTGTCTGTCCATCTGTCTGTCCGTCTTTCGTTCCTTCAGCAAATACGGATTTACATAGATTTGTTTGTGAACATATGTGTGTGTGTGCGTGTATGCATGTGCGGAAAATCGTTACGAAGGGGTGTTAAATAACTATCGGAACTATATAGTCGGAATTCAGTTTAGTATGAAGGAGCTTGAATCTGTTTCGGTGGAAAGGGGTGGGAGAAGAGAGATAGAAAGAATATTACAATCTGTTTTCGTATATATATGAGGTGTTCCAGGGCAAACTGTCAGGAAAAATATGAAATATCAAAAGCAGCAAAAATAAAGAATTAAAAAAAAAAACAAATAAAATTAAAAGAAGTTAAAAAGTATCAGTCGTTTTTGCGCTAGAGACTTATACCTTAGCCAATGTTCGTTGATGAGTGTTGAAATTGAGAAATTGAGTGGTGAAATAACCAGGCGAATCGGCTGAAACGAGGGCCAGTCTGATAAAGTTGATTTTTTTGGAATTTCGTACTAAAGAGGTATGAAATGTACCAAAAAATTAATAATTTGTATTGAAAATATGAATGATGTAGAATTTGGAATGAGAGCCGCTTATAGAGTGCAGGACAGACGTACCAAAGGGTTTTTGGAAATTAAAAAATTAAGGTTACGAAAAGTTCTAAAATGGTACTAAACTTCTAAAATGGTACGACTTGGCATCGTGTGAACGGATAGAGCTAAAAACTTAAATTTGGTATGAGAATCAAGATGGAAAAGGAAATTTGATATATAAAAGTGATCATGGAAATGTGTACTAAGTGTGCGAACTGTACTAATTTGTACTAAATTTGGTACAGTTCGGTTTAGGTTTGAACGTATGAAGCTGACATTTTGAAAGCTTGTGCAGGGGTCCCTGTTGGTGGTTGGTTTGTGATAAAGAGGTTGCTTTGGGAATGTGTACTACAAGTGGACGAAAAGTACTAAATAGTACTATACTTGGTACAATATTATATTGGGTAAACATATAGTGCTTGATAATTGAAATTTGTTATTAGGATCACTGTTCATATCTAGCCTGGACATATGGAGGTGGTTCCGCAAATGAGTACTGTTATTGTACGAAAAGTACTGAATGGTACTATATTTGGTATTGGGTGGAGGAATAGAGATACATATCTGAAATTGTATATAGATGCCACCGTGGGTGTCTGCGGCTAAGTTATGAAGGTGGTCTTGGAAATGTGTACTACAAGTGGACAAAAAGCACTAAATAGTACTATGTATGGTACAATTTGGTATTGGGTGAACAGATCTTAAGACCCGAAAAAGGTATACAGCTAGAATCCCGAAATTTGAAACTGTGCTCTCTGTTGGTATCTGGGAATGAGATTTGGGGGTTGTTTTGGATATTTCCATATTTTCCATATTTGTACCAAAAATACTAAATTGTACTAAATTTTGTATTAGGTGAAGGAATAGGGTTGAAATTCTGAAATTTGATATTGAGGTCCTTTGGCTATCTGGAATCGAGATATGGAAATGTGTACTGTAATTTCTCGAAAAGTACTAAATAGTACTATATTCGGTATTACGTGAAGGAATAGAGCTATAATCCCGAAATTGATATAGATTTTGGTGCCTGCAGTTAAAATATGTAGGTTATTTTGAAAATGTGTACAATAATGGTATTAAAAGTACTAAGTGAATCCTGAAATTTTATGTCGAAGTCCATGTTAGTATCCTGGGTTGAGATTTAGCGCTGGTTTGGAAATGTTTCCTATATTTGTACGAAAAATACTAAATGGTACTAAATTAGGTATTCGGTGGGGAAATAGGGCTAAAATTCTGAAATTTAATATTGAGGTCTCTGTTGGTATCTGGAATTGAGATATGGAGGTGGTTTTGGAAATGTGTACGATAATTGTGCAAAAAGTACTAAATTTGGTATTCGGTGAAAGAAAATTTTGATATTGAGGTCACTGTTGGTGTCTTAGGTGTATGGAGACGTTAAAATAGTTCTGGACAAAAAAATTAGACTTTTTGGTGTAAAAATTCATCATTTTTCTGTTATTCGTTCGGAAAAAAGAAAATGTTGTCCTTTTATGGGATCAATTTCGTATCTGACCGAATTTTGATATAAATATTACAACGTGCCAGATTTGGACTATATCGACAACTTCCTTCAATCTACATGGACTGTGGACCGATGAAGTATTGAAAATTATAACCCTTTGTGGAGGAGGTAGGTACCAGAACGTGTGGGCTGATATATATCATCTTCACAATAGATCTTCTATTAGTAAAACAAATTGGGATTTAAGATTTGAGTTTCGCATTTTATGAGTGTTTTGTTTATTGAAAATGTTGAGCAGTTGAAAAATGCCAAGACATAATTGTTAATAGTTTTGTTACGGAATGCCTCATACAATTGTATATTTGTTTTATCATCTCAGTGCGTATACTGAAGTTGTTGTTGTTGTCATCGTTACAATTCCCTTGTAATGGTGTTTGTTATCCATTTAAAGTTTTGCAGCAGCAAAACGATTGCATGAAAATTGTAAAGATTGTCGTTTTCCAAATAGCCGTAGTTTGTTTTTCAATAAAACTCTTTGGTCTATTATAAACCGAATATGACACACTTCCTAACGATGTTTCCGGGTTCGTTGTTGTTCTGGTTATCGTTGAGTCTCTTCTCACTTTTTATGGCATTCTGGCCACATATAGCCTCAAGTTTTTGTTGGTCAAAGCCTATCTAAGCCACTTAGAAATGAAGTCGACATTTGTCTCTGCGTGTGTGTGTGTGTGGTTTTTATTGAGTTAGTGTAGGTGTCGCAGGGTCCATATATATGTGTGTGAGTGCGTGTTCGTTGTTGTGCAAATACATATCTGACAATTTGTTGTATTGTTTTGTGGTTTTGTTGTGAATTAAATTTATTTAGTTTCATGTTTTTCGATATGTTTCCGTTTCGTTTCGATTCAGTTTTCTTTATTTTTATTTATTTTTTTTCTTCTGCATCACCACTTTGTGGTTTTGTCAATTCCATATCTGTGTTTTTATTTCAATTTCATTTTCAGTTTTTTGTCATTTTTTTTTTTTTTTTTTTTTTTTTTTTTGTTGCAAAGTTTCTAATTACTTTTTGTTGTTATCAAATCTTCCAAATCATAAAATTGTTTTGGAATTTTTAATTTATATCTTCTTGGAATTGCAACAGAAATATCTTCTGGTAATCGTTTCGGTATGCCTGCCCGGCTGGCTGTCCGACTCCTTGGTGGCAGGCATGTGAAATTGATTGTAAAATTATTCAATTGTGACTTTGTCTAGTTTAAATTAAATTAAATTAAGTTTGAGAAAATGAAATCTTTTTGTGTTTTCTTCAATTGAGTTCAAAGATTTACACAAAACACAAGAAGTGATTTATGAACAATAAGAAAGGAAGAAAAAAACATAAAAATATAATTGGAGATATGTGCTAATGTTGCAATCATATAGACATGGCTTTATTTCAAATGATGTTTTTTTAAATAACAAATCAAAGGTTAAATATTCACTTGTTAACAATTAATAGAGCTAAATTTCATTTTGGAAAAATTTGAAGTCCGAGGAGACCCTGAAAAAATTATTCTTAAAAATTAAGAAAACAATTTTTTTTTTCAAATCAACAAAGTCAGGCGGGAAACGTCTATATTATACACTACACTGTCCATATCAAATAAATGTTTATATTGGGTATTTATTTGAAACAAGTATATCAACAGATTACCGTTAACCACAGAGATTATTTTTTTGTCTGGAAAAAACCAAGAAATTCTTAAAAAATTCAAAATTTTATTTCAAGAAAACATTGACAAAAATAATAAAAAAAAACTACGATAATATAATAATTATTCTAAATTTTCTTCCAAAGGCAAAATTTTTCCTTTTTCTGAAAAAATAATACAAAAATATTTTGTCTTAAAATCGTTCATTTTGGAGCTTACCAAGGAGGATATTAGTAAAACCATTGCACAATGGACCTACATGAACCAATTTTTCTGTCCAAGACTATTTTAACGTCTCAATGTGTAAACACCAGAAACCAACGGTAATCTCAGTGTCAAATTTCAGAATTATCCCTTCACCGAATACCAAATGTAGTACCAATTAGTAATTTTCGTACAATTATAGGACATATTCCCAAGACCACCTTCATATCTCAATTAAAGATACCAACAGAGACCTCAATATCACATTTCATAATTTCAGCCCTCCCTATCCCTTCACCAAATACCGAATTTAGTACCATTTAGTATTTTTTGTACAAATATAGGATGCTTTTCCAAACCACCATCAAATCTTAATACCATATACCAAGAGATACCGCTGTATCAAGTTTTAGATTTCCAGCTCTACCTCTTCACCCAATATCCAATTTAGTACAACTTAGTACTTTTCGTTCTATTTTCAAATGTACGTTCACATGTTAACCGCAGACACAAACAGTGAGATTTATATCAAATTTCTGGACTCGAGGTCTATTTCTGCACCCAATACCAATTTCTTGTCACTTAGTACTTTTCGTACAATTATAGTACACATTTCCAAAACAATTTCCATAACTCAATTTTAGATACCAATAGACACCTTAATATCAAATTTGAGGATCCTAGCCCAATCCCTTCTCCCAATCCCTTTTCCCAATACCAAATTAAGTACCTTCCATACAATTATATGACGCATTTCCAAACCATCGCCAAGTCTCAACCTCAGATGCCATCTGTAATCAAAATATTAAATTTCAGAATTGTATCTCTATTCCTTCACCCAATACCAAATTTAGCCTACATTAAACCATACATTTCCAGAACCACCTCCATAGGTCCAGGCTACACATAAACAGCGACCTTAATGCCAACTTTCAGATTTAAAGTACTTTCGTTCAGCCAATGCCAAATTGTAACAAATATAGTACTTTTTAGTACTTCTCGTACAATTATAGTACACATTTCCAAAACCACATCTTTATCACAAATCTTCCTCCAAAAGGTATCACACAAAGTACACATTTCCAAAAACACCTTTCTATAACAAACTTACCCTCCAACCTTGATTCTCGTACAAAATTTCCCAGTTTTTAGCTCTATCCGTTTACATAATACCAAATGGTACTATTTTAGAAGTTTGGTACCATTTTAGAATTTTTCGTAACCTTATAGTTTCAATTTACGAGAACCCAAGCAAAAAAAAAACATCTAATTTCGGCAGGGTCGAAATTTTTATATCCTTCACCATTCGAAAGAAACTTGAAAATTTTTAAAAACAATTTCGTCGAAAAATAACTCTCAAATAAAAACCTTTATATGGGGTCTATACAAAAAAGTGGTCTTGGATAAGTTATTTTTGTCATAGGCTGCAGTGATGGTTCGAATAAAGGGAGGTACCGTGGACCTACGTGGACCTGCATAGACAATTTTCCATCGTAGGTTGTTGTGCCCATTACGAATCTCAAATATCAGATTTGACACAATTCCGGTGAATAATGTCGCGAAAATCCTAGAAATAGCGAATATATCGGGATAACGTTGTATAGGTGCTATAATAAAAGTAGACCTATATAGACAATTCTTTCCAGGAGGTAAAGTACTCAGAGGGAACTCCTTGAGGGTAATTTTAAGTCAATTCCATTGAAAATGTGGCTAAAATCATCAAAATGTCCAATACCGGGGGAGCACCATTGTATGGGCCTAAACGATATCGTGGACCTATATAGAAAAGTCTCCTTTGTTAAAGTACTCAAAAAGAACTCCTTGTGTAGAATTTCAGACAGTGTCATTAAATAATATGACTGGAATCATCAAAATACCGAATATCGGGAGATACAGTTATATGGGGGATATACGATTTCTTCGATCTATATAGACTTTCTTCTCTTTCAGGAGGTTAAGTACTCAGAAGAAACTTCTTGTGTGGATTTAAAGTGAATTGCATTGAAAATGTGGTTGAAATCGTCAAAATACCGAATATCGGGGGTACCGCTATATGGGGACTATACGATATCGTGAACCGATATAGCCAATCTTCGAACTATACCTGCCTGCACACAAAATGCAGATCGATGCAAAATTGTAGCTTCCTATCTTTATTCGTTTTGTCGTGATTACAGGGGACAAGGAGAGGGATAAATCCTCTTAGCATTATACTAAAATTTTCTACAATTATTGTTTAGATGCGTCAAAAACGGAATATATCCTAAATACTATTTATGGTGGAGGGTATAAAAAATACTACCCGGTACGATATTTGGGCCATATCGGGTAGTCCCTTAGATATTTACTATACGTCGAAGTCAGATAGATTCTAGATTGGTGCGGAAATAGACAAAGAGTCCAAAATCGTTATGTAGATGAGGCACATTTTAGATTTATAAAAAAAACTCTAAAATATTACTTTCCAAACAAGAATTATTCTATTGCCTTTATCCTCTATCCCAAGATACAAAATTTAAGTAAGATAAAACGGTTTTAAGTCGGTTCTGGTCGCCGTTCATCCCTTCCAGTCTTTTAATTCATAACATTTTCTTATCTCTACTTAGTTCTTACAGTGTTACCACCTACTCCCATGACACGGTGTAACAATCGATAATTACACACACACACTTATCACACATATTGATTTAACACTTCTCAAATCCAATGTCTTAATTTTGCAGAACTTCTTGAATTTTCCTACTGAATTTTTAATACTTTAAAAGCATTCCATGTTGCCACATTAAATTTCTTAAGTGGCTACCAGCGGAGCCACTTCGGAGCACACATTAAGGTAAACACGATTGTTGCATTAAGACGAATCATCCAGTGGCATCGATAACCACTACACGGCCAAGGAAAAGTTTACTCCAGATAACGAGTGGAACACTAACCACACACACACACATACATGGTTACTTTAAACTTAAATATTTTTGGAAGGAATAAGATTTGAGAAGAATTTTTCTATTGCCACAAAAGTAGGTTGGCAGAAGAGGGATTGATTGGGAAAAAGTTCTTATATAGTTCATAAGTAACATAACATAAGTAACTGACATTACTGGCGTCTCCACGACATTTTTCTGGGTAGGAGGCGAACAAACATTTCAAAATTCCCTATCCAATTCTTAAAAGTAGTAAGTGCAATCATTAGCTTATTTATAAAGTATTCAAGAAACCTAAAAGGCCTTTTTGAAACTATTCTGATATCTTCCTCATATCCCCCCAAAATGTCCGACGATATTTAGGAAATTGTGCATATCTTAAGTGCAGCTCCCTAAGCCACCACATCAACGATTTCATTCCGCAAAGAGCAATCTCAAATGCTGTCAATGTAAATGCCTTCACCTTTGTTTGAATGCGGTCTTAGGAATTTAATTCACTACTCGTTATTTGCCGACGAATGCCGACATTATCTCTGCAATGCAGCGCTGAACGTGTGGTTCTCAGAACAGACAAGTTTGCAAGTCCTGTCGTCAAAAGTCGTCCTTTCTTGCATATGCAGGTGATTTCTTCGCTCCTCCGATACAAAGTTATAATCCAGTCATTGTGAAGGATTTGGGTGTGTGTGTCAATTTTGAAAATTGCAACAGCTATACTGCATAGAATTGAGAATAGATATAGACACAAGCCATTGTTAATGTTGTCTCCTTAAAACTTTAATATTTGACTTTGATTATGATATTGATAGGGTGAGATAAAAAAAACTGGAACAAAGTCAAACGCCATAATTTTTGCTATTTTTTTAAATGAAAGAGAAAATTTCGCAAATGGCATCATATTTTAGAATAAGATTAGATTTGTTCGAATTGGTCATCTTTGGCACGAATTATGGCCTTTAAACGGCCAATGAAACCGTCACAGTCCTGTTGGAATGTCCAAGATCTGCGGCCAAAATGTTTGCGTACACCGTCCAGAATATTTTCACGATAATATTTGGCATTTGTTCTGATGCCACGGTCTATTATAAAGAGCGAAGAGCGACCATCGGCTGTTATGCCGGTCTACACCATCACCATGGCCGGCGCTTGAGTTCTAGTGGCCAACTGAAGGTGCACATTTTCTCCTGACCTCCTTGGCAAGTAAACACGATAATTTTATTTGTTTACAAACTGCTGGACAACGAATGTTTTGTCATCGTAGAAAACCAAATTCGGCAGTTCACCACTTTCGGCCAAGCGAAGCTACTCTTTAGCTCTTTTGAGTCTATTTTCTTTCCGTAGCGGTGTAGGTTCTTGCACTTTTTGGAATTTCTATGGTTTTACCCTGAGCTCATTTTTCAATATTTACCGAATGGAATATTGCGATATATTCAGCTCACGAGCCATTTTTCGGGTTTCGATCAAGTCGCTTCTTTACTTCTCGAACCATTTCTGCTGATGTTATTGCTTTCTTCCGTCCACTTCCTTGAAGTCGGGCTACGCTACCAGTATTACAGTAACGAGCGATGGTACAAGACACAAACGATTAATTCACATTTAAATTCTGGAGTGCTCTAACGATAGCCACTTGTGGTTTTCCAGCCAGAAATCACACTATCACGCTTAAATTCCATCACGAATAAGTTTTTTGCTGGAAAATTCTCACCAAAACGCCTTTGTACGCTTGTGAACAATATAATGAGCTGTCACTGGACAGCTCGGATGATTGGCTTAGAAATGACAGCAGTCTGAAATTGGTTGCAGGTTTTTCATCTCACCCTGTACACACATAACGCCGGTTTAATGATCAAGGGTTCCATTCTCCTTTTTTAAAATGACACATTTCAAAATTTTTGAGCTGACAGGTAATCGAATCAATGTTGGACTGTTAATATTAGCACTTGAGCTATATGTCTCTTAGAATAAAAAAGTAATGATTGGAAACTCCTGCAAATTCAGCATTTTTACTTGGATATCCCGAAACATTGTAGGAGATATTGCAAAACTGACTAAAGATTTACAAAGAATGCGCTTCGCCTTGCCCGCTCCCGCTCAAAGCCAGCTCCCAGTTCGTAGCTAGCCCCTGTGCTTTGTTCTCTTCCGCTCATAACCAGCTTCCCGCTATAGCTAGTTCAGATGCTTTAAAAGCTTGAAGGCAACCAGGCCGCTGCCCGTACTTTGCGTATCGAGGCAGCTAGGTGGCTGCCTTTTTGATTGGCGCTTTCTATGCAAAGCCTACTCGACTCACTGTCGTCAGTCAGGTCTTGTTCACTGCCACAGCCCTCTCCCTGTTTAATCCTACTCAGCGCTCGTTGTCTGCTTGATGCCGCAGCTGCCCGAAATACCTGCCTACCTTATGGTTAATGATCTATCAGAAATTGCACGCTCTCTCTCTCTCTCTCTCTCTCTCTCTCTCTCTCTAATTTTCAACAAACATATTGTCTTCCTTTTGAATTTTAAGAATGAGGTGGGTTCTTTTAGGCCTTTGGCTTCCAAGTATTCCTATTCTCAGATCTCTGTAATGTTGAAATCGCCTTTGCTACAACGACTATAACATCGGATTTGTTCAGAGCCCCACATTCAGTATAGTTGACCGAAGCTGCACAAATTTGAATTTAGCCAAACACATCACAACTGTTGTGTTTGTTCATTTGATGTTCGTAAGGGTTTTGAACTTACTCTAATGACCGATTTTGGATACGGCATTTCTAGAGTCAACCATGGAATAACAGTTTTTCTACCTTTGAGTGGGACACAAAGGTGAGTGGTTTGGCGATTTTACAGGTTACCACGGTACAGGTTGGATATAAATGAGCATAGTCCATGTGCGGGGTAATATAATATACCGGACAACTCCCTTAGGTCCAAACAAATTCTTCTTGAAAAAATGCCATGCAGGCCAACTGGCTTCTGCCCTGTTCTAAACTCGATCTCGCCAGAATTAAATATAAGCACTGTTTAATGGAAGTTTTGGTATTTTTTTAGATATAATGTATTGTCCATTTCACCTTCTAAACAGTATCTGATGATGAGAAGCTTGACTTAATACTGTGTTACCCTTCATCTTTGGTTAAGGATTCTAAGGGTTTATTTAGAACTTAAGATTACCTTTTAGTTTATAAAATATGCAAATTCATATTTCTTAGGCCCCACTGTGCCCATCTTAGCACATAGCCACAATCGCCTTAATGCAGCATCGTCATTGTCGTTCGATGCTCCTTGAGCTGCAGTAATGGCACACAAACATGACTTTGCAATTAAGATATTGTTGTGGTTGTAATTCCTTGAAACTGACTGAGAGCCGATGAAGATGCTGAGGGTCACAAAGGGTGAGGTGTTCGTTCGTTGGCTGACTGGGTTGGTTCCCTGCTCCGTTGTTTGGTTGTATGTCACGTTTGACTCATGATTTACATTACCTTGGCAGATCTTAAGCCACCACTAAATATGCTTTTATCTTTTGCAGCTCGACACGATGCCATTATCCGGCAAAACTGGTAACTACGACGTCAAAGTTCAGTGCTAATACATCATTCTTTTGTTGGAGCATCTCCACTTTCCCCCACCCCTCTTCACACCAACTTGATCGAAATTTACAATGTTGCAACAATGTTATTTGGGGAGGAGGGGAGAGGGTATACCGCCCAAATGTTTTGGGCGCAACTTTAAGAAATTGCAGATTTTCCAGTGGCATCATCATTCATTTTACAAAAGATGCAAGGTGTTGGCATAGCATTTTCTTGCATTCAGTCATTCATTCGCTTACACACTCTGCTGATTGCGCTGCTGTTGTTGGTAATTTGCTTGTTCACATTCTGTGTGGCCAACTTACAAGTATTATGTTGCCTTTGTTGCTGTTGTTGTTGCTGTTCCTGCATTCTTAGGCATTTCGTGATTTGTGCTCGTGGTGGCGAATTTTGCTTTTACCACAGCCAGCCAGTTTACCCCCCTTTTTGATGCAACTCTTCTACAAAAGCATTCACTTAGCGGCGCCATCATCAGTGGCAACAGCAGCAGCAGCCGCCGCCGTATCTTCGTTCGCCCAGCAGATTGTTATGCAAATTATCTGCCAGCTATTTTTCTGTTTTCTTTTATAATTGAATGAAAGCAATCCTTGCAGATGAAAGACAGCGAGAAGACAGAGAGAGAGAAGAAGAGGGAGAGGGGGAGAGCGTAAAGGAGACAATGCGAAGTATAATTTCATAGTAAGAAGCAGAGCAATGGCTTTAAAGACAACTGAAGGCGGAAATTAAGAAACTGTCTGAAAGAAAAGTGAAAATAAATAGCATTGCAATGCTCTTTGAAATTACTTTGGAGAAAAGTGTTACAATTAACGTTGATATTTGAAGGCTGGGGTTTAATGCCAGCATTTGAATAAATGAGCGATAAAAAAGGGAAATTTTAAAGTTGTAGCTTTAAGTGAATATTTGCTATGTTAGAAACGGTTTTCATGTTCCCATTCCTCCAACATACCCGCTATGTCCTTTTAAAATAGAGTCGACCTACATCCGAGGAAAAATATGGAAGCTAAATGAAGTGTATAACACATTACTAGGTTATGCACACAAATTATTTTCACCATTACCAACATTTCAAAAATAATTGGTTAGAAAACTCATTATTTGGTAATGGGAGTTCTTTTTTCTTGTTTGAATCGGATTCAGGCCATTTTTTATATCTTTCACCATTGTTGTGATGTTTTTATAAGACTCAGGTCAGGTGAAAACTTATCCATGTGGGCCTATTGATTCTGGAACTGTCTCTATATAAAAAAAAAAACATTTTGTAGGATAAAAATTTTATTTTTTTTAACATCGCACATCTCGAAAAGGCTATGTAAAAATGGATATGTATGTAAAAATTGGATATACATAACGGTCCTTTTCATCTGGAACATCCTCATAAAGGTAAAAAATTATATAGCTTATAAAAATCAATGTAAGTATGCTATGTAGAGTCAGGATTAAATAATCGACGAAAATAGATAAAATAGGCCATTTGATTTAGGACCTCCCACTCAAAATTTAACTATTAGGATGCGAAGAGTACTTTATAGCATTGTACTTTTAGAATGTGAAATGTACTGAAGGCACAAAATAGTGAAGCATTGTTAATGATACATCAAAATAGCCGTAACTTGTTTCATGTGCTTCATACTTGGTATGATGGGACTAGTACCTTTAGGGCGCGGAAAGTCTCAAACAGTACAAAATGGTATAGTAATTGAGTGTCCTGTAACAACTATTACCCTGAAATTTAGCATAATAATAAATTTTCATGTAGAAGGATGAGACAAGGCGGTAAATTTTCGACTTTTTATTTAAAATGTGGGGAAAGTACTAAAAATTAGAAAGAGGCACCATTGTTATTACGCATTCAAAAAGAGCTAGAAGTTTTTGCATGCGAGTTCCGTGGAAGTGTAATGGGCGATATATGGCCGGGTTTTGGGTACGAAACTATAATTTCAATTTTTTCGAATTATTTATTTATTTTTGAAATTTGCACCGAAATGGGTAAACTACAAAAAGGTACAAAATTTCACAATATCGATCGAAACCTATGGTTAGATAAGGCGGAATTAAAAAAAATCGTATTTAAGAGTATAGAAAGGTCCAAAAGAAACAATAACGTTATTGGTTGGAAGAATATCCAGACATACCATAATCCTGCCCTGACAACTGCGACAGGGTGCCTCCTCATGACACCAGTGGACCATATACATGAGGAGGCGAAGATCCTTTCTGTTCTCCAGCATAACCATATGCTTTCGTTGGAGCACCTGCTTGGATGTTGTCGTGGGAGTCATCCAAAACATCATATGTAGGGTAATACTTCCCCACTCAGGCGTGTCAGGAAGGACATACAATAGAGCAAGTTCCAACGTTACAAAAGATAGCCTCTAGATAAAGAAACCTATCAGACTGGTCTGAGAGGCATACATGCATCCGTATGTATGTCAGAGATGACATCAACAATTGTACCGCAAATACCAATCTCAGAGATCACCCCCCCCATTCATTGCAGCTGCCATACCAGGGTAGTATTGACGCAATCGCGTTCAGGACGGTGCAGTCGTCTCAATTCGTATTGAGAATGAATTGACGAAGATGTGGGCAACATCTGCCCTGTGTGTAATACAGGTCAGTACAATACAGTGTGAGATAAGAAAAACTGCAACAAAGTCAAACGCAATAAGTTTTACATTTTTTTCATAATTTTTTTGAATGATAGCAAAAAATATCGGAAATAGCATCTTATTTTAGAATAAGTTTAGATTTGTTCGAATTGGTCACCTTTGACACGAATTATGGCCTTCAAACGGCCAATGAAACCGTCACACGCTTCCCGAATGTTGCTCTGCGGTATTTTGGCCCATTCCCGGAGAAGAGCTTGCTTCAGGTGATCGACACAATAGTCCAATGGATTGTTATCTGGAGATTTTGGTGGCCATTGTGCGCTGAAAATGAAGCGAGGAACCTCATTTCGTAACCATTCCTGGGTAGCGCGTGCTGAGTGCGATGGTGCTGAGTCCTGTTGGAATGTCCAAGATCAGCGGCCAAAATGCAATTGGCTGTTATGACGGTCCACATCATCACCACGGCCGGCGCTTGAGTTCTGGTGCACATTTTCAGCTGACCTCATTAGCAAGTAAACACGATCATTTTGTTTGTTTACAAACTGCTGGACAACGAATGTTTTCTCATCGGAGAAAACGAAATTCGGCAGTTCAACACTTTCGGCCAAGCGAAGCAACTCCTTAGCTCTTTTGAGTCTATTTTCTATTTGCGGTGTAGGTTCTTGCACTTTTTAGAATTTCAATGGCTTGACCACGAGCTCATTTTTCAACATTTGCCGAATGAAATATCGCGATATGTTCAGCTCTCGAGCCATTTTTCTGCCACTACGATACAGGTTTCGATCAAGTCGCTTCTTTACTTTTCGAACCATTTCTGCTGATGTTGCGGTTTTCTTTGGACCACTTCCTTGACGTCGGGCTAGTTAATGTTTGTTTATAGTGTAAATATTTTGGTATAAACAAAAGCATAAATGATATTTTTATCCACTTATTTATTGATTCGAACATAGGACAAACGAATTGTTTAATAGTATTTTGTGCATCACCGATATTACTTATTCGAAAAATGGCATATCAGATACTTCATTTTAATTTTTCGAATACTAAGTAGTTTAATTCTAAATCTAATTTTTAAAACAGTCAAATGTTTAACATAATTAAACCATCAATTTATAACACTAAAATACTAATTAAATTTAAATGTTAACCCTTTTTCCAAACACATTCTGTATAGTGTAAAAATGTCATGACAAGGACAGCAGAACCCGCGGACTGTCGGGCGGAAGGAAACAAGGAATAAAACTCTTAACAGAAACACATGCAAGGATTAAACACCGAAAGCCAGCCAGCCGCCAGTAATACTTGAAGGAAATGTTTATGGTTTCTCGAGTACCATAAGGATACAAACATCCACAACAACACCAACAACAAAAAACAAGGAGTATTCAAAGTCATGCTTACAATGCTGACAAGATAGAATAAAGTCAAAGAGGTGGTATTACAAAAGGAAGTACATGCGAAGAAATTAAAACGAGAGAAAAAAACAGCACACACACAAAAAACTTCAGCAAACACATTCCGCCAAGCCAAAGACAGAGCGACTGACAGACAGACAGGGAGACAGTCTGCTCCGTCGTTGGTGTTTTTCTCCAACATTTCGAAAAGAGCATTTAATTTTGTAACGACATGCAGTAATTGCTGCTTAAGTCAAGTAGAAATTTCAGCATTTAAATTAGCAAAATAAGCATTTTAATTAGTATACGGCGAGCAGTGCTGTGTAACCTCTCCTCCCAATACGCCCCCTTCACAACTTTTAGTTATGCCAACTGTAACTCCTTTCTCCTCTCTGGGGAACCAAGTTACAGGCGAAAAAAACACTCAACCTATGTCATTCATTGTCTACATGTAGAAATGTTGGCTGAGTGGGCTTGTTCAGGGAACAGCAAGAAGATGAGTAAAAAATACGGGATATAAGTAAATGATAAAAAAGCGTATTTTATAAATTGGTATGAGAGAGCATATGGGGCATACGATATTTTCTTAAACAAGTTTTTGGTAAAATGGTGTGTATTTTAAATTTAAATTGACTTTCTTAAGCCACATTACTCTCATTGATTTGTCGAAGGATCTATTACAAGAACAACTCCTGCCTGCATTCATGTATTGCATAGAAGAGCTCCTTAACATAAATATTCAAGAGATTCTCTGTGTATACATGACCTTCTTAAAGTCTGATCCTAAATAGTTGTTTTATAAAGGTTTTCAATATATTCTTAAAAGAAATCCTTCTAAATGGATAATACAATCTAAAGGTCAAGCAGATTTATAACGTTTTATTTTTTATGAAAAGAAATCTTTCTACGCGATCTTCCCTTTTCACATGGCTTTTTAGGTTTTTTATTGGAAATAAAATCCTATGCATGCCTGTTATGCAAATGTCTTTTATGAAAAGAGAAAATTCCATGAAAAAAGGCATTTATGTCAACCTTGGAAGGAACCCTTTTTGAATGTCTCCTTCGAATCAAAGACTTTCCAAAATTATTTCTTCAGACGGTCTCATACGAAAATTAGACCTTCTGAAAGTCTATTAGACCTTCTGAAGGTCTATTAGACCTTCTGAAGGTCTTCTCACATCAAAATAAGATCTTATGAAAGAAAGAAGAGTTTCTGAAAATACGAAGACCTTCTGGAGGTGCAGGAAAAAACTTTCTGAAATTTTAAAAGGTCTTTTTGAAGGCCTTTGGAGAAGAGAAATTCTTCTAAAATTTTTGTAAGGAAAGAAGAATAAGGTGAAATGTTTTGTCGAAAAGTAGATTTTCTGAAAGACTTCTGAGGAGAGAAGTCATTCCAAAAGTCTTACACAGAAGTAATTCTTCTGAAAATCTTCTACGGAAAATCTTCCACGAAACGAGGAGATTCTGATGAACTGCCAAAAAATAAGATCTTTCAGAATTATACACAGAAGGGTCTTGAAAAGAAACAAGGCCTTATGGAGGTCTTCAGGACTGAAATTGTTTAATGGAAGAAATTGTTGGCCTTCTGAAAGAAAAGTTCTTCTATCTATTCTGAAAAATTAGACCCAAATAAGGTCTTCGACAAAAAGAAATTATCTGGATAACTTTTAAGAAAATAAGTCCTTCTGAAGGTCTCAGAAGAAAATAAGATCTTCTAAAGTTCATCTATGAACCATTTTTCGAAATTATTCACAAAGAGAAGCTTCTCTGAAGAGACTTTTTGAAGGTGGTAAATGTTTTTTTTTTTTTTTTTGTCATGGATGCTATTTTTAAAATAACTTCTGGGGAGAATATCCCAGACAAAAAACAAGGGAACTGATAAGGATTGGTGGCTCTTTCCGTAACCTAGGTATTCCCTGCCTTACCCCCTGGTAAACATTACCATCTTTCTCCACTAATAAACAAACGTTGTTTTTATAAAAACAACAATAAAGGGATAAAGCCAGACCATTTTGCAACAACAAATTTTCTGAAGAACTTCTAAACTGGGAAGTTCTTCCAAAGATCTCATCCGCAAAAAAGATCTTCTGTTATCCAAGAGAAAAAATGATTTTCTGATGGGTTTCTACAGAAAGAAGACCAACTTCTTACAGGTTTTTCTATAGGAAGACCATTAGAAAGACATTCAATTGAAAGATCTTTAGTGGAAACCAAACAATCCAAAAAATAGAAAACTTTTTCAAGGACTATCTGGTACCAACATTTCACAGAATATTGCAGCTTCGTTAGGCGAGCCGTACCTTTTAGTCTATTAGCTCTGAAAGTACAGAACCTCAACTCCGTAAACACAGTTTTTGGTACTTTTTGGAGACTTTTATATAAGTTTTCCTATCACTCAATAACAATGAACGGATTTCCAAAAATCACTCCATACCGAGAGGTAACATGAGTTTCAAAGCTATTTCCGGGCGTTCGTTGCAGGGTCGTATCATTTTTGTGCCATATCCTACCTTTAATGTACATTACATTATCAATGACGCCCATAAGAAATTAGCAATATTTCAGACCGTCAATCTATATTTATATAGATTGTAGAGTCAATTCTTGTTCTGCGAAAATATAGATTCATTTTCTTTCTTTTTTTTTGGGTATACAGTGGCCCATATGTGAGTTTCTCTCACCAAGGATAGATTGCAACTTTGCGTTGTACATATGTACATACATATGTTGTTATGTATGTACATTGCCTGCCGCAAACGAGTCTAACTTAATAGAAATGTTTTTATGCAATTAAAAAAAACACAACCATAACAATTCATTTATTTTAAAGCAGGCGAAGGAGCCGATTGTTGAGCAGAAACGAATTTATTTTACGCTGCTATAATTTTAGAGATATATGCTCTAAGTTTTACATAGACATTTACATAAAAAATTGATAGAAATTATATTGAAATTTTACGTTGATTCCCATAAATTCGATGGAACTTTTTGAAAAGGCCTCAATTTTTTTCCAATATTTCTGAAATTAAATGAAGAGAAAAATACCAGATTCATTATTTCCAAAACGGTTGTAACAAACATCTGACGAATTCATTTAATTAAACAAACACTTGCACAAACCTAAAATATTTCCCTACCTTTAGTAATCGTAGGTACATATCTTATAAAAACATACTGAGTACATCGTCACACTCCAACACAGACGCCATGCGTTCGTAAGGTTGCAGCATTAAATTTCAACGAATGCATAAAATAATTCAAACACACACACACACACTCACATTCAAAACGTATGCAAATTTAATTGAGATGCCTCAGAAAAAAAAACTAAAAAGAAGACGGAGAAAATTAAAAGTTAAAAGTTGTAGAATTTGTTACAAATTAAAATGGATGCAATGAAGTCAAACATACGAAAATACACATTAACATACAGACACACAAACTCATATACACATACACTCACAGATGCATGTATGCACTTGCCTGGTTCGAAAACAAATGATGATGAATAATTAAACTAAAAACTTTGACCAAATATAGTGGTCAAAAAATTAAATGCCTCTTTGTGGTGTGGTAGAACAGGAGAGAGGGTCAACGGGAGAGAGAGAGAGAGAAGAGAATGACTGATGAAAGATTGGGTTGTTACGTAGCGGCGCATGAAATAAAATGGAAATTATACTAGTGCCGACAAATGATTTTGCGGCCGGGCAGTAGGTTCTCATGAACAATTAAAAACCGCAGCCATGAGAAAATGCTGCCCATGAGCATTCATTTATCGAAGACTGCTGAACTTACATGTGGAACTGGTAGGGGTTTAATGACAGCTGGACAAAAATATTATTAGATTTGGACAAATTGGGAAACGAATAAGAATAAAAATATTGATTTGAACTAACGAATGAAAATTAATCATACCAATAATAGAAGATAAGCTTATAGGGTTAAATTATATATATAAGACGTTGACAACAAAGTCGTATATATGATTATCCAGAATGTATCAATGGCTTTGCTGATAGAATACGGTAAGCCAAATTTTGCTAGAAATATTCCAGTATGGGAAGTTTGAAGGAAATCGTTTAAAAACTGTAAATTCTATTAGGGATATAATTCAGTCATGAGAGGCTGTTGGCTAATATTTTCCACTTTCCATTTCCAGATTTAGATTAGATTTTAAAACCAGCAAAGGTAGGTCAAAAGTCGGACGAGGCCGACTATATGATACCCTACATCACTATGCATATTTCCTTAGAGCTACCGGTAACACATAAACGTTTATATTGGCAATTAGGGTGAGGTAAATCATTACTACTCAACTATCAACCTTTTTATACCCTACAACACTATGTGTTGGGGGTATTATAAGTTTGATTGGGCCAAAAATTATGTAACACCTCGAAATATTGGTTTCCCACATAGGAAAGTATATATGGATCTTCCTAGCTCGCCGAGCTGAGTCGATCTAGCTATGTATGTCCGTCCGTCCGTCTGTCCGTCTGTCCGTCTGTCCATGTTAATTTGTAATCACTCTACAGGTCGCAATTATGGCCCGATCTTCACGAAATTTAGAATGTAAGTGGGGCTTGGGCCAGAATAGAACCCTATTGCTTTTGGAGATGATCGCCAAATGTTTAGGGGTTGAAATGGACCAAATACTGAAAAAAGTTCGGATTTTGCAGTAGCTATACAGGTCGCAATTATAGACCAATCGACGCGAAATTTCGCGTGTAGATAGAGTTTAGGGCGGGGAAGAAGCCTACCAATTTGGGTGGTCATCGGATAATACTTAGCGGGTAAAATAGACCATATCTTTTGTGTTGAAAAAAATCAAAATTTTTCATTAAACCGTGAATATTTTAAATCCCGGCGAAATCACAAAGCCATCACAAGGTTACTTCTGACCTTTACATTGATGTTAAGATCCAACAAATCGGATATATAGCAAAATATGTGCGATATATATATATCTATCAAAGAAGATATGCTTGAAAGATCTCTTATATGTCGAGAACGGCTGAACTGATTTCGACAGTTCTCATTAATTCAGAATGGCCTCTTGGCAGGAAAGAAAAAACGTCTAAAAAAATCGCATAAAAATATCTCTCTAAGATGAAAATATTGATTTTGTAAAATTTTCTCATATTTTTTCAATTTTGTCATATTTTTGGCATATTTTCATTTTGAATTAAACATTTGGTAATATTTCTACAGCTAACAAAACTAAGTAGTTAGGATATCAGGATATCATATACAGATCGCATTTATGGTCCGATCCTTACGAAATTTTGCATGGGGATAAGATGAGGGTTAGAATAGAAGTCTACTCTTTTTGGAGATAATCGGCATATATTTAGGGGTTGAAATGGACAAAAAAACTGCAAAATTGTCAGAAGGTCGTAATTATCGCCCGATCCTCACGCGCATTTGATTGGGGGTTACCGGACATTGCAAAAGCCAAGCAGTTTTGGATGGCCATCCAAAAATATTCAATGTGTGAAGGAGTTTGCCAACTTTTGTAGACAAAATACGAAAATGTCCATTCCAGTGACTTTTTGGAGAATTCACAAATACAGGAAAGACGCACTTCTGATTATTTCGTTAATTAAATTGGAAATATATATAAACTGTATCGTTCATTATAGTGTTGTAGGGTATTAAACGGTCGGCCCCGCTCGACTGTAGCCTTTGCTTACTTGTTTTAATTGTGTATTATGGCTTTAGAGCAATTTTAATTTGGAATCAGAGGGAAATAATATATGAGAGGTATATCCTACTCTTAATCGATTTCACTAAATTTGACGGAAGCATTTGTACCTCTCGTACTAAATAACATTACTATAGAGTTGACGATATTACATCGAGAAGGATTGTTCAAAAACAAGTTAAAAGTGTCTTGAGTTTGAACGAATATTTTTTACACTCCTTGGTTTTCAAAGTAAAATAAAATATTGATAATAATTAAAATAAAAAAATAACGCAAATAGCGAAGCCCATATTATAATCTAATTTGGTTGAAAAATTCAAAATACCGAAAATTTGAAGGCAACGTCATATGGGGGCCATACCAACTATTGGACCCGAATCGAAATAATTTTTACAGGGAGAGACCAGATCTACCGAGGACACCAATTGTCAAGTTTCATGTAATTAATTGGAAATTGTGGCAGAAATATTCAAAATGCCTAAAATCCGGAGGCAATGTTATCACATATTCAATAAAAATCAGCCTGCATATAATATAAACTTTTGTGTCAAATTTGAAGACCCTAGATTAAATAATGTGGACCCTATACATGGACAGACAGCCAAAAATGGCTATATCAACTTAAAATGTTACGTTGATAAGGAATATATATACAATTTGGGGTCTCCGACTAATGTTTCGAGATGTTGAAACCGAAATGACAAATTTAATATACTCTGCATTTTATGGTGGAGGGTATAAATAAATATCGGTGCAAAAAAATACAAAAGGATCGCTTTATTGTGGCAGATATTAAAAAAATCTCGAAAAAATTGATATAGATATTGATGAGCAGTATCAGAAATCTGGTACAAATATCATTGTTGTGAAGAGCATATTATGGAGGTGAGGGACGTTAACACCAAATCGGATGAAACGCGCATATGGAAGTGGTTAAGATATACCAATTTTTGCCAAATCAGAAGTACATGTTTTCTAGGCTGAATTTGTTGGTATGTGCCGAAATACATCCTATTTGAACGAATATTGCACATATGGGGCAGGATAAAATTGAAATCGGGAAAATGGGAGCTATAACTAAATTTGGACCTATTTTACCAGTTTCAAAATGGTTCGTTACTGGGTTAAACAAATTATTAGTGTAAAATTTTATCTTAATCGGACCGTAAATGTGACCTCTATTTAAAAAAAAAAAAATAATAATACATGGACAGAAAAACGGAAGGAATCGATAATGAATCCATGAGGACCCACAAAATTAACTATGGGTCTCGTCCCTTTTCATGTTACAAACAAATGCACGAAGACAGAAGTCCCTGTACCACAGTGTGATGTAGGGTATAAAAGTTCTGTAAGAATCTAACGTGGTACTAAAATCTAAGGAGTCATAAAGCGGACCAAAATCTACGAAGAAAAGGAGTCACAAAATCGAGAAACCATAGATACGAACCAATCGCTATACTATTGGCTAAAACGAACAATGGCTAGCAAGTCAAAATCTTCGGCTATGATCTGTACAAGAAATTTTGACGATTTAGAACGAATTTTTAAATGGATTTGTTTAAAATTCGGTATATAGACATAGTTCTGGAACCCGTTATAAAATCCAAGGTTTCTATATAGGTTCAGGTTTTCCTAAAACCCCCATGTATTGGTATCTCCTGATGTTCCCTATTCTGAAGGTTTAAGAATTATTTTCTTACGGAGTTGTTTAAAATATTGTACCCGTGGTTCCTTGTGAATTCTAAGTCCTATGGCAGAGTATTGTATATATAAACTCACGTTTTGCTATAGCCCCCAATTTTTCCTTACTTCCCCATATACGATATTCTGATGAATTTAGCCACATTTTTCAAGGGAATCGTTGAAGATTCATTATTTAGAGTTTGTAATGGATTCTGCCTTCTGTTGCAGAAAACTGCTGAAAGTTGCAAAGGGCTTATTATTTATTTTATCACTCATAAGGCGATACCTCCAAATGCTTGGTATTTTGGTGATTGTAGCCACATTTTTAACACTGTTTTAAGTTTGGAAACTCATAATAGGTAACAACCACTTAGGGGGAAACCAGTACCATTGACTTAAGGACATTTTTAAGATTTTTCACAAACCGATTTAATTGATAAAAGTGAAAGTGGACATAATATCCAATCCAGATTCTCTTATTTTTAAAGGTTTTTTTTACCTCGTGGTGGAGGATATTGAAAGTTCGACCCGCTTTTTACTTGTATTGATACAGGGGTTGTTGTTACTAGAAAGTTTCGGGAAGTCTATTTTCGTCAGTCATGTAAAACTTGAAATATTCCATATTAAAATTGATTTTTAGACACATTCTCAAAACTTAGGTTTCAGGATGGAGGAATATATTACAAGTTTGACCCGCCTTATAATTTGTTCCAAATTTTGTCTCGTAGGAGAGGTATCAAAAGTCGTGCAATCGTATTTCGCAGAAATAATGAGGTGCAAAATTTGGACCAGATCGTGATTCCTTTAGGAAATATAACGTGCGCTCCAGCCACATAGAGGGCTGAAAGTGGACATAGCTAGATAGATACTAAATGATCTGAAACGGATTTCGCAAAAAATAATTTTAAAACATTTTTTTGGTGAGAACATTTTTTTATATTATCGCTACTAAAATATCGAGCTTTATTGTTCGGCAGAGTGCATTTGACTGAATTTTGGGATTCTAAACCATTTCATTGGTTTTAATGAAGATAATTGTCCGGAAAAAGAAATATCAACCATAGATTATGTATTAACTTGAGAGCAGCGCTGACACTTTGAATTGCTTTAATCAATTTTATCTTCGTATCTACCTTTATCTCCCATCAGGAGATAAGCGTTATGGACTTTTCTGTTTGACAGACATTTTAAAATTCTCAGTCTTTCAACTATTATATTTTTCACTTTCGAAACAACACAGACATAGCTCATTTAAACAACATTAAACATTCTATCCATCATTTTTAATTCGCCACTAACCAAATCCCAGCAACAACCCTGTGCCGAACATTGTGGTAGGGTAAATAAAAACAAAACACTCCCACCGTAAGTACGGATAATATAACCATATCCCGCTTACACATTTAACATTCATACATGTATATTCATATGTACATACAAATACATATATATTTACAGTCATGTTACACTGATTTCAGAGCTCATTAAAATTGTTCAAAAGCGGAAAATATATTTGCTTTTTTTGTTTGTTTCTCCTGCATACCTCGTAACTACCTACCTGCAGGATGTGCAACAATGTGATAAACAACCACAATTTTTCATTTAGTTGCAATACAAGTATTAGGTAACGAGGGTGGTATGATAAATCATGCCAAGAAGGTAAGATCCGCGAGAAGGAGTTCCAGCTAAACTATCCATTAGTGAGACGAGAATAGAGAAAGCGGGAAAAAGAAAATAAACGAGAAGCATACCCAGCAAAAATATTCATAACAAATGGGTCATTAATCCATTATTTTAACAAGGGCATGTCTCACGAAATAAGTCGATATTTTATAGTCACTAAAATCAACAAATAAGAATTATAACCAGCTTTTAGGGGCCTTTTAAAAATCAGATTTGTAATGAGTGTTTTTGCAGGGAGGGGTAGGAGCTGAATTTTTTAAGGAGAAAAAAAGCTCTGGTATTGCAGTAATTTCATATTATTTCATATTATCAGGCTGGATTGAAATCTCAATACCCCTCAGTAATAACTTAGCAAAGAGAGGCAATGTGTTTGGTTTCTTTCAATTGGTGGTAATTATTCGCTATCTCAGGCATATTGCTTATAATATGTATATAAAAAATCTTACGGAATTTCCATTCCTCCCTCGTTTTTTTACATCGGTAACTAATGCCCTTCATGCAGCCAGTTCATCACTGTTTGCCTGCACTTAGCCTAATCTTTGTTGCCTCAATTTGTAGCGGGGATGACACGCAAATCAGCACAACAAAATTCAGAGGAAGTTACCAAATGAGGGCATCATCTTCTACATCTGTCTATCAGTCAGTCAGTTAGTCATCCAGTTATTCATTCATCCTGGCAGCCATCCTGCCTGCCCGCCAGTCCCTCAGTTAGTCATCTTATGTTTGGCATAGAAAATGAGAGTAAAAAGAACGTGTAAATTAGTTGCTATAATTATCCTGTTACACATTGCATGTCATTCATATATTCATATGTGTAGTTCACACACATACACACACACGCACACCAATACACACCAGAACACATGTGGCAATAAGGCAAGTTCTCAAATTAAATCCACATCCATTCACAATTGACAAGATCTAGATCCTTTAATGCGATGATGATGACGTTGAGGGAAGTTTCTGTGTCATTAATTAATTTAAAGGTTATTAGTTCACGGGGATACGAGGGTGAGTATTTACATATTTTGAATAAGGAATTTGTCGTTCTTATAATTCAATTATTACTATATCTTTTTTGTCCTTAATTGTAGAGTCGGTTAAGTACTAAAGCAAACAAAAATCGGTAAAAATGTCGCTCATAAAATTATAGGTACTGATCCTGATACTGATACTGGAATACATTAAATGCTGTGAAAAAAAGAATTTTCAAAATGAAATTGGTAACCTGTCCACAGGAGCAACTTCGTCAACTGTCAATGCTTTACTTCCCTATTTTGTTAGATTTTGAAGGTTTTTTTTCGGTTCTAGATGTATGAGAATACTTGGAAAAGAGGTCCTAATACTCATAGTACCTGCTTTTAAATTGGAAATTAACCCATTAATTTACTTATTAACTTATTATTAACTTTGCTAATTTAGTTGAGCTCCAAATAACAATTAAAAGTTTTTATGGGAGAATTCAATCATACAAGCTATGATTATAATTATAATTTAAAGTTCAAAGGACTAAACATGCCGAAGCATTTGTATCTTTTAAATTCGGAACTGAATTGCCCATTTGGTGCACAAATAATTTAAAATCGGATAAAAATATATATGGGAGCTAAATCTAAAAATCGATCTCGATATAATTTAGCAAATATATTTCTGACCGGTATTTGATTTATTTCCCTGAATATCGTTGTTACGGAATGCATATTACGGTTGTGGGTAACAAATATAACAAATCGGATGAATAATATATATAAAAGCTATTGCAATATCTGAACCGATCTTCACCAAATTTGACATACTAGCTTCTAGACTCAATTGGGTTGTAAGTGCCAAATTCCATCCCATTTGGACAAACATTAGACGTTTGGTGCACAATAAAAGGTAAATCGGACGAAGTTATATATGGGAGCTATATCCAAATCTGAACCGATCTCGATAAAATTTGGAACATGTATTTGTGAGTTGTATTTGATATATTTCCCAAAATATTGTTGTAACAGAGTGCATATTACGGCTGCGAATGACAAAAATAACAAATCGGATGAACAATATATATGGGATCTATAGCTATATCTGATCAAATTTGGCATACTTAGTTTCAGGCCTAATTTGGTTATATGTGCAAAATTTCATACTATTCGGGCTAATATTACACGTTTGGTGCACAATAAAAGGCAAATCGGACGAAGATATATATGGGAGCTATATCTAAATTTTGACCGATTATCTCCAATTTATATAGGGTTCGTCCTTGGGCCAAACAAATGATTTGTGCAAAATTTCATCTGGATAGGGCAATAAATGCGAACTCTACTTTGTTTACAAAAATACATGGACAGACGGACATCCAGAACGCCAGCTTCACCCAAATACAAGCATCGTAATTTTAGATCTTCCTAACTTGTCAACATACAACGGACACCCACGAATAGCCGATCACCTCCGAATCGTCAGCTAATCGCACTTCACATCAACCACTCGAGTATCAATCGTGAACAACCCAACATGGCTACAACATAGTTCCCGACTACCACGAGACGTTCACCCATTTGCCTACGAGACATAGTAAACGTCGAATTTCCAATCATCAACTGAACAACTATACTTCCAGAGCACCTACGAAGCCTATTCGCCATTATATACTCCATATTCATCTCATCGTATTTCTACACGAGTAAATTGTAATTTATTTAAATCATTCAACCCCCAGGTAAGGGAGAAATCTACTAAATCTAAAATTTATTTGGTCTTTTGGAGACACTGGGTACAGCTGAGCGTACCTGACGAGAAAACTACGTTACCCTACCCTGAAATCGTATTGAACCATAACACTGATTACATACACTTCGACCACATGCCGAGAATTAAAATCGTGATACCCAATTAGCCCCGAATCGTCAAAAACCAGACAACCCTACATCATAACTCCCGATTATCTAGAAATTGTGAAAAAAACCGAATCTCAACACTAGTACATGAAACTCCTGAACATCAATTGCACTTAAACAGCCATATATTGAATTCCCGAGTAATTCTGAAGTCTTTTCATCAACATACCTATTACATCCTAATTATCGCATTTTTCCACAAGAAGATTGTAGATTGAAATCAATAAAATACATTGTTTAAGCCCGCAAGGTGGTGGAGAAATTCACTCTTTCATTTCATAAGGATTTTTATGACTAAATTGCTTCAGCCGACGAGAAAATCATTCATTTATTCCAAGGGTATGAAATCTACAGCCACGTTCGAATCAAGCCTTTGCTCACTTATTTAATGTTTACCCGACAATTGCCAATATTTTTTTCTGACAGCCTTGAGATATTCGACTATCAAAATACACGATAAGCAATGAAATACAGAAAACCGGTATTTCCCTGAAACCTGCCTAAAATTACGATACGATACAACTTCTGAAGAAAGACTTTATGTAGAGCAATTAATATTTGCTATTCCGCTACTGCTGAAAATGTCATCAAAACTATGTTTTTATACCCTACACCACAAGGTGGTCAGGGTATTATGTCTTTGTACATTTGTTTGTAACAGGCAAAAGGAAACGAGATAGACCCATAGTTCCTTTTGATGATCTGCATAGAATCACATTCTGAGTCGATTTATGCATGTCCGTCCGTCCGTCCGTCTGTCCGTCTGTCCATGTATTTTTGTAAACAAAGTACAGTAAGCATTTATTGTCCTATCCAAATGAAATCTTGCACAAATCATTTCTTTGGACCAAGGACGAACCCTATTGAAATTGGAAATAATCAGTCAAAATTTAGATATAGCTCCCATATATATCTTCGTCCGATTTGCCTTTTATTGTGCACGTACAATCAGATTGGACCTGAAAATAAGTATGCCAAATTTGATCGAAATCGGTTCAGATATAGATATAGCTCCCATATTTATTGTTCATCCGATTTGTTATTTTTGTCCTCCGCAGCCGTAATATGCACTCTGTTACAATAATATTTTGGGAAATATATCAAATACAACTCACAAATACATGTTCCAAATTTTATCGAGATCGGTTCAGATTTGGATATAGCTCCCATATATAACTTCGTCCGATTTACATTTGATTGTGCACCAAACGTCTAATATTTGTCCAAATGGGATGAAACTTGGCACTTACAACCGAATTGAGTCTAGAAGCTAGTATGTCAAATTTGGTGAAGATCGGTTCAGATATAGCTATAGCTACCATATATATTTTTCTTTATTTTTCCTTTAAACTTTAAATTATAATTATAATCATGACGTGTATGATTGTATTCTCCTATTAAAACGTTTAATTGTTATGCGGAGCTCTACTAAATTAGCAAAGTGGTGTAGGTATCATAAAGTCGGCCCGCCCGACTTTAAGACTTTCTTTATTGGTTAAATCTTAAATTATTCAATTTTAAATTTCAAATCTCTACTATTCAAAATCGTAACAGTTACCCTGAGACAAAAATATCCATTTTATAAAATATATATATATATATATATCTTTGATCGGCAGCCATACAAAATTTATATCCACTTATTTATTGAGAAGAGACAAATTCGTGTTCATCTGTTATGTAGATATTTACTTTTGTGCAGTTATTGCAGAAATATTTTTTAACAAATAAATGTAAAGAACAAAAAAAAAAAAAGAAATGCCAATACTGTCAGTCAGGCTAGGAACTAAACTGTTGCACATCCATCGAATAGAGGACGAACGAAAGGATTTTGTTGTTGGCGTTGTTGTTTTATTTTTCTGCTGTTTCATCTGTTCATGTTTGAACAATGGCATTCGGAGGAAAGTTCACATTTCCAATAACGGACATCCTTTTTTATGTGGCTGGTCTCAGTGGCTCTTCCTCGCTCTCTCTCTCTCTCTCTCACACACTCTGGGTGTGGAATTTATATCGAGGTCCAACAACAACGACAACAAATAATATATTTAAAAAAAGAAAGAAAATCGCATTGTTGTGGGAAAACGTTTGCCATTTTTATTTGTCTGCCATTCAATTGCTTTACTCAGTTTCGTCCAGCATCAGCATCAGCAACTCCTCCAGCTATTCAATGCATTCTTTTCGTTTTTAAGGAAAACATCTTCCATTGCTTTTGATCCAGGCTAGAGCTAAATGTGTAACTGAGTGGGTGTCCGTGTGTGTGTCTGTGTGTATGCGTCTTCATCTGTTGTTCTGCGGCGTGTGTAAGAAAGGATCTCAATTTTTCCCTTTTGCTGTATTTTCTTTTGTCATAAAACTTCCAATCAGTTGATGTACATTTCGTCTTGCTTCATTTCATCACAGCTTGCTGGCCTTAAGCTGTGTGTCATTTCTGTTAAGTTTTCTTCTTTTGCTTTCGTTTCTTTTCTTTTTACATATATTTTTCATTTATTTATTTATATTTTTTGTCTCGATTTCTTCCCAATACTTTTCTTGATGTTTAAGCCATTTTTTTTTTTGCTGTAGCAATGACCGACCATTTCTTAAAAAAAGTCTACAGCAGCCGGAAAGGGAATTAGTATCAGCCACATACAGACTTAGGGCTATGGAGGGTATATTGACTAATTCATCAATAGAATCTTGTAATTTTGAGCGAGAGTGAACCGGAAACTAGTTTATGTCATTTAATACTTTTTCCACTTTTGCAACCAATTTCCCTCTGTATTATTCACCATCCCACTTCAAAGACCAATAACTGTTCAAAAATGCCTCACAATCTTCGAGAACATATTCATGTATGTTTGTGTGTAAATGAAGCCAAGTATTGGAATATCATAGTACTGCTGTTGGTGTGTGCGTAAATGTGTCTCAGTTTATATATATTGTATCATCATTTCTTTCCTTCGTTTTTTTTTCTGTTCATCTTCTCCATCTTCTCGTGGCTCATTGCAAGTTTTGCTCCATTTACGTTTAATGTCATCTTAAAAAACGATGGCTTAAAATAACAAACGTTTTGTGGTTAAATTAAGAGTTACAATTTCACTTTATCGAAAATGTTTCTTCTTTTTCAGTTCGTTGCAATACCCTTAGATTCTTCGGTACTGCAGTACAGCTGAAAGAAATACCAAGATTTCCACTTCTTTTCTCAATACATATTAATGAAATTGTTTTCTCGACATAGAATTGCCAGCAAAACGTGTAGGCAATGTCCATATATGGGTAATGTCTTAATGAATTCTTTGGAGGGGGGGGGGGCGACTACATCCACACCAACAAATGTTGGTCAAAGGGATATGTAGCGTAACGAGCCATAGTATTTTGTTACGTCTCATCAATTTTAGGTTATTTGAATATCGATTATTTTCTGATTTTCTTTGGTGAGCAACGACTAAATGGTCTGTAGTCGATTTTTTTTATAGAAAATAAATTCACTTATTTTAAAAAGACAATGACGAAACAGAGAATTTTGGGTTGAGAAGTTGTGTAAAAAGGAAGTCAAATTGATTCAATTCAATTTAAAACCAAACTAAAAACAAATACTATCACTGACTGTTTAAAGAAAATCTATTCAGAAAAGACCAGAATACGAAAAGCTGTTCTCAAAAAGGCGAGAATGTCTTCTCACAGAAGGCCAAAAGATCTTCCCATAGCAGATATATAGATCTCCTACAAGGGCAGAAGGACTTCTCGTAGAGGACCCTAAGGTCTTCTCACAGAATACCAGAAAGGGCTTCTCACAGAAGACCAGAAATATCTTCTCACAGAAGACCAGAAAGGTGTTCTCGTCGAAGGCTAGAAGGTCTTCTCATAGCAGTCCGGAAGGTCCTCTTAAAGGAGACCAACAGGTCTTCTCTCAGAAAACCAGAAGGTCTTCTCATAGAAGACCAGAAGGTTTTCACTTAGAAGACCAGAAGGTCTTCTCATAGAAGATTAGAAGGTCTTCTCATAGAAGACCAGAAGGTCTTCCCATAGAAGGCCAGAAGGTCTTCCCATAGAAGGCCAGAGGGTCTTCTCTCAGAAGACCAGAAGTTCTTCTAATAGAAGACCAGAAGGTACATTCATAGAAAAAGAAGACCAAAAGGTTTTCTCAAAGAAAACCAGAAGGTCTTTTCATAAAAGCCCAGAAGGTCTTCTCATAGAAGGGCAGAAGATCTTATCATAGAAGGCCAGAAGATCTTCTCATAGAAGCCTTAGAAGACCAGAAGGCCTTTTCATAGAAGACCAAAATTTTTTTCTCATAGAAGACCATAAGTTCTTCTCATAAAAGACCAGAAGTTCTTCTCATAGAAACCAGAAGGTTTTCTCTTAGAAGGCCAGAAGGTTTTCTCTTAGAAGGCCAGAAGGTCTTCTCATAAAAGGCCAGAAGGTCTTCTCATAGAAGGCCAGAAGGTCTTCTCATAGAAGGCCAGAAGGTCTTCTCATAGAAGAGCAGCAGGTCTTCTCATAGAAGAGCAGCAGGTCTTCTCATAGAAGAGCAGCAGGTCTTCTCATAGAAGAGCAGCAGGTCTTCTCATAGAAGAGCAGCAGGTCTTCTCATAGAAGAGCAGCAGGTCTTCTCATAGAAGAGCAGCAGGTCTTCTCATAGAAGAGCAGCAGGTCTTCTCATAGAAGAGCAGCAGGTCTTCTCATAGAAGAGCAGCAGGTCTTCTCATAGAAGAGCTGCAGGTCTTCTCATAGAAGAGCACCAGGTCTTCTCATAGAAGAGCAGCAGGTCTTCTCATAGAAGACCAGAAAGTCTTCTCATAGAAGAGCAGCAGGTCTTCTCATAGAAGACCAGAAAGTCTTCTCATAGAAGAGCAGCAGGTCTTCTCATAGAAGAGCAGCAGGTTTTCTCATAGAAGAGCAGCAGGTCTTCTCATAGAAGACCAGCAGGTCTTCTCATAGAAGACCAGAAGCTCCTCTCATAGAAGACCAGAAGCTCCTCTCATAGAAGACCAGAAGCTCCTCTCATAGAAGACCAGAAGCTCCTCTCATAGAAGACCAGAAGCTCCTCTCATAGAAGACCAGAAGCTCCTCTAATAGAAGACCAAAAGGTCTTCTCCCAGGAGAACAAAAGGTATTTTCCTAGAAGATTATAAGGTATTCTCCTAGATGACCAGTAGTACTCTTCTTGAAGTCCAAAAAGTATTTTCCTGGAAGACCATATACCGCCCTACTTCTATCGTCATTCCTAAAAAAAAACTTTCAAATCTTCAATTTATCTAAGTGAACTTTAAATTCCGCTGGTAGCTGTCCATTGTTAACATCTTATGCCCATGGTCATAATTTCGCCTATATCATGTTCTATTATGCAAGTTTAATGTTTTTCGTGGGACTTTGGACTAACAAACAACCAGCCAATGGCAGCTACCACAATCTCACTCATTCACAAACACACTAAGGCACATAATTATAAACCACTATTTCTACACACACACACGTTGAGATATGCATATGCCCACAGATATATCGGTGTGTGTGTGTGTTTGTGTTGCGTTAAGAATATATCCAGAAACTGGCATTAAAGCGCTAGTGCGCCAATGATATGTCGGATGTGCATGCGAGCGTGCATGCATGGCTGGAATGCACACCGCCATTACAAGCATATGTTTCACTGCGGAGTAAATGATCGCACAAACTTTGCATTAACGTCAACAATACTTACATGCACGGACAGCGGACTCGAACCGGCATTGTAAGTAGAAGCCATTTGCTGGAGTGCATCAGCATGCAGTGCAATCTTGGAGTTAACAATTTTGGAGGTTTGATGCCATCGCAAGCACACACACACGCACATACGCCCTTGCAGGCAGCCCACTCAGTAACCACTAGCCATGAAATGAAACTCTACAGCCCCAGCAATGCTAGTTGGCCGACCACCATAGAGACATAAACATCTTGTTCCCCTTTTTTTCTCCAACAGCTGCAATATTTTTGTTTTGCATTGTTTTTGTTCTGCCGGTGCTTCTTCTTATTCTTTGTTTTCCAAGTACCCCTTGGGGAGATACACTCATGTACTTGTAATGGTCTCACAACCACCACCACTCGACATCCACTATTTGGCTATAACACTCACTACACGACAACTGCCTTATCTCTGGCTTAAAACATCCACCCTTCGAGGAGAGAAACAATAACACCAACAACAACAGCAAAAATATTGCAATGGTAATATCAACAACTACAAATACGAACGACCGTAGTAAATGTAGTAAAATTATGCTAATTTCCTTTACAGTTATGTGGCACTTGGTTGCCAGCCTGGGCCGGCTTGGCATATATGGCCGGTTGTTCGGTCGGTCGGCCGGCGGATGGTCGTATGTACATTAAAGGGATTCGAACAGAAAAACACCGATTTTCAGTTACTTTGCTTAATTTGGAAATAATAAAGAAGACAAGAACAACGAATATGAACAGCTAGGGATATATAAAAATCAAGTTATGTCTTTTACTGGATTCCAGTTACAATGGAAATTTCGAAGTAAACCGAGACTTAAGATGGCTGGGGTCATAAGGAGGCGGAGATTATCTTGCAAAGACAACTGTGAATAAACTGAATTTTCTTGCAAGAAATAATGGCGGGTGGCATACTATGCATAAGAGGTAAATACATTTATTATAAATTCCATAAATTGTACTCCTATGCGTATACGTTATGTTTTAGGTACCTGTTGCGGATCACGTATACGCCACATCATCCATGATGGATTGTTTCAATGCTCTCCACAACAATAGAGAAAATCTCACCAATAAAAGAGTTAATCAGACTTAAAATCTTTATCATATTCAAATCAATCTAAGCAAAATAGTGAGAGGGAGAAGAGCGCGAGAGAGTTTTCAGAGATAATGTTCAAGAAATTTTCATAGATATGTTGGAGGGAGTCTGCATACTACAAGCTGATGAGAATAAGCCCAGACGAGAGCTGGAGAGAGTGTTCTAACACTAAGCTTAGTTTAAAGACTAGAGCTATGGGAGTCTGTACAGAAAATGGCTTTTAGTATGCCCAGACAGAAGTGGTTATAGTGTGCTTAGGCGAAGCTGGTCCGAGTATATACAGGGTTGTCCATATTCGACGGACCCATTGCCCATTCCAATCGACGAGGCTTGTCCGCAGGCAACATTCTTTGCGTCAATTAAATTTTGTACGGGAACAAATGCAAATCAATGCGAATAATCCGTTGTAAAGTGGACCGAGCCATGCCCAACTGCTGAGAACGGCGTTTTTGGGATGTTCTTGGGGACCTCTCAACACTGGCTCGTACGGCAGCGATATTCTCGGCCGATCGCCTTGGTCGACTTTTATATGGCCTCTTCGGATTAGAAAGAGCCTTACCAGTCGAAAATTTTTCGTATAAACGCTTAATGGTGTTCTAGAAGGCGCACTTCTCACATTTTTTAATGTTTTAAAAGCACGTTGAGTTTTCACAATTGACTTCTTCTGTTGAATGTAAATTTCAACTATTTCAGAGCGCTCGCGTGGCGTGTACTGGTTCATGGTAAAAATCTGCTTGGACTGATGCTTCAAACGCGGTATGTCATTAAGCGATGTGACATCTCTGTCAAAAGTTATGGCGTTGCCACATGGGTCCGTCGAATATGGGCAACCCTGTACCAACGAATATGACTAGATGGGTGAGAAAACGAACACAGTTGGTACAGACGAGGCTGGTGTAAATTTGAACAAAAAAGATGACGGGAATACCTAACGACGAAAGTGGTGGGAACCTCAAGGGAAAAAAGGGGGGGTTTGAACTGAGAAACCTGGTGGGGCTATTTGGCCAAGCTTGTGAAAGTCTATACAGGGAGTTTATACAGACGAAGCCACTGAATGATTATATTGCAATGCTAATAGAAGTCTGAATGAAGAAGGTGGCGGTATTCTTTATAGAAAATATTATGGAGATATGTACAGATGAAACTGGTTGGAGTTTGTGGGAGTCTTCATAAACAAGCTGAAGAAAATCTTTATACATGAGCTGGAAGACTTGCTAAGGCGAGTCTCTGCAGTTGAGCTCGCAGAGGTCCCTTTGGGTGAACTTGAGAGAATCCTATCAGAGGATTCATTGACGGATGTTTTAATAAGAAAGTGAAAAAACTATAAAAGATTTAGAATAAGTATTTATAAAGGATTTCGGGAAAGTCTATACAGTCAAACTAGTTGAAGGCTCTATAGGCGGGCTGGAGGGAATTTCAATAGATGAGATGGAGCGAGTTCAAGTAAAGGGAAATGTAGAGTTTGTAGATCTGGAGGGAGACTATCTCTGTTTATGAGCTAAAGGAAGTCCGTGTCGAAAAGTTGGAGATGTGAATCTATAGATGAACTGGGAGTGAAGGAAGTCCTTAGAAACGAACTGAAGAGAGTGGTGGTGCGTAAACTGAAGGAAATTTCAATAGATGAGATAGGCAAGCAGAAGGGTCTCCGTCGTTATCGACGAGGCCGAGCAAGACTTTATATACGAGTTGGAAGGAGTCTCTAGAGAGGAGTTAGGGGAGTCTCTAGAGATAGATTAGAGTTACAGAGAGAGAGAGAGAGTTTACATAGATGAGTTGGAGGAAGTTTCAATAGATGCTTTTAAGAAAGGCCGGAAGAGGATTTGTAAATGACTTGATGAGAGCTTTGTAGACGTACTAAGGTATGTCTATGTTTCAAACCAAAAATGGGGCTTTTATACCACAAAAGGGTACCATTTAGACGTATGAGGGATGTATATGCCAGCTGATTGGTGCCTTTATTGAATATATTAATTTTAATTTACCCAACGAAGTAGAAGGAGTATTATAAACGAGTCTCTTTTGAAGAATTAGAAGGTGTCTCTATTGAAGACTTGGAGGCAGTCTCCATGGATAAGTTGGAGACGAGTTGGGAGGAGACTCTATAGACTAGTTGGAAGGAGTCTCTATAGACGAGATGGAAGGAGTCTCTATAGACGAGATGGATGAAGTGTCTATAGACGAGTTGGACGTATTCTCTAAAGACGAGTTGAAAGGAGTCCCTACAGACGAGTTGGAAGGAGTCTCTTTAGACGAGTTGAAAGGAGTCCCTATAGACGAGTTGGAAGGAGTCTCTATAGACGAGTTAGAAGGTGTCTCTGTAGACGAGTTGGAATGAGTCTCTGTAGACGAGTTGGAAGGAGTCTCTGTAGACGAGTTGGAAGGAGTCTCTGTAGACGAGTTGGAAGGAGTCTCTACAGACAATTTGAAAGGAGACCGAATAGACGAGTTGGGAAGAGTCTCTATTAAAGACTTGGAAGTGGTCTGCACAGACGAGTTGGAAGGAGTCTCTTTAGACGAGTTGGAAGGAGTCTCTATAGACGAGTTAGAAGGTGTCTCTGTAGACGAGTTGGAAGGAGTCTCTACAGACGAGTTGAAAGGAGTCCCTATAGACGAGTTAGAAGGAGTCTCTTTAGGAGAGTTGGAAGGAGTTAGAAGGTGTCTCTGTAGACGAGTTGGAAGGTGACTCTATAGACGAGTTGAATGTAGTGTCTTAAAACGAGTTAGAAGTTTTCTCCATAAATGAGTTAGAAGGATTATCTACAAACGAGTTGGAAGGAGTCTCTATAGACGAATTGGAAAGAGTCTCTATAAACAGTTGAAAAGAGTCTCTACAGACAATTTGAAAGGTGACCGAATAGACGAGTTGGGAAGAGTCTCTATTAAAGACTTGGAAGTGGTCTGCACAGACGAGTTGGAAGGATTCTGTATAGACAAGTTTAAAAGAATCTCTATAGGTGAGTTGGAAGCAGTCTCTATACAGCAGTTGAAAGGTGTCTCTATAGACGAGTTGGAAGGAGTCTCTTTAGACGAATTGGAAAGAGTCTCTATAGATGAATTGGAAGGCGTCTCCACAGACAATATGGAAGAAGTATATATAGACGAGTTGGAAGGTGACCAAATAGACGATAGTTGGGAGGAATCTCAATTGACAAGTTGGAAGTAGTCTCTGTAGACGAGCGATGGAATCAATCTTTACAGACAAGTTGGCCGGATTGTGTATGAACGAATTGAACAGATAGATGAATTGGACAGGGTCTCTATTGAGAGTTGTATGGACTTTATATAGACGAGCTGGGTGAAATTTTTATGAATAATCCGATTGAATCTTAACAGACAAATTGAAGTTTGAGTTTAAGCAGACAAACGGAAGAATATCTGTAGGGCCAAAAATTGAAAGATACTTTAAAGAAGAGCGAGTGGTTGAAGACAACCTGAAGAGAGGCTTTATCTAGTAATTAGATAGAATTTCTAGACGGTCATAATGACCAGAAGTCCTTAAATACTCATTGACGATCATAAGGGGGCCTATATAAGGACAGGAAGAGATCTTTACACGGACAAAAAAAGTCTTGGGAGATGATCCAAAGGGCGCCTTTATAAATGACGAGAAGAGAGTCGTTTTAGATGACTACAAGAAAGATTTTATACAGTCTTTATGGGAGGCTAGAAGGTGGTCTTTGTAGATGAAGAGAGTCTATATTGGTGACTAGAAGAGAAGTGCAAAATATATAGAAGACCAAAAGGGAGGATTTGAAGATAATAAAAACGGATGCTTTATTGACAAGAGAATTTGTATTAATGACCAAAAAAAGTGAAATTAGAACACCAGAAAGAACTTCAAGAATAGCAGGAAGAACCTTTTTTAGGCCATCAGGAATGAAAATATCACAGTTCAATATAACCAAGGGGATCTTCTTGATGACCAGACGACATGGAATATTTGCTGACAAAGATAGTAGTATAGACGAGTCTTTATAGGAGACCTTTAGGCATTCTTTTTATACTCTCATTCGAAGGTCCTAGTAGGCGATAGTTGAAGATTAATAGAGAGTCCATAAAGAAAAAATTGTGGTAAAAGCAAGGATTTTTTTAGATTCTTTATTTTTAATAAGGATTTTTAAAATTTCCTCGACATTTTGACTTTTATCTTCTTATCACCACACACTGAATATGCAACCCTATTTTTTACATAGTTATTTAAGCCCCTCCGGAACAAAAGTATAACATTTCGGGTCACATGTGAGAATAGTGTTTGTTTTTTGCTTAAAAATACATCTCATGGAACATTTTTTTTTTGGTATTCCCCCCAAAAAGAGTTCGAGCCTCGATGGTGTTGCTTTCACAACTTGAGAGCAACACACAACACCCACACGTTCACATATCATGGCTAGGGGCTATTTTTTCCTTTGTATCCCCACACCACATCACTCCTTACTCACCCAAATAAAAAAACTGAACGACGTTATAAGTATTTTTGTCATAATGGTGGCCGTTATGCTGCCGTAAGTGCACTTTGCGGCCTTACATCCACCACTACGTAATCACATTTATTCCTTGATGTAGTTGTCCTGAGAGTCAGCCGTGGAAGTAAGTGGTATATGGCCTTATGAATGTTGGCCATATAATATAAGAGAGCATGTGTGAGTATGTGTGTGTAAGTGTGTTAGGGTGAGTGTTTGCAGTGCCATGATGCTGTTGCTTCAACACAACAGCAGCAACACCCGCTCAAATAACAATAACAAGTGTTGTTAAGCACTGATAACACTGATGGCAGTAAATGCTACATGGCTGCATAGCTGCTGCCACGTTTTTGCCATCCTTCTTTTGGTATAAAAATTATTAAAGATTCTCCGCCTTTGGCCCAACAAAAACACTTAACTCCCTCCCAAAAAATGCCATAAAAATCCTTCACATCAGTGCAGTGCAGTTCAGTTCAGTGCTGGGCAGAAGTAGGAGTCTAACAGCAATTACCTTTATATTCATTCATTCATAATGCAACGTGTTATTTTTTTCTGTTGCTTTGCTCTCTCTCCATGGACTTTGACCGCCTGAAGCTGTACACCGACTCTTTACCGTTATAACCTTTATTGTTTGTTTTTGTTCTTTAACTCGACCATGTCCACGATGTTGCCCAGAATGGCTCTTCTTCTGTTGCTTCTACTCTTTGTTTTACTTACAGCTTTGATAAATTTTGAACTGTGTTCTGCTGTTGTTGTTGGGTTCAAACGGTGTTGCTCTGACCACCATTATATTGGTGCTGGCCATGGCCAACACACAAAAACAACAGCAAAGGTAACAAAATAATAAATGTGAAAATACTTAACCCGGTAATGCGGCGAAGAGGTTTTACATTCTTAATTGCTTTGTGTTCCACGCGCTGTAATGGAGAAGTGCTTTGATTGAGCGAGCGTGATTGTTGTTGCCGATAATGGTGATTGAGTTGTAAGACATTCACACACACATCTTCTTCGTGTTTTCAAGGTTGGTAAATATCGCTCTTTGATAAGGTTCTTATGATAAAGTCAATAGGGAAGTGATATTTGAAGGGCATGCTTTTAATTAAAAAATTAGAAACATTTCCGCATTGTTTGACAATGAATGTTGATTTTTTAAAGAGTTCTTTATTATATTTATATTTTTTATATAACTTATATAAATCTTTTTTTTTAATAATTTTCCAAAGGCTTTATCAATCGTGATTTTTAATATTTTTAAATACCTACATAGAATTTTTTTTTATAGAATTTTAAGTATTTTTACAATCTTCTATAAATAAAATTTGTAACATAAAGTTTAAAAATATATGGCCCTATACTTAAGGTGGATTCTCAAAAAATAATTTATAGAGACTATTATAGAGAATGGATTTTTTTAATATGTTTCGAAGACCTAATGAATCATAAATCCGTTTAAAGTATTTTTTTAATTGTACAAATTTGGATTTTTAAAAAAAATATTTTCAGGAACATACAAATTGAAACTCTTCCAAAAAAATTTTTTAGAGATATATAAATCGTGCCTTTTAAAAAATTTAAAAAAATGCAAAAAATTTTTAACATTTTTGCAGGACCTCGTAATTTTATTTAGAATGGGATAGGATAGTTTTTTGAGGACATCCCAAATAAAAACTGGAGGTTTTTAAAGGAATAATTTTAGAAACACCCCCTCTTTTGTAGCAGGCCTGTTATAGTTTTGCCGAAAATTAAAGGACCTCCTAAAAATGGTGTTTTTATGAATACTTTTACCAGGTTTTCTGGAGAAATCTTTTTTACTTTTATAGCAAAATTTTTGAAGAACCTCCTGGCGTAAATTCTTCATTATTTTTTGAAGGACCTCCTGGCAAGATATGCTATTTTGTAACAATATTTTTATATTGTTCTACTTGAATAATATCTTTAATTTTTAAACCAATCTTCGATTTTTAGGATTGATTTAAATTACCTTTTGGTTTATTTTCGAAACATTTTTGTTTGACTTTCTGACCAACCTCGAGACCAAAAATCCGAAATTTTTTTAGGAACATGCTAACAAAGTCTCCTCCTCAAATATCCTTACATTTGAGAACAATTTCGAAAACTTTGAAGGAATCTCTATAGACGAGTTGGAAGGAGTCCCTGTAGACGAGTTTGAAGGAGTCTCTTTAGGAGAGTTGGAAGGAGTACCTTTAGACGAGTTTGAAGTAGTCTCTATAAAAGAGTTTGAAGGAGTCTCTAAAAACGAGTTTGAAGGAATCTCTAAAGACGAGTTTGAAGGAGTCTCTAAAGACGAGTTGGAAGGAGTCTTAATAGACGAGTTGGAAAGAGGCTCCCTAGACTAGTTTGAAGAAATTTCTGTAAGCGAGTTGGGAGGAGGAATTGGAAGCAATCTGTTCTGCTTGTTGCCGGATTATGTGTGATTTTTTCGATTTATAGTGTCATTTTCTGAATAAAAACTCGTGGCCATAACTCATACGCTTTTTTAACCTATTTTTACAAGGACTTCCTGGATAAACCGTCTGTAATTTTTTAGGACATTTCTGTTGTTTTTCAATAAATATTTATAAAGCACCGCAAAAAGAAGGATTTTTAAGGATAGTTGGCAAAACTCTTTATTTTTTTTAGAATTTGTTTGAAGAACCTTCTTCACAAAAATCTCTGATTTTTTAGGAATACTTTTCCAACCACTTCCTCGACAAAAATGCCTGTCCAAATCAAAAAAGCATAGATTTATAGAAACAATTTAAACAATTAAATGACCTTTTAGGAAAAATTTTGAAGAATACTCTGTCCATAAATTGAAAATATTTAATATCCGACCAAAAACCACCAAATTCTTAAGAATATTTGTAAAAGACTTTTCTGGACAAATATCTTTAAATTTTTTGAAGGACTTCCTGTCCAATTATTTTTTATTTTTTTGTTTTTTTGATTTGCTGGATGATTTATTTCAAACAAATACCGTAAAAACAAACTGTGCTGTGAATAAGATCTGCTAATAGAACTTGAGTCGAACTTGGAGAGTTTCTAGTGTTTAATTCGCATATGCTAATTCGCAATTAGTTCGAAATATATACTTAATATACTTTCCAGAGAACGGTGCGGATGATGGCCCTTGTAAGCCATCATCCACACCAAATATGCCTGATGAGCCGCTTAACCAACGCGCCGCATAGTGGTGAGTGTGTGTTAGTGTCTATCTGGCTTTCCTTTTCACTGCAAATTTCAAATCATTAAGCTCGTCTCGAAAGAGAAACAAATACACAAATCATAAACATATGATCTTCGCCTTAACACGGAAAAACTCAAAAAAAACGTAGATTGATTTTTCACAAAAAAAAAATAAATAAGGACTTCTGGATCAAAAATTGTAGATTCATCTAAAGATTGTATTGAAACATATCCTGGGCAAAACTGTGGAAAAAAATTGGATTTGTGGATTCTAGGAAATTTTTTGAAGGACCTCTGGACCAAAAAGTTGGATTTATTAAGAAAATAAATTTTAGGGTCCTTTAGGCTAACTTTCTGAAAAACCTCCTCACCAACATATATTGAAATTTTAAGAACATTTTTTGAGGAATTTTTTGACCTTCTTATTTTTATTCATGGACTTTTCTAAATTGTTTTTAAATGATTTTCCAAGACAAATATGTTTATTTTTAGGAACATTTTTGGAAGGACATCTTAGTTAAGATTCATAGAATTTTTAATGAATTTTCTAAAATACCATCTGTAATGGCTAAAAAAATAATTTGTAAAGGTCTTCATGGACAAAAATCTTAATTTTTCTTGACCGAGGTCGTGCCTATAACCCTAGATTTTTTTCTCTCTTTCCGAATTTCCGTTATTCTAGCAACAATTCTATTTTTAATAATAAACACGTCATCTTCCTGTATTAAAAGTTAAATAAATTTGAAGCATATAAAGTTATATAAATGGTCATACTCTGGAGGTATATATATGTCGGCAAACCGGCCCACGTTTTTGCACTTATTCTATGAAACATTTATATACCACGACCACATATTTTTCCTAAAATAACCAAGCCATACCTTTAAATCAACATTTTCCCAATATTTTTTTATACTGACCTATATACCTCTAGTAGTTTACAATGCCAACAAAAAAAACCAACGTTAAGAAACAAATGTAATAAAGCTGTGGGGAAATAATGACATTTCCTGCAATGTGTAACTAACAAAATACGAAAATTAATCAATGTTCAGGAAAAACATCTGGGCGAGATACACCAACAAATGTTGTTGTTGTTGCTGTAGTACAATATGACAATGCCAAGAGAATGACACTGACATCAGCAACAACAATAGCCAGCCAGCAATAACGATGATGATGATGCTGCTGCTGATGACGGTAATGCTATAGGAATAAAATTTCCATACTCCCGTTTCCTTGAAATTGTTGGCATTCCATGAAAATTCTCCCACACCAGCCTCGAAATACGAATACTGTTGCATATTTTCGGGGGATTTGATGTATTTCTATTTTTACATGTATGTGTCCAATTTTAGAGAAAAACAAAAACAGAACACATATAGAAACTAACAAACAATGTCCATGACAACCAAGTGCTGGACAAATGTGAGACCAAAGCAACAACAATGGCAACAATTCGAAATGGCATAGACAACATCAACTCCAGTGCCTTTAACCTTGTTTGGCCAACATTTGAACCGGACATTTGAACCGACAATTGCAAAAAAGAATACAAGTGCAAAAAGTTCCAAGTTCCCAGTGCTTGGGTGATATAACCGAAAATTCCAACAACAACAATAGTGTCATGAAAATAAATCCATTCACATTTAAATTTATCACCTTACCAAAGCAATTGCAGGCGATATCACCTCCACGCTTCGCTTCGTTTTACAAGTCGAAACGTTGTTTTGCGTTTTTTTTTTCTTCATCTCCTTCTGCACCGAATAAAAGCAGCAAATTCTACCTTTGTCATTCAGTTACCTTCTAGGGTTTCTTTAGTTTTCTGTTTCGTTTTTTTTTTTTTTCACGAAAAACTTTCCAACCCTTTCCTGAGGATTTACTGCATCATCGTGTGTCATTGTTGTTTTTTTTTTTTTTTTTTTCTTTTTGAAAAGCGTGAAAAGTTTCCTCAACACCTACACAAAACGCATAAAATGATCCGGACACGTTGCACTAAGGAAAAAAATGTATCAACACATACACACAGACACCCACACATAGAAACACTTTTGGAACATCTGTGCCGTTGCTGATGCAGTTGTTCACATTGCTGTTATGTCAGCAATAACAACAGCAACACCAAAAACAGCATCAGCCATAACGTGGCTGACCACCATGAAATATATTCAAAGCTGGACAACAATGTGAGCTGTTGCAAACCACCGTAGCCCGTCATTGTCCCATTGGAGGTTGTGGGGGTATGAAAACTTAAAAATTCTGTAACAAAACACGTTTATTAACCCTCAGATGGTCACTGATGGAACATAGTAAGAAACCCGGTCAAGGAACCAGAAGGGCAAGGATGACCTAAACACAAGGGATAACAAAGCACAACATTTTGGCAAGCTATTTACAATTTTAGCAAACTGAGCTTTCAATACACAGCTAAGGATAGTATAATATTTCAAAATGAAGTGTGATATTAAGAATTTTCGTCTTGGGTTTTTACTTGATTTCGAAGTATTGAGATTCTGCCTTTAACTCGTCGACCTCCTCTTCATATTCTCACTCGCCTGACCACATAAAAAATACACCTTAACTTCATATCCTTAGTCGTAAAGCCTTAGCCATTAAAGGGTTAAAATTTGATGTCGTGATTTTTTTCGAAACAAAAAACAATTTCGAATTTCTGTGGAAGAATTCCCAAAGAGGGGGGAGAAATTGAAAATCTGCACCCCTCGCGATGACAATACTACTGAAAACCAAAACACCTTTTCTTTTTCCCTAACTATGGAAAATTGGTACGGGGATATCCAATAACCAGTTGATTGGAAAAATGCCTATGCCGGATCTTATTAAAGGGGGACACAAAAAGAGTGCAATTTGGCTGTTATGTCAGTAGTCAAGTCTTGACTTATAGAATATAGAAGGGAAAAGTGGAAAAAAATTCTGACAAATCCTAAAGGGGAAATGAGGGACAAGGATAGACAGGGAGAGGGTTCCTATCAACATTTCTGAGGGTTTTCACCATAAGCAGTAACTTGCTGATCCAAAACGGAGAATACATTAATAGTCTTAAATTTTTTCCGATTTTTAAAATTTTATTCTTTGAGGATGGTGCAATCGGTTAGAACTGGCTAAGGACTTCGAATTGGCTAAGAAATAAAAACAGGCTTAGAGCGTACTGAGTGCTCATAGCTGACTGAGGTTTGAATCTGGCTGAGACTTTAGAGCTGACTAATAACTTGGAGTTAACTAAGAGGTTGTGTCATGTTTAGAGATTAACTTGCAGCTGGCTTATAAGCGGAAAAACAGCTTGAAGGTGACTTAAAGCTCAGAGTTGGCTTAAAGGTGGTGGATGGCTTAGAGTTGGAAATGGCTGGAGCTGGTTAAGAACTTCAAACAAGCTTAGAGGGTACTGAGTGCTTACAGTTGGTTGAGGCATGGATCTAGCTAAGACTTCGGTAGTGGTTAATAGCTTCGAGCTAACTAAGAGGTTGTAGCTGGCTCAGAGCTTAGAGTTGTGTTATAGCTCCAACTGAGCCTCCTTCCAGGGACAGTGCGTGAATGTGAGTTGGCTCCAAGATTGGGCTGGCTGAGAGGTTTGACTTGGATAAGAATTTGCGGTTGGGTTAGAGGTTATCGTTGGTTCAGATTTTGGAGAGAGAGATAGAGCTTAAAATGGCTAGAATCTGGCTTATAATCTAAAGCTGGCTAGCAGGTGGAGACTTATGTAGAGTTTCGATATCCCCTTAGAATTGATGAGTAACTTAGAGTTGGAAAAAATTTTGAAGCTGGCCTTGACTTGGAAAGGATAAAGATCTTGAAGCTAGATGGCTAGATCTCTGGCTAATATCTTAAAGTTGCATGGCTGGAATTCTGGATAATAGCTAGGTGGGGAATGGTTTAGAGGTTGAAGTTCGACTGGAATTGAAAAGTACCTTAGGGTTGGTAAAAATCTTTAAGCTGGCGATGGCTTGATGCTTTAAAAAAGGATAAAGATATTGAAGCTGACTGAGAGCTAAGGATTTGTCATGACTTCAGAGTGGCTAAGAGCTTGGACTTAGTCAAGAGATGAAGTTGAAGCTCGCCTAGAACTAACTGAGAACATGTTGTTGACTAAGGACTTCCTGCCGGAAGAAAGTTTAAGACTCGCTAACTGGTTGGAGCTGAAGATAAGTTCAGAGCTAACTAAGATAATTAGATATGGATGGAGATCATAGCTTGTAGCTGGCTGTGAGTTGGAGTTTCATCTAGCTATTAGCTTACAAGAGGTTGAAAGTTGAGGATTAAGATTATAGCTGACTTAGAACTTGAAGCTGGATGATAGCTTTGATTTTAGCTTGTAAATGGAATAGAGCGTGGAAGTGGATGAGAACTTAAAGTTAGCTTATGCAAAGAACAGAGAGATAGAGAGAGCTTGAAGCTTCAAACGGCTCCAAAATAACAGAGAGCTGGTACTAGCTGGAAAGGGAGGGGCGTCTGGTTATGAAGCTGAAGCTCGCATAAAACTGTCTAAGAACTTGATGTTGCCCAAGAGCTTGCAACTGAACACAACTGTAATACTGAATATCTGCCATGAGATTGGAAGTGCCTGGCTTATAGTTTGCAGCTATTTAAGATCTTAACTCTGTTTATTAGATTGACTGTTTAAAATTTGGTTAGAACTTTGAAATGATTAAGATCTTGGTACAATTTGGTTAGTGCTTTGAGCTTGTTAAGATCTTGGTTCATGGTGAGGGCTTAAAGCTGAATTAGATCTTGTGACTACGTTAAAGCTTACAGGTGGTTCAACGATTGAACTGTACTCTTAGTGTGGAGCTAGCTATGAGTATGGATCTTTCTAAGAGATTGCCGATGAGTTCGAGTGCTCGACTGACTTAAGGTTAGCTATAAACTTGGAATTGACAGAGAACTTGTGGCTAAATAATAGTTCATAACTGATAAGAGTTTTGAAATCGCTAGAATTTTGTAAGCAACAAAGAGCTTAAGGCTAACTAAGAGCTTTTAGATGATTGAGTGCTAAGTAAGATGCAGGAACAGTCGAAGAAGCTGGGATTGGCATACACTCAGAATTGATTGTGCGGAAGCGAACACGTATGCAATGTTGAGCATTTACTGAGGTGTTGTACAGGACTCTGGTCTGCTTCGTCGTATGTCCAACACTTCGATGGGAAAATTTATTTATGTAAAGTGTATGAGAATTATTTCTTCTTTAGCAGAAATACATGGAATATAAGTATTAAAGGTAGTAGGTAATGTCTGTAATACGAACAATATATGAAATTGCCACGTTACTTCCGAAACCCAAAAATATGCTTTCCGCAAATTCCACTAAGCTCCGTATCACCGTTCTTCAGAGCCATTGGGCTGCTGTTTCAGAGGAACTTTGACTTATTGTTTCACAAAAGCTTGGCGGTAAAACTCCACCGGATTATTGGTTCATTGCTTGATAGAGATATCAGTGTTTCGATCGGAGCTTTAACTCATTGCTTGATAAAACCTTTTTCGCTGTTGCACCGGAGCTTTTTTGGCAGGTCATCTTACAAATCCTTAAATGTATGTTTTCACCGGAACTTCGGATCGTTGTTCCAGGTGACCTTAGAGAGGTTACTTCGTAGCCAGAAACCGAAAGCCTATATGATCAATTATTATAGCATTATAACATAAAAACTCCAACTGCCATAGGTAGCAAAATAGCCTGGTTAATGGACGCTCTCTGAGTTATAGTTCCGTCCCAAACATCCCCTCTTCTACTTAGCAATTGCATGGGCACCTACTGCATTCTGCAGTCAAATGTCACTTCAATCAATTTCCAAACTAATAAAAAAGAATATTTTGATATAAAACCGCATAGATACCACTTTAGCATGACAATGTCTATAAAACTGAAATATGACAAATTCAAGCACAAAATATTTCCAAAATTTACAGCATTAACAACAATAACTACAACACCAGCCGTCATATTCACCTATCGTTTTCAGAAGTAACCAAAAAAACATCGGCATTGTCATAAACTTCTTAAAATCCCATAATAAATTTGATCAAATATTTATTATGACAAGAAAATGATTTAGAATTTCGATGGCAATTCATGGAACCAAAACCCGTAAAATTTCCCCCAGAACACAAAACTCAAACGAAATCCCCCAAAAAAAAACTACAACAACTACATCAATTTGGCAAAAAAAAGGAAAGACAACAGCAACAAAACGACCATCACCATCATCATCTGGAAACATGAATTCGGGAACACCTAACAAATATTTATTATGACATGTAAGTTGATGATGGACCCCCTGCCCCCCCATCTTTCTCCCTCTTTCCCTCTCACGTTGTTTTCCCTGGAAAGATAACATATTTGCTGGATGCCATAGGAAATCCTACAACTGCAGAATCTACTTTTACAGACGATGACAACGACAGCGACGATGATGCCAATGATGAGCTGCACACCCAGCCAGTCAGCCAGCCAGCGAGCGAGCTAGACGACGACGATGACGATGATGTTAATAAAGATTTAGAAACTAAAATCCCATGAACACCGGTAGCTGTTGTTCATAGATGCGGAAGAGCGCCAAGAACTAAAATATGTATATTTGGTTGGGTGTTGTGGTGGCAGCTAGTGGTAGTAACCGCTGTGCAAAACATCATCAGTTGGGGTTTGAACATTTGACAGGTTCGTTTTTTTCACTATTTCGGTTTAATAAGCAAATCACGTGTTTTATGCTTTCGATGTGTGCACCTAGATAAGATAAAGTCTGTTAATATTTGCAGTAGAGATATAGAGGACAAGAATATTGTGATAATGAAGATACAAATATATGAACGAGTAGGATAAAGTATCTAATGCAAATTTACCCGAAATGTCAAAATATAACACTAGGCAACAGATTCAGTGGCGTAGGGTAAAAATAGAGATCCGTTTATTTTTATACAAATAGAATCCTCATATTAATATATTGAAGAGGTTTTGAGATTTTTTCCTGTGGAAACGTTAAATCCTCAAAATGGAATACACCTAATCCGATTCTTGACATTTTTGATACTATTTTGATCTTTTAGACTTGGCTAAGGGAAGAAAGCTCCCTAAGATGTTATAGCTGACTTAGACTTTGGAGATAACTAAGAGCTTAGAAATAGCTCTGAATTATAGCATAAAGCTGGTTGATATATCAGGGCTAGTACAGTGGTTGAAACTTGTTTTGAGCGGGAAAAAACTATAAGGTGGTGAGGGCTTGGAGCTTGATAAAAGCTTAAAAATCTTGGATCTGGCTAAGAGCTAAGGACTAACTACGGCTTCAAAGTGGATAAAAGCTTAGGGCTAGGTATGAGTTAGCTGCTGGATAAAAGCTTGGGGTTGGCTATGAAGTTGAAGCTCGTTAAAAGCTGACAATGAACTTATTTTTGGTTAAAATTTTGCAGTTGGATGAACATTTAATGCTGGCTAACTGCTTGGAGCTAAATGAGAGTCCTGAGCGGTTTGAAAGCTTACAGTTTAATTAGTGGTTTTAGCAATAAGAGGACTTGAAGGTGGCGAATTATAGTTAGAAACCGCTTAAGAAAATCTGGCTATTAGCAAGCTGCAGGATGAAGTTTGAACGTGGCTTAGATCGTGGACTGTGCTCACTAAGAGATTGTAGCTGGTTTAGAGCCTAGAGTGGTTTTATACCTTGCAAAAGGCCATGGCTCTTACCCGATAAAGAGCCTGCGGTTGACTTTGAGTTTGAGGTTGACTTAGAGGTTTAAGCGGGCTAATAGGTTACTGCTAACGTAAAATTTGGAAATAGCTAAGAGTTTTAAATTGACTGGTACTCTAGTTAATAACTAGAAGCTCAAAAGTTGAAGCTGGCTTTAAATTTGCCAGTACCTTAGAGGAAATCTTGGAGCTGACTAATAGCTTGTCACAGTTCCAAAATGGCTAAAAATATGGGACTTGCTGCAGATGTTATTGTAACCTAATCATTTTAGGAGATTTTTGGTACTATTTTGATCTTGATGTAATGCAGCATTGTAAATCCTTTGGGCTAGTCTCTGAGATCACAATCATTGCCAAAACGTCAAACTACAGGACTTTCTAGCTCTCGATTAGCAGAAGTCTTATCACGTTACTTGATAAAGCCGTAAAGTTCTTATTTTACAAGAGCCTGGGATGTTGTTCCAGAGAGACTTTTGGTCCAGAAAAACTATGTCGTCTTGTTCACGGAGTTTTTGAGTTGGTATTTCACGGAGTTTTTGCTCCGGTTGCTGTTTCAGAAGAAATTCGACTTTTTCTTCAACAGAGCCTTCAAGTCATTGTCTCACAGTTTATTTTGTTGCTGCATAAATCTGCGAAAACGTTGTTTTATAGTTCCATAGGACCTCCTGGTTGTTGTTTCACAGAAGCTTTGTCTCATTGTCGATGCGTCTGCTTTCAGAGATTCCTCTCAGAGCTGTTGCGCTGGTTCACATAACCTTTGAGTTGTAGTTCCTCTGGAAATTCGGTTTGTCATTTCACAGGAATTTCGACTTATAGCTCCACAGATCACTCCAGTTATTTTTCCACAGGAACTTTGTTTAGGTGTTCCAAAGATTCTTTTGACCCAAGATTCTTAATTTTATAGGAGTTTCAGAGTCTTCAGGATATCCGGACTTTACATGCGCTTCATCTCGTTGGTTTTATGAAACCGTTGGATATTTTCTTGACAAAAAAGCATCGGGCTGTTTGTTCCACAAAGGCCTTTAGAATTTTCTTCCATAGGAAATTCGTCGTTCCGTTCTTCAGGAGCTTCGTCTCGTTGCTCCACAGAGCCTTTATATTCACATACAGATTGCTGTTTTTCCGAGGTTTCGACTTATTGTTTAAAGGTGCTTTCAAGTCGCTGTTCCACGAGAAGTTGGTCTTGTTGTTCAAGAGATCCTTTTGGTCATCACTTCGCAGGAATTTCGTACACTTCAGTCTGTTATTCCACAAGACCACCGAGTGTTTAGGAGCTTCGCCTCATTTGTCCTGACCATTTTGACCTGACCTGGACCATTTTTTACTGGAGTTTCAGGTTGTTTATCCACCGGAGATATGTCTCATTGCTTGGTAGGGCCTTTGATTTGTTTCACATGAGCTTCGGGTTGATGTATTATAAGAATTCCGACTTGTTCATCGGAGCTTTTGAGTTGTTGTTTCACAATACCTTTTTTATTTGTTTCATATATCCTTTGGATTGTCTTTTAAGAGGATTTAAGGGATGTTATATATGTCCGTAGAATGATTGGGGTTTTTAAAGCCGTGACCTCATTTTCTAGTTTAATTTGACCTGATGTGCCAACAATCAGTTTTTGGGGCATATACTATGTATTGGGTGTCCAATTGACGTGAATTATTGATAAGCTACACATGGATAATCGGTCTGAACCGATTATCAAAAAATGTTAATGGGATCCACCCTTAGGCCTTTTTTCGAACAATAGAGGAAAATATATTTTTAAAGCCAGCTTATAAATCGGTCTATATGAGTAGATATGGGTACAATTTACCCCATTTGATTTGGAGTCAACCCCCAAGTCTCAAAAAAACTGGACTGAATTCGGAATTCTATGAATGAATGGAATAAATTCTATCCATCCTTATGTCTATCGATATTGATAACTTGATATTTTTGGCTCCTTCTATTTAGGACGATATTTTTATATATTCTGATTCTTATGAGAGTTTATTGTACTATAAGGCCTAAAAATTGGTATTTCCATTGTTTTTTGCCGAAATATTCTTCCCAATACCAAAGTCCTTCAAGGGCACAAAACAACTGTCCTTCATCCACAAATTCGCCACGATGCTACTGCATGAACAAAAGTTACACCAATGTTACCTTTCATGCCCGGATTTTGATGTTTCATATTCCATGTTTCTGTATGTTCAGTTGGGTGCTCGCATTTGTAACTGTGTCACACTATCCCCGGCGTGTCACACCACACTGTGTGAAAAGTGTAGAACCCACCAAGCCATATAACGACTTGATATTCAAACCCACATTTGTAGCCAAAACTAAAACAACACCAACCGGCTTATAACACATTTAGTCAAGAGTTACAACCACATGCATGGATATACACAAAACATATGTATCTTTAGCAGCACATACATATATCCTGTAGATAACAACAACAACAAAAAAGCCCTCAGCATCATTCACACACGTACACAATGTCATTATCCACACTAAGGATTATCATAATCATGATCCACTTCAAACTTTTCATGCCAACTGTTTGATGTTGGATGACACAACGTCGTTGGTCGCTCTCTCTCTCTCTCTCTCTCTCTCTCTCTCTCTCTCTCTCTTTCACTTTCTGTATTTTAGAAATAGAAATTATGACACATTCGTAATCACACAATCCAATTCTATTCCATGGCATCTCATCCTATCCCGCCAACAATAACAACAGGTAGATGGGAAGATAGAAACTGCATTTCCAGGTGTCAGAATTACAATTTACATTGGACGGCGGGGGAACAAGTAGTACAGCTGGAGTAAGTTTTGAGCAGCATATATTAGAAGATTTCCGATTGCCATCACTGGATATGGGTGTGTGTGTGTCAGTCAGCGTCTGAGTGTGATGACCTAGGGAATGTCACAACTTTTGTGGCAGGCTACGTGTGCCTGTCTTTGTGTGAGTGAAGTGTTCCCAGAAGTTATCAAGAGATTTCGGATATTAAAGTTAAGTTTATAAAGTAACTGTTCAAATTAATCATTTCATTTTTATTTGAAGTGATAAATGGAGTTGATGTGATGTATGTGAATGAGTGTGAATAGAGGTGGGAATGTGTCAAAGGAAAAGATATGTTGCGGAGAACTTGTCATGATTTTGATTAGATTGAAAATCGTTTATTTTTATAATATTTCTATATTTTTGTACTTCAGAAAGTATTGGAGTTCATAATATCTAATTATATTTGTCAGTATAAAAGAAAGTCATAATGAAGGAATTGGCAATCAAAAATTTGATAATTAACCAAAGCTCGGAGAAAACGTAATTTTTTATAAATAATTACGGGGAAAATCCAGCAGATTTCGCAATAGAGCTAGAAAAAGGAAGATATTCGTATCGTATATTGCAAGGTACCCTAAATAGAGGAAGTAATTTTCTGCCTTTTCCACACTTTTGGAAATTTTAGGATTAAAATGTAATCGCTGCTGTTAAGGTGTGCAGGGTGAGATAAAAAAAAACTACAACAAAGTCAGATGCCATAATTTTTACATTTTATGGCAAATTTTATTGAATGAAAGGAAAAAAATTCGGAAATAGCATCAAATTTTAGAATAAGTTTAGATTTGTTCGAATTGGTCGAAATTGGAATTGGAATTGTTTTGCCACGAATTATGGCCTTCAAATGGCAAATGAAACCGTCACACGCTCTCCGAATGTTGCTCTGCGGTATTTTGGCCCATTCCCGCCGAAGCGCTTTCTTGAGGTAATCGACACTTTGGTATCTTTTAGTGCCAACCTTGCTTTTCAAAACATTCCAGACACAATAGTCCAACCGATTGTGTATCCGGAGATTTTGGTGGCCATTGTGCGAATTGGTCATCTTTGGCACCAATTATGGCCTTCAAACGGCCAATAAAACCGTCACACGCATCCCGAATGTTGCGCTGCGGTATTTTGGCCTATTTCCGGCGAAGCGCTTGCTTGAAGTGATCGACACTTGGGTGGCGCGTGCTGAGTGCGATGGCGCGTGCTGAGTCCTGTTAGAATGTCCTAGGTCTCCGACCAAAATGTTTGCGTGTCCAAGGCTTTAATACACCCTCAGAATATTTTCGCGATAATATTCGGCATTTATTCTAATAGCGACCGGAGAGCGACCATCGGCTGTTATAACGACCCACAGCATCACCATGGTCGGCGCTTGAGTTCTGGTGGCCAACCGAAGGTGCACATTTTCAGCTGAGCTCTTTGACATGTAAACACGATCATTTTTTTTTTCTTTACAAACTGCTGGACAATGAATGTTTTCTCATCGGAGCGGAGAAACCCAAATTCGACAGTTCACCACTTTCGGCCAAGCGAAGCAACTCTTTAGCTCATTTGAGTCTATTTTATTTTGTTGCGGTGTAAGTTCTTGCACTTTTTGGAATTTCAATAGTTTTGCCACGAGCTCATTTTTCAATATTTGCCGAATGGAATATAGCGATATGTTCAGCTCACGAGCCATTTTTCGGTCACTGCGACGCTGGTTTCGATCAATGCTGCCGATGCCGATGTTGCTGTTTTCTTTCGTCCACTTCCTTGACGTCGGTCTACGCTACCAGTGTCAGTATCACGGTGACGTGAGAAGGTACGAGAGACACAAAAGATTTATTCACATTTAAACGCTGAAGTGCTCTAACGATAGTTACTTGTGTTTTTCCAGCCAAATATAAAGACATCACACTATCACGCTGGAATTCCATCACGAATAATTTTTTTTTCTGGAAAATTCTCACCAAAATATAAGCAAACTTAAGTCAAACCCTATGGTAAGGGTATAAATTTTTCGGCAAATTAGAAAGCAGATCGACTGCTCTTTCTATGACTGATAATTTTCTTTAATCTCGTTCGCACTTGTAATATATCCACATTAAATTAGATGTGGAACTAAAAATCACAAACTCTCCCCTACAAAAATCTTCCTTATGAGGATTTATACATTGCACAACATCACCAAGACCAAGAATTCCTTGCCTATCAGTTCATTTTGAAGGCCAGTTCTTATAATGCACAATACATGCATGCATGCATGCTTGTGTGTGCGTGCGTGTCCGTGTATGCTATGCAACTAAAGTGATGGTATTTACTAAATATGACAGAATCTGCATTCCATTAAACACAACTACACACATTCACAAAATCCCAAAGTTTGTATGTATCTCATTATGGTCGTGTGTGCATGCACGGGAATGCAAGGATCTCATCCTTGCACACACACATTAGCAGTTGTGCATATTAAGCACATTTCCCATTGAAATGTGCTTTCAAGTCGTGAATATTTATACTGGCGTTTTTAGCCATTTGTTCTGTGAATGCGAAATAAAAACTAAGTAAGAGAATGGTCAAGCAAAAACAACCAACCCCCGAAATGCAAAACGCTTCGGGGCAAACATTTAGATAAGCAACGTAATTATGCAATTTAACATAAACTTAATGTGACCGTCATGGCATATGCAAAGAGGGGGAGGGGAGGGGTGTAATGAGAAAACTTACATGTCCCACATTAATTTATAATGTAGTTCAGCCATAGAGGCTAGTGTCAAAAACGGGGATTGCATAGATTTGTAATTTTTTACAAGACTTTAAGAGTCATTCGATTCCGCAAGGGGAGTGATAGTGGGGAATAAGGGCGTTGACCGATATTATGGCGCCAGTAATGACGAAGATTTAGCAATAGGGGGCTTTTATAGGAATAATAGGATTTTCCGTAGAACACCCCCAGCCCTTATTGAGATATTAAAAACATGTTTCCGGGAACACTTGAATATTTTCTCAAGATAGTGCTCAAATACTCTGGATAAAATACATCTATAATTAATGGATTAGCGGAACATGCATAAGGTATAATGGTCTTAACATAAGATCATTTCGATTTAGCCAATTCTTAGACTTAAGAATTACGAAAAGCGATAACGCTGAATTTTTCAGAGCTCGGATTTTCTATTTTATTTATTTATTATTATTTCATTTATATATTTATCTTTTTTTTAAGCTAGAATCTTAAATTTTTTGGAAAGTACTATGGGATGGAGGTGCGAGGTAAGCAGGGCTTTTTTCGTAATTCGTACTATAAGAATACGAAAAGTACAAAAAAACTCTAATTATGGTGCCGTTAATATTGTGTATTTGAGAGATGCTAGAGCTCTTTTTTATGTGGACCTGCCAAAAATTAGAACAAGCTGTACGAAAAGTAGAAATAATTCATGTAGAGCAATCAGAAAGGGTTATATTTCCGAATTATTTGTATTGGATTGTTAGTGATATACATTTTGGAAATTTGTACTATGAGGGTAAGAAATGTACTAAAATGTACCAAATACAGTTCTGAATTTTTGTAAATAGATTTGGCTATATGGAACGAAAAGGTGTAATTGAAATTATTTGGAAAATTCATACTCAAAAAGTTTGTACGGACAGTACTAAATAGTACAAAATGTTACATATGGTATAAGGATTAGAGATTTTAATATTAGGATTCCTGTGATTTCGAAGCGTTTAGACAAGAAGGCGAATGTCTAATGCGTACCATAACATGTGCGAAAAAGTACCAAAAGGGTACAACTTAATAAACCTAAAGTACGAAACGGACGAGATTTGTCATTGTGAAATTGGGATCCCTGTGAGCATGCAGGATCTAGACAATGTGGTGTTTATGAAAATGCGTTTAGAATAAAAAAAGGAGGTCTGATATTAATTTTACTGTGGGTGCGTAGAATTTAGACAATGACACGATTTTTTTAAAGCATACATAATATAAATTCGGTATGATGATCACTCTCCTACGTAATCAGGGAAGATAAAAAGTATGAATAGTGATCAGCAAATGTGTTGAAGTTGGGAAAAATCTTACCATTTCCTGTTTTATTTAAAATATAAGTCATTTGGGGTAGCTCTAGTTTGGTAAAAATATTTTTTTTCAGAGGTAGGGATTTATACCCAAATTCCAGGGAAAGTATTTTTTTATTTTTTTTTATGGACCCAGATGTCCGTATATTTGACCTGAAAGTCCGATTCAAAGACCCAGATCCACAAAGCCGATATGGAAAGAATAGGTGTAATTTGAAAGCTAATGAAAATACCCATCCATCATGGGTTTAAAACATTTTTGGGGTTATATCAAAATAATCGATTTTTTTGGACACTAATTTTTTAAAAAATCCCCAAACGTCAAAGAGGATCCCATTTTGGGTGACTGCAAATTGCATACCAAATCATAGTTATAACACTATAACCTTTCCAAAATACTATCATATGTGTTATTATCTTTCCTGTATTCAAAGATATGGGTCTTTGAATTCGGTCGACCCGATTCTGTTCATAATCAAGGTATAAATACCTACATCTGAAAAAAACTTAGAAGACCCGAGAGGGTTTACTAAACAATTGGCCAAACTCTGACAATTTGTTTTGATGGGTAGTTACTCTAGCAATTACAGATAACTTTTTGGTCCTAAAACAAGGTTTACTTCTGATGAAAACGATTTAAATGTTTCAGACATCGAATATGAGGGTCACAATTTTCATATGGCTAGCCATAGTACGGCCAAAACTTGCCTCATTGAAATAACGATTTTAGACCCTAGGTCTGTTTGAACTATGTACGTCCATCTGTCTGTCTGCCATCGATAACTATCGATTTACTCCAAATTAGTACATTGTAATATTATTATCAACCTCAGATCGAGCTCAGATATGAGTAATATCGGTCAACTCTTTCAATATTTTACTGAACAGAAAGAGAAAGGTTCATCCGATTTCGCTCCAACTTTACAAATTCCAATATTTGCATCAGTGCTAAATCAGATGCGAAAATGGCCAATATCGGTCCACTCCTTCTAGTTACTTCCCCACGGAGGGTCAACATTTTGAATATCCATAAAGCTAACAAAACAAGAAATTAACATCCGCTTCCATCAACATAAAATCTGTTATGGAGATGGAAGAGATCAGACAATTCCTGCTGGTACCTCCCTCACAAAGGGTCAACGTTTTGCATAACCAACACGATCATAAAATCCGAAGAAGCATCAATTTCTTTCCATATTCGAACATTATTACTACTTACACAAGATATGCTGTTAAGATGGGATGTATCGGTCCGCTCCTTCTGGTATCTCCCCCACAAAGTGTCAACATTTTTAAAATCCATATAGCTCATAAAACGCCAAACTAATATCCGATTCCCTTCAAACTTGGTACACCTCAATATTTCCCTCAACGCAAGATCTGTTATAGAGATCGGACCATTTCTTCTAATACCTCCCCCACATAGGGTTCAAGATTTTGAAAAACAAAACGCTCAAAGTTAACGAAATAAGCGTCCAATTCCCTTTAAATTTCGCACATACAAACATTTTTACTACCACAAGATCTGTTGTGAAGATGATATATATCTTCGAACACCTTCTGGTACCTCACCCACAAAGGGTTACAATTTTTAATATTATCTGTCATAACATGTCATAACAACTTGCTTTAAAGCTTTAATAGTTTCTGCTACCTTTTCCAACCGATGATCAGCTTATATTATGTCCAGGATGGTAGACAGCTTTTATAGCTTTTCCAACCACTTGACATTTTCTCAATTGAAAACTATTTGATATTTTTAAATCCAAATTGTTTGAGTACTTCCTAGTACTTGAAGTTGTTCCTATACAACGGTACCGGCCAATTTTAGACATTTTAAGATCCTGTCAAAATTATCGAGCGAAGGGACGATAACTTATTTTCTGTCAGGCGGGGGGTACACAAAAAATATTCCTCCATGTAAAACATACAAATAATGGTAGAAAAGTAGCAATTTCGGAAGCACCCAGACCCCAATACTCCCGCCTTGCGTACGTCCCCGATTACAGATACAGACAATAACTAAAGTTCGTAGAATTTGACCCATAGTCGTTAGTCACAACACCGCAAAAAGTAGAACATTTTAAGCACCCCATACTTTCTTCAATTCAAATTTGAATTGGCATTCGGCGAAACTGCGTTTATTTCCGAACAGTCATACGTTCTCAAATTGCAAAGCCATAAAAACTTGCCCAAATCCCATAAAGAACAACGCACCCAACGCAAAAAACAAAAAACAAGCAAGAAAGGAAATTTACCACATCAGTAATGACAGCAGCAACAACACACGTCTTTTTTTCGTCTTCCTCTCCTTCTTTTTGTTGTTGTTGTTGCTGTTGGTGTTGGTGTTTTTTGCGCCTCTGTGGATATCGACAGCAGGCTGTTGAAGAGTTACTGCAGCGCTATGAGAAATTGATGTTGCTGCATCACATACTGCACATCTCAAGCATGTTCCGTTATTTATGCGATTGAGTGGCAAGAAAAACAAACACACACACAATCACACTCGCACACTTATACAGCTTGTGGAGAGTACACTACCCACTATCATGTGTAACGAAGCAAAGCAAAAAAAAAAAAAACAAAACTAAAACCAAGGCTACAAAATTGGCATTCATGTCTAAACAAAGACTCGATGCAGGATGACGATAACTTTGCCAGCCAGCCAGCCACCCCTCTCCAGTTCTCATCCTCCCCCTCACATCTTCTTTATTTGTTGCAACTGTAGCGAGTTGGTGTTTTTTCCCCAAGCCGCCTGCCTTGTATTCTTTTGAACATCAGTACCGTCACTGCGGATGTAGGTCTTCCTCTCGAGCGAGTTGTTGGTGGCTGCCTGTCCGTCTTCCTGCCTGCTTGCCTGCCTGCCGCCCTTTCTATTGGTGGTGTCTATGAATGAATCTTAATGTGCAAAAAGATTGATTGACTGCGTTTTTTCGTTGCTCCACAGCCCAGCTAAGTTCGCCTTTGGTTGATTGTCGTCGATTGCAAAGCATCGAACATTTGACAATTCTCGTGTTCTTTTTTTTTGGTTTTTTTACCCAAGTTTCGCATTTGAAGCTACATCCAAAGTTTCTTCGTAATGGTCAACAATGGTTGGGTGTTGCTAGCTGGCTGAGTGGCTGCCTGGCTGAGAAACAAGTCCATGTTTAAAAATGACGAAATGAGTTTATAACAGTGATGTGTTGCTTCTGTGTAACTGAACGCACAGCAGCGATAGCGTTTCATGAGTAACGTTTTTTTTGCCGTTATTTTTTCATCCTCTTTTCCATTGCTGTTGTTGCTTTTAACTTTTTTTTTTGTTTTTGTTAATGCTTGCTGCTCTCCCTCTAATGGCAGCGTGTTAAAGCCCTTTCGATGTGGAACAAATGTGTTGATAGCAAAGGCTATAGATGGACAAGCACAGCAGAGGCAAAAAATAGAAAAATCGGAGGAAGAAAAAAACTATCGGCATTGTTAACTCTAAAGATATCTCCATTAAATCGATACATGGAAAGTAGATCATGGTACATAGAATGTTTTTCATAGCAGCAGTTGCAGCAGCAGCAGAGAGGAAAAAATCTACCAGATTAAATTGGTTTAACAAGTTTTTTGTTTCGGATTCGATAAAAGTTTATAAAACTACTCTCATTTGGCGAAGGGGTGGTTAACAGTGTTGCCGTTTTGGGCGTTTCCGTCCAAATTTGGGCGGAAAAAAGATACATTTTGTGGTTTGGGCGGATTTTGGGCGCATTTTTTCCATATTGGGTACACATTTATTTATTCATTGTTAATTTTTACGTAATTTATTTTTTTTATTACTAACTGAATTTTATATTTTTTTATTGAGATAAATCGTTATTTATTTTAAAGATTTTTGTTAAGTTTTTATACCCTACAACACTATGTGTTGGGGGTATTATAAGTTTGATTGGGCCAAAAATTATGTAACACCACGAAATATTGGTTTCCCACTTAGGAAAGTATATATGGATCTTCCTATTTCGCCGAGCTGAGTCGATCTAGCTATGTATGTCCGTCCGTCCGTCTGTCCGTCTGTCCATGTTAATTTGTAATCACTCTACAGGTCGTAATTATGGTCCGATCTTCACGAAATTTAAAATGGAGGTGGGGCTAGGGTCAGAATAGAACCCTATTTCTTTTGGAGATGATCGCATAATATTTAGGTGTTGAAATGGACCAAAAACTGAAAAAAATACTGATTTTGCAGTTGCTCTACAAGTCGCAATTATAGACCAAGCGACGCGAAAGTTAGCATGACTCTAGATCTTAGGGATGGGCAGAAGCCATCCAATTTTGGTGGTCATCGGGTAATATTTAGTGGGCGAAATAGGATACAACATTTGTGTTAAATAAAAGTCAAATTTGCTATTGAACCGCGAATATTTTTGATCACGGTGAAATTACAAATAGACGAACAGGCCAATTCTGACCGTTACGTAGATGCCGATAGTAAATATATCGGATATATATAGCGAAATATATACCAAGGAAGGGGATGTTAGTTAGAATGCTTATATCTCAAGAATGGCTGGAACTATTTTGACAGATTTTGTCAATTCAGAATGCCCTCTTGACATAAAAATATAAAATCTAAAAAAATCGCAGAAAAATATGCCAATAATGATTTTAATATAGATTTTGTAGTGTTTTGTGACTTTTTTTATTTTTTCATATTTTTATCGCATGCGATTTTTTCAATTTGACTTATAATATTGAAGTGTATATTTTGTAATATTTTTTCACTTTACAACACAGGTTGGGGTTATTATATATAGATTGCAATTATTATCCGATCCTCACGGAAATTTTCGCAAGGGTAGGTTTAGGCTCAGAAGAGCTAGGGCTATTGTTTTCAAAGATGTCCGCAATATATTAGGGGTTGAAATGGACCAAAAACTAAAAATTTTAATTTTTTTTTTAATTCCTGGTCACACAATTGAAGGCAATCGACACGCCTGAGAAGAGAGTTAAGGGCAGCGAAGAATTCTAGCATTTTTGATGACCATTGGATTATATTTAGCTTTAAAGTGGACCACACAACTAAAAGCACGACGGAGAGCGTAAATATTGGGCAAATGTCCCTGGTGACATAATTTCGAAAGCGAAATCTTCCAAATGGATTTGGACATAAGGGGGCTGCTAAGATATTGTAGTGTTGTAGGGTATCACATGGTCGGCCCAGCACGACTATAGCCTTTGCTTACTTGTTTTTTATAATATATATAATACATTAAAAAACAAGTAAGCAAAGGCTATACTCGTGCGGGGCCGACCATGTGATACCCTACAACACTACAATGTGTTAGAAGCCCCCTCATGTCCAAATCCATTTTGGAAGATTTCGCTTTTGAAATTGTCACGGAGCACTGCCCAGATATTACCCTTAGCATTTTGACCAGGGACATTTTCCCAATATTTATGCTGTTAGTTTTTGTGGTCCATTTTACGGCTAAATATATTCCAATGCTCATCCAAAATGCCAGAATTCTTCCCTGTGCTTAACTATATTCTCAGGCGTGTCGATTGGCTTCAATTGTGTGATCAGGAAATTTTTTCTCTGTTTTTGGTTCATTTAAACCCCTAAATATTTTGCGATCATCTCCAAAAGCAAGAAGCCCCTCTGTGTCTCCAAATTTAGACTCATCTACATGATTTGCTTGTCTACGATATATGGCTATATTCGTCAACGAAATCAGCATAAAAAAGCCAGAAGTTCGCCTATTGTGTATTTCGGATATCGCCTGTAAGTAATGTTGGTATTTTTTTACACAAAAGTCGTGGTCCATTCTAACCGCTGTCCTAAGCTCTAACTTCATGCGAGATTTCGTGTCCTTAGGTTTATATTTGGGACCTTTATAACGGCTGCAAAATCAGGAACATTTTGAGTTGCTGGTCCATTTCAACCCCTAAATATATTGCGGATATCTTTGAAAAAAATTGGTTAAGCCCTTCTGAGCCTAACCCTACCTTTGTAAAAAATTTCGTGAGGATCAAACGATAATTTCAATCTGTATATAAATAATAACCCTAACCTAAAAAATATGAAAAAATAAAAAAAGTCACAAAACACTACAAAATCTATATGAACACCATTATTGGTATCTTTTTATGCGATTTTTTAGTATTTATACTTTAATGCCACAAGGGCATTCTAAATTGACAAAATTTGTCAAAATCGCTCAAGCCATTCTGAAGATATAAGCATTCTATCTGACATCCCCTTCCTTTGCATATATACATTGTATATATTTCGCTATATTTATCCGATATTTTTACTATCGGCATCTACGTAACGGTCAGAATTGACCTGTTCGTCTATTTGTGATTTCGGCGGCAATAAAAATATTCGCGGTTTAATGGAAAAATTTACTTTTATTTATCACAAATGGTCTATGGTCTACTAAACCACTAAATATTACCCGATGACCATCAAAATTGGAAGGCTTCTGCCCAGCCCAAAGCTCTAGAATCAGGAAATTTTTCAGTTTTTGCTCCATTTCAACACCTAAATATTATGCGATCATCTCCAAAAGAAATAGGGTTCTATTCTGACCTTAACCCCAGCTACATTCTAAATTTCGTGAAGATCGGGCCAGTTTGGGCGGATATGGTCGATTTTGGGCGGTTTTTAGAAAACATTTGGGCTGAAATAAAAATTTCAAACGGCAACACTGGTGGTTAACCAATGAAAATTCGTTTTTTTTTCGCGAAATGTCTTATTTGTTAAAAATTGAAACAATTGAAACAAATAGCTAATGTCTATTGTGGAGCTATACATGGAGTGGAGTGGGGAAAACTTCATAGAAATTCTAAGGATTGAAATGTGGTGATGGGAGTAGGTGGATTGATGATGGACTTGGGAAACATGTTAAATGCATCATAAGAGGGTGGGAATGAAAATTTATTGTTTACAAGGACATGGCCGCGAGATAAGTAGAATTTGGCCGCTAGATAAGAAAAAGAGTGTCACAGTCCTCACTGCTGTTATTAAAATCGCAATATTAATTTCAAACTTTAAATTTAAAGCAAATTGTCCGACTTCTATCCGACTTCTGTCCCAAAGTTATGTGGAGCACTCGGACCGAAACGTCGGATGAAAGTCTGATGGGTTTTCCGAATTTCCCCTCCCAAGGATATTAAAAGAAAATTTGAAAGCCTAATTAGAGTTATCGGACCAATTTCGAAAGCAATATTGTGAGGATTTCTTACTTTTTTGCCAACTTGCTAAGGGCCTTAGGTCCGAATTCAAAAGAAACTCTGAGGATTTTATACCCTCAACAATAGTATGGAGTGGTTTTATAAAATGTTACTCTAAATTTCTTTTCGTCTGCAGGACTTTTGGTACTCAAAATGGGCTATATAGGTCTACGTACGGGGTATAGATCCCATATAAATGTACCTCCCTATAATCGATATTTTGATGATTTTAGCGACAATATTCACCGGAATTGTTTCAAATTTCGTAATGATAGTTGACAATGTGTAGTACAATCTGTGACGGAAAATTAGCTATTCAGGTCCAGTTCTTCCTGTAGCCCCCATATAACGGTATATCCCTAAATTCGATATTTTTATGATTTTAGCGACATTATTCAACGGATCTGTTTCAAATTTCATATTAGAACTTCGTAATAGGTATTACAGCCTATTAGAAAAAAATGACTATGCAGTTTCAAGTCTTCGTATAGCCACTAAATATCGATACCTCCCAATATTCGGTATTTTGATGATTTTAGCCACATAATTCTACAGAATTGTTTTAAATTTCGTATTTGTACTTCGAAATGGGTACTACAGCCTGTGACAGGCTATGGACCCTTAAATAAGTTAAGATTTTAACAGAATTTTTAACGGATTCTACTTTTATTTTTTGAAAATTTTCAAAATCATTCCAAATGGTGGAGGGTATTCAAAGTTCAGCTCGGCCGAACTTACCCGTATATTTTAAGAAATTTGATTTTGTAATCGGACGTGCACACTCTGCGCCGACGTTACTCATTACTTAGTAATGAGAAAATATTTTTTTCCCTCCCCACAAAAAAGGTGATGATAGTTTGTTAGCATTACCCATTTATTCTATTTTTACTGGACAGCCACTGCCATAACCCTGCCACAGCAGGTCAGCGTTATTTGAACGATGCAGAAAAAGCAAGAAAAATCATTTTCCTTATTTTTTTACGTTCCGAAATCAAGATTTAATGTAAATGTTAAGAAACTGTCTCATTATATTATTATATGCTCGAAATGCTCGCTCGAAATCGAGTAGTGAGTGAATCCAAGTCAAATTCGAGCGAAAGTACTCTTTCGAGCTATGTTATACCCTCAGCCATATGGCAAGAGAGGGTATATATCATTTGATACGGCCAAAATGTGCCTCATCGAAATAACAGATTTAGATCCTATATCTCTTTGTGCGTTTCAGGACATTTGGAGTCGATCTAACTGCGTCCGCCCGTTCGTCTGTCTGTCTGGCTGATAGACACGATAGGAGTTATCGTCCGTTTTGGTCCAAACTTGGTACTCTCGAAGGGAATTGTTGTCCGATTTGGTTCAAACTTGGTACATCGTAATATTATTGTCAAACTTAGATCGAGTTCGGAGATGGGCAATATCGGTCCACTCCTCCTGGCACCTCACCCAAAAATGGTCGAAATTTAAAAAAAAAAACTGCACAGAAAGAGAAAGGATAATCCGATTTAGCTCCAACTTTGCAAATCGGTCTACTCCATCAAGTGCCTCCCCCACAAAGGTCAATAATTATAAACCTTATAAAATGTGATGTAAGAATCGGATTCTGCCCCAATTGCATACATCACATTATTTTTATTAACCCAAGATCTGGTGTGAATATGGAATAGGGTCAACATTTTGAATAACCAAAACGATCATAAAATCCGAAATAACCATGCGATTGTCTTCTTCTTCACAAATCGCATTATTTCTACTAAAACAAAATCTGCTGTAAAGGTGGGATATATCGGTCAATTCCCTTTGGTAACTCCGCCACAAAGGGTCAACATTTTGAATACCCATGAAGCTCATAAAACGCCGAATAAACATCCGATTCCATTCAGATTTGGTACATCTTAATTTTTTCATCAACACAAGATCTGCTACAAAGATGGGAGGGATCGGGCCATTTTTCTGGTAACTCCCCTAAAATTCTCTTCAAATTGCATCCCAAGGTTGATACTCACTCAAAATTTCATGACTTTGGCTTCAGTCGTTTCGCCTGGACGTTCTTAAATCTGTCAGTTAATCACTGATTAATTCAACTCTCTAATATGTAGATGTAGCGATAACACGAATCCAGTTCTCTAAATTGATGCTGCTTCCGAATACCTTTTCAATATTTTTATGGAAATTTTGTTCAACAACAGCAACTCTCGACCATTCAATAGTTTTAAAAATATTCTCAACAAGCTGTGCCACAATATCAAACAAACTATTAATTAACCCGCCCAGCGCCAGCGCTATCATCGCCATTATCAGCGATGCAATCTTTTAAATGCTCCAAAATGGACGACAGCATCGATAAACAATGTACGGCGACGACTACGACGAGGACGAACACGGACTGCACTTTATTTATTTTTTGGCAATTTTCCTGTTTTGCAATTCGTGTCGTAGACTCCTCCCGTTTGTAGTGTTGTTCTTGTTGTTGATTTTGTCGTTTGTTTTGTTTTTTGGCTGAATAGCTGCTGTTGTGCATAGAAATCAACAGAGGAAAACGGTCATGTCGCTTTTTCATTATTAAAACAACAGCAACACTAACACCGGGGCTTTTCATTACTCATCGCCCAAGCAACACCCCCATCTCCACCTCCCCCTCTCTCTCTCTCTTCTGGCTTATGTGAATACATATAAACACCCTCATCTGCATAGGCAGAACATACGGACATGTCAGTTTTTAAAATGATTTCCATTTTTCATCTAAAATGACGCATTTTGCAATTTAACTGTAGACATGCCAGCACACACACACAGACACATATATGCACGGAAACACATTGTGCTACACACACATGTCTACACGTATATATACATGTGTTTAAACATATGTAGTTATTTAGATAAACAACGAACGATGTTATCCCGAGGATGTACAAACTTACATAGAGCGGCCACGGCTGCAAGTTCACCAAAAGATATGCAAACAAACAAACGAACAAACGGGGTTCCATGGCAAATAACCCAACCGGGCGACCAACCGACCGACGAACCAGCCAACCTGCCAACCATCCAGGCAAACATCCAGCCAGCCAGCCAGCCCGCCAGCCAGGCAGTCATCAACAAATAACGGAAGTTCAGGCTATACATTTAATCCGTTAAATTGTGCCAACATTTGAAACACTTTCAGTCCAACAAAATACCAATACACACGAACACACGCACACACACTTGGAGGCCCCATGCACGCATATGAATGACAAAATACCAACAGCAGCAACAACATGAAAAGTGGAAAAAAATAGCGACCTTCATTGTTTTGGGCCGTGGTTCACAGGTGTAGCATTCGTTAGAGAGACAAACGCACACACACACATGGCCTCAGTAAATAAAGGCGTAACCTGCCAGTTTGAATCAAAAATTTGTTTACCAGCTGCGATTGTTATTATTAACTTGGTCAAAATTTGATCGATTCTCAAAAATTCATGTAATTATGAAATTTTTGGCAAGTTACTGAACTGAAAACAGCGATTAATAATAATTGGAATTTGGGGGAATTCCGAGCATAATGAAATGACTTTTTATAATGTTGTTGAAGAGTTTTAATAATAATTTTATAAAGAAATGTAAACAAAATAAATGTTGTATGCATCTGTTCTGGGCAATTGAAGCGGTCTCTTTTGAAGGCCAAATTCTACAACTGGAGAACATTTGAAATTGAATGGAAAATATAACTACAACATAAAAAATATTTGAAGTCGGGGTTTATCCTGATATAGTGTCTATACCAAAAAGTGGGCGGAGTGGGCCATCAAAAGCTCTCTATAAGCTTTCTAATCTCTATATTAAATATTGCAAAATATATCCTAAAGTATTGTGGTTTCTTTGCATATGGTCAATGCTATATAAAGACCTTAAAGAGTTTGATCCACAAGTCAAACTACCATCGAATCCACTGGAATCTTCCAAGTGATATCATAAGGAAATTATCAGAAAAAGTGCTAAATTCTTCGCAAATAAAAAATGGGGTAAGTGTACCAGTAGTCGGCACTTTTAGGATTTTCGTGTTTTTAATGGGTCACCATTCTGAGTGGAGCTTTTCAATTATTACAAAGTTAATTTATTCAGATTCGAAAATTTGTATAGTTTTTGCAATAATAAGTAAAGTTTTAATAACTTTTTATTAAATTTCATAAATTTGTAGTTTTATTAAAACAACGCTTTTTTGCCAGTAGTAGGCACCACTTGCTAATTGTCGGTATGGCATGTTCCAACAGTCGGCATACCAATTTTTTTGTAAGAATAATTAATAATAATAATAAATTAATTCATTAAAATATAATATTTTTTTCTAGTTAAACTGATTTGACGTCTTTATTGTACTTTTCTTAAGAATATGGATTGTTGAGGACCTTCACAGACAAAAATTTAATTTTTATTAGAATAAATCATCTTTTCTTAGCGAAATTGTGCACAAAGATAGCTTACAATATATTTGAAGTAAAAAAAATACATTTAGTTATAATAGTTTCATTTATTTGGGCTTAAAAATAAAAAGTGCCGACTACTGGGACATGCCGAACTTAGGCACACTTACCCTCTATGATATTTTTACACAACATATTCAGCTCGAGTTCTACAAATCTAGTTCGATCAAACAAACCAATTTCTTATCTAATTCCGTGGACTCCAGTTATTTGTATGACAACTCGGCGTATGAGCAATGTGAAAATTATGAAATCACTCATACGTCTAGAAACTGGTGTACTGAACTATGAACTAGATTCACATAAGTCTATATTAAATGCATAAATTTCTTTTTTTTTTTTCAGATTCTGCAAAAATAATTGATTCAGGATAATTTCTTCTTTGACACTTTCCCAAAAGGAGAAGTATTATTCAAGATTAATCATATAATTTTCACTTGTATTCCATAAATTGCCAACTTAATTTTCTTTAAAACTATTAAACCTAGATATACGATATATTCTGAAATTTTGAATGTAATTTTGTGTAAAATATTTCTTCCTTTGACAGTCTACACCTAAAACGAAATTGTATCTTACTTTCAGGCGTCAACTCGAGAAAAGTCCAAGGAAAAATTGATCAATTATTAAATGTTTTCGTTTTTTTTTTTTTTTTTTTTTTTTTTTGAACATTCATGCAAATATTTTTTTGCTATCAAATGCAAATAGCGATTTATTTTCTTTAATGACCTAGGTTAAAATTTGCCGAAGAATACTTTTGTCTTTGACGTTATCCCTCAAAAATGATACTATATTGAATATTTTTGCACAAACTCACACAATGTACCGATTTAACACTAAAATATATTCTTAAAACAGTGTGAGATAAAAAAATTGCAACAAAGTCAAACGCCATAATTTTTACATTTTTTTTTCAAATTTTATTGAATGAAAGCAAAAAATGTCGGAAATATCATCAAACTTAAGAATAAGTTTAGATTTCTTCGAATTGGTCACCTTTGGCACGAATTATGGCCTTGAAACGGCAATGAAACCATCATACGCTGCCCGAATGTTGCTCTGCGGTAATTTGGCCCATTCCCAGCGAAGCGCTTGCTTGAGGTGCTCTGCGGTATTTTGGCCCATTCCCGGCGAAGCGCTTGCTTGAGGTGACTAACACTTTGGAATTTTTAGTGCCAACCTTGCTTTCCAAAATACTCCAAACACAATAGTCCAACGGATTGGTATCCGGAGATTTTGGTGGCCATTATGCGCTGGAAAAGAAGCGAGGAACCTCATTTTGTAAACATTTTTGGGTGGTGCGTGCTGTGTCCTGTTAGAATGTCCAAGGTCTGCGGGAAATGTGTGCGTGCCCAAGGCTTTAATACACCCTACAGAATATTTTCGCGATAATATTCGACATTTATTCTGATGCCACGGTCGATTACGTCGTCAATATGACCGGTGCTTGAGTTCTGGTGGCCAACCGAAGGTGTCAGATGACCTCTTTGATAAATAACGCAATAATTTTGTTCGTTTACAAACTGCTGGACAACGAATGTTTTCTCATCGGAGAAAACCAAATTCGGCAGTTCACCACTTTCGGCCAAGCGAAGCAACTTTTTAGCTCTTTTGAGTCTATTTTATTTCTGATGCGGTGTAAGTTCTTGCTACCAGCATCACGGTAACAAGCGATGATACACAAAAGATTTATTCCCATTTAAATGCTGAAGTGCTCTAAGGATAGTCCCTTGTGGTTTTCCTGCCAAATATAAAGAATCACGAATAACTTTTTTTCTGGAAAGTTCTCACCAAAATGCTTTTGTAGGCTTGTAAACAATATAATGAGCTGTCAGTGGAATAATTTTAACAGCTGCCGGACGAGTGGCTTAGATATGAAATTGGTTGCAATTTTTTTTTTTCATCTCGCCCTGTATATATACTTTTTAGGATATTTCGAGGAGTTACAAACGGAGTGAAAGTTAATATACCCTCCATAGGGAGTATAAGACGTGTCCTGTGGTAGAATATGCAGCACCACTGGAGATGAATTAGAACTTACTGTCTAACATTCATGGAAACGACATTCTCTGAACAACTTCTTTACTAATTAGACATTGTGAGAGTTTTTATATGTAGCTTATTCCAAGAGCCAGATGCTGAATACAGTAGGTTTCTAGTCTCATAACCATAATTACTGCCGGTTGTTGTTCTCTTTATAAAGAGTAACTCATTTAAAAAGGTATCCAAACTGGTGCCCTCATTGAGTCTCCTATGTAAATCATAATTTTTTTGTTAAATTTCCAATATTTACAATGTGAAATACTTTGGTAGACTTCATACATTTGGTAACATTTTTGGTTAAAAAAATTTCTTGATTTCTATATACAACACGTTCAAAACTTGAAATCTACATTTTTAGATTAAGAAATACAATTTAAAGAAATCTCACAAATATGTACTTTCAAAATATATTAACTTCTTTCAATTCGTTATTTTTTCAACCAAAATTTTTATTAATTTTTACAAAAATACATTCCGTTCATTAAGTTAGGGTGTGATTCATGGTTTATTATTGAACATTCAGGTACTTGGAACGGCTTTAATACCTCCAAAACTATTCTTAACCTCTCACTTATAAAGTTATCAAACCCATTCCCCAATTCCCCTTTTTATTTCACAACATTAAAGTAACACCATAATTTCACTTAATATCCATTAAATACTTTTAGTGACTTTTGTTTGTGGCTTAACCCATAATCGGCTACCCTTCAAATAATTTACAGCTCTTACGTTTTATTTCTCCCCCTTCCCCCCGGCCCAAAGCGAATTTTACAACGACGAAGGGGTTTTTACGCTCTTCACATTTTCTTTATGTATAGCACGCATTAAAGACTAGTCATGATTTTTGGCTCTTGCCATAGACCAGGGAATGGGTGAAGGTCGGTTGGGCGGTCGGTCGGAATGCTCCCAACTCCAAAACAACTCGGTGATATGTTATTTTAGATTGATTGGTTTTTTACGTGTTGCTAACAATTTCTTGTTGATGTTGTTGATTTGTTTGCGTATCCATTTACTTAAAACGTTTTTATGTTCTGCTGGAATTTCCCAAGCAAACCAAACGAACCGACACACAGAAAAAACACACACAAATGCGAAAATCTGGGTGTAAGCACCCGAGAGCGTGCCATCAAATTCTAAATCGTTTTTATTTCCTTAATTTTTACAAGAAAATGGCAAATGGGTGAAAAGAAATTGCTTTTCGCGAGTGCTAAAGTAGTTATTAAATGGAGAATAGAAGAGCGGGCAACGACGAGCTAACAACATTTGCAAACTAATAATGATGGAAGTTGAAACGGGAAGAGAAGGTGGGGAGTAGTGGCAGCAATATTCCCAGTTGCTAAGTATTCCAGGCAGACATGTGAACAACCAATTTGATATTTGTTAAAAGAAATTTAATAAAACATTGAGACTTTGCTCCCCATCATCGCCACACCACGCCATCATTTAACGCCCAGCTTAAAAATGTTCAAGATACCACCTACACTTTGCGTTTCTCCTCCTTCTCTTCCACATACTTTGTTACAAACGCATACTTGTCTCACTTATATTGTTAAGTGCGTGCTTAGCTGCTTAAGTGTTTCTCCATGTTTCTGTGGTGTTGTTGGTGGCCATGACTTTTGTCGAACCGTTGCATGATTTTCAAAGATTCTGCTCTCCAATAAAGTTGTTTTAAGAAATCGAACCTTTAAAGTGTCTACACTTGAAATTCTTTTTTAAAGTAGAGTTTGTCAAAAAAATCTATAAAGGAGGGCAGAGTCGACTGTGTGGGAACCTATGTAGGAAAATTGAAAAAATCGGGTAATTATAAAGCATTTTTTTTTTGGTAAATTTAGAAATTCCTCCACAGAGTCTGCAATATCTGAAGCTAAGTTAAACAGAATCGGAGTTATAATTTTGAGACTTGTCTTGATCCTTGGTATTAAGAAGCATTTGGAAGACTTGTGGCTCATTTTATTAAAAAGAAAATGGGCGCCGTTTAAGCTCCGATTCGAATTTCGATAAATTAAGTTTCCTGTAATACCACTAAGACTTTTTATGGTTAAACCTAGAATATCTATTTTGCCCCATTCAAAATAACGTATCAACCTTTTATTCAACTTCTCAGAACCAACATTGGGCAGCTGCACAAATAATGTGATTGTAGACAAAGTTCGCCAGGGATGGATTCAAATCTTAACTTCGGTTAATGTTCTACCACAAATCTGGATGGTACTGGTAAATTGTTTTGAGTAAATTTCCATAATTTGCAGGTTATTTTATTCATTTGTCATACAAACCTTTGCTAAGACCTTATAATGGATATCTGTCCAGAATTCGAAGCGTCGTTAACATTTTCTTGATCGCTGAAAAAAATGTTGTATTACAGATTAAGGTGTTTTGTCTCTAATTATAAGCACGGTGGCTGAACTCCGAGCAGAGAGTGAAACTCGCTCGAATTTGAGAGGATATACTCCTGCGAGCAGAAAAACCCGATTGCACTCTATTTTTCTATGCTACTCAAATAAGAGTGAGTATACTTTCCCCACTTTCGAGTTGGAGTAAGATACGCCCAAAATTGTGCAGTACTCTTTTAGTGTTCGTACCATATGTCGCGTAAAGTACAGATGTCTTCCAAGTCCCCAGCTACAAAAAAATGAATATATTTCTACACTCGACTTCACCCTTTAAGCAAACTCTTGCTCCATTTCGAGCTTTTTAGCTTCCACTTTTATTTCTCAAAAACGAGTACTCGCTCTCATATAAAACGAAAAATTAGAGAGTTAATAACTCATACTCTTCGAGTCTCCTTATGCGATTATTTTTTATTTGGGCGTACAATCAAGCAAATTGGAGTTCTGCTCGGAGGTAATTCGTTGGGTTTTCTCTCACTACCGAAAAATACATTCTGCTGTTTTTCTCTTCTTGTTTTTTTTATCAAACGTCCGTCCCCTCCCCCAGCTCCAGTAACGTCAAAAACGGTTTCTTACTACACAAACTAAGCTACAAATCCACACGACTTTACATTTTGTATTCCTACTTTTATTTCTCTAAAACGAGCACTCGCTTCCACATAAAACAAAGAGAAATACTTGTTAAACTCACCCTCTGCGAGTTCTTTTACTCGCGATTATTTTTTACTTGTGTGCAAAATAGAGCAAATCCGAGCTTTGCTCGGAAATAATCGAATGGATTTCCCTCAGCTCAGAAGAATACAGGCGGCTTTAAAGTTGTCAGTGCAATCGGCTCGAAAACAATCGGATGAATTGGTCTTGGCTCGGAAGATTTGGGGTTGTTGTACTGATTCTCTTTCCAGATTGTGGAGCTGGTAAGTGGATTTAGGCTTAGAAATTACCGATACGAATGTATTTGGAAAAGCTGTCGACTCGAAGATAATCGGGTGATTTGAAATCGCCATTCGGATAGCAGCCAACCTGTAGGTAATTCTGTGAAATGCTATAGGCTCAGAAGTCGTTTTCCAGAACATGGGGCTGGTTAGTGGATCTCGACTTCAAAGTTATTGGCTCGAAAGTATTCGAATTGCTTACAACTTCAAGAAAATAGGCTGACATTAGCTCGTATAGGAAATACTCAGGTTGCAATCGGTTCAGTGGTAGTCAATTGGTTTTATCCCGTTTCAGATGTATTCGGATTATCAGCGGGTGGTATTTATTGTTGTTGTTTTCGACACAAGTATAATCGGATGATTTCCTAAGTTCTCAGAAATGATATATATATTTTCCCCATCAGAGATATCTTCGAAGATATTCGGGCTTCTATGCTGATTCCGATTGCAAATCCTGCAGTTGGCACGTTCATCTCGGCTTTAAAGTTACCTCAAGGAAATATAAATGTTGTTTACAGATCGATGAATTATTATTGGCTCGGAATTTATCAGGATGTTGTTGCCGGCTCGAAGACAAGAGGCTGAACTTGTTATAAGATAGAGGCTATTTTTTATGTTACATGTATTTGGTATTTTTTATGTTACATGTATTTAGTTGACGGTAGCCTCGAAAGTAATCACTAAATTATTTCTTCGGCAGGGAAGTAACTGGTTCTTTATTTTTCAGCATACAGGTAATGAGTTGAAGTATTCGGGTTGTTGTAAGCTCAGAGATAATAGAATGCATTGCTTTCTGCTCGGAAGTATTTCGGTTTCGTCTGTTTGAGCCAATTTGAGTTAGTTCCCCTCTGTCGGAGGTTTTCAAATTGCTCTCAGTTCCAGTCATCCAGTATTGTGCTTTGAAGCCCACAGTAGGGTATTGGCAAGGTAAAGTTACATCAAACCCGAGCTCTTGAAAAATAGAAACACATACGCATACACCACTTAAGTAGACCTCTAGAATTTCAGGCATTTAAAATTAAAGGTAAATTGGCATTTGTGAACAGTAGAACCATTCTCTCCCTCTCTATGTTAGTGTGCGGGTATTGTACATTTGTCTCCATCTGCATGCCCCGCTCACTGCCTCCCTCCCCACCTCAATCCCTATGGAACATATACACATTATTACACCCCATATTAATGATTCATAATGCGATCATGTGTGTGTGTCATTAGCACATACGAGGACATAGGAAGACTCGAGTGTGTGTAACTCACTATATGTTAGTTTGTATATGAGTGCATGTGTGTGTGTGCATATCAGGTCTCAAATTCTCCCCTTATGTACGTGATTGGAATTTGAAACCAATTTGTCATTGTGGCAACGTACACAGCAGAAGCACCACCACCAACAACATCATCGCCAACAACAACAATATCGTCTTCACAATAATACAACACAGTTACATGCTCATCATGGCATAAGAAGAGCTTTAATATCATAAAGTCAAATACAGGTTAAGAGCATATGTTTCCCCCGTTGTCACTCTCTTGCCGCTCTCTCTCTTTTCCTCTCCCTATCTTCCTCTTTATGGGTAGCTGTCTTTTGCTTCATGGCTCGTTGTCGCCTTGGGTTTAACCATAGTTTTTTGTCCTTCAGTTTGTTTCTATCATTCTGTCAATATTCTTCCTGAAATCACACACACGCACACACACACAGACAAGGAAGGTAAATTCATGACATTCGTTATTGGTATTATGACTTAAAGCCATAATTAAATTTTCCTCTAAGAATTTGAATAAACTTATGGGGGGAGATTTATTTAGTTTCTTCTTCTTTTTTTGGAATGCATGTGAATTCATGGCAAATCATTGCTGGTATTTTCCAAGCGCAATCCCGCCCCTTGTTACCAATAAAAGCAGCAGCAACAGCAAAGCTAACGGAAATGGAATTTCGAGTTTTTGTTCTTTTTCTCTTTACTCTGTATTTGTTTCTGCTTTTTTCAATACGATGCTGAATTATTTGTGGTACCTTTCGCAAAGCTGCTGTCAAATTATGTTGAAAACTGTTTTATTTTATTTTTTTTTTTTTGCGGAAGAAGATCCATTCGTTTCGTTTCGCTTCTGTGTCCTGAAGTATGTTTCCTTTTTGCACAAATAGGAAACCGGAAATTAGTAATTTGTTCATATTATTTAATGTTGTACAATTTTATGACAATTTAATTATTTCCTGTGAATCATTAAAAATGAAAAAAAAGAAAACACAATATGTATAAATAAATAATTTTTGTGCAAGGATACAGGAGATTAACGTCAGAAGGATATATAATTTTTTAAGAGAACTGTTTGTGAAATATTACAGAAAAAACCGGGACAATGAAGTTGGATGTAGTTGACAACAGCTAGGTGAGGTCGATTGAATCGGTGGAGATGTTTGAAGAAAATAGACATATAGACCTGTTTTAAGGCAAGACTATACTCTGACATTAACCGTTGAACATAAAGTATTAGAATGGACCTTTGCTGATATAAAATGCAAAATATAACCAAAATTATTCGAAAACCAGTAAAGAAGGGTCAAAAGTCGGGCGTGACGACTATATGATACCTTACTCCGCTATGCATATTTGGTATAGATACCCGTAACAAATACAAGCTTATACTGGGAATTTATGTGAAGTAGAAGTATTATGTCCTTTGAAAGGTATATAATTTAAAATCGGAGGAATCTAATATATAGGAGAAGGTATATCCAACTCTGAATCGATTTTTACCAAATACACATATCGGAACCAAGTTTCACCAAATGGAAAAATTTGGTTGGCATATTCAATCCATTCAATTTGGGCTGATATTACATATTTGGTTCACAATAAACGCGAAATCGGATAAAGATATATCTGGAAGCTATATCCAAATCTGAACCGATTTTGATAAAATTTTGAAGGCGTATCTGATATCGGGTACGAAATATAATATTTATATAGTGCATATTACGAAAGAGATGCATTGAAGCAAGAAATCGGAAGAAATATATACAGGGTGAGATAAAAAAAACTACGACAAAGTCAAACGCCATAATTTTTATTTTTTTTTTTTTTTTTTTTTTTTTTTTGCTAAAAAAGCAAACAATGCCGGAAATAGATTCAAATTTGAGAATAAGTTAAGATTTGTTCACCTTTGGCACGAATTATGGCCTTCAAACGGCCAATGAAACCGTCACACTCTACCCAAATGTTGCTCTGCAGTATTTTGGTCCATTCCCGGCGAAGCACTTGCTTGAAGTGATCGATACTTTGGTTTTTTTAGTGCCAACCTTGCTTTTCAAAATACTCCAGACACAATAGTCCAACGGATTGGTATTCGGAGATTTTGGTGGCCATTGTGCGCTGGAAATGAAGCGAGAAAACTCATTTTGTAACCATTCTTGGGTGGCGCGTGCTGAGTGCGATGGTGCTGAGTCCTGTTGGATTGTCCAAGGTCTGCGGCCAAAGTGCATATTACGTGCTCAAGGCTTCAATACACCCTCCAGAATATTTTCGCGATAATATTCAGCATTTATTCTAAAGCCACGGTCGATAAATACGAGCAGAGAGCGACCATCGGCTGTTATGGCGGCCCACACCATCTCCATGGCCGGCGCTTGAGTTCTGGTGGTCAACCGAAGGTGCACCTTTTCAGCTGTCTTCTTTGGCAAGTAAACACGATAATTTTGTTTGTTTACAAACTGCTGGACAACGAAACCTCGACGTCAAGGAAGTGGACGGAAGAAAACATCAGTAGACATGCTTGGAAATGTAAAGAAGCGACTTGATCGAAACCCGCGTCGCAGTGGCCGAAAATGGCTTGTGAGCTGAACATATCACAATATTCCATTCGGCAAATATTGAAAAATGAGCTCGGGGTAAAGCCATTGAAATTCCAAAAAGTGCAAGAACTTACACCGCAACAGAAAGAAAATAGACTCAAAAGAGCTAAAGAGTTGCTTCGCTTGGCCGAATGTAGTGAACTTCCGAATTTGCTTTTCTCCGTTGAGAAAACACTCGTTGTCCAGCAGTTTGTAAACAAACAAAATGATCGGTCAGCTGAAAAATGTGCACCTTCGGTTGGCCACCAGAACTCAAGCGCCGGCCATGGTGATGGTTTGGGCCGCCATAACAGATGGTCGCCCTCCGCACGTATTAATCGACCGTGGCATCAGAATAAATGCCGAATATTATCGCAAAAATATTCTGGAGGGTGTATAAAAGCCTTGGGCACGCAAACATTTTCACCGCAGACCTTGGACATTCCAACAGGATTCAGCACCATCGCACACAGCACCCGCCACCCAAGAATGGTTACAAAATGAGGTTACTCGCTTCATTTCCAGCGCACAATGGCCACCAAAATCTCCGGATACCAATCCGTTGGACTATTGTGTCTGGAGTATTTTGGAAATTAAAGTTGGCACTAAAAATATACCAAAGTGTCGATCACCTCAAGCAAGCGCTTCGCCGAGAATGGGCCAAAATATCGCAGAGCAACATTCGGGCAGTGTGTGACGGTTTCATTGGTCCTTTGAAGGCCATAATTCGTCCCAAAGGTGATCAATTCGAACAAATCTAAACGTATTCTAAAATTTGATGCTATTTCCGATTTTTTTTGCTTTCATTCAAAAAAAATAAATAAATAAATAAAAATAAATGTAAAAATTATGGATTTTGACTTTGGTGCAGTTTTTTTCTATCTCAGCATATATACGGGTGTGGACCTGCATAAGTATTTTTTTATATAATAGGCTGTAGTTCCCATTAAAATCTTCAAATACGAAATTTAAAACAATTCGGATGAATAAAGTCGCTAAAATCATCAAATTACCGAACGTAGGGAGGTACTGTTGTATGGGGGCTATACGAAGGCGTGGGCCGGCATACGAAATTTTTTCGAATACGAAATTTGAAACGATTCAGTTGGATAATGTAACTCAAATCATCAAAATAGCGAATAGAGGGATACACTTATATGGGGGCTATACGAAGACTGCGTACAATTGTTTTTGGAAAAAAGCATTATTACCAATTTCGAATACGAAATTTGAAACATTTTGGTTGAATTATGCGCTAAAATCATCAAAATACCGACTATCGGAAGGAAGCCGACATGACATTTACGAAGCTTACCTACCTACTGGCAAAAAAAAATATGTGTTGACCCTTCCATCCCAATTCATTCCAAAGATCGTCTTAAAATTTTTACGATGATCCAGGGGAGGAGTTACAAACGGAATGGCAAAGCTAATATACCCTCCATAGTATGGTGGAGGGTATACAAATTACGGAAATACTAAACAGAACTAAATTAGGCATTTATGGTAGAAATAGAAGTGGAAATCTAAAATTTGATATTTTTATCAGTGGTAGGGTTCCTTTATATATGGCCTATACCTAAACGTGAGCAGATATATTACATTTCGCAATCCAAATATTAAGGCTTCTTATGCACAATTCATTTCAAACAAAGCTAACTTTAGATATTTGCCTTAAGATACACAAATCCATGGTGTATTCTCGATATTGAGTTTACTCAAGATTTCAGCCGAATTTTCCAAAATAATTGGGTTTAATTTATGATTTAAGCTTCCCTTGGTGTCAACAACTTTTCCATAAAAATTTCTATTTTACTCTACTATATTCCATAACAAGATTTTAAAAAGTTCAAACCTATGAACTCAACACCCTTTTCACTATTTGTTGTTTAATATTTTCTTCGAATTTTTCTTATTTTTTATTAGACATTTTTTATTCGACATTAGTAATCTACTCCTTTCGTAATCTCAATGCCATAAAAACGAGCCATGAATAACTGATAATAAAATAGTTCTCTCTTCCTGACAGCGTCTTCGTTTGCCCATGGGACTGTAGAAATACAAAAATATATTTATTTTATTGCACTCACCAGTCAGTTATGGGCTGCTAATCATTTCTTGATAGTTTTATGACAGTGATAAGGGTCGCGCTCATAAACTTTCAACTAAATATTCATAAAATGACAAGTTTCGCAAAAGGTGTTCTTAGTCTCAATGTCTCAATTTCAAGTGTCAAATTGTCACCTACGGATTCGGATTGAGATGATCTCTCGAGGACCAAGGAAATTTATGGCATACATTTAAGGGATACAAGTGTGAGTGAATAAATAAACATCCACCATGTTTATGAGAGTATTCACACATACATTCACAAATAGTTTATTCAAATCGTCTTACAAAATTAAGTTTTAGTTTATCAAATAATACAACACGCCGTTAGTTCCCTTTGTGCAAGAATCTCCTTAAAATTGATGAAAATCCAACCCCCATCCCCTTACATTCACTCACTCACCGATGGCATGTGCGTGGCTTTTGTGCGAGCGGAACCAAACCAAACAAAACAGAATAGAATAGAACCTGTCAACATTATTTTAATTTTTGCACATTTGTTAAGGTTAGCGCATTGTGTTGGCCTCGGCAATCCTCTGAAGTCCTTGTAAATGTAAGTTTACATAATACCAGCATTAATAATCAACGATACTTTTTATTTTTGCTTATTCTGCTTATGAAAGCACTATTCAGTCTTTCATATCGTGTGTGCTATTTTGTTGTTGTTGTTCTCGTTGTTGTTATGTTCTTGTCTACTTTGTTTTCTATTATATTTATGATGATGTGTTTGGGTTGTGTGCGCTATGTGTTGTAGGGGAATCTGATGGATTCAAATATGGCTTTGGTATCTAGAGACGATTTCCATGAGATTTTCTATGTAATGGAGGTACATATGCAGAGGGCCTAAAACAAAAAATGCTATAAAGAAAAGGATTATAGAATTCAGTTGTATTCAATTTGTTTAGATTTAATAGGTACTACCCACAAAAACTTCAGTAAGCACATGTGCTGCAATAAGAGCTATTTCCTATAACCCTTTAGCCCTACTACCTTTACATCCACTTAGAATTTGTCCCACCCCTTACCAATTATTTTGGAATCTTGGAATATACAGTTATTATGGAGATAACCCAAAATATATATACCTATATTGTATATCTTCTCTAGAAAGGTTGCTTTTACCCCCAAAGCAATCAAAACACAATTTTTTAACTAAATCAATTGGAAAATGTTGCAAATATCTTCAAAATAAATTAAATCAGGAGGTACTCAAATACGGCTACTCCGAAAACTAGTCTAAATTTGAAGAGAAAGACCAAGGCCCCTTGAAGTAGCTAAAATCAAGGGACCAACACAAGCAATAATCCATGTTTATAACAATAACTCTAAAATTAATCTAAAGCTCTCCGCTAAATTTTAAAGCTGTAACTCAAACCTTGCCAAGTATACTATGGAGCTTTGGGAACCTTTGCGGTTGGCTAAGGCTATATATAAAGGACCCTGTAAATAAAACCGTCCTTCGGTTTTTGATATTGAATACTATCGCATCAGCTTGAAATTTGCCACACCTCAGACGCAACCCGAAAATTGCGGTAATATTTGGTCAGGTCGTACATGAAGAATATATTTTTGGAGATTCGAACTATTGATCTCGGCGTTTGTTGCCCATTACTTGGTATGACAAAAGAATGTCATTTTTCTCTGTATTTTTTAGGAATAACTCCCAATTTTATTAGCTTATTGGTAATGCAAACTGCATACCCTAAACATGATTACACTGTGTAACACAAAAAAATAAACAATTACAGGAATAATTCAGCAGATTATGAAAATAGATCAAGAAGAAGAATGCAGCTGAATCGGAGTTTTGAAAGATAACATCGCCAAGAAACCTAAATAGAGGGAGCAAGTTCCCCCACTTCAACACTTTTGGATTTCTTATACCCTCAGCCTCATCACAGTAACGGTTTTAGAACCTAGGTCTCTTTGGACCGAATCCGTTTCAGGACATTTGGAGTCGAACTAGAGATGTCCGTATGTCTGTCTGGCTGATGCGCACGATAACTCTTCAAGGGAGTATCCGGTATGATCCAAACTTGGTACATCGTAACTTTATAATCAAACTTAGATCGAGTTCGGAGATGGTCATTTCTTTATACTTGGCTGGCTACACAAGTGGCTATCGTTAGAGCACTCCGGCATTTAAATGTGAATAAATAGTTTGTGTATCGTACCAACAGCAACATCAACAAAAATATTTCTAAAAGTAAAGAAGCGACTTGATCGAAACACGCGTCGAAAAATGGCTCGTGAGCTGAACATATCGCAATATTCCATTCGGCAAATATTGAAAAAAGAGCTCGGGCTCGGGGTAAAGCCATTAAAATTCCAAAAAGTGCAAGAACTTACACTGCATCAGAAAGAAAATAAACTCAACAGAGCTAAAAAGTTGCTTCGCTTGACCGAAAGTGGTGAACTGCCGAATTTGGTTTTCTCCGATAAGAAAACATTCGTTTTCCAGCAGTTGGTAAACAAACAAAATTATCATGTTTACTTGCCAATAGGGTCAGCTGAAAATGTGCACCTACCACAACTCAAGCGCCGGCCAGCCGATGGTCGTTCTCCGTTCGTATTAATCGACCGTGGCATCAGAATAAATGTCGAATATTATCGCAAAAATATTCTGGAGGGTGTATTAAATCCTTGGGCATGCAAACATTTTGGCCGAAGACCTTAGACATTTCAACAGGACTCAGCACCATCGCACTCAGCACGCGAAACCCAAGAATGATTACAAAATGAGGTTCCTCCCTTCATTTCCAGCGCACAATGGCCGCCAAAATCTCCGGATACCAATCCGTTAGACTATTTTATCTGGAGTATTTTGGAAAGCTAGGTTGGAACTAAAAAATACCAAAGTGTCGATTACCTCAAGCAGGCTCTTCGCCGGGAATGGGCCAAAATACCGCAGAGCAACAATTGGGCAGCGTGTGACGGTTTTATTGGCCGTTTGAAGCCCTTAATTCGTGCCAATGGTGACCAATTCGAACAAAAATCCGTTTCAGGACATTTGGAGTCAATATAGCGATGTCCGTCCTTCTGACTGTCTGGTTGGTGTGCACGATAACTCTCGAAAGGAGTATCTGATTTGGTTCAAACTTGGTGCATCGTAATATTATTGTCAAACTTAGATCGAGTTCGGAGATGGGCAATATCGGTCCACTGCTTCTGTTACCTCCCACACAAACAGTCAACATTTTCAAGGGAAATAATTTACTGCACAAAAAGGGATAGGATTATCCGATTTTGCTCGAACTTCGCGAATCCTAATATTTACATCAGTTCTACATCGGGTGCGACAAAATGACAATATGGATAAAATTTTGAAAAATTATAACTCTTATAAAACGTGACGTAAGAGTCCGATTTTCTTCAAATTACACACATCACAATATTTTTGTGAACCCAATGTCTGGTGTGAAAATGGAATATAGTGTTCCACTCCTTCTAGTATCTCCCCCACCAAGGTCAAAAGTTTTAATATCCATGAAGCTCACAAAACACGAATTTGACATCCGATTCCATTCAGACTTGGCAATATTTCCATCAACACAAGATATGTTATAAAGGTGGTAGAGATCGGACAATTCCTTCTGGTACCTTCCTTCAAAATTTTGAATAGCCAAAACGATCATAAAATCTGAAATAAGCATCCGATTCTCTTCATATTGCACACATCACGATAATTTTATTAATCCAATGTCTGGTATGAAGATTGTACCTCCGCCACAAAGGGTAAAAATTTTGAGTATCCATGAAGCTTATAAATCGCGAAAATAACGTACGATTCCATGCAGACTTGGTAAATATTGTCATTAACACAAGATCTGTAATATAGATGGTAGAGATCGGATCATTCCTTCTGGTACCTTCCCCACAAAGGGTCAAAGTTTTAAATGGCCAAAACGATCATAAAATCCGAAATAAGCATCCGGTTCCCATCGAAATTTCACACATGCCATTATTTGTACTAACACAATATCTGCTGTGAAAATGGAATATATTGGTGGACTCCTTATGATACTTCCCCCACAAAGGGTTCAAAATTTTGAAAAACAAAACGCTCATTAAACGAGAGTTAAGCTTCCAACTCTCTTCAAATTTGACAAATTCAAACATTTTTGTTAACGCAAAATCTGTTGTAAAGATGATTATTATCTGCCAATCCGTTCTGGTACCTCAACCAAAAAGGATCACAATTTCCAATACTTATATCTGTCATAACTTCCGAAGCAAGTCGGCGATTCTTTACAACTTGCTATATCTAAATATTTCTCTTAGCCAGAAATCTGATATGAATGTGTATTTAATCGATTTAAATGATTTCACATAAAATTGGATATAAATGTCAAATGTTGCACATACCAATATATTTTTCGGAAAGGTCAACAGTTTGAATAATCATAACCCAATGCTGGGGGTATACATCTGTCGGTAACCCATACAACTTTTACTTTTTACCATATAAGCACTCACAAATTTCCAAGAAGATTATCATTAAAAATACTTCTATTGCAAATGTCATGATGATATCCTCATCAGATAGAGGACTTACCTATTTTAACTTGTTTTTTTACATTTTTAAGTACTTCCTTGAATTAGTTGTTATTTCTTTCTTCCAAGAGATTCCAAAGTGGCCCCTGTTGAAAAGTTATATAGAAATTCCCGTAATTTACTTCACATAAGTAGTTTCAACTACAAGACTTCACCTAAGCCAAGCTTACCACAATCTTACTTTTCTTAAAAGCAGCTACTAACCTATTCTCTCTTTGGGTCCATCAAAAACTCCCCACAGCCAACCATCTACCATAAATGTTGGCCAACAAGCTATGAAATGTCATTCGAGTAGGGGAGCAGAATTATAACAAGAAAAAGCTTATGCTGTTACTGTTACTATTTTTAATAGTGGTCATTGATATTGAGCCCGGCTAGAAGCTTATGGGTCTGGTCTGTACAAGTGTGAGTGTGTGTGTGTGTGGATGTGGGTAAGTATGTGACAAAGAAAAAATGTTATGCCATTACAAGGACTTCATCTCATGAGTTATTTATGGCTTAAACACACACACATACACACACGCTCATTCACATAGTCTCACAGGTTTACATTTGTCTGGGAATATTTAATATCTGGCCATCATGGAAGGAAAAATGGAGCAAAGACTTTTTTGTTCTCTCTTTTTGTCAATGGTGTTGAAATGATGTCTTTTTTGCCACTTTGTTATGTTCTGCTGCTGTTGTTGCTGTAGTTGTTTTGACCACGTTTTTTTTTTTGTTAGCTAGCTATAGAAGAAGAAGAAGAAGTAAAGATTAAAGTAACACTCGACCAGTATTAAATATAATAAAGTGACAACATTTTGTCCTCACTGCCTTTTTGGAGGGAATATCACTTCCCTTCCAAGAACTGTGGCGAAAGGACCCGGAAAAAAAGGCGTAGAAATCATCATCATCCACAAATATTTTCACTTAATCTTCGCTAGTCAGGCGAAAAATCCCTTAACCTATACCAGAAAAATCCTTAAATGTTCTTTTCAAAAAAAAAAATCGAAGATCTTTTTTTTTTTGTATTTTTCACAGGAAATAAAATGAAATTCAATTCATTACAAGTTTTACACATGGGAATTCCATTTTTATTGGTTGGTGTGTGCGATAGTGTTAGTGTGTGTGCGAGTGAGTATTTTGGCCACTGTAGAAGATTTTTTTGATTTGATTCGGCATTGAATGGATATTGTGTTTGGATGTTGCTGTTGTTTTTTTGTTTTTTTTTTTTTTGCCATTTGGGAATAGGAAATCCGATTTTCAGATTTATTTCAATGGCTTGTTAAAAATAATTTTCCGATTTGTTTTAGCACCACACTAATGATTGTTCTTGTGGTTCCTGGAATGGGAAAGGTTAGAGATAGAGGGAGAGGTGGGAGATGAGGATGATAATAACAAACGATTAATATTGGTATTAGCCTATTGTAGAATTTGTACAACACTTAGGTTAGGAACAAAAATGTAGGGACTGCAACTTTTCGCCCATTCCCGAATATGTTCAAAAAAAAAAATTATAGCTCTTAGTTTTTCGAAATTAGACCCTATTTTTTTCTACTCCACACATGACTTCCGTAATTACATGAAGTAAAATATGGAATACATGGATTTCGCGGCCTTCCCAAATTTTGAAGAACGCTGGGTCCTTTATAAGGATATGCGTTTAACCATGATAGTTTTTTAAAAATATTTATAGAAAACCACCACATAAAAAATGTGATTTCTAAATATTTTCCAATACCTACATTGACTTTTAAAAATAATTGTAGAAGGTTTTTCTTGACGAAAGTCGTAGATTTTTTTAAATGATTTTTTTTTTTTTTTTTTGAAAGAAAATCCTTACAAAAAATTGGGTTTTCTAAAAAAGTTTTGAAAGTATTGAAAATGGGTGAGGTACCAGAAGAAATTACCCGATCTCAACCATCTTTATAACAGATCTTGTGTTAATGGAAATATTTATATGTGCCTAGTTTGAATGGAATGGGGTGTTAATTTCGTGTTTTATAAGCTTCATGAACTTTCAAAATCTTGACGCTTTGTGGGGGAGGTACCAGAAGGAGTGGGCCTATATATCCTATCTTCACGCCAGACCTTGAGTTAATAAAATTTTGAAAAGAACCGGATGCTTGTTTCGGGTTTTACAATCGTTTTGGTTATTCAAATCTTTGATCCTTTGTGGGTGGTGTACCAGAAGAAATTCTCCGATCTCTACCATATTCATAATAGAACTTGGGTTGATAGAAATATTGAGATGTTCGAAGTCTGAATGGAATCGGATGTTAATTTCGCATTTTATGAGCGGCATTGATATTCAAAATTTTAATCCTTTGTGGGGGATATACCAGAAGGAGTGGGCCGGTATATTCCATCTTCACAGCACATCTTGCGTTAGTAGAAATAATGGATGCTGGAGGAACCAAAAGGAATAATCCGATCTCTACCATATTTGTAACAGATCTTGTGTCGATAGTAATATTGAGATGCGCCAAGTCTGGCTGGAATCGGTTGTTAAAATTGTTTGAATATCTACGATATATTCAAAATTTTGACCCATTGTGGGGCTGGCAAAAATATAGTTATGTGCGTAGTTTGTAAGAATTCGGACTCTTACATCACATTTTCTAAGAGTTATAATCATTATGTTGACCCTTTGTGTGGGAGGTACTTGATGGAATGGACCGATATTTTCCATTTTCGCACCTAACTTAGCAGTGATGCAAATATTAGGATTTGTAAAGTTTGCAGGACAATCGGATAATTTTTTCTCTTTCTATGCAGTAAAATATTTTATTTGGGAATTTCGACCTTTTGTGGGGGAGGTACCAGAAGGGGTAGACCACTATTGCCCATCTCCGAACTCGATTTAAGTTTAATAATAATATTACAATGTATCAAGTTTAGATACTCTCTTCGAGAGTTATCGTGCGCACCAGGCAAACAGACAGACGGACATCGATAGATCGAATCCAAATGTCCTGAAACGGTTTTGGTCCAAAGAGACCTCGGATCTTAAGTTATTTGATTAGGCACATTTTGGCGGTATCAAAGGATATATACCCTCACTAGTCATATGGCTGAGGATATAAAAATACCAGATCCTAAAGGACAAAATCTGTGATTGAGTGAGAAAAAAATTACGATGTGGCGGATCCTTTAATAAATTTATTTGAAGTACCCTTTCCAAGTATTGTGGATTATTAGGGAAATCATTTCAAGGTCCTCTATTTCTCTAAAAATGTCTTTAAAGAACATACTAAAGAAAATCCTGGATTCTTGTAGAGAATTTTATTTCAAGAACCTTTCGAACAAAAACCTTTGGTTTCTTACAAGAAAATTTATCATTAACACCCTGGCCGAAAATTTTGAATTATTTAAGAACACATTTAAGGACCTTTTGACCAAAAATCATGAATTATTCCGAGATATATTATTTTTTAACTATGTGTTTAAAAAAAAAAACTGAAAACCTTAAATTTGTTTAAAAAATGGTCAAAGACGTCATAAATTATGTTGTGAATTTCTCTAGGGCCCGTAACCAAAAACTGAAACATTTTTTTAAAAAAAAATCTTCTCAAGGCCTGACAAAAAATCGAATTTTTCAATTTTTTTAAGACCTTCTCATGAAAATTCTCCGTTGTTTTAAGGTTGTTTGTACAAGGACAGCCTAATAGTTTTTTATTTTTTTTTCTCAATTCTATTAAGGACCTGCTAACGGACGTTTTATTCATTGATTGCCAGGAAAAAATCGTAGACTCCTACAAAGTAATTCTGAAGGGTCCTCTGAGTAAGAAAATTCTTTAGAACGCCCTGACCCAAATTATGTATATATTTCATTTTGTTTCATCTTCATTAGCACTTTGATAAGGCACTTTATATTAAGTCACTGTTTTACAAGTTTATCTGGGCCTTTTATAGAACCTCTTATCTATTCTATATTAGGGTTTTAAACAAATGACTTTCAACAGACCAGTTCTCCAATAAAATTCCTTAAATCCTTAAAATACAAAACGTTCTCTTCTACAAATTGTTTTTTTTTTTTTTTTTTTTTTTTTCAATGAAATATTTTTAAACGAAAGATACAAAATATAGTCGCGAATTTAAGAAAACACAACTAAACAGACGCGACAATTTATGCAGGAGCAAAGCAAAACACAGCGCTGATACCAGTTTACGATGCAACTTCCCGGAACTTCCTTTCAGTTGTATGAGGCCAATATGGACTTCCGCCAAAAGTGCACGAAAAAAGAAACAACCAAACAACTCCATAGAAATGTATCCGCGTTTAAATACATCTCTTTTGTCGGGAGAATGGAAAGATGTGAGACTGTGTGTATGTGTCGATATGAATAGAAACAAATATGTGTGTTGTATGTGGCACATACACACAGATATACGGATATACTTATTCGAAGGAAATACAGAGGTAAACAATATTTTGCAGTTCATTGAACGGAATAAACTTATTCCGATAAGGAAAATATTTAACTGTAGTTTTTTTTCGAGCAAAAAAAGAGAATATGTGTAATAAATAAACATAGACACAAAGAAGATGCTGCGATGCATGTGTGTTAGTGTAATATAAGACACACACACACATGAGTATATATGTGTGTTCGTGGGAATCAATAACAAACACTAAAGGCACAGACTTTCATACATACAAGGGCATATTGAATTTTGGAAATTCGCAGAAATTTTGTAAACATAGCGAACTCTGTTATGTGTGGTTACATATCCAAACACACGCACACATACACTTTATACAAAAAAGAAACTGTTTTCATACACATGAATACATGAACATACACATACCAACGCCTAACCATAAATCTTAACAAAGAAATCATTTGATTGCACGATTTCTTGGATTTGTATTTTTTTTCATAGGAAAATTTGCGTGTATGTGTGGGTAGTTATGACCACATTTTTTACAACAACAACAACATTTGAGTTGCGTAGCAATACACCGTAATTTTGTAGCCATGTAATCTGATTTGTTTTCTCTTGCCTGAGTCAAAAACATAAACAATTTAGATAAGAGTTTTTGATATAAAGATTGATAAACGAAAACATTTTCTGTATTGAAATTAATTTTAAATAAAAATAGTAATGTGGCTTTATTGTTTGTTCCAATAGAATTAAGAATGAAAAAGGATATAATAAGGATTTGACATTCGAAATTAACTGTTTTTTTAGTATTTGGTCATAAATCATGTATCTCATTCATGTACTCCGACATGTTGATATAATGGTGTAAAACCCTTGTTTTTTATATCATTTGATAACTAAACATGTTCTGCATAGGCCGATTCCTTTTTGTACCACCTCTACATATGTCCAATATTTAAAGAAATTAAAAATGTCACTTTAATAGAACATATTTACATTTTTTAACTCTATAGGACCCATCCTAAAATTGCCTATTAAAATAAAACAGGTAAAAAACATTAAGTTCGGCTGGGCCGAACTTTTAATACCCTCCACCTTTGGATAAAGGAAGCCCTACCAAAACGGGAACCTATATAGACAATTTTATACTACAAGAATTGTCATGTACGAAATCTTCTAAAATTTCAAATTTGAAAAAATTTCTTGAGTAAATGTGACTAGGGTTATCAAAATACCGAATATGTTGGTGGGTACCGTTATATGTGCGGTATAGGAAAACATGGACCTATACATGTTTTCATGTTCTGCCACCAGAGCAAAAATTACCAAAATGCAAAAATTATTAATTATTATATCAAAATACCGAATATCGGGAGGTACCGTTATATGGGGGCTATTCGAAAACTTGGAACTATACATTTAATGCCACCGGAGCTAAAACCCATTAGGACCTACAAATACCAAGTTTTAGACAAATTCGTGGAAAAATGTAGAAAATGTTTTGAAATATCCAAATAACACCTGGAAATCCCGTTCATTTGAAGTTGATCGAGTCATGCACGAGATCTAATCGAACAGCGATCAAAATGTAAGGAACTGGCTAAAATGTGAGACAAGGAACCCGCATTTAGCTGGCCATGAGCGGTATGGAGCAAGGAGCAGCTAATGATGGAAGCAAATAAAGAGTAACAATTTGGCTATGACCGGAATCAAAAGAAGTTGAAGTGAGCAAGGCGCAGTTAGCTGATCATAAAGGATGGCTATCAAAGAGAAGGCACCCTGTTCGTTATGACTAAGAACTGTCCGAGAGCGTGAATCAGCTTAAAGTCTGTGATCTAGCTACGAAGAAAAAGTTTTCTTGGCTAGGACAGACAGCAAGAGAGACGTAGAGATCTGGGACTGAGGTGGAACTAGGAAAACGCAGTTAACTAGCTTCGGAAAGAAAGTCAGGCACAAGAAGCTGGCAAAAACCTGAAGTCAAGGAAGTGCAATGGGTTTGTTATGAATTGGTGGGAGCAAAACTCATGAAGCTGTCTAAGAGAGCAATGGAGCAAGGCGCAGGGTACAAGGTGGAGGCGGGCGCGAGCATACCGTAAGACCGAAGACTGAAGTTTTGTTCCAAAATAATTAATTATTTTTGGCTCAATGGATATGTAAAAAAGGTGAATTGTCGATTTTAGAGTAAAGATTAGCCAAAAGGGTAACAAAAACTACCAAATAATCCAGAAAAATGGCAGTTTGGTGCAGTTTATGGGCTTATTTGAAGATGGTGAGCCCTACCGTAAGATATTATCCAATTTTATTTTGTCCAAATGTAAGAGCTTGCCTTGACATGTGGTTTCAACAAGACGTTGCACACAGCAACCATAACAATTCACTTATTGAGATGCGAGTTCAGTAAACATTTTATTTCACGTTGGGGATCGGTCGATTGGCCGTCCAGATCATGTGATTTAACGCCTTTCGACTATTTTTGCGGGAACTATATTAAAACTTATGTTTATACAGACGAGCCCGCATCCATTATTCGCGAGGTATTGGTCGAAAAGTTGAAAAGAGTATGCTAAAATTCTACTAAGCGGATGGACCGCGCAGTCGCGGTCAACATTTGCATGAAATATTTTTCAAAAATATATTTTCTGAAAAACTTCCCTACGTTTCTAATAAATAAGTTTTTATATAGTAAAGGTACTTCTCATGATGCAATAATAAGGTGTTTCTGCAAATTTTAAAGACCTGGTGAAATGTCAAATATTTTTTACACTTTGCTGCCTATTTTTCTTATCTTTTTTTTTTTTTTTTTTTTTTTTTGTTCAGTGATTTCAAACACAGTAATGCGTTTTGACATTAAATTTGGTAGGCACGTACTTCTCGATAGCTTTCATTTGAGTGGAGTCTAGGGCGTATAATTGTTGTGGCATGTTTATTGCAATATCAATTATACCCAATACTCCACTTATATTTTGAGCAAGACTTTGATAACAATTTAAATTAATTTTCAAAATCTGGAACGCTAAGCTAAAAAGAAAAATCGATATAAAAGTATGCCTGAGAACTTTTATTAGAGCTCGATAGGACAGCTATTGGTCTCAAAAAGACAACTTCAGGATTTTTTCAAGTTGTTTCACTAACTTGCCCAATAATTATATAAAGGGTGAGATGAAAAACTGTAACCAACTTCAGACGAAGTCATTTCTAAGCCACTCGTCCGACAGATGTTAAAATTATTCCAGTGACAGCTCATTATATTGTTTACAAGTGTACAAAGGCTTTTTGGTGAGAAATGATGGAATTCAAGCGTGATAGTGTGATTTCTTTACATTTGACTGGAAAACCGCAAGTGGCTATCGTTAGAGCACTCCGGCATTTAAATTTGAATAAATCTTTTGTGTCTCGTACCATCGCTCGTTACCGTGATACTGGGAGGGTGACCCGACGTCAAGGAAGTGGACGCAGCTGAACATATTGGAATATTCCATTCGGCAAATATTGAAAAATGAGCTCGGGGTAAAGCCATTGAAATTCCAAAAAGTGCAGGAACTTATATCGCAACAGAAAGAAAATAGACTCAAAAGAACTAAAAAGTTGCTTCGCTTGGCTGAAAGTGGTGAACTGCCGAATTTGGTTTTCTCCGATGAGAAAACATTCGTTGTCCAGCAGTTTGTAAACAAACAAAGTGGTCGTATTTACTTGTCAAAGAGGTCAGCTGAAAATATGCACCTTCGGTTGACCACCATGGTAATAGTGTGGACCGCCATAACAGCTCGTATTAATCGACCGTGGCATCAGAATAAATTAGGAGCAGCGTGTGGCCGTTTGAAGACCATAATTCGTGCCAAAGGTGACCAATTCGAACAAATCTATACATATTCTAAAATTTGATCCTATTTCCGACATCTTTTGCTTTAATTCAATAAAATTTAAAAAAAATGTCAAAATTATGGCGTTTGAATTTGTTGCAGTTTCTTTATCTCACCCTCTATATTCATTATTTTATTCATGTCTGCCTTCCGATTTTGGATAGTATGAAGGTTTCAATTTTCAAGAAAACCACTTTATTCCTCTAAAAAAATATTAAAAAAAAACGATATATGATCGGGCGAAAAAGTAGTTATTATCTGGCCACTAAAAGTCAATAAATATGTACTTATTTTAGTAGCCAAAATCTATAGTTTTGACAACCAACCAAACACACACTTATTGTGTTTGGTTGGTTGTCAAAACTATTTTTACTAGGTAAGTGAAGTCTTCATATGGTGGGAGACATTAAAGGTTCAGCCCTGCTGAAATAAGCGCCCGTATTACTCGTTTCATTTTATTTTAAAATGTTTTAATAAAACTGTTTAAACTCAATTTTCCAAACTTATTATTTTATTTACTCTTCAGGATCGAACGTAAAATGCAGTTGGTTTGTGTCTTAGATACTAGTCATAAATAAGGTTCTATATCCTCTGCCTGTTATTTGTATATTAAAATAATATTTTTTGTATCTCCTAAATTTTATAGAATACTTGTCTTCACTGACTGCCACAAACAAGAACTGACCCTCTTATAATACCCTATTTACATGCGTCCATTCAAATGCCCTTTTACATGAAATATCATTCCCATCAAATGCCATACAAACGGCATATCGATCTTCTGGCAGAACAAGTATTGACCCATATTTTGTAGCCATAAATGTTGAACGTCGTCTTTGAAAACAACATACATCAGCAAACACACATACACACACATACGACTCTGATGTACGCTTGTATGCGTAACTGTTGTTCTAGATTATGTTTTGCCATTTTTCAACTGCCAAAAAGTTTATTATTTTTTCATGTTTATCCTTTCGCATATCCGTTTTGTTGTTCACTCACATGTTCGCCTCGCTTGTCAGTCTGTTTGTCTGAGTTTGACTGTCGGACTGCATGTTTTGTGTATGTCTGCTTGTCCATTTGATTGTGGGGTTTTGCAGCATTTTCTATTTTCGTGTATTTCTCCGTTGTTGTTGTTTTTTTTTTCCTTCCTGGCTTTTATCACATTCACAAGCTATTATTTTCGTATTTATTGTAACAATTTGATTTGTTAAGGGATTACCGGTATTTTGTGGAGGCCACTTTTGGTCGATTATTTTTTTTTTAAATTCGTTCACATATTTTATGTTTCATATCATTTTTTTCTAAACAATTTCATGACAAATGATTGGCTGCGCAATTGAACAATAAAGGGGATTTTGCCATGTCGTTTAGATGGAATATTTTTCCGCGTAAAACTAAATTTCAAACTGAGCAGGCAAAGTTAATTGAAAGCAACAAAATGTATGGTCCTACAAGATTATGCATTCCAATAGGCAATGTCACCGGGTTTTGAATACTTTCAGTTACATAGTCAAAACCAACTCGTGAAAACATTTGCAGGCTGCTTTCCTACGCCTATTAAAATAATTTTAGAAAAACATTTTTATACCCTCAGCCATACATATCCTTTGAAACGGCCAAAACGTGTCTCATCGAAATAACGGGTTTTTACCCCTATTTCTTTGGAACAAATCCGTTTCAGGACATTTGGAGTTGATCTAGAAGTGTCCGTCCGTGTGTTTGGCTGGCTGGTGTAGCATACAACGTTGTTAATGTGTGGTCGATGTTACTAAGGCATTTTTCTGAAGCACCAGCACGCAATATCTCCGGCCTTATCACTCGTCGGTGGGTAGGGTTCGATATACTTCAATGCCATAAATACCACTACGCAACGAATAAATTCTCAAATTGTATGCGTGCCGTATAAGTTATAGACAGAGAAGGAAGGAAACGGAAAGAGGTTGATTCGGTGTCCGAGCAGGAAACGGAAAATTGAGGTGAATGTCGTAGCAACAACAAGAGACAAAGAGAGTGAAATGAATAGAAACATTGAGGAAATACTGAGAAAAGTTGATAGAATCAAACCATGACAAAAGACTTAGACAACATGCTGTTTTTGTTGCCATCGTCGCCCTCCCAACCATGGCCGAAACGATCCATGCTAATTAGCCATCTGCATTTGTGTTTCAACCCCTATGACGTCACCAACAAGCCTTACCAAGTCTACATGGAATCAAACAGACAAGTTTTTAAACTTATTCGCTATCCATTATAATATATTTCATGCAAAATTCAATAATAAACATTATGGAATATAACGTTAGCTAGGATCGTATCCATCACAAGAAAAAAAATATTAGAATTCAAATATCAAAACTTGTTCTTTATAAATTTAGTAGAAATAATATTTAAAAAAATAAAAAAATTAAATAAATAAAAAAAACAATGTAAACATTATACTAATTAAATTTCGACTTTCAAAAGTAATAATATTGAAGTTTAAAATTTGCCTTTGAAAATAAAAATTTTGGAAAATCGAATTTAAATAAATCTAAAACATATGTTGTCCAGCGAAAGTACATTAGAACCCATCAAAGATCATTGAACTATTGCTGTTTTCCTTTTTGTTTAAAATTCATAATACAGACTTTGACTGCGGTTCTCAACAACCAATATTAGGGTGACCATACCAAAAGAAATTTAAACTTAAAGCTCTGCAGCTAAAATTAATATCTTCTTAAAGAGAACATAAAACCAACAGCTAATAACCACTGTAAGGTATAGTTAATATTTTGAAAAAAAAAAATAAAATCTGTAAAATTTACAATTCAGTTGACATGGTCACTCTAATATACTTTAAAATACAACAAGGAAAAAGATGTAATAAAAATTTAAGAATTAAAACAACAACTCACCGCTCACCGTCCCTCGCTGAAAGCGCTTTCATGCGTACGTCGGCTGCGCAGCTGCTATCGTTCCTTTTATTGTGGGCAATGTTGCGTGCACTGTTTATTATGTTGCTGAGAAAGACTAGGAAATGTAGCTGAAGAGAACTGAAATGTTGCTAGCAAAATGTTTCTCGAATCTACTCACGAATGTTTCACAACATTTGTGTGTGGTGAAATGAAACTTTTGTTGCCATCGAAAAATGATGTTTACAGTAGCAACATTTCCGTAAGATCATTACCCAATATACACAAAATGTAAATTACGATTATACATATTTTTTGTTTTTGAAACACGCAGTGTTTGTTGTTGTTTAACTTGGGTAATGGTCTTATTCAGAACAAACGGTATTTTTTTTCTAAAATTCTTTTTCATATGATTTCTTTTGCACTTTTCACTGTTTATATGATTCTTTAAAATTGTTTTGTTTTCTATTTCAAATAAGTTCAAAGGCAAATCTACAAATCAAACCGTATATATATATATATATATATATATATATATATATATATATATATAATTACTATGGAAATAATTTAAACTAATCTTAAGAAATGGATTATAAGCACTGAATCGAGGAACACAAATGTTATATGACAAAGTTATATGTACTATTTTGAATTTAATGGCACTTTTTCATGAAAATTTCAAACCATTTCAAGCATGCAACTTTATTCTCCTTGATATTTAGGGGATCCACTTGAATTTACACCTGCCTTTTAGCGGATTTTATTGGCAATACTTAGTAGGGATTCTTTAGAAATAAATGCTCCTTTTCAATGTTTTACAGCACTCTTGAGAAAAAGAAATCTTTGATTCCGCCTGTCTTTAATATTCTTTTCCACCAATGACTTTTACGGCAATTCTTCACACAAGGGGTGCGATCAGCAGAACGATGTTCAAATCGCGGAGACCAATGACAACTGAATAGCCTTGTTGAAGAAAAAAAACCTTGACTGATGTGAGAGAGGCAAACAAATGTGCGCTGTAAAAATCGTATGCGCAATCAAAGCAGCAAACCTAATAAAAAAATCAACACCAAGAATCAATGACAGAAAGTTGTTAAAGAGAATATTGATCATTACCATATATAGTAGGAGTTTTGGAAATTAATCCAACGGCAATTCCAAATTATAAAAATTGTTGTTTCGCGACAGAGAATAATATTGCCGGGAATTATTTTCTAGAATTAATGTGTTTTAACAACTATCACAAGACCTCTTGGTTTTTATTTTGCTTGTTAATACTTACAAATTTATTATATTCGTATCTAATCTAGAACCAATGATTTTAATTAAATGAAAGGAAAATACTTTCAGTAAATTCACAGTTTTCACTATTTTTAATAAAGGAACTTAAGTACACTGTGGATGTTAATCGCTGGTATCAAAGTTGACAAAATGGCAGAACAAAAGTTCTTTAGGTTTATCGAAGCCTCGGTGACGCTTTTAACTGCCCTAAATCCTTCCAGTTAAAACATAATAGATGACAATCAATATGAAGAGAAAAACGTCAACAACAAAAGAACAAGTTAGCAATGTTTGCTAGCAGAAACCAAGAGATGGCGCTGTAAACAATGTTAATAGAATGTCAAAAGAACAAAATGTAGGTTTCATAGAAAACAACGTTTTTAATATTTTCCCAAAATTAAACGCAAGCGCCACTACAAATCCCCCCAGCCAAAATCTGACTTGGGGTTCAACATTTGAACACAAGGCTGATAACGCTTGCAGCAAGTTACTGCCTAATATCTTTGGCATGATATACACCTACTAAATTACCTCTCAGATCTTCTAATTCGTAATAAGAATTTCCTACCTTACGACGAATGCGTGCTTTAACGAATGTCGGAGCCAATTTTGCATTATAGCCATGTTCGAAGCTACTTTGTTTGAAGTTTCGTCGAAACACTTCCTGGCCTACGTTATAAGCTACGTCCCTGGATCGAAGATTGTAAGCTCGCTCGTTCCTCTCATGTTGCTTATTCATTAATTCCCTGGCCCTACTACCCATGATGGCCATAGAATCGTTGCGATCAAAACGAACTGTTCTGTCTTCGAGCATTTCTAATTGACGTAAAACAGGATATATAGAAGCATTAGTTACCATATGCTGACCAAAGGTTAGAAAATAGGGAGAGGTTCCTATTGCCGAATGTATTGTAGATCGCAAGGCGCATCCTATGCTACTCAACAGACTATCCCAATTCTTTTGATCTGGAGCAATATAGGACTTAATTGCTGCCAAAATTGATCTATTTATTCGCTCAGAAGCGTTGGCCTGAGGTGCATGGATAGCTGTAAAAATATGATTAACTCTATACCGTGTCATCAACTGACTAAATGCTTTGGATTTGAACTGGGATCCGTTATCAGAAACAATGGTCTCTGGGACACCGAATATATGAAACAATTCCTTTTCCATGAAATCCATGACCACCTCTGACGTAAACTTCTTTACGGCCTTCAGAAAAGGGAATTTGCTAAAGTGGTCTAACACCACGAATATTCCAATGTTGCCAGATTTAGACCTAGGGTAAGGACCAAGAAAATCTATATAAATCTTTTGGAAAAATCTTTGCGAATCGGAAGTCTTACCCAATGGAGGACGAAGAGGTTGGTTTGGATGTTTACTTGACTTACATATGTCGCAGTTATTTATATAATTTTTCACATCCACAACCATGTTAGGCCAAAAATAAAATTTTCGGATTCTGTACAACGTTTTGTTAATGCCTCCATGAGAAGCTAAGGGATCGTCATGAGCCTGCTTCAAGACATCAGGAATCATATCCCGCGGAATCCATAATTTCCACGCCAGGTCATCATGTACTTGTTCACCAGTAGCATGCTCCATCCTTCTATAAAGATAACCATCAACTATTTTCAAATCAGGCATAGTGTCTAGACTTTTTCCTACCTTTTCCAACAATTCTTTATATTCTACAGACTTAAAATGCTCAGAATCGATATCAATGAAAAACCCTACATTTCCTAATTCAGACGGATTTTGTATTTCAAGAACGGACTGGCCACTTAAACTTAAAGAAGATAGGTCGTCACAATTAACCCGGGAAAGGGCATCTGGGACTATATTTTGAGAACCACGCCGATGTTCAATTTTAAATTTGTAGCCTTGAAGCTTTAGTGCCCACCGAGCTAACCTAGTACTGAGATCGTTTTGGGACATGAGCCACTTCAATGACGCATGGTCAGTGATCACTGTGAACTCATGTCCTTCCACGTAAGCTCTGAATTTTTTAATGCTAAGCATCGCTGCTAAGCATTCCTGTTCGGTGACAGAATAGTTACGTTGGGCTTGATTGAGTTTCTTCGACATAAAGGCGATGGGAAACTCTGCACCCTCCGCATCCTTTTGCACCAATACTCCTCCTATCCCCGTTCTACTAGCATCACAGTGTATATAGAATGGCTGTGAAAAGTCTGGGCTATGTAGAACCGGGGCGGTGCTCAGGTGGGTTTTTAAAGACTCAAATGCTTTGGTAGCTTCTTCCGACCAAACGAATTTTCGCTTTGTTTTTGTTAAGTCGGTCAACGGAGTGGCTATCGAAGCATAATCCCTTATAAATTTTCGATACCAGCCTGTCATACCCAGGAACCTACGGACCTGTCGTACTGATTTTGGGACTGGAAATTCTGTTATTGCGGATACTTTGTCTGGATCCGTTCTTATTACCCCATTTCCGACTAAATGACCTAAATATCTGACTTCGGATACACAAAAATTACTTTTTTCAACATTAATAGTTAAACCTGACTCCCTTATTCTACGAGCAACCAATCTTAGGACCTCAAGGTGTCTTTCGAACGACTCAGATATAACCAATAGATCGTCGAGGTATACGAACACCTCCGTCCTGAGAGAGGGTGGTATCACCTTATCCATAAGCCTGGACATGGTTTGCGGAGCATTGCATAATCCAAAAGGCATTACGGTATAGTGATACAACGGTCTCCCAGGAACGGTGAAGGCCGTCTTCTCGCGAGATTTGGGATCTAAAGGGATTTGCCAAAAGGCATCCTTTAGGTCTAAGGCGGTTATGTACTGTGCTTTTGGCAGGCGACTCAAGATCCCATCGATATTTGGTAACGGATATGCGTCACCTACCGTCACAGAGTTTAATTTACGGCTATCTAGGCAAAGTCTGTTTTTATTCGGTTTTCTATGCAGAACTACTGGTGAGGACCAAGCACTATTTGACTCCTCTATCACTCCAAGCTCCAACATCCTATCGAGTTCAGCATAAATTAGTTTCTCCACTGCTGGAGAAACCGGAAAATGACGTTGTTTGATAGGTTTTGCTAAGCCCGTGTCTATTTCATGCTGAATAATATTCGTTCTTCCTAAGCCCTGTTTAGCAAACGATGGAAACAAATCAATGACTTGGTCTAGGAGATGCTGTTGCAGGTCTGAAAGCTGAATTTTGGAAGCTATTTCTGAAACAACATTTATATTGTCTGAGCTATAATCAGCGGATAACAAGCCTGTGGGAAGCAAATTGTACATATTCCAAAAATCAATGCCTAAAAACAAGTCCCTATCAAGGCTAGGTACAATAAATATGGTAATCGGTTTTTCTATTCCCTTAAATATAATATTGGTTTCAACGAAACCCTCTATTTTCTGACATGTACCATCAGCAGTTTTAATGGATGTATTTAACTTCTTGAAAGTTTGACCGGACTCCAAGAAAATCTTCGCCACATCTGACCCTATGCAACTCAAAGAGGCCCCAGTATCGAGCAGCCCTAGCAATTTCTTACCAAAGAGGATTACTTCAGCGTATGGTCTCACATCTGAAGGTCGATCTAACACCGAACAAATACATTTCCTTTTAAAATTCCGGACCTTTCCCCAAAACTCTCGCATTCTGCTTGATGATCTCGTTGTTTTCTTATCCTCATTAAAAATTCTATTTCTAACTATGTTATACTCTTTTAGACGAACATGAAATGGTTTTATTTTTCTCAGTTTAGAATTACAATTCTCAAAATTAACATTTTTCCCCACTAAATTCATAGTTCTATCGCAATTCTCATTCATACTCTCTCCATCTCTTTCTGATTTATTTTTCAAAACTTTTATTTCCGACCCTACTCCAATGACTTCCCCTGTGTTGGCGCACTCCTTTGTGCACCCAAACGTCCGTTTTTTGGATTACATTTGGCGCAATTAGGTTTGTACATATTTGGAGCTCCACAACCATAACAGAACACGGTCCTGTCCGAAAGGCAGTCTTGATATCTGTGCCCCATTTGGTTACAATTCCAGCAAGTTAGGCTCAAAGCAGAAACTTCATCATTAATGGACTCTAGCCCCTCAGTCATTACATCATCCTCAACATCGACTAATTCTGATACCCTTTTAGACCCCGAAAATGGCTTGGTAAAAGGAACATTATGTTTCCGCCGAATTTCTTGCATGAAAATCTCCCTCTTTCTACAAACATCCCTGAGCTCCTGCAGCGAATTGATCTTTAGATTGAGAATCTCATGCTGAATGTCAGGCAACAGATTCCGACGTAAAATTTGGACTAACATACTTTCGGACAGTGGTTCTTTCAACCTATCCGTCAAATCTACAACAGCCTCATAAAAACTGTCGAAACTTTCTCCCCGGTTTTGTTTCCTATCCCTGACTAACTCCCTTATATCGATATCCGTTCTCGAATCTGCATATTGTTGTCTCAAGGCATTACACAACTCTGTCCAAGAAACTGACGGAACTGAACGGTGGTAGCGCCAGAACCAGTCTGCAGCCTTTCCCTCAAAGAGGGAACTTGCATTCCTACACAGCAGCTCGAAATCACCCTGAAGAGTTTGGATTGTCAACGCCTTAACCCTATAAATAAAATTCTCAACTGACAAACCAGTAGAACTTCCCGTAAATTTCAATTTCCAGTTGGTCATTATATGTAAAACTTTATCCGGTCTTGCGTTGAGATCCGAAGATGAGGTATTTCGTGACCCAACTGTACCAGAAACCGAAGGACCTGAGCGACTAGTGTTATGGATATTCTGGCCACCTGAAGTGTTCAAGGATAATCCAAACATTTCCCTGAATGTCCTTTCTTCCACAGCGGGCAAAGTCTGCATTCCTCTGGGAGAAGTATTTTGGGTATTTCCTGCAACAGGAGATTCTGATCTGCCATTCAAATTTAGTTGTGAAAATCTCGCTTCAATATTCGTTTGAACTAATCTCGCAATCTGGTCGCTCAAATTGGTCAACAGTTGTGCCTGTTGAGCTGAAACGATTGACGCAATCATACCTTGAAGATCCTCAGAACGTGCTGATACATCAGCTGGAGGCTGACATACAGAGGACGACTGTCCATCCGTATTTTGAGATGTTGTGGGTTGGGGGGTTTGAACTCTTGCCTGTGACCTAGTTGTTATTCCGGACACATTTGAAGCTATCTGGTCAGATAAAACACGAGCGTTACATACTGGACAAAATGGACGAGTTTTCATACATTGTGATAAACATGTCTTGTGAAAATGATGTCCACAGTTAATTCTATGCAACTGAGACTTGGAGGTAGCCGAAGCGGCACAAGCTCCACAAGTCAACTGAGACTCAGCCATACCCTCAGAATGAACAACATCACTACATGCCTCTTGCGACATCTTCACAAAATATCACACTAATTCAAAACACAAGAAAAATATACACCAACAAAAGAGAAATAACCAAAATAACAGAAATAAATAGACCTTTAAATTATCAGGGGCACTGATTAAAAGTTTACGGAATTTGATCAAAGTGAACGACAAATTTTAAATTATTAACAATTTTATATGATGATAGAAAATTTCAAAAATGAAAAAAAATACAATATTAAAATCTATAAATCCTAGCAGGATAATCTATAAATCCTAGCAAGGATAAACTGGATTTATTAGTTAATTTTATATTTACTCATAGAAATAAACACTAACAAGATAAGAAAATGAAAATTAAATGCAAAAATCTAGTTTTGAAACTTCCTATAAAATTTTTCGAAAACAAGGTTTATAAAAACCAATGGAAATTTCAAATGAAAAAAACACAACCAAAGGATTGTAGAATGAAAATGTTAAAGACTTGAAAATTTAAGAATAAAAAAACCAAAAAAAAAATTATGCTTGAAATAAAAAAAAGGAAATCAACAAATATAATAAATCAATAGTATAGAAATTTTAATTTTAAATTATAGCCAATAAATTTAAGCAAAAGTTAAATTTTCATAGCTATTTTGAATTGAATAATTAATAACTATATAACAAATAGATATCGGTTTACCACACTTCTATTTCAAAATTATGTCTGTTTGATTCCCTGCAAATTAGTAAAGCTTGCTAATGTTACGTCTTTCATCATGGTATAGAAAATATAGAGAAGATAATCTGGTATTCCTTGGTATAGAAATACAAATTCCCAAAAATCCAAGAAATAAAAAGAAGTTTAATTATGTCCTAATCTTTCATTTGTGGTCAGTACTAGCATAAAATCTATCCAGAAACTGAATTCCGATCCAAACAAGGATTAAAACACAATATACTTTAACACAGTCGAAAACAATTTGAAAACAATCATGATTTCTGGTTGGAAGAGGATTTGTAATATGACCATAACCAATATCCAAGAAATCCTAATTGTTTTCTTAATAGAAATTAAACACAACAAATAAGTTTTAGAGCCGAACTTATGTGAGCAAAATGCAAGATGGTATAAAATTCAAAAGATTTAGTTCGGGCTCCACGTATGGGCGCCATTAAATTTATTCTGTAGCATACAACGTTGTTAATGTGTGGTCGATGTTACTAAGGCATTTTTCTGAAGCACCAGCACGCAATATCTCCGGCCTTATCACTCGTCGGTGGGTAGGGTTCGATATACTTCAATGCCATAAATACCACTACGCAACGAATAAATTCTCAAATTGTATGCGTGCCGTATAAGTTATAGACAGAGAAGGAAGGAAACGGAAAGAGGTTGATTCGGTGTCCGAGCAGGAAACGGAAAATTGAGGTGAATGTCGTAGCAACAACAAGAGACAAAGAGAGTGAAATGAATAGAAACATTGAGGAAATACTGAGAAAAGTTGATAGAATCAAACCATGACAAAAGACTTAGACAACATGCTGTTTTTGTTGCCATCGTCGCCCTCCCAACCATGGTCGAAACGATCCATGCTAATTAGCCATCTGCATTTGTGTTTCAACCCCTATGACGTCACCAACAAGCCTTACCAAGTCTACATGGAATCAAACAGACAAGTTTTTAAACTTATTCGCTATCCATTATAATATATTTCATGCAAAATTCAATAATAAACATTATGGAATATAACGTTAGCTAGGATCGTATCCATCACAAGAAAAAAATATTAGAATTCAAATATCAAAACTTGTTCTTTATAAATTTAGTAGAAATAATATTTAAAAAAATAAAAAAATTAAATAAATAAAAAAAACAATGTAAACATTATACTAATTAAATTTCGACTTTCAAAAGTAATAATATTGAAGTTTAAAATTTGCCTTTGAAAATAAAAATTTTGGAAAATCGAATTTAAATAAATCTAAAACATATGTTGTCCAGCGAAAGTACATTAGAACCCATCAAAGATCATTGAACTATTGCTGTTTTCCTTTTTGTTTAAAATTCATAATACAGACTTTGACTGCGGTTCTCAACAACCAATATTAGGGTGACCATACCAAAAGAAATTTAAACTTAAAGCTCTGCAGCTAAAATTAATATCTTCTTAAAGAGAACATAAAACCAACAGCTAATAACCACTGTAAGGTATAGTTAATATTTTGAAAAAAAAAAATAAAATCTGTAAAATTTACAATTCAGTTGACATGGTCACTCTAATATACTTTAAAATACAACAAGGAAAAAGATGTAATAAAAATTTAAGAATTAAAACAACAACTCACCGCTCACCGTCCCTCGCTGAAAGCGCTTTCATGCGTACGTCGGCTGCGCAGCTGCTATCGTTCCTTTTATTGTGGGCAATGTTGCGTGCACTGTTTATTATGTTGCTGAGAAAGACTAGGAAATGTAGCTGAAGAGAACTGAAATGTTGCTAGCAAAATGTTTCTCGAATCTACTCACGAATGTTTCACAACATTTGTGTGTGGTGAAATGAAACTTTTGTTGCCATCGAAAAATGATGTTTACAGTAGCAACATTTCCGTAAGATCATTACCCAATATACACAAAATGTAAATTACGATTATACATATTTTTTGTTTTTGAAACACGCAGTGTTTGTTGTTGTTTAACTTGGGTAATGGTCTTATTCAGAACAAACGGTATTTTTTTTCTAAAATTCTTTTTCATATGATTTCTTTTGCACTTTTCACTGTTTATATGATTCTTTAAAATTGTTTTGTTTTCTATTTCAAATAAGTTCAAAGGCAAATCTACAAATCAAACCGTATATATATATATATATATATATATATATATATAATTACTATGGAAATAATTTAAACTAATCTTAAGAAATGGATTATAAGCACTGAATCGAGGAACACAAATGTTATATGACAAAGTTATATGTACTATTTTGAATTTAATGGCACTTTTTCATGAAAATTTCAAACCATTTCAAGCATGCAACTTTATTCTCCTTGATATTTAGGGGATCCACTTGAATTTACACCTGCCTTTTAGCGGATTTTATTGGCAATACTTAGTAGGGATTCTTTAGAAATAAATGCTCCTTTTCAATGTTTTACAGCACTCTTGAGAAAAAGAAATCTTTGATTCCGCCTGTCTTTAATATTCTTTTCCACCAATGACTTTTACGGCAATTCTTCACACAAGGGGTGCGATCAGCAGAACGATGTTCAAATCGCGGAGACCAATGACAACTGAATAGCCTTGTTGAAGAAAAAAAACCTTGACTGATGTGAGAGAGGCAAACAAATGTGCGCTGTAAAAATCGTATGCGCAATCAAAGCAGCAAACCTAATAAAAAAATCAACACCAAGAATCAATGACAGAAAGTTGTTAAAGAGAATATTGATCATTACCATCTATAGTAGGAGTTTTGGAAATTAATCCAACGGCAATTCCAAATTATAAAAATTGTTGTTTCGCGACAGAGAATAATATTGCCGGGAATTATTTTCTAGAATTAATGTGTTTTAACAACTATCACAAGACCTCTTGGTTTTTATTTTGCTTGTTAATACTTACAAATTTATTATATTCGTATCTAATCTAGAACCAATGATTTTAATTAAATGAAAGGAAAATACTTTCAGTAAATTCACAGTTTTCACTATTTTTAATAAAGGAACTTAAGTACACTGTGGATGTTAATCGCTGGTATCAAAGTTGACAAAATGGCAGAACAAAAGTTCTTTAGGTTTATCGAAGCCTCGGTGACGCTTTTAACTGCCCTAAATCCTTCCAGTTAAAACATAATAGATGACAATCAATATGAAGAGAAAAACGTCAACAACAAAAGAACAAGTTAGCAATGTTTGCTAGCAGAAACCAAGAGATGGCGCTGTAAACAATGTTAATAGAATGTCAAAAGAACAAAATGTAGGTTTCATAGAAAACAACGTTTTTAATATTTTCCCAAAATTAAACGCAAGCGCCACTACAAATCCCCCCAGCCAAAATCTGACTTGGGGTTCAACATTTGAACACAAGGCTGATAACGCTTGCAGCAAGTTACTGCCTAATATCTTTGGCATGATATACACCTACTAAATTACCTCTCAGATCTTCTAATTCGTAATAAGAATTTCCTACCTTACGACGAATGCGTGCTTTAACGAATGTCGGAGCCAATTTTGCATTATAGCCATGTTCGAAGCTACTTTGTTTGAAGTTTCGTCGAAACACTTCCTGGCCTACGTTATAAGCTACGTCCCTGGATCGAAGATTGTAAGCTCGCTCGTTCCTCTCATGTTGCTTATTCATTAATTCCCTGGCCCTACTACCCATGATGGCCATAGAATCGTTGCGATCAAAACGAACTGTTCTGTCTTCGAGCATTTCTAATTGACGTAAAACAGGATATATAGAAGCATTAGTTACCATATGCTGACCAAAGGTTAGAAAATAGGGAGAGGTTCCTATTGCCGAATGTATTGTAGATCGCAAGGCGCATCCTATGCTACTCAACAGACTATCCCAATTCTTTTGATCTGGAGCAATATAGGACTTAATTGCTGCCAAAATTGATCTATTTATTCGCTCAGAAGCGTTGGCCTGAGGTGCATGGATAGCTGTAAAAATATGATTAACTCTATACCGTGTCATCAACTGACTAAATGCTTTGGATTTGAACTGGGATCCGTTATCAGAAACAATGGTCTCTGGGACACCGAATATATGAAACAATTCCTTTTCCATGAAATCCATGACCACCTCTGACGTAAACTTCTTTACGGCCTTCAGAAAAGGGAATTTGCTAAAGTGGTCTAACACCACGAATATTCCAATGTTGCCAGATTTAGACCTAGGGTAAGGACCAAGAAAATCTATATAAATCTTTTGGAAAAATCTTTGCGAATCGGAAGTCTTACCCAATGGAGGACGAAGAGGTTGGTTTGGATGTTTACTTGACTTACATATGTCGCAGTTATTTATATAATTTTTCACATCCACAACCATGTTAGGCCAAAAATAAAATTTTCGGATTCTGTACAACGTTTTGTTAATGCCTCCATGAGAAGCTAAGGGATCGTCATGAGCCTGCTTCAAGACATCAGGAATCATATCCCGCGGAATCCATAATTTCCACGCCAGGTCATCATGTACTTGTTCACCAGTAGCATGCTCCATCCTTCTATAAAGATAACCATCAACTATTTTCAAATCAGGCATAGTGTCTAGACTTTTTCCTACCTTTTCCAACAATTCTTTATATTCTACAGACTTAAAATGCTCAGAATCGATATCAATGAAAAACCCTACATTTCCTAATTCAGACGGATTTTGTATTTCAAGAACGGACTGGCCACTTAAACTTAAAGAAGATAGGTCGTCACAATTAACCCGGGAAAGGGCATCTGGGACTATATTTTGAGAACCACGCCGATGTTCAATTTTAAATTTGTAGCCTTGAAGCTTTAGTGCCCACCGAGCTAACCTAGTACTGAGATCGTTTTGGGACATGAGCCACTTCAATGACGCATGGTCAGTGATCACTGTGAACTCATGTCCTTCCACGTAAGCTCTGAATTTTTTAATGCTAAGCATCGCTGCTAAGCATTCCTGTTCGGTGACAGAATAGTTACGTTGGGCTTGATTGAGTTTCTTCGACATAAAGGCGATGGGAAACTCTGCACCCTCCGCATCCTTTTGCACCAATACTCCTCCTATCCCCGTTCTACTAGCATCACAGTGTATATAGAATGGCTGTGAAAAGTCTGGGCTATGTAGAACCGGGGCGGTGCTCAGGTGGGTTTTTAAAGACTCAAATGCTTTGGTAGCTTCTTCCGACCAAACGAATTTTCGCTTTGTTTTTGTTAAGTCGGTCAACGGAGTGGCTATCGAAGCATAATCCCTTATAAATTTTCGATACCAGCCTGTCATACCCAGGAACCTACGGACCTGTCGTACTGATTTTGGGACTGGAAATTCTGTTATTGCGGATACTTTGTCTGGATCCGTTCTTATTACCCCATTTCCGACTAAATGACCTAAATATCTGACTTCGGATACACAAAAATTACTTTTTTCAACATTAATAGTTAAACCTGACTCCCTTATTCTACGAGCAACCAATCTTAGGACCTCAAGGTGTCTTTCGAACGACTCAGATATAACCAATAGATCGTCGAGGTATACGAACACCTCCGTCCTGAGAGAGGGTGGTATCACCTTATCCATAAGCCTGGACATGGTTTGCGGAGCATTGCATAATCCAAAAGGCATTACGGTATAGTGATACAACGGTCTCCCAGGAACGGTGAAGGCCGTCTTCTCGCGAGATTTGGGATCTAAAGGGATTTGCCAAAAGGCATCCTTTAGGTCTAAGGCGGTTATGTACTGTGCTTTTGGCAGGCGACTCAAGATCCCATCGATATTTGGTAACGGATATGCGTCACCTACCGTCACAGAGTTTAATTTACGGCTATCTAGGCAAAGTCTGTTTTTATTCGGTTTTCTATGCAGAACTACTGGTGAGGACCAAGCACTATTTGACTCCTCTATCACTCCAAGCTCCAACATCCTATCGAGTTCAGCATAAATTAGTTTCTCCACTGCTGGAGAAACCGGAAAATGACGTTGTTTGATAGGTTTTGCTAAGCCCGTGTCTATTTCATGCTGAATAATATTCGTTCTTCCTAAGCCCTGTTTAGCAAACGATGGAAACAAATCAATGACTTGGTCTAGGAGATGCTGTTGCAGGTCTGAAAGCTGAATTTTGGAAGCTATTTCTGAAACAACATTTATATTGTCTGAGCTATAATCAGCGGATAACAAGCCTGTGGGAAGCAAATTGTACATATTCCAAAAATCAATGCCTAAAAACAAGTCCCTATCAAGGCTAGGTACAATAAATATGGTAATCGGTTTTTCTATTCCCTTAAATATAATATTGGTTTCAACGAAACCCTCTATTTTCTGACATGTACCATCAGCAGTTTTAATGGATGTATTTAACTTCTTGAAAGTTTGACCGGACTCCAAGAAAATCTTCGCCACATCTGACCCTATGCAACTCAAAGAGGCCCCAGTATCGAGCAGCCCTAGCAATTTCTTACCAAAGAGGATTACTTCAGCGTATGGTCTCACATCTGAAGGTCGATCTAACACCGAACAAATACATTTCCTTTTAAAATTCCGGACCTTTCCCCAAAACTCTCGCATTCTGCTTGATGATCTCGTTGTTTTCTTATCCTCATTAAAAATTCTATTTCTAACTATGTTATACTCTTTTAGACGAACATGAAATGGTTTTATTTTTCTCAGTTTAGAATTACAATTCTCAAAATTAACATTTTTCCCCACTAAATTCATAGTTCTATCGCAATTCTCATTCATACTCTCTCCATCTCTTTCTGATTTATTTTTCAAAACTTTTATTTCCGACCCTACTCCAATGACTTCCCCTGTGTTGGCGCACTCCTTTGTGCACCCAAACGTCCGTTTTTTGGATTACATTTGGCGCAATTAGGTTTGTACATATTTGGAGCTCCACAACCATAACAGAACACGGTCCTGTCCGAAAGGCAGTCTTGATATCTGTGCCCCATTTGGTTACAATTCCAGCAAGTTAGGCTCAAAGCAGAAACTTCATCATTAATGGACTCTAGCCCCTCAGTCATTACATCATCCTCAACATCGACTAATTCTGATACCCTTTTAGACCCCGAAAATGGCTTGGTAAAAGGAACATTATGTTTCCGCCGAATTTCTTGCATGAAAATCTCCCTCTTTCTACAAACATCCCTGAGCTCCTGCAGCGAATTGATCTTTAGATTGAGAATCTCATGCTGAATGTCAGGCAACAGATTCCGACGTAAAATTTGGACTAACATACTTTCGGACAGTGGTTCTTTCAACCTATCCGTCAAATCTACAACAGCCTCATAAAAACTGTCGAAACTTTCTCCCCGGTTTTGTTTCCTATCCCTGACTAACTCCCTTATATCGATATCCGTTCTCGAATCTGCATATTGTTGTCTCAAGGCATTACACAACTCTGTCCAAGAAACTGACGGAACTGAACGGTGGTAGCGCCAGAACCAGTCTGCAGCCTTTCCCTCAAAGAGGGAACTTGCATTCCTACACAGCAGCTCGAAATCACCCTGAAGAGTTTGGATTGTCAACGCCTTAACCCTATAAATAAAATTCTCAACTGACAAACCAGTAGAACTTCCCGTAAATTTCAATTTCCAGTTGGTCATTATATGTAAAACTTTATCCGGTCTTGCGTTGAGATCCGAAGATGAGGTATTTCGTGACCCAACTGTACCAGAAACCGAAGGACCTGAGCGACTAGTGTTATGGATATTCTGGCCACCTGAAGTGTTCAAGGATAATCCAAACATTTCCCTGAATGTCCTTTCTTCCACAGCGGGCAAAGTCTGCATTCCTCTGGGAGAAGTATTTTGGGTATTTCCTGCAACAGGAGATTCTGATCTGCCATTCAAATTTAGTTGTGAAAATCTCGCTTCAATATTCGTTTGAACTAATCTCGCAATCTGGTCGCTCAAATTGGTCAACAGTTGTGCCTGTTGAGCTGAAACGATTGACGCAATCATACCTTGAAGATCCTCAGAACGTGCTGATACATCAGCTGGAGGCTGACATACAGAGGACGACTGTCCATCCGTATTTTGAGATGTTGTGGGTTGGGGGGTTTGAACTCTTGCCTGTGACCTAGTTGTTATTCCGGACACATTTGAAGCTATCTGGTCAGATAAAACACGAGCGTTACATACTGGACAAAATGGACGAGTTTTCATACATTGTGATAAACATGTCTTGTGAAAATGATGTCCACAGTTAATTCTATGCAACTGAGACTTGGAGGTAGCCGAAGCGGCACAAGCTCCACAAGTCAACTGAGACTCAGCCATACCCTCAGAATGAACAACATCACTACATGCCTCTTGCGACATCTTCACAAAATATCACACTAATTCAAAACACAAGAAAAATATACACCAACAAAAGAGAAATAACCAAAATAACAGAAATAAATAGACCTTTAAATTATCAGGGGCACTGATTAAAAGTTTACGGAATTTGATCAAAGTGAACGACAAATTTTAAATTATTAACAATTTTATATGATGATAGAAAATTTCAAAAATGAAAAAAAATACAATATTAAAATCTATAAATCCTAGCAGGATAATCTATAAATCCTAGCAAGGATAAACTGGATTTATTAGTTAATTTTATATTTACTCATAGAAATAAACACTAACAAGATAAGAAAATGAAAATTAAATGCAAAAATCTAGTTTTGAAACTTCCTATAAAATTTTTCGAAAACAAGGTTTATAAAAACCAATGGAAATTTCAAATGAAAAAAACACAACCAAAGGATTGTAGAATGAAAATGTTAAAGACTTGAAAATTTAAGAATAAAAAAACCAAAAAAAAAATTATGCTTGAAATAAAAAAAAGGAAATCAACAAATATAATAAATCAATAGTATAGAAATTTTAATTTTAAATTATAGCCAATAAATTTAAGCAAAAGTTAAATTTTCATAGCTATTTTGAATTGAATAATTAATAACTATATAACAAATAGATATCGGTTTACCACACTTCTATTTCAAAATTATGTCTGTTTGATTCCCTGCAAATTAGTAAAGCTTGCTAATGTTACGTCTTTCATCATGGTATAGAAAATATAGAGAAGATAATCTGGTATTCCTTGGTATAGAAATACAAATTCCCAAAAATCCAAGAAATAAAAAGAAGTTTAATTATGTCCTAATCTTTCATTTGTGGTCAGTACTAGCATAAAATCTATCCAGAAACTGAATTCCGATCCAAACAAGGATTAAAACACAATATACTTTAACACAGTCGAAAACAATTTGAAAACAATCATGATTTCTGGTTGGAAGAGGATTTGTAATATGACCATAACCAATATCCAAGAAATCCTAATTGTTTTCTTAATAGAAATTAAACACAACAAATAAGTTTTAGAGCCGAACTTATGTGAGCAAAATGCAAGATGGTATAAAATTCAAAAGATTTAGTTCGGGCTCCACGTATGGGCGCCATTAAATTTATTCTGTAGCATACAACGTTGTTAATGTGTGGTCGATGTTACTAAGGCATTTTTCTGAAGCACCAGCACGCAATATCTCCGGCCTTATCACTCGTCGGTGGGTAGGGTTCGATATACTTCAATGCCATAAATACCACTACGCAACGAATAAATTCTCAAATTGTATGCGTGCCGTATAAGTTATAGACAGAGAAGGAAGGAAACGGAAAGAGGTTGATTCGGTGTCCGAGCAGGAAACGGAAAATTGAGGTGAATGTCGTAGCAACAACAAGAGACAAAGAGAGTGAAATGAATAGAAACATTGAGGAAATACTGAGAAAAGTTGATAGAATCAAACCATGACAAAAGACTTAGACAACATGCTGTTTTTGTTGCCATCGTCGCCCTCCCAACCATGGTCGAAACGATCCATGCTAATTAGCCATCTGCATTTGTGTTTCAACCCCTATGACGTCACCAACAAGCCTTACCAAGTCTACATGGAATCAAACAGACAAGTTTTTAAACTTATTCGCTATCCATTATAATATATTTCATGCAAAATTCAATAATAAACATTATGGAATATAACGTTAGCTAGGATCGTATCCATCACAAGAAAAAAATATTAGAATTCAAATATCAAAACTTGTTCTTTATAAATTTAGTAGAAATAATATTTAAAAAAATAAAAAAATTAAATAAATAAAAAAAACAATGTAAACATTATACTAATTAAATTTCGACTTTCAAAAGTAATAATATTGAAGTTTAAAATTTGCCTTTGAAAATAAAAATTTTGGAAAATCGAATTTAAATAAATCTAAAACATATGTTGTCCAGCGAAAGTACATTAGAACCCATCAAAGATCATTGAACTATTGCTGTTTTCCTTTTTGTTTAAAATTCATAATACAGACTTTGACTGCGGTTCTCAACAACCAATATTAGGGTGACCATACCAAAAGAAATTTAAACTTAAAGCTCTGCAGCTAAAATTAATATCTTCTTAAAGAGAACATAAAACCAACAGCTAATAACCACTGTAAGGTATAGTTAATATTTTGAAAAAAAAAAATAAAATCTGTAAAATTTACAATTCAGTTGACATGGTCACTCTAATATACTTTAAAATACAACAAGGAAAAAGATGTAATAAAAATTTAAGAATTAAAACAACAACTCACCGCTCACCGTCCCTCGCTGAAAGCGCTTTCATGCGTACGTCGGCTGCGCAGCTGCTATCGTTCCTTTTATTGTGGGCAATGTTGCGTGCACTGTTTATTATGTTGCTGAGAAAGACTAGGAAATGTAGCTGAAGAGAACTGAAATGTTGCTAGCAAAATGTTTCTCGAATCTACTCACGAATGTTTCACAACATTTGTGTGTGGTGAAATGAAACTTTTGTTGCCATCGAAAAATGATGTTTACAGTAGCAACATTTCCGTAAGATCATTACCCAATATACACAAAATGTAAATTACGATTATACATATTTTTTGTTTTTGAAACACGCAGTGTTTGTTGTTGTTTAACTTGGGTAATGGTCTTATTCAGAACAAACGGTATTTTTTTTCTAAAATTCTTTTTCATATGATTTCTTTTGCACTTTTCACTGTTTATATGATTCTTTAAAATTGTTTTGTTTTCTATTTCAAATAAGTTCAAAGGCAAATCTACAAATCAAACCGTATATATATATATATATATATATATATATATATATATATAATTACTATGGAAATAATTTAAACTAATCTTAAGAAATGGATTATAAGCACTGAATCGAGGAACACAAATGTTATATGACAAAGTTATATGTACTATTTTGAATTTAATGGCACTTTTTCATGAAAATTTCAAACCATTTCAAGCATGCAACTTTATTCTCCTTGATATTTAGGGGATCCACTTGAATTTACACCTGCCTTTTAGCGGATTTTATTGGCAATACTTAGTAGGGATTCTTTAGAAATAAATGCTCCTTTTCAATGTTTTACAGCACTCTTGAGAAAAAGAAATCTTTGATTCCGCCTGTCTTTAATATTCTTTTCCACCAATGACTTTTACGGCAATTCTTCACACAAGGGGTGCGATCAGCAGAACGATGTTCAAATCGCGGAGACCAATGACAACTGAATAGCCTTGTTGAAGAAAAAAAAACCTTGACTGATGTGAGAGAGGCAAACAAATGTGCGCTGTAAAAATCGTATGCGCAATCAAAGCAGCAAACCTAATAAAAAAAATCAACACCAAGAATCAATGACAGAAAGTTGTTAAAGAGAATATTGATCATTACCATCTATAGTAGGAGTTTTGGAAATTAATCCAACGGCAATTCCAAATTATAAAAATTGTTGTTTCGCGACAGAGAATAATATTGCCGGGAATTATTTTCTAGAATTAATGTGTTTTAACAACTATCACAAGACCTCTTGGTTTTATTTTGCTTGTTAATACTTACAAATTTATTATATTCGTATCTAATCTAGAACCAATGATTTTAATTAAATGAAAGGAAAATACTTTCAGTAAATTCACAGTTTTCACTATTTTTAATAAAGGAACTTAAGTACACTGTGGATGTTAATCGCTGGTATCAAAGTTGACAAAATGGCAGAACAAAAGTTCTTTAGGTTTATCGAAGCCTCGGTGACGCTTTTAACTGCCCTAAATCCTTCCAGTTAAAACATAATAGATGACAATCAATATGAAGAGAAAAACGTCAACAACAAAAGAACAAGTTAGCAATGTTTGCTAGCAGAAACCAAGAGATGGCGCTGTAAACAATGTTAATAGAATGTCAAAAGAACAAAATGTAGGTTTCATAGAAAACAACGTTTTTAATATTTTCCCAAAATTAAACGCAAGCGCCACTACACTGGTACCGATTTAGTCCAAACTTGGTGCATCGTTATCAAACCTAGTTCTAGTTCGGAGATGGGTAATATCGGTTCACTCCTTCTGGGACCTCCCCCACAAAAGGTCGGCATTTTCAAAGAAAATATTTTGTTGCACAGAAAGAGAAAAGATAATCCAATTTTGCTTCAACTTTGCAAATCCTAATATTCGCATCAGTGATGGGTCTGGTGCGAAGATGGACAATATTGGTCACTCCATTAAGTACCTCTCCCAACCTTTTCAATTACAACTCTAATACAATGTGACATAAGAGTATGAATGTCTTCAAATTTCCCAGATCACAATATTTTTATTAACATAAGATCTGGTGTGAATATGGGAAAAATCGGTCCACTCTTTCTGGTACCTCTCCCACAAAGGATCAACATTTTGAATATCCATGAAGCTCATAGAACTCGAAATTATCATCCGATTCCATTCAAACTAGGTATATCTCATTTTTTTTTCATAAATGGTATAAATATGGTAGAGATCAGACCATTCCTACTGGTACCTCCCCAAAAAGGGTCAAAGTTTTGAATAACCAAAACAATCATAAAATCCGAAATAAGCATCTGCTTCTCTACAAATTACACAAATCACAGTATTTTTATTAACCCAAGGTCTGGTGTGAAGATAGGATATATCGGTGCACTCCTTCTGGTACCTACCTCACAAAGGGTCAAAATTTTGAGTATCCATGAAGGTCATAAAACGCGAAATTAACATCCAATGCCATTCAGACTTGGTACATCTCAATTTTTTCCATAAACGCAACATCTGGTATAAATATGGTAGAGATCGGACTATTAATTCTGGTACCTTTCCCAGAAAGGTTCAAAATTTTGAATATCCTTGAAGCGCATAAAACCCGAAATTAACATCCGATTCCATTCAGACTTGGTACATCTCAACATTTATATCAATACAATTTCTGTTATAAAATGGTCGAGATCGAGCCATTACTTCTGGTACCTCCCCCGCCAAAGGGTCAGAATTTTGAATAATTGTAACTTTTATAAAATGTGATATAAGAGTCCGATTACCTACACTCACCTTCAACGGGCAAAAAATTGAAATAACCATTAACCTGATAAAACGAGCATCCGATTACTTTCAAACTCGGCTCGTCCAAATACATCTATCAACAAAATATCTGATATGAAGATTAACATTGTGGTACCTCTCCCACAACGGGTCAAAATTTTAAATATTTATAACTCTCATAAAAAGTGAAATAAGTATCCGATTTTCTCCAAATTTCTCACATCCAAATGTTTTTTTCTAACACAAGATATGGAATAAAGATTATAGAAATCGGCCCACTCTTTCTAGTATCTCTCCCACAGTTTTCAATAACTGTAATGTTGGCCCACTCCTACGGAACCTACTCCATAGAGGGTCAACAATTTGAATAATCATAATGCAAGTCGAAATATATTTATATAACCGTACATTGGCTGAGGGTATGCAGCTGTCGTCAATATAGACTGATTCTATTTAACTTGTTTTATTTATTTATTTTTTTTTTTGTTTTTTTTTTTTTAACTCTAAAAATGCAATAATCCTCCTAAGCATTATTTAATATTTGCCTTGTTAACAAATTACAAAAAAAAAAAAGACAGCGTATGAGTACTGTCGCATTGTATACGCCACCCTTACAATCAGTTGACAAACACACACACACACACATCCTTAATCTAATGTTTTAATTCCTCCGTTTTTTTCGACTGCTTTTTAATTGTCTTTTCTTTGTGATTTCTTTAAAATCCTCTCACCCCCTTGTTCGAAAACAGCTTACTGAAAGTCAAACAACATAATAGACAAATTTTATGTTATCCCCTCTATCCGATTTCACTTATTACTGGCAGACAGACGGACGGCCAAACTAAATGACGAGATGACAAGATGCTGGGGATGGAGATGGATGATGGGCATGGCTGGTGATGTTTGATGGCAAGGCGATGAATGTGTTTCCCGTCTCCCGGTGTGTTATTGCAACTAATTGACACAAATTGGCTTATATCTGCGCCGGCTGCAATAGGAAAACACTTAAGCGCCAAAGCTGTCAGTTCTGGCAACGACGTTAATTACATTTGGCCATTTTCGGTCAGTTTCGCAAAGTGCAAATGGCTGTTTTGAGGCGACAGTTAAGAGATCCTGCCGCCATCAGATGATGGCAGAAGGCGGCTGCCACCAAACATTTTGACAAATCGTCTTGTAGCAGGACACACACACACACCATTTACACAATCTATGGAAAACGAAGAGTGAAAAGCGGTTAGAGATTTCAAGCTTTGGTAATTACAATAAAAATAATAATGAGCGGTTTTACATGATAAACGTAAGCAATTAACAGCAATCCACCATTAAAGGCAACTGTAAATATCAACAAGCAATGGCACACATACACGTATGCACTCACACATACCCATGTATTAGTCCACTAATATTAGCATAGATTAAGACAAGTACAAACGACGATGTCGTAACGAAGAAGAAAATGATTGATGGTATTGATTGATGATTTGGTTAAATTGAGAGTTGAGTGGCAAAGCTTTTGTGTGTGTGCGTGTGTTTGTAACAAAACCCACAACTTACATGGAGGACCTCTAATTAATGGTAATCACATGACGCACATGTGGCATGAGGGGGGGGGGGTCATCTTTGTTTAAGTGACAACTCGCTCAGTGGAAAACCAATGTACACATATGTAAATACAAATATACATAAATATGTGTAAATACGCATACATAGGCCACTTAGGAGTTGTAGGTGTATGTGTGAGTTAATACAATAATCAAAATCGTGCCAAGTGCCTAAAACGCTAACACAAATCAATAAACTAAAGTTCAATCAATCGCCCAAATGAACTTTCAAAAATAATAACATTACGTGACATTTACAATTAATGGACGGGGAGGAGGGGAGAAATGGAGGCGGGTAGTAGAGGAGAGAAAGAAGTTGTAAATATTATGTAAATAAACAAAAATGTATTTAAATTTAAGTCTCAATAGGAAGTTAATCAAATAGAACGGATAAACACACTTAATGGTAAATAAGGAATGGAGGAGAAAGGTCCGGCCTGGTCGACTGTTGTTTATTCCAAAATTAGAATTTTGAAATGCCAGCAAATATCACTCGCCAACACAAATTTCACGTATTTTCCATGGTAGAACTAGGAAGGTAAAGTCATGCAATCATACGGGTGAGACGAAAAAACTGCAACCAAATTCAGACTGCTATCATTTCTAAGCCACTCGTCCGACAGTTGTTAAAATTATTCCAGTGACAGCTAATTATATTGTTTACAAGCGTACAAAGGCATTTTGGTGAGGATTTTCCAGAAAAAAAATTATTCGTGATGGAATTCAAGCGTGATAGTGTGATTTCTTTATATTTGGCTGGAAAACAACAGGTGGCTATCGCTAGAGCACTCCAGCATTTAAATGTGAATAAATCTATTGTTTCTCGTACCATCGCTCGTTACCTTGATACTGGTAGCGTAGCCCGACGTCAAGGAAGTAGACGGAAGAAAACAGCGATATCAGCAAAAATGGTTCGAAAAGTAAAGAAGCGACTTGATCGAAACTCGTGTCGCAGTGGACGAAAAATGGCTCATGGGCTGAACATATCGCAATATTCCATTAGGAAAATATTTAAAAATGACTTCGGGCTAAAGCCATTTAAACGCCAAAAAGTGCAAGAACTTACACCGCAACAGAAAGAAAATAGACTCAAAAGAGCTAAAGATTTGCTTCGCTTGGCCAAAAGTGGTGAACTGCTGAATTTGAGTTTCTCCGATGAGAAAACATTTGTTGTCCAGCAGTTTGTAAACAAACAAACTGATCGTGTTTACTTGCCAAAGAGGTCAGCTGAAAATGTGCACCTTCGGTTGGCCACCAGAACTCAAGCGCCGTCCATGGTGATGGTGTGGGCCACAATAACAGCTGATGGTCGCTCTCTGCTCGTATTGTTCGACCGTGGCATTAGAATAAATGCCTAATATTATCGTGAAAATATTCTGGAGGGTGTATTAAAGCCTTGGGCACGCAAACATTTTGGCCGCAGACCTTGGACATTCCCACAGGACTCAGCCCCCTTGCACTCAGCACACGCCAAACAAGAATGGTTACAAAATGAAATTCCTCGCTTCATTTCCAGCGCAGAATGGCCACTAAAATTTCCAAATACCAATCCGTTGGACTATTGTGTCTGGAGTATTTTGGAAAGCAGGGTTGGCACTAAAAAATTCCACTTTGTTGCAGGTTTTTTTATCTACCCTGTATTTTGTACAAATTAGTAACTATTACCAGTTTTCAAACTCATACCCAGATTTCAATCTCACACAAGTGCGATTGTATCGACGGTACAAATGTTGGTGCTACTTAGTACACTTCGTTCACCTCCTGATTTAAATCCAACACACCGGCTAGGATCTTTAAATTCGAACTTTAAATTTGGACTCGTTACCTTAGGCTAGTAACTGTTTCTAAAACCTCCTAATAGCAAGATACAAAATTATGTTCATCTACCCCTCGTAATCATTAGCATCCACTAATAACAAACAAAAAACAACAATAATGGGATTAAGCCTGACCATTTTGCAACAACAAAAGTTTTTTTTTAAATTGTAAGCATATCCAGTTGTGAGAAATTTTTACTGAGAAGAGAGTATGAAAATGTTAAAATCGGTGATGGTTGCAGCGGACTCACCGTTTAAATTGATGGCTTTTTCACTTTAGGTGTTAGCTTCGGAAGGGCGTTTGGCAGATCTTACCAGAAATTACGAAAAGTAAAAAAGTAATTAAATGTTGTTAAAAGTGATCTGAATGTTTGCATATGCCTTTATCACAACATTTAATTACTTTTAATTACTTTTCGTAATTTCTGGTAAGATCTGCCAAACGCCCTTCCGAAGCTAACACCTAAAGTAAAAAAGCCATCAATTTAAACGGTGAGTCCGCTGCAACCATCACCGATTTTAACATTTTCATACTCTCTTCTTAGTAAAAATTTCTCACAACTGGATATGCTTACAATTTAAAAAAAAACTTTTGTTGTTGCAAAATTGTCAGGCTTAATCCCATTATTGTTGTTTTTTGTTTGTTATTAGTGGATGCTAATGATTACGAGGGGTAGAGCAATGAATGACTAGGCTTCGGAAAGTAAAAGTTTTTGTCATAGGAGTTACTTTTTAAAAAAATTATTTCTGGGGAGAATATCTCAGACAAAAAACAAGGGAATGATGAGGATTGGTGGCCCCCTGATAAACATTTCCATCGTTCTCCACGAAACCTAAGTAATCCCAGCCCTACCCCCTAGTGAACATTACCATCCACTAATAACAAACGTTGTTTTTATAAAAACAACAATAATGGGATTAAGCCTGACCATTTAGCAACTACAAAATACTATGGTATCCCGGAAAAACATGCCATCACTGTTCAAATAAACTAAAACACAAGGTAGTTCGTTGTAGGGTACGCAAGTACTTACTTCTTAACAAAAGCTAATATGTTTTTCTTACTACCAAACAAAGAAAGAGAGAAAGTGCTACGCAGAAAATAGAAAATCATTAAACAACCCAACACACAAACACATGTAACACTAAATACACTCTCATGTGTGGAATGGGGAATCTGAAATATTCAACCATGACATACAAAACTGTCATTTATAAATATCACCATTTTTATGACACATGTCATACGAATACGCAACAGACATTACCAGGGCACACAAAGGAGTCACGCATTCATCCTCCAAAAAGTGTTTGGCGAAAATCGTGGCTGTGGCTGTTCCATTTACGAGCAGACAACACAACCAACATACACACACACACACAACATCATACTCTGTTTGGCTGGTCGGGTTGTTGGTTGTATTCAATCAATCCAACTTTCTGGTGGGGAAACAACAAATGTTTCTTAAATGTTTACACAGGCACACTCACACGGACATACGCATACACTCACATTACTGGCGTGCATGAGACTCGAACGCACACATATTTCATTATTGACGAGGAATCCTGATGAATGTAAGCGACATAAAGATCCGATAATGCATACTTCACATTGGATAAACAATAATACTTAACTACAACAACAACAGTAAAAATGACGACAAAACGACAACAACAAATCAATAAACAAATGAAACGAAAGGAACAGTAAGTAGAGTTAATGTCGTCTGCAATAAATGACAACTATGCCGGGATGTATATTAACCCGAATTCATTCCGGCCCAAAACCTATGGCGGCTAAAAAGGGCCAAAAGGTTAAACTATGGCGCACTGAATAAAAGACAAACTATTTAACGTACAATAGAAGGTTGGCTGTCTGCCGAGACCAGGTCAAGCAATAGAAATTTGGAAAATTTTCGCAAATGAGACGAATTAAGAAGGAATACAAAATTTTGAAGAAAATCTAATTATTGATTGAATTCTTATTTATTTTTTCAGATGAGCCATTACGTATACAGGGTGAGATAAAAAACTGCAACAAAGTCAAATGCCATAATTTTTACATTTTTTTTCTAAATGTAATTGAATGAAAGCAAAATATGTCGGAAATAGCATCACATTTTAGAATAATTTTAGATTTGGCCATTGGTCATCTTTCGCACTAATTATGGTCTTCAAAAGGCCAATGAAACCGTCACAATAGTCCAACGGATTGGTATCCGGAGATTTTGGTGGTTCGCTGGAAATAAAGCGTAACCATTCTTGGGTGACACGTGCTGAGTGCGATAGGCCTGAGTCCTGTTGGAATGTCCAAGGTCTGCGGCCAAAATGTTTGCGTGCCCAAGGCTTTAATACACCCTCCAGATTATTTTCACGATAATATTCGGCATTTATTCTGATGTCACGGTCGATTAATACGAGCGGAGAGCGACCATCGGCTGTTATGGCAATCCACACTATCATCATGGCCTGCGTTTGCACATTTTCAGCTGATCTGTTTGGCAAGTAAATACGATCATTATGTTTGTTTACAAACTGCTGGACAGCGAATGTTTTCTCATCGGAGAGAGGGAAAACCAAATTCGGCAGTTCACCACTTTTGGCCAAGCGAAGCAAGTCTTTAGCTCTTTTGAGTCTATTTTCTTTCAGTTGCGGTGTAAGTTCTTGCACTTTTTGGAATGACTTTACCCCGAGCTCATTTTTCAATATCTGCCGGATGGAATATTGCGATATGTTCAGCTCACGAGCCATTTTTCGGCCATTGCGACGCGGGTTTCCTATAAGAGCTCTGATTATTCACAATTTCAACTTGATGGACTGGGCAGATATGTTCCATTTTCTCACCTGACCTAACACAAATAAATATAATGAGATTTGCAAAAATTGCGGTCAACCCTTTCTTGTTCTATAAATTAAATTAATTTCTTTGAAAATTTTGTATATTTTGGGGAAGTGGGGAGAGATCGACTCAAACCCATAAATCGACAATGAGGCCAAAGAGACAGTTATTTCGCTGAGGCACGTTTGAAGGTATAAAAATGAATCTCAACACAATGGAACCATTCCCAGAGTCGTAAGTAATCTAGTTTCCGAAATTATTATAATTCTAAATTTTTACCTGATGAACGGGGGGGTATAGAAATTTGTGAAAAAAATATTGCCTAGTTTGGTCCTGAAATATGTCTTATTTAAATATTGGGATGTGTCAAGTTTAAACTGTATTAGACACTCCCTTCGGACTTTTTTTTATTGGAAAGCTATTGACATTTTACGGGACAGGACCAGAAAGAATGAACTCGTCCTAACATAGGTCAAAATAATGAGATGTGCTAATTTAAAAAGAATGAGCATTGATTAAAAATGTTTACATTTGTGGGGAAAGAGGGGTGCTCAACAAGAAGGTGTGGTGTGTGATGTTTGTTTTGATCTCACTCTCCCTCAATATCGGGTTTGCATTATTTTCCAAAATTTTGAATTTTGTGGGGATGGTAAGAGAAGGAGTGGACCGATATTGCCCATCTCCGAACTCGATCTAAGTTTGGTAATCTCGTTATATCTTAGCGTTTCACAATATGTCCTTCTTTCCATAGGTTTTAAACACGATGTCTCTTTGAAGATATATACGAACCATGTTGAGAATAGGGGCTACGTTCAGATCATTTTAAAATTTGTATAATTAGTAGGTATTTTTTATCTGGTTACGGTAATAAAATTTATTCGTTTGAAAAATACCTAGTTACCCGGTTATTTAAACCGAAAGCTAAAATGCATAGTTCGACTTATGGAAATACCTATCCAACAAGTGATCATATTGTGGGGCTGTTTCAAACGGTTCCGATGTAAGTCAAAAAAAATTATATTTTGTTTCGAAATTTAAAAAAAAAAAAACCTAAAAATTCGATAATGCATCCATGTGTTGATAGTTGTTGTGGTTCCGAATACATGAAAAAAATCATTAAATTGAGATGTTATCCACTAATACTAAAATTATTTATTATTTTTTTAATTTTGTTCCAACTTCAAAAAAAAATTGACTTGAACATTTCAGAAATGCTCCGCCATATATTGTATTTTTTTAAGCATTTTCAGCATATTAAATGTTTACACACACACGCACTCACTCATTGGCAAATATTTATGCACATACATATGTACATACCAACATAGGATATGTCTGCGAGCTCATATATCAGAAATTATTTACCGAACAAGAAAAATAACATGAAACATTTTTGCTGTTTTCTGCCTTAAAGCCACAACCAACTCCTCAACTGGTCAAATAACTTGGCAAACAAAACAAGTTCTACGCTCAGATGCGCCAACGAACGCAGCGAGGAAATGTAGGTGAAGGGCGCGCAACGAAGACTGGGCGACAGCAGCCAAAGCAGCCGCAGCATCACAGAATGAATAAACACAGTGGAGCATTTATTTATATTTAATGTCGAGCATACAAAAAGAAACGTGAAATATTCACGCACAAACGTCGCTCTGTCGGGCGTTCAGGGCGGACGGTCTGTTGAAAACATTGAAAAAAGGACTCAGACTCTGGGGTAAACTCATTCCTGATTCATTTATGTTGCTTGACATATGAGTCATAAAAGACACACACACGAACACACATTCGCAATGGCATTCAAGAAATGGTAACACAAAGCAAACACACATACGCACACACACAGCTGATGATTGCACCATCAATGCACGCACACACACACCCATACACACATGGGTACTGTCATTTATTTGCACGTGATATTGGCACTCAATTTGATTTCTTTCTCTCTCCCAACGCACTCACACACACACATACACACGCTCGTATACCTTTTCTACTCTTTACATTTATATACCGTTATAAAGCAAAGATAATCGTTAAGGGTCCCTCCGACATTACCGAAAGCCAATGCTCAGGAGATGTTATGCTTTCACAGATTACCTTTGACGAGGACACAACAGCAAATCGCAACAAATCATTGGAGATTGAATTTAATCGAAAGTTGAGTTCATTTTCAAAATTCAAGGTGGGAATTTACTTGAGGGGATTTCAAATGGGGTTGGTTGGGTTTATGAGAGAGAATGAGAGAGAGATAGAGTTCTCTTGCAAATGAAGTAGAAATTCAGTTTTTAAAGATTTTAATTAAGATAGATGTTTGAATGGTCGATTTTAAATTGGAATTTCGGGATACTATTTTTAAAATTTGTAATTTTTGCAAGGGATAATTTTACAATAGGGTTTCAATATATATTTTTTTTATTTTAAAGGATATTCACGCTTTTACATTACATCATCCATTTCAAAGCAGATTCTAAAACTATTTGTTTTGTTCTGAGTAATAATATTGCTAATTAAAATAAATAAATAAGTTTCATTGTAGTTTTCCCAACAATTTTAAAACTAGTTTTCAACACTTGTGGTTACCTTTCCGAGAATGTGAAATATTTTGAATCAAGAACAGAATAAACAAGTAAGCAAAGGCTACAGTCGAGCGGGGCCGACCGTTGAATACCCTACAACACTATAATAAATGATACAGTTTATATAGCCGAGATACTCGAAAGAATTCCACAAGATATTGTGACAAATAATAAAAGAAAACCATCAGGTTTCGTTCTCTAATTTTCGAATAATAGCAACTTTAACTAATTTGCTCATTTCCAATTTATTGGAAGATATTGCACGTAAACGGTCTTCCTAGATCTGGAACCAATATTTCCCAAAGACCTATAATCTCTCAGAAGTGGAAAAAGATTAACATTTATTATTGGCTTTTGACTGAAACGCATCAATATGAGATACAGACATTTGACTATATTCTTCCACGAAATCAGCGTTAACGAAGTAGTCAGAAGTGCGTCTTTCCTGTATTTGTGAATTCCCCAAAAAGTCTCTGGAATAGACATTTTCGTATTTTGTCTACAAAAGTTGGCAAACTATTTCACACATTGAATATTTTTGGATGGCCATCCAAAACTGCTTGGCTTTTGTAATGTCCGGTAACCCCCATTCAAATGTGCGTGAGGATCGGGCGATAATTACGACCTGCAGACAATTTTGCAGTTTTTTGGTCCATTTCAACCCCTAAATATATGGCGATTATCTCCAAAAAGAGTAGGCTTCTATTCTGACCCTCATCTTATCCCCATGCAAAATATCATAAGGATCGGGCCATAAATGCGATCTGTATATGATATCCTGATATCCTAACTACTTAGTTTTGTTAGCTGTAGAAATATTACCAAATGTTTAATTCAAAATGAAAATATGCCAAAAATATGACAAAATTGAAAAAATATGAGAAAATTTTACAAAATCAATATTTTCATCTTTAGAGAGATATTTTTATGCGATTTTTTTAGACGTTTTTTCTTTCCTGCCAAGAGGCCATTCTGAATTAATGAGAACTGTCGAAATCAGTTCAGCCGTTCTCGACATATAAGAAATCTTTCAAGTATATCTTCTTTGATAGACATATATATCGCACATATTTTTCTATATATCCGATTTGTTGGATGTTAACATCAATGTAAAGGTCAGAAGTAACCTTGTCATGGCTTTGTGATTTCGCCGGGATTTAAAATATTCGCGGTTTAATTAAAATTTTTGAATTTTTTTCAACACAAAATATATGGTCTATTTTACCCGCTAAATATTATCTGATGACCACTCCACCTTGGAGGGTATATTAACTTTGTCATTCCGTTTGTAACATCCTTAAATATTCATCGTAGACCCCATAAAGTATACACTGGTGGCCAAAACTAAAGCAACTAAAATAGCAAAGACAATAAATGCCCTGTAACTTCTACAAAAATGAACAAATCGTAATTATTTTTCCAGTTTAAAATGAGGTACTTAATTCACTTTTAAAAGACTAAAAATAAAAACACAAAAATAGTTTTGAATGAAAAATAATATATGGAAAACTAAAATGATCCAATTTTTGCTTGGTCAAAACTAAAGCAACTTTTTGATTTTTTATTTTGAAATAATTAAATTTTGGCTAGTAGTCGATAGCATCCATTATTTTTGATAGCAGGCATTGAATCTATAACACGCTCAATTTGATCCTTGGGTATGCTTTTCCAAGCACCCTGAATTCTTTAGAAAATGTTGTGTTTATTTCTTTCCGAATCTCGCTTGATCTTCCTTGCTACGGTACTCCAAAGGTTTTCTATGGGGTTTAGGTCAGATGATTGTGCCGGCCATGACAAAACACCGATTTTTGACCACCGCAACCAATCTTTGGCAAGTTTTGATGCATGTTTGGGATCGTTGTCATGCTGAAACGCCCAAAAAAGCCAACTACTTTCCTCAGCGGAAGGGAACATCGTGATTTTTAACACATCTTTGTAAACAAACCGATCCATAACTTCCTTTATTTCATGGATAGGCCCAAGTTCACAGAAAGAAAAAAAGTTCCACACAATTTTCGTCCCTCCCTCATTTCACTGTACCCTTGCCACACTGCGGCTCGTAAAATTATTCATGTCTGAGCCTTTAATATTAAACGTAGACTCATCCCAGAATAAAATGTTTTTCCATTGTGCTGGATTCCGATTAATATTATCGTTTCCGAAAGCCATCCTGGCTTTCCGATTTTTTCAGATATAAATGGCTTTTTTTGATGGCTTACGGACATGCAGACCAGCTGCCACCACTCGTCTACGCACGGATCATGAGCTCAAATCCAATGATCTCTCTCTCACCAATCCAGTTGAACTCTTAAATTGTTGTTTTTTATTTCTCTCACAATTTGTTGATCAATACGTGCTGAAGTTTTTCACGGCCTTCATCCGTTATAGACTGTTACTACTGATCCAGTTTCAAAAAACTGACTTAGTATACAAGAAATCGCAGAAATATTTATGAAATATTTCTCGGAAATCATTTTCTGTGATAGCTTGTCTTCATAGTCACTGATAATTTGCTGTTTTATTCAAGTACTGTATTTGCTTCTAGCCATTTTTAAACTATTTTTGAGCAGTATTTAAAAAACGGAAACAAACACGTGCTGTTGTAGAAAACTTCTCAAAAATGATTTATGACAAGCGAAATTGTTGAAGGAAGCGAAAAGCTATAAATATAACAGTAAAAACATCTGAAATTGAAGCGATCATATGAATGTACAATAAAGTTGCTTTTGTTTTGTCCACGCCAAAATCGGTTTAATTGACTTTACCATACATTATTTTTTATATAAAAACTAATTTTGGTTTTATGTTTTAATTTTTTTTAAAGTGAATAAAGTGCCTAATTTAAAACTAGAAAAACTTTCGCATTTTCTTAAATTTGAAAAAAGTTACAGGGTATTCATTCTCCTCGTAAGTTCAGTTGCTTTAGTTTTGGCCACCAGTGTATATATTCATAATCAGCATAAAATTCTAAGTCGATATCCGTCTGTCTGTCTGTCTGTCTGTTGAAATCACGATACAGCCCACATTATTTGATGTAAAGTGCCAAAATTTAGCAGAGCAATTTGTATTGTGTCAAGGATGGTTGGTATTGCAAATGACATATATCGGTCCACGTTCTGGTATAGTCCCCCATATAACGGTACCTCCCAATATTCGGTATTTTCATGATTTATGACACATTTATTCACGGATTTGTCTGAAAATTGGTATTTGTAGGTCATAATGGGTCCCTGTGCGTGTGGCAAAACATTGCATGTATAGGTCCACGTTTTGGTATAGCCCCCATGTAACGGTGCCTCCCGATATTCGGTATTTTGATGGTTTTTGCCACATTTTTTCACTGATTTCTCTAAAAAGTGGTATTTGTAGGTCATAATGGGTCCTAGTTCGTGTGGCGAAAAATTGTATGTATAGGTCCACGTTTTGATATAGTCCCCATATAACGGTACCTCCCAATATTCGGTATTTTGATGATTTTTGACACATTGTTTCAAGAATTTCTCTGAAAATTGGTAGTTGTAGATCATACTGGGACCCATCAGTTCGTGTGGCGAGTCATTGTAATTATAGGTCCACGTTTTGGTATAGCCCCTATATAACCGTACCTCCCGATATTCGGTGATTTGATGATTTTTGCCACATTTTTTCACGGATTTGTCTGAAAATTGGTATTTTTAGATCATAATGGGTTCTAGCTCCTTTGGCGAAACATTGGATGTGTAGGTCCACGATTTGGTATATCCCCCATACAACGGTACCTCCCGATATTCGGCATTTTAATGGTTTTGTCACATTTCTTCGAATGTTTCCTTTACCCTATGGTGGAGGGTATTAAAAGTTTGGCCCTGCCGAACTTAATGATTTTTACTTGTTAACTCTTGCGGGGGAGATACCAATAGGAGTGGCCAGAATGGTCCAATTTTGAGGGTTATAATTAGAGAAAATGTTAACCCCTTTTTTATGGGGTGATCCTGAAGGAATGAACAATTTTGTTTATTTTTTTAGCTGATCATAGGGTCTTTTTGAGAGTTATAATTAGGAAATACAGAGTGTTTACTTGCCAAAGAGGTCAGCTGAAAATGTGCACCTTCGGTTGGCCACCAGAACTCAAGCGCCGGCCATGGTGATGGTGTGAGCCATAACAGCCGATGGTCGCTCTCCGCTCGTATTGATCGACCGTATCATTAGAATATATGCCGAATATTATCGCGAAAATATTCTGGAGGGTGTATTAAAGCCTTGGGCATGCAAACATTTTGGCCGCAGACGTTATTTTTCCCATTTTTCAAAAATTTTATTTTCAAAAATCTTAAAGTTTTTTTAAAAGCATTTTCATGGATTTCTTTGCCAAGACTTGTGCATTTTCGAAAAGTAGTTTCCAAGAACATCTCTAAAATTTAAAATAACCTAATTTTGGTCAGGCTTGCAAAAAATCATGGAGTTTTCCAGAATATTTTTAAGAACTTTTTACAAGAATCGTAAATTTTATTTAGAAACTTCAATAACTCTTAATCAGCTACCACTTGAAATTAATTAAAAATAGTTCCCCAAATAAATGCCTCATTCCAAATTCATCTCCATAATAATCAACTTATTTAAATATGAAATTTTTCTCATCGAAGTCAAATAATTGAATGAACTTTAATTGCAAATTTGCAAAGTTTTCGTATTTCTATAATCAGTTGGACATTATTCATGGATCATCTATTTTCCTCAATATTCTCAATTTTTTGTGTGTGGCACTTTTTCTTCCTCTCTTCTCTTCTGCTCTCCTTTTGACTTCGTCTCCGTCTTTTTCTTCCTTCAGTGCTAGCGAGAAAAACGCCAAACTTTTTGACTACTTTTTAATCAATTTATGTTCATTGTTTCAGTCATTAATCGTAATGCTGCTAAACTAAGTCCTGAACGCAGGGCATAAGGCAAAATTGAGTCATAAAAACGCCGAACAGCGCTCAAAGAATATTTGTAAACAGAAGAAAAAGAAAAAAGCGAACGGCGAACTATAAATTGCCTTCAATCTTTTGGAAAATCATGGCAAAACTTTGTGAACTTTCAATGATTAACTTTTTGCTCCGCCACTACTATTATTGTTAATATTAAGTAACTAAGTATGTTGGTCTGTAACTATGTACCAGATAAGTAGTTTTTTTTTATTACTGAACTGCACCACACCCCCCTCCGCCTCCTCTTTCTGGAATTTGGTAAATTTTAATTGTTTCACTGTAAAGCCAGCAGTAAGCCTTCATTGCATTTTATCTCGCTGTGTTTTTTTCTTCGGCATTTCCCTTCGCTTTAACGATGTGGCTACTGCCCCTTGGCCCTACAATGGCAGATAGAATTCCACAGACAAGAAGCTGGGCAAAAGTGTAGTTAAATAAGTTAAATTGTGGTTTCCGATTACTAAATCCAACGCAAGAATAACAATGACCGGCGACCCAAAAGGTCGCAGCAGCGGCTGAGGAGGGAGGATGAAGAAAAAAACCCCAGCTGAAATGAAATTAAACTATTCATAAAGTTATAGAAAAAAAGCCACGGAAACGGAATGCATATTAAGCTTAATGTACGAAGGACATAAGAGAGCACCAAAGCTAAAATCATTTGAGGATTCACATGATTACCCGAGTAGCGGAGGTGTTGTTTTAATAAACTTCCCCACCGTTTTTAATGATTATCTATCTATCTATTTTGCCTTTTCAAATGAATGGCTGGATGGATGGATGGAATGGCGACTATTTTTGTAAAGTTTTACGTTTTTACACCATGGCTAAGGGTAATTATGGCTTTGCTTATTGTTTTCTTTTCCGGATTGATAGTTGGCAAACGATTAAGAAGGGACATAAATTGGAAAAACAGATCGATGCAGCAAGGACAAATTAAGAGAATTAGATTTAATTATTGTAAGAAATATATAAATGGGAATAAATGGGAAGGATAACCTAGACAGGGTGAGATAAAAAACTGCAACAAAGTCAAACGCCATAATTTTTACATTTTTTTTTTACAAATTTTATTAACTGAAAGCAAAAACAAGTAAGCAAAGGCTACAGTCGAGCGGGGCCGACCGTTGAATACCCTACAACACTATAATAAACCATACAGTTTATATAGGCGAGATACTCGAAAGAACTCCACAAGATATTGTGACAAATAATAAAAGAAAACCATCAGGTTTCGTTCTCTAATTTTCGGATAATAGCAACTGAAACGAATTTGCTCATTCCCAATTTATCGGTAGATGTCGCTGGAATGGACATTTGTCGTATTTAGTCTACAAATTTGGCAAACTATTTCACACATTGAATATTTTTGGATGGCCATCCAAAACTGCTTGGCCTTTTGCAATGCCCGTAACCCCCATTCAAATGTGCGTGAGGATCGGGCAATAATTACGACCTGCTGATAATTTTGCAGTTTTTTTGGTCCACTTCAACCCCTAAATATGTGGCGATCATCTCCAAGAAGAGTAGGCTTCTATTCTGACCCTCATCTGATCCCCATGCAAAATTTCATAAGGATCGGGCCATAAATGCGATCTGTATATGATATTCTGATATCCTAACTATTTAGTTTTGTTAGCTGTAGAAATATTACCAAATGCTTAATTCAAAATGAAAATATGCCAAAAATATGACAAAATTGAGAGAAAATGTTACAAAATCAATATTTTCATTGCCACGAGGTCATTCTGAATTAATGAGAACTGTCGAAATCAGTTCAGCCGTTCTCGACATATAAGAGATCTTTCAAACATATCTTCTTTGATAGACATAAATATCGCACATATTTTGCTATATATCCGATTTGTTGGATGTTAACATCAATGTAAAGGTCAGAAGTAACCTTATCATGACTTTGTGATTTCGCCGGGATTTAAAAAATTCACGGTTTAATGAAAAATTTTGAATTTTTTCAACACAAAAGACAAGGTCTATTTTACCCGCTAAATATTATCCAATGACCACCCAAATTGGTAGACTTCTTCCCCGCCCTAAACTCTAGCTACATGCGAAATTCCGCGTCGATTGATCTATAATTGCGACCTGTATAGCTACTGCAAAATCCGACATTTTTTCAGTATTTGGTCCATTTCAACCCCTAAACATTTGGCGATCATCTCTAAAAGAAATAGGGTTCTATTCTGACCTTAACCCCACCTCCATACTAAATTTCGTGAAGATCGGGCCATAATTTCGACCTGTAGAGTGATTACAAATTAACATGGACAGACGGACGGACATACATAGCTAGATCGACTCAGCTCGGCGAGATAGAAAGATCCATATATACTTTCCTATGTGGGAAACCAATATTTCGTGGTGTTACATAATTTTTGGCCCAATCAAACTTATAATACCCCCAACACATAGTGTTGTAGGGTATAAATATCGGAAATAGCATCAAATTTTAGAATAAGTTTAGATTTGTTGGAAGTGGTCACCTTTGGTACGAATTATGGCCTTCAAACGACCAATGAAACCGTCACACGCTGCCCGAATGTTGCTCAGCGGTATTTTGGCGCATTCCCGGCGAAGCGCTTGCTTGTGGTGATCGACACTTTGGTATTTTTTAGTGTCAACCTTGCTTTCCAAAATACTCCAGACACAATAGTCCAACGGTTTGGTATCCGGAGATTTAGGTGGCCATTGTGAGCTGGAAATGAAGCAGGGAACCTTATTTTTTAATCATTCTTGGGTGGAGCGTGCTGAGTGCGATGGTGCTGAGTCCTGTTGGAATGTCCAAGGTCTGCGGACAAAATCTTTGCGGGCCCAAGGCTTCAATACACCTTCCAGAATATTTTCGCGATAATATTCGACATTTATTCTGATGCCACGGTCGACTAATACGAGCGGAGAGCGACCATCAGCAGTTATTGCGGCCCACACCCTCACCATGGTCGACGCTTGAGTTCTGGTGTACCACCGAAGGTGCACATTTTTAGCTGACCTCTTTGGCAAGTTAATACGATAATTTTCTTTGTTTACAAACTGCTGGACAACGAATGTTTTCTCATTGGAGAGAGAGAAAAGCAAATTCGACAGTTCACCACTTTCGGCCAAGCGAAGCAACTCTTTATTACTTTTAAGTCTATTTTCTTTCTGATGCAGTGTAAGTTCTTGCACTTTTTGGAATTTTAATGGCTTTACACCGAGCTCGTTTTTCAATATTTGCCGAATGGAATATTGCGATATGTGCAGCTCACGAGCCATTTTTCGGCCACAGCGACGGGGGTTTCGATCAAGTTGCTTCTTTAGTTTTCGAACCATTTCTGCTGATGTTGCTGTTTTCTTCTGTCCACTTCCTTGACATATGTCGGGCTACGCTACAAGTATCACGGTAACGAGCGATGATACGAAACACAAAAGACTTATTCACATTTAAATGCTGGAGTGCTCTAAGGATCGCCACTTCAGGTTTTCTAAACAAATATAAAGAAATCACACCATCACGCTTGAATTCCATCACGAATAACATTTTTGCTGGAAAATTCTCACCAAAACGCCTTTGTACGCTTGTAAACAATATAATGAGTTGTCACTGAAATAAATTTAACAGTTGTCGGACGAGTGGCTTAGAAATGACATAAGTCTGATTTTGGAGGCAATTTTTCGTCTCACCCTGTATACAAATTCCTGGCATTTAGATAAGATTTAGACTCTTGATGTCTTCTAGAACCTTTAATAGAATTTTATGATAAATAATTTAATTCGCTACGATCCCATTTTGGGGAAGTTTTTAACAATATTTTGAAAAAAGGACCAAAAATACTCCTTTGTCTACTCTCATAAGGATTAATATTCTCGACCAATATAGTCCTTGTATTTTCATATGTAATATTGCCGCATATACTATATATCTAAAATCAACAGATTCTAAAAAATCTTAATCCGAAAATTTCGGCAGAGGGGAAAACTTCTTTACTCTATTTAGGTTACTTTGCGAATTCCAACTTTTAAAGCCTTCTATGGAGGAGACCTAGTTTTGTAGCGCTTTTTTCATAATCTTTTGGACTTTCCCTGTAATTATTGAAAAATTTGAATTTTGTTCCCCAGTGTTATTGGCTTACAATTGTTTTAAATATAGTAAAACAAACCACCTGAAACCCACTCACACACTCTCTTTGAACATGTCCTATTCTATTCCTCCTCCACTAATCCCCCCACAATAGCTAAAATATTCTATAATTAATTGCTTAATCCTTTTTTTCTACAGACTTTTATTGTATTATTTTTCTAACTTTATTACAATTTCCGCTTAGCGGTGATCTACTTACTGCTAAATACCATAAATTAAAGCTCACACACAGACACACACGTGCGCTCTCACATATAGTTGATATAAAATAAAAGTTGAAAACCTTTAAGCTTTGCCCCGCTACATTGCTTTCTAATGCACAAACGCACACACACACACAGCCAACCATAGTTTTGCCGCCGTCTGTAATCATCGAAGTGGAATTGACATGTTCTAAACGTTTCTCGTGGCGATATTTTCCATTCTCTTTCATGTTAATTTCACTTGAAATTTAAGTGCAAATGCGCTTCTTCGTTTCACACTCACACCGAGACAGTTAGCATATATAAACACACATACACACTCACTTCTACAGGCATATTCACTGATGCACAAAAGCCAAGAGAAACCAGTGTCAAACAGTTTCATCTACATTTGAGATATATATTTTAAAGGACTACAATTTTAGTACAATAACCGATTATTCTATCGATATCGAAATAAAATTGCAAAACTAGCAGATTCTGGCTAGTTCTGGAAAATAGAAAATATCTTCCAATTTCAATTAAACTTTTTCTGAAGACAGTTTTTTGTTATTTCAATTATAATTCTCTTTCATCGCTCTTCCCATCTAAAAGGCTAATATAATAACCCATTGGTGGGTATAGCTGTCTAGCATACCATGTGAATATAATTATTTACAAACACAAAGGCAAATGTGTAAGTAGTATGTGAGTGTGTCCGTGTGTGTATGTGTGCGACTTGGTACATTCATTCTCGAGTAAAGGTATTATGAGTATTAGCAAATGTAACTGTCATCAACAGATGCCATACGTTTTAATGATAATGATGCACATCCGAACATATGTAGCTACCATCGGTTACACTGGGGAGAGAAAAAATATAGCAAATTAATTAATTTTGTGCGAAGAGAAGGGATACAAGTTTGGATAACTTTTGTATTTACAAAAAAAATTTATTTATTTTATCTCCGACAGTGAATAATTTTCATACACCATTTTAGGACTTAAAAATACTGGGGGAGGTTCCATAAATAGCCGTCCAATATATTTCTTCCTCACATCAGGTCTTGTGTTTGTAGAAATATTGGGATGTATGAAATTTCAAGACACTCGGATTCTTCTTTTAAATATTATAAGTGTTATGATTATTAGAAATTTTGACCATTGGTGGGGGCGGGATACTTGATGTAGTGGGCCGATATTTTACATTTTCGTACACGACCTAGCTGTAATGCAAATATTAGGATGTGCAACATTTGAACAAAATGTAATGATCCTTTCGTGTTCTCTACGGCAAATAAGTTCCTGTGAAAATGTTGACTTTTTTGCGGGAGGTACCAGAGGGAGTGGACCCGTCTCCGAACACAATTTAAGTTTGACAATAACATTACGATGTACCAAATTTGGATCAAATCGGCTGCTCACTTCGAGGGATATTATGCGCACCAGCCAGAGAGATATACAGACGGACAGACGAACACCCTTAAATCGACTGCAAATGTCCTGAACCGGATTTTGTACATAGATACCTAGAGTCTCAACCCGTTATTTCGATGAGGCACGCTAATAGGAGCTGATCGGGTTTAACAACAGCTGATTGGATTTGCCAACAGCTGATCGGGTTTGACAACAGCAGATGCGGTGAAGCAACAGCTGATCAGGATGTGATAACAGCTGATTGGGTTTGCCAACAGCTGATCGGGTTTGACAACAGCAGATCCGGTGAAGCAACAGCTGATCAGGATGTGATAACAGCTGATTGGGCTTGATTGGGTTTGACAATAATTGATCCAGTGCAACAACAGCTGATCGGGTTTAGCAACACCTGATTGGGTTTGACAACGGCTGATCGGATTTTACAATAGCTGATAGGATTTGACAACAGCTGATCTTTCTTCAGAACGAAATGAAGTGGGTAGACTACATTTTACTGAGAGGTGTATCAATTTAGTAGGACTTTTGGAAGTGAAAAAAGGTTCACGTTTTGGTATAGTCCCCATATTACTGTACCTCCAGATATACGGTATTTTGATGATTTATGTTACAATTTTCACCGGATATGTTTCAAATTTGGTGTTTAGAGTTCATAATGAGTAGTAGACAGACAGAAAATTACAAGCTCACTCCTTCGTAAAGTTCCCATATAACGGTACTTCCGAATATTCGATAATTTGATGATTTCAGCTACATATTTCAACATAATTATCTCAAACTTGGGATTTGGAATAGGTAATGGGCACCACTTTCTGAGGCAGATAATTGCTGGTAAGGGTGTACGTTCTGGTATATCTCTATATAACTGTTACAACGAAAATTCAGAAAATTGAATATTTTTAAAACATTTTTCACAGATTTTTTTTACAATTTACAAGTTTTTTTCCAATTGTAAAGAGTATGAAAAATTCGTCAAGGACGAACTTAGTTGCCTTTTTCTCGTTTTTTTTTTTGTTTTAACCAAGGGAACTGATGAAGATTGGTGGCTCTTTCCGAAACCATGAATTTCTCTGCTTTAGCCCAGGTACAATCTTTCTCCACCAAGAACAATTTTTTGACAACAAAAGTTTTTAAAACATTTCCTTTAATTTGTGCTATTAACTATTTTGTAAATATTTAAGAATTTTTTTTTCAACATTCAGGATTTTTGTGATTTTACCCTATATATGTAGAGGGTATATTTCAAAAAAGGGTGTGTGCACAATAAGTCTCAAAAGTTGTATCCTATTTGGTTTCAACTTGGTACATGGTAATACATTTCCAAATTTAAATCGAGATTGGAGATGACAGAATCGGTCTTCTCCTTTTAACACTATTTCCACAAAAGTTTAAACAAATACAACTCTCATATCGGTTACTTCCTCTTTCAAGATTAAAACTTAGCATATCCTAATATTTAGGCAAGCCTTAGGCCAGGTTCGAAAATAGACAATTTGGACCTACTCCTTCTTCTAGATAACCGACTATTCAAAAATCAATTTTAAAGTATTATATACAACCTGCGTCGATATTGGAAATTTTTGTTAGAGGGAGATTTAAACTCCCCACAATAAAAACCAGTAAAGAAAGTCCTAAAGCCGGGCGGGGCCGATTTTATGATACCCTACACCACTTTGCTAATTTAGTTGAGCTCCACTTAATAATTAAAAGTTTTTATGGGAGAATTCAATCATACACGCTATGATTATAATTATAATTTAAAATTCAAAGGACTAAATATGCCGAAGCATTTGTATCTTTTAAATTCGGACTTGTATTGCCCATTTGGTGCGAAATTAATTTGAAATCGGATAAAAAATATATGGGAACTATATCCAAATCTGAACCGATCTCGATAAAATTTGGCAAAGATATTTCTGAGCTGTATTTGATATATTTCCCTGAATATCCTTGTTACGGAGTGCATATTACGGCTGTGGGTAACAAATACAATAAATCGGATGAACAATATATATGGGAGCTATAACTATATCTGAACCGATCTTCACCAAATTTGGCATACTACCTTCTAGACTAAATTCGGTCGTATGTGCCAAATTCCTTGTGGTGTAGGGTATAATGAAAAATTATACCCCAATTCTCTTCTAACTTCCTTCCACCACATTGAACCATGTTGGAATGATGCACGGTGTTACCATTGCATCCATACATTTAACGAGGAGGAACTGGAACACATATTGCACACCCACCCACACACATTGATATATTTTAATGTATGACATATATATACATAAACATATAAATGTATGTGTGTTATATGTTTGGAACAAGAGTCTAAGCTTAAATATGAACCCGCAATAGTATGCAATTCTTTTGTATGACAATATGTATAACTTTCCTCAGGTCCCACTGCTAATAGACATACAACCGCACACAGGATATGCAATGCGACTCTTCAGCCAACAGATAAAGATGTGTAAATGTTACAATGAGAGTAGCAACAACAAAATTACTGTTACCTACAATGAGCTGTTTCATATGAATTATCCAACGGCATTAGCAACAAAAAGGAAGAAAGAGAGAGAAGCAACAACAGTAATGAAACAACAAGAGCAACGAATTCCCTCAAAGTAGAATAAAAAACCATAACCCCTTAAAAGTGTTAAAGTAATTTATGCAAATTTTTTTTTGTTCAACACGACTACAGATTCTAACTTCAGCAATTCCAGCACCAAGCAAGACACATCATTGCCTTCTGATGCCAGTTACCTCTCTGGCCATTGTTCCAGGCAAATCATGATGGTTGAGGCCAGAAAAAAACATTAACAAAACAAATTCTAAGCTGCTTTTGTTCGTGTTCGGAGCTCACTCTGGAAGTAATATTTTTTTCTCTGGCTGCTGTCTGTCACATAATGATGTTGCAAATTAATTTGATGTTATGACATTTACACACACACCCACACACACATACATATATGTTCATTTTTATTTATTTTTAATTTGTCATTTTTGTTTTTCCTACATTTTCGTCAGACAGTGAGCAGATTTTTTTCGGGTGCTTGTTTTCCTGGGAATTTAGTTCGTCATCTGTGTCTCTCCAAAGAGAGACAGTAAAACGGGATTAAAACAAATGCGTTTAACACCCTAAACAAAGTTGGTTTCGAACATGTTCCACTGTATTATTGCGTTATAAATCTAAGTGGTTTCTTCTACAGGTTTCCTGTTAATTCATACTTACAGTGTGTACGGAATGTGTGAGTGTATGTGCGTAAGTGTGCATGTATTTGTGTGCGTATGTATGTGTGTACAAGTATTTCAATGAAAATGTTAATTTCAATTGTTAGGCCTCAGGGTTTATTTAAAAGGATGCTCAGACGTACTAACAGTTCCTGAGTCCATGAAACGAAGGGAAACCATAATGTCATATGAAACCATAATAAAGTGAAGGGCAGAAATGTGAAGAATGCATGTTTGTTTAAATTCAGTAGACATATTTCTGCTGCCTGGAATAATAGAAACCTCATGGCCAAATTTGTGTAATTGACATGCACAATTATGGAGGAGGTGGGGAATTTACTCACGTTCAATGTTCTAAAAACGTTAAATTTACTAAAACTATAAACATAACGGCCTAAATATGAAAATTCGAGTTAACCCACCCCTTATAAGGGATTATATTTAAATAAGGATCGATATTGAGAATATTTCGTAGGAGGGAGTTTTAAACAACGAAGACCCTGGTCAGTGTTTAAACATAAATACCTGATATATAGAGTTCTTTTAATCTCGTAGTTCAAATCGTAGTTTGATACACCAGTTCCTAAACGTATGAGTGATTTTATAAATTTCATATCACTCATACGCAGAATTTTCATACAATAGTTTGATTTCTTTATATTTGGCTGGAAAACCACGATTAACTATCGTGAGAGCATTTCCAGCATTTAAATGTGAACAAATCTTTTGTGTATCGTACCATCGCTCGTTACCGTGATATTGGTAGCGTAACCCGACGTCAAGGAAGTGAACAGAAGAAAACAGCAACATCAGCTGAAATGGTTCGAAAAGTAAAGAAGCGACTTGATCGAAACCCGTGTCGCAGTGGCCGAAAAATGACTCGTGAGCTGAACATATCGCAATATTCCATTCGGCAAATATTGAAAAATTAGCTCGGGGCATAGTCATTGAAATTCCAAAAAGTGCAATAACCTACGCCGCAACAGAAAGAAAATAGGATTAAAAGAGCTAAAGAGTTTCTTCGCTTGGCCGAAAGTGGTGAACTGCCGAATTTGGTTTTCTCCGATGAAAAAACATTCGTTGTCCAGCAGTTTGTTAACAAAAAAACCGTGATCGTGTTTACTTGCCAAAGAGGTCAGCTGAAAATGTCCAGAACTCAAGCGCCGGCCATGGTGATGGTGTGGGCCGCTCGTATTAATCGGTCGTGGCATCACAATAAATACCGAATATTGTCGCGAAAATATTCTGGAGGGAGGAGCCTTGGGCACGCAAACATTTTGGCCGCAGACCTTGGACATTCCAACAGAACTCAGCACCATCGCTCTCAGCACGCGCCACCCAAGAACGGTTACAAAATTAGGTTCCTCGCTTCATTTCCAGCGCACAATGGCTACCAAAATCTCTGGATACCAATCCGTTGGACTATTGTGTCTGGAGTATTTTGGAAAGCAAGGTAGGCACTAAAAAATACCAAAGTATCGATCACCTCAAGCAAGCGGTTCGCCGGGAATGGGCCAAAATACCGCAGAGAAACGTTCGGGCAGCGTATGATGGTTTCATTGGCCGTTTGAAGGCCATAATTCGTGCCAAAGGTGACCAATTCGAACAAATATAAACTTATTCTAAAATTTGATGCTATTTCCGACATTTTTTGTTTCATTCAATAAAATTTAAAAATTATGTCGTTTCACTTTTTGCAGTTTTTTTTTTATCTCACCCTGTATACGGGAGCTAAAGCTGAACCGATTTTCACCGAATTGGATATACATGCTCCTAAACTGAATTCGGTCGGATGTACCAAAATACAGGTCATTTGGACTGACATTACCTATTTTGTGCACAATTAACTCGAAATCGGTTGAAGATGTATATGGTAGCTATATCCAAATCTAAACCGATCTTAATAACAGTAGGCAGATGTATTTCCGAGCTCTATAAGATATCTGATACCAAAACTCATTGTTGTCGTATACATATTACGATTGTGAGGGACATAAACACCAAATCGAATGAAAACAAGTAAAAAAGCTGTAAGTTCGGCCGGGCCGAACTTTTAATACCCTCCACCATTTGGTACAAATTTGGCAATTCCCAAAAAAAAAAAAAAAAATAATAAAATCCGTTAAAAATTCTGTTAAAGTTTTAAAAATACCGAATGCCTATAAAACGACGTAGACCTGCATAGGCATTTATCATAAGTTATTACAATATTTTAATGCGAAACTTGAAGAAAAATCTGTTTATAATGTAGCTAAAATCAACAAAATACCGAATATGGGGGGTACCGTTATAGGGGGGATATACGAAGACGTGCACCTGCACAGACAATTATCTAGCATGGGCTGAAATATCCATTACAAACTTCACATGCGAAATTTGAAACAATTCCGGTAAATAATGTCGCTAAAATCATCAAAATACCGAATATCGGGAGGTACCGTTATATGGGGGCTATATGATAACTTGGACCTACATGGCCCATTTACGAACTTAACCTGCCTACTGGCAAAATATACATGTGTGCAAAATGTTAGCCTTCTATCTCAATTTGTTCGAAAGATAGCGTGATAACAACAGACAGACAGACGGACAGACAGACAGACGGACATGGCTAAATCGTCTTAGAATTTTACGCTGATCAAGAATATGTATACTTTGTTGGGTCTGACATGAGTATTTCCACCATAGTATGGTGGAGGGTATAAAAATATATATGGGAGCTATAGCTACATCTGAAACGATTTCCACCAAATTTAACGTTCTTGCTTCAGCTGAATTCGGTCGAATATGTCAAAATTCAGGTAATTTGGAATGATATTGGCTATTTGGTGCACAATTAACCCGAAAGCGGTTGAGGATATTTATGGGACCTATATCCAAATCTGAACCGATCCTGACAAAATTTAATACACTTATTTCAGTGCTATATCTCTACAGGACATTTGGAATTATATTGGCCATTTGGTGCACAATTAACCCGAAATCGGATGAAGATATACGGGAGCTATATCCAAAGATATCTGATCCGATTATTACCACTATGTGGTGTAGGGTATAAAAAATAAAGCATTGTTCTCAGCTGTAATTGAAAACTCCACTTTCAAATTAACAAAGAAATTCCTTCATAACAAATGCATGGAACTCTCACTTCAATGATATGTTTGCATTTAATCAATTCGAAGATTTTTGTAACCCTTCCCATAGTAACAACAACAACAAAAAATCAGGATGAGTTAATATTCATTTAACGCTAACCTAGGGAGATAACGTTATTTTCCAGCAAACAATTTTATCTGGAAATGACAACAAAGTTATTCTGAAAAAAATTAAATCCAACAACACACAATCCATTTTTTCGGAAAAGCATTGCCTGGGAAAAAACCCTTTAAATAACTGTTTGTTTGTTTGTTTTTAGATTGAAAAGGAATGCAGATAAAACATAAAATACAGATCTACGTAACTGATAGCGAAAGATATGCCCTAACAAACAATTACTGCTGCAGTATGGGCAGTTTTAAATAAATTAAAAATTAAATTATAAGATTCTCTTTTTATAGTTTTCTGGTTATATGATTTAATGAAAATGATAATAAAATAAAATGGAGATATTCCATTTTAGTAGACTATAGTTTTATTATAGCCAGACAAGGTTGCACACAACTCCATTTGCATTTTTTTTGCGACCCTGCAACCTTTTGTGTTCGAATAAATACATCCCCCACAATTTTAGCACCTAATTATATTCTATTTAAAATTTTTGTAATTAATTTTAATTTTTTTCTTTTTTTTTTTTGGTTTAATTAAAATATTCAGATGAGACAGCCCAGTACAAACCAAATAGCAGAGAAAGAGGTCACTACCAGTGGCCTCTAAATTGGCAATGATTCAATTTAAATGGCCAGCCAGCCAGCATTTTGTTTATGGCACTAAACCATAAACAAAATGCTGGCTGGCTGGCCTCTTGGCTTTTGGCCATGATATTCGCATTTGAATGTCAGCCACTTTTGTTTTTGGCCTAATTTATGTATGAATATGGCAGGTGCTTTTTTTTTGATTCGGACTATAACAGAGGGGTGTGGTGGCTGTCGGGATGGCTTAAGCTTTGTTGTGTATGATTTACATTTCAATTTTAAATTCCATAACAAAAAACATACGCTTTGTTGCTGGCCGTCCACACATAGCATACACACAAACACCCACATCAATACACGCTTGAAAGGAGTCTATGTGTTATTGCTGTTAATCCTCTACGGACAATAATAACAAGTTTGAAAACAACAGCCACGCAACAACAACTACAACAATAGCAGTTGCAAACAACAATGATGTCCATATTTTTACAGTCAATACAAACAAAAAATCCGCTTAATTTTATTGTTTCGCAAAGCCTTTATAAATAGAATTAATTTACGTACTAACACAAATACGCACATGGACATGCACACACACACACATACCAATGCATCTGCGTACATATGTAGGATTATAAACAAACACAAACATACGTTCATTACTCTTGAAACATATTGATAAATCATTTACATGCGTATATGCGTGATAATAGATTCGGAAATGATGCAGCAAATGAATGAGTATTTACACTGTGCGTAATTTGGATAAGTACTCGTTATTCAAGGGGGTATATTATACAGCTTGTACTGTTTAAGAGAGAACTTTGCACCGGCATTAATAGTGTTACTAGGATGTTGAAAATGTGTTGGTGTTATTATTCAACATTACCTCCTTATTTTCGGTATTTGGAGATCTCTGCAAAATTCAATCTAAATTTGCTGTAATCTGACATTTCTTATTCTCAGTGGGTATATGTACTACTAGCAAAAATATTTGTTATAGATCCACTTTTTGATATAGCCCCCACATAGCTGTAACTTTTTTCGTGTCCTGAAGGTTTGTGTCCCTGTTCCCAACCAAATAAACCTTAATTGTGTATTTCGGATTCTTTGTGAAAAACTAACTCCTGTTCAATGTATGTAAAGCCCACACATAAGTCAAGTTTTAACATGGCGAACGGTATAAAGTAGAGTTGGGCCAATCTTGTTTGATCGAATGAACTATTTCCTTACCTTGTTCCGTAGATTCCGGTCGTTGGTCTGAAAACTCTGCGTATGAGTTATATTAAATTTATGGAATCACTCATACGTTAGGGACTGGTGTAGAATTATGAACCAGATTTACACAACTATAGTATAGAATATCAGCTTAATCTCGTTTTGGGTCTGCAAAGATTTCGGTAGGAATTCAAAGGTATAATGCTTTATGATTTACTGATTCACTTTAAGTCCTTACAGTAAGAGATAACCAAGCTTAAATTGAAATTGAAGTCAATCGGTAGTCGGCTCTTTGGCGACCTGCAAGAGCCAATCTGGAAGGTTATAAATTTCAAGTGGAGGTGATAGTTTTAGCTTATCCCATCAAAATCCCAAAAGAGTTCCGAGTTACCAGGCCAAACTTTTTTAGGGCCTATTATATACAGCCTTTAGCATTTGTGTATGCCTCAAATATTTTGCTCTATACTTCGCAACATTTATGATAGAGCTTTTAAATTTGATACAGGCCTATGGATTACAGTAGAATTATTTCCACAAAATATGGGTCATGTCGGTGCACGTTTTGTGATAGCCCCATATAAGGTATATCACGATTTCAAGGATTTTTGACATTTTAGCTATATTTTTTCATACTAATTTTCTGCAACCTTGCAAAAAATGATCAATATCGGTTCCCATTTTGATAACCCTCATCCATCAAGTTATCCCTTGATTTCAGCTATTTCCACAGTCTTGGCTACATTTTTCAAATAATTTTGCCCTTATTTGGCATCTTGGCTTCCAAGAGGGTAGAAAAACTCTTCCCAGAAATTTTTCAAAGTTGATCTAGTTTCGAAGTGACGCCCATAAAAGGAGACCTCCTGATTTTACATATTTCATTGGTCTTGGACCACATTTTCCAATCGTTTTGGCTAAAATGTATATTTGGAGATATAGAAGTACCTAACAGAAAAATGTCAGCATGTGTTTATATTTTGGTATAGTCCCCATATTACAGTATCTCCAAGGTCCGCTTTCCCTCAAATATTATCTGAGGGTTGGGAACTCGTAAGTGGAGGTGATCGTGTTAGGTAATAACATTAGATCCCTTAAAGGGGAATTCTCGTGCCAATTATTCATTTTGGGGTATGGTACCTCGTATCGTATGGTAAAAATTCACAACCAACCTTTGATATTTCAGCTTCCAATATTTGCTACAGAAAAACTTTTTTTTGGAAAAATTAGGATCCAAAGAACCGCTAGACCATGAATCGCATTAAACAGCGAAGTTGAGGTTGAAGAGCCTTCTCAACAACAATTCTTCTGGTTTTTGAGTTGCAGATGCGACAAGACAGCTTATTGACGCAGCTAGTGATGTGATGTGAAATCAGTGCTTTCTCATCTTTAAAATTTGTATATATGGGTCCACTCATACCTCGTCGTCTGACGTAAGCTAAGCTGTTGTTTTCCCCCTTTCCAGTTGGTGTTAACCATATGTTTTATTGTTAGGTAAATCACGGTAGATATATTCGGGAGTAGATGCCCAGACCTACTAAGATGGCTATATTTTTTTCATACTAATTTTCTGCAACCTTGCAAAAAATTATCAATATCGGTTCCCATTTTGGTATAACCCTTATCCATCAAATTATCCCCTGATTTCAGCTATTTCCAGAGTCTTGGCTACATTTTTCAAATAATTTTGCCCTTATTTGGCATCTTGGCTTCCAAGAGGGTAGAAAAACTCTTCCCAGAAATTTTTCAAAGTTGATATAGTTTTGAAGTGACGCCCACAAAAAGGAGACCTCCTGATTGTACCTATTTCATGGGTCTTGGACCACATTTTCCAATCGTTTTGGATAAAATGTATATTTGGAGATATAGAAGTACCTAAAAGAAAAATGTCAACATATGTTTATATTTTGGTGTAGTCCCCATATAACGGTATCTCCAGGATCCGCTTTCCCCACCAATACTATCTGAGGGTTAAGAACTTGTTAGTGGAGGTAATCGTGTTAGGTAATAACTTTAGATCCCTTAAAGGGGAATTCTCGTGCCAATTTTTCATTTTATGGTACAGTCCCACATAACGACCTTTGATATTTCAGCTTCCAATATTTGCTACAGAAAAACTTTTTTTTGGAAAAATTAGGATCCAAAGAGCCGCTAGACCATGAATCGCATTAAACAGCGAAGTTGATGTTGAAGAGCCTTCTCAACAATAACTTTTGGGGTTTTTGAGCTTCAGATGCGACAAGACAGCTTTTTGATGCAGCCAGAGATGTGATGTGAAATCAGCGCCCAACATGCTTTCTCATCTTTAAAATTTGTATATATGGGTCCACTCATACCTCGTCGGGAGCAGATGCCCAGACCTACTAAGATTGAACTGGGATCGTTCGGATTTGGCAGGTCACCGAAAGTAAAGTTTGGGAGGCAAGTTCTAGGCCTTCGCAGATGGATCGGAACTCGTTCGGGTGCTCACTGCATGTAAACAAATTGCCAATGTTTTACGTATGATACGGTACAACGAGCTGAAGCTCCTATGGAACAACAAACTCCTGCCGAACAGCGAGACGGAGCTCATTCAAAGTCCTTGTGTAAATTAATTTCTTAAAGTGAGCCAGTTCGAAAAGCATTCCAAGCTTACGCTTCTAGTAGTCGGATGACAGAAAATGGTTCAGAAAATCACAAAATACTCTTTGGCAAGTCCCCTGCAGTAGCAAGCCTGCCTCATCCCTCTATATTTAGTAACTGTTGGTATCCGCCATTTCAAAATTGACAGCTACCGAAACATCGGGTAATTCAAAGTAACACATATTTTTGGGATACCCTGTATTAACAAATTCTTCGCTTCCTTAGACAACACCCTAACTATTCTACCTCTAAGATGCCTTAAAGTATCTCGAGACAAATTTATTTCTGACTCATATTGAAATATTTATTAGGTTTTATATGCCTCACATTTTTTAGGCAATAACAGGACAACTAGTGAACGAAACTAACTTCCACTTGACGCCAGTGTCCATAGGCCCTTAGCTCCACCCACATACAATTACATGCCAACAGGTAAAGCCGCTTAATAAATTAAAACATATTTTCCAATGGCATCAGCAACAACAACATAAAAATGTCAAGCCATATTACATACCACCATGGGTTGGTGGGTAGCCAACACCACCACCACCTTAACTGTATATGGACATGTACAGGAGCCTAAGTTACATAAGTATTTTCACATTCGAAATACATCATTTAACCTGTACTTGAAAAATGGTTTATTAACCCAATTTCTATTATAACATTGCCAATGGGCCAAAACATGGAAACCGTTGATTTCTAATACTGCATTGGGGTCTTTGAATTGGGACGAGAGAAAACATTTTTTAAATGAATTTTCCAAAACTTGCAAATCAATTGACTAAATTCAGAGGCAAATGCAATATCCAGAATTTTCCAATCATTTTTTTACAAATTTTTATGAAAATTGTAGGTTACACTTTTCTAATTCAATGGCCATACTTCTCTCTCATTTTAATAGTTGGAGGTATGCACAATACATATTTTTGCAGGTGTGTGTGTGTGCGTGTGTAATGACATGTCATTGTAGTGCATTTCTCTTGTCAATTTTTCACAACATATTGATATTTATGTTTATGCATCTTTGTGGCAGCTGATGTTGTCACTACCTTTGTGTGGGTGTCTGTCTGTCCGGCTGTCTGTCTGCATGTGAATGTCATAAAATTAAATTACAAAAATTGAACAATACAATCAATATCAACAACGACACCAACAACAACAACAAAATAAACAATAGAAAAGCGATATAATCAACACTAGCAAGGGAGCTTATAAGCTTCCTACTCACATTGTTGTTATAGTTGTAAATGGGAAAATAGGGATGGGAGTATAACATTTTTTTATTATTAGTTTATAGATTGATTGGGGGGAAGAGCTTGCATAAGTCTTTCCTTAAAAAATTTGATTTTTTAATACCCTCCATTCTATGATACCCTCCATAGTCCCCCTTCCATCAGCTTTGTCATTCCGTTTGTAACTCCTCGAAATATTCGTGATTGGCATTATAAAGTACACCGGGTGAGATGAAAAAACTGCAACCAACTTCAGACTGCTGTCATTTCGAAGACTCTCTTTCGACAGCTGTTAAAATTATTCCAGTGATAGCTCATTATATTGTTTACAAGCGTACAAAAGCATTTTGGTGAGAATTTTCCAGAAAAAAAAGTTATTCGTAATTCCATCAAGCGTGATAGTGTGATTTCTTTATATTTGGCTGGAAAGCCACAAGTGGCTATCGTTAGAGCACTCCAGCATTTAAATGTGAATAAATACCATCGCTCGTTACCGTGATATTGGTAGCGTAGCCCGACGTCAAGAAAGTGGACGGAAGAAAACAGCAACATCAGCAGAAATGGTTCGAAATGTAAAGAAGCGGCTTGATCGAAATCCGCGTCGCAGTGGCCGAAAAATGGCTCGTGAGCTGAACATACGCAATATTCCATTCGGCAAATATTGAAAAATGTGCTCGGGGTAAAGCCATTGAAATTGCAAAAAGTGGAAGAACTTGCACCGCAACAGAAAAATATATACTCAAAAGCGCTAAAGAGTTGTTTCGCTTGGCCGAAAGTGGTGAACTGCCGAATTTGGTTTTCTCCCTCTCCGATGAGAAAACATTCGTTGTCAAGCAGTTTGTAAACAAACAAATGATCGTGTTTACTTGCCAAAGATATCAGCTGAAAATGTGCACCTTCGGTTGACCTCCAGAACTCAAGCGGCCATGGTGATGGTGTGAGCCGCCATAACAGCCGATAGTCGCTCTCCTCTCGTATTAATCGGCCGTGACATCAGAATAAATGCCGAATATTATCGCGAAAATATTCTGCAGGGTGTATTAAAGCCTTGGGCACGCAAACATTTTGACCGCAGACCTTGGACATTCCAACAGAACTCAACACCATCGCACTCAGCACGCGCCACCCAAGAATGGTTACAAAATGAGGTTCCTTGCTTCATTTCCAGTGCACAATGGCCACCAAAATCTCCGGATTCCAATCCGTTGGACTATTGTGTCTGGAGTATTTTGGAAAGCAAGGTTGGCACTAAAAAATACCAAAGTGTCGATCACCTTAAGCAAGCGGTTCGCCGGGAATGGATCAAAATACCGCAGAGCAACATTCCTGTGACAGTTCCATTGGCCATTTGAAGGCCATAATTCGTGCCAAAGGTGATAAATTTGAACAAATCTAAACTTATTCTAAAATTTGATGCTATTTCCGACATTTTTTGCTTCCATTGAATAAAATTTAAAAAAATGTAAAAATTACAGCGTCTGGCTTTGTTGCAGTTTTTTCATCTCACCCATATATACATTTTGGATCAGCGTAAAATTCTAAGTTTATCCGTCTGTATAGCTGTACAGCTTTGTATAGCCCCCATATAAGAGTGCCTTCCGATATTTGGTATTTTGATGATTTTCGTATTTGAAGTTTGTAATGGGTACATCAGCCCATGCCAAAAAAATTTCGTATTCAGGTCCACGTCTTAGTATAACCCCCATATAACGGAGCCACCCGATATTCGGTATTTTGATGATTTTAGCGACATAATTCACTCGAATTGTTTCAAATTTCGTATTCGAAGTTTGTAATGGGTATTACAGCCTATGTATACAAATATCAAATGCAGTTCCACGTCTTCTTATAACGGTACCTCCCTTTATTCGGTATTTTGATGAATTTAACGATATTTCTCGCCGGAATCGTCTCAAATTTCCTATTTGAAGATCTTAATGGGTACTACTGCCTGTGCCAGAAAAATACTTATGTATGACCCCGGCTTCGTATAGCCCCCTACCATGGCATAAAGGTATTTTTCGTAATTTTTTTTCAAGATTTTCAAGTTCCTTTCAAATGGTGGAGGGTAGACCAAACTTAGCTGCATTTTTACTTGTTTGATAATATATTCAATTCCTCTGTGATGCAAACCTCTCTCTTTCCTCGAATTCACTATACCTCTACTCTTTCCAATCTGGTATCCCTATTTCATGCCATAGAAATTAAACTGGAAAATAATAATTTTAATTGATTTTGTGTCTTTGTCCATTGAACGCTTGCCGATGTCGAATGTCTCTTTGTGGACTTATCTGCCTTGTTTTCGGGTACATATTTAATAAATTGTACATTTTACTTTAACACAACACAGCAAATCATTCATTCGTTCGGCCAGTTGTTGTTATTGTTGTTTTTGCAAGCAACACCAGCTCATAAAGGACATCATTTCGATTACAACAAAACAATACCAGCCACAATAATGACATCACCAACACTAATAGGCAAATAGCATCTGGCAGCCTCCGTTTCGAATAAAGCCGGCATTCATTTGAATGTGGAGATAATCCGATCTGATCAGCCATTTAATAAAATTAATAATTGTAATGATGGTATTTCATTAATAATGCTTGGGCATTTGAGTTTTGTTTGGCAGATTATTGTTTGATACGACAGATACACAGACAGACATACACATGTATGCATTCTTAAATCCAACATTAAATGCAATAACTTAAATAGAAAATCTGGCTAAAGCGAATAGATCGTTTTACCTTCAATGCATGCCATCTTCTACTTTACGTCCCAAAATACATTTCAAACGCCTTTGTTATCGGGACATTTCCATTGTCTCTTGACTTGTCTTATCGACGACAATAGTGAGGACCCCAACTCTCTTGTGTCCAACATGTCGCAACTTGCAACTAAACACAAAGCATGACATGAAATAAACATAAAAACACAAATCGATTGGTTCGGACCCATATTGTCCTTCATAATGCCGAGCAGAAATAATGGGCCATACATCACTTATGAAGAAAACCTAAATTACATTTCTCGCAATGTGGGAAGCAACTACACATGTCCTGTGGAGCCGGATTTGCCTACATCGACTACAATTTCCTATAATTGGGGTATAAATATCCATTTTATGGCAGAGGTATGTTCATGGGTGGGATAGCATCGTGTTGGTTGGCGTGTAGTTTGGAATATGTCATAATATTTTTCAGCTCGACAACGATATAGATTATCTTAGATCAATAATGAAGCCTGCATCATCTGCGAGGAAACATAGAATAACTTTATGTATTCGATGGGAAACCTTCAGCTCTTTTACGGCTCATGGGAGACTTTCAACTCTTCTATGGCTCGTGGGAGACTTTCAATTCTTCAATAGCTCATAGAAGACTTTTAGCGCTTCTATAGTTCATAAAAGATTTTTAGCTCTTCTACGGCTCATAGATGAACTTCTGATTGCTCTTCTATAGCCCAAAGTGGACCTTCTGCCCCTCTATGGCCCATAGAGGACTATGTGCACCTCTATGGCTCATAGAGGACCGTCTGCTCCTCTATCATAGATGAACTTCTGATTGCACTTCTATGGCCCATGGCTCGTGGGAGACTTTCAATTCTTCAATAGCTCATAGAAGACTTTTAGCGCTTCTATAGTTCATAAAAGATTTTTAGCTCTTCTACGGCTCATAGATGAACTTCTGATTGCTCTTCTATAGCCCAAAGTGGACCTTCTGCCCCTCTATGGCCCATAGAGGACTATGTGCACCTCTATGGCTCATAGAGGACCGTCTGCTCCTCTATCATAGATGAACTTCTGATTGCACTTCTATGGCCCATAGAGGACCTTCTGCCCATCTATGGCCCATAGAGGACCTTCTGCCCATCTATGGCCCATAGAGGACCTTCTGCCCATCTATGGCTCATAGAGGACCTTCTGCCCATCTATGGCTAATAGAGGACCTTCTGCTCCTCTATGGCTCATAGAGGACCGTCTGCTCCTCTATGGCTCATAGAGGACCGTCTGCTCCTCTATGGCTCATAGAGGACCGTCTGCTCCTCTATGGCTCATAGAGGACCGTTTGCTCCTCTATGGCTCATAGAGGACCGTCTGCTCCTCTATGGCTCATAGAGGACTGTCTGCTCCTCTATGGCTCATAGAGGACTGTCTGCTCCTCTATGGCTCATAGAGGACTGTCTGCTCCTCTATGGCTCATAGTGGACCTTCTGCTCCTCTATGGCACACAGAGGACCTGGCTCATAGAGGACCGCCTGCTCCTCTATGGCTCATAGAGGACCGTCTGCTCCTCTATGGCTCATAGAGGACCTTTGGCTGCTCTATGGCTCATAGAGGACCTTCGGCACCTCTATGGCTAATAGAGGACTGTCTGCTCCTCTATGGCTCATAGAGGACTGTCTGCTCCTCTATGGCTCATAGAGGACTGTCTGCTCCTCTATGGCTCATAGTGGACCTTCTGCTCCTCTATGGCACACAGAGGACCTTCTGCTCCTCCATTGCACATAGAGGACCTTCTGCTCATTTATGGCACATAGAAGACCTTCTGCTCATCTATGGCACATAGAGGACCTTCTGCTCCTCTATGGCTCATAGAGGACCTTTGGCTGCTCTATGGCTCATAGAGGACCTTCGGCACCTCTATGGCTAATAGAGGACCTTTGGCTCCTCTATGGCTTATGGAGGACCTTTTGCTTTTCTATGGCTCATAGAAGACCTTCAGCTATGACTAGAGGACCTTCTGCTCCTCTATGGCTCATAACTCCTTCTCCCCTATGACTCATAGAGGACCTTCTGCTCCCCTATGACACATAAAGGAACTTCTGCTCCTCTATGACTAATAGAGGATCTTCTACTCCTCTAGGGCTTATAGAGTACCTTCAGCTGCTCCTTAGCGCATAGAGGACCTTCTGCTTCTTTATGGCTTATTGAAGACCTTCTGTTTTTCTATGGCTTGTAGAGGACCTTCTGCACTCCTATAGTTTATAGAAGACCTTCAGCTCTGATATGGCTTATAGAAGATCTGCATCTTTTCTATCGCTCCTACAAGACATTTGTCTCTTCTACGGAAGACATTCGGTTCTTTTAGGACTTATAGAAGACCTGCAGCTCCTTCGGCTCTTCTGTGGCTCATGCAAGACCTTTGGCTCTTTTATGGCTCATGGAATACCTTGGTTTTTCCTTGGCTCATAGATAACCTCAGGCTCGTCTTCTACTTTTCTATGGCTCATGGAAATCTTCTGACCTCTTCTGACCTCTTATGGTCTTCTATGGCCCATGGCAAACCTAAGAACTATTCAAGGGCCCCCTTTAAGACTTCTGAGCTCTTCTTCAGCTCTTATAATATCTTCCGGAGGTCTGAACTTGAAAATTCTTTGGAAGTCCTTCACCTATTGTGTCGAGGCATGGAGGAGTTTTGGGACTTCAGTTCTTTTAGATATACAAGAGCTTTTGTTCAACTGTGGAACTTGGATTGCCCTTGACTACACTATTAGACAAAAATCTCCTATGAGACATGAAGAGTCTCTTTCTCTTCACCTTCTTGTTGGGCAGTAGGATGTCTTCATCTTTTATCCAAGATACAAACCGTCTTCTTATTTGAGTAAAGTATCTCCTTGGCCGACCAATTCCAATTCATTTTCACAAAATTTCAAATTTGACATACAGGAAGAAATCTAAAGTTCTCCAAACATTTCTACCGAACGAAGGAAATTTAAGCTATGCCTGGTCATATCTCATCATCAGAGTTTTCAAAAAAATGTTTGTCATTTTGAAAATGTCTCAAATGTCCTTTGTTCGAAAGAGAAATCAAACGTGTTGTGTATGTGAAGCACATGGCCCGAATGTCCGTAAAATACAACAAAAGGCAGACAGTAAGAGGATATTTGTTGGAAGAAGTTAAAGTGCATCCTTGTGTGTGTGTGTGAGTGTGTCTGGTAGGGTTTAGAGATTTGAATGTTTCCTTTTGCTGTCTATATTTTCAAACACGAGTAGCCCCAATGCCAGCTCCAGATAGATGCTCACAATTATGCCATATTATGGCTCCTAAAGTTAAATGTACAACACTAAAGCTCCTTTTCCTCATCTTCAGTTGTTTCGTTCCATGTTGACCATTTTTGTTGTGGCTGCTGTTGCTCTTCAGCTACGTGCCTAACGTCCAACTCAGGGGCTAAGGCAATAATGACACCTGGTGAACAATGTCGGAAAACGCCAAGTTATGGCAAATTTTTTTCTTTAACCAACCAAAATTTAAAATGTTTTGAGGATTTTTGGTACGGAGCGCAAGAGGGTTGGGGGAGTGCTTTTCTGTTTTGCGGTTGTGGCTTGGGGTTTTGAGGGTTAACATTTTTTCCTTGCTGGCTTTGAAAACTATTTTATATATTTCATTTTTTGGATCTTTTTTTGGTATTGATGTATTACTATACGAATATCCTGAAGCCTGTACTTGCATGTGTGTGTGTGTGTGTGCGAGCCGGTGTTTGAGAGAGTGTAATAAATACAATATATTTTTGGCTAAATTGTGGTCAATGTTTATTTCCAAACTATTTTATTACGCGCTAAATGCTATTTGTAAATACATGGCGCTAAATTATATTTTTGCTGGCTAGCAATGTGTGTAGGTATGTATGTGTGTATTGGTGTGTTTTCATGGATTGTTGGCAAATCTGATGTGTTTTGTTTCGGGGTATTTTCAGTGCTGGTGGTGGACATCACCACCGTCCGCCACTAATGAAAGATGATTTATTTGCTCGCCGGTGATCATATTAAGCCGTTTATAGTTTATTTTTAATGGTGAAATATGGCTTTGAATTGCGGAAACCATTAAATGTTGTTGCCCATGTTGTTGTTGTCGTTGCATGAAACCAAAACAAACTGATTGACAAACATTTACGACGAAATATTTGGCTTTCAGTGTTGCAAATGTGTAAATTTATAGCCGTGCATTTATTTTATTTTAATTAACAACTTGCAGATTTGAATTTCTGGCTTTCGGGGAACATTTATAAATGTGGTATTATATTCATATGACCACAGGCGATAGATGTGGCATGTGTCGGTGTGGGTGCGGGCGCGGGTGTGTATAACGAGTGAGTCCGGTGGTTTATTATTATGTTTTCAATTTTATTTGTTTTACCACATCTGTACACAAAATTAAAACAACAAAATCCGGTGGGACGTAAACTGTTTTTAAAGAGGTAAAATTAAATTAAGTTTATTGTTATTAAAAAGAACACATACACACATAATTGTATACGTCCAGTATAATTAAACAAATATATTGTTAATATTATTATTTTATAGCCCCAATATTACAATAGTTCCAACTAAGCCAATTTTAAATATGCATAGAGGTAATTGGCATATGAAAACTTATAAAAATAATGTAAAGAAGGTCTTTTTTCGGTCTTCTAGCAAGATAGTTCTGACTTGGATCCCAGCCCCAAAGGATTCTGTCATAGTTGTATGTACTTCCAATAAACTCTAGAAGGAGTAAGTTGTGACTCTGCTGTTGGTTGCCAAAAGACACTAAATCGTAGACTTCGTACAGATTATAAATAATTTTCAGTTTTTTCAATATTGAAAAGGTGGAGAAAAAATCACAACTTCGTACAGATTATAAATAATTTTCAGTTGTTTCAATATTAAAAAGGTGGAGAAAAAATCACAACTTCCCCGAAAATATAAATGTTTGAAGCTTGATGAAAACTTTATCTTTTTTGTGGGAGAGTAACGAGGAGAAGTAGAAGTAAAGAATTATATTTGCTCTTTTATGGAAAGTAACAGACCTCCCGCTTTTCTATGGCTCATAGAAGACCTACAGCTCTTCTATGGCTCATAGAAGACCTACAGCTCTTCTATGGCTCATAGAAGACCTACAACTCTTCTATGGCTCATAGAAGACCTACAGCTCTTCTATGGCTCATAGAAGACCTACAGCTCTTCTATGGCTCATAGAAGACCTACAGCTCTTCTATGACTCATAGAAGACTTCAGCTCTTCTACGGCTGATAGAAGACCTCAGCTCTTCTATGACTCATAGAAGACCTCAGCTCTTCTATGACTCATAGAAGACCTCAGCTCTTCTATGGCTCATAGAAGACCTTCAGCTCTTCTATGGCTAATAGAAGACCTTCAGCTCTTCTATGGCGGATAGAAGACCTTCAGCTCTTCTATAGCTCATAGAAGACCTTCAGCTCTTCTATGGCTCATAGAAGACCTTCAGCTCTTCTATGGCTCATAAAAGACCCTCAGCTCTTCTATGGCTCATAGAAGACCTTCAGCTCTACTATACAACAATAGTTCCAACTAAGCCAATTTCTATGGCTTCTATGGCTCATAGAAGAGCTGAGGGTCAACTCCTCTACCTTTAGCAGCTCCTCTACCTTTAACTCTTCCATGGATCATAGAAGACCTCAGCTCTTCTATGGCTCATAGAAGATCTTCAGCTCTTCATAGAAGACCTTCTGCTCTTCTATGGCTCATAGAGGACCATATATTCTATGTTTTATGGAAAACCTTCTGTCCACATATGGCTTATAGAAGTCCTTCTGCACTTCTATGGTTCTTTTATGACTTGCAGAAGACCAAAGAATACTGTCATAGCTCTATGTACTTCCAACTAACTCCTTAAAGAGTTTCCGTCCGTCTGTTTGGCTAGCTGGTTGGTGCGCAGGGTAACGCTCGAAGGGAGTATCTGAATTGATCAAAACTTCGTATTATTCTTATCAATCGATTTTGGAGATGGGCAATATCAGTCCACTCCTTCTGGTACCTCCCCGATAACTGATCAAAATTTTAAATAGTTATGTCTCTCAGAAGTAGTTAAATAAGCATCTGACTCTCTTAAAATTTCACACATAATATAATATAACTATTTACTCCTTCTGATACCTCCTCCACACAGAAATCAAATAATAGGAATAATAATAAAGAAATATCTGAAGGTACATTTATATGGGGTCTAACGAAAACGTGGATCTATCTTTTGAAGCGTTTGGTCCTAGACATTGTGAGCCAATAATATGTAGTTGTACCAAAAATACATACACCTTTCCCACCTCCTTTTATTCTTAGCCAACGTTAATATGAATTCGCGACATAGTGCACCATGGAAAGGTCAAAACCTCGAAACACGTAATGTCACTTGATGTTACATAAAAAAATTATATATACTTAAATTTATATATTATACTGACAAAAACTGCACATAACTTCTAAATAAAAACGAAAATTTTTTGTTCCATACTCCCTTCAAACTCCCATTAAAGCTTCAAACATATTTCGTTTGAAAATTTAATGCACATTTCAATTACACGAAATTCTTATCGCACATTAATCCAGCAGGTATTAATTATTTTCAATTAAAATTCAGCCATCAAAACGCCCAAAAGTCATGCTTTCGTTTTTGGGGTACATTATTATTTTAAATACCATTTTTACTTACTTATGTTATATACATCAACTATGAATTATATTTTTTTTGTTTGAAAATGCATTAAAACATTTAAGTTATGAATTAAACTAATAGCTACTCAGGGTCATGTAATTTAAATGTATTTGAATATTAACGGTCACACAGGTCCCCTAGTAGAAAGAAGTATACTTAAAATACAACATTGGAACCCCTGGTGGCAAATGGCGGAACTACGAAAAACTGTCAGATTGGGATCAGCTGCTGTCATGAGAAAACAACAATCGTTGTCCAGCCAAAAAGGTATAAAAGGAGACGCATTTCACACAATCGGGATCAGTCTTCTGTTGATGGCTGGTAAGTCAAGAGTGATTGGGAGGAAGAAAAGGCGCGCAACCTTGGTTGAATTGAGTCTTAGTAAGCCAAACAATAAGCCTTGACTATTTGTGGTGACTGGACTGAACGCAGGGTCAAGTGAGGGTTGTAGCAATACTCCCTATTCTTCGGGCTGCGTTGACGGCGACTGAACGCAGGGTCAAGTGAGGGTTGTAGCAATACTCCCTATTCTTCGGGCTGCGTTGACGGCGACTGAACGCAGGGTCAAGTGAGGGTTGTAGCAATACTCCCTATTCTTCGGGCTGCGTTGACGGCGACTGAACGCAGGGTCAAGTGAGGGTTGTAGCAATACTCCCTATTCTTCGGGCTGCGTTGACGGCGACTGAACGCAGGGTCAAGTGAGGGTTGTAGCAATACTCCCTATTCTTCGGGCTGCGTTGACGGCGACTGAACGCAGGGTCAAGTGAGGGTTGTAGCAATACTCCCTATTCTTCGGGCTGCGTTGACGGCGACTGACGTACTCATCGGGCTGCTGCTGTGCCAAAGCTGCCGCCACCCGATTCGTCGTGCGCGTATTCATCAGGCCGCCGCTGTGCCAAGCTGCCGCCACTACTACTCGCCGCTGACGTATTCATCGGGCCGCCGCTGTGCCAAAGCCGCCGCCACCCTATTCGTCGCTCGCCTATTCATCGGGCCGCCGCTGTGCCAAGCTGCCGCCACTACTATTCGTCGCTCGCCTATTCATCGGGCCGCCGCTGTGCCAAAGCCGCCGCCACCCTATTCGTCGCTCGCCTATTCATCGGGCCGCCGCTGTGCCAAGCTGCCGCCACTACTATTCGTCGCTCGCCTATTCATCGGGCCGCCGCTGTGCCAAAGCCGCCGCCACCCTATTCGTCGCTCGCCTATTCATCGGGCCGCCGCTGTGCCAAGCTGCCGCCACTCTATTCGTCGCTCGCCTATTCATCGGGCCGCCGCTGTGCCAAAGCCGCCGCCACCCTATTCGTCGCTCGCCTATTCATCGGGCCGCCGCTGTGCCAAGCTGCCGCCACTCTATTCGTCGCTCGCCTATTCATCGGGCCGCCGCTGTGCCAAGCTGCCACCACTGCTACCCGTTTATTAACATTTCGACTGAACTTTGTGATTTAGTGTTCTTCGTAAAACGTTCTGAACGTGATTTTATTGTGTTTAGTGTAGTGTTTAGTGTTATTTAAGGAAATAAATTTATAACGTTTTAAGAAAATATTTTTGCTTCGCTCTCTCTCTCTCTTTATGTCCTAACAAATAAATTTTTGTGACGACTCTGGCCCCCGCTGAACCTACCCCAGCTTCAAAGTGAAAACACGTCGTCACAATGGCGCCCGAGCAGGGACTATAAAAGAGAGAAAGAATAAATAAATGAGTGAACAATAATTAGACAAATACAGATGAAAACCCAGTGAAAAAAAAAACAGTTAAAAAAAAAAAAACTGAAACAAGTAAAAATAATAAAAAAAAAAAAAAAAAAAAAAAAAAAAAAATGTCAAACGAAAAGACAATGTTGAAGGTCTCCTGGGCCTATATGCTAAAGCAAGAAGACTTGGTAACATATCTTACTGAATTCAATCTTGATCCAGTTGGAAAAGTGGACGATCTCCGAAAAAGATGGGCTAAATTTCTCCACAACGACCATGAAGCCGATGTATACAGACGGCTTATAGAGTTGCAGAACAAACATGAAAGTACCAGTCCGACCAAATCGCCGACATTGCGAGCCGTCACAAAACAACCCCTTATAACCGTAACACCGTGTGGAGCAGAAGCAATAGTATTATCCCCAATAAAAACAGAGTACGCCCTTCCCCACATTTCCGCGGAAAGGTCACATGGAGAGTCAAGCACAGGGGTAACAAACGATCAAAAAGTACAGAAGATGTCGCCAACAAACCCCGAATATGGATTTCAAAAAGATTCTCCGCCCAAGCCATCCAATAATTCGTCGTTACTCGTAATTCTCGACCAAATCCGAAAATGGAATATTACTTTTGAAAATGGAATGGACCCTATTGGATTCGTAGAACGTGTAGAAGAAATGGCTGAAATGTACATCGTGGAATTGAATCAAATAATTAAAGTAATGCCAGAGTTGTTACGAGGTAAAGCTTTAATCTGGCTAAGGAACAACAACCGACACTGGACTACCTGGAACGAATTTAAGAGTGATTTTCTGAAATTCTTTTTGCCACCGAGATACTTTGAGAAATTGGAGGATGAAATTAGGAGAAGGATACAGCGTAATAAGGAGCCGTTTAAGGAATATGTACTCTCTATACAGCATCTTATGCAGCACACCAATATGACCGAAGAACAAAAATTGGAACGAATTTTTAGAAACGCGCATTCGGATTATCAATGGTACATTCGCCGTAAAGACTTTACCACACTTTCGGAATTGATCTCCTTGGCAGACGAACTCGAAAGCATACCAAATAATTCGCGGTCAGAACAGCCTCGAAATCAACAAAACTATAATCGACGTGCGGACAACTCTAGAAATAACCTGTATTGCACCAATCAAGGTGACCAAGTGCTAAACGAAAGCTCATCCAATCCAGAAACGCAGCAGGATGAACCCCCGGCAAAGAAGAGTAACCAGAATATTACCTCATTGCAATGTGAAGAATATCGCCTTACTGCAACTGTCTTAATAGAGGGGAAAGCTATTAAAGCAACTGTCGACACGGGTGCCACTAGCTGTTTTATAAAAAGAGAATTTGCGGAAAAAATCAAGAAAAGGTTTACTTATTCACGGCATGAGGCAAATGTTATCCTCGCAGACGGCACCACGGTGAACATCACAAGATCAACAGTGTTACCTGTTACATTTGGAAACCAAAGCTCAGATGTTACATTTCTCATCATGCCGCAATTCAAGGAAAACATCATATTGGGATTGGAATTTCTAAAACAGTTCCACACGACCATTCACTGCGCCGGTATAAGTGTCAAATTAAGTAAGCCAACCACATCAACGGAGCATTGTACCGTGGCTATAGGAGAGGAAACCCCATCAAAAGAGGTAATAGATACAATGACAGCTACGAATAATGTATCCCCCAGACCTAAATTCTTAAACGATGAATTGAGTAAAACGCAATGTGAGATCGTTGAAAATTTTCTGGCACAGGAACTCCCTAAGTTCCAACAATTAAATGGCCTATCGTCAATAGCTGAACATAAGATTGTAATGACCGACGATCGACCCATTAAATTAAGATATGCTCCGCGAAATCCTGCAATGCAAGCCGTGATTAATGCCGAAGTGAGAAAGCTCGAAGAACGAGGATGTATAGAGCCGTCTACAAGCCCATACTGTTTCCCCATCACATTAGTCAGAAAGAAAAATGGGAATTGGAGAACTTGTATGGATTTTCGCCAATTGAATAAACGTTCTGTTCCAGATGCCTACCCTTTACCCCGCATCGACACAATACTGAATCGACTACGGGATGCCAAATACGTGAGTAGCCTGGACCTTAAAGACGGATATTGGCAAATACCTATGGCGAAGGAGAGCAGAAAATACACGGCCTTTGCGGTAGCTGGTAAAGGTCTATATCAGTGGAAAGTGATGCCTTTCGGTTTGCATTCAGCACCGGCAACCTTCCAACGGGCATTAGATAGTGTGATTGGGCCTGAAATGGACCCCCACGCTTTTGCATACCTTGACGATATCATCGTCATTGGAAAAACGTTTGAGGAACACTTGCGGAACTTGAGAGAAGTGTTCAGAAGATTGCGATCAGCTAACCTGAGAATAAACATTGAGAAATGCGAATTTTTCAGAAAAGAAACGAAGTATTTAGGCCATGTTGTGAGTAGCGAGGGAATAAAGACGGATCCAGATAAAGTTGCCGCAATAGTGGAAATGAAACCTCCAACATCGGTAAAGGAGGTACGAAGATTTCTTGGAGTAGCATCTTGGTACCGAAGATTTGTCCCACAGTTTGCAACAATTTCACAACCATTGACTAGTCTTCTTAAAAAGGGAAAACATTGGAAATGGGGTCCCGAACAACAAGAAGCATTCTCAGACCTAAAAGCAAAGTTAACTGAAGCCCCCGTTCTGGCTTGTCCGGATTTCACAAAGACGTTCATATTGCAAACTGATGCCAGCAACTATGGCCTTGGAGCAGTTCTAACACAGGAGTTAGATAACGTGGAACGTGTCATAGCCTACGCCAGCAGACATTTAAAACAGGCTGAAAAGAACTACTCAGCGACTGAAAAGGAATGTCTAGCCATACTGTGGGGCATCAGACACATGAGACCCTATTTAGAGGGTTACCAGTTTATAGTTATTACCGATCATTTGGCCCTAAAATGGTTAAATTCTATTGAAAGCCCTACAGGTCGACTCGCACGTTGGGCTCTCGAGCTACAGCAATATAATTTTTTGATCAGATACCGTAGAGGAAAACAGAACGTTGTGGCGGATGCGCTTTCGAGAACACCTTTGGAAACGTTAGACCTAGCCACAGTAAAATATGACACCAGTCCGTGCCCATGGCTAGAAAAGTTGAAGGAAACCATAACCAAGAATCCGAAGAAGTATCCAGACTATACAATCATTGAGGGAAATGTTTATCGACATTTTCCCAAGCAAATAAACGATGAAGATTGCACACCATGGAAGCTGTGTGTGCCCACCGGATCAAGGATTCAGGTCCTTAGAGAAAATCATGACAGTGTCACCGGAGGTCATTTGGGAGTGCGAAAGACTAGCAACAAGGTGGCGAACCGATATTTTTGGCCTGGTATGTTCCAGGACATCAAACGTTATGTCCAGCAGTGCGAATGTTGCCAAAAATATAAGGTCAGCCAACAGAAACCAGCAGGGGAAATGTTGATAAGAATCCCGGAGGAACCATGGGCCACTATTTGTGCGGACTTCGTAGGACCCCTACCGCGATCTAAGCACGGTAACTCAATGCTACTCGTTATTATGGATAGATTCTCAAAATGGACGGAGTTGGTTCCATTGCGGAAGGCTACGACAGAGGGATTAATAAAGGCATGCAGAGAAAGAATTATTTCTAGATATGGGGTTCCAAAAATATTGATAACCGATAACGGAACCCAATTCACTAGCAACCAATTCGAAAAATTCCTAGCAGAAATGGGTATAAAGCATCAACTTACGGCTCCTTACACCCCGCAAGAGAACCCTACTGAAAGGACAAATCGGACAGTGAAAACAATGATAGCACAAGTTTCGAAACAACATAATACATGGGACGATATGCTGCCCGAAATAATGTTAGCCATAAACACTAGTGCATCAGAATCCACTGGATATTCGCCGGCATACCTGACACAAGGAAGAGAACCGCGACTGCCCCAGGCATTATATGATCAGCTCACAACAGGAACTGGTGCTAGAATAGTCTTACCAGAAGACCGTGCCCAGGAGTTGAAAGAAATATTTAAGATAGTGCGTCGAAACTTGGCAAAAGCATCTCAAAACCAGCGGAGACAGTACAACCTTAGACGACGAGTTTGGAAACCAAAGATTGGGGAGCAAGTTCTAGTTCGTCTACATCCTCAGTCGAAGGCCGTCGAAAATTTCGCCGCCAAACTAGCGCCCAAATACGGAGGGCCGTTTGTCGTACAAAAATTCCAATCTCCAGTAATCGTTGTAGTCCGAGGAAAAGGCAACATCACCCGCGTCGCGCACTTAAGTGAAATTAAGCCTTTTTATGAAGAACAAAATTAAATTGTAGACATAGAAGTAGAATGTTGATTGTAGTTCCACTTACGTTTATGTGATGCCATTTCATTATAATTTCTTATTTTATTTTTAGACATTAAATTGACAATACCCAAACTAATCAGTGTCCTAATATAAGCCCATACTGCAAAGACCATCGCAATTCTCAAAATTTCAACATCACGATGGAGCAAGATAGCCCCAACACGAAAAAATTCAAACGGGCGAAGGAGAAATTTCGAGCTCATCTGGAACAAGTCGAGGCTCAAAGGCGAAGGACAATATTTTTAGACGAAGGTCCTAGTACCGCATAATAATATCAGCAGACGGGGTAGTGAAGGTATCTCTCCGAACTTCTGCAATTGGTCTCTAACATACCTTCCTATTCGACCGAGATATAGTCGAACCAAAGTGCCCATGTCGGAGAAATAAAAGGTTACATAACACCCTAGGGCTTCCTGGCTATTGAAACCCAATAGCAATAGAGAAAGCAAATCAAGGAATCAAAAATCAGAGGGAGGAAGAGATGCCATGTAACGCCCAAAAGTCATGCTTTCGTTTTTGGGGTACATTATTATTTTAAATACCATTTTTACTTACTTATGTTATATACATCAACTATGAATTATATTTTTTTTGTTTGAAAATGCATTAAAACATTTAAGTTATGAATTAAACTAATAGCTACTCAGGGTCATGTAATTTAAATGTATTTGAATATTAACGGTCACACAGGTCCCCTAGTAGAAAGAAGTATACTTAAAATACAACATTGGAACCCCTGGTGGCAAATGGCGGAACTACGAAAAACTGTCAGATTGGGATCAGCTGCTGTCATGAGAAAACAACAATCGTTGTCCAGCCAAAAAGGTATAAAAGGAGACGCATTTCACACAATCGGGATCAGTCTTCTGTTGATGGCTGGTAAGTCAAGAGTGATTGGGAGGAAGAAAAGGCGCGCAACCTTGGTTGAATTGAGTCTTAGTAAGCCAAACAATAAGCCTTGACTATTTGTGGTGACTGGACTGAACGCAGGGTCAAGTGAGGGTTGTAGCAATACTCCCTATTCTTCGGGCTGCGTTGACGGCGACTGAACGCAGGGTCAAGTGAGGGTTGTAGCAATACTCCCTATTCTTCGGGCTGCGTTGACGGCGACTGAACGCAGGGTCAAGTGAGGGTTGTAGCAATACTCCCTATTCTTCGGGCTGCGTTGACGGCGACTGAACGCAGGGTCAAGTGAGGGTTGTAGCAATACTCCCTATTCTTCGGGCTGCGTTGACGGCGACTGAACGCAGGGTCAAGTGAGGGTTGTAGCAATACTCCCTATTCTTCGGGCTGCGTTGACGGCGACTGAACGCAGGGTCAAGTGAGGGTTGTAGCAATACTCCCTATTCTTCGGGCTGCGTTGACGGCGACTGACGTACTCATCGGGCTGCTGCTGTGCCAAAGCTGCCGCCACCCGATTCGTCGTGCGCGTATTCATCAGGCCGCCGCTGTGCCAAGCTGCCGCCACTACTACTCGCCGCTGACGTATTCATCGGGCCGCCGCTGTGCCAAAGCCGCCGCCACCCTATTCGTCGCTCGCCTATTCATCGGGCCGCCGCTGTGCCAAGCTGCCGCCACTACTATTCGTCGCTCGCCTATTCATCGGGCCGCCGCTGTGCCAAAGCCGCCGCCACCCTATTCGTCGCTCGCCTATTCATCGGGCCGCCGCTGTGCCAAGCTGCCGCCACTACTATTCGTCGCTCGCCTATTCATCGGGCCGCCGCTGTGCCAAAGCCGCCGCCACCCTATTCGTCGCTCGCCTATTCATCGGGCCGCCGCTGTGCCAAGCTGCCGCCACTCTATTCGTCGCTCGCCTATTCATCGGGCCGCCGCTGTGCCAAAGCCGCCGCCACCCTATTCGTCGCTCGCCTATTCATCGGGCCGCCGCTGTGCCAAGCTGCCGCCACTCTATTCGTCGCTCGCCTATTCATCGGGCCGCCGCTGTGCCAAGCTGCCACCACTGCTACCCGTTTATTAACATTTCGACTGAACTTTGTGATTTAGTGTTCTTCGTAAAACGTTCTGAACGTGATTTTATTGTGTTTAGTGTAGTGTTTAGTGTTATTTAAGGAAATAAATTTATAACGTTTTAAGAAAATATTTTTGCTTCGCTCTCTCTCTCTCTTTATGTCCTAACAAATAAATTTTTGTGACGACTCTGGCCCCCGCTGAACCTACCCCAGCTTCAAAGTGAAAACACGTCGTCACAGTTCCATGCAAACATTTATCAAAAAGATTTGCAGCATTTTTCTTTGAAGCATTTTTTTTCTGAAAACTTGACAAAAAACCCTCTTCCATAGAGTGGACCATACAACACTGACACACAAACCCACATTTTAATATGCCATATTTTAAGTTATTTAAATGATAAACAAAACGAAAAACAGTTAACCATATTCAACCCTTTTACACACCTCGGATTTTTTTGGACTGCTGTAGAACCATTCGATTGGAAGGTACAAATAAATACATGGCTATCACAGTTTCAATCAGTTGCATCAGGTTCCACCCACCCAACCCGGACACGGACACACATATTGCCCATGTGTTCCAGAGTTGGTGTGTGGTTGTGTGTACCCATATCGCATATCTGCGATTTTTTAAATGATTATTTTAACTGTGATATATGTTTTATATTTGGTCATTTAAACATTTTACACAGCATGAATTACTGCAGATATTCGAATGGGTACGAATTCCAAAACTCTCAGAAAATTCAAGTAATTCCCCTTTTTATGTCAAACTTGCCACATTCCAATATTTTTATCAACACTCTGGATATAGAGCGAATATGGGAAGTAACAATCCACACCAACTAATACACAGTACTAGCTTCGTAAATCGTAATATTTGTTTCGCGTTTAAGTCAAATTCAAAAGTGGAAATATTGATTGAAAAGATACAATTTTATACAATAAATGCTTTGATCAAAATAAGAGCCCGATTTTCATACTCTCAGTCATATGGCTAAAGAGGGTATATATCATTTGACACGGCCACAACGTGTCTCATCGAAATAACGGTTTTAGGCCCAAGGTCTCTATGGACCAAATACATTTCACAACATTTGGAGTCGATTTACAGTCGCACGATAACTCTCGAAGGAACTATCCGATTTTTTTGTCGAACTTAGATCCCCCCACTAAAGGTCGAAATTTTCAAAAAATATATTTTCTGCACAGAAAGAGAAAGGATAATCCGATTTTTCACCAACTTTGCGAATCAAAATATTTCCATCGCTGCTGGGTCAGATGCGAAAATGGACAATCAAGTACCTCTCCCACAAAAGGTTAACATTTTGAATTATTCTAACTCGTATAAAATGTGATGTAAGAGTCCGATTGTCTACAAATTACATACATCAGAATATTTTTATAAACCCAAGGTCTGGTGTTAAGATGGACAATGTCAGTCCACTCCTTCTGGTACCTCCCCCACAAAGGGTCAACATTTTGAATATACATGGAGCTCATAAAACGCGAAAATAACATACGATTATATTCGGACTTGGTGCATCTCAATATTTCCATCAACCCAAGATCTTTTATAAAGATGGAAGAGATCGGCTCATTCCTTCTGGTACATCTCCTACATAGGCTTCAAGATTTTGAAACAAAACTCTCAAAGAAAGCGAAATAAGCATCCAACTTTCTTCAAATTTTACACATACGAACATTTTTGCTAACACAATATCTGTTATGAAGATGAAGATGCTCTTTTGAGTCTATTTTCTTCCTGGCCGAAAGTGGTGAACTGCCGAATTTGGTTTTCTCTGAAGAGAAAACATTCGTTGTCCAGCAGTTTGTACACAAACAAAATTATCGTCTTTACTTGCCAAAGAGGTCAGCTGAAAATGTGCACCTTCGGTTGGCCACCAGAACTCAAGCGCCGGCCATGGTGATGGTGTGGCCATGGTGATGGCTATAACATCCGATGGTCGCTCTCCACTCGTATTAAAGCCTTGGACATTCCAACAGGACTCAGCACCATCGCATTCAGCACGCGCCACCCAATAATGGTTACAAAATGAGGTTCCTCACTCCATTTCCAGCGCACAACGGCCACCAAAATCTCCGGGTGCCAATCCGTTCGACTATTGTGTCTGGAGTATTTTAAAAAGCAAGGTTGGCACTAAAAAGTACCAAAGTGTCGATTACCTCAAGTAAGCGCTTCGCTCGGAATGGGCCAAAATACGGCAGCGCAAAATTCGGGAAGCGTGTGATGTTTACATTAGTCGTTTAAAGGCCATAATTCGTGCCAAAATTGACCAATTCAAACAAATCTAAACTTATTCTAAACTTTAATGCTTTTCCCAACAATTATGGCGTTTGACTTTGTTGCAGTTTTTTATCTCACCTTCAAATGTTCGATTTCCTTTAATTTTGTCCATACCAATTTTTTTTATCTATATTAGACGAAGTACCTCACGCACATTTTAACATTTTGTAAAAATGAATATATCTCATATATAAAGAGGAGGAATTAGTCGATATAGTCTAAACCTGGCACGTCTCAATATTTTTATCATATTTATTTAGGTCCGATACGAAATGGACAATATTGGTCCATTCCTTCGGAAACTACTCCATAGAGGGTCAACAATTTAAAAAATCATAACAGAAGATAAAAAAATATATTTAAATAATCGAACATTGCCTGAGCGTATGCATCTGTCGGCTAACTCGACTGATAATTTTTATTTTTTTTAACAATTGTGTCCTTTATTATATCTATTACGAAAATGAGATTTTTGGTCCAATCCTTCCAGTACTTTTCCGAAAACAGTCAAAATCCTAAATTGCATATACACAGAGCAGAACAGCCAGTCATAATTTTTTAGATCCCAATATAAGCGAAACTAAGGTCAAATCATATGCCAAAAGAAAATTTTTTTCAGGTGAATGGATTATTTTAGATTCTTTTCAACAGAGGTTTTAATATCTATTCATATCTCCCGCCAAATATATACCCACCTGAATATACATTTTAGTTTTTTTGAAAACAATTCTCCTTTGGCAAACTAAAAAATTTGATACATCTATTAAAATTATAAAAAGTAGGCGAAAAAAAAATAAATAATTTAAAGAGTTTTTCACATCACCCGTTGTTTTTTTAAATTCGTTTTGTTTATTATTTATTTTTTGATGCGCCTCTCCAGCACCGAGCAGGCAGTCATGGCAGACAGTCCTGTTCGGCCTGTAAATGTTGCATTTGTGCACAATGTGATTTATATGTTGATCTAATTTATTTTATTTTTTATTCAATTTTTTTTTCTTTTTAGGTTCGGTTTCATTTGCATTGCCGTTTAAAATAATTGAGAATAAAATGAAAACACATTTGTCTTATTCAATGAATTTGCAGGCGTATCATGTCCAATTAATAACGCTGATGGATTTTTTTTTCATTATTTTTGAAATTTTTTTGATAGGTTTTAACATTGTTTTTAGTTCGTAGGGGAAAGCTAGCTATCATAAAATGAAAATGAAATGTGTCAAATCTAAAAGATAAACAGTTTACATTACTATGCGACAAATATTTAAACATTTAAATGGAGGAAAAATAATTAACACGTGTCTGTCGGATATGTTTTTTATAATTTGTTCAAATAATAATTTGGTTAAAGTTTTTATAGCTCAACTTATTTTGGAATTTTTTAAAAGGAATTAAAATTGCAGCTTCCGCAGGAAGAAATGTTTAAGGGGTTTTTCCGATAGATATATCCTTAGTGTATTACAATTTTTATATATTATATGTTTGCAAAATAAAATATTGAAATATATTTAAAATTTCAAAATTACGATTCTTTCAAAAACAGATATGAAATAAAAAATTTAAAATAATTAATTAAATAATAATAAGTTCTCGATTCTTTGCAAACAGTCCAATAAATATCCTAAAATTGTAGAAAATATTGAAATATGCGTGAGATACCAGATATAGTCGACCGAAGTATTTCATTTTCATGTTTCATCTAATATAGATAAGAGGTGATCGACTTGCTAGAGGTGATCGACACTTTGGTATTTTTTAGTGCCAACCTTGCTTTCCAAAATACTCCAGACACAATAGTCCAACGGATTGGTATCCGGAGATTTTGGTGGCCATTGTGCGCTGGAACTGATGCGAAGAAGGTTGAAAAGGTCTGCGGCCAAAATGTTTGCGTGACCAAGGCATTAATACACCATCCAAAATATATTTTCGCCATAATATTCGGCATTTATTCTGATGCCACGGTCGATTAATACGGGCGGAGAGCGACCATCGGCTGTTATGGTGGCCCAAACCATCTCCATGGCCGGCACTTGAGTTGTGGTGGCCAACCGAAGGTGCACATTTTCAGCTGACCTCTTTGGCAAGTAAACACGATCATTTTGTTTGTTTACAAACTGCTGGACAACGAATGTTTTCTCATCGGAGAAAACCAAATTCGGCAGTTCACCACATTCGGCCAAGCGAAGCAACTCTTTAGCTCTTTTGAATTTTTTTTTTCTTTTTTGTTGCCGTGTTCTTGTACTTTTTGGAATTTCAATGGCTTTAGCCCGAGCTCATTTTTCAATATTTGCCGAATGGAATATTGCGATATGTTCAGGTCACGAGTCATTTTTCGGTCACTGCAACTCGGGTTTCGATCAAGTCGCTTCTTTACTGGAATAATTTTAACAGCTGTCGGACGAGTGGCTTAGATATGGCAGCAGTCTGAAGTTGGTTGCAGATTTTTCATCTCACCCTGTATATGTGAAATTTGAAGAGAACCGGATGCTTATTTCGGATTTTATGCTCGTTTTGGTTTTGCAAAATTTGAACCCTTTGTGGGGGAGGTACCAGAAAAAAGTAGTCTGATCTCTACCATCTTTAATAATCAGATGTGCCAAGTCTAAATGGAGTCGTATGTTTATTTCGCGTTTTTTGATTAATGAATATTCAAAATTTCAACCTTTTGTGGGGGAGGTACCAGAAGGAGTGGACCTATATATTCAATCTTAACACCAGACCAGGGTAATTAAAATTATTGGGATGTGTGAAATTTGAAGACAATCGTACTCTGGCATAATATTTTTTAAGACTTGAAATTATTTAAAATGTTGACCCTCGTGGGGGAAGGTACTTGGTAGAGTGGGATGATATTGTCCATTTTCACACCTGATGCAAATAATTGGATATGCAAAGTTGGAGCAAAATCGGATTATCGTTTCTCTTTCTTTGCAGAAAATATATTTTTTGAAAAGGCCGTGCTTTTAAAAGGGTGTTACCCATCTCCAAACTCGATCTAAGTTTGACAAAAATATTACGATTCGAGAGTTATCGTGCGCACCAGCCAGACAGACAGACGGATGGACGGGCATTGTTAGATCGACTCCAAATGTCCTGAAACGGATTTGGTTCAAAGATACCTGGGGTCTAAAACCGTTATTTCGATGATTCTCGTTTTGGTCGTATCAATTCACATATGCCCTCTCTAGCCATATGCCTGTAAAAAAAGACATAGGTCCAAAAACGTTATTTCGATAAGGCAAATTTTGGTCGTATCAAATGATTTATGGCCCTTGTAGTGACAAGTCTGAGGGTAGGTGTTTGATATGCTTGTCCTATTTTAACAATTCTAACAACATACCACTCCCAATTTTTTCAAATATCCATCCATTTTTAAATTCTCTTTTATATTCACAAAAAAAAAAACCTAAAACCTCATTTGAATACATTTCGGCAAAGCCAAAGTACATTTGCACATCTTCTGTGTGAACGCCAAGACAAAAAAAGAGACAAATAAAACGAAACAAAACCAGTTTTTTTTTTCTATTTTTCATATTCAATGGAAAATGTATTACAAATTTGAGACAAATTGTAAAGAATTACTTTGTGAAAACTTAGTCAAACTATGTTTGCAACACACACACAGACACCCAATAGGATATCTGTGTGACGGTGTATGGGTGTGGGTGTGCTTGTGTTTCATATAATGGTGGCTGTAGCATAACAAGGATATGCGTATTACCTTACAATGTGATCATGTGTCTTGCTATCTATCCATCTATGAATGTATATATATATATAAATGTATGTGTGTGTTTGTGTTTATTTGAGTATCTTTCAAAGATGTCCATGAAATAACAACTTGGAAATTGTTAACAGTATCTGCATCACTATTGTTGCAGCCAACACCATCCTCCGCCCTCTGTAAAATCTTTATTATTATCATCAAAGTATTTCCAAAATAGAAAAAAAAAATAAACAGAACACCGGATGCTCTAGAAATACAAAAGACTTAGGAACCGAAGAAAAAAAGCCACAAAACAAAAGAAATAAAATGCTCGTCGAAGAAGAAGAAAAAAAGTCAACAGAAAAGAACACTATCGCAACGGAATGGCATTTTACTAAGGCATTTTAAGTATTTGTCAGTTTATTTTATTATTTGGTTTTTCTATTTCTATTTCTATTCTGTCTTTTGCTCATTTCTTCTCACACACAATATACAACTGCAATACAGACATCCAAACACACATTTATATAAATCTACATGCATGGGGACCTTTAGTTTTTCCCTTGATTCTGCTGTGGCTTAGGAAACAGGAAAAATATTGAATTTAATTAACTTTATGTGTCATGCAAATACAACATAAATAAAATAAAATAAAATATGCAGTCGCTTACCCGAGTTAAATAAAACCCACAATACCAGTTGGCAGTCGAACCAACATCCAAATATACATAACTACTGCCGAACATTACTGGCGTTGGCAATATCAAATGCTTGTTGGTCTATGACGTTTGTGGTAGTTGGTTGGTTGGTTGGGTGGGTGTGGATGCAAGTTTCCATTTTTTTGAAATTATTTTGTATTCAATTGAAAAATGCTATTGCTGTGTAATATATATATATATATATATATATATATATATATATATATATATACATATATATATATATATATATATATATATATATAAATATATATATATATATATATATATATATATATATATATATATTGAAAAAACAAAAACCTGCAACGAGAGTCGAGCAAAAGCTGTTGTAATAACTAAAATAGAATCACTTTCCGGTAAGTCATTGAATAAAATAAAAAGTATTAAAAATACAAAATACACTGCCGGATATTTGAAAAAAGAAACCCAGTGAGGACCCACCATGTAAAAACTTAAACTATCGTGAAATCAATTATCCTTAATTTGGGACAAGTTTCAGAGGCCAAAACTTGCAAAAACTTCTTTTACGGCCAAGACCTTTAAACTGCTTATAACCTTGCAGGGTATGGTCTATCATGAAACATATTATCTTGCATGTGTGAAACTAGTAAGGTACAATTGCACCTTACTATATACAAAATGGTATTAAATTTGGTATTTATGGAAGGGATAAAGCTAGAACTCTGAATTTTGAAATAAGGGTCACAGATGGATACGAGTAGAAGTACCAAAATTTTGAAAATTCGAACCATAACTGTACTTAAAGTACTAAAAAGCAATAACCATTTGGTATTATGTGAAGGAATAAAACTACAATTTTGACTTTTCGTATAAGAGTTATATCTGGGAAATACATTTGTTTAAAAAAATGTTATTTTGGAAGTGTAAGAACTGTACTAATTGGTACTAAATTTGGTACAATTCGGTCTTGGGTGAACGAATGGAGCTGGGAATTTTAAATATGGGTAATGGGGTCGCTGCTTGTACTGTTGTGTCCATATGTACTCCATTTCCTAAACGTATGAGTGATTTTGTAAACTTCATATCACTCATACGCAGAATTTTCATACAAATGAACAGAGTCACGGAAATAGTCCGTTCGGACTTGCTTGGCACAACTCTAGCTGCTTGCTAGTGGGTAGGATTCAAATAAAGAAGTTGTTTTTGAAATGCTGACTTGGATATAAAGTGTAGGAATAGAGCTGAGCTTATGAAGTTTGCAACAAGGGTCACTGCAGATTAGACAATGGCAGTTTTTGGAAATGCGTGCTATATAGTGTACGAAGAGTACTTAATTCGGTATGGAGCGTAGGAACTACATGGAATTATGAATTTTGGTATTAAGATTACTGTGAGCCTGTAGCTTTGAGATGAATTTGGAAATAGTACAGGATGCGATATAAAACTGCAACAAAGTCAAACGCAATAATTTGTACATTTTTTTAAAATTTTATTGAATGAAAGCAAAAAATGTCGGAAATAGCATCTAATTTTAGAATAAGTTTAGATTTTTTTATGGCCTCCAAACTACCTATGAAACCGTCGCATGTTGCCCGAATGTTGCTCTGCGGTATTTTGGCCCTTGTCCGGCGAAGAGCTTGCTTTGGTATTTTTTAGTGCCAACCTTGCTTTCCAAAATACTCCAGACACAATAGTCCAACGGATTGGTAGCCGGAGATTTTGTACCCATTCTGGAGTGGCGCCTGCTGAGTGCAATGGTGCTGAGTCCTATTAAAATGCCCAAGGTCTGCGGCCAAAATGTTTGCTGCCCCAAGGCTTTAATACAATCTCCAGAATATTTTCGAGATAATATTTGGCATTTATTCTGATGCCACGGTCGATTAATACGAGCGGAGAGTGGCCATCGGCTGTTATGGCGGCCCACCCATCACCATAGCCGGCGCTTGAGTAATGGTGACCAACCGAGGGTGCACATTTTCAGCTGACCTCTTTGGCAAGTAACACACAATTATTTTGCTTGTTTATAAACTGCTGGACAACGAATATGTTCTTATTAAAGAAAACCAAATTCGGCAGTTCACTTCGGCAAAGCGAAGCAACTCTTAAGCTCTTTTGAGTTTATTTCGGTCTTCTTTCTGTTACGGTGTGAGTTCTTACACTTTTTGGCATTTGGCTTTACTCCGAGCTAATTTTTCAATATTTGCCGAATGGAATATTGCGATATGTTCAGCTCACGAGTCATTTTTCGGTCACTGCGACGCGGGTCTCGATCAAGTCGCTTCTTTACTTTTCGAACCATTTCTGCTGATGTTCTCACCAAAATACTTTTGTATGTTCATAAACAATATAATGAGCTGTCACGGGAATAATTTTAACTACTGTCGCACGAGTGGCTTTGAAATGACAGCAGTGTGAATTTGGTTGCAGTTTTTTCATCTCACCCTGTATATCTGCGAATCCCACCCACAAAGGATCGAAATTCTCAGAAAAGTGAGGCTGATGTTTTGTTCTATAGAGAAAAAATCCTCGGAAAATTGAGGCTGATTTTCTCCTATTGAGAAAAATCCTTAGAAAACTAAGGCTGATTTTTTCTCTAGGCAAAAAATTGTCAGAGAGACTGATTTTTTTATAGAAATATCTGTTGTGAAGATTATATATATCTGCGAATCCCTTCTGGTACCTCACCCACAAAGGGTCACAATTTTCAATATTTTTGTCTGTCATAACTTACGAAACAAGTCAGTGATTCTTTATAACTTACCATATCTAAATATTTCTCGCAACCAGAAACTTAGGATGAATATGGATTTCGCATAAAATTGGATATAAATGTTCGATTTTCTTATAATTTTGCTCATACCAATTTTTTTATCTGTATTAAATGAAGTATGAAAATGGAGAAGTTCTGTCGACTATAAGTGGAACCTTACGCCTATTTAAAATAAAATACTAACATACCTCATATAAAGAGGAGGAAGTGGTCGATATAGGCCAAACCTGGCATGTCGCAATAATTTTATCATTTTTATTTAGGTCTGGTACGAAGTGGTCAATATTGGCCCATTCCTTCGGAACCTGTGCCAAAATATATTTAAATAATCGGCCATTGGCTGAGGGTATACATTTGTCGGCAAACCGACTGATACTTTTTAACTTGTTAAAAGGTAACATCGTTTAAACTCAATAAACGCACGGCAATTGGCCAAACTATTTATTAAAACTGTCGTGTTGTATTTTCATCTTGAATTTCTCCACTCGTATTGGATGTTGGAGGAGCTTCACCGACATTGTTCACCAAGTCTGTATAGGGCGGACTTAACAGTTATCGTGAAAGTTTTGTTACCATATTCCTATTTGAATTTCTACTGCTGCTCCTACTTAAATATCTCACAGTGTAATTGAAACTGTAATAAAAACTACAAGCAACAATTGTTTATGTTACACGTTATTGTTTTACTTTGTGGCACAAATCCATTCTAAAAAATGTTTTTATTTTGTAACACATATATATTTTTATATAGACAATAAGTTGTTCCCTGCATCCGCACACACACACTCACATATAAAATGACACACTTCAGATACAATAACAGAATTACTTTGTTACTCTCCAGGTCTTTTTTTGGTGATGGATGCAATTCTTAGTTAAAAGAGAATTATCATATGTATTTGAAATTTATTTGAATGCGATTATATATTCAAGGATACACGTAGATGTGTGTGTGTGTATTGAGTTTGTGCAAATCCTTATGTATATTTTATAAACTTTAATTAATACCTGTATTTGCATTATATTGCCATTAGAAAAATATATATCTGCTTTTCTATTCTCCATTCATGGAAATCAAAGAGGGAAAAATATTTAAGTTTTATTGTATCTAAGGAAGTAATGTATCTTTATTCTGTGGATATATTGTTTAAAACAAAAAGATTATTATATTCTATGTCTTAATTGTCCGTTTATAAAATATTCTAGGTTAAGCGTTACATTTAAGCTGAACATTTATTTTATTTGTTATAAATGTTAAAAAGTGTCGTCCCTATGCTATTTGTACAAAATACAGATTTTGTAAGAATTCTTTGTCCAAGGGTTCTATAAAAAAATCCTGGGTTTTTATTGTTCAGAAATTTTATATTAAATTTAATTAAAGGAAAAAAAAAACAATTTACCCTATTTCATTTGTTTTAAATTCCTTGTCTTCTTCACTTTTGACTGCAGGAAAATTATTTTCTAAAAGTCCACACTTTATTCGACCAAGATTAAATTAATGAACATGAATCATGAAATTCTGTTACAGCTTTAAATGCCAACAACAACAACAACAACTACTGTGCACACAAACATATGTAGAAATTGTGGTGTTTTGCCAAAAAAAAAAAAAACAAAAACGAAAACAGAGAGAGACGACAAGGACTTATGTTCGTGGGGACAAACACACAAACAGATTTTAGCATTGTGTATATGTGTGTGACTTTTTGATACGTAGAGAGACCTCAACACATATTTCGCGCTTATCTCTTATATACACACACTCGCACAATCATAGATACACAAACAAATGTGCAACAAAACATTACATTCTACCCAGGATAGGAGAAAGGAGTAGAATAACAACGCACCAACAAATTGAGACAAAATCGCATATAGAAACAAATTAAACATAGACCCCCGTCACAAACACATACACTCACTCACACACACCCAGGGCACATACAAATGCAAGTGTATTTAACAAATAATTGTTCAGTGGCGGAATTCGAAAATTCAATGTCTTGTAATATGGCATTTCCGATACTAGGAAGTACTCTAAAATAAAATACCCCTAGATCCATACCACACGATTTTGGGAATGTTATCCTTTTTTCCGGCCATTATGGCTGAAATGTTGTCCTTCGATTTCTCAGTAGACATTACATCTCTAGAATTTACTGTAATTTGGATCACTGCAAATCAAGGGTCTTTTAAAGGCTTTCCACAGGTCTTCTGTAGTCCTTCTATGACAGTTTCAGCAAATAAAATACCTCTTGTCAACCTTCAAACCTTCCTCAGGCTTTCTTAAGAAAAGGAGCCCCTTGATCTTTTGATATCATGCTATCAAAGGGTATATCTTCTTTATAAAGACCTTAAAGGATTTTCAAGGAACTATTTTGGTTTAGTAAAAACTCACCGATTTTTTTAAATATTCTCTAAAGGTATATATTTTTCCCTGATTTCGGGAAATTATATTATCTGCTCTGAGATACGTCCAAAACCTGCTATACGAACGATAGTTTTGAAACAGACAGCCTTTGGCCAATTCTTGAGTTTTCCATCCCTGAGACTTATCCACAACTGGCTACCCCATTTTTATACCCTCAACCATATGGCTAGAGAGGGTATATTCATTTGATACGGCCAAAACGTGCCTCATGGAAATAACAGTTTTAGACCTAGGTCACTTTGGACCAAATCCGTTTCTGGACATTTGGAGTCGATCTAGCAATGTCCGTCCGTCCGTCCGCATGGCTGGCTGGTGCACACGATAACTTTCGCACGGTTTGATCCAAACTTGGTACATCGTAATGTTATTGTCAAACTTAGATCGAGTTCGGAGATGAACAATATCGATCCACTGCTTCTGATACCTCCCCCACAAAATATCAAGATTTTCAAAGAAAATAATTTACTGAACAGAAAGAGATAGGATAATCCGATTTGTTTTCAAATTTCCAAATTCGAATACTTGCATCAGTGCTAGGTATAGTCATCAAAATATGGGGCTACTACATGAAGTACCTCCCCCAATATTTCCATTAACCCAAGGTCTGGTGTGAAGATGGAATGTATCGGCCCACTCTTTCTGGTACGTACCACACAAAGGGTTAAAATTTTGAATATTCATGAAGCTCATGAAAAGCGAAATTAACTTCCAATTCCATTCAGACTTGATACATCTCAATATTTCCATTTACACAAGATCTGTTATCGGACCATTCCTTCTGGTACTTCCCCCACAAAGGGTCAAAGTTTTGAAAAAGCAAAACGATAATAAAAATCTAAATAAGCATCCGGTTCTCTTTATTAACCTAAGTCTGATATGAAGATGGGATATATCGGTCCACTCTTTCTGGTTTTTATTATACATGGAGCTCATAAAAACCCGAAATTAACATTCGATTCCATTCAGACTTGGTACATCTCAACATTTCCATTATTTCAAAATCAAAACTTTAGCCAATCAGAAAGAAGCTGGTAATCATTTTACTAAAAGAAAGTTGTACAAATGGTAAACGTTCTATATATGTGGGTCCTCAGGTTGACCCTAGCTGAGACTAAGCTTACCTCAGAGGAATCACTCCCCCAATCCATGTTCCGGGAAGATTTCATTCTCGACATATGATTTAATAAAAATTATTCTAACACAAATATTTTTACCTAGCCCCCTATGGTCCAACCCTGTCACATTGATATGCAAATGTGTATAGAATTGATTATAAATACAACCAAAAACCAAGTGGACCAGTTAAAAGTGTACGAAAATAACAACAACAGCAAAAACAAAAACAACACCACCAACAGTGGCGAATTTGCTAAATAAACCGCAAATAAAGCTTTACCACCACTATCAACCAACCGGCAACTACAATAACAACAATAAGTCACCAACAGACTGGCATTGTAAACAACACACATATGCACTCACACACACACACAAAAGTCGCATGCAAGCATGTTGACGTGGTTACAAATGCCACAAACACAGACACACCGACCGACAGACAGACAGACACCTTCCAATAGCCAAACTAAGATATCCTGGCAAACAAATGCCAGCAAACACTTGAAATTATTCGCCAAAGGAAGCGGCGACGAACACTGAACCGACTTGTACCCCCACATCCAGTCTTCCCCTCATTCTTTCATACATTCGTACGCAAATCACATCTTATGCATATTAAACAGTTAACTAACGGTTTTTGGTTATTGCCTGTTGGCAGTTGAAAACTTTGCTATGTTTTTGTAGTCATTTGTTTGTGGTGTTGGCTGGCTGAGGTTGGGGCGGGTGGGGGTACAGCAGATATCAACAGAGACGAGTAGACGTAATACATTTATGGTTTAACGAGTGGTTTGTTCAAATGCCGATAACTTTTGTGGTAAAAACTATTGTCAAATGAACGTGAGCAAAACTTCACCTACACACCAACACTCATATATTCCATCAATGAAACAAAACCGAAAACAACAGCAGCAGCCGAAGCTGCCTCCAACAAAATTTCCAGATAAAGTTCTGCTCGTCACAGAATTTTATATGGTTTATAACCGTAAGTATGACACCAAATGAAGTTGTTAAAATGGTCGCTTTCCTTTGAGGAGAACATTTCCATACAGCCAAACGTTTGTATGCCTGTGAGGGAGTGTGTGTGCCTACGTGTGTGGAAAGATTTTTAGCATATTCCAAAGATACATGACAAATCACCAGATTTGACATATGCTCCTGTTTTTCCACAGCTAGCACAAATTGTTTTGGTTTTATGCCTGCCTTTCCGATAGTTTTGATTAATTGGACACCATTGGACAAAAATACGGAATACGAAGAAAGGTTGGTGATATTTTTATAGCACGTTTTCATGTCAACGAATTTCGTTTTATTACTGCAACTAGAGGACACAATATGGTGATGAGGCCCCTCCTTTCCACTGTCTAATTGATTTAAGGAAATAATTGATGAAAGAATTCAATTTTCCCGGTCGAAATATCATTTGGCACATCACAGATGTCTAAAATAGTTATGGTATTAAAGTAACCAAAACAAAATAGATCAAACTAACGATTGGAAGACAAACCCCTCAAGGCTATATGGTCAAGGCTATATAGAACCTTAATAAAGTTTGGTTTAGGAACCCGGAAATCCTTTGGGGCTTTGATATACAAACTGAGTCCAGAACCCAGACAGGCTATGGAACAGAGAAATTCGTAAAAAAAATTGTCGAAAATCATATACAGGGTGAAATGAAAAAACTGCAAGCAACATCAGACTGCTGTCATTTCTAAACCACTGCTCCGACAGCTGCTAAAATTACTCCAGTGATAGCTCATTATATTGTTTACAAGCGTACAAAAGCATTTTGGTGAGAATTTTCTACGAATAACTTTCGTGATGGAATCAAGCGTGATAGTGTGATTTCGTTATATTTGGCTGGAAAACCACAAGTGGCTATCGTTAGAGCACTCCAGCATTTAAGAGTGAATAAATTGTTTGTGTCTCGTTACCGTGATACTGGTAGCGTAGCCGAAAAATGCGTGGTCGAAAAATGACTCGTGAGTTGAACATCTCGCAAAATTCGGCAAATATTGAAAAATGAGCTCGGGGTAAAGCCTTTGAAATTCCAAAAAGTGCAAGAACTTACACCGCAACAGAAAGAAAATAGACTCAAAAGAGCTAAAGAGTTGCTTCACTTGGCCAAACGTGGTGAACTGCCGAATTTGGTTTTCTCCGATGAGAAAACATTCGCAGTTTGTAAACAAACAAAATGATCGTGTTTACTTGCCAAAGAGATCAGCTGAAAATGTGCACCTTCGGTTGGCCGCCAGAACTCAAGCACAGGCCATGGTGATGGTGTGGGCCGCCATATCGACCGTGGCATCAGAATAAATGCCGAATATTATGGCGAAAATATTCTGGAGGGTGTATTAAAGCCTTGGGCACGCAAACAGTTTGGCCGCAGACCTTGGACATTGGACTCAGCCCCATCGCACTCAGCACGCGCGACCCAAAAATGGTTACAAAATGAGGTTCCTCGCTTCATTTTCACCGAAATCTCCGGATACCAATCCGTTGGACTATTGTGTCTGGAGTATTTTGGAAAGCAAGGTTGGCACTAAAAAATACCAAAGTGTCGATCACCTCAAGCTTCGCCGGAAATTGGCCAAAATACCGCAGGGCAACATTCGGGCAGAGTGTGACGGTTTCATTGGCCGTTTCAATGCCATAATTCGTGCCAAAGTTGGCCAATTCGAACGAATCTAAACTTATTCTAAAAGTAAATACTATTTCCGACATTGTTTGCTTTCATACAATCATATTTAAAAAAAATTTAAAAATTATGGCGTTTGACTTTGTGCAGTTTTTTATCTCACCCTGTATTAATCCTATCACAACGATATAAAGTTGAATTTTTCAACCAACTAAACTTTTCCACAACTTTCCATTAAAAGCGTACGATTTTTTTCTCATGTAGTCTTCTTCATTGACTTTGTATTGGTATGTCTGTGACATTGAATGTTTTTCACAGCATGATGAAGCAGCAAATGCATAAATAACTCACCAAGCCAGTGTCGTATGTCAGGTATAACAGGATGTTACTCATGTTTGTTGGTAGGCCTGTCCATGCACAAGTCTTATTGTTTTGGTCAATTCCTTTCAACATACGAATAATGCCAGACCACACAGACCATGGGGTGTTTAGAAGGCACACGACACATATTCACACTCGAACACACATTCATACTTGTCAATGGGGGGGGGGGGAGTGCGAAGGGAGAGAGTCATAGCTCATTCATTTATGGGCGATTGTGAAAAATTGTGCCAACAATACATAACACACATACATATGTATGTGTGTTACACGCCATAGCTTCTTAGCATGCGGTATAGAATGTACGTTCCTGTTTAGGTACCCCATGTATGCACGTATGTGTGTATGCAAATTAAACAGGAAATGAATATTTAAGTGTAATTTCCGTTTTATTTATATGAAACAGAAACACAAACACACACATTCACACTCACACATAAAACAAGAAATTGAAATAGACATTCAAAAGCTAAATATGACACATGAATGGTTGGAGAAGTCTCCGGCTCTGCATGCCATGGATGACACGACACGAAGTTATACACTGGCGATTTCAAAAAAAAATACCATGTCCTGTATACGCCTCATTTTATAAATGGCCAGATAATTGTTATTAAGTACTTTGGCTAACAAGCCGCACGGACTTTGTTGCAAGTTCAAAGAAATAAAAAAAACGTTTGAATTGAAATTGATTGTAAGCGAGCTTTATTTGATAAAAGTTCTTTATGACTCGAAGGGGAGCGGTTGGCAATTTCCATTTGAAGAATGTTAGAAGCAAATAGAATAAATGACTAAGGTTGTTGGCAATTAAAAACAAATTGTATGTGTTGTGAGAGAAAATGTTGTAATTTGAAATGTTTTGCACTTCTTTTTAATTGCTTTGAAAATATTCAGTTGATTTTGTCGGAAGGTGAGAATATATTAGGCCTATCTTCGAATTTGATCATAATTTAGTACTAATACCACAAATATCAATTTTTAGACATATTTGTAAGAAAATATGGCAAAAATCATCAAAACATCGAATATCGGGAGGTACCGATATATGGGGCTATACAAGAACGTGAACCTATACATACAATGTTTCGCCAAGGGAGCCAGAACCCATTAGGACACACAAATACTAATTTTTAGACAAATCCGCTAAGAAATGTGACAATAACCATCAAAATACCGAATATCGGGAGGTACCATTATTTGGGGGCTATACCAAATCGTGGACTTATCTTGCAATGTTTCGCCACCGTAGCTAGAACCCATTATGACTAGCAAATACCAATTTTTAGACAAATACGTGAAAAAAATGTGGCAAAAATCATCAAAATACCAAAAATCGGGAGGGGCTATAACAAAGCGTGGACCGATATATCTCATTTTCAATACCAACCATCCTAGACACAATACAAATTGTTCTGTTAATTTTAACCCACTACGTCAAATAATGTGGGCTGTATCGTAATTTCAACAGACAGACATACGGACATCGTTAAATCGAATTTTATGCTGATTATGAATGTATATACTTTATGGAGTCTACGACGAATATTTAGGGATGTTATAAACGGAATGACTAAGTTGGAGGATATATTAACTTTGTCATTCCGTTTTTTCCAAGGTGGAGGGTATAAAAAGAGGGTGGAACTGGTTCATCACTGGTTTCCCTCTTTCAGAAACTGAATTTGTATTCCTTCAGCTTTATGTCGACAGAGGACGAAAATGTGTCTTGGGACGATCCCATTCATCCGTTTCATGATATATGTAGTCCATCCAACCAAATACATCCGTCTATCTTGGTGACGAGCTGGTGTATTTATCTTATATCATAATATTTATAATAGACGGTCATATGCTGAAGGCAAATAATTGTTGGCAAAACGATAGGTGCTATCTAACTTGTTTTTCGTTAGAGTATGCACAGTAGGAGATGATTCCTACCATATCATATTTATACCATATCATATTTATACAAAATTAGCGGATGAAAGAATAGGTATTATGAATAAAAAGAAAGTAAATAAACTTATCGGATTGATAATTTTCCAAACTTTAAATATTTGGCAATATAGGTACATGAAGCTCCCAACATTTCTGGTTTGTAAAAAGCAAACTTTTCATATCAGTACATTTTTTGGTTCATTATTGCCCACTTCCGTTTCCGACAACACCATAAATTGTGAAAGAATTTCAACAATTACAACAAAGATTGTACGCACAAATAACACGGAACATTGTTAAAAAAAAATAAAGTTTAACCGTGTGACGCTCTCGCATAAGTGAGTGTTAATTGCTTAAATTACCCACAAGCTCACCCAGGACCCTGTTATACACTTGCTGTTATATCCACACGCATACATGTGTTTTCGATGTAATGCATAGATGCCCAGTAGTGGCTGATTTCAGCAATTTCAACTCACACGTATTCTTACGCTCTTTTGTTTGATCGCCAATCAACCAATAGGAAAGCAGAAATATGAGTGGGAGAGACAAGCTACACAGGCAGAAATTCTGTGTAATATTTACATTTAATCGTAATCGAGACTGCTGTTAGTGAACACATAAACTGAAAATTATTGCGATATGTCAATGATGTCATTTCAAAAGCATTTTATGCTATAAAATGCTTTTGATGATATGCAATGTGTTATATGTTATAAGACATTTAAAAAAATAAGAAATATAATAAAAAAACATTTTGAAACTGTTCATAAAGACATGAATTGTTTGCAGGGGGAAGAAAAAGAAAAACGATTTAAAATGTATAAGAAACTTTTTATAAAAAAGTTGAAGGAATGGGTAAATCAATATAGAGATAATGATGAAGATATGGTGGAGGAGAATTTAAAAATGGGTTTATCTAACTTAATAAGTTTATATATTATAAAAAAGGGAAGGCCATTTTCAGATGGGCCGTTTGTCAAAAATATGTTGTGTCAAGTTTTTGAAAAACTTAATTTTAACACTAATTTTATTAAAAAATTACCTTTGTCCCGCAATAGTATAACCCGGCGATCCCTGTACATTCATTAATTTTACATTTCCCAGAAAAAGCAAAAAATTACGACACCCGCCACACATGTGCTTTCGTCGCTATCTCGTTGACGACTAAATAAAATGAATAGAAAAATATTTTCTTCCAGTGTTATTTCGTCGCTCTCACCAATACTATTACATTGGGCATCTATGATGTAATGCTATTCTTCACTTTTATACTCTTCACACACACAGACGCGCGCACACTCATAGGCGGATATGGGGTTAAATGCCCCAAGCTACGACAGCGAGTTATTAAATGCAAGTATGAGAGACCATGGAACAGGAATACCTACACCAAAGGTACAATGTAATTATATACTCAGCAATGAGAATGACCATAAATGAATGACAAATTACTGCAATAAGGTAGCAATTAAAACATTCACAATTATTCAGAATGAGTAGCAGGAATGTGTACTTTTTTGTGAGGATCCATGGAGTTGTAATTGAATGCCGTTACCAAACAACAAGAATCTTTCAAAATCGCATCAGAAAAAGGGGAAACAACAAGGTTTGGGGGGTTGGAAATACATACCTGAAATTATACATACAACGTGAGATGAAAAAACTGCAAACCAACTTCAGACTGCTGTCATTTCCAAGCCACTCGTCCGACAGCTGTTAAAATTATTCCGGTGACAGCTCATTATAATGTTTTGAAGCGTACAAAAGCATTTTGGGGAGAATTTTCCAGAAAAAAGTTATTCGTGATGGAATTCAAGGGTGATAGTGTGATTTCTTTATATTTGGCTGGAAAACTACAAGTGGGTATCGTTAGAGCACTCCATCATTTAAATGTGAATAAATCTTTCATGTCTCGTACCATCGCTCGTTACCGTGATACTGGTAGCGTAGCCCGGCGTCAATGAAGTGGACGGAAGAAAACAGCAACATCAGTAGAAATGCTTCGAAAAGTAAAGAAGCGACTTGATCAAAACTCGCGTCGTGACCGAAAAAAGGCTCGTGAGCTGAATATATCGCAATATTCCATTCGGCAAATATTGAAAAGTGAGCTCGGGGTAAAGCCATTGAAATTTCAAAAAGTGCAAGAACTTACATCGGAACCGAGAGAAAATAGACGTAAAAGAGCTAAAGTATTGCTTCGCTTGGCCGAAAGTGGTAAACTGCCGAATATGGTTTTCTCCGATCAGAGAAAACATTCGTTGTCCAGCAGTTTGTAAACAAACATAATGATCGTGTTTACTTGCCAAAGAGGTCAACTGAAAATGTTCACCTTCGGTTGGCCACCAGAACTCAAGCGCCGACCATGGTGATGGTGTGGGCCGCCATAGCAGCCGATGGTCGCTCTCCGCTCGTATTAATCGACCTTGGCATCACAATAAATGCCGAATATTATCGCAAAAATTTTGGCTGCAGACTTTGAACATTCAAACAGGAATCAGCGCCATCGCACTCAGCACTCGCTCCCCAAGAATCGTTACAAAATGAGGTTCCTCTCTTCATTTCCAGCGCACAATGTCCACCAAAAATAACAATCCGTTAGACTATTGTGTCTAGAGTATTTTGGAAAGCAAGGTTGGCAAGCGCTTCACCGGGAATGGGCCAAAATACCGCAGACCAACGTTCGGGCAGCGTGTGACGGTTTCACTGGCCGTTTGAAGGCCATAATTTATGCCAAAGGTAACCAATTCGAACAAATCTAAACTTATTCTAAAATTTGATGCTGTTTCCGACATTTTTTTTTTTTTCAATAAAATTTAAAAAAAAATGTAAAAATTATGTTCTTCGACTTTGTTGCAGTTTTTTTTTATCTCACCCTGCATATCTTTTATGTCTTGTCTTAAAGATTTGTGTAATACGACTATATGTTTGAAAAATTGTAGTAAAATGTAAGCAACATGGGGTTTAATTAAACAAAACGAGGTATTAAAAATCGCTAAATATTGCACCATTAGTATTGAATGATCGGAAAGATAAGTTCTTATTGTTATATGAACGAAACGCGATACACAAGGGAGTTTGAAGCATTTAAATAGTATTCAGGGATAAGGAAACACTTTGCTTCAATGGTGTTTCGTGTTGTCTATAATACCAATAATGGTATAATAAATACTAACAAGTAAGAAAGTTTCAGTGGGGGTGTACATGAAGAGGTCGGCCAATATTGTCCATATTTGTACCTAGCCTAAGTCTTATCTAAATATTACGATGTGCCAAGTTTAAACTATATTTGGTACTTCCATCGCTCATATTTATATTTGATTTTTTCCTAAGGTAATGTTTATGTGGTACATAATTAATGGTCTTTGAATATTTTTTTTAAATTTTCTACAATTTTATGTCTCTTATCCACAGATTTTGTTAAAAATTATTGTTTCTAACATCCCACATTTGTTTAAACCTTTTCTTTTTTGCGAAACTCATTTCAAACTAGATATAGTTTCAAAAATTAATGATAATCTTTGCAAAGTAAGCTTTACAATTTACTTGCCTTTTTATTCTTGATAAATTTGAATTTGGAAACTAGCATTCCCATCTTTTTCATTCATTCATTCTTTATTTTGTGACATTTGTAAGCAAAACTATTCGAAATGCCATTTTTAGAATCCTCCAAGGACGAATTTTCAAAATTGCCAATTTATTCTGGGTTTTTTACTCAATATCGAATCTCATTATCCATTTCCAATTTAAGACCCAATTCAACTACTTTTTTCTTTTGAAAAGAATAACAAATTCATTTTTATTCAAACTCTTTCAGTTGTTGTAAATTATATCTAAAAGATCCTGCTTCTTAGTTGACTTGGCAACTTTTCTGTTGTAATGTTGTTCCAAAATTTGTAGCAACTGATCCTTAGTACAGGAATCCAGTGCCTTTTTGTTGGCCATATCCAAAACATAATCTTTATTGTTCAAATTGTCTGTCGACAATTTTGGAATTTTAGCTGCATTTGAGCCATCTGCCTTACTGGCGGCGGCTGAACGTTTTTTGGCAGGTTCCTCATCTTCACCAAAGAGCTCTTGAAACTTTGGTAGAATTGATTCAATACGTTTATCTTGCATTTCTGCGTCGGGAAAATAACGGCTGCCCGTAGATTCATTTGTAACATTAAATGCCAGACCCAATAGTTTGGTTTGCAGCTGATCTAATTCCGGATCACAGAACATTGTTGGATCGTAGCCCAAGCGGAACTTCTTTACAATTTTACTGCAAATATCAACCTGTTCACCAGATGCACTGTTCTCTATAGAATTCCATTCGGACGGATCCAATTCACGTACATACGATGCACAGGGAATGTAGACTATTTTGAAGCCATCATTTGTAATTAAAGAGTAGTGCGATCCGCTCTCTGCATCTTCTCTGGATTCTGGCACCAGGGCCACATAGCGGGGCATTGATTTCCGTTTGCTCATAAACAAACATATGGCAATCTTATCTCTAGCCTTACAACGTTCCCAGAGAGCACGGAATAAACGTTTAGACCCAACAATATGACTATCATCAGGATACATGAAGTTACACGTTTTAGAATATGAGAAATTATCCAGACATGAACGTGGCTGAAATCCCAATAACATCATACCAGGCTGATGTAGATTACGGACACGATTGACTTGTTCGTAGGATAGGCGTATGGGCGTATTGCCTAAATTTATTTCGTACCAAGCGTCGGTAATGTTAATCAAGCGTCCATCAGTTAACTCTTCCGTTTCAGGGTCCTTTTTGAATACTTTGGTGAGCCGTTTTCTCTGTATTACTGCATTGTCGGCACGGCGAATTAAAACTTTACGAGGTCCTTTAGCTTTCTGGTAGAAGTTAAAGTATTGAGCAGAAAGCGCCAAATCAGGGCCCAAAGTTAGTTTGAAGTGTCCCAACGAACGTCTAACAAAATTTTGTTTGAATTTGCGATCTGCCAGCATTTCTCTTGAACGTTGAGGGTCCATGGGCTCAAATGAATCTAGCTCAATGTTATGTACCAGACATATAAATTCCTTGTAAAATACATCATAGTTAAATTCATCCCACATTGGAATAATTTGGAATTCCACCTCTTTGCCACTCAAATCAGAAGCTTTCTGTAGTGCATGTCCATATGCCTCGGAATTAACTGGATGAGGCGTATCTTTATCGGTTAAATAAACGATTGTGGTATTGTCTACGGAATAGGTGCACTGGTCAACCAAATCCAAACATAAACGTAAGATGTGAGAAAAGTTGGCACCATCATTTTCACACACACCATAGACTTCTTCGAAATCTTCGGAAACAGTTTCCAGAAATTCCAAGTAATGTTTAACAATGGCCGTATTCAATTGACGTGGAGGCAGGAATACGGCGCAATTTTCGGGCATCACAATGGCGTCCAAACAGTTGGCTTCATTGGGTTCAGGACAGTTTTTAGTATTAGTCAATATCAAAGCCATAAGATCTTTGTCATTCACAAGCAGTCCCGATAAAAAAGCTTCCCGGATTAAGGAGAACGCTGCCATCAAAAAGTCCGGTTCATGGTACAAAAAGGCATCAACCACAAAAACAATGGCATCCCGGCCATGAAAAGCTTTTTTCAAGCCATCATCCTCGTCTTCGGAATCCGATATGGATATTTCATCTTCTGGATGCCAGGAACTCATCTCAACCAGTGTTTTTTTCTGTTTCTTGTGAAATCAAATTAACCGAAGCTAACAACAAACACATACAACAGATGGTTGCAAATGAACACGTTAGTTCACTGGGGAAAAGAAGGAACAAGTTAAATATGCTTTGACATGGTAGAAGAATACAGGTAGTCGCATCGACACAGCTGCTGGGACAATGAACTGTCAAACCAACCAATTTTGGAATTGAAATTGTTGAATGAAAAATTATTGTAATTTGTAAAAATTGTTTAAAAACGGCATAGGCGATTAGCGCCATATAGGAAAACATATACAAATCTACTTATTTTTAAAGAAATATTTATTGCGAAATAAATCTTTAAGGTGGGAATACATAAACCGCTTATTTGGCTGGCTTAAGTTGAAAAAAGCTGCAAGTATAGAGACCTACCTGTATGGGTTATAATGTCAGAATTACTGTGAACAAATGCAACAATTTGTCAAGTAAACAAAGCAACTTGTGGCATAAATTTTGAATAAATAAACAAAAAAGCGAAAAATGAATGAAAGCTAAAATTTTCTTTTCAAAATCATGCTCTATAAATCTCTAAAGATGGGAATACATAAAGCGCTTATTTGACTGGCTTAAGTCATCGGCTGGCTTCTTCGGAAATCAACAAAGGAGCTTAAGCTGGGAATACATAAAGCGCTTATTTGGCTGGCTTAAGTCATCGGCTGGCTTCTTCGGAAATGAACAAAGGAGCCTAGGGCCAAAATCGAACTTAGTTAAAATAAAACTCCTTTATTCCTCTACGAAGAAGCCTGCCGATAACTTAAGCCACCCAAATAAGCGCATTATGTATTCCCACCTTAAGTTATTGCGAATGTGTTTATACGAATTAAACCACGAACACCATCCAAGCCCGATTCAAGTTCTACTAGCAAATCCTTTCCTCAGCCAAGTTTGTTCTTGTAGGGATCGGTCTTTTGTAAACGACAACTACATTGCTTCCAATCCATATACCTGTTGTAGTGCTGTTGTAAGAAAACGGGTTAAGCTCATATTTGGAACTTTTAAAGTGCAACTTTTCGTTGGCTACACACCGAGGTTCGCGTTTCCAATTCCAGCCATGCTCAGCAGAATTTTGAATTTTTGAGTTTTACCTTGTTAGGACGCTGATCCTTTGTCCAATAAATAATAAACTTTTTCAAATAAAATGGATAAATAGAATCACATAAACGCATTATTGGTAATTTCATGGCACAATCAATAGGTCCCAAATTTACCGCAGCTGATCATCTAGATTAGTTGTCAAAACACTTATTGGGTACGAAACAAAACGTTGACAAATTTTGATAATTCGTCTTATCGGTGTAATATCTTATCATTGCGCCATGGGTGATTTCTTCCCATTGAAAATGACAGTTCCAATATTCTAATCACTATTGTGTCCACATGGACAATACTGATAGTGTCTACTCTGTTATAGACTTTTCAAGTGTTATCGTCAAAACTCGAGTTACGTATCCCTATACTCTCTCTCTTTCGATTTGGTTTTATTTTTGCAAAACCAAATTTTTGTATTAGTTTGAAAAAAGCCAGTCAATGAGAGAGTGAACGGGAACGTCTTCGCTTATTTGTTAAAAAAGTAGTTAAATAAACGGTTAAGTACCTGCCAACGTCATGAGTTCTAAATCCTATTTTGATGAGCCTGGAGATGAAGGTGGCAAATTGTCGAAAAAGGCCAAGGATTCCCCATTTATGGTTGTGGGTAAGTCACTTGTTTTGTTGCCAAGAGCTATCGAACCACATGATGCCAAATATCTGCAAAATTTGTTTCCGTAATCAAAGCACAAAGTGTGAATACTTTTTGTGACGTTGACCATCTCTTTTGTGAGCATTCTCTTTTCGCTAATTTTTTCCAATGGAAATTTACAAAAAAAAGTGTAGTATCATGGTGGTGAATACACCCCATGGCCATGACCTTGATTGTATGCATGTGTCATGTTGGGCAGAAGACATTGGTCCAGGAATAGAAGACATAAGCATTTGACTTAGGACTTGCACTTCTGTGTTATCTAATCATGAGCTGTCTGTATGTCTGACGAGCGAGCAATGACGCGCTAATCTCTTTTGTTGAACAGCCAAGCCATAATTTGTGTATGATGTAATTCCAAATAAAATTTGTTATTAATTACAAAAGAAGCTATAAACATGTATTTGCGTTCGGGGAATTGAAATAAAGTTGTTCTGCATTTATCTCTTTTGTAAACATTTTGATGTTTGCTTATTTTTGTATATGTGTAACTAATAATTTTTCCAAATGATGGCAATACTATTTTTACATGTATTTTCACAACAATTAAATAAAAATCTGGTTCCTAGAGTTAGTATAATAATTTTACAATATTTCATATGAAAAATTAAATTATTTAAAAATGTAGAAATGTAGTAGTGATTTGTAAATTATTACATTTGGGAAATAATGAAAGCTTCTGTACTTTACCTCTGTAATCATTTTGTAGGGGGTTTACTTTTTGATAAATTCATTTCAAAGCTGTGACTAGCGAATTTTTTTCATATAAAATATTTATATTTGGCATTTCAAGTACATACTGTAGGTCAAAATAATTTTTTGTTCCACGTGCAGCACGAAAGTCTGATTCAATTAACTTTTGATGGCCTTAATTTAAAGTAAAAAACATTGTGATAATTTTGGGTATTATTCAATTTAATAAGTAAAATACTAAATATCCGGCGGTACTTTTTCATGAATAATGTACCTACCCACACGTGGAGCGCTAAATCCCATTAATAATAGCACACATCCTAAAAGTAATATTAATGTTTGTTAAAAACTTCAAAACTAAATTTAATATGACGTCTGTCCTGATTATTGATTGATTCGTTTCAAAGCAATTCACATATGACTAACGAAATGTGTCATATTGAACAGAAATGTTTGAAATTTCAAGTACATATTGTAGGTCAAACTAATTTTTCCACACGAATCCCGATAATTCGTTTTAATAAACTTGTGACGGGTTAAACGTTAATTAAAGTAAATAAACATGGTGATAAATTTTGGCATCATCTAACTGAAACAAGAGAAATATTAAATGCCGTTTTAAGATGGTTTTTAAAATCACGCATATAAAAATTGGTATTAATGTGTGTGCCAAATTTCAAAACGACATTTCATACCATGAACTATATCGTGATAACATGATTTTGAGACGTCTTAACACCTTTGAAATATACATTTAAGACACCACAAACTATAGGGTGAGATAAAAAAAACTGCAACAAAGTCAAACGTCATAATTTTTACATTTTTTTAATGTTAATGAATTATGAATTAATTAAATGAAAGCAAAAAATGTACCATCAAAATTTAGAATAAGTTTTGACTTGTTCGAATTGGTCACCTTTGGCACGAATTATGGCTTTAAACGGCTAATGAAACCGTCACACGCTACCCGAATGTTGCTCTGCGGTATGTTGGCCCATTCCCGGGGAAGCGCTTGCTTGAGGTGATCGACACTTTGGTATTTTTTAGGACCAACCTTGCTTTCCAAAATACTACCGACACAACAGTCCAACGAATTGGTATCCGGAGATTTTGGGGGCCATTGTGCGCTGGAAATGAAGCGAGGAACCTCATTTTATAACCATAATTGGGTGGCGCGTGCTGAGTGCGATGGTGCTGAGTCCTGTTGGAATGTCCAAGGTCTGCGGATTTATTCTGATGCCACAATCGGATAATACGAGCGGATAGCGACCATCGGCGCTTGTGTTCTGTTGGCCAACCGAAGGTGCACATTTTCAGCTGACCTCTTTGGCAAGTAAACACGATCATTTTGTTTTTTTTACAAACTGCTGGACAAGGAATGTTTTTTTCATCGGAGAAAACCAAATTCGGCAGTTCACCACTCTCGGCCAAGCGAAGCTACTCTTAAGCTCTTTTGAGTCTATTTCCTCTCTGTTGCGGTGTAAGTTCTTGCACTATTTGGAATTTCAATGGCTTTACCCCGAGCTCATTTTTCAATATTTGACGAATGAAATATTGCGATATGTTCATCTTACGAGCCATTTTTCGGTCACTGCGACGCGGGTTTCGATCAAGTTGCTTCTTTAGTTTTCGAACCATTTCTGCTGATGTTTCTGTTTTCTTCATCACTTCCTTGACGTCGGGCTACTCTACCAGTATCACGGTAACGAGCGATACAAAAGATTTATTTACATTTAAATGCTGGAGTGCTCTAACCATAGCCACTAGTGGTTTTCCAGTCAAATAAAAGGAAATCACACCATTACGCTTGAACTCCATCAACAATAACTTTTTTTCGGGAAATTCCTACAGCCTACGACAGAAAATTGTATGTGCAGGTCTAAGACTTCGTATAGTCCTTAAGCTGCTCTCAGACACACCAACAGTTGGCCCAACTTGTGACAAGTTGGTACAACTATTGGTGCGTCTGAGGGCTAGTTGTACAACTTTTTCGAAAGTTGGTTGAAGTTGGTTGGAAATATCAAAAAATTTTGATCATTTCGTAAGTTGGGCCAACTGTTGGTGCGTGCGAGGGCAAGTTGTACCAACTTCAGTGTTTTCTTCATTTATGTCTTGACTTTGGTGAAGCAGCACATACATAAGCTGAGCGCTGAGCGCAAGAAGAGAAACGAAAACAAAACATAATCATAAAAATTATATCAATTCCAAGTAGCGCAAGAGCATCCGAGTTCATGTTGACGCTTCAAAAATACTTTGTAAATGAAAATTTGGTACAACAGTTGTATGAAAAGTTGGTACGTGCGAGGAGACCGACCAACTTTTTAATACAACTTAAAAGTGACAAGTTGTGCCAACTGTTGGTGTGTCTGAGGGCAGCTTTATATAACTGTACCTCCCGATATTCGGTATTTTGATGATTTTAGCGACATTATTCACCGGAATTGTTTCAAATTTGGTATTTGAAGAAAAGAAAAGTAAGAATGAATGAAGGTTGCAAAATATAAAAGGTGATAGATCTTTCCAGAGAAATAGAATGGATGGACAAGTTATAGATGAAAAAAGAATCCGTGTCTAAATGCACACTGAGGTCATGAGTCGAATGTTCCCCCATAGGTCGTTGCTTTGATAGAGCAGGACAGTGGCATGAAAGGTGTTCGATCGTTTTTTTCTCTTCATTACCCTCACACAGCCTGCCGTAATCGACTTTAGAGTTATCCCATTTGGCCGTTCTTAATCGAAAGTTGCAGTTCATAATTAGCAGAAACTAAGTTCTACGCGAGGAGATATGTGCCCACTTTCGTTTTTCCCTTAATAGTAGTTCTAAAGCTCTGTTAAAATGTAGGTTTCAACATGTCGGCGACTTCAAGGTCTGTTGAGTGCGAACCCATCGTTTCCAATTCATCGGCTTTTTCATTTCCTTCGATATTACAATGACCAGGTACCCTCAGGCAAAGCCGGAGAGTAATGTACAGATTAATTGAGGAGCCGCTTGACTATCTACATAAATAGACACTGGTTCAATTATTTCATTCTCCACGGGTTCAATCAATTCTGTCCCTTTCAAAATATAAAAGATCTCTTCTCTCCGCGAAAACACTGCATTTTTTGATTGACTGTCAATTATCAGTTAACTAAATTAAAATACAGTAAATGCGGACTGTCCTTTACTTACAAAAACACACGGCTAAATCTCCTTAGAATGCGATTCTCCAGAGATCACCACAGGAACTATGTGCTCTATCTCGTTTCCTCAGCTTGTTACGAAAGCAACAGAGACTGTACTTCAGTGTGACGTAGAATTTAAAAGTATGAGTCAATGGGGTGTCTGAAACACTTTTCATTGTTTTGTAGATAATTTTTTAATCAGCTGTTATTTTGTAAACATTTTGCACTTAGCAACTTAACGAATTGAGCTATTAGAGTCCATATCAAAAAACTCGTAATCGATATAAGACAATGTAGAAAACATTTTAAAATTGAATTTTAAAAAACTAAAAAAACTAAAAAAAACTCAGTTACTGAAAAAAAAAAATAAGTAAAGATATGTTGATTCTGTAGAGATGCTATTATATTTGAACATATCCTTCATTAACTATCTTAGTTAATGAAGGATATGTTCAAAAACAGTTTACAAAACCAGACAATAACCAATTTTTAACATTCTTTTGCAGGTCTGGCTGGTTTCGTTGCTGCCGGTCTCATTGGCGCCTATAAATACAAACATCGTGGAACGATGAGCACAAGCGTGTTCCTTATGCAGTTACGTGTGGCGGCGCAGGGCACAGTTGTTGGATGTCTGACACTAGGTCTAGCATACACCATGTACAATCAATATTTTATGCAAAAACCTAAAGAAGAGTAATGTCCCAATATAAATCATAGCCATTATACATTACGAACTAAAATAGTTGTCTCATTTTTTTAAGTTTTAAATGTTCATTTTTTCATCATTTTATTTATTTATTTTATTTTTTTACAGTACTAAATTGTCCAGTTGAAATAGTTTGCCCAATTTGTGTTTAGCTTTAGCAAAATTAACTTAACAAACACCCAACACAAAACTCATAAAAATGTAACGAAACGATGAAAACAAACGTACCATTTCTCAGGAGATTTTTGTATTGCCCTGTGATATTGAATTGATGATAAATAAACCTGTTATGTCTGCATGAAGAAGAAGAAGATGAAGCTGTACGTTTAAATACTATATGTCTAACTAACAAAAAATGTATATCATTCTTTTATTTATTTCAAAACCAAACACAAATAGAGAAAAGTATTTTACAAAATAAATAAAAACCAACAATGTACATACTTTACAATATAAATGACGTTTTTATTAAATAAATTGTAATTTTGAGTTTATACATGAACAATTTATTTCAAGTATTGGGCTTTTCTTAACCTTTGGGGAAATCAACAGATTTCGTCGTTTTAGATTATTTTGTTAGGTCTGACATCATGTGCTTCTGATTTTATATATCCCTCTTCTCATTTGAGATGGGAATATGGACTTGAAATTTGAAGTGAAACCTCTAGTTTATAAAGACGTTGGATGTCAGCCATATGTGCATTTATATAAAAATCAACTGGTCAAAATTAAGGTTTGTGTTTTAACGATTAAACTAACGATTAAATAAAATTCATAAAAATTGAAATTTTATAATTTTAAAAAAATTGCACATTATTGGTTTGTACATTTTTTTATTAGGACTACCGACTTTTTGACTTTTTTTAGTCACATGTTTTTTTAATTGTAAATGGAAGAAGTTTCTGAGCAATAGTTGCAGCAAAAGTAACCAGACAGACTCAGTATACACATATGCTTCATATATTTAGTTGTGGAATTTTTGTCCCGCGTTGTGAAAAAAACGAATAACAAAAGGCGAATATAAAAACAAAGTAGAATACAAGTAGATGGATCGACGCAAGGGAACATTGATACGTCAAAAATTTTGTTTTTTTTTTTAATAAGTATATTTTAATAGGTTTCAATTTCAAAATTAATTTGACAGTTCATTGTTTCAGCAGGTGTTTCGATGGGACTACCTGTATTCTTCTGCCATGCTACGTAGTCTTCATTGTACCATGCTTACACCAAACTTGTATTTTAAAACGTTATTTAAATAATCTTCGCACCCCTCTGGCAAAACGTCAGACGAATCTTTACAAATCGCGTAATTTAGATGTCGCTACAAGGTAGACATATGCTTTGTGTATAATCCGCGCTGTGACGCGTGGTATGTGACAAGCGTAACTTATCGCAACGCGCAGCGCGTCCATTTCGCGTTGGCCTCTCAGCATTTGTATTGCTAAACAAAATGCTGTGTGGTTTCCTCTCATTTTAGCAAGCATCTAAGGCTTGCAACGTTCATAATGATTTGCCCTCTGTCTGGCTTTGATACCCATTTCTTAACGAGAGATCATAACTTGTATGGAGTCTCCGAAAAAGATACACTGTTTTAATCGTTATACCTATTTTACCCACAAAGTAACAAAAACGACAAATCTTTTCTAATAACATCCTTTATTTTCTACCATACGAAGGTATTTTTCATATGGAAAACCATACGCTTCTGGGAAATGTATATACATAATATATGTATAATATTAAATTTAAGCAGAGGTGGTGGTAGCAGTAGCGGTGGCAGCTTGCTCTTCCTTGATACGATCCTTCTTGAGTGGACCCATGAAGGCCAATTTGTCGGCAGGGGTTTGGAAACGACCATGACCCATCTTGGAGGAGGTATCGATGAACTTGAGCTTGATTTGTTCCAAAGCAGAACGCTTGGTGTGCTTCAACAAAGTCTTACGCAAGGTAAGGACACGTTTCTTGGAGCCAATGCAGCAACCCTTGATCATGACAAAGTCGTTAGTGACTTCACCATAATGAGGGAAACCACCCATGGGGGTGATGGATTTGTCGGTCAAATCGTATTCAGTGGAAGCATTGTTCTTGATAACCTAAAAAGCAAAGAAGAAAGAAGTGAATCAATGAGAGTTGCGTAAATATCAAATGCACATTAAATGCATATATGGAGTCAGTCCTATCATTTAAATATCATGTGGTTAATCAAATATAAGTTTTATGTTTGATGTCGGAACTTTATGAGTTTATCATCACAGATATACAAATATGGAATCTTGAATAACATGAGTAATATTTACCTTGCCATCCTTAGTGTGGATACCGGCACCAATACGGTAGATCTTCTTGTTGATTTCGGTACGGTGATGGTAACCCTTTTGACCAGCACGGGCGACGGTGGTCGACACACGAGAAGGATGCCAGGCACCAATACAGGCAACCTTACGCAAACCCTTGTGGGTCTTGCGGGGCAATTTCTTGGTGTGCCAACGGGAAGTGACACCCTTGAAACCCTTACCCTTGGTGACACCAATGCAATCGATCATTTCGTCTTGGCCGAAGACATTGCTGACGGGGATGGGCTTTTCCAAGTGTTCCTTAACCCATTTAACCTTATCTTCAATGGAACCACCGTTCAATTGGATTTCCATAACATGGGCCTTCTTTTGGCGTTGCTTGATCAAACGGATCTACAAAAATTAAATGAAATGTTTCATTAGAATCGAATGTTTCAAATAAAAATGCAACAAAATGGATGATGTGGGAATGTCTGTGATATGGTTTAACTGCATGGTCATGACCTAAGCGGCTACAAACAGTTAGTGGAATATATCACAAATCGCCACCCGAAGGGCAATTTGATCTGCGACGTTGCGGTTAATTACTGTGCATTGAGCATCACAGCCAGACCGCCTTTTAGGAACATAGACACGCCGCGTCGCCGCTATACCCGAAGGCACAGCTACAACACAGCGCGTTAATGCCCAAGGACGTCGCGCTATATGAGTCTCGATTTTATACTGAATGTTGCAATAATTACCTGAGTGTGGGCGATAACGCGGATGACTTTGCAGTAACGGAGCATCTTGCGGAAGTCATTTTCAATGCTCTTCTTGCCCAAATCATCGCTCCACTTCTTGCCGGCCTTGGTGAAAGCCTTCTTCTTGGATTTGTACCTGGTTACAATCAATGAAATCTTTTGTTAGCTTTTGGTGTCAAAATGTGGCGGCATTACTGTATGTCGTCGCTTTAAAGCATTGTCAACGTGAGATTTCGATCCAGTTATCCTCTAGACGGGCAGCTCCATTGGTTTCAAAAATAAACGCAATATCGTAGCTGTTTTTAAAATAAACAAAAGGGAAGCGAACCTCATCACGTTAAGTGAGCGGAGATTGCATCTTCCAGTCCGGGCTCGCCACAATGAAATTTTATCCAATTCAACAAATTGTCAAATTTCATAGCTCATCCAGACACTTGGTATTTTAAAAGCCCTCTCAGTGTAACACTGATCCAAGAACTTTATAGTGATTTTTACATTAAGTAAGGTATAACAAAGAAAAATTATCTCATTTCAACGTGGTTCCACTAGTTAGAAAAAAAGGGTGTTGGGTGCTTTGTAGTATCAGAAGGAAGGCAGGCAGAGATGGTAATACATTTAAATATCCTCATAAGAGCTCTCAGATACCATCTATCATCATTTAACAAAGCGACCATCACACAATTGCTTGAAGGAACACGTGTCGTTGACAGTAAAACAAAATGGCGTCGTGACAATAAATACATACCAGTTCTTGTAGAAGCGACGACGGCACTCTTCGGACAAATGCTGAGCCCAAACATTAACCAAGGCACGCAAACCGAATGGAGTTTCAATGTAGCCAACGGCACCAACAACAATCATTGGTGGAGTTTCCAAAACGGTAACGGCTTCAACAACCTCCTTCTTGTTAATCTCTATAATGCGGGAATACAAAAGAAAACAAATTGTTAGAAGCTTGCAAATAGCGTAGAAATATTGATTTTTCATGATGAGTGATCAGTCCGCCCTAGTTAAATTATAATCATGGGAATCATTTTTGTTCTAACCATAAAAAATTAACTGTTTCTCATCATAGAAAAAATATTGAATTGATTAAAGAATATGTCGATTGTTGTAAACTTACTTGAGCCAGGACGGTCAGCTTCACGGACAATGTGAGTCATACCAGCCTTGTAGCCAAGGAAGCAAGTCAAATGGACGGGCTTGCTGGGGTCATCCTTGGGGAAAGCCTTTACCTTACCACGATGGCGAGCAGAGCGCTTCTTGGGGTAGAAGGCCATGGAACCATGGCGGGGAGCCGAGAATTTACGGTGAGACTGAAATAGAAAAACAAATGGGAATGTTACAATTTGGCAAATGAAATATGCAAACGTTGAGGTTATGTTTGTGAAATAGTCAAAACGTGGCAAGTCAACATAAACACACAAGATTTCGAGTATAGCTTATTTTTCCAAAAATATGTCAATTTCACTGATTTTTAAAAGAAATTTATGGCACGAAGACAAACACGTGTTTTCTTAAGACGAAAGGTATCGCCATTTATTTTATTCACACAACTTCATACCAGTTATTTGTGTGTGTATATATTGTTTGCCACTCTAACGAGATCAAAACGTTCAAAAACTTTATTTCTTTAAATAAATTATTACTTAATAATTTCTTACCATTTCTCAAGTTCTATATACCGACTGTTCTTCTCAGACGGCGAAGACAAAAAGAAAGTTGATTACCGGAATTGAGCTTAAGTGAGGTGCAGTTAAAGGCCAGAGTTGTATTTACAAGCATGTATACAAAAGATAAATATTGTGAAAGAGAGTGCGTTTTATACAAGCCACACACGATACAACTAGTTGTACAACTGGAGAGGTTGCATTCAAGAGTGTATCGTTCGTGGGCTAGTTGCACAAAGTTGCATCTGTAAAGAAAATCCATTTTTTTTTGGCATGTTTTACAAACCGATTGTAAAGGTTGTGGGCATGTCTCACAGAATTTAAATTCGTGCTTATTTTCGAAGGGACAACACCATCGTTGAGTGCTTCTAAACAAAACGGAATCCGATTAAATATGTGATTTTAATCGACACAGCTGCTGGGACAATGAACAGTCGTACAAATTATGGAATTGAAAATTTTGAATGAAAAATTATTTAAATTTGTAAAAATTGTCGAAAAACTCTAATTATAATAGCCTCGTATAAGAAAACATATAAACTATTTAGGTTTCAAGCGTCGATGCGTCTACCTGTATTTTTCTACCATGTGTTGTACCATGGCACAATTAAACCAACATAAAACCGTTTCAGTTATGATTTCCAATTGTCTTCGCAAATGGCAGAACTCTTCGTCACAAAAACAAATTGTAGTATTGTGACCATAAACTATATTGTTCTGTGTGCTTAAACGCAGGGTAAAGGAGAATGCAATGAGAATAGTTTTTACGACAAAACAGCGAATTTCTCTTCCAGAAGTGCTTAAATTTATTATTATTCGTGTCATATTTTTAGGAATAATAATACGGCAATAATAATAATAACAGTATAAATTCCGATTCAGTTCCGATAGTTCCTTTCAAAGAATTGTTTCTTTGAACAAGTTCGATCGATCTAAAACGATACAACTTCGGAACAAATTATGTTCAGTTCCCATCAGAGTTTGAAAAGAAAGACCCCATGTCCTGGAATTAATCGCGAAGAGTTCATAGAACACCTAGTGGAAGAGTACTACACTACAACGAATGTTGGTATGAAATTTTAACGTTCTGCTAGATTCCGTTTTAAGTTACTTAACTTTATAGAAGCTCAAGAACAAGTTACTGCTAATCTTGCAAACTTTGCGTATGATCCCATTAATTGGGAATATTTGAAAAAGAAGGAAGCGGTTCAACTGTTCCTAGAGTTGTTGCGAAGCAACAATGACAGACTGAAATTGCATGGCATCGCTGGATTGTGCAACATAAGTTTGGGTATGTATAGGATTATTCGTCTTTCAAAATATCACTAACTCATTAAGTTTTCAGACCACGAAATATCGTTGCACCTAAGCAATTCCGTTAATTTTAAAATTATTCAAGAATTGCTTTTGAATTCGCAGAATACTGAAATTCTCCTGAACTGCTGTACAATCATATATCAGCTCCTAAATAATCAACAAGGAGAAAGAGGAGACATACTCTACAGAGACACAGTAAAACGTATCCAACACATCAATTCCCAATACAAGAACAACAAAAGACTGGCCAATATTTCGGAATTACTGCTATTAGATTTTTGTAGACGCTATGAATTTACTGAGGAGCCAGCTAAATAGTAGCTTTTTTAAGATATGCTTGAGTACTACACCCGCCGCCCAACAAAAGCCTATCAAACTGGTAAAAATATTTTCTCAACAAGATCTCGACAATTTTTCACGTTTGACCGGCGACCCAAATCCTATTCACAGTAACAGCATTCCAGAGGAAAGTCGTATGGTACATGGCGCCTTTTTAAATGCGATCATAGCCGGTCTCATTGGAACTCACTTTCCACCAGAAACAATTGTTTTGGAGCAGAGCTTTAAATTCCCCAAACCTTGCCGCATAAATGTTGAATGTGAATTTCTCATTCGAACACAAAACGAACGCAAAATTTCCACTGTTACTTATGAATGTAAACAAGGCGATAACGTTGTATTTGAGGGACTTGCTAAGCTACTTATTTCCAACAATAAATTAGGAAAATAAAATGTATATCTATTTCTTTGAACGTTTGCCCTCGCCTTTCTTAGGCGGAGCTTTGCCTCTCAGTTTGCGCATACGTTTCATTTCTTCTTTGAAGTCTTGATGTTCGTCTCTGAATAGACCATAATCTCTAAGGTTCATCATTAGAAGATGTGTTTCAACATGTCTGGGATACCAATTTACGACATAGTCGCGCTTGTCCACCGGCTCCTCGCTGAACATTCTCACCACCTGTATAAAACGAGCACATTGTAAACAAAAACATTCATCTTTCACAAAAAGAATTCGCGTTACAAACCTTCATTGATTTATCATTTGTGGTGCGAGCCACTTCTCCAAAAATGCGGTTGGACAAATAATTCATCCTGCGGGCATATTGTGTGGTCAATTTAACCAAGTCGGTGTACTTTTTCGCAGACATGTTTAATTTTTAAAGACACCGTCCAATTCTAAAACAAATAAAATGCACTCTTGTTATGTCACTAGAGCTGTGTCGTTCCGAAATGAACTAGTTCAAAAACACTTTTCAGGAAAAAGAACTATCGGAACTAGATGTAGCTCGTGTATTCCTTTAGTAACACTAGTACTTTACGACTACGCCTGATGCTTATGATTCTGTTGAAGAACCTGCTCAAATCTCCATTTGCATAAACGAAAATAAGTTATGGAAGTAAAAATTGAATAGTGTTGGCTTGTTTGTTCGGGATACCATAGTATATTGTTGTTGCAAAATGGTCAGGCTTAACCCCTTTATTGTTGTTTTTATAAAAATAACGTTCAAGACATAACAAGTTTGGGAAAAGCACTACGCCATTAACATTAGCATCTTTTAGTCAAATTATCCGTCTACGTTTCGTATAGCCCCAATATAACGGCACTTCCCTATATTCGGTTTTTTTTAACCATTTTCTATAGGAATTGTTCCAATTTTAGTATTAAGAGTTTGTAACATTTTCTAACTCTGATTGTAGCTCCATTTCCTAATGCAATTGTTTAAAATTAGGTACTGAGGGTCCGTAATGGGTTCTATCTCCTGTGGCAGTTCATGTTCTGTTCCAGAACCTGCAAGAATCTACTAGTCTTACAATTTTTTTTGGATATCATAAAGGAAAAAAACGGTTATCGTAGTAAAATGTTTATGGATCTGGAACAGACCATCACTGTCATATAGGTTCACGTTTTTCGACATTCTGTGTTCTGATGATTTTAGCCACATTTTCAGCGGAATCGTTCAAAATTCGGAATGCACTCTTTGTCATAGACTCTGTTGATGGAATAAGACTATGATTTCTGATATCACATATATAGGGGTACTTCCGCATATTTTTGAGATTTTAGCCATATTTTTTTTTTAAATTTTCGCATTAAAAACTTGCAATAGATTGCAACCACTATAATAGAAACCCGTTACCATCGACTGCACGGTAGTTTGAAGAATGTTTACTAACCGATTTCACTTGAAAATGGATCCAATATTTAACTCCGATACTTTTAATTTTAAAGGTTTTCTTTACCTCGTGATGGGTATTAAAAATTCGTCAGGCCAGACTTAACTCGTTTTTACTTGTTATTTTTCAAAGATATGGGACACACTCAAAAAATTTAAATCAGTAGAAAGCTCTGTCATACCTTTTTATTGTACCATACTACTATCCAGAAAATACTATAACTGAAGTATTCAAAATTTGTCCCCAATCATTCAAAATCAAGTTATGAGACATTTGACTGCCGCTAAATAGCCTCGTTCCACTCAACATATATTAAATAGAAGAAGTTTTATTAAATTCGATTATGAGCTGGGTGTGTGATACCAACTCACGATCAGTTTCAATTACGTTTTAAATAATATCAAAAAATGTATTTAATCATGTTAACTGTTATTATTTTAATTTTAAGTATTTCAATATTACCCACGATTTCGCTTCGGTTATTAGTAATCCTTGTTTAGTATTAAAATAACATACAATTGTATTCTAAATATTGGTTATTTACAATCTATTAAATATATATATAGGTAGGTATGTATAATCTATTATTCTATTATTTTAGTCAACATGTTTGTAAGTGCAGTAAAATCAAATCTTTTGTAAATAAAACTATTATCAACTATTAAAACAAATCACCATTACCGTGCAACAATTGTTCAATGTTAGTCTAAATTTTAAAAGTATATGCTATCGAAAAATATGAATATGAACTGATTTAAACAGTTTCTATGGTTCCTTTACGTCTAGCAGCACTAGAACCAGCTGTGCAATTCGAGGAATTTGGTTCTTCCGTAGCTATAAACGATGTTTCCTCCGAAGACTTTTGAGTTTGTAATACATTATCTTTACTGCTCGAAACGCCATTGGTTTGATTAGACATTGCACTGTCTCGTCGTGGCGAGGCATTGTGTACTGACATTTGATCAAAATTTAACACTCTTGACGGTGTATGTGAACGTGAACCAGCATTAGAGGATGATGAAGGCGTTCTTCCATGCGGACTGTTATTACGCGAATGTTGAAAATCCTCCAAAGGAATTTCTTCGGACCTGCAATTAATACAACGATAATGTTTGATAGGAAAAATCGCATATAATTGATATATTCACATACCGAGGCCTTTGAGTCAGAGGGCTACCTTCGCGTGATGTCCTTTGTAATGAGTTGTCTCTTGAGTGAGAAGAACTTTTGGCACGTATACTGGGAGAATGAGAGTGTTCGCGCTGCGATGAACCTGTTTCTCCATTACTTACAACAGCACTGGAAGTTGGGCTACGTCTGCGAGAACGCCCCGAACCTTCATTACGTATACTGGACATATATAGAGACCAAGTTTATATTACTTTTATAAATACATACAAATTATTTAAAATTACCCTTCTATGGAACGATTTTGAGCCATTTGAATGCGACTAACACCGCCCGACACATTTTCTCTTCGTAAAGCAGCTGCGAAACCAGGAACTCGATTATTTGTAGAAAAGATTGGCCTGTGATCACGTGAAGATCTAGAACTGCTACTACTGCTGGGACCACTGGCAGATCTTAAACCAGCAACAGCATAAACCGGCGAATCTATCACCTGGCCCGGTATTTCGATCATCTGTGCTATTTGATACATTTTCTTTTGTCTGGCCTTACTACGGCCTTTCGTCAACCTTTGCTTCGCAGCCATGCATCTAATATGATCATCAAATAAAAATTTGGCAGATATTAGAGGTGTGCGGTTGTGGCTAGCACCTCCGCGATGCACAGTTATGTGCAAGCACCTGCTGTCATCTTTATCGCCAATAACTTCAACATCTTGCAAAAATCCTACAAATTTTGCTACGCCCCAACCTAAAAGTTTGGCATCGGGTTCAACTAGGATCAGCTGCAGCGAATCAATGACCAGGAATCTACGCTGCTTAACGTTATCCTTTGCAATAACCGTGCATGCTATCAAATCACTGTTGTCTGGAAAAAATAAATAAATTTAGAAACATGTGATTTTTTACATTTTTAAAATACTGACTCAAATCCAAGACATTGTCAATTTGCACCAAATTAACGGAGTTCGTCAACGGCAGCATATTTTCTTTTTCATTCAGATATTGTTGGCACGTTTTGCGTAGTAAGAAAAATACTCTTATGGCTCTCCTTGCCTTTTCTACTTCACCGCAGGGAAGACGTCTAGTAAATGGTATACCAGTCAATGGAGTACCGGTGGGTGGCAATAAAATTGCCGAGTCCATGCATAGAAACTCGACATTCAAATTGGTTTTGCGCATTTCATTGTATTCATCTTCAAATAGATCGAGAAAAATATCTTCGGATTTATAGAAATTTCGCAACACAGACATTGATTGATTTCGAGCTGCAAACAACAAATCCTGCTGAGCTTCTGTTATACAGGTTGTGGCAGGCGAATCTTCTGTTGGCTTTGTAAAGGTCACCAGTAGATGTAAAGCTATTTCAATAGTAATGAGACGAATACGACAAGCTGTAACGAGAAAAGAAACAGAGTATTTGGCAAATTTTCTCTCTACATTTCGCATGGAAAATAAGTTATGTTACTTACATGGTTGATTGGACAATGTAATAATATTCAGTAGGCGTTCAATTATCTCCGATTTATAACTGAGTGCTCCATTTGATTTGGATAGCACCTGATGAAACCAATCATTTTTGACTCCTAGAAGAGTATAATTTTAATGTTAGTTATAGTACCATCAATTATAGCTTATATAAATGTATCCAGTGCGAATGTCTTAGATTTTAAGAAATGTTTGGAATAAGCATATTGAAGAGCTATTGAAATGAGTGATCATTTACATACCATCTACTCAAACGTAATAATTTAAAGTTAGAAATAGCAAGCAGCATGAATAGTAAGATTGGAAAAGAAAATATGAATACTTTTATGGGTAGTTCGATTTACAAAAAAATACAACCTTTGTTAAAAGTCATGGCATATATTAAACACAGAGCCAAAAGCGCCAAATAGTCATTTTCGGAGCAGTCCAATGCCGATAAGACAGTATCCAAAAAAGGTCTGTTTAATGTTGGATGGATCACCGTCACTGCGGTGGGAGATGTTAGTTGCTGTAATTTTTCCTTTTCTTCGTCGGTGATATTTGCCAATTTCGTTGCATTGGACAAGGTCGAAACAGCATTTTCTAAGGCTTCAGTAGAGCTGTGGATTTCAGTTTCTTCTACGGGATGGATATTGCTAGTCGTTGCTGAGTCATTATTAGAAGCTGTCACCAAACTATCCTCGGTGGTTTCTTCTCCATATGAGTAACCGGAGAAATTAGCCGCTGTATCCAATGCTTGTTCCAAACTTTCACGGGGTTCTGTAAAACTGGGCACCACAACTTGACGATGTTCCTCGTACAGAACTGATGCAGCACCTTCCTTAAATACGCTATTATCACCATTCAATATAACCCATGCCAGGGCATGGACCAGTGGGGAGTGGGTCACCACCAAAAATACCAGCGATAAAAGATATAGAGCAACAATTGAAGATACTCTGGGATTTTGCATTTCCTGAATGTCAATATCGACATTGCGATTCAAAACTGCAGCCAAGTTTTGTGTAACTAATGCCAAAGATGGTGGAGGTGGTGCCGGTGTTAATGAAAATATATATAGAGGTACAAAAAGTTTATGTAACAGATGTTCTGTTAGCACCGCATTTAAATCGTTTATTTCCAATAGGAGTATATCGTTTAAATAATGCAGGTGATCTAAATGTTCGGCAACCAGGTTTGAGAGTTTTTGATTCGATTGATGGCTAAAAAGAGAGAGAACAAATGATCAATTAATTTATTACAACATTAAATACCTTACAACTTACTCTATATCTGTGCGTACACAATTGTCCAACTCTAAAATATGTTTACCAATAAACCATACCAAGTTACTAAAATATGGAGCAGCCGTTCTAAACGAAGATAAAAGTTGATCAACATTTTCAACAACAACACAAACTTTAACTCACTTGTCTCTTATAAAACGCAACATGCTAGCATTTTGTACTTTGTATACATTTAAAGAAATTGTTCGAACTGCTATTCGCACCATACTCTCGGGATGATTAAAAAATTTAATAGCCTCCGTATAGAGAGGAAAATCGTTTGTATGCTGAAATTCAAAAACAAAATATGTGTAGTTAACAAAAGGTAGTTACGTACATTAACATCTACCTCATTATAGAAGAAATGAATGGTATGGGTGTTTAGTTTCAAGCTTAGCGTTTTGAGAAACAATATGTAGTAGCCCATGACATCCTCATCGGAAAAATCGAATTTGTGTACAATAATCGAGTTGACATGATTATTACTGAGAAGGTAATCTAAAAATAGTTAGAAATACAAATAGAAATAATATTTACATATCGTTCTTGACTTGACTTACACAAAGAAGTTTCATTGCGAATGTTTTCGAACAGTATATTCAATGTCTGCAATAATTGAACACACACAAAACTAGAGCCCCCACTTTTCTGCCGCATTATATGAAGAAAGTAGGACAGCATATTCTTCTCCAAGAAGAAACTGAAAGAATGAGTTTAGAGATAAGGAATATGCATATTTATAGAATAGCAATTAGAATATCTAATAATAGTTGTGCTAGTTGACCGGGCAGGGTCTGATGACTATGGGACCCAACACTTACTCAAACACTGAGGAATCGTGCTGATCACCCCATATCAATATCTCGGCAATACTTCGCAAGGATTCCACCAACAAGCCTCTATTATTCTCTGATACTGTTGTGTTCTTTTCCAAAACGCTATACAAATATTTCAAATGATCCAATGATAGACGGTTTTTTGGTTTATTCCAACCGCCACCAAACCAGCTACGACTGCGAAACATTTCTTCCGAATTCCCAAACTTTTCAATATCAACAGTAGCGATACGACGCAAATTGCTGTTATTCCAAACCGATCATCAATTGTTGATAGTTTTCTTCATGTGAACTTTTTGTTTATTGACACTATTATGAAAGGGAAAATTACAAAACAAATATATACTTTCTCCCTCTATGTTAAGAATTTTTTGTCTTTTTCAGGGAAAATTAATAAATTAATGATGACAATCAGCTGTTTGTCAACATTAATTGACGTAATATTCGAAAGGAAGCTTTTTAAAATAACTGGGTACGCAACATCAGTTTTGAATGACAGCTATGCTCGCAGGGGCCACATTGGTAAAAAAATTAAAAATATGTAACATTCCCTACAACCTCTACTTTAAAACAAAGCCGAACGCGTAGACTACATAAAATTTTGCAAATTAAAAACGGTGGTTATCGATAAATGTCATTAATTCTGACATTGACTTGTTAGGTAATTACTTTACTGGTGCTTGTTGTTTTATCGATGACGCCTAACACGAATTGGATGGAACCATGGCGCAATAATACGTGTGTTTGGTTACTCTAAAATGTGTAACAATTGTTACAAATTGTTAGTGGAAGTCGTCTGTTAAGTGAAAGTTTTGCAAAAGAGAGCGGTTGGAGAGAGATATTTTGACAGTTCTTTCATAGAGAGTTTGAAAATTCTTGCTGGACAAATTTCTTTTTGCAATCACTTGCAACTCTTCTTCTTCTCATTCATTGACATTTAATCAGGTGTTTTCTATTGTTTGTTTATTATTTTTGTGCTTTCAATTTGAAAATACATATATATTTTTTTAATTAGCAAGACTAATTTTTTTACTCTCTCTGAGAAAGATGTTGCTGGACAATTCCTGCAGGAAAAGTAACCAGACTGGCTGCTGCAAAGAGTTGAAGCAAATAAAAGCATTCGGCTTTCTTGCTAAAATGTCAGTTTTTATTAATAGTGTGTATCCTACTTAAGAATTGTCATCAGCAGTTGGTTTCGTTTTCAAGGGAGAAGTATTATGTAGTCGCATCAGCATAGTTGACGGCACCGTGAATGTCAAAATAAGTAGTAATATATGAAATAATTATAGAATTAAAAAAATTAATAATTAACTAAATAAATATTGAATTACTTTGAATAAAGATATTTTAGACAAATTTCTTTTTTGCAATTAAGGGGGCAGAAATTTGACGTTTAATTGTAGTTTATTGTTGTAACAAATGGATGATGCGAGTACCCCTAATACATCAGCCTTGCTTTTGTCTTCACAACACATGTTGACAGTTCCCTCCTAATTTGTGGGCGAGTGGGTCTATCTTGTTTTATTGCCGAGTTAAATAAAAATTATAAAAACTTACTGATTATGGCAACGAATAAAGTTCCACCGCTTACGTATAAAGTTATTGCAGAATGTTCCGCATCAAAGGCACGAGCAGGACTGATGACTGTGAGGCACAGCGAAGTAAACACTCCGGTCTTTATGCCGGTCGGAACTCAAGGCACCATGAAAGGAGTTCTTCCAGATCAACTAATTGATTTAAATTGTCAAATACTTTTGTCAAATACCTACCACTTGGGCATGCGACCTGGCATTGATATACTTAAAAAGGCAGGAGGCTTACACAAATTTATGAGCTGGCCCAGGGCAATACTAACCGATTCGGGCGGTTTTCAAATGGTGTCTCTGCTGCAATTAGCTGAAATTACCGAGGAAGGCGTAAATTTCCGTTCGCCATTTGATAATTCGGAGTGTATGTTGACTCCCGAACATTCCATTGAAATACAAAATGCCATTGGTGCTGACATAATGATGCAGCTGGATGATGTGGTGAAAACAACAACTACTGGGCCAAGAGTAGAGGAGGCTATGCATCGCACAATCAGATGGGTGGATAGATGTATTAAAGCTCATGCCAGAGACGATGATCAAAGTTTATTTCCAATTGTTCAAGGCACGTGAGAATAACACTTACAATTATCATGAACGTTTTAATCTGATTGTTACTCTCTATTAACAGGTGGCTTAGATCCGGAACTACGCAAGAAATGTGTGAGCGGTCTTATGGAGAGAAAGGTAAGGGGATATGCTGTTGGCGGTTTGAGTGGAGGTGAGAGCAAAGATGAGTTTTGGCGAACAGTTCATACATGTACCGATCTGTTGCCCAAGGACAAACCACGTTATCTTATGGGTGTGGGTTTCGCAGCGGATCTTGTTGTATGTGTGGCCCTGGGTATAGATATGTTTGACTGCGTTTTTCCGACACGCACAGCTCGATTTGGTTGTGCATTGGTCATGGAGGGTCAATTAAATCTGAAGAATAAAAAATATGCACTGGACTTGAGGCCAATCGATGAAGATTGTGAATGTAGTACCTGCAAACTCTATACCCGGTCGTACCTCCACCACATCGCGACAATAGAAAGTGTATCCTGTAGTCTTTTAAGTGTGCACAATATAGCATTTCAATTGCGTTTGATGCGCACAATGCGTAAAGCAATTGAACAAGATCAGTTTCCGGCATTTGTTAAAGATTTTATGAGCAAACACTTTGTGGATGAGCCCGTACCAAAGTGGATACGAGAAGCTTTGACCGCAGTTAATATACAATTGCCAAACAGTACTGAGGACACTGCAGAAAAGAAACATAAACGAGCTTCGGAATCCCAATAATAAAGTAACAATATGCTGACAATGCTGATCAGGCCTTTTTGATTTTTGTGAGAATTTTACACAATTCAATGTATACACATATATTTCAATCAAAAATAATCACAAGAATGCAACAAAATTCAAACATGCAATTACAAAATAAATTATTTCTTTGATTTGGCTGCTGCTTTCGGTTTGGTAGTTGTGGATTTTTTGGCTGCTGAGCCTTTCGACGTAGAAGCCTTTGTGGAAGATGCACTTTTCTTCTTCGCCTATAAGAAAATCAATTGAATGGAATAACTTCTAAACAATTATTCAACAAAACTAACCTTAATTAAACCATCGTTTTCCAAGTTATCATCATTTTCATCCTCGGATTCGACGGCGGCATTGGTTGTTCCCTCTTCACCCTCTTCCATTCCGCCGCCCAATGCATCAAGATCATCTGAGGCCTCGGCACGTTTTTTCTTGACACCTGCTGTTGCTGAATATGAATATGCCAGAACCTCCTTATTGTAAGCTCTTGTGAGTGCAGCCTTAACCTTTCCATCTACTGCATCCATTGGACTCTTCTTACCCGGCCATGAACTTAGTTCAATTAAACTTTCAATATCTTCTCGAAGCAAATGATATTCCTTCAATGTTTCCAGAGATTCTTCAACTCCCTCCTGACCTTTGTCTACCAAAGGTTTTACAATCTTATTCAATAAGAAGGGCGCATAGTCTAAACGAATGGAAAGACGTGAGCCAGAGGTTTTTACACGCGTATGATCGTGAATTTCTTGAGCCAAACGGCTACGTTTGGTCGAGCGTGAATTTTTTCCCAGCCAGCCGGGAAAATTTATTTGGCCCGTGAAGTGGCCGCTCATATATTCTCCTGGCAAAACTGAGCTGAAAATCGCTTGTGTAGGCAAAAGGGCCCAGGCGGAGTTGGAACGAATTTTCTTATCTACGAGGTCTCCCAAACTCAAGGAGTCTGCTGTGTTGGCAACTTTGCTTATAACCTCAGATCTAAAAGGATAAAGTTTTTATAATCAAGCACATATATGGTTATAGAATCTGAATTTTATACTTACTTGGGTCCGGCTGGACTTACAATCAAATAATTCTGTTGGACAAACAATGGAGCCAGACTATAATCGTGGAAGAAAAGATCACATTTGTCGTAAAATGACATAGTTTTATGTTCATCCGCCGAAAATACTTTACGAACGACATCCCAGGGACCCTTGAAAGAGTTTTGCATTAAAATATACACTTGGTAATGTATAAAATTATTTTTGAACTTTTACCATTTTCAAATCCTTTTGTGCTGTTTTATCTTCCTCTTTGGACAATTTTTTGTCCGATGTTAGATTCAATTCCTTGCCCGCACTAAGCAATGAGATGTGATTAATAGACTGTCGAATATCATTGTTAGTTGCCGATATAATTTCATCTAATTTAGTGGAGTCAAGTTTAATATTCTCCTTGGCACAAATACTTAAGATTCGACCCTTGATTTGTTTCAATTGGGGTCGATTAAAACGCAGATCATAACAATAGTTAACAAGCGATCGCATCTTCTGATGGTTGCGATCGTTACACATACAAATAATAGGAACAGAGGACTCTTTAATGAGTCCGATTAATTCTTGAATACCCCCACGATCTTCGTTGCCAGCCATGCCATCTACTTCGTCCATAATAAGAACATGCTTCTTGGTAACAGCCTGGGCATTACCATAAAAATAGCCATAAAGTGATTTATTCGAAAGCAGCTCGGAGACTTCTTCTTTCAGTAGTCGTTTGCTTCGGGTGTCCGAAGCATTAAATTCCACAGTATCAAATCCCAGTTCCTTGCATACCAATGTTGCAGTGGTAGTCTTTCCTGAAATGCGTTATTTCGGGTTAGATTATTTTTAATTTTATTGAAAACATTTTACCTATTCCAGGTGGACCGGAGAGTAATGCGGCTTTATAAAAACTACCATCATCATTTTTGGCCCATGGATTTGGCTTTTGTAATTTTTTCTTCCCATCATGGTTAACGTACCATTTAGAAAGCCAATTTGTTAGCCTAGCAAAGATAGGTGATTATTGTATTACTAGGAAACTAATACAACTAGGAAATACTCACTTTGCCACATTACTGGCCGGTCCCTGTTGCCCAATAATCTCTTTGACCGATGTTGGTTTATATTTGTCTACCCAGGCCATCATATCTTCTGTAACAGGTGGTGGTCTGGGAAATTCTTCCTTTACTGATTTAATATGCTGCTTTTCCTCTAGGACTTCTTTTTTAATTTTTGTTTCAGCTATGTTGTTGTTCAATTCTTCTTTTTTAGGTTTCTTCTCTGGAGGTGATTCCAATTTTTCCTTTTTAATTTCGATTTCTTCCATTTTGTGTTTCTTTTCTGGAGTGGTACTGTGCTTTTCTTTTTTGATTTTAACATCTTCTTTTTTCTTGGGGCTTGTGGTAGGTTTTTCATTGTCTTCATGACCACCATTTTCAACTTTCATGCCCGATTTTTCTCTGATAAGATTAAGGAAATCATCTTCTGTTATGATTTTGACATTAAACTCATCGGCCTGGGCAAGCTTTTTGGGACCAGAATCCTCACCGGCTATCAGATAATTTAAACGTTTACCCACAGTGGTCATAACCTTTCCACCATACTCCTTAATTATGGAACATGCTTCATCCCGCTCAAGTGATTCTAATACCCCGGTTACAAGGAATGTTAATCCAGCCAAACAATTCGGTTTGCCCTGTGTATTTAGTAAGGCTAATTCAATTGCAAATATGGTTTAATACAAGTTTTTCGAATTACCTTAGGAACCTCTTTACATCCGTGGTTAATGACAGATGAACGATTTTTATATTTCTGATACAAAATAGCTGTCATGCGCTTACGTTCATGACGTTCTTCGTCGGTTAAAATACCTAAAAAATTATCATATGGTTGCAGTTGATTAGGTATACAATATTATAATATATTTCATAGCTCTCTTACTTGAATCCAAATCAGCACTTGATTTTCTGGCTGATTTTGGTTTTTCATCATCATGTCCAGCAGAAGAATGTTTTTTGCTCCTTGGAGTTTTTTCCTCCTTGACCTTGACCTCTGTTGGTGTTCGTTTTTCTTCTTTAATTTTTTCATGATCTGGAGTGTGTTTTTCCTCCTTGTTTTTATCCTTCTTTGGCGGCCTTTCACTAGCATCGTTCTTGCTCTTCTCTTTGGTAGTTTCCAACACACTTTCCTCCAAATCGATTTCCATTAGACTTTTATCAATGTCATCATCCTCAAGTTCTTGTAAAGCCCGATCTTTGGGTTTTGGCGGTTTCTTGGCTTCAATGCGCTTTGTTTCTCCACCAAACAACGACATTGGATCAACTGGTTTTACAGCGGTTGATGGATTCTTCGAAGGTGACTTCGATTTCAATTTGTCCAATTTTAACTTCTTTGGGGAAGTGGGCGATGTTTTCGATGTCCCTGAACCATTACATTCAGTTTTTGATTTCTTGCTATGTTTCGTTTTGGAAACATGAGGGGACGCCGGGACAACTTCATCGTCCTCATCGCTTGAAATTACCCGAGCTTTGCGCTTTTTCGGCTCTTTTGCTTCAGCTTCTTTTGGTTTGCTTCCATTACTCGAGGATGCTTTTTGAAAGAACGATGCAATAGTCTGCAAAGAGAAGTTTTTAATAAATAATTTATTTGAAATAATTTGTTCTTACTGGCTGCATTGTATTGTAAACAAGTTAATTCGCGGACGACAATCTAATTCGCCATTTTGGCCATTTCTGATGAACTCTGCCTAACAGATTGAAAAACGTTCCAAATGCCGCAAAACATTAAACAAGACCAGCTGATATCATGATTATCTGTCAAAATGAATGGTCACTTTTAAAACAATGAATCGAATATAACAAATTATTAATTTAACAACCGATTTTGAGCTAATTTGTCCAACAACGTATAAAGACTCAACATAGGCTTTAACTGGGTATATTTATATAAGATATATGCCTGACATGCATTAACAACCACATAGAAAACAACACTGTTGTAAGAGATTATTTGTCAATGATACTTCCAATTGTTTCCGAATTTCTCTTATTGGTAAAATATGGCGGTTTAAGGTAGCTTTCTTGGTTTTTAAGCGAACTTAAGGATGGGAAAAAAACTTTAGTTGTGTTCCAGTACTTTTTTAATAGTAAAACTAGCAGAAGAGAGAACAGTTCGAAATGTCATTCTCATTTAGGTTTGCTCAAAAAATAAGGGAACGGAAAATTAGCAGAAATGCGATAAAATGTCAAAATTCAAAATTCCAAAAGTAAACAGCCTAAATCGGACTGGTGAAACCTTACTGAAAAGAGCGCCAACATTTAAAAAATGAATATTGAAGACGATAAGTTAAAATTAATAATTTATAATAATAATTAATAATCGATTCCTCATTCAGCCAGTCCTCTTCACTGCTGGAATCATCCAAAAGTGAATACATCAGTTGCTCCATATTTTCTCTTTTTGTTTTTTGCACGACAAATATTAGTTTTTCCTTTAGTTTTCAAGTTGATCATTTTCTTTATTGAAATGTATCAATACATTTTTCAACCTTGTTAGCCCTGCCAATTAAATGTCAAATTTACAAAATGCACATTTCTGCTCGGCCAAATTCATGTAGCTAAAACAAGCAGAAATGTGCAGCACTCAGCGCCATTTTTTCTCGAGAGAGCTGCAAGTTTTGCTAGTTTTTGGAGTACGGGAACGCGTTGTAGCAGAATTAGTGCTAATTAGTACTAATTTGCAGGTTCTGGAACACAACTTTTGTCAGAACCTTTTATGCTAGGAACACAATTGGAGCGAACGACGAATTTTTTCGCGGCGTATGTTCGTCGTCAAAAATAAAACACATATGTGTATATGGAAGTGCACACAATCACGGCACCGGCGAAAATTTCGTCGGTCGCCGCGAACTCAATTAGCTTTATTTCTATTTCATACGCCGGCGACCGGCGAACAAAACAGTACAAGGTGGCCATACTTGTACGAATTTTATGTGTTTTAGTAAATAAAGTTACTTTTTACTTTAAAATTTGTTATGGTCACTCTACTATCTGTTACTCGTATAAAAAAAACATAATTAATTTGTTTATTTATTTGTGTACTTGCGCCTGAGTGAAGATTGATATCAGTGAATTTATAATAGAGAAGATGGACATAAGTGAAATTATAATAGAGAACGTAAAGAATTATGTGTTCTTGTATAATTCATTGTAGTCAACAAATGAGCAAAAAGTAAACAACTTCATCAGCTGTTTTATAATTTCGTCGGTATTGTGTTCCATACGACGAATTTTCGCGGCTCATTTTGTCGCCGCGTAGGGCGAAATTCGTCGTTCGCTCCAATTGTGTTCCTAGCATTACTCTGTCCCTCTGTCGTTGTTGTTTCATTGATATTGCGTAACGCATAAAGCGGCATTATCGACTATCAAATTTTCTTTGCGGTTGTTGTGATGACGCGTGGTCCGTTCATTCTGCTGTGACCATTAAGCATAGGAGACAGTTGAGGGCCAAGTAAAACATTTTAAAGTGGTAAGGGGCAAAACATATTAAAGGATAGGTGTGACCATGGTACAATAAGTAGATAGAACAGCTTTATAAAACTAGAGAAATACAGCTCTTAGACTATGCCCTCTTCCTGCCAGAATTATTGAAAATTATATGTAACAAGTTTGTTTTCATTTATTTTATATTTTTCCTTATTTCCAAATTAGTTAAATTGTGCGAAAGCTTAGTGAAATGCCCCCCGTTCAACCAAACTGTTCAATCTGTCAATTCCATATTTTCATAGCGACATGCAAATCATTAATTTTGAAAATATTTTGTTATTGTTTTTCAAACCAAAAAAATCATACACAAAAATGGCAAAAGTTGGGCATACTTAAAAATTGTAATCAGCTGGAAACTCTAACTTACCTTTTTATTGTACCATGTCTGTACATCTGTGTTTTTGTTTTATAGAAAACTTGTTGTCCTCACATGTCTAAACTGCTTTGCCTATTACAATTTTGTATTATTTTTAAGAGGAAAATATATAGTCGCCTGACATCTATTGACAAACAACGGTGTTCATCTCAATTATGCGTCGATAATGTCGTTTTATTTTAACGTTGGGTTTGTGCTTGGAATTTAAAACAGTAGGGTAAAATAAAACGATATAAAGATGGCGCTATCACTATTTTTAGTCGTTGTCATTTAATGAAACCAATGCCACTGAGATCAATGTCAGTTTCTAGGTATGTCAATAAGGCATAGACAAATGCAAATATAGACAAAGGAATGAAATGAAATCAGTTAAAAATTGTTCCATAATAAGAGAATGACATCGCAATATGGGGAAATAATCAATCGAAATTGTTGAAATACGATGAATTGTGTTTTCGCTGTCGAGTAGTTCGACCGCGTAAATCGGCATGTTGACTATGCAAAAGTGTGCCGAGAGCCACCTGCTCCACCACCTTCGCTATTGATCGATGTAGGATGGAGTTGCACTGTTTCCGGCGTTTTTGTTGGGTTTCTAACAGAATTGAGTCTCCCGGTGCTGCCAATTGAGCTGAGAGCCTTTGACTTCGCTAAATATAACTGATGTGTTGATTCTTTTTTTACCCATTTAATCTCACCATTGCTCTTATAGAAATAATGGATTTTTTTCGGGTCCATAATGAACATACCCTGCCAGACATTATGTCTACCAGTTTCGATACATCGATATGTGATAAATGTTAATTTTACACATGGACACACACGTTGTATTAATTCTAATTATATTTTTTTATTTTTCAAGTAGAAACTCTATATAGATTGGGATTAGGATGATAATAAAGAAAAAAATAACGTCACATCCAGTATGGCGTGAAAATTACAATTACATACTTAGGTGTGAAAACCAAAAGTAATTCCCAAAGCCTCTCAGCTTACGCTTCATGAGCTAAGCGTATAGAATAAAACGATTTTTAAGGCGTACAAATTTGTACTTCTTATAAAACAATAGGTGTGTTTTTAAACTTTAATCAATCATTAAATCACTGCTCTTTACGTGTGTGTGTATCTCGTCTTATCGACGTCACTATGTCTCTCCCTTTCTTTGGTGGGGTTTTCTTAATGGTTTTTCAATTTTAATAACGGTTGAATGACTTGTCGGTCGGATCAGAGAATCGAAGTGAAGGAATTTATAATGTATATGCTGGGATAATGGAAACGCTATTGAAGTGGGGATAATGAAAAATTGATACTTGGAAAATCACATTGAATCGGTATCGGATGTTGTCTTTCAAATACCTGAGAGGATGCTGCTGTGTGTAGATCCAACAAATTAGATTTTAAAGTAAAAATTAGAACTTCATGCTTACCTCCTATAAAACTCAAGGTAATAATATAGAGTGAATATTTAAGGTAGGAAAATGCTTGATTTTTTTTTTTGGAACCATAAAGGTATATTGTACTTCTTATATCATGTATTCCTTATGTAAACCCAGACGTTCCCTTTATAAGTTCAAATTTAAGAATTGATTTTTATTTGTATGCTGTAGTTCCCCCTCTTTTAACCTCATACGGCCGAAATGTGTCTCATCGAAATAACGGTTTAAGACCTAGTTTTCTGATTATTCCGATATTCGTAAATTATCTGTACACCGACTAACGCAACGAGACATGGGGTCTTAGTAACATTTTAATGGGATTTTGGTTAGATCAGGGAAATTGACAATACACGACGAGATAAGAAAACTGCAACAAAGTCAAACACCATAATTTTTACATTTTTTTAAATTTTATTGATGAAAGCAAAAAATATCGGAAATAGCATCAAATATTAAAATTTGTTCAGATTTGTTCGAATTGGCCACCTTTAGCACGAATTATGACCTTCAAATGGCCAATGAAACCGTCACATGCTGTCCGAACGTGCTCTGCGGTATTTTGGCCCAAACCCGGCGAAGCACTTGCTTGAGGGGAGCGAGACTTTGGTATTTTTTAGTGCCAACCTTGCCTTCCAAAATACTTCAGACACAATAGTTCAACGGATTTGTATCCGAAGATTTTGGTGGTCATTGTGAGCTGGGTGGTGCTGAGTCCTGTTGGAATGTCCAAGGTCAGCGGCCAAAAACTTTACGTGTCCAAGGCTTTAATACACCCTTCAGAATATTTTCGCGATAATATTCGGCATTTATTCTGATACCACGGTCGATTAATACGAGCCGAGAGCGACCATCGGCTGTTATGGCAGCCCACACCATCATCATGGACGGCGCTTGAGTTCTGGTGGCCAACCGAAGGTGCACATTTTCTGCTCACCTCTTTGGCATAATCAAACACGATCATTTTGTTGGTTTACAAACTGCTGGACAACGAATGTTTTCTCATCGGAACAAACAAAATTCGGCAGTTCACCACTTTCGGCCAAGCGAAGCAACTCTTTAGCTCTTTTGAATCTATTTTCTTTCTGTTGCGGTGTAAGTTCTTCAACTTTTTGGAATGGCTTTACCCCGAGCTCATTTTTCAATATTTGTCGAATGGAATATTGCAATATGTCCAGCTCACGAGTAATTTTTCGGCCACTGCGACGCCGATTTCCAACAAATCTCTTCTTTACTTTTCGAAATCTGCCAATGAATGTTTATTATTCAACAGATTTTCTTACGTTCCAAACGTTCCGCTTTGTTCCCCTTTTTTCCTGGATGACATATAAAATTAGTTAACTTTCATTAAATTTTTAAGCTTTGACAGATTGTTTTAAAATCTTCCCCCTTTAAATGACAAATTTGCTCAGAAAATGAAAAATTGTCCCTTTCAAGTTAGTCCTTTGGGCAAACAACATCCCGCCCCAAAAAACTCTTTGATTTTACAACTAATTCCAATGTTTTTCATGATTTCAGTATTTAAAATTTAATTTGTATGCGGTTCTGTGAGAACATCGATCATTATTAGCATCAACATCGTGACATTTCATTAAATCATTACAACTTTGACTTTTGGCCAGGCCATCACTCCCCCTAAAACATTGTTGGGTAAGCAAACATCGTCAACCCCACAGACTCGCCATTGAATATTTTATCACCCAATCGATGAGAGTAAATTGATTCAAGAGAACTTTCCACCCCGGATTCGTTGTCATTACACTCAGAAACATATGCACTTGTTGTTGTTATCCTTTTTTCTTTCAGGGATTATTGTGAATATTTTATTTTGGTTTCCTTTTTCTCGGTACCCATAAAAGTCTAATGGACATTCGACCAAACATAAATAGTGTTGATGTGATTTGGTATGGGATTAGAAAGTGAGGAAGTAACTTTTCTATTTTTCCTTGATCAAAAATAAAGGAAATTTAATCGTTGCGTTGAAATTAAACCCCCTTATATTTGGAAGAAATAACTTAGCTTTGACAAGTACAGGGTGAGATGAAACAACTGCAACCGACTTCAGACTGCTGGCATTTCTAAGCAACTCTTCCGACAGCTGTTAAAATTATTACACTGACAGCTCATTATATTGTTGACAAACATACAAAAGCATTTTGGTGAGAATTTATTCGTGATTGAATTCAAGCGTGATAGTGTGATTTCTTTATATTTGGCTGGAAAACCCAGCATTTAAATATGAATAAATCTTTTGTGTCTCGTTACATCGCTCGTTACCGTGATACTGGTAGCGTAGCCCGACGTCAAGGAAGTGGACAAAAGAAAACAGCAACATCAGCAGAAATGGTTCGAAAAGTGAAGAAGCGACATGATCGAAACCCACGTCGCAGTTGCCGAAAAATGGCTCGTGAGCTGAACATATCGCAATATTCCATTCGACAAATATTGAAAAATAAGCTCGGGTAAAAAGTGCAAGAACTTACACCGCAACAGCAAGAAAATAGGCTTGCTTAGTTTGGCCGAAAGTGGTGAACTGCCGAATTTGGTTTTCTCCGATGAGAAAACATTCGTTGTCCAGCAGTTTGTAAACAAACAAAATGATAGTGTTGTATCGTGCCAAAGAGGTCAGCTGAAAATGTGCATCTTCGGTTGGCCACCAGAACTCAAGCGCCCGCCATGGTGATAGTGTGGGCCGCCATAACAGCCGATGGTCACTCTCCGCTCGTCTTAATCGCTCGTGGCATCAGAATAAATGCCGAAAATATTCTGGAGGGTGTATGAAAGCCTTGGGCACACAAACATTTTGGCCGCAGACCTTGGACATTCAAACAGGTCTCAGCACCATTGCAATCAGCACGCACCACCCAAGAATGGTTACAATATGAGGTTCCTCGCTTCATTTCCAGCGCACAATGGCCACCAAAATCTCCGTATACCAATCCGTTGGACTATTGTGTCTGGAGTATTTTGGAAAGCAAGGTTGGCACTAAAAAATACCAAATTGTCGACCACTTCAAGCAAGCGCTTCACCGGAAATGGGCCAAAATACCACAGAGTTACATTCGGGCAGTGCGTGACGGTTTCATTGGCCTTTTGAAGGCCATAATTTGTGCCAAAGATGACCAATTCGAACAAATCTAAAGTAATCCTAAAATTTGATGCTTTCCGGTGTTTGGCGTTTGACTTTGTTGCAGTTTTTTATCTCACCCTGTATGCTAATTAACAGAAATTTGGGTGTATATGTCTGAAAAGGGTTGAATTTATTATAAATTAGGTATTACTGTTAATTGTTAAAATGTGGAAAGTTTTCTTAATTTTGTTCTAAACAAGAGCCTCTTATTTTGGATTCCAACCAGGCTAAGGACGAACTTCATTTTCGGTGAAAATGTGTATGAACTGAATCAGATCAGATGTATTTTAAATTGGGCTTAAGTTTTGACCTATCATTTTTTTATCGAGAAAGCAAATATGCAAAACAGGACATTACAAATTATTTGAATACCGCTGTTTTCTTAAATGATTTCAAATGTTTTATTAAATATTTACATGATTTGTGGGTGTAGTGAGAACATGTTTTGTTCGCACATTAATAATATTGCAAAAAAAACAATTTTCTCTTCTCTCATTAAAATAATCCTTTTTGTGGCCATCCGAATTCTTTTGGGATTCATTCATACATGAATATAAATGAGAATTAAATATTTTCCCATCATTGTCCTTTATTGTCAACCTTTCCAATTATGGGCCACAGCATTTTGACTTCGAAACACGTGTACACTTTGGTCGGATTATTTAGTCGCCACACATTGCAACACTTTCATGCAATATTTGTGCAATTCGTTACACCATCAGAGCGGACGGCCAAGTCCCAAATCCCATAAAAATGAAATCTATTTAAGACTCATTAGCCAGATTGTTTACACAATCAAAGCGACAAACAAACAAATGGAAAATAATGAAATACAATTTTTCCACCATCTCTGGGGGATCAAGACTTGAGAGAAGCAAACCCAAAGCACAAGCCATAAAGGGGGTTGTTTGACAGCCCAATGTTGCTGCTGCTGCTGCAGTAGCAACAACACCGACGACCACATGTTTATGTTCCCATGATGATAAACAAACCATGAAACAACGAATGATATTGCAAATATTTGACTTTAGCATTTATGAGAGAGAAATCAAACAAACGAATGTGACAAAAGGATATTTTGGGGGAAAGTTGAAAAGTCAAAGTGAAATAAAAAAATTACATTTCAAGGCAAATGAGATTGGGAGTCACAATTTTTTTTTTTGCATAAGATCCCTTCAGGGGAGCTTATGGTAATGGGTTTTTAGCCGAAAAGGCGATTACATGCTTAAATGTTATTAATGCTAATAAAAGGTTTAAGTTCGATGAAAGGCAAAGTGATGAAATCTTCTTTAATTAGGCATATTAAAACTGCATAAATTTTAAATATAAAATGAAATGCTAAATAAAAACCCATATACAGGAAATGCTAAATAATTACCCATAGCCATGAATAATAATAAAGTTCTCAATACCTTTACTAAATAACAAAGTGATGAAAATATGCCCGAATGCGTCCTTACCGATAATTTTTTAATCGTTTGGAACCATCTTATGGTAAACGTAAACTGTCGTTGAATTTTTTACAGAGTTGATTTTCTCCAGGGGAAATCCAAATCCGGCATTTTTATATTTTATCAATTCTAACTACCAATCTTACCCTGAGTTTTCAAAAGACATTACAATAGAGTTTATATATTGATTGTCAAAATACCACAATGTGTCTTTGTGACATAGACGTCCGGATAGTTGTGTAAAACATTTCCAAAATCATCAATGAAAAGCTAACAATTTTGTTTTCCCTTATTCATTTGTTTATCCCGTTCTTTTTTTTTAATATTAAATTGATTTTGTTTTTGCATTTGTTCGATATATTAATGTTTTGAAAAATGCTAGACAGTGACAAAATAAATCGAACCGCTGTGTATGTGGTAGTGAAATTCTAACACAATACACACACTATACAATTCAAGACAACTTGTCCTTTGTGAACATCAGGCTAATCCACAGGGTGATATAATAAACTGCAAAATACCCCTGACACAATAGTGCAACGGATTGATATCCGAAGATTTTGGTGGCCATTGTGCGCTGGAAAATGAAGCGAGGAACCTCATTTTGTAACTATTCTTGGGTGGCGCGTGCTGAGTGCGATGCGTTGTAAGTTTTTGTACTTTTTGGAATTTCAATGGCTTTACCCCGAGCAGATTTTCCACATTTGCCGAATGGAATATTGCGATATGTTTAGCTCACGAGCCATTTTTCGGCCACTGCCGCGGGTTTCGATCAAGTCGCTTCTTTACTTTTCGAACCATTTCTGCTGATGTTTTTCCGTCCACTTCTTTGACGTCGGGCTACGCTACCAGTATCACGGTAATGAGTGATTTTACGAGACACAAAAGATTTATTCACATTTAAATGCTGGAGTGTTCTATCGATAACCACTTGTGGTTTTCCAGGCAAATATAAAGAAATCACGCTAGAATTCCATCACGAATAACTTATTTTCTGGAAAATTCACACCAAAATGCTTTTGTACGCTTGTAAAGAATAGAATGAGCTGCCACTGGAAAAATTTTAAACAGCTGTCGGACTAGTGGCTTAGAAATGACAGCAGTCTGAAGTTGGTTGAAGTTTTTTCATCTCTCCCTGTAAATGTTCGATTTTCTTTTAATTTTACCCATACCAAAGTCTTTATCTTTTTAGATGAAGCACATTTTAACATTTTCTAAAAATTATCACATATTTCATGCAAAGCGAGGGAAGTAGTCGATATAGTCCAAAGATTGAGCGTCGCAATATTTTGTATCATATTTATTTAGGTCCGATACGAAATGGACAATATATACCCATTCTTTTGGAACCTACCCCATAGAGAGTCAACAGTTTGAATACTTAGTCATAACAGAATGCAAAATATATTTTAATAATCGAACATTGGCCGAGGGTGTACATCCGACCGACTGATACTTTTTAACTTGTTCCCATGAAAATAGGGTTCGCTGCTATGGAAAAAGTACATTTGTACTTTACTTCACAACTGAATTGTCTTCATGTATCATACGATATGTGCAACTTGTATATATGGAAAATTTGACATTACATATGCAAAAACATTTCGTCTTATAGAAACTTTAACAGATGACCAACATTAGTGTAGTTCACATTCAAAGATTTATCGTTGCAAAAACATTTCAATAACTAAAAACAATGAAACCACCATTTTCTTCAAGTTATTCTAAACCATAAATATATTTCTGTTTCCTCATTTAAATGTTAACAATGCCAATAATGTTAATAACTAAAATTATTGCGGTTCAAGGAAAATTTGCAAGTCATAATATTTTAATATTTGGCGCCAGCTATAAAAAGTCTATTGCTAGCAGTTATTTCTTCCCCGAAAAGTACCCCATTATCATTTCGACTATTTGATTTCATTGCCAGTTATAATAATAAAGAAAATTGTCTTGCAACAAATGACAATGTGTAGGACATATTCGTAATTTCAACTTCCTCCCATCTAGAGCCAGAGTGTTATCACTTGCAGAGGGTACATGATTTGAATATTGCCCCATAAAAAATAAGATGGCTGGATCATTAAATACCTAAGCGCCATTTAATAAAAGTTTAGATGTGTAATTAAAGATAAACTTTTACATATGTCGATGGGATCGTAAAATGGAGAGGAGGTGGTGTTGTGGCCTGCCTGCCGGTGAAAGCAGGAGAATGTAATTAAAACTGTCATTTTATAGGCTGTAAAGGAATGTCAGGGATTTTTGGGAGGTGTTGGTAATAATGTCCCAATATTTACAAGGACAAATTTGTTATTAAAACATAAGTGGGAACCCGTATAGAAAGCCATACTCCTTTTCAAATTATTTAGGGATTTTTTAGGATTTTTATTTTTCAATACAAATATGTTGAATTAACAATTTTACTATACATTTCTTCTTCTTTTCCAAGAATTTAATGGCAATATGGACCCATTTATCTTCTTCGAAGCGTAATTATTTTTATTGTCATTGAATTGTAAAGTGACACTAAATGCCTAACTTTATTAAATCTGAAAAGTCAAAATAACTTGTCTAGTTTTCATATCTGAAATTTGTTAATAATCGCCTAGAATACGTTGTTAAAAATGTTTATATCTTTTTGTTAATTTAATAAACGATAAAATTTATAGCAAGACATAAATTTTTACCTGAGAAAATATGCCTATTATCGGTTGCAAGCAATACCGACGACGACGATTATTAAGAAACAATTTACATGATCATTTCGAATTTTATTGCCCCAAAGGGACATGTGCGAAATTTTAGTACCCCAATTAATGTTATATTAAAATATTAATTTATTTTTAATTATTTTTTTTTAATTTATTGTCAAATTCGAATATTTTGAGGTTTCAATTTGTTATACGCATTTTGTTTGAGAGATAAAAAGCTAAATTTTGAGTAAAAAATTTAAATTTCAGTAATAATACATGCGCACGCAAAAACTTGGTAAGCTCATGCATTATCCAGACCGGAAATAATGAAAATTACGTATCTTCTAAATTATTAATGCGCTAAAAATAATGAATTATTTTCATAAAAATCACAGACAAACAAATAAAAAAGGCTAAAAAGTAAATAAAGTATAAGCAATCACGGCGCCGGCGAAACTTTCGTCGGTCGCCGCGAACTCAATTAGCTTTATTTCTATTTCATACGCCGGCGAACGGCGACAAAACAGTACAAGGTGGCCATACTTGTACGAATTTATGTGTATTAGTAAATAAAGTTACTTTTTACTTAAAAATTTGTTATGGTCACTCTACTATCTGTTATTCGTATAAAAAAACATAAATAATTTGTTTATTTATTTGTGCACTTGCACCTGAGTGAAGATGGATATCAGTGAATTTATAATAGAGAAGATGGATATAACTGAAATTATAATAGAGAACGTAAAGAATTATGAGTTCTTGTATAATTTTCATTGTAGTCACCAAATGAGCAAAAAGGAAACAACTTCATCAGCTGTTTTATAATTTCGTCGGTATTGTGTTCCATACGACGAATTTTCGCGGCTCTTTTTGTCGCCGCGTAGGGCGAAATTCGTCGTTCGCTCCAATTGTGTTCCTAGCATAAGACGTACTTGGTGAGATGAAAAAACTGCAACCAATTCAGACTGCTGTCATTTCTAAGCCACTCGTCCGACAGCTGTTAAAATTATTTCAGTGATAGCTCATTATATTGTTTACAAGCGTACAAAAGCATTTTGGTGAGAATTTTACAGAAAAATAAGTTATTCGTGATAGAGTTCAAGCGTGATAGTGTGATTGCTTTATATTTGGCTGGAAAACCACAAGTGGCTATCGTTAGAGCACTCCAGTATTTAAATGTGAATAAATCTTTTGTGTCTCATTACATCGCACGTTACCGTGATAGTGGTAGCGTATCCCGACGTCAAGGAAGAAAACAGCAACATCAGCAGAAATGGTTCGAAAAGTAAAGAAGCGACTTGTTCGAAACCCGCGTCGCAGTGGCCGAAAAATGGCTAGTGAGCTGAACATATCGAAATATTCCATTCGGCAAATATTGAAAAATGAGCTCGGTGTAAAACCATTGAAATTCCAAAAGGTTCAGGAACTTACACCGCAATAGAAAGAAATTGACTCAAAAGAGCTAAAGAGTTGCTTCGCTTGGCCGACAGCATTCGTGGTCCAGCAGTTTGTAAACAAACGTGTTTACTTGCTAAAGAGGTTAGCTCACCAGAACTCAAGCGCCGGCCATGGTGATGGTGTGGGCCGCCATAACAGCAGATGGTCACTCTCCGCTCGTATTAATCGCCCGTGGCATCAGAATGAATGCCGAATATTATAGCGAAAATATTCTAGAGGGTGTATTAAAGCCTTGGGCACGCAAACATTTTGGCCGCAGACCTTGGACATTCCTTGGCACGCGCCACCCAAGAATGGTTACAAAATGAGGTTTCTCGCTTCATTTCCAACGCAAAATGGCCACCAAAATCTCCGGATACCAATCCGTTGGAATATTGTGTCTGGAGTATTTTGGAAAGCAAGGTTGGCACCAAAAAATACCGAAGTTCGATCACCTCAAGCAAGCGCTTCGCCGGAAATAGGCGAAAATACTTCAGAGCAACTTTCGGGCAGTGTGTGACGGTTTCATTGGCTGTTGGGAGGACATAATTCGTACCAAAGGTGACCAATTCGAACAAATCTAAACTTATTCTAAAATTTGATGCTATTTCCGACATTTTTTGCTTTCATTCAATAATATCAAAAAAAAAAAAAAAAAATAAATAAAAATTATGGCGTTAGACTTTGTTGCAGTTTATTTACCTCACCCTGCATATTGCTCATATTTGGCTCGATATACGTATCGCAGATTTTTAAGACTTCTAAAGTTGAAATTGTATCTAAATAGTAAACATTGTAGAATTAAAAAAACATCATAATTTTTTAACAAAGAAGAACTTTCTACTACTGCTAAACATATATAATATTTGTTTATTTAGTTGACTTTATTTTGTCATTTATTTAAGATCTTTTATTTATTTGGTAATTTATCAGATTTTTATCTATTTATATTAATCATTAAATTTTTATGCATTTTTAATTTCTATGCCTTTATTTATTTATTATTTATTACTAATTATTTGTTACTAATAATTGCTATGTTCCAGAATTGCAAGAAAGTACAGGTTCTTCCTTTATTATATCTGTTGTACACAGGTTCAGGAACAGGGAAAATGCATTTATTATTTACTATTTATTTATTTGTCATATATAAATATTGTCTTATTTGTTTCTTACTTTACGTATTTATATATGGAGCACTCCTAGTTTCATTTCGTTTTAGAAATTTTTCAATTAGTTATTGTCTCATACTTTCCTTCCCCACTCAGCCTCACCTCACCCATCCATTATACACCACCTCAAAAGATTATCTCCTTCAAACCTCAAATAATTAAACAAATTAAGATCTAATCACAATCACCTCACTGTTATGAATTTCATTTAATGTGACAGCAACAACATAAACAAACACACAAAACAAAAAACCAAATACAAAGAAACAAACAAATCAGCAACAACATTAATTATACATAATAACAATGACATTAACATAATTTGACATTTAATTAACAATGGCATGAATCAAAAAACGTTCCAAAGCCAGCCGCTGCTTTAACGCGCACCTTACAAACAGCAGAAAGCGCATGACATGACAATTTCGGGTGACATTTGCATGTAAACAATTTCACTTAAATGACAAAATACAAAACGTTAACAAAGAGTTTTCTTTCTTTCTGTTTTTTTTTTGGGTGGATTTTATTAACAAAGCAATGAAAAGTCGTTATGTTTTCTCTCTCTCTCTCTCCTTTGTAGGTGTTTTTATTTTTTGGTGGAAAAGCAAAAATGCAAAAATGGAAATTGAAAATAAACGACAAGCATAGTTTTCGTTCGTTACAAATTCTGTGATTTAATGAGGCTTATAATAAAAGACTTTTAACGATGTAACTGCCAAAGTAGTTACTGGCATCCCAGTAGTGGCAACTGGAAACTGCATCAACATTGCAATTAATTTGAAAATGTTTTCCAGAAGAGATATGGAAGGAAACTGTGGTCATACCACTTTATACTGTTGCAAAAAGAGGGAAGCAATCTTTTGCGACTTCTTTGTTACAGGCAATAAGTTAAACATTATATCAATATTGAACTTTTTCAGGAATGGTTTTTCCATTACAAACTTAGAATACCAAAGCATAATCCATGGGGTTGGATAATGTTCTAAGACATTTATAAAAGTAGTACTTGGGTATGAGGGAACTACCGGTAAGGGTACTATGAATAGGGGAATTTACCGATATGAGGGAACTATTTCAATATTTTGCCAGAAGAAATGGTCCGATCTCTATAATCTTTATAACAGATCTTTTGTTGATGAAAATATTTAGATGTGACAAGTCTGAATGAAATCGGATGTTAATTTCCCGTTTTATGAGTTTCATGGATATTCAAAATGTTTACCCTTTGTGGGGAAGGTACCAGAAGGAGTGGACCAATGTTGGCCCAAATGTTGGCCCTTTGTAGGGGAGGTACCAGAAGGAATGGTCCGATCTCTACCACCTTTATAACAGATCTTTTGTTGATTGAAATATTGAGTTGTACCAAGTCTGAAAGGAATCGGATGTTAATTTTCCGTTTTATGAGCTTCATGGATATTCGAAACTTTGAGCCTTTGTGGGGGAGGTACCAGAAGGTTTCCCAGATATATCCAATCTTCACACCCGACCTTGGGTTAATAAAAATAATGCGATGTGTGTAATTTGAAGAGAACCGGATGCTTATTTCGGATTTTATGATCGTTTTGGTTATTCAAAACATTGATCCTTTGTGGGGGAGGTACCGGAAGGAATGGTCCGACCATCTTTATAGCAGATCTTTTGTTGATGGAAATATTTGAATATGCCAAGTCTGAATGGATTGTTAATTTCGCGTTTTATGAGATTCATGGATATTCAAGATTTTGACCCTTTGTGGGGGAGTTACCAGAAAGAATGGACCGATATATTCCACCTTCAAACCAGACTTTGAGTTTGTAAAAAAATTGTGGTCTATGTAATTTTAAGACAATCGAACATTTACATCACATTTTATAAGAGTTATAATATATAGTCTATTTTCGGATGTGACGTAGCACTAATGCAAAATCGGATTATCCTTTCTCTTTCTATGCTGTAAATTATTTTATTTGAAAATATTGACATTTTGTGGGGGAGGTATCAGAAGGAGTGGACCTATTTTGCCCATCTCCAAACTCGGTCTAAGTTTGACAATAATATTACGATGTACCAAGTTTGGATCAAATCGGATACTCCCTGTGAAAGTTATCGTGAGCACCAGCCAGACAGACGGATGGACATAGCTAGATCGACTCCAAATATCCTAAAACGGATTTGGTCCAAAGAGACCTGGGGTCTAAAACCGTTATTTCCATGAGGTTCGTTTTGAGAGTATCAAATGGTATATACCCTCTCTAGATATATGGCTGAGGGTATAAAAATCCACATTTATAGCTCTGAAGTTCCTTGGAAAAATATTTTTATTTTTTTCTTTAGAAAACATTTAGAATAGCAAAATTTGGTTATGGCATTGCAGCTTTCATTTGGCTTCAAAAATCATTTTTGGATCCCATTGGTGATTTCCAGCCCTATTTTAAATTATTACCTATCGACTCCCCAAAACCACAGTTTCCATGTTTTGTCCGAAAATAACAAATGGAGACTTTCTTGAGAGCAAAATAAATGAATTTCATTGATTTTCATTTTGTTTCTACTGGCCCCTTTGGTCGGTCAGTGGCTAGTGGCCAGTGGTGGGGATGGACAATGCCGACAACATCGATGGCTGTGGTTATGAGGATGGTGTCGTCTGCTGGCCATTACTTAAGTCTCGACTAAATTACCAACACCATCAGCAGTACTGTTTTCATGTCTTTTTTTTTTCTCTTCTTCATTTTCAAGAGGTTGGTTCAAACTGTCTCCACCTTTGTCTTAGCCAACTTAAGTGCACACACACATACGCATAAACACTTTAATATATTCTTCAGTTATGGCGCAAAGACATTTAAATGAATATTGTCTTACATGTTTGGACTTAAATGATACAAAATTGTCTGCTTACAAACAGACACATAAATATGTAGGTATGTATGTACGTTTAGGCCAACAAATCTGGGTTTTTTGTCGGGTTGGAGTCTTACTTCTGAATGGTGTTGGTAATACTTTTTAATACCATCCAGACACACAAATACAAGTATGTGTAATAAGCACTGGTCGTTCTTAACCCATATCCTTGACTTGACCAACAGCAATAGTCTGACTCTCTTGCGGTGGTGGTGGTCAAAACAACGGCCATCACAAGTACCAGCAGCAGCAGCAAAAGAAGACATAGAAATTAGTTATGTACTGCCGTTTGCCGGTTTGTGTCATCATTGTGCAGTCTTTTTTGCTTGAACTTGATAGCCTGCTGCGCCTGGTTTATGGGAGAATGAACCTGACTTTCTATGGGTGAGTGTGTGTGTGTGTTTGCGAAAGCGTCTTCAGACTAAATTTTATTTACTGTTTTTTGGAGGACCAAGGAGAGAAATCCATTACTTTTCTTGTAGGTAAAAATTGTATGACTCCTGTTTTTCTTGTAGTCCTTTAAGGTAAACTCCTTGCAATGTCGTATGCATTGAGATGAACACAGATACCTTTAAGTTAGGAGTCTTCAAAAAAGTCATTTTCAACATCAAACTCTAAATGTTCTTCGCGAAAATATCACAGATTTCAAATTATATTTCAACTTCCACAAGCCTTCTCTTTATGTTCGTTTCTATTGAAACCATATTGGTCCTCAGTTGGCCTCCTTTAAGGAGACTTTTTGGTTTTCTTTAAAAAGGATGTAAGTTTTGTTTTTGGAAAAGTTTTAGTTTTCCATAAGTCGACAGTTTGGCCTTTTACAAGAGGATTTTAAAAATTCTATAAGAAATCATTTTCGTCTTCTCCCTATCCATAATCCTCCCTTTTTTTAATATCAATTTCCTTAAAGTGTTTGCTTCTTACCTCAATACAATTTCTAACAAATTAGAAACATGCCCCCGAAAATAAATTATGGACATTAATTTTTAAATGGTTGACAGAAAGGTGTAACCCTTTTTATTGGCCATTGGTTAAGTAACACAAACGTTCTCCTCGTAATCCTTATAATTAATGGCTATTAAAACATGTGTGCACACACACACACACACACAAAATGAGATAGCATCGAACCCCTTCAAACCCCGAGAAAATAGTTGTAATAATAGACTAATTATGTTATTTATCATTTCACTTTGAACTGACAATAGATGGTAATGTGGAGGAGGAGGAAGGGTTTAAAAGGTGGTGTAAGAAGTCCAGAGAGAATGTTTATTAAATTCAGCTTATTAAGAAATTCTAGGAAATTTTGTGGGCCCGATGTGTTGGGAAATTTAATTGGGTTTGATATTGAAATAAAGAAAAACCTTTGGAGATTTTTTTTCCTGTGTTCATATTTATTATAATTATTCAATATTGGATAATAAAATTCTAATTTAGATTTTTTTGCTTTTTCTCGAGGATAGTTTCGACTGGAGTGGACATACTTTTCTTATCTTGAGAAGTTTCTATGGGGATTGTTTGCTTGCCTCTCTTTTGCTCTTTCTTCGGTGGACTTTGGGGTTGCTGTTGGCATCATTTTTGTTATCATGCCCCAACTCAGAGACGAGAGTACTTTTGCATGCATAGTAATACTAAGAAGTAAAAAAGTAGCTAAGTTCGACCAGACCGAAATTTTTATACCCTCCACCATTTGGAAGAAACTTGAATATTTTTAAAAAATTCCGTCGAATTCGAAACAATTCCCTTGAATAATGTCGCAAAAATCATGAAAATACCGAATATCTGGGGTACAGTTATATGGGCGCCATATAAAACGTGGACCTATTTAGACAATTATCTTTTAGGAATCAAAATACTCAGAAGGAACCCTTTGTGTGGATTTTAAGACAAGTCCATTAAAACAAGTTAAAAAGTATCAGTCGGTTGAGCCGAAGAATAAGGAATTTATGATTTACCCTTAGCCAACGTTCGATTACTTAAATATATTTTTACTTTTTTATGATTATTTAAATTGGTGACCCTCTATGTAGTAGGTTCCGAAGGAATGTACCAATATTGTCCATTTCGTATCGGACCTAAATAAATATGATATAAACATTGCGACGTGCCAGGTGTAGACTATATTTGTAACTTCCTTGTGATAATTTATGTGATAATTTTTTATAAAATATGTGATAATATTTAGAAAATGTAAACATGTGCTTGAGGTACCAGATATAGTCGGCCGAAGTATTCCATTTTCATACTATCTATCTAGAGATAAAAATATTGGCATGGGGAAAATTACAAGCAAATCAAGTGTTTGTGGGGAGGTACCAAAAGGAGTGGACCGATATATTCCGTCTTACCATAAGATCTTTGGTTCATAAAAATAATAGGATGTGTGTAATTTGAAGACAATCGGACTCTTACATCACATTTTATGAGAGTTGTAATTATTCAAAATTTTGACCATTTGTGGGGGAGGTACATGATGGAGTGGACCGATATTGTCCATTTTCAAACCTGACGCAAATATTAGGATATGCAAAGTTGGAGCAAAATCGGATTATCCTTTCTCTTTCTGTGCAAAAAATATATTTTGAAAATTTCGACCTTTTCTGGGGGAGGAATCAGAAGGAGTGGACCGATATTGCCCATCTCCGAACTCAATCTAAGTTTGACAAAAATATTACGATCTACCAAGTTTGGACCAAAACGGATACTTCCTTTGAAAGTTATAGTGCGCACCAGCCAGCCAGACAGACGGACGGACACCGCTAGATCGACTCGACTAAATGTTCTGAAATGGATTTGGTCCAAAAAGACCTAGGGTCTAAAACGGTTATTTCGATGAGGCAAGTTTTGATCGTATCAAATGATAGCCATATGGCTGAGGGTATAAATATAGGTTATTTTTTCAATTTCTTTATAAATTCTCTAAATTTAAAATTTTAGGAAAACTTGCTGACTCCTATTCAATTAACATCGAACAAATGAGTTTGCTCAAAAATTTTTTTTCTGCTCACATGAGCGCAATTTCTTTATAAATTCTCTAAATTTAAAAATTTCTATTTAAAATACAATTTGTATTGTTTTTTTTTTTCATTTTAGCACATTTCTCTCCGCAAAGCTCCCACGTTCCAATTATTTGTGTGATACTGACAATTAAAATCAATTTAAAAGACAATGACACCCACTGTTTAATTTCAAACTGAATTTTCATTAAATTGCGTTAATATTACATATTTGTAACACGGGTGATTTTTCTCCTCCTTAGGTAATGTCTACTACCTCTTAATACGACTTTGTACTTCGTACATAATGTCAAAGGTAATGACATTTCCTAAGGAGTGACGTTTTGTAATTGCCGCCTTTTACAGTATTCTACCGACTCTACGAGTACTAACAAGCATAGGATTACGTTCTACTGCTAAAAACCCTTTGTACGAAGGTAATATTGTTCTACGAACAACCACCCTATAAAAAAATATACAGTCCACTGCTCAGTGGGAAAAAATATTAATTTATTGTGTTTTTATTTTTCTCCCATTTCTTTTATTTTCATTTTGCTACGCAAACATTGGTCCGATCGACCCGGATTTTACGATCTGTCTCCTTCCTTCACGAGGAAAAACAACAAAGGAACGACTGTTTCGCAGCAAAAACATTGGATTCTACGATCCGTCTCTTTGCCTCACCGAGGATACAACGACTACGTCGTCAACAACAACTACGGGATCATCGATCACCACCATCACATCTATTTAATTATTTTCATTTTATTTAAACCGCCACAACAAAGGTATGTACGCTCTGAATTACTTCTAAAGTGACATACCGAACTTTGTTATTGTTGTGCTTGTAAAACAAAATAAAGCCTTCGGTCGTTTTACAACAAGTTTACATGTCCGTCCGTCTCCTATGAGATTGCCGTCGGCATTTATCATAACTACAAAACAGTGTCAAAGTGATTTTTGTTTCCAACAAAACACACACACAACCACAATCACAGACTAACATATTTTCTCATTGCCTATTTACATTTTTGGCATATTTCTTTTATATTTTACTTTATTTTCTCATTGTTCTTTTTGTGTTTTGCATCTTCTTGTAAGTTTGTAAAACACAACAACAACAATATAAAAGAGTAATTGTTGTCATCACTGCTGATTGTTGGTTCCGTTTTGTTTACACATTCGTGTAAATTACAATAGTGACACTCACTGATAAATGATAGCTGATCACATACAATAGGTGTGTTCACGATCATTTATCATAATATATTTATTGAAAAATTGAAAGTGCCATTTGCAATAAAATTTTGTGTTGATTTCTTCGAATATCAACCAATAATAAAATTTTGCTTGTGTCTCCGATACAATACACCCTACATTCGGTATAGACATACATATACGTGCATAGTAATATTTTATTAAATAACGTTTAATACAAATATTACTATTTATTTTTGTAAACTCTTTCGAAAAAGCTGTTTTGTTTCTTGCTTTATTCTGAACGATTGGAAGAGCACAACTAACGGTCTGTGCACCCTACCATCGACTTTAGTGATTTTCGTCACATTTTTGAGTTTTTCGACTTTTTACACATTTCTTTTAGATTTTTGTATCGGTAAGTGGTATTAACGATACCCTGCCAGGCACTGTGTGTATTTTACGATACATTGTAAACAATATAAAATACACTGAAAGAAAAAATTGAAAATTTTCGAGTTTCTGTATAATAATATTTTACTTCTTGTGGTTTAATCACGTTAAACCTCAATTAATATTGGGAATAGTCCACGACTATTATACAATAAGTGCATTTTCATCAAATAAATATTGAATTTCTTGACATTACGTGTCGTTCTAAAAATATTTTACGCATTTTCGTGCAAATTAAATTACAATTTTTTGTATTTTCGCTGCAGTTCTGTATTTTTCGGCTGCATTTGTTTCTCAAACAAGACATTACGTGTCTAAATAAAAATTATTCATTTGTTTTGCTTCTGATTTGCATTCAAAATGCCACTCACTCCTTTGGATTTATTCATCCGAGCTACTAATGCTTTGGTAAAATTTGATGCCAATTTCAGTTCCCAACGGGACGAAGAGCTCGATGTTTACATCCTAGAATTACAAGGAGCTGAGGTCAGAACACTATGGGATAAAGTTAAATTCCAATTTGAAAAGTGCCTCGATTACCTACATGAAGATAAAAATTCTAATGAGGACGACATTTTAGCCGCTGACATAAAATACGATGTCGCCTACAAATGTTTTTTAAATGTTTTAGCGTCCATTAATAGAAAGTTAGGCGCGCTACGGGCTCCGCCTGAGTCCCCTACTGTAATTACACCAAAATCTCATGTAGGTAACACTTCAATATCTCGTTCCGAGGATACAGCGACCGCATCGAATGCTCCGCATCGATCTGAAACTTCCCAAAATTCATCTTTCACATCCTGTGGAAATGAAAATTCCAGTCACAGGTTAAATTTGCCACCCTGTGACATCGAAGTATTCAATGGCGATTTTCTTTCCTGGCCTACGTTCAGGGACTTATTTTCTGCCATATATATAAATAATAGCGGTATAAGCGATATCGAGCGTTTATGCCATTTAAATAACAAAACTAGCGGTGATGCCCATGAAATTGTGTCTAAGTTTTCGCTTACACACAAAAACTTTAGCTTAGCATGGAGTGCCTTGTTTTCTACTTATGACAATCCTCGAATTTTGGTGAACCACCAACTTAAGCTCCTCTTTGACCTTCCAGTTTTAGACAAAGAAACTAGTGCAGGGTTAAAGAAATTACAAAGAGGCATAAACGGGTGTATGTCATCCATGTCTAATTATGATGTGTCGTCAAAAGACTGGGATCCTATTATAGTTTTCCTGTGTCTTCAGAGGTTACCTAAGAACTGCGTGGTGCTTTGGGAACAAAGCGTAAAGAACAAATCTACTTTGTCTTCGTGGAAAGATTTGGATCACTTTCTTACTGAAAGGATCCAAACTCTGACCTGCTTACGTGACATTAGGGGCATCGATTACGTCGAACCTCTAAACAATGATAAACGTTCGCTTTCTACGAATGGTGCAACGAATACATCAAATTCCGTCACGGCCCAAAGTGCCCCTCATTTCTCAAGGTTTCATCATACATCCTCGCCTAAATCATGTGCCCTTTGTTCACGACAAAGGCATCATCTAAGAGTTTGTCATAAATTCCTTAGACTTTCAGTTCCTGAAAGAATCAGCACAGTTAAGAAACACTTCTGTTGTCTTAATTGTTTGTCTCACGGACATAAATCTTCAAAATGCAACAGCATTTACAACTGCACTATATGCAAAAAACGGCATCACACGCTGTTACACATCGAGGCCACGCCTCAATCGTCTCCGACGACTTCAAATGTTAGGAGTTCAGATCAGGTAATTCTACCTACTACTTCTACCACTATTATATCAGGGTCTTCAAACCGACAGGTATTTCATACCACCCAGAGCAGAAAAATATTGTTAGGCACAGCTATGGTGCATATTGTGCACAAAGGTACTACGTACCCAGCTAGAGCCTTAATAGATCCTGCTTCGGAAGCATCTTTTGTTTCTGAACGTATACAAAAAAGATTGGGTATAGGCGCGAATAACGTTCAAGCTTCAATCTCGGGGGTTAGTGGGTCCGTTTCACAATTTTCCCGTAAGCAATGTCCCATTCGTATCAGTTCTCCATTGGATGCTACGCAGACAATGGAAACTAATGCTCTGGTTCTGCCGACAATTGCAGAAAATCTGCCATCATTTTCTCTAAAACGTGACACCATTCCGCAATTGCCAAATCTTCGTTTGGCCGACCCTGATCCCTTTTCTTCCCGTCCTGTTGACCTATTACTAGGAGCAGATCTTTATCCGAAGATTCTGCTACAGGGTACACGTACCAACGTACTAGGTTCATTGATAGCGCAGAGCACCGTCTTCGGCTGGATCATTACTGGTCCCATGCCAAACTCCCCTCTACAACCTTCTGTTTAGGGATTCTCCTTAGATTAAGATTACGACTGGGGACTTTGAGTCATTACTGCTCACATTTTTCTATACGGACGCTATTTTTCCATACGTTTTGGTATACATAGGTCAGTTTTCCTACCGAAAACTTCAAGATTCCATCGCCTACACTTCTGATTTTTACTTGCTACGCAAATATTGGTCAACGACCGACTATGTTAACTTCGTCATATTTTTTTATTTACCACGTGAATAACCCACATAAACATTGGCTACACGGCCGTCTGTATTTCGTTTTCAAAGAGGCATCCCATATTGTTCACGGGGAATGTTTTGAATGCCAAATCTTGAGGCAGATGCTACGCATCTATAATTATTTATATTGCTGGATCACCGATCCATAATTCACATAAATGTAACCGAATGTGAGGAGCGAAATTTAATATTGGCAACGGCACTTTCGTCCGACGGCCATTTCAATTCCTTTCCCACTCCTACGGAGTTAGTTATAGTCGATGTTTCGCGTCGTCTTCGCCTCCTCTCTACTTTTTCGCTACAAATTTGGAAAAAATTTAGTTTGATGGCCGCGTTAGAGCCGCGAAGCATCGAACTATACAGTTGAAAAACGACCTACGGTTTTGTGGTCATTCTGACCAAAGTTCGTTCCTATTTACATTTTCGCTTCCTCTCTAATTTTCATATGAGTTGGAAAATTTAGAATGATGGTTGCGATGATGGTGTGCGGATTACGTCCCATATACAATAAGGAACAACGATTTGATGGCTGCGCTGATCCCTGAAGCCCACGGCATACACAACGGATGAAGCAGAACCTCCCTCGGAGAAAATTTAATTAAAAAATCCGTCTTCGACGGTCCCTGGAGTTCCTTCAGGAGAGATCAGTGGTTTCGCCACATTGGATTCAACGAGTTCAACCTTTAAAAGATCAGGACCTTCTCGAGGCATTGCACGATCTTGCTCTACGAGCACATTCTTTCAGTTTTCATGTTACGATCGGTTCCTTTTCGGGCATTGCACGATCGTGCTCTATGAGCTCGCATGAAAAATTGAAAACAAAATTTTTAATTTTTTTGACCATTGTTTTCATGATACGATCAGTTCCTCCTCGAGGCATAGCACGATCGTGAAAATAACTAACATTAACGTAAAATTTGCAACACGGTGAAATGTTGCAAAGGCCGGCGGAATGTTTAATTTCAAACTGAATTTTCATTAAATTGCGTTAATATTACATATTTGTAACACGGGTGATTTTTCTCCTCCTTAGGTAATGTCTACTACCTCTTAATACGACTTTGTACTTCGTACATAATGTCAAAGGTAATGACATTTCCTAAGGAGTGACGTTTTGTAATTGCCGCCTTTTACAGTATTCTACCGACTCTACGAGTACTAACAAGCATAGGATTACGTTCTACTGCTAAAAACCCTTTGTACGAAGGTAATATTGTTCTACGAACAACCACCCTATAAAAAAATATACAGTCCACTGCTCAGTGGGAAAAAATATTAATTTATTGTGTTTTTATTTTTCTCCCATTTCTTTTATTTTCATTTTGCTACGCAAACACCCACCCACCTACCAACCAGTCAGCCAGCCAGCCAACCTATCCATTTCACCTAACTGACGCACAGATAGAAGACCCAGTGAACCATCATTTCAAATATATCCAAGGGAATATATGTTTGTAAGTATGTATTTATGTGCTCTGCATTTTGGCCTCACTTCTATGGCCTTTGACTGCTATTGTTTTTGCTATTTGTTGTTGTTGTTGCTATTTGCGTTGCTATCTCTCCTTGCTCCAAATCAAACTGAGAAAACTCATTAGGTATTCGAGAAGCGTATTTTGTTTGGGAACATCAACTATGAATATTTATCTATGGGCGTAGGAAGGTACAACACTTGGGGTGAACAGAAACAAAAGGTTAATGAAACAATTACAGACACATTTAATTAATTTACTTTCATTAATTAAATGGCATTACAAGCCAATAATGGCAAGTGGAGCGAAGAAGAAGAAGAAGGTGGAGAAGTGGTTTAATGCCGTTGCAAAATAGTTTTTGGAAGGCATTTCAATTTTAGGTGAAGGTGGAATTCCAGTGGAATTTTTAATGAGCTAATAAAAAAGGGATTTTTGTTAATATTGTTAAACAAGGACTTTTGTTCTTATTTGGGGGGAATTTACACTTGTGGCATGGTGAACAATTTGGAAATTTAACACTGGTATTGTCTCATGCTGGGGCAGTGCTATATTGGCTCCTTTAAAGTTTGACAATTTCAGACAATGTTTATTGCAAAATATAAATGTGAATGGGCATTGTGTTAACAAACAAAAAAAACTTGCCCTCATTATGTAAGGACAACAGCCATAAAATCCTTTGAGCTTAATTGGCTGAAAATCCCGTGTCCCATATTCTATAAAAATAATACTAATTAGCAGATCCCAACATTAATGACATGGCTCTTTTGGGCCAAAAAAAGTTACGATTAACATGTTCTTAAAACATATTCCCCAATAATAAAGAAAAATACAAAACCGCAACGAATCACAAACAAAAAGTCATTTCATAAAAATTATCGACACTCTGTCTCAATGGAAAAGCAGAAAAAAAACACAAAATGATTCTGGCCATAAACTCATAACTATCGGAACAATATCGCTATTGTGACCATAAACATAACTCCCTATGAAATTCGATTAATAAAATCAAAAGCCCAAATACGAGTTGAAATATCAACAATGCAGCGCGATCATCATGTGAAAGAAACCACGAAGCCAAAGAACAAAAAAAAAAGTAACAGAGAGACAGGCGGACAGACAATCCGATTCCCAATACAAAACGTTTACAAATCAGAGACAACAAATGCGACATACAGAGAATTCAATAATAACAACAACAGCAACAACAAAATCGCCTTAAATATTATTAATCCCTATGAGAAGAACGACAGCCAGACATGCCGATGGTGTGGAGTGGAGTGGCGGAGAGATGCAAATCGTGTTGTAAGTAGTGAAGTGGGGTTTGGGAAGGGGGAGAATGTAGTCGGTGGCCTTTGAATTGGGAAATTGAGAATCAGTTATAATTTTAAGAAGTTTTCTGAAGGGTTCTGATTCTATTTTCAGGATATTTTCTCAAGGTCCATCGTGGTTTTCTAGTAGGTCTTCTCAAGCACTATTATGCCAATAATCGTGGATCCTTAAGAATATCTTTTTTAAGACTATCGAAGATTTTTAAGAATACTTTCTCAAGGACTGTCGTGAGCTTAAAATTTTTTTTTTCAAGGATAATCGTAAATTTTTAGTAATATTTTCTCAAGAACTATCGGTGATAATAATCGTTGTCTTTTAAGATCATTTTTAAGGACTACCGTTGTATTATTAGCAATATTTTTCTCTGGAAAAGAATTGAAGAGTTGTTACTGAACTGGAGTTAGGCCCAGGACAATAACCATGAACTTTCAAAGGCAAATTTCTCAACGTCTATCGGAGAATTAATTGTGGATATTTAAGAACTTTTTCATAATAACTATTCGAGCAATAGTCGTGGGTTTTTGAAAAAGTATTCTCTCAAGGACTATCGGGGATTTTTAAGAGTGTTTTCTCAAAGACTATCAGAGCAATACTTGTTGATAATATTTTCCAGGACTTTTGTGGAATTCTTGATAATGTGTTTTAAGGACCAATAATCGTGGATTATTTGAGAATGATTTTAAAGGACTTTCAGAGCAATAATCGTGGATTTTTGAAGAATATTTTAGAATACTTTTAGATTTGTTCGAATTGGTCACCTTTGGCACGAATTATGGCCTTCAAATGGCCAATGAAACCGTCACACGCTGCCCGAATGTTGCTCTGCGGTATTTTTGCCCATTTCCGGCGAAGCGCTTGTTTGAGGTGATCGACACTTTGGTATTTTTTAGTGCCAACCTTCCTTTCCAAAATACTCCAGAAACAATAGTCCAACGGATTGGTATCCGGAGATTTTGGTGGCCATTGTGCGCTGGAAATGAAGCGAGGAACCTCATTTTGTAACCATTCTTGGGTGGCATTCTTGGCGTGCTGAGTGCCATGGTGCTGAGTCCTGTTGGAATGTCCAAGGTCTGCGGCCAAAATGTTTGCGTGCCCAAGGATTTAATACACCCTCCAGAATATTTTCGCGATAATATTCGGCATTTATTCTGATGCCACGGTCGATTAATACGAGTTTTGGTGGCCAACCGAAGGTGTACACGATCATTTTGTTTGTTTACAAACAGCTGGACAACGAATGTTTTCTCATCGGAGAAAACCAAATTCGGCAGTTCACCACTTTCGGCCAAGCGAAGCAACTCTTTAGCTCTTTTGTGTCTATTTTCTTTCTGTTGCGGTGTAAGTTTTTGCACTTCTTGGAATTTCAATGGCTTTACCCCGAGTCTAATTTTTATTATTTGCCGAATGGAATATTGCGATATCTTCATTGCCATTTTTCGGCGGGCTTCAATCAAGTCGCTTCTTTAATTTTCGAACCATTTCTGTTGATGTTGCTGTTTTTTCCATCCACTTCCTTGACATATGTCGGGCTACGCTACCAGTATCACTGTAATGAGCGATGGTTCGGGATACCAAAGATTCATTCACATTTAAATGCAGCAGTGCTCGAACTGTTTGTCCTGCCAGTTCGAGCACGCTATCACGCTTGAATTCCATCACGAATGACTTTTTTCAGGAAAATTCTCAACAAAATGCTTTTGTACGCTTGTAAACAATATAATAAGCTGTCACTGGAATAATTGTAACAGCTGTCGGACGATTGGCTTAGAAATGACAGCAGTCTGAACTTGTTTGCATTTTTTTCATCTCACCCTGTATATTAATAATAATTTCTCAGAGGCTTGTTGTTTTAACGTTTAGATGGTGGATTTTTAGAATTTCAAAAATTAAAAAATAATTTTGTAAAAGACTCTTGGCAAACCGTTTTAAATTATTTTTGAGAATTGTATACATATTTTTTAGTTACTCTCTTTTTAAACTTTAAAATTTTTTTCATATTAAACAACATTTTCTACACCATTTGAGGGACATTACAAGTCAGACACACCTGTTGAACATGCAGAGGTCACAATTCAAAGACCTCAATGTTATTCAAAAACGTTTCGAGTAAATCGTAGTTTTTTACCTTTTGCCAAAGAAATGAGAACCTATAAAATTTAAAATTGATTGTTCAATTAATCTTAAAAACTTGACAACGGGTGTCTGGACGATGCTTTTCTTCGATTGAATGTTCGTATCACACACACATACATACACAATGGATGTACAACACATTGCTGTGGCCAACAAGACGGTGTTTTCTCAGCCAGTGCAACCTGGCATACCCAACGACAAAAACAAAAAAACACGTGGGTATCCAAAATCCATATGGACGTCAGCTCTCTCTCACATACACACATCATCTCCACAAAAAAAAAATACCCTTGAGCCACAACAAAAGGGGACACCTTTTGTCCGACGACGGTGTCCCAGGCATCCACACTCGGAGAAAAGAAGCCTTCGGCAACGTGTTGCATGCTGGTCCAACATCTCTCCTCCACACAAGTGCACCATTGTTGTTGCGTTCTTTCACTTTCTGTTTGGGATTTGGTTTTTGTTTTTCAGTTTTTTTTTCTCCTTTTGGGATCTCCTTTTGTGTGGATCTCTGTTTATGGTTGTCTTGTAACGCCAGTACAATAATGCTCATGCCAAGGAGATGTGGATTAGGAGCAAACCGACGGAACGACAGAGACACATTGTGGACGACGACATTTCATTTTCAATGGAATCCCAAATTCTGGCAAAATGGCTTAGCATGGCGAAGGCGACCGCATCTCTGTCTACCACCACCACCGTCGCCGCCGCCGCTGCCTTCGATTCCAAATAATGCGTGTGAAATTTTTCATTCAACATTGATGACGATACGACGAAGACGACAAGGATTGGGATTTAATATCCATATAAAGATGGCTTATTCCGAAAAATGCGAATTTTTGAAAATGTTTACGAGGTCCTTTGGTGACAATATTAGACAATTTTGATAGAGTATTTTTGAAGTATTTTATAGACAAAACTCCTCATACTGGTCGCCTACAAATAGAATAAATACAAATCATTCTACAGTTTCTCAATGACTATCAGAGATTGCTTAAGAATATCTTCAGGGATAATCATTTGTTGAACATTTTAAAAACATATTCCCAAGGATTATAAACCCTACAATCATGGATTTTTGAAAATTATTTTCTCAAGGACTATTAGGACAATATTCGCGAATTTTTAAGAATATTTTCTTAAGGATCATCAGGGTAATAATTATAGATTTTTTAAGAATATGTCGTCAAGGAGCAAGGATTATTTTTAAGAATATTTTTTCAAGGTCTATAAGGATTTTTGGACCAATTTCTCAAGGACTATCAGGGCAATAATCGTTGATTATTAAGAGCATTTTCTTAAGGAATATCAAAATATCAATATATAATAATATAATCAAAATATATCTTTAAGGGCTATCAGGAAAAAATCATGTAATATTTTCTCAAGGACTATCAGCGCAATAATCGTTGATTTTTAAGAGCATATTTTCAGGTAACAACAGGGTAATTATGATGGACTTTTTAAGAATATTTTCTCAATGACTATTTGGATTTCCTCATGAATTCTTAGAGTTTTTTAAGAATATTTTTCAAGGACTATCATAGCAACAGTCGAAGGACCATTAGGATAATATTTATAGATTCTTTAAGAATATATCTTCAAGGACTATTAGGAAAAAAATCGTGTATTTTATCAGAATATTTCTTCAAGGACTATAAGATTTTTTGGAATAATTTCTCAAGGACTATCAGGGCAATAATCTTAAAATGAGTATTTTTTCAGAGAAGAACAGTGTAATTATCATGGACTTTTTAGGATATTTTCTTAAGGACTGTCGTGGATTTCCTCAAAGACTATTAATATTTTTCTAAAGGTCTATCAGGGTAATAATTGTGGATTTTTAAGAATATTATCTCAGGGACTATCAGATCAATATTCCGAGTAATATTCCTGGATTTTTAGGATATTTTCTCAAGTACTATCTAGGTAATAATAATGGATTTTTTGAAATTATTATAAAAATAAATATAATTATTATAAATATAAATTATAAAGACGATCAGGGCAAAAATAGTGAAGTTTTTAAAAATATTTTTTAAAGGTTTCCCTAAAAAGAAAATCCTAAGGACTTTCAGGACTATAATTCCTAATTTGTTGAATAATATTTCCTTGCAATTATCAGTGGAATTTTCGTAGAGTCCTACGACTATTTTCCTCCAGGACCATCAACAAATTTTTCTCAAGGCAAAAATCATAGATATTTAGGACATAGTTGATGGCTACTTCAGCAATAATCGGTCTGTTTTTAAAGAATAAATTATCGAAGACTAGTGTATGTTTCAAGCCTACAGGATTTCTAAGGGCAGAGGACATTCTACTTCTTAAAATAGAAATCCTTTCTTAAGATAGAAAACCTTCCACAGGCCGCCTATAGATAGAAGAACTGCTACGGGTCTTCAATAAGGGCTTCCATAGGTCTTTCATGGAGCCTTTATAGGAGTTCTATCGAGATAGACCTTCCACAAGCATTCATTAGATAAAAACCATTCTAGCAGCAGAACTTCCATATTTCTTCTCAGATATTAGACCTTCCACAGGTATCGTATAGAAGAATCCCTTTCACAAACCTACTATAAAGTGAAGACCGTCTACAGGTCTAAAACATTCTACAAGTCTCCTATAAAAATGAGGTATTTTAGAGCGAGTAGATTGAATAGGGTAGATTTCTACATTTCTCTCGGGGATAGAAGACTTTCTCTGGGTCTTATATACAGAATGAATGAAACATCTCTTACAGGTCATTTAGATATAATATGCCTTTTTAAGGTGTTCTCGTAATATTAGCCCTTCTATAGGTGGTAGGTGGTTGGGTATTTTCCTGACTGAGAGACTCCTGCATACCTTCTATTTATAAGCGACATTCTACAATTTTGTTTAGCTAAAAATTCGATAGTTTTTTCATTGAAACTTTCCCACCTGCTCCTCGTTCTTCCCAAAACATTTCCCATGAACCCATATCCAGATCGCAGCGAAGCATGCATTTGCATGGCATGGCGTAACGTCAACTGAAACTGCAACCAGTTTCCCTGCCAGTTGGAGTAATGCAGCAACTTTTCTTCGTTAGTCGAAACATTTTTCATAACAACAATTTTTCGATCGTCAATTAATGTCGAATATTTTATGAAATCGATTCCTTTTTGTATTCCGTTTTGTATGGATATTATTTGCTCTGCTTTTTGTTTCGTTCTCTCGCTTTGGGGAGAAATCATTGGCGGTATTTTTGGCATATGCAAAACTAATTTGGCAAAAGGGGTAATTTGTTTCATTATAGGATGAGAGGTTTTTAGGGTGGCGAAGTTTTTAAAAAAAAGTTTGTAAAATTTACCAAGAAAATTTGGAAAAACCCAATAATTATGTAGGGTTTTGGAATGTTGCATTTGATACCGTTGCTTGGTATGGTCGTGGTATGGATTCTGCAATGGAACAGTTGTAATAAATTAATTACGATTTAGTTAAAAAATGAGGTCATATATTGTAAATCATATGGACAAACCAAGCCTAATGGGGTTCCAAACTATGAATGTTGGTGCATCTAGCACAGATGTTTTGACATTTCTAACCTATAAGAAATGACTACACACGTCACGGATGTTAATGCTGTAATCTTTTCTATATGGTGAATACACTAACCCGCTTAAATATGTCGTTCCAATGCCGGAACTCTTTTTTGATTTTGTACAAAAAAATGTTAATTTTTATTTTCCACTGAATCTGTAAAAAAATAATAACGTGGGATGGTTATTTTTTTGCCAGCCGTTAACAGATTATTTTGTACGAGTTTCGAGTTTTTTCAAAACCATCGGATTAATACATACGATTTTTTTCTCATAAAAGATTATTCTTTTGTTGATTCTTTAGTAAAAATACTAAAATACGAAAAATACATAAGTGAAGTGAGTGATATTAGCCATTTACAGAATCAATACAAGAATTTGGTAGAGGGGACATCAGCTTAGAATCAAAATTTGTCTTGTGACATTAAAAATTATATTTAATTTATTGATCTATAATTACATACAGATCTTATCTGTAAATCACAGAATGTGGCGGTGATCATCCGATTGTTCCTTATCATTTGATTAAAATCTATCGGTTTTTCTGTTTGTCTTTGTAGCTGAGATCAGTTAATGACAATTTTAGGCCATTCGGTGGATGGCATCAAATCTTAAATATGTATTTTTGTTTTTGTTACGCACAGTGGGACATGTGGACTTTTTATGACACCAGGAATAGATTATTGAAGACGTTCATAAAATATGATCTGCATATGATTACAATAATTAAATGTTGACCGACTGAGAAAATTCAATCTATATAAAAAAGAGTAGTGAAATCACTGACTGACCTATTGACTGATCTAGAATCAGTGGCGGGAAGAAGTGGCTGAAGCTAGAATTTTTAAAATTTTAGAACCAGTCTTGGTGCACAGGAGTAGCAGGGTTTGTAGAAATTCATAATAAAAGGGTTACAAAAGCACTAAAATATACTAAAAATTTAATACTTTGTACTGGACAAACGCAATTTGGAATGAGGCTCACCGATAGAGTGCAGGATAGATGAACCGAAGGATTTTTGGAAAAGCTAATTTTAAAGTAATGAAAAGTTTTAAAATGGTACTAAACTTCTAAAATGGTACCATTTGTGAACAAATAGAGCTAAAAACTAGACATTTGGTATTTTGATATTCAGGTGTTTTTGGAAATTTGTTGTAAGTGTACGAACTGTACTTAATGGTACTGAATTTGAAGCAGTTTGGCTAAGGTTAAGCGGATGAAGTTGGCATTTTTAAAATTTCTATTGGGGTCCCTGTTTGTAGTAGGTATGGGATAAAGAGGTAGTTTTGGAAATGTGTACTACAAGTGCACGAAAAATACTAAATAGTACTATATTTCGTACCATTTGGTATTGGGTGAACATATAATGCTTGAAATCTGAAATTTGGTATTAGGGTCGCTGTTTATGTGTAGTCTGGACATATGAAGGTGGTTTCGGAAATGTGTACTATAATTGTACGAAAAGTGCTGAATGCGGCTATGAATGGCGCGTAAAATCATCAAAGTACCGAATATCGAGAGGCATCGTTATATGGGGGCTAAACGAAGAAGTGGACCTGCATAAAAAAATTCTCGGTCATAGGTAAAAGTACCCATTACGAATTTCAAATACGAAATTTGAAACAATTCCGGAGAAAAAAAAAACCAAGTATCTGGGGTACCGTTATATGGATATATGGAAATATCGTGGACCTATACAGGGTAAGATAAAAAACTGAAACAAAGTCAAGCGCCATAATTTCTACATTTTTTTTTTAATTTCATTGAATGAAAGCAAAAAATGTCGGAAATAGCATCAAACTTTAGAATAAGTTTAGATTTGTTCGAATTGGTCACCTTTGGTATAAATTATGGCCTTCAAACCGCCAATGAAACCGTCACACGCTGCCCGAATGTTACTCTGCGGTATTTAGGCCCATTCCTGGCGAAGCGCTTGCTTGAGGTGATCGACGTTTGACAATTTTTAGTGCCAACCTTGCTTTCCATAATACTCCAGACACAATAGTCCAACGGATTGGTATCCGGAGATTTTGGTGGCCATTGTGCGCTGGAAATGAAGCGAGGAACCTCATTTTGTTACCATTCGAGGGTGGCACGTTCTGAGTGCGATGGGGTAGGTTCCTGTTGGAATGTCCAAGGTCTGCGGCCAAAATGTTAGCGTGCCCAAGGCTTTAATACACCCTTCAGAATATTTTCGCGATAATATTCAGCATTTATTCTGATGCCAACGAGCGGATTAATACGAGCAGAGAGCGACCAAAGGTTGTTATGGCGGCCCACACCATCACCATGGCCGGCGCTTGAGTTCTGGTGGCCAACCGAAGGTGCACATTTTCAGCTGACCTCTTTGGTAAGTAAACATGATAAGTTTGTTTGTTTACAAACTGCTGGAGAACGAATGTTTTTTCATAGGAGAAAACCAAATTCGGCAGTTCACCACTTTCGGCAAAGCGAAGTAATTCTTAGGTCTTTTGAGTCCCTTTTTTTCGGTGTGAGTTCTTGTACTTTTTGGAATTTCAGTGGCCTTACCCCGAGCTCATTTTTCAATATTTGCCGAATGGGATATGTTCAGCTCAGGAGCCATTTTTCGGTCACTGTGACGCGGGTTTCGATCAAGTCGCTTCTTTACTTTTCGAACCATTTCTGCTAATGTTGCTGTTTTCTTCCGTCCACTTCCTTGACTTCGGGCTACGCTACCAGTATCACGGTAACGAGCGATGGTATGAGACACAAAAGATTTATTCACATTTAAATGCTGGAGTGCTCTAACGATAGCCACTTGTGGTTTTTCCAGCCAAATATGAACAAATCACCCTATCTCGCTTGAATTCCATCACGAATATTTTTTTTCTGGAAAATTCTCACCAAAATGCTTTTGTACGCTTGTAAACAATATAATGAGCTGTCACTGGAATAATTTTAACAGCTGTCGGGCGAGTGGCTTAGAAATGACAGTTGGTTGCATTTTTTTCATCTCACCCTGTATATAAGTAATAAAAAATGGTACTTAATTTAGTATTGGATGAAGGGTAGGGCTGAAATCCTCAAATTTGATATTGAGGTCACTGTTGGTTTCTAGGTCACTGTTAAACATTTTATTAAAAAATCTACTTCAATTCAGTTAATGTTAAAAATTCCTCAGTTCCTGAAAAATCTTAAAAAATTCTCAATTGTCGACCAGGCGTTCCATGACTTCTCTGAAGTCATCTATTTTATTATGTCCTTCTATTCTCGAAATCTAGAAGAAATTATCGGTGTAGTCGATTATTTTGACCTTATTGGTGACCGATTCTCGACCATTTAAACCTAATGATCAAATATTCTAAATTAGACGACACTTTTGGTGATTTTTCTTTTGGGTCTTTTTACACAGCTGGATTGGGATTGTATTGAAGAATAAGAAAGAGGAGGTTCGCCTGTTCTTCGTTTCTTATCTTTTTAGTATCGTATTTTAGTATTTTTTTACATTTTTTATATATTCTATATCTATAGAATATTTTGATTAAAATAAACCACTGTCCCATGCCTATTATATCTATCCATCTTCCCCCAACGGCAGCAACAGCCAAACATTTGAATGCATTTTTATTTCGAAACGATCCAGAATCATTAACATTTTTTCTGATCTTCATTCGGTTTTATTCTTTTCATTTTTTTATTCTTCGAGATATCTGATTGGAGATGGTTATCTCCAAAAGTGGCGCATGGATGAATGGATGGACGGTCGGTTGGGTGGTGGTCGGGGGTGATGGTGTCGTCTCTCGTTTTAATTTGTATTGTCGTCTGCGCTGTTAACTTGACTTTCCATCCAAACTCCTTTTGGGATGAAATTTGGAATATCAATGAGTGTTGGTGCGATGAGCGAATGGACGGACAGACAGACAACCAAATGGAAATTGGATGGATGGCTGGCTGGATGGATAAGGTTGGCGGTGTGGTGCGGCGTGTTTTTTTTCTGTGGTGGCTGCTTGTTAATGATGCTGAAGATCATGTTTTACATGATCTTTTATTGTCGTTTATTAGGATTATCATTACGATCAGTCACACAAACAAAACGGCGGACAGACGGACAGTCAAACCAAATCACCTCGACGTTAAATGTTTGCCATGGGGACAGAAGACACTTTACAAATTGTAATAGTTTTCGTTTCGTTTCGATTGTTGAAATAAGCCGATGACGCCAAGGCCTATTGGCTTATCATTGTTATTATTGTTATTGGTGTTGAGGACATTGGTGTTGTATTGTTGTTGTTGTTGCTGTCCACTAAATTTGTTAATAAAGTGGTAGATGGTTGTCATTGCTTGGCTTTTGTTTGAGACTCCTTCGTTCGCTCCTTCATTGGATGACAATAATATTTCCGATTTTGTTACTTCGTTCCGATATTTGGTGTGGAATTTATGACCAAAGTTATATTTTTGCAATTTTAATATTGATTTTCATTAGCCTGGACCGCAGTCGTTATGACCGAACATAAATAACAGTATTTTGTAATAGCTATTATAGTTCTTGACTAAAGATCCAGTTGTGTAATTATGTGTTAAGGTTATGTGAGTCCTGCGGAATACAAATTTGAGGTGACGCCCAAGAGGTATTATAGAGTTAGGTTATGGTAGTATTGCAGATAACAATACAAGGATTATTTGGTCGACAACTTTAACCCTTAAGCAAGTCGCCAAAGGGATTTTTAATCCTTTTTTCTAAGGGGATAAGAACTCCCTTTAAGCGGGTCGTAACAAGTCAAAATATTCTACAAAATTATTTGTTATAAAATTTTACTAGAAAAATCTCAGAATGCAAAAAAAATCTTACCTACACGCCAGGAATTCTAAAAAATAATAAAAACAAAAAAGAAATAATTAAATAAAAAAAAACCCTTTTTTTGGGTTAAAGCCGTACTTTATGTTTATGAGCACCATTTTAGAAGTATGACGGAAAAGACTCCAAGTTTAGATTTGTTCGAATTGGTCACCATTGGCACGAATTATGGCCTTCAAACGGTCAATGAAACCGTCTCACGCTACCCGAATGTTGCTCTGCGGTATTTTGGCTCATTCCCGGCGAAGCGCTTGCTTGAGGTGATTGACACTTTGGTATTTTTAGTGCCAACCTTGCTTTCCAAAATACTCCAGACACAATAGTCCAACGGATGTGGTCATTATGCGCTGGAAATGAAGCGAGGAACCTCTTTTTGTAACCATTATTTGGTGCTGAGTCTTGTTGGAATGTCCAAGGTCTGCGGCCAAAATGTTTGCATGCCCAAGGCTTTAATACACCCTTCAGAAAATGTTCGCGATAATATTCGGCATTTATTCTGATGCCACGGTCGATTAATACGAGCGGAGTGCGACCATCGGCTGTTATGGCGGCCCACACCGTCACCATGGCCGGCGCTTGAGTTCTGGTGGCCAACCGAAGGTGTACATTCTCAGATGACCTCTTTGGCAGGTGAATACGATCATTTTGCTTGTTTACAAACTACTGGACAACGAATGTTTTCTCATCGGAGAAAACCAAATTCGGCAGTTCACCACTTTCGGCCAAGCGAAGCAACTCTTTAGCTCTTTTGAGTCTATTTACTTTCAGTTGCGGTGTAAGTTCTTGCACTTTTTGGAATTTCAATGGCTTTACCCCGAGCTCAGGGTATTTTTCAATATTTGTCGAATGGAATATTGCGATATATTCAGCTCACGAGCCATTTTTCGGCCAATGCGACGCGGGATTCGATCAAGTCTCTTCTTTACTTTTCGAACCATTTCTGCTGATGTTGCTGTTTTCTTCCGTCCACTTCCTTGACGTCGGGCTACCTTACCAGTATTTTGTACGCTTATAAACAATACAATAAGCTGTTCCTGGAAAATTTTTAACAGCTGTCGGACGAGTGGCTTAGAAATGACAGCAGTCTGAAGTTGGTTGCAGTTTTTTTGATCTCACCCTGTATGGGGGCTATACGAGAACGGGAACCTGCAAAGACAATTTTCTGCCATAGACTGAAGTACCCATTAGGAACTCTGAAAAAGAAATATGAAATAATTCCGGTGAATAATGTCGCTAAAATCATAAAATACGGAATATGGGGAAGTACCGTTATATGGTGGCTATACGATATCTTGGACCAACACAGACAATTGTCTTCCAGAAGGTTAAGTGCTTAGAAATAACTTCTTGTATGGATTTTCAGACAATCCCATTGAAAAAATTTGGCTACAATCATAAAAATACGGTGTATCGAAGGGTACGATTATATGGGAGATATACGATATCTTGGACCTATATAGACAATTCTCCTCCAGAATGTATTTTACATCCAGAAAAAAAATCTTTTCAGACAATTCCATTAAAAAATGGAATCATAAAAATACCGAATATCGGCGGGACCGTTGTGTATGGGCTAAACGATATCGTGGACCTATACAGACAATTCTCTTTCAGGGGGTAAAGTGCTTCTTTACCCCCTTGTGTGCATTTTCAGACAATTTCATTAAAAATGTGGCCACAATCATCAAAATACTAAATATCGGGGGGTACAGTTATATAGAGGCTATACGATATCGTGAACCGATATAGCCCATCTTCGAACAAAAGTCTGATCTGTGCAAACTTTTAGCTTCCTATCTTTATTAGTTTTGACTCTAGTGTGATAACAACAGACCGACGGACGGAAGGGGCTAAATAGTGTTAGAATTTTACGCTTATCAATAATATATATGTTTTCTTAGGTCTATAATTATTATTTCGGTGAGTTACAAACAGAATGACGAATTTAATATACCCTCGTCAGTACTGTTCGAATTGATCTGCTCCTTCTGACATGTCCCCATCAAAGGATAAAGATTTTGAAAAAATTATAACCTAAATTTTGGGACTCTTTCTGGCGACCTTAACCTCTTTCATCTCTTTACTCTTCCGCTAAATATCATACAACGAACGCTCTTGGAGCTTTTCTAAGAACTTTTTTACGGATTTCCCTCTAAACTCAAAATTCAATTCCTGAAATTAATTTACAAAAGATTCATTTTAAATGAATTACATCAATGATTAATGGCTCCCAAGACGATATTAAATAGAAATTATATATTCTGGAACAATGATGATAGCGTTTGTCAAATCAATTGCAGTAACCGCCACCCATAGCCCTCCCACAAACACACTTCTGGTCCCCCTTTTCCCTCAGATATAATTTATTGTCCAGACAGCCATAGCCACCCATATTTTTCAAAATTGTATTCATTGTTGGATATACCAGACGTATGTTACGCCTCTACAACAGGTCTAAACATTCACAAAACGAGACGCATGCAACACACAAACACGCACTCGCTCGTTTGCTCGCCACCACTGAAAGACAAACAAAAACTGATGATATTTATTTAAATATTTATAAATAACAAATCAAAATCATAAACTTCAGAAAAACACAATCATGTCAAAGGAAAACGGTTTTCGTTAAATCCCATTCTTTTACTTTGGAAGACCATTAGGTCTCTGATCAAGGAGAAATTCTCTTTTCCCCACCCCTCACCAAAGAAAGTCAAAATCACAGACGAAGGATAAGCCGACAGCCTGTAAAATATTCATGGCAGTTTGGTGTGTTCGTTCGGTTGGCTTGTTCGGTATCAAAGCACGTGACCGAACGTCGTTGTGCACGACTGCCAGCAAAGGTAGACCATGCTTCAGAGATTTCATCCTCACGAGTCGACGATGATGAAGTGTTCGAAAACAGAAACAGTTATTATTGTCATTATTACTTAGTGTTATGATTTAAATCTTTGCGGATGATACCGACAACCCACTCATTCGCCACCGAACTGAACGTCGAACCGGAAAAAGAAATGAAGTCAAAAGTGCGTTTCCTGCCACTGAGGGGTTGTTGTGGGCCGTTGGACGTGCCAGCCAGAGATGGCTAAGTTGCAATCGTTTGTTGCCAATGCGCATAAACTGTTTTATTTACATTGCGATTACAAGCCGTGAAACATGGCAAACATTAAATGTTTAGAATGAAATATTGAAACAGTGGGCGATTTTGATGGAAATTGCGAGTTTGGGGAAAGTTAGATGAAAATAAAGTGAAGGTATTCGAATGGTTGTTGAGTGGCGTTCTCTTTTTGCATAGAATACTTTTGGAGATTGCAGTTGTATAATAGTTTGGTACATTGTTCTCCGTGGACCCTTGACATAAGGGCTTTATCAGGAAACTCTTATTGAAATGGAATATTTTTCTAGAATAGAAAAGGTCCCAAGGACTTCTATTGAACGTAGAAAAAGAATACATTTTGAGGCCTTCTTTTGACAATATAAGATATCTTAATTTTCCTACCGAAGAACCCTTTCGTATACTTGCTTGGGTACTTATTAAAGAACTCAGCAGTAGAATGTTATGTCTGAGTACTTATTAAGGTTTCATACTATGGAACCCTTTTGCTTCCTTGATCGACCAGCTATCGCAGTAGAATCCTTGGATATCATTGCTTGAGTAGCTCTCTTATTTTCAAAGTCTAACGTATCTTTGATTGAGTACTTATGAAGATAAAAAGAGCAGAAACCTATCGTATCCTTGCCTGAGAAGTAATGACGATTTTTCGCTGTGAAATTCTTTCGAACTCTTGCTTGAGTACTTCCTAATGCTTTTTCTAGCAAAATTACTTTGTATCCTTCCTTGAGCAAATATCAAGTTATTTTACATTATAATCCTTCCGTATCCTTGCTTGTGTACTTATTAATTTCCCTCGTATTAGTATAGGATACCTCTTGAGGTCTTTGATGGAAAATATGGGACCTCCTAAGGCCACCTACCGATATTTAGGTATTTTACTGAAAATAGAAGACGTCTCGATGCCTCCTTCTGTAAAAAGCAGACCTCATAAAGTCTTCAATGAAATATGGGGAAAATATGGGGCATCTTAAGGTCTCCTGCAAAAAAGAGAAGACCCTAGTAGGCCCTCTATTGAGTTTTTAAGGCCTTCTACTGAAAATAGAAAACTTCTTGACTTTTTAAGGCCTTCTACTGAAAATAGAAAACTTCTTGAGGTCTTCCATGGAAATTAGGGACCTCTTAAGGCCATCAATTAATTGTATGAGACCTGTTTCCCTTTTTTAAGGGTTTTCTACTGTAAATAGACGACCTTTTAAAGTCGTCTATTTGAAAAAGGAGACCTCTTTAGGTTTTCTATTGAGAAAAGTATATCTCTTTAGATCTTATATTGAACATTTTGAAAGATATTACATTAAAAATAGGAGGTCTCTTACGGTTGTAATTGAAAATTGCTGAAAATAGAAGACCTTTTATTGTCTTCTACTAAAAATATGAGACCTTTTATTAAAATTTGAGAGCTCTTAAGGTCTTTAATATAAAATATGAGACCTTTTAGGGCCTCCTTGAAATCCCCTTTTGAAAATGGGAGACCTTCTAAGATATTTCATTAAAAAAAGGAGGCCTCTTAGGGTAGTAATTGAAAATAGGAGACCTTTTAGTGAAAATGGGAGACTTCTTAAGGTAATTTTTTGAAAGTGAAGACTTCTTAAAACCACTTGCTGAAAATAGGATACCTTAAAGTCATATATTACAAATATAAGACTTCTTAAAGTCTTCAATAGAAAATATATAACCTTTCAGGGAATTCTGCTGAAAGTGGCAGACCTCTTGAAGACCTCCTTTGAAACCTCTTAAGGTTTCCATTAAAAATATGAGGCCTCTTGAGGTCGTAAATAAAAATAGGAGACTTTTTATTGAAAATAGTAGACCTCTTAAAGTCAACTATTGAAAGTGAGAGACCTATAAAAGCCTCTTGCTGAAAATATGAGACCTCTTAAGGTAGCCTATTGATTAAAAATAAGCCTTCGATTAAAATAGCAGGCCCTTTAAGCTGACTTATAGTGTCTCATACGCCTTCAATTGAAAATATAAAGCCTCTTAAGCAGGAGATTTCTTAAGGTCCTCTATTGAAAATAGGATATTTAGTGATTTCTCATAAGGTATTCTATTGAGAATAGGAGACCCCTTAAGATCTTCTATTGCAAATATGAGGCTTATTGAGATCTTCAGTTTAGAATAGGAGACCTCTTGAAATACTCTTTTGAAAATTGGAGGCCTTTTATGACATTAAAAATAGGATGCCTGCTAAATATAGAAAACCTCTTAAGATTATAAATTGAAAATGAGATAGTTCTTAAAGCCTCCTGCTGAAATTGGCGTAGCCCTTCAGGTCTTATAATGAGAATAGAAGACCATCCTACTGAAAATTAGTGACGTCTTAAGGTCTTCTATTGAGAAAAGGAGGTCTCTTAAGGTCTTCTATTGAAAAAAGGAGATCTATTAAGGCATCTAACAGAGAATAGAAGTCTTCTTAAGGCCTACAAACGTCAAAAACATAAAAAGTCTGATACGCAAAAACCCACCCACTGTGCCATCACCCTCGGTATTACTTTCTAGATTTCCCCAGTTAGTCCCACGGCAGCAGATGATGATGTTGGCGTTGATGGTTGTTTAAGTTGGCTTGTCTTACGGAAGTTAAACCCATAATCATTATGAAGAGCTCCCTGGCCTTGGTTGGTTGGTGAAAATGAAACTTTAACTGTTATTATTGTTGTTATTATAACGGCAACAATAAAGTAAGTGCGAATCTGTGCGTGTGTGTCTGTGTGAGGGTGAAAGTAACGGAAGGATTCTAAAATTGTCGAAAAACTTTGTGCGGCATGCACGCTAAGCTCAAAGGAATGAGGAAAAAAATTGAAAAAAAAAGATTGGCGGAAAAACCGCAAACAATATGGGTAATGTAGATTTTTTTCATTAGTTTTGTGGGCACAGTGGTTAGAAAGAGGAGTTTTTGGAAAAAAAAAATAAAAAAATAAAATTAATTAAAAATAATAAAATAAATATGTAAATAAATGAACATTTTTATGGATTCTGAAACTTATGTTTTTTATTGGTCCGTTTCAGAACTGCAAGAATGTGAATTTTTTTTATCGATTTCCCTTTATGATATCGCAAAAAAATGGTAGATTCTTGCACTCCTGGAACAGATCATGCATATCATTTATTTCCTCCTTGCAATTTGATTTATCTTTATTAAAAGAATTCCGAAAATAAGTTTATATCGGGAATTGGTATACGTTTAGTAATGGTGGTATTAATTTTCTGAGCTCTTAGAGCACACCTTAAATTATTATAAATTCAATAAATTACAAATAAATGTTATATTTAAAATCTGTATTTATTGAAGCCAGTGGGTACTACAATAGGTTCCATTTTATGTAATTGGAAATTGAGAGATTGTTGTGATTTACCTAATAAGCAATAGGTGGTTTAAAAATCCCTTCAAATTCTATCGGCAACTTACTGTCTTCCCCCAAAACCTTAAAAAACTAAATAGAATATCATTGTTTCAAAAAAATAATAATGACAATACTTGCCGCACAAATGCCTGAAAAGCCAGAGAACGAACAGACAAATGAAAAAAAAAATGAACTTCCAAAACTTCCTCCCCTGTTTTTTGTTGTTTGTTTCATCTATTCCAACTTCTTAGGCCTGCCTCATCATCGCCTGTGCTATTTTTTTCTTCAGAATATTTTGAAAATATGAACTACACACGCCGCAATCAAATCACACGAATGAATGAACCAAGTCAAGGAGACGACTTGGCAGTCTATTCGGGGAAGTGAAGTGAGAGAGTGAGAGCGAGCGAGTGAGTGAACTGCCAAGGTTATGATTTATTTAACTTTTTTAATTGACTTTTTCCTTTGCCCGTTCTCGTTCCCACTCCCCTCATTTTGTTGACTAGATTGTGGCAGTGCTTTCCAAAAAAAAAAAAAAAAATAACGTCGGCGGCATAGAAACGAAATCATCTCCAGTAGGCTGGTTTTATTATTTTGCGGTAACATAGAATACAGTCACCGGCCATGGAATTAGTATTGATGGTTAAATTATGTTCCATTGACATAAGACAATTGGTTTCAACTGAAGAAAAAAATAAATGGAATGGCGTCTTACCTTTTCTCATGGCTTTTAATAAGTCATCGGTTTCCAAGGATTTGTAACAGAAATGTATTTGAATGCCTGGGTTATCAAAAAGCTGGCTTCTAGGACAAGACATCATTGCTCGGCTTCAGTAGGCCAGGTTGAAAAGGTTAGTGCAAGATTGAGGACTTCGGTGAGGCTTTTCGACATTACTATTGTTATTTTGTTAGAGTCCAATGCTTTGAATGAGATCTTAAAATTCGTCTTCAAAAAGTGAAATGCTCCCTTCTTGCCTAGAGGAGGCGGATAAAGTAGCCAGCCCATCAGTAGTTTTTGCAGATCTTGTGAGGGACTTAAAGACCAAATCGGATGGAGCATATATGTGGTAGCTATAGCCATATCTGCACCGAGTTTGATTTACTTGCTTCTAGATTGAATTCGGTCGGATGAGCCAAAATTCAGGTCATTTGAACTGATATTAACCCGAAATCGGTTGAAGATATATATATAGGAGCTGTATCCAACTCGGAACCGATCTTGACAAAATTTGGCCGAGGTGTTTCTGTGCTATATCTGATATCTGGCACCAAATATAATTGTTGTGGAATGCGTATTACGCATGTGAGGGTCTTAAAACCCCGTGTCTGATGAAACATATATATGGGAGCTATGGCTATATCGGAACCAATTTTCACCGAATTTGATGTACTTGCTTCTAGATTGAATTCCGCCGGAAGTCCCAAAATTCAGTAAATTTAGGCTAATTTTAGTCATTATTTGACCAATAAACCTGAAATCGGATTACGGATATGTATGGGAGCTATATCCAAATCTAAACCGATCTTTATCAAATTTGACAGAGGTATTTCTGGGCTGTATCTGATATCTGATACCAAATATCATTGTTGTGGAGCACATATTACGCATTTGAGGGACTTAAACCCCCGAATCGCATCAAACATATTTATGGGAGCTATAGCTATATCTGAACCGATTTTCACCAAATTTTATGTACTTGCTTCTAAAGTGAATTCGATCGGATGTGCCAAAACTCAGGCCATTTGGACTGATATTGGTCATCTGGTGCACAATTAACCCGAAATCGGTTGAAGATATATATGGGAGCCATATCCAAATCGGAACTTATCTTGATAAAATTTGGCAGAGGTATTTCTGGGCTTCATCTGATATCTGGTACTAAATATCATTGTTGTGTAGTGCGTATTACGCATGTGAGGGACTTAAACCCCAAATCGGATGAAACATATGCAGTGAGCTATAGCTATATCTGAACCGATATTCACCAAGCTTGAGGTACTTGCTTCTAGACTGAATTCGTTCGGATGTGTCAATATTCAGATCATTTGGACTGATATTGGCCATTTGGTGCACAATTATCCCGAAATCGGTTGAAGATATATGTGGGAGTTATATCCACATTTGAACCGATTTTCACCAATTTCTATAGGGTTCGTCCTTGGGTCAAACAAATACTGTTTGCAAAATTACATCTCAATCGGATAATAAATGCGACCTGAATTTTATTCACAAAAATACACGTACAGACGGGCGGACAGGCGGGTTGACATGAATAAATCGATATAGAAAGTGATTCCATGCAGATTCTCAAAGGCAACTATGGTTCTATCTCGCATTCTTTTCCCAGGACATAATACCCTTACCTCCATGTGGTGTAGGGTATTAAAACTCACACGGCAAAATGTTCGTATATTTTTCTCAATTACCTCCCATACTTTGGTGGAGGTATTAGCAAGCCGTAATAATAAGATGACCATAACCTGTAAAAACTATCACTGGTGGTGTGTGCGTTTGTTGTGGTTCATTGTTGTTGCGTGTTTGGCCAGAGTGTTAAAGGCAGGATCTTTTAGTAAAGTTTTCTTTTCTCGTCCTCTCCCTCTCCCTTTTCCTCGTGATGGTGTTGTTTTGTTTGTTTTTGTTGTCTGCGTGTGAAAGGATAATAGCAGAGGGCTTTAGCGCCTTTATTACGCATTCACTTGCCAAGTAGTTATTTTGCGACTTTGTAGACCAACAGACGACCGACCTCCTTTCGACCTTTTGCCATCCTTCTGGCTGTCTTTAACACTGGGGCATAGATGGAAGGATTCACTCCATTTGTTACATTCTTCTACTGCTTCATCGTTTCCTTTTTCTTCTTCGTCTTCTCTTCTCCTGATTGAGAGACAGACTGGCAAAATAACAATAAGGGAAGTTATGGTCCATTGCAAGGAATATTAGTTTATGGGCATATTTTTCATAACGATACCGCATCGTTGTCAGCATTGGTGTGAGTGAGTGTGTGTCTGTGTGTGTGTGTGTGCGAACTGGTGGCAATGCATGTGATTGCTACAATTTGGGTTATCCTTGCCACGTGATATTACTTTCATGTGCTTTAGAAGTTTCCAAAAAAAAGGAAATGTGAGCAGAATTGTTTTTTTTTTTCTTTATTTTTCGTACGCCTGGTCTAAACTTTTTTTCGTTATGATTTATGTTTTGGCAATTGTTGCTTTAATTGAAAGTTTAATCTGCTTTCTTTTTCTCGTTGTTGCTTAGTCTCCGAAGTTGGTGTGAAATAATTGAAAGATGTGGTTTGTGGTGAGTTGGGCGATTAAAATGTCAGCTGTTTGTAAATATTAAACTACATAAATATTTTTTTGTAATTTTAGACAAATCAAAATTAAGGTTTAGATCTCATAAATGTCTATTTGAAATGCATTCAAAATATTTGAGGTGAATTTTATAATGTCGAATCGCTGTTATTTCGCTGCCTGCAACTCCAATTGGAGAGGACTCATAGGGCCGTACATATACTGTATTGGAGCTCTTAGTGTATATTTCCACGTGCATCCTCGTAAGGCTTCAGTGTCGGGTCTACCCTGTCTATTTTCCAGGTTTTAGGAAGGTATAATGCATACTTTATTGAGCTGCTCTGGCAATATTCGATTAACGAGGAGGTCTCACTATCGAAGTTATCATAAATTATCAGACCTAGCAAACATTACCACTCACCATTTACCAGGTGGGCGCATACAGATCTGAAGCAGCGTAGTTTCTCTGTCGGTGCGGATCCCACTTAGTCATTACCCTGGACGAAATGCCGTAACTCGTTGTGGGCTTTACGCTCAGGGCTCTGGGTGTTACAAACGGAATGATCAGTTTATCATTCCGTTTGTAACACCTCGAATTATACATTTTGGACACCACAGAGTATATTCTTGATCAGCATATAATTCTATGTCGATTTATCGATGTACATTCGTCTGTCTTTCTGTGGAAATCACTCCAGATTCCGAACGAAATGAAGTAGGTTGATAAAATTTTACTCAAAATATATTATGTCTGCAGGGCTTTTGGTATTAAAAATGAGTCATAAGGTCCACGTTTTGGCACCCATATAATGGTACCTACCTATTTTGGGTTTTTTGGTGATTTTATCGAAAAAATTCACCGATATTGTTTCAAAAATTTTTTTAAGGACGCAATGGATACTGCAGCCCATGACAGAAAATTATCCGTGCAGGTCCACGCCTTCGTATAGCCCCCATAAAACGTTACCTTCCGATATTCGGTATTTTGATGATTTTAGCGATACAATTCACCGAAATTGTTTCAAATTTTATATTTGAAGTTCGTAATGGCTACTGCAGCCTATGACAGAAAATTGTCCTTGCACGCCTTCGTATAGCCCCTATATAAAGGCACCTCCCGATATTCGGTATTTTGATGATTTTAGCTACATTATTCACCAATTTTTTTCCAAATTAGCATTCAATATTGTAATGGCTTATGACAAAGGTTGTGAATGCAGGTCCACGACGTCGTATAGATCCTAATAAAACGGCTACATTCAGTATTTTTAAAATTTTAACAGAATTTTTAACGGATTTTATTTTTTGAAAATTGCGGCTAGGCCGAACTTACAGCTTATTTACTTGTTTCTTTTGTGTTGGAGTGCTGAAGATTCCTTCTTGTTAAAAAATAGAATCAAAATATTCGAAAAAGGGTAAGAGGAGGATAAGTAAGGTTGAGTTTTGCTCGAAATCGAGCTGGGCAGTCCTATACTGAAAGCGTTTCGGACATCTGGTTTTATACCCTACGTCACATTGAGGTACAGGGGTAACATTTCTTACATTTCTTTATTGTCCGATTGAGACAAAAGTTTGCACATTTCCATGCGATTTCAAAATTCAACCGTGATCGCGTAGAATAAAGTGAAATCGAGTGGGTAACGGTATAACAATTGCTGAAAGAGTAATCGGCAAAGAGTAGAATCTGTAAATTTCGAGTGAATTGTAATCCATCATGAAAATGAGTAAGGCATACTGGCTTTTATTCGAGTGGCATAGAAAAGTAGAGGATACTCGATTCTTTATTACTAACAAGTGTTCTCCTGCTCGAATTCGAGTGGAGAGTGAAACTCAGAGCTCTGCCTGGATATAATCGTGCGGTGTCGATTTTTTCCTTTCCCTAATGGTTTAATTTCGTAGAAAGCCCAAAACTTGCTTCCAATTGGTTTCAATATCGGGGCAATCAACTGGAATTCAAAATTATATTAGTTCGGAATAAGGGTTCAAGTACATAAAAAGCTTGAAGTCATGGCTAGGCATATTAATGTCAAGTTATAATGGACAACGACGGCAGGATTTTATTGCGACTCTGTACTCCCTGTACTCACAAAATATGCCTAGCCATGACTTCAAGCTTCTTATGTACTTGCAGCTTAAGAGAGCTTCAATACGTATTTGAATTAGACAAGAAGGTGAAGCCTGTTTAGCTTTAGATAAGTCCCAAATATTTAATCTACGCGATTCAAAATGCAACGTACATATGATCATGTCTGACATAGTTTAACTTAATTTCGTTTAAAAGTGTTTGACAAGCAAAGTTGACGTCCTGTAAACTCTTATGTGATTATAAACCACTTCACAAAAGCCGCCAACATTTTATTGACTTTATTTCCCCGCATCGAAATTCAATATCTTTTTTCTGTTTACACCAAGTGGTTGGCATTCTGTGTAGCACTTCAATATTGTCCACAATAATTGTTCCTCTCATTATGTAATTTGTGAAATCTGTTAACAACAAAGGTCGTAATTTGCTTGCGAAAACCACTTATCTAATTTCAGTAGCAACAGGAACAACAATAGCTCATTGAAAGTCAGGGAGTACAGGCAACGCGAACAAAAGAAGCTGGATAAAAACTATCATGTTCCAAAGCTCCGTCACAAGGAATAGTTGGGTATTATTTAGCTGCAAGTCCATTGTCTATTTTGGCAATGACTTCAATGCGAGTCAATGGTATACACTCGAGGAAATACTGAGACATTTTTTTTGCAACACATCGATCATTTACTAAGAAAGCGTCACATTAAAAAAAAAAAAATGCCGACAGATGTATAGATGTATACCCTCTTGGCCAATATTGTCCAACTTCCCTCTGATATTTGTCTGTCATATGTGGACTATATCGAGACTTGATATAAGATAATTTTTAGAGAATGTTGAAATGTGTGTGAGGTGCCAAATATAGTGGATCGAAGCTTTCCACTAAATCAAATACTAATAAAAATATTGCGACCTTCATTTATTTTTATTTTTGTAAAAATTTTATCTATTTGTGGGGAGGATGGGTGCAAAGAAATTATTCACATCCGATCTCTTGTTGAGGAAAATATTACCATATACCAGGATTGAATGGAATCGCTGACTTGTTTCTCAAGTTATGAGAGATTTAAGAATTGAAAATTGTGATCGTTTATAGAGAAGGTACCACCATAACATGTTAGTAGACGTTCCCCCTGTGGGGGAGGTTCCAGAAGACCGATATATCTCATCTTTACACCAGATCTTGTGTTGGTAGAAAATATGGAATTTGATATGAGAGATGTAATTATTCAATATGTTAATTTCGCTTTTTATGAGCTTCATGGATATTCAAAAAATTGACCCTTTGTGGGGGAGGTACCCGAAGTAGTGGACCGATAAATCCCATCTTCACAGCAGATCTTGTGTTAGTACAAATAATGGTGTATGTGAATTAGGAATAGAACCGGATGCTTATTTCGGATTTAATGATTGTTTTGGTTATTCGAAACTTTGACCCTTTGTGCGGGAGGCATATCTTTATAAGAGATCTTGTGTTGATAGAAATATTGAGAGATGGCCAGTCTGAATGGAATCAGATGTTAATTTCGCGTTTATGAGCTTCATGGGTGTTCAAAATTTCGACCCTTTGTGGGGAAAGTACCAGAAGGAGTGGACTGATATACTCCATCTTCATACCAGACCTTGGGTCAGAAAAATAAAAAATCAGACAATTACACCATATTTTATAAGAGTTATATTTATTCAAAATTTTGACGCTTTTGGGGGGGAGGTACTGGATGGAGTGGACCAATATTTTCCATTTTCGCACCTGACCTAGCACTAATGCAAATATTAGATTTTGCAAAATTGGAGCAAACTCGGATAATTTCTTTTTTATTTTCTTTGAAAATATTGACATTTTTGGGGGGAGGTACCAGAAGGAGTGGACCGATATTGTCCATCTTCGAACTCGATATAAGTTTGATAATAATATTACGATGTACCAAATCGGATACTCCCTTTAAAAGTTATCGTGCGCACCAGGCAGCAGACAGACAGACTGACGGACATCGCTAGATCGACTCCAAATGTTCTGAAACGGATTTGGTCCAAAAAGACATAGGATCTAAAATCTTTATTTTGCTGGGGCACGTTTTGACCATATCAAATGATATATACCCTAACTAGCCATATGGCTTAGGGTATAAAAACACCTTTTTTGATTTATGCCATTATTTTATTAAATGGACAAAATATAGAATAGTGTTAGAGTTTATTTTTAAGTTGTTGTAAATACATTATTTTGGTTTCAATATTCAAATGTACAGGCCACTCTCCAGAGTTTGATAGCCCTCCAGAACAAGTCGCCAGAACAATAAATCATTTTTTTAATTTCTACATCAAATGAGAGGTTAAAAAGCTAAAATTACAAGCACCCGAAAGATTGACGTTTATTTATTGCTGGGGAATATGTGGTTCTTTACCAGGTAATTCGCTATGGACTACAAATTTAGTTACTGATCTGGTCATAGACCCCCATATCTTATCTTTTTTATTTGTTAACATATTTTGAAACCTGACAACTATAAGGCAACTTCTTTTACATATTCATTCATTTATATTTTTTTCGAGTGTAACATTTCAATACCATAATATACCAATTTCATTTATTTGAATAGAATGTGAACAATGAAAGCTTATTTGGGCTATAGAACTGCACTTTGTTCCACACAAATTTTGTGAGAATTATTTGTTTTTTTTTTCTATTTGGCAGTAGCCACCATTAACGCCGGCTACGGGAACAACAACATAATTATGTGGTCAAATTTACAACAATGTCGTACACAACAATTGTCCTATTTGGACGTTTTAATGAAATACTCACAGCTATTTCAGTCGAATTGTATTTTCCCATCCAGTCCGCTTGCAGGCTAAATGCAGTGGATAAATGTTTGTTACAATTTTTTTTCCGCACACAATTATCATTTAACCTATTGTCGTTGTTGGTGTTAATGTTACAACAACACTTGAACTTTTGTTAATTTTGTTGTCACACTGATTACGGCGGCTATCTTAATCTCAACTGCATTCGCAATTTATCTGCAACAAGGATCTTTAAGAGAACCATAATACAAATTACGGTGAAGTGAATGGAGGGGGGAAGGAGGGATGGATAAATACAGTAGTGGTTATTTATTTAGGGATAAAGTTAATGTTCAGACATATATTAAAGCAATACCATAACATAAGACTACAGCTCTATCCTTTCACCATTTAGTATCAATCTATGAACCGTTTAGTATATTTCGTACACCTATAGTACCAATTTCATATTTGTACAAGTTTTTTAGGATTTGGTACTTACGTATGTATACGTAAAAGCGCATATCTCTCATTGCAACCCTAAATCTCAATAGTAATGTCAATACGTAATGGTATCAAGATTAGTACCTCTAGAACGTGTGAGATGAAAAACTGCAACCAACTTCAGACTGCTGTCATTTCTAAGCCACTCGTCCGACAGATGTTAAAATTATTCCAGTGACAGCTCATTATATTGTTTTCAAGCGTACAAAAACATTTTGGTGAGAATTTTCCAGAAAAAAAAGTTATTCGTGATGGAATACAAGCGTGATAGTGGGATTTCTATATATTTGACTGGAAAACCACAAGTGGCTATCGTTAGAGCACTCCAGCATTGAAATGTGAATAAATCTTTAGTGTCTCGTACCATCGCTCGTTACCGTGATACTGGAGGCGTAGCCCGACGTCAAGGACGTTTACAGAAGAAAATAGCAACATCAGCAGAAATGGTTTGAAAAGTAAAGAAGAAAAATGGCCGAAAAATGGCTCGTGAGCTGAACATATCGCAATATTCCATTCGGCAAATATTAAATAACGAGATCGGGGTAAAGCCATTGAAATTTCAAAAAGTGCAAGAAATTACACCGTTACAGAAAGAAAATAGACTCAAAAGAGCTAAAGAGTTGCTTAGCTTGGCCGAAAGTGGCGAACTGCCGAATTTGGTTTTCTCCGATGAGAAAACCTTCCCTGTCCAGCAGTTTGTAAACAAACAAAATTATCGTGTTTACTGGCCACAGAGGTCAGCTGAAAATGTGCACCTTCGGTTGGCCACCAGAACTCAAGCGCCGGCCATGGTGATGTTGTGGGCCGCCATAACACTCGATGGTCGCTCTCCGCTCGTAATCGAACGTAGCATCAGAATAAATGTCAAATATTGTTGAGGGTGTATTAAAGCCTTGGGCACGCAAACATATAGTAGCAATAATAGTACCCGATTTCAAAATCATTTCCATATCTCATTCCCAGATACCAACAGAGACATCAGTATCAAATTTGAGTATTCCATCCCCATTCCTTCACCCAAGACTAAATTTAGTAACATTTAGTAGTTTTTGATACAATTACAGTACGTATTCCCGAAACCACATCCATATGTCCCCATGCACAGTGACCCTAATACCAAATTCCAGATTTCAAGTACCATATGTTCACCCAATACCATATTGTACCAAACATAGTACTATTTAGTACTTTTCCTGCACTTGTAGTACACTTTTCCAAAACCTCCTATTTATCACAAATCTACCACCAACAGGGACACCAATACAAAATTTGAGCTTCATTCGTTCACCCAATCCAAACTGTTTTAAATTTAGTACCATTTAGGACATTTCGCACATTTAGTATACATTTCCAAAACCGCCTTCAAATATCAAACTTGCCTTCCAATTTTCATTCTCACACCAAATTTTATGCCTTCAGCTCTATCCGTTCACATAATACCAAATTAAAAGTTTAGTACCAATTTTAGTACTTTTCGTAACTTTAAAGTTCGAATTTCCAAAAACCCTTTGGTACATCTATGCTTCACTCTTTCTGTGACTCTCATTCCAAATTTCAGAATAGTAACTTATTTTGTTTGTTTAATACAAAGTATTAAATTTTTGTACATTTTAGTACTTTTCGTACTAATTTTCGTACTTTTCGTGTGGTTAAAAAAATGAGATCAGTGAACTAGGTCTAATTTTCTTTGCCCGCCACTGTACGCTTGATATTAATGACGACAACGTGTGAACGAAACCAAACGAAAAGGTCTAGGAAGCTGTTGCTAAGGTTGGCCTGCATAACCCAAGGTAGTTATGGCTACGATGACCATATGGAGAGAAAAAAATATTGTTTCTTTTTTTCTTTGTCCTTTCGTAAGAGATAATTTTACAAAACATGACGAGTGTTTTGCCGTTGAATGTTGTGGGAGTTTAGCTTCCTTTTCCTTCTTGGTTCGGGTTGCTGTGTGGCGGTTTCCCTGTTAACTTTCATGAATGAACCAGAAATGATTTCAGGCTGTCAGTAGCACATTTCCCATTGGTTTACTTGTGAAATTTGTTACCATTCGCTGTTTCCTTGGAAGCCATTGTTATTGTTGTTGTTGTGATGTCTCTTTTTTCATTTCCATGTAGGTATATTTTCTCCTACACGCGTATTAAATGGAAAAAAACGAAGAATTGTGAGTGGGTGGGCGTTGTAATAGAAGTGTATGGGTTTTGTCCTCAACTTACTTGCCGGGTACTTGTCATGTACATTTTGCAACTGACATTTCTATTTTTATTGTTGTGATTATTTAGACTTTATATCCTCCCACCTTGGGCCGAACTACCAACCCAACATGAGTTTGCTTTTTTTTACCCCTCCTCCCATAATTTTCTTGTAACATCCATCTGCTTTTGTATACGACTTGATTAGAATTTTTGCTATATTCACCACCCCCCAATTCACCAACAGCAGTTGTGGATTTGTTATTGTTGTGATTTTCTTCAGCATTTCTTTTTTTTTTTGTTATTTCCCGATTCGGATTTTGTTTTCTTGATATGAATGTTATGATTTGAGGTCTTGACGAGCTAATTGGGTCACATGTCACATCGGTTGTCAACAAATAAGGAAATTCTAATGAGAAATCATCTACCCCCACCGCCATACAAATTGATGAGATTCTCTCTTGTTATTCGCACTGAGATAACAATTTTGTGGCAATTTATCGAAATGAGCTTTTGTTGTTTTGTCAACAATGACTTGTTGTTGGTATGCAAAATTAAGCCACAGGAACATGATTTTTTGGGTGCATAAGTATAAAAAAAACATGTTTACTTGGAAAACTTATTTCGAACGACATAGCCTTGTTAAAGTAATAGGTTGGCAGCCCAATTTGTAAATAAATGGGGAGCTACATTTAAATACAATACTACAATATGAAATACAATACTACAATATGAAAAGCAGAGATAAATAATATTGATGGTATAGGTTGATATGCGCAGATATATAAGAGTCCACAATTCTCCCCAAGAAAGTTCTTGAATAACATAATTTCAAGTTTTTGAACAAAAAGTTCTGAAAAATGTGTTGACAAAAATCATGAACTTATTACATGTAGTGTCCGAAAACAATTCTTGGAAGATCAACGATTTTTGTATTAAAAATTTAATAAAGTCTTAAAGAAATTCAAAAAATATCCGCAATAAAATTCAGTATTTTCTTGGATATTTTTCTTAAAAAAATATTTGATAGAAATGGTTTTTTGAACTTCATGTTTTTTTTATTAAAAATTATGCTTCAGATATCCATCTTAAAAAGTTCTAACAAAAGTCACGATTTTGTAAATGTCGACGATTTGGTCTAGGAATCCCTGGCATGTCCTAGAAGAAAATAATGCTTGTGTGAAAAATATTCCAAGATTTCGAAAAAAAGAGCAGTGTAATAACTGGCTGGCTGACTTCTAGGATCTTGAAATTTCGCGCAAGGGTGGGTTTTTTTTGGAAAATCGTTCTAAAAGGGTACGAAAAGTAAAAAGGACAAATGAGCTAGAATTCTGAAATTTGGAATGAGAGTCACCGATGGAGTGCAGGATAGATGTACCAAAGGAAAGTTCTAAAATGGTACTAAACTTCTACTATGGTATACTAAATGATACTAAATTGTGAACAGTTTGATTTGGGGTGAATGGATGAAGTTGGAATTTTGAAATTTTGTATTCGGGTCTCTGTTGATGATAGGTTTGTGATAAAGAGCTGGTTTTGGTAATAAGTACTTCAAGTGCACGAAAAGTACTAAGAGGTACTATATTTGGTACAATTTGGAATTGCGTGAGCAGATAGTGTTGAAATCTTAAATTTAGAATTATGGTTGTTGTTCCTGTGAAGCCTGGCCATATGTAGGTGATTTTGAAAGTTTGTATTATAATTGTACGAAATGTAAAAAAATGGTACTATATTTGGTATTGGGTGAAGGTATAGAGCTGGAATCCCGGGATTTGATATTGAGGTCTCTGTCGGTATCTGCAGATTATTTTGAAAATGGGTACTATCATTTTGCAAAATGTACTACATAGTACTAAATTTGGTATTGGGTGAACATATAGTGCTTGAAATTTAAAATTTGATTTAAGGATCACTGTTCATGTGTAGCCTGGACATATGGGGGTGATTTCGGAAATGTGTACCTAAGTGCACGAAAAGTACTAAATGGTACTAAAATTGGTGTTTAGTGAAGGGGTAGAGATAGAATTCTAAAATTTGTTGTTTAGATTACCGATGGTATATAAGGTTGAGATTTGAATATGGGTTTGGGAATGGTTCCTATATTAGTACGAAACGCACTTAATGGTACTAATCTTGGGATTGAGTGAAGGGATATGGCTGGAATCCTCAAAGTTGATATTGAGATCGCTGTCGGTATCTGGAGATTATTTTGGAATTAATTGTACGAAATGTACTAAGTAGTACTAAATTTGATATTGAATACTATATTTGGTATTTGGTGAAGGGATAAAGATACATTTCTGAAATTAGACATTTAGATAACTATTGGTATTTGAGGTTGATATTTAGAGGTGAGTTTGAAAATGCGTACTATATTTGTACGAAATGAATATATAGTTCTAGAAATCTCAAATTTGATATTAGGGTCGCTGTTCCTATGTAGCCTAGATATATGGAGGTGGAAAAGTACTAAATTGTACCAAAATCGGCATTGACAGAAGGGATATAGATAAGATGCTAAAATTTGATGTTTAGATTACTGATGGTATATAAGGTTTAGATTTGAAGGTGGTTTTGGAAATGTGGTCCCTATTTTTTGATTTTAATTAGATAATTGTACTAAATGTACTTAATTTAGTATTAAAAATATGTATAAAGCTGACATTTGATATATATGTCGCTGTTGGTGTCTGTGGTTAAGCTCTGGAGGTGGGTTTGGAGATGTGTACCATAATTGTTTAAAAAGTACTAAGTAATACTAAATTTGGTCATGGTCAAATTTTAGATTTGTAGGTGGATTTGAAAATCCGAACTATAGTGTTTCGAAAAGTACTAAATTGGACAAAATTTGGCATTGTGTGAAGGAATAGAGCTGCAATTGTGAACTTTTATATTGCTATAACTGGGATATTGCAAATGAGTACTAAAATTATACTAAATTTGTTATTGAGTGATTGTATAGAGCTGGAATCCCGAAATTCAATATTGAGGTCTCTATTGGTATCTGGTGTTGGCTTTGCAAGTGCGTACTATAATTGCTTTTCGTAGGGGACAGTTGCTGGTATATTATTATTTTCAGAAAGGGGGGAAGCTGGCCGACTCACTGCCATAGGCAATGTCTTAATTTAACAAAATTTTGTTTTCAATTCCAATATTTATAACCGCACCCAAGTGATAATATCCTGAATATTCAGAATTCTTCAGCACCGCAAATATGTTTCAAAACACCATTTGCTCGCAACATTCTTTGATCTGCACGCCGAAAGCGCGATTTCAATAGCATCAAACACACAAAAAGTGTTAATTAACAACTAATTAAGAAAGTAGAATACAAAATAAACATAATTAAACAAGCAATGTTGGCAAAACAACAAAAACAAAACATGAACTGTGGTAGCTCCCAATTGGACAATGGAACCAAAGAAACACCGGTGGCGGCTTTTGAGAACAGAAAACAACAACAATTTACAAGCTCTAAAAAGATAAGACCGGCAAACGCAACGTAGACGCGACATGACAGGACATAATCAAAGCACTACCATTCGAGTTCGCCCCTTTGCGGAACGATAAATAGAATCACAAAAAGTGGCAAAAGAAACGAAATCAAAATTAAAACACAATTTATTATCAAATGAAGAGCATAAATCTTCGACAACTTCAGCGATCCCAATTGTCGGTGTGACACAACAATTTCAAGTTGGCCAGAACTGAAGCAGTGATTTTATTTCAAACTGCAGGGATGGATGGATCGTTGGACAGACAGACACAGACGGTATGAAACACATATCGCATTCGGTAACGCTTAGACATGCGACAAACGCAATGAATGTCAGAAACGCCAAATGATATGTCACATTATGTCGTCTCTACGCTCTGTAGTTGGATAGATGGATGGATCGATGGATGGTTGGATGTACGAATGTAATGTTTGATTTGTAGACCGTTTTGTCGCTAGTAAAAGCGTAACGAGTTTGTTGTGCCATATTGCGGTACAAAATGTTTAGTTGTGAAAAAAAAAAATAAAAAGAGAGTTGCCATATGATTCGAGAGTATATTTATCATTTTATACAGCCAAAACGTGCCTCATGAAAATAATGGTTTGAGACCCTAGATCTCTTTGGACCAAATCCGTTTCAGGACAGTTTGAGTCGATCTAGAGGTGTCCAGCCGTCGGTCCGTCTGTCTGGCTGGTGCACAGGATAACTCTCGAAGGGAGTCTCCGATTTGGCGCAAACTTTGAACATCGTAATAATATTGTCAAACTTAGGTCGAGTTCGAGGGTGGGCAATATCAGCCAACTCCTTCTGGTACCTCCCTCACAAAAGGTTTGCAATTTTTAAAGAAAATATTTTACTGCACAGAAAGAGAAAGGATAATCGGATTTTGCTCCAACTTTGAAAATATTTGTATTAGTGCTATGTCATGTGAGAAAATGGACAATGTCGGTCCACTTCATCAAGTACCACTCCCACAAAGGGTTAAAATTTTGAATAATTATAACTCTTATAAAATGTGATGTAAGAGTCCGATTTTCTTCAAATTACACATGTTACAATATTTTAATTAACCCAAGGTCCGATGTGAAGATGGAATATATCGGTTTACTCCTTGACCCCACATAGAGTCAAAATTTTGAATATCCAAGAAGCTCATAAAATGTGAAATTAATATCCTAGTTCATTCAAACTTGCAACATCTCAACATTTTTATCAACACAAAATCTGTCATAAAGATGGGCAATTCGGTACATTCCTACTGATGCCTCCCCCCACAAAGGCTCAAAGTTTTGAATAACCAAAAAAGTTATAATATCGGAAATAAGCATCCATTTCTTTTCATATTTCACACATCCCACTATTTTTACTAACGCAAGATCTGCTATGAAGATGGGATATATCGGCCTACTCCTTCTGGAATCTCCCCCACAAAGGTTCAAAATTTTGAATATCCATGCAACTCATAAAACGGGAAATTAACATCCGATTCCATTCAGACTTGGTGCATCTTAATATTTCCAACAACACAATATCTGTTATAAAGATGGTAGAGATCGGATTATTTCTTCTGGTACCTCCCCCACAAAAGGTCAAAGTTTTGAATAAACAAAACGATTATATAATCGGAAATAAGCATCCGTTTCTTTTCATATTTCACACATCCCATTATTTCTACTAACACGAGATCTGCTGTGAAGATGGGATATACCGATCCACTCATTCTTGTATCTGCCACACATACAGGGTTGCCCATATTCGACGGACCTTTGGGCCCATTACAATCGACGAGGCTTGTCCGCAGTCAACATTCTTTGCGTCAATTGAATTTTGCACGGGAACAAATGCAAATCAATGCGAATAATCCGTTGTAAAGTGGATCGAGCCATGCCCAACTGCTGAGAACGGCGTTTTTGGGATGTTCTTGGGGACCTCTCAACACTGGCTCGTACGGCAGCGATATTCTTGGCCGATCGCCTTGGTCGACTTTTATATGGCCTCTTCGGATTAGAAAGAGCCTTACCAGTCGAAAATTTTTCGTATAAACGCTTAATGGTGTTCTTACAAGGCGCACTTCTCTGTTATGAAGATATGCAATATCTGCCCATTCCTTCTGGTAACTCTTTATATTTTACAAAGGTTCAACATTTTGAATATCCATGAAGCTCATAAAACCTCCGATTCCATTCAGACTTGGAATATATCAATGTTTCTATCAACACATGATCAGTTATAAAGATGGTAGGGTTCAAAATTTTGAAAAAACAAAACACTCTCTAAAATTTTACTCTCTTCAAATTTCGCACATCCAGACATTTTTGCTAAAGCAAGATCTGTTTTGAAGACAATATATATCTGCCAACACCTTCTGATACCTCACCCACAAAGGGTCACACAATTTTCAATTCTTTTATCTGTCTAATTTACGAAATAAGTCAGCGATTCTTGACAACTTGATATATCGAAATATTTCTCTCAACAAGAAACCTGGGATAAATATGGAATTTATCTGACTTCGTATAAAATTGGATATAAATGTCCGATTTTTGATTTGTAACATTTTCTAAAAATTATCACATATTTCATATAAATTGAAGGAAGAAGGCGATATAGCCCGAACTAGGCACGTCGCAACACTTATATTATATTTATTTAGGTCCGATATGGAATGAACAATATTGGCCCATTCCTTCGGAACATACTCCAATTTGAATAATCAAAACAGAAATCAAAATATATTTAAATAATTGAAAATTGGCTGATGGTATACATCTTTCGGAAAAACCGACTGATACTTTTTAACATGTTTCCTAATGAAAACTTTTAGATTCTGAGAGGTTCTGGAAGAGAGCTAAATGCTTCCTTTGGAAATATTCTCTTGGTACCTTTTTTAACACACACGGCAACTCTTTACTAAATCCTGCCATCAACCGGCTGACTATTGCCTTTCCTTTGGCCATTGCACGACATCTGATGAAGCAATTAAATATTGATCATGTCTGTTGGCAGAATGTCCAACAATAAAGCGATAAAGCCGGTAGTCATGCCGGCAGTTCAGTCCGTCAACAAACCTGGCGTATGCCACCAACATCCGACCAACAACATTGCTAACGACATTTTCAACAATATATCACCGAGAAGTCAGTCAGTCAGTCATCGTCGTCGTTTTAATGGTGACAAAAAACAATACGACTTGACAAACTTGCCACGACATAAAAGAAACGAACACGCCAAATTGAAATCAAAATCGCGAGCATAAAACACAGGCGGACACAAGTGGCTGTCCGATCGATCATGATTATCAGAATGTGGAAGGAACAGGATAATGAGGTTAAGGCGGATTCCGCTTAGATGTTATTGTTCGGTAGAGGGTGAAGTGATTTTACTCTACTATTTTGGAGAAGAAATGCATAAAAAGTGGATTCGGTATCCATAGGGCAGAGCTAGGCAAGTGCTGCCCCATGTGGATTCAGTGAGTGCAATTCTCTCTCGACACACACAATCAGAAAAACAATGACATCAGAGAGTAACAAAACTGGGAAAACATAAAAGTGTGACTTCCCGCCATAGGGCACATTAAAATGGAGAACATTCTATGTATCCCTCTTTATGGTTTGCTGTGTCGCTATCGCGAATAAACCCTCAAAAGTAATCTTAGGGTTCATCAAAGCCAGTTCGCCAGCTCAGAGAAACAATTATCCTAAAAGAGTTTCGGATTGTCATCCTTGTTGAACTGTATCATCATCCATCCACCATGACCTCTCCTAGGGTACAGGCTAATTAAAACGCAATAATGATTTTTCAGTTTTTAGTTCGAATTGAATTTGATTTGAAGACACACATGAGCGCATGCTGAACCCGTTTGTCAAATCATTCGCTGTTTTTTTTTTTGAAGCGCCATAAATGGTTGTTTCATGCCTCACATTCGATTCGAACAAAAGCCAGAAACCACCAAACAAATCAATACCATTCATTTCGAAGAGTTTTCAGTTCTTTTTTTACCCGCATTGATCCTCAACACACTTTTGTTGTTTTGTTTTTACAACCATTTATAATATTGAGTTCTCTTTTTTTATTCTTCTTCTCTTTATTCTGCCATCTCTCGAAAAATATAAATGATGCCGTTCGTTTTGTGTTTTTGTGTGTTTACACTTGCCTTGCCATTCACTCACTTCGAATTGTCGGATCGAATCGAGTCGGGTGGAACAAATAAACATTTCTTTGTCTCGAGTTTCTGATTGAAACCTGCCGAACTTTGACAGCTTAATGCTAGGAACACAATTGGAGCGAACGACGAATTTTTTCGCGGCGTATGTTCGTCGTCAAAAATAAAACACATATGTGTATATGGAAGTGCACACAATCACGGCACCGGCGAAAATTTCGTCGGTCGCCGCGAACTCAATTAGCTTTATTTCTATTTCATACGCCGGCGACCGGCGAACAAAACAGTACAAGGTGGCCATACTTGTACGAATTTTATGTGTTTTAGTAAATAAAGTTACTTTTTACTTTAAAATTTGTTATGGTCACTCTACTATCTGTTACTCGTATAAAAAAAACATAATTAATTTGTTTATTTATTTGTGTACTTGCGCCTGAGTGAAGATGGATATCAGTGAATTTATAATAGAGAAGATGGACATAAGTGAAATTATAATAGAGAACGTAAAGAATTATGTGTTCTTGTATAATTCATTGTAGTCAACAAATGAGCAAAAAGTAAACAACTTCATCAGCTGTTTTTTAATTTCGTCGGTATTGTGTTCCATACGACGAATTTTCGCGGCTCATTTTGTCGCCGCGTAGGGCGAAATTCGTCGTTCGCTCCAATTGTGTTCCTAGCATAAGAATGAAAACAATAACAACATCAACAACAACAACAGTGGCATACAATAGCCACTTGAAAAGGATACGATCAGGGCAAAAAAGCAGAGGAAAAACAGAAACATAATTTTTTTATTAATGTTCGTCTGCGGTAGGTTTGCGAATTTTGACATTTGTAAATGAATGACAATGCGAAACGTATTAGTTACAGAGTTGAACTGCAATTGTAAGAAAAAACACATCACAACTCATTGGCTGAGAGATGTTGGAGATCTTTTTTCCGCCTTGGATATAGGGATGGCCATGACAGAAATTTTTTGGGATTTATGAGATACAGAGATAGAATAAATTATTGAGAGTATATGGAGAGAATATTTTAAGAGATCTATCATTGACGTAAGACCAAGATATTTTAGAGGACTTCTATAGGCAGCATTCCTTTGGATCGTTTATACTGAAAAATGACCATAAACAGGAATTTTATGAGCAAAAGATCTTAGTCAGAATTCCTTGAATGGGAGTTCTTTAAGAGGTCTTCTATGAATAAATACCTTTTTTGGCGGCTCCCTATATATTGATGGCCTAGACAGAGGTATCCTACGGGTAGAAGTCTTCTGAGGATAGATAATTATAAAAGGGCATCTAGTAATAGAGTATCTTTGGATTGAAGACCTGTGGTTATAAGTTTGTATATGTAGATGAGGACTTTTAAGAGGCACTGTTTTGGATATAACACCTTTAAGAAGCATTCTGTTGATGGAAAATCTTTAAACAGTTTTTTACCGATAGGTTTTCTATAGGAGGCCGTTATGATACCTTCTGTATTGTATTCGATAAAGTCTTTTGTAAAAAGAAGACCTATATGGGGCCTTCAAAAAATACCTCTATGGAGCCTTCTACAAGCAGATGACCGTTATGAGGTCTTCTCTAAAGGGAATACTTTTATAAGAAGGCCAAGACTTTTATGGCTTCTATACGAGACCCTTATAGAGTCTTTCAAAAATAAAGGTCCTTTATGATGACTTCTGTAGATAAAAGGCCTTAAGGGACTTACATAGAAATAGATTCCGACAATATTTTGGGGGGCTCAATTAGCAAGAAAATTAACTTTTTCCAAAAGCTCCATCCTGGAACGCACTTGAAGACCTTTAGGTGGTCTTCTATGAATAAAAAACCTTTGAGAGTTTCATGACTCTAAAGACATCTTAAAGAGCGACCTTAAAGAAGCCTTTTATGGAGAGAAGACTTTTGAAAGTTTTTCTGTTAATGGGAGGAATTAAGTTGACCTTCTATGTTCAGAAGACCTCTTTGTGGCCTTTTCTTGGTGGTATTATTTACCAGGTAAAAACATCCTCAAAATTGGCTGGGTCGAACTTTTTATACCCTCTATCATATAAAACCTTGATTAATGGTTAAGATCTCTACAACTTGTAAGTTCCATTGTATGGAGACTATATCTATATTGATTTACAAGTTTAAAATTTCCGAAAATAAGAAAGTTCCGTTACATTTAGGACCGGGGATATACGCAGACATGACCGAATTGGAGGAAGGTTGTTGTGTGTTGAAAAAACCAAATAACAAAAACTCATATAGAAGATATTTTGAGGGTATCACATGGACAGAAAATCTTAATAAGGCCATTAAGTCGACTTCCGAATTTTTGTGGAACTTCTAGGGATAAAAGACCTTTATTCCATTCGATACGTTGGTTGTCATGTCGTAAAGGACTGACTTGAAGTTTTGCGCAAGCGAAGACCCTACAATTTTCGAAAAGTAGTTTTAAGAGGTCTTTTTATGTGTAAGACTTTTAAGATGAGTAGAAGATTTGAAGAGGTTTCAGTGAATATAAGCCGTTATACGCATATATTGTGTGGATATACGTATTTTAGAGGATTTCTAAAGACCTTTAAAAGGTCAGCTAGGATGGAGGAAAACTTCTGTGGATGGGGTCCATTAAATTTGTCTTGAGTGGGTCTTCTTTAGAAATTTTTTATGAGGCCTTCTGTGTTCCAAAATTTTTAGCAGGTTTCAAAAGCTCCGAAAATACTTAAAAATTCTTCTAAGTATAAAATATCTCTATGAGGGCTGTATATTTTGGAAATAATACCCACAAGACATGTGATTTTTATAGCCCACTTGTAGAAATAGTCCATGGTAGAAGATCTTTATCAGATCCACAAGAAATGGAGACATTAACGACGTAAGAAATAGAAGACATTAAAAACTTGTAGAAATAGTCCATGGATAGAAGATCTTTATCAGATCCACAAGAAATATAAGACATAACGACGTCGTTTGCAGATAGAAGGATTTCTATGAATATAAGGTCTTTGAGAATTCTGAATATCTTGAGGTATTTTGTGAATCAGAGAACATTTTGAGTCCCTCAATCCAGTACCGTTAAGAGGTGTTTTGTAAAGAGCCGACTTTATAATATCTTCCATATAAACAATATCAGTATGGAATCTTTAAGAGGTATTCTTTTGTTAGAAAACCTTATGGAGGTCTTCTAAGAAAAGAAGACCTTTAAGGGGTCTTCCACAGATATTACAACATAAAGATCTTCTATAAATATAATATGTTTAAGAATTTATAGAGGTAAAATGTATTTATACCTTAAAGAGGTCTTTTGTGAATAGAAAAACTTTGAGAGGTCTTCTTTGGATAGAATTCATTTAAGATATATTCTTATGACATTAGACCTTTGAAAGGCCGTGAATGGAGTTTATATTTGTATAGATTATCTATAGAGATTTATAGAGGTCTTCTGATCTTCTACTGATCTTCTCTTGGTGGGATACTTTCTGGATATCGTCCCCAGTTATAAGATTACATTTTATCTTTATAGCTTGGAATTCTTTATGACCCTTTTGTTGCATTCCAAAATTCCCTTTAATCCCCAACGGCATCCCTAATTGTATTAGCATTGCCATTGAACATTATTGATTAATTATTGGGGAATGGTTTCGCCAGATTTATTTATAAGCGATTCTTTCTTTTGTATTCTGCGCCTGCTTCTCCACCTTCGGAAGAATACAATTCATATTTTTTATTTTTGTTGTAATTCCATTATGAAACAATGCTGATTGTCTTATTGTGCGGGGATTGTTGTGAGCGTGTGTTTCTCTGTTTTTTAATTCTTACCGATTTCTTTACACGACTTTTAATTAAAAAAATTTGTTCGGAACCTGCTTTAATTTGTAAAAAAACAAGAATTACAAATTGGGAATGAGAATTCAATAGAGGAGAATCGTTCAGTGACCCCAGCAAGTGGATTTGAAGTGTGGGGTCGGAATTGAAATTCTAATTCGGCGTTATTGTAAGTTCAAATAGAGGCAATTCAGATCCTAAAGACTTTTTAGGAATCTCTAAAAGAATTTATGTCAAAACATTTATTTAAAAATTTACAATTTTATTTCATGAATATAATACGCCACATGGTATTTTCCTATATCATTCAAAGGTATTGAACAAAAAATAGGGTGGTAAGGTCCTTCAGACCCTTGCCACACCCAATGTTTTTTGGGGACAAAATTGTATTTTTGGTTTAGGATTACAACCTCTTAATTGTCGTCTTATTTTGACAATCACTGGCACATTTACTTCCTTGTAGGCATACAGAGGCAAAGGTACGACACAAAAATGTTCCCACACTCCTCAGTGGCTACAAAACAACTTTAAGGATATTTCAAACAACTTTCTTGTAAACAAGCATTACAAAGACTTGGGTGCAAAATTTGCACACCACCAACCCACCCAACTAATAAATGAATGAACGAACGAGCAAAGTAACAACAACAATTACACATACACATACAAACACACACACACACCATTCAAGGACCATATATACAATTTCATCTTGACAAACATCATTATTAAAAATAACCACCACCCTTTGTATCCTGACGCTTATTGTTTCCTTGTTTTCCCTCTCATCGAAGCGAACCCAGCCAAACCCAAGCCATAGAATGGAAGAAAGATGTAATGATACAGAAAATCTGTTCTTGACATACTTTTGATAAGTGAATGGGCGTTAACCATTTTGCGATTCTTATATTCTATAGATATTTCCCCGTTTGCTTCTCTCTCTCTCGCTGTCTTGCCTTGCCTTGGCACTAAATAAGCCGGGGAACAGACAGACTGACAGGAAAAAAGGACCCTCTAATTTTAAATGTCAAATGCCATTCGATACGTTTGTTGTGATGTCGTAAACTGACTGACTTGAAGTTCTGCGCAAACGAAGACCCGTACAATTTTGCGAAAAGTAAAACATTTCATTGACAGAGATTATGTAGTTAATGGCAAAACAATTAGGCCGAATGGGTCGATTTTTAAATACGGGGCCAAAAGGAGAAAAATTTCTGTGAAATGTGGAGGACTGTGGTTTCTACCACCGATGCAGCTCTATATCACTGACATTTTTAGAAATTATTCAACATTTCGTTTGAAAAATCTAATATTTGTCTGTTGGACCTACCCTCGAAATGGTTTCGAAAGGTATTTCTGGTGGATGGCCTATACCACCGGTAGAGTTCTTCCTGTAATCATCAGAGGCTGGCTGGGTTGGTGGTGTTCAAAAAATTTTCAACCAAGTCTTTGTAATGCTTGTTTGCAGGAAACTTCTTGAAAATATCCTTAAAGTTTTTTCCAGTCACTGTGGAGTGTGGGAACATTTTTGTGTCGGACCTTTGCCTTTGTATGCCGACAAGGATGTAAGCGTGACAGTGATTGTCAAAATAAGAAGACAAGTAAAAGGTTGTAAAAATGCAATTTTGTCCCCAAAAAATATTGAGTGTGCACTCTGCCAACCTATTTTCATCAATACCTTTGGATGGAATAGGAATGTTCTTTACCTTCGAAATATGAAATAATTTCTTTAAAACAGAAGCAGGATTCTGGTTCTAAGTTCTATAAATACATGGTCGCCCCATGTGATACCCTACCAGACTATAATGTGTTGGAAGCCCCTTATGTCCAAATCCATATTAAAAGATATCGAAATAATATCATAGATCCTGCCCAGAATGTTACCCTTACCCCTTATTTGTCCAATATATACGCACTCCGTCGCATTTTTAGGTATTTCAATGGTCTTCCAAAATGCTGGACTTCTTCTCTGTCTAGTCCTTCTCTTCTTATGCGAATTGGTTTGGTTTCGATTGTTTTTCCATTCCATTTGAACCTCTAAATGTACATCTTCATACACAAAAGGCTTCTATTATGACCCAAACCCTAATTCCATTGTTAATTTCGTGGGGATCGGGCGATAATTGCGACCTGTAACGTGATTATAAATTAACATGGACAGATGGGCGAACGGATGGACATACATAGCTAGATCGACACAGATGAGATGAGCGAGATGAGAAGATCTATATATGGTTTCTTATGTCGAGGACCAATATTTCGAGGTGTTACATTATTTTTAAGCCAATCAAACTTATAAAACCCCCAACACATGGTGTTGTGTTGTATATATATTGTTATGTAGATAGGACGTTGTTCGGCGAGATTCAGCTTCCTGGGCCCAACTATGACATTATATGATCTCAGAGGGTCTTGAATGTAAATTATTCTTATGAAACAAAAATAATATAAAAATAAAATCGTGATATTTTTTTGTTGATTTACACATACCCCTATGGTGGAATTGATCTAATTTTTTTATTTTTAATTATTTGGTTTAAAAATTCGGCATTCTCTTCATTGTCCAGATTTACCGAAAATGCGGGTTAATTAAATTTTGTTAAAACAACCCTTCACTCGGCACCACAAATCTCATTTGGAGTTTTGATATTCTTTGTATTTTGACTTATTCATCTCTCACCCCTCAGATGTCAATTGCAGTCATAATAATTACAATTATTTGCTTTTAACTGACATTCACGTGTGTTGGTATTGTTGTGTTACGTCAATAATAATTACATACATACATATCTACAAACAGGGTATATACATAAGAGGAACCAATGTACTAACTGTTACTTTACTTAAGAGAATTTTATGAGATGTATATCTTTCATAGGATGTCCGCAAATATTTGTTTACCCTCCACTATGCAAAGCATGTAGGGTATATTCAGTTTGTTATTCCGTTTGTAACACCTCGAGATATGCATTTTAGACCCCACAAAGTTCTTGATCAGCATAAGATAAGATTTAGCCAAGTCCGTCCGTCTGCCCCTCTGTCTGTCGGCCTATGGAAATTATTCTATATTCAGATGTGTTTTAAGTCTGCAGGACTTCTGGTCGTTTTGGTATAGCCCCTATATAACTATAACTATAACTATAACTATAATAATTGACAGTTTTGTGTTTCCAGTGTGTAAGAAACATCCTTACATAAAACTCTCCATATACTTCCGAGTTTTGCAACCAACTTCAGACTGCTGTCATTTCGGAACCACTCGTCCGACAGCTGTTAAAATTATTCAAGTGACAGCTTATAATATTTTTTACAAGCGTACAAAAGTATTTTGGTGAGAATTTTCCAGAAAAACGGTATTCGTGATGGAATTCAAGCGTGATCGTGTGTTTTCTTTATATTTGGCTGGAAAACCTCAAGTAGCTGTCGTTAGAGCACTTCAGCATTTAAATGTGAATAAAACTTTTGTGTCTTTTACCATCGCTCGTTATCGTGATACTGGTAGCGTCGCCCGACGTCAAGGAAGTGGATGGAAGGAAACTACAACATCAGCAGAAATTGTTCGAAAAGTAAAGAAGCGTCCCAGTGGCCGAAAAATGGCTCGTAAGCTGAACATATCGCAATATTGCATTCGGCAAATATTAAAAAATAAGCTCTGGCTAAAACCATTGAAATTCCAAAAGGTGCAAGAATTTACACCGCAACGGAGTTTGTAGCAAACGAAATTATCGTGTTTACTTGTCAAAGAGGTCAGCTGAAAATGTGTACCTTCGGTTGGCCACCAGAACTCAAGCGCCGGCCATGGTGATGGTGTGGGCCTCCATAACAGCCGATGGTCGCTCTCCCCTCGTATCAATGGACCGTGGCATCAGAATAAATGCCGAATATTATCGCGAAAATATTCTGGAGGCTGCATAAAAGCCTTGTGCACGAAAACATTTTGGCCGCACACCTTGAGAATTCCAAAAAGACTCAGCACCATCGCACTCAGCACGCGCCACCCAAGAGTGGTTACAAAATGAGGTTCCTCGCTCCATTTCCAGCGCACAATGGCCACCAAAATCTCCGGATACCATACCAACGTTTCTCGATCACCTGAAGCAAGCGCTTCGCCGGGAATGGGCCAAAATACCGCAGAGCAACATTCGGGCAATGTGTGACGGTTTCATTGGCCGTTTGAAGACCATAATTCGTGCCAAAGGTGACCAATTTGTAAACTCCTCCTCTTCGAACAATTCTGGAAAATTTGAACAAAATAGTCAATTCGCTCAGTTTATATACCATTTATGATTTTTCACAAAGCTGACCGTCTGTCGCAGGGGTATTATTTCGAACTTTTCGTACAATTATCGTACACATTTCCAAAATCACCTCCATATCTCAATTCTAGATGCCAGCAGTATCAAATTTCAGTATTTCAGCTCTATTCCTTCACCCAAAACCAAATTTAGTACTATTTAGCATTTTTGTACAATTTAGTACTGTTTGTACAATTTAGTAATTTTCGTACTATTTAGTATTCCGTTTTTAACACCTCGAAATATACATTTTAGAAGAAGAAGTGGACGGAAAAAAAGCAACATCAGCAGAAATGGTTCGAAACTTGATCGAAACCCGCGTCGTAGTGGCCGAAAAATGGCTCGTAAGCTGAACATATCGCAATATTCCATTTGGCAAATATGGATGCTCGGGGTAAAGCCTTTGAAATTCCAAAAAGTGGAAGATTTTACACCGCAATAGACTCAAGAAAGAAAATAGACTCAAAGGGGTAAAGTAAAGTACTCTTCGTACATTATAGTAAATATGTCTGAACATGGTATGATAGACTCTAAATGTCCTGAATCGGATTTTATGAAAAGGAACCTATTGTCTGAAGTCGTTATTTTGATTAGGCACATTTTAGCCATTAGGTGAGGGTATATAAATAAGAGTATTATAATAAACATTAAAATTGTAATCACCTACAAACGATTTATGGGCCCTCAGCTACTTCTAGCAGCTACTTGGGTTATCGCAGTCCTAGGCAATTTTACTTGTTCCACAAGCATCAAACTTCGGTCAAGTACGAAATTACAGTTCTTTATCTCGTCCTTCCGGTCTCCTCTATGATTTGGTTAACTGCAATCCTTTCTGCTTTTGTTGGTCATCATGAACTCTATTAGGATTTTGTAACAGTTGGACCCAATAATGGGCTGGGCGGAGCTCCCAAAACTTTCTATTATTTTGCTATGCAACATGCAACAACATGAAAGAATTTAGATAGCTTTATCCCATTTATTTTAGCTCCATATCCTAAGACTTTTAAGACAGGTTTAAGGCAGACAGAACTTTTACTCTTTATGATTTACAGTTATGTTTTAATTGTTAGAATCATGTCCGATCAATATGTGTGGTAAATTAAGAATACAAAATGTGTACGAATGGAACATAAACATTTAAAATGTTTCAATAAAAAAAAAAAAAAACAAACAAACCAAACAAGCCCAACAAGATATTCATAAAACATTTCAAATCATAATTTATTGTTTTTACAAATGAAATAAAAACAAACAAACAAACAAGCATTGTCTTGACAGAATCCCTAACTATCCTTTGAGAGAAAAAAATGAAACCCCAAATTGCTCCTCCGAGGCCATCAAATGCCAACTGGCAAATTGAAAAGAATAACGTTTCAAAACAGCCACAAAACAAAAAGGCAACTCTGATTCTCATGATCACTGGCGCATCGGGGCGGACAGAAAACGGTGATGACCCCAGTCTCGATGATGAAGATGAATAAGGTAATAATGTTCGAAGCATTTAACAAGCGTTAACCATGAAATGATATTTCTTTCACAAATTGAATGATATTTCCCTTGCATCTCCAACTCCGCCTTCTTCGTCACTGATGCTGACACACAACAACTAACAACATTGCTGCTCGAGAAGAAATGTTTGATGGACTCACATTAAGAACAACACCAGCAACTCAAAACACACACATATTGTTTGAGTGTTTTGTTTTATGCCATTGTCCAGAGAGCAGTGGAGGAGGAGGAGGTCGAATGAAACACAATGACAGAAGTCCCTTTTCTAAATGTTTCAGATTTATTATTTTCTCAAATGGATTCGAAAACTTCTCATGTTCGGTGGTATGTTGAAGTTGCAACCGATGCTGTGTCGTTTGGGTCAAGTGAAAACATAACAAATGAACAATTTTCTGAATCAACGACACGATACAAATCATAATTTTTTGGTATTCGCATGTGCCATTTGTTATTCTTCGGTCACATTTGTGACTTTTTGCTTTTTGCTTTTTGGAGGAACATAAATCATAAAAATGCATTTGGGGGGCTAAGAATGTATGGGTGTTTGGGTTTTCTCATAAGGATTAGATTGAATTCAAATCTAAAAAATGATAATATCCTACAAAATTAAAAATTAGATTTGAGAATGATATGGGTCAAGTCAGGCTTCACAGTTATGTGGATATGAGTTAAACTGTGAGTCATCGATTACTAATTACCCAAATGTGGGCAATACGATGATATCCTAGTTATTTTCAGCATATTAAAGTGGCAAAATTAGTTACTCCCTTAAGAAGCAGCAGCTTGTACCCACAAAATATAAAAAATATTCGATTAACAAGTAGCAAGTTTGAAAATTTTCAAAAAAATAATATCTGTTAAAATCTTAAAACCAGTAAATAATGTCTTAAAGTCGGGCGGAGCTATATCCAAATCTGAACCGATCTTGACAAAATTTGGCAAAAATATTTCTGAGCTGTATTTTATACATTTCCCTGAATATCGTTGTTACGGAGTGCATATTACGGCTGCTGAGGACAAAAATAACAAATCGGATGAACAATATATATGGGAGCTATAGCTATATCTGAACCGATCTTCACCTAATTTGACATACTAGCTTCTAGACTCAATTCGGTCGTAAGTGCCAAATTTCATCTCATTTGGGGAAATATTAGACGTTTGTTGCTCAATAAAAGGTAAATCGGACGAAGTTATGCATGGGAGATATATCCAAATCCGAACCGATCTCGATAAAATTTAACAAAGGTATTTCTGAGCTGTATTTGATATATTTCGCCAAATATTGTTGTTACAGAGTGCATATTACGGCGGCGGAGGACTAAAATAATAAATCGGATGAACAATATATATTGGAGCTATAGCTATATCTGAACCGATTTCGATCAAATTTGGCATACTTATTTTCAGGCTTAATTTGGTTGTATGTGCAAAATTCCATACTATTCGGGACGAAGATATAAATGGGAGCTATATCTAAATTTTTACCGATTATCTCCAATCTCAATAGGGTTCGTCCTTGGGCAAAATAAAATGATTTGTGCAAAATTTCATCTGGATCGGGTAGTAAATGCGAACTGTACTTTGTTCACAAAAATACATGGACGGACGGACATGCATAAATGGACTCAGAATGTAATTCTATGCAGATCATCAAAAGGAACTATGGGTCTATCTCGTTTCCTTTTGCCTGTTACAATCAAATGCGCAAAGAAATAATACCCTGACCACCTTGTGGTGTAGGGTATAAACACCGACTATAGCAGTAATATTGGGGTCTGGACCTGCATAGGTAACTTTTGTCATAAGCCATTACAATATTCAAATACGGAACTTGAAAAAAAATCCGGTGAATAATTTAGCTAAAATCATCAAAATACCGAATATAGGGAGGTAGCGTTATATCAGGGCTAACCTGGACCTGCATAGACAATTTTCTGTCATAGACTGTAGTTCCCATTACGAACTATAAATACGAAATTTGCAACAACTCTGGTGAATAATGTCGCTAAAATCTTAAAAAATACCGAATATCGGGGGGTACTATTGTATGTGGGCTTTAAGAAGACGTGGGCCTGCATACACAATTTTGTCATGGGCTGTAGTGTCCATTACGAATTCTATACACGATATTTTAAACAATTCTGGTAAATAATGTCCCCAAAATCGTCAAAATATCGAATATCGGGAGGTACCGTTATAGGGGGGGCTATACGAAGACGTGGACCTATGTAGATATTTCTCTTCCAGGAGGGAAATTTCTTAGAAAGACCTTCTAGTATGGATTTTTAGACAATTCCATTGAAAAATCTAGGGAAAATCATCAAAATACCGAATATATGGAGGTGCCGTTATATGCGGAATATACGATATAGTGGACCTATATATTCAATATTCTTCCAGGAGATAAAGTACTCAGACGGAACTATTTTTGTGGATTTTCAGACAATGTCCTTGAAAAATTTGGCTACAATCATCAAAATACCGAATATCGAGGGTACCGTTATATGGGGGGCTATATGATATGGTGGACCGATATAGCCCATCTTCGAACTTGACCTGCCTGCAGACAAAAGACTGATCTGTGCAAAAATGTGGCTTTCTATCTTTATGGGTTCTGACTTTAGGCCTAAAATTATTATTTCGATGAGTTACAAACGGAATGTCGAACTTAATATACCCTCCGTACTATATATGGTGGAGGGTCTAACAATTAATATTAAAACAAAATTTTGGATCAGTTTATTTTCTAGAAACATTCGAAATCCTATGGTCTCGTATAAGATATCACATCGTTGTTACCAAGATCAATAATCTATCATTTTCGGAAATATCATAAAAATGAATTTGTCTGCTTTTCAAATGTTTGATCCCACTCTTCGATAATTTTTTCTGTCTGGCGAGAAAAAAAAAAAAACAAAAACATTGATTTCTTATTTTATTTAAGAATTTGAAATGAAATTCCCAATAATTTAGAGGAGCCAACAAAAAAAAAAAAACGGTTTGAATAACAACAAGAGGAACATGCCAGCAACATGGCTTGAATAAAATCCCAATTTTGGCCATAAAACGCGTGACGAAAAAATTCCTTGGGCATGTTTTTACTTTAATCAGAAGGCATCAAGAATTCACAATGTAGGTGGAACCACTGCGAATCTGGATCGCACCCAGAAAAAAAACTGTGATTTCGATGTTGAAAACAAAGGCTGCAAAATGTTTTACATTTTCATTTTAAAAATAAAAACAATATTTAAAAGTGTGCCAGACATTCGCTGAAATTTTACACTGTTCTGCAAAGTATTAAAAATAAAATACATTTAAACGAAAACATTCAAACTTTGACAGCCCTTTATTAAGGAAATCCATAGTCTCTTGTTAAAAAGACTTGTCTCATAGTTAAAAAGACCAGTCAGTTTTGCCGACCGATGTATACCCCCCACCCAGTCGTGATTTTAGGTCTATCCCTTCACGTAATACCCAATTTAGAACAACTAAGTACTTTTCAAACAATTATAGTACACAAACCACCTCCATAACCAGATACCTACAGATATCTCAATATAAAATTTGAGTATTAGATTTTATTGAATGAAAGCAAAAAATGTCGGAAATAGCATTAAATTTTGGAATACGTTTAGGTTTGTCACCTTTGACACGAATTATGGCCTTCGAACGGCTAATGCAACCGTCACATGCTGTCCGGTTGTTGCTCTGCTGTGTTTTGGCCCATTGTGACGTGATCGACACTTTGGTATTTTTTAATGCCAACCTAGCTTTCTAAAATACTCCAGACACATAGGTCCAACGGATTGGTATCCGGAGTTTTTGGTAGCCATTGTACGCTAGAAATGAAGCGAGGAACCTCATTTTGTAACCATTCATAGGGGGCGCATGCTGAGTCCTGTTGGAATGTCCAAGATCTGCGGCCAAAATGTTTGCGTGTTATAGAAAATAGACTCAAAGGCTTTAATACACCCTCCAGAATATTTTCGAAATAATATTCGGAATTTATTCTGATGCCACGGTCGATAAATACGAGCGGAGATCGATCATCGGCTGTTTTGGCGGCCCACACCATCACCTTTGCCGGCGCTTGAGTTCTGGTGGCCAACTGAGGTGCACATTTTCAACTGACCTCTTTGGCAAGTAAACACGATAACTTTTGTTTGTTTACAAACCGCTGGACAACGAATGTTTTCTCATCGGAGAAAACCAAATTCGCCAGTTCACCACTTTCGGCCAAGCGAAGCAACTCTTTAGCTCTTTTGAGTCTACTTTCTGTATGTTGCGGTGTAAGTTCTAGTACTTTTTGGAATTTCAATGGCTTTACCCCGAGTTTATTTTTCAATATTTGCCGAATTGAATATTGCGATATGTTCAGCACACGGACCATTTTTCGGCCACTGCGACGTGGGTTTCGATCAAGTCGCTTCTTTACTTTTCGAACCACTTCTGCCGATGTCGCTGTTTTCTTCCGTCCACTTCTTTGACATATGTCAAGCTACGCTACTAGTATCACGGTAACGAGCATGGTACGAGACACATAAGATTTATTCACATTTGAATGCTGGAGTGCTCTAACGATAGCCACTTGTGGTTTTCCAGCCAAATATAAAGAAATCACACTATCACGCTTGAATTCGAATCACGAATAACTTTTTTTCTGGAAAAATCTCACCAAAATCCTTTTTTACGCTTGTAAACAATATAATGAGCTGTCACTGAAATAATTTTAACAGCTGTCGGACAAGTGGCTTTGGGTTGTTGTTTTTTCATCTCACCATGTAGTGTCCTTGAGAGTCTTAAAACACTATTTTGAAAAAACAATTTTAGCTGTGAAATTCCTTGATAAATATTTTTATAAAACTAAGATTATAGCTCATACAGACCTTTAAAAAATCATCCTTGAAACACTCTTATAAAATCTACGGATGTGTCTGTGAAGGCCTCTATAAAGAATTTTAAAAATTTACGAATATCGTCCTTAAATTCCTTGGTGGGAAAATATGCTAAAGGTCTTAAGGCCCTTAAAAAGTTTACCATTAAAGCTCAGAAAATCCATAAGAAAGTGCACTTAAAAATCAAAGGTGGTGACGTCGTTAAGAATCATTAAAAAATGTTTGAAAATATCTACCTATTTGAAAAAAAATATTAGAAAAAAACCCTTAAAGATTTTGGAAAATATTTACGAAGTCTGCAATTACAGTTTTGAGAGTCCTTCAAAAAGTCTCTAGAAACCTATTGTGGCCCCGAAGTTTCTTCAAAAATAGATTTGATAATCCTTTTTTTTCTTTCATAAATATTCTTCAATTTCAAACTGTGATCATAATTTTCCTACGACACCAATTAAATATCGCCAATCACAGTTGTGGAATGTAAATTCCATATCTTTTTGTGGCATTGGTGACATCGTTAAGATCACCTGAAGTTGTTAGAGATATTCCGTTCACAATGAGGACTACTGCTGCATCTGCAGCGACATTGGCCACCAGAGCCATAGAAGCAGCAGCCCAGTCATCTCGGCAATAATTCGACCACATTTGGTGCGTGTTGTCATAATGAATCGCCGGACAAAAGTCATTTAATTTTTTTTTCGCTTGTTCATGTTTCTTGTTCACTTGGCTGGCTGGGCAACGTTTTTATGTGTGTGTGTGTGTGTGTGTTTGACGGTGGCGCCACAAAATATTAAATTACCAAAGGCCCAGCAACAGCAAACAGCAGTCGTATCATCGAAATTGTACTGTCAAAAATATATTTGTGTGGAATTTCAAATATGAGTTTTTTTTTTGTGCCACATAAAACTACTTCAGTATCCATTTCTTCATGTTTGTTTTAGTTTTGTTGTTATTGCATTTTTTAGTCTATGGTATCCTTACCTGTGTCCCTTTGCTCGTACACTCTTTGATGGGGGATTCAATTTTGTGTCCTTAATAATTTTTTTATTTTTAACACATAATTTGAGTTTTTAAACTGACAAAAAAATCCAAACATTGATTTATTTCCTGTTTTTAAATAGGGACGTAATATCAGGGCATAGATACGTCTCTATGTACTTCTGATTTATTTTTTATTAATTTATTTTTATATATTTTATATATATTTATATATTCTTCAAAAATGTCCTTAAGTCCGAAGTTTCCCATTTCTCATATTTTACACCCATTCCTAAAATACCCTCTTTGTCCAAACTTCAGTTTGCCACTGCAATACCACTTTTATCACTAGCTTCAATACCACCATACCTTGAGTTATTGACAGTAAGCTCAAGATTAATAATTTATTATTGTTATTAAATCACAATAAAAATTCTTGGAAAATTTGCTCACCGAATTTGAATAGAATGGTGGTTGGTGGTGGTGGTTGAAATCATTGCCAACAAGTCACTCTCTCAAATACCTCATCACCATCTTTCGTGACATTTATAATTTGTGACTGACATCAGCTTTGATTTTTATTCAAAGAAATCTCGATATGTCGGTATGTGGGTGCACCTGGCACTTTGGCAAATGACAGCCAGTATAGAATTACATGAATAATTGCATTTTGGAATTTTTTTAATGTTATGGAATTTTATTGCAGCATGGAATTACACTGTGTAACAAAGAGAGGAGTCTGTAGTTTTGGAAGAGATTTTAAAAAGTTTAATTAAAACTTTTAACTTAATTTTAACCTTTTGTGGGCAAGGTACCATATTCGTAGATATACCAAATTTGAAAAAATTCGCTGACATGTTCACAAGTGATGAGAGATATAAGTATTGAAAAATATGACCCTTTGTGGAGGAGGTACCAGAAGGAGTGGACCGATATTTATTATATTGCGTTGAAATAGGTATTGGAATGTGTGAAATTTAAAGAATGCCAAATTTCGAATTTTATGGGCGTTTTTTATTCAAAATATTGATCCCATCTTCACACCTGATCTCGTATTGACAGAAGTATTGGGATTTGCCGAGCTTAAAAGTAATCAGATGCTCATTTCGCGTTTTATGTGATTTACGCTTTTGTAAAATGTTAACCCATGTGGTAGAGTTACCAGAAGAAATTGTCTGTTTTATCCGTTCTTGATGCTAGATCTTGGGTTGCTAAAATTATTGCGATGTGCGAAATTTAAAAAAATTCGGATGCTTATTTCGCATTTTATGAGATTATATTATATTCAAAATTTTGAACCTGTGTGGGGCAGGTTTTCGATGAAGTGCTCCGATATTGTCCACTTTCTTGACCTAGCTCATGACCTAGCTCTAATACCTTAATACCAATCCTTTCTGCTTCTGTGCAGTAAAATATTTTTTTTTAAATTTCATCCTTTTTTGGGTAAGGTATCAGAAGGAGTGGACCGATACTGCCCATCTCCGAGCTCGTTCTAACCATTTCTATTTCAAAATATATTTAAAAATCCACTACCATCAGAACTGCCTTTTATTTCCTTAAATCTTTAGCAACATATTTTATTTGCTTTGGACAATTCGAAATTTTTATTAAATTTCTCCGACTAAATTTAATATAATTCGCATTCACGAGCTCGTGATGGTTTTGTCAGAAATTTTAAGAGGATTGGAGGACAACAACTACAAAGAATGATATGGCGAAAAAGGCAGAAGAAAGAAAGAGGAGAGAAAAGACAGCCAATATTTCAACGGTGGTCTTGGGTGTGATGAAACCCTATGAAAATAGGGACTTAGGCCGACATTTCTATGTAGATTTTGGAGATACAAAGAAATTTATGCAAAAATAATAATCTCAATAAAGAGAAGGGAGCGGAGAAAAATTTTCCAAAAGAACAAATGTGTAATAAAAATTTCATTTTAAATCCTGAAAGATCAGACACTTAGACTTAAATTACAATGCGGATCCGAAGGGGATTTAATTACTAACAATAAAATGTATAAAAAAATAATAATAAATAAATAAATCAATACACAGCGAAGAAAAAAAGAACAGAGGTAGAGAAATCATATGAATATTAACAGGTACCAGAAGAGTTTGGCAATAATATATCATCTTTACAACAGATCTTGCGTTAGCAAAAATGTTTGGATGTGTGAAATTTAAAGAGAGAGCTGGATGCTTATTTCGCTTTTTTGTGCGGTGATTTTCAAAATCTTAAAACCTATGTGGAGGAGGAACCAGAAGAAAAAGTCCGATCTCTACCGTCTTTTTAACAGATCTTGTTTTGATGGAAATAGGGGCGGACGGCCGAACATTACTAGATTGACTCCAAATGTCCTGAAACGGACTTGATCCAAAAATCATAGGGTCTAAAACCTTTATTTCGATGAGTCACGGTTTGGCCGTATCAAATACCAGAGTTTAAACTCCAATCTAGGCAATATTAAAATTTTGCCCTGAAAATACATTGGAAAAACATATAATACAAATTTTACTGACAACATTGTATACCAATAAAGAAGAGATTCTGGCGATGGTCTTAGAAAGTCCAAGATTTTGGAATGATCAATGTTTTTAAAATATTATAAAAAAATTTTAAAAATCCATGATCGCAAAATTGTAATATCCAAGGAAAATGTCTTAAAAAACCATGCTTCCGAAATTGGGCATGGCTTTGGATATATTCGCGAGAAATGAACTTTTGGAAAGCCTTCAAAATATTCCTGAAATTCCAAGTTTACATAAAGTTAACGCTTCGCTACAAAAAATTAACGCTTCTGACGTCAGCAATGGCATTGGGAAAATTTTAAGAAAATATTGAAATGGCCATGGCCTTAGAAGAATTCTAAAAAATCCACGCCAGAACCTAGAGTTTGATGTGACCTTGAGTATATTCCTTAAAATTCACAATTACAGACCTAGATAAGACCTAACTTTTTCTTAAAAAAAAAAACGGTTTTTGGTTCTTTACATGGCCTTAGAAGAATTTTTTGAAATTCTATAAAATTCATTATTCTGGTGTTGCCAAATTTAGGTTCCCCGTGATTCACTATTTCAAAATTACTGGTTTCGGTTCCAATGGCTATAGGTTTTTTTTGACGCCACTGATTTGTATGTATCTCTATCTGGCTAATCTTTAAACAGATTTTTCACAAATGATTAACAAATAAATTAGATACAAATCTTAATAAAAACCAAAAAAACCGCATTGTTGCCATCGCACAATAGAAACAGTTTGGTTTGATTCATATCAATTGACATGGGACACAAGAAATAAATGGTCCCACATAACTTCAAAACAATGAATACTTTGTTGTAGAATTAAAGCAACAACAACAACCACAGCTTCAAATCATAGTGAACGAATTATTTGATAATTTGTTAAATTTAAAATATATGAGACACGAATTGCAATTCAATTCAATTGAATCGAATTGACCAGAGCACAAACAATTGCTACAACAGCAACAATAATAACAACAACAACAATGGGTATAAAATCACAAATGGCCAATTGCCACAGCAAGACTACCAAAAAAAACCTTTAGCTAGTTGCAGTTCCATTCAACTAGCCCCAACATAGCCAAGGCAACATGAATGCACTTGCTGCAACCGAAAAGTACTGCTCAGTAGTAAAGCTGGTGCTGTGAGTATTGGGCAAGCGAAGCCCATAGCCAGCAGTTTGTTACGGATTGCACACACACAGACACATAGGGAAACATATTCAGCACCACTGTTCCAGGGCCAGCTAGGCCATGGGATGAATGGGACAGATGGTTGGTTCGTTTGTTCGCTAGTAGGTTGAGGCGATCACAAACACCATGCCATAACAGTGCCGATTAACACATGAACCGGCTGCCACAGCTCGGCACTTACTCTCCTATTTGCAGCAATATAGCCACGATTTGCATGAATTATGGCTTTTTAAGCTGGGAAGACATGAGGAACCCAGTCTGGCAGTTCGACTTGACTCGACGCTCTTTCTCCTCGTGGCACATTTGTCCATAGGTAAAATCATAACAATCTACCAAAACCTACCAACCTACCTACATACATCCTTGTTTGCTTGGAACCCTAGACTGGCAATGTGCTGATGTGGATGATGATGACGACTTCGTCGTCGTCAGTGAGAACGACGAACGGTGATGGAATTTATAACTATGGAAATATGATTTAAATGCTATTGATTTGAAAGACGTTTAGGTTGCTTATTTCTTTTTTTCGGTTTGGCATGGAATTGCTGGTGTTGTTTTTGTGTTTCTCTGAATTTCCAATGAAATCTGAAAACCAGCAATGGCATAAGGTGAACGGGTTCATATCATATGCATGCAACATTGCAACAATCTTCGATGTTTTTTTTTGTGTTCCGTGGGAGTGGGGAAAAGTTTGAATTGAAAAAGTCGGACTTTTTTTGGGAACGAAATCCTCAGTTCTGAAATTAAATTTGAATCAAATTTTTCTAAAACCATCGTTTTTCTTTAATAGAAAAATTTTGAAAAACCAGGATCTCCATTCATTTTAACTTGCTTTGAGGACGTATACAGGGTGAAATGAAAAACTGCAACCTATTCAGACTGCTAAGCCACTCATCCGACAGCTGTTAAAATTATTCCAGTGACAGCTCATTATATTGTTTACAAGCGTACAAAAGCATTTTGGTGAGGATTTTCCAGAAAAAAAGTTATTCGTGGTAGAGTTCGAGCGTGATAGTGTGATTGCTTTATATTTGGCTGGAAAACCACAAGTGGCTATCGTTAGATCACTCCAGCATTTAAATGTGAATAAATCTTTTGTGTCTCATTACATCGCTCGTTACCGTGATAGTGGTTGCGTAGCCCGACATATGTCAAGGAAGTGGTCGGACAAAAACAGCAACATCAGCAGAAATGTTCGAAAAGTAAAGAAGCGACTCGATCGAAACCCTCGTCGCAGTGGTCGAAAAATGGTTCATGAGCTGAACATATCGCAATATTCCATTCGCCAAATATTGAAAAATGAGCTCGGGCTAAAGCCATTGAAGTTCCAAAAAGTGCAAAAACTTACACCGCAACAGAAAGAAAATAGACTCAAAAGCGCTCAAGAGTTGCTTCACTTGACCGAATGTGGTTAACTGCCGAATTTGAGTTTCTCCGATGAGAAAACATTCGTTGTCCAGCAGTTCGTAAACAAACAAAATGATCATGTTTACTTGCCAAAGAGGTCAGCTGAAAATGTGCACCGTCGGTTAGCCACCAGAACTCAAGCGCCGGCCATGGAGATGATGTGGGCCGCCATAACAGCCGATGGTCGCTCTCCGCTCGTATTAATCAGAATGGCGTCAGAATAAATGCCGAATATTATCGCGAAAATATTCCGGAGGGTGTATTACAGCCTTGGGCACACAAACATTTTGGCCGCAGACCTTGGACCAACAGGACTCAGTATGCGCAACCCAAGAATGGTTACAAAATCAGGTTCCTCGCTTCATTTCCAGCTCACAATGGCCACCAAAATCATCGGATACCAATCCGTTGGACTATTGTGTCTGGAGTATTTTGGAAAGCAAGGTTGGCACTAAAAAATACCAAAATGTCGATCACCTCAAGCAAGCGCTTCGCCGGAAATTGACCAAAATACCGCAGAGCAACATTCGGGCAGCGTGTGACGGTTTCATTGGCCGTTTGAAGGCCATAATTTCTGCCAAAGGTGGCCAATTCGAACAAATCTAAACTTATTCTGAAAGTTGATGCTATTTCCGACATTTTAGCTTTCATTCAACAAAATTAAAAAAAATATATAAAAATTATGGCGTTTGACTTTGATGCAGTTTTTTTATCTCTAATCAGAAACAAGACTTGCTCAGAACTGAGGTCTTTCATATTTTCATTTAATTTAAAATTTTCTAAATTTCCCATTTTCTGCTATTCCGAAATCATTTTCTCGAATTTCCTCCCAAAATTCAAGTGGGTGGCAGCCGGTTAATCAATATGTCATCTACATCGGATGTAAATCTATTCCGATAAATCACAACAATTGCTGTGAAAAATTCAACAGCTACTTTCCTGAAATAACAAACAAATCAAGCGACTTTGTTGCGTTCCACTATTGCCGATAACTTCCGACCACACTCACGTACGGTGGCATTATTCATGGCAAAGCAATTGATACCCATGAAAATTATGCCAATGTAAATTATGTGTAAATCTCGAAATCATTTATTTTTTCGGGAAATTCGTTTTTTTTTTTTGGTATTACCCAGTTTTTCTCTTTTTCCATAGCGGTTATTGGGGTCGTACAAAGGAAAGAAGAAGATGGAGAAACTCAAAAAAACTTCTTGAAACTTTCAACAGGAGCCTGAGTGTCTGGCATTACCCAAAAGGATATAAATCAAACAATGATGAATTTCCCATGCCATGCCAGACCAGAACAGGCCGTGCCATCCATTCGCTTTCCAAGTGGTTTGTTGATGCCACTCTTCCGCCTTCTACTCGCTCCTTTGAACCTCAAGTGTTGTGGCTTCCACAAAACAAATAGGCTCAGCCACAACAACAAGGAGATTCTACACATAGCCCATGGCCATGCAACATGTTGCACACATTGTACGACATGGGGGGATTGGGGTAGCGGCCTCGAATCCATCTTCAATTTTGAGGCTGTTTCTTCGGTGTTTACATTGGCTGCATAATTAGCTGCTAAAGACGTTCATGATTATGTTGTTGGTTCTATGTTTGGCACCCAAACATGGTGGCATGTTTGTTTGCTGCCACACCACACCACGCCACACAACAGCTACTGCTCTGGGTATTTCATCGTGCCTCAAGTGTCAAGTGCTTATGGCTGTAAAGTGCCAAATATGTACACACGGGGATGTGTTTGTTTAATTTTTGTTGCTGTTGTTGTTATTTATCACTTGACATTGTAGGAGGTGAAAAGGGCCCCTTTGATAAATTGGAAAAATAGATGGAAAATATTAAAAATATTAAAAGAAATTGCTTTATACCCTCCACCATTCTATGGAGGGTATATTAACTTTGCCATTCCGTTTCTAACTTCTCGAAATATTGCAAATGGACCCTATATAGTATATATATTCTGGATCAGCGTAAAATTCTAAGGCGATCTAGCGATGTCCGTCTGTTGTAATCACGCTATCTTTCGAACGAATTGAGATAGAAGGCTAAAACTTTGCATACATGCATAGTTTACTAGTAGGCAGCTTGGGTTCAAAATGGGCCATGTCCGTCCACGTTTTCGTATAGCCCCATGTAACGGTACCTTCCGATATTGGATATTTTTATGATTTTAGCGACATTATTTGTTGGAATTATTTAAAATTTCGTATTTAAAGTTCATAATGGGTACTACAGCCCATGCAAGTCCAAGCCTTCGTATAGCCTCCATAGAACGATACCTCACGATATTCGGTCTTTTGATGATTTCAGCAACATTATTCAGCGGAATTGTTTCAAAATTCGTACTGGAAGATCCTAATGGGTACTACAGCATATCCCAAAAATTTTTGTATGCAGGTCCAAGTCTTCGCGTAGCCCCAAACGGTACCTCCAGATATTCGGTATTTTGATGATTTCAGCAACATTATTCACCGGAATTGTTTCAAGTTTGGTATTTGATGTTCGTTATGGGTACTACAGCCTATGATATATAGCCCCCATATAACGGTACCTCCCGCTACTCGGTATTTTGACCGGTATTCCAGCAACATTATACACCGGATTCGTTTCAAATTTTGTACTGGAAATTCCTAATTCGGTATTATTCACAGGAATTGTTTCAAATTTCCTACTGGAAGATCCTAATGGGTACCACAACCAAAAACAGAAATTTGTCTGTGCCGCTCCGTCAAGATTTTTGAGTCATTATTTACCGTAATTGTAACAAATTCCGTATTTGAAGTTCGTAAAGGGCCCTACAGCCTATGACAAAAATTTCGTATACAGGTCCCCATATAGTGTATAGTCTCCATATAATGATTTCCATTTAAGTAGTAGTTTTCGGAATTTTTTAAGAAAATTTCCAATTTCCTTCGAAATGGTGGAGGGTATTAAAAGTTCGGCCTGGCCGAAGTTAGCTTCTTTTTTACATGTTATAGTTTTTCTTAGAGGAAAAAAAATCGCACGATTAGAAGAAGCTGGAAAAATAAAACGATTAGGGGAATCAGTGATGCAATCAATAGCCATTTATTTTCTCAATTTTCGTTGACACTTGCAATGTTCTTTGACGCTATCAATAATCACTGAATCGACCTCTGCTCATTGACTGAGTGAAATTTCATTGACCCAGTGAGCGATACTTGACTCGGTCAATGGTGGTTGAAAGGGTCAATGGTTATTGACTTAGTCAATGATCATGGATCAATATCCAGGTCAATATGCATTAACTCAGACAACGTTTTTTGACCCCGTCAATGTTCATTGCCCCATCAAAGGTTACTAACTCGACCAAAGGTCTTTGACCCAGTTAAAGATCATTGACTCAGTCAGTGCTCTTTGACCCAGTCAAATATCTTTAACTCATTTAGTGCCTTTTGACGCAGTCAATGATCATTGACTCATTGATTATTAATCAGTCATTGGTTATTGACTCAGTCAAAGGTTATTGACTCGGTCATTGGTCATCGACTCGATAGTCATTGACTCGGCCAATGGTCAGTTACTCAATCAACTGTCATTGACTCGGTTAATGGTATTGATTCGGTCAATAGTCCGCGACTCGATCAATGGTTATTGACTCGGTCGATGGTCATTATATGGGTTAATGGTCCTTGACTGTGTCAATGGTCATTAGCTGCGTTAATGGTAATTGACTCGGTCAATGGTTATTGACTCATTCAGTGGTTATTGACTGGGTCAATAGTCATTGACTCGGTCAATGATCATTGAATCGGTCAATATTCATTGACTCGGTCAATGGTCGTTGACTGGGTCAATGGTCATTGACTCAGTCAATGGTCATTGACTGGGTCAATAGTCGTTGACTGGGTCAATGGTCATTGACTCGGTCAATGGTCATTGTCTGGGTCAATAGTCATTGACACGGTCAATTTCATTGTCTGGGTCTTTAGTCATTGACTCGGTCAATGGTCATTGACTGGGTCAATAGTCATTGACTCGGTCAATGGTCATTGACTCGGTCAGTGGTCATTGGCTTGGCCATAGAATATTGACTCGGTCAAAGGTCAATGACTCAGTTAAAGGTCATAGACTCGGTCAAAGGTCAATTTTCATGGGTTCTCTCAATGCTCATCGTCTCAGTCGATCATTGACACATCATTGACTCTTCTAATCAGAATTGACTATATCAATATCTATTGATTCTGTCAATGGTTAATTAATAATTTAATACCCACTGACTCTCAAGAATTTGAAATTGACTTTCTTCTTGCGTTCCTTCTATGTCTGTTAGCCATAATGTGTTACTTCATAAGGCCCAACATTTTTCGCCTCCTGAATTGTTGTTCCACTGTTTCTCGTTAAACATTCTTAGCACCTACTAAATATGCCACACACAAAATTTACACAAACAATACTTGAGGGAGAAAAAATGGATACTTGAACGTCATGTCTTCCAGTAGACGTTCTATGCTTCATGCAACTAAATTATCTTTAGAAAAACATCATAATATTTGATGCTGTTTTGATGTTGACTTTCAACATAGCTCGGTACCCTACAACGAGCATTACAGGGTTCTATGCAAAAAGAGATTTGATACATATTCAACTATAGTGGGTAATTATGAACATAAAAATACGTAACTATGGTGGGGATATTACACCTCTACACCTAGGCAAACATTTGTTCTTGAGAAGTCTTCTTTCAAGGGAGGAAATGTTCTTGACTAAATTGAAGTTTCGCCATGACATTCTAATTTTTCAATGGCACTTGGTTCCAATCTATTATGAAATTGATTCACTAGACTTTATTCAAAGTATAAATTTTCAAAATATTTTATTGAAAAATGACAAGAAGAGTACCGCTCATTTCTGTCGACTCTAATGAATTTTCTATCTCTTACAAGAATTATGATTTTTAAGCTCGTGCCTTGGCAGACTGTATGGTTCTTCGATACCTAACTCTTCATTGGCATGCCTCTACCCGCAAAGACATCTAGTTTATGTTGTTGTTGTTGCTGGTGGTGGTGTTGCTGCTGCTGATTATGTGTCAGTGAGTTGTTGGTGCTAGTTGCACCTTATTATTGCTGCATCCCCCGATGCGTAATTGTAATCTAAACATTTGTAATGGGATTTCATTGGGTTGCCAGCCAGCCTTCACACTTCCAAACATCAGCAACAGCAACAACAACAACAATAGCAACAAATTCATGCTGCACTGACTTGTTTTGCTTTGGGAAATTATTTGGTTATTTTTCTTTCACTCATTTGAGAACGTTTTTTTTCGGGGTATTTGTAAATAATTGTTGTTAATAATGAAGTGTTTTGGAAAATGTTTATAATTTACGAGGCAGGCATTTTTCGTCTTCTGCTACATCTTTATTCTTCACGCAGAAGAAGAAGAAGGAGGAGGTGGAGAACATTCAATTTCACCTACACTCGGCACATTACGTGAACACTTAATTTCTGTTTTTCACATGGAGGGAGAAGAAGGAGGGGTGAAGGAGGAGGTGGAGGAGGGGGTGAAGGAGGAGGTGGAGGAGGGTTCACATATATCTGTCTATTTTTAATAAAAGTCGATTGGCATTATTTATTTTGCTTTTTCAGAGTTCCCACTGGGCAATAATTTATGATTATTTTCGGAACTATGTATGCATAGATGGTTGTAGTACCTTTTGTTGTTGTTGTTTAGGAAAACACTTAATATGCGTAATATTGTAGAATAATTTGTTATATAGTTTTTTTGTTTCTTTTATGAAATAATGCAAATCGACTTCACCCTGGCTGTCATCAATTAAAAAGAACACATTGTTAAGAAACTTTTTTGTTAAACTGGCAATAATTTGTGAGCATTTGTGTTTTAGGCAATTATCTATTTGGAAATTAATTTTTTCTCTATTAAACAATAATTTTTTAATGAATTTAAATAATTTTATGAAATCGAAAAATAATTATGAAATTATTGAAATCGATTGATTGTGAAAACATGGTACTGAAATGGCGAAGTTTCCATTTGTAATGAGTAAAAAATGAATTTTGAAATATAAGAATACCAACCGTAAAATCTAAAGTATGTGTAGTATTGTCTATAAAGGTGTCTTAGATTTCATATAAATCATGTAGGAATTAAAAGTCCTTGAGGACACAAAGCGTTGCCTTTGCCAGAAAATATTATCAAAACCATGGAAAAACATTTATAATTTATATTATAATCTAATATATAATTTATTTGATTAAAAGCAAAAAATGTCGAAAATAGCATCAAATTTTAGAATAAGATTAGATTTGTTCGAGTTGGTCACATTTGGCACGAATTATGGCCTTCAAACGGCCACTGAAACCATGACACGCTGCCCGAATGTTGTTCTGCGGTATTTTGGCCCATTCCCGGCGAAGCGCTTGCTAAAGATGATCAAACCTTTGGTATTTTTAAGTGCCAACCTTGCTTTCCAAAATACTCCAGACACAATAGTCCTACGGATTGGTATCCGGTATGCGCTGGAAATGAAGCGAGGAACCTCATGTTGTAACCATTCTTGGATGGCGCGTGCTGAGTGCGATGGTGCTGAGTCCTGTTGGAATGTCCAAGGTCTTGCGGCCAAATGTTTGCGTGCCCAAGGCTTTAATATATACTCCAGAATATTTTTGCAATAATATTCGGCATTTATTCTGATGCCACGGTCGATTAATACGAGCGGAGAGCGACCATCGGCTGTTATGGCGGCCCACACCATTACCATGGCCGGTGCTTGAGTTCTGGTGGCCAACCGAAGGTGTACATTTCCAGCTGACCTCTTTGGCAAGTAAACACGATCATTTTGTTTGTTTACAACAACTGATTTCTCATCAGAGAAAACCAAATTCGGCAGTTCATCACTTTCTGACAAGCGAATCAACTCTTTAGCTCTTTTGAGTTTATTTTCTTTCTGTTGCGGTGCAAGTTCTTGTACTTTTTGGAATTTCAATGACTTTGCCCCGAGCTCATTTTTCAATATTTGCCGAATGGAATATTGAAATAGTTTCACGAGCCATTTTTCGGCCACTGCGACGCGGGTTTCGATCAAGTCGCTTCTTTACTTTTCGAACCATTTATGCCGATGTTGCTGTTTTCTTCCGTCCACTTTTTTGACGTCGGGCTACGTTACCAGTTGCACGGTAACGAGCGATGGTACGAGACACAAAAGATTTATTCACATTTAAATGCTGGAGTGCTCTAACTATAGCCGTTTTCCAACGTTTTCCAGCCAAATATAAAGAAATCACACTATCACGCTTGAATTCCATCTCGATTGTTTTTTTCTGGAAGTTCCCACCAAAATGCTTTTATACGCTTTTAAACAATATAATGAGCTGTCACTGGAATAATTTTAATAGCTGTCGGACTAACGACCTAGAAATGACAGTAGTCTGAAGTTGGTTGTAATAGTTATTATTATTCAAAATGTCGACCCGTTGTGGGCGAGGTATTAGAAGGAGTGGGCCTATATATCCCATCATATTCAAATTGTTGACCTTTGTGGAGGACGTACCAGAATGTATGAGCCGGTATATCCCATTTTCACACTCTGTTGATGGTTAAAATATTGTTTTGTGCGAAATTTAAAGACAATCTGATGCATATTTCGCATTTTATGAGCATTTTAGATGTTCCAAATTTGACCCTTTGTGGGGAAGGTATTCAAACGAATGGTCCGATATATTCCATCTTCACATCAGATCTTGTTGTGTTAGAAATATTGTGATATGCGAAGTTTGAAAATAATCGGATGCTTATTTCGCATTTTATGAGCTTTTTGGTTATTCCGAATTTTGACATTTTGTGGCGGAGCTACCAGAAGCAGTTGTCCGACATACTCCATCTTTTTGTCAGATTTTGTAACGGTAAAAATATTGGTATAAGTGAAATTTGAAGACAAATTGCAGTATATTTCGGATTTTATGAGCGGTTTAGAAAATCTAAATTTGGTCCTTTGTGGGGGAGGTACCACAAGGAGTGGACCGACATTGTCCATTCTCGCACCATATCTTGCGGTAATGTAAATACCACGATTTGGTAAGATTGACAAAATCAGCTTATCCGTTCTCTTCCTATGTAGTAAAATGTTTTCTGTGAAATTTTCGACTTTTTGTGAGGGAGGTACCAGACGGAGTGGATCGATATTGTCCATCTCTGAACTCAATCTTAGTTTAATAATAATATTGCGATATACCAAGTTTGGACCAAATCTGATACTGCTTTCGAGAGTTATCTTTCGCACCAACCAGACAGGCGGACGGACAGACGAACATCGCTAGATCGACCCCAAATATTCTGAAACGGATTTAGTCCAAATAGACCCAGGGTTTGAAACCTTTATTTCGTTCAGGCTCGTTTTGGCCGTATGAAATGATATATACCCTCTGTAGCCATATGGCTGAGGGTATAAAAAAAACTATTGTACATTTTTCGAAGAAGTAGGAAGGCACTAATACGGATTTTATTATAAATTGTACTACTTAGTACTTTTACCTATAGTACGAATTGAAAAAAATTGCATTTTTGTACACCAAGGACCCAATATCAACCTTTGTGGAATTTTAAACGATTCTAGCTCTAGCCGTTTCGTTTGGTATGAACACCTCCGACGCAAAATTATGCCAGCTATTACTGAGACCTTTGCCCATTGGTAAATGGTTATTTCCTATTAGAATTGAGAATTACTTTCAAGTGACATTTGACTGGTCAATAGGTTTCGTGAAAATATTACAGAGACTGGAAAACATATTCACGGATAAACTCTGTGGATCCATTCAAAAATTGGTATTATTGTCCAGTTCGATTAAAAATTCCTTTATTCAAATTGTGCAAGATGTCTCGCCCTTTTCTAATTGGAATGTTGCTGGAATATCTACAAACACATGTTTTCGAATTGATTTCATATCAAAATTTGTTTTTTTTTTCTGACTAAGACGACTGCCAAAGAACCCCAATCAACGACACAAAAGTCTCAAATCCAATACAAATGTTTCACAAAAATATGAATTTCACTCGTAATCCTATTAAGGCGTAAACGATTTCAGATGTCTCTTCCAGAAATTCATAATCATAAACTCATATTTGCAAAATGCTGCCACAGTAATCCCATGACAGAGCCATCCACGTAGCTTCAATCTCTGTTTGGTGTCGTTCTTTTTCTTTTTTGTAGAGAAAAAAAGGTAAACAAAGAAAAACGTATTTGAGAATTTGAGCAAATGCCAAAGAAAACGAAATATAAAAAATCCTGCTAAACTTCCAGAGATTTGAAATGAGAAGAATCAAGAAAAAACAAAAGCAACAAAAAAATGAAACATTCAAAAAACAATTTCAAATCGATAATAATCACACGAATATTCATTCGGAGAATTAAGAAGACCTTGCAACAACAACAGCAACAACAACCTCAATGAGGGAAGGCAACATTTGCCTGAACCAAAGCAAAGAAAGATTCGAGCAAAACAGAAAAGCGCCAAAGTTGAACATTTTTATATTTTGGAAATTTATAGCAAACATCTTTGAAACTACGAATAGACGGCTGTTGTTGCTCGTTCCTTGGCTTTGGCCCGTTCAAAGGACACCAAATACCTTCCCCATGCAAAGAAATAGAGGGCAAAAGCATGGCTTAGCATAGGTGGTGTGGCGTGGTGGTGGCGTTGGTGCTGGTGGTGATTTGGTCTCGATTGGTAAAATCTGCTGCCAGAGTCGTGTGTGAATGTTAAAATCGCGCCAAGAGAAAACACTCCAAAGAAAAAAAAAACCGAACCACAACAACTGGCTGCACTGGCATGCCAATGAAACGGCAACCAGCAACATGACACAACACTCGAGAGTCAAGTCAGAACATAAACAGAAAGGTGGACAGACAGACGGACAAACATATTCATATGTGTTGCTTATGCCATGGTCTAAAACACTTTGTCAAAAAATATTATTTTAAACAGATGAACAATTCGCCAAAAACCCAAAAAAAAAAAAAAACGAAACGAAACAACTCTACAACAAGGCAACACATGTACATACAAATGTTGTATGGTTGCATGGCATCAGACACTGGAACACAATGTGTACTCACATACATTGCCACAAAGGGATATTCCTTGCATCCATATGGATTTTTTTTTTGTTTTGGTGGGCAATATTGCTGCAACAACAATTGGGCAACCCCAAGTTCAATTTTTGACAATATCCAAGAGAGAGAGAGAAAAAAGTTTGCAACAATCCCAAAGGAAACATAAGCAATATATGTCCGGTCCACCACCCTACGTCTACAAATGGGGAAAAAGGTGAACATATTTCATGGGGTTTTCAATCTGCTGCAAAAAAATTAAACCAAATTTAACTGAAGTTACCTCAAAATAGAAAGACCGCATATTTGAACATATTTTTATGCCTCTTGGTGGCAGCATTTACCAAACTCACTTCTTATAACATATCTAAGTTAAAATAAGGCTTAGATGTTGTTTTGTAAGCAGTCACTGGTACCAAGATTTTTATTGAGCGACCGGTAAAGGCTAGAAATGATTACATGGGGATTAGTCTTGTCTAATAGTGGTAAAACAAGTTTTTTTTTCAATCTGTACTAAAACATACACTAATGTTATAAAGCGATTGACAATATTTTGAACCTTTAAATTTATTATTAAGGTCACTATCGTTGAGATAGAGCGCCATTTTTTCAATTTCATACTTTAAAGGTAAAAAGTGGACTGAGTGTCTTAAAGTTATATTAGGAGATATTTTTTGCAGTTCGTATCATAAGGGTACCAAAAATGCTAGACACTTGGTGGTTACAATTCAAAGATAAAGGTACAAAATTTATATTGAGTGATTGGGACGATCTAGAACTTTGCACTTTAGCACTAGGATCGCTCAGGAGAAAAGGAGTGAGATTGGGAGTACCATTTTAGTACCGAGAACACTTAAAGGTACAGAATGCTAAAACATAGTTATGGGACGAAGGGCAAGAGATATACCTTAAATTTTAGCATGAGGGTTACTCTTGGTGAAATAAGTAGGGTTTAAGAAGAGTCTCCTTGTGAGTGAGGGGTGCCGATTTGCCCAAACATTACGGACTCCGTACGCCGTATATTGAATCCCATATTTTTATACCTTCAGCCATATGGCTAGAGAGGGTATATAACATTTGATACGGCCAAAATGTGCCTCATCGAAATAACGATTTTAGACCCGAGATAACTTAGTCCGTTTCAGGACATTTGGAGTCGATCTAGCGATGTCCGCCCGTCCGTCTGTCTGGTAGGCTGGTGCGCATGATAACTCTCGAAGGTAGTATCCGATTTTGTCCATCGTTGTATTATTATCAATCTTAGATCGAATTCGGAGATGGGCAATATCGTTCCACTCCTTCTGGTACTTCCCCCACAAAAGATCGACTTTTTCCCAAAAAAGGATTTTACTGCACAGAAAGAGAAACGATTACCCAATTTGCTCCAACTTTGCAAATCCTAATATTTCTATCATCAAAATGGGCAATAACGGTCCACTCCATCCAGCACCACTCCCACAAAGGGTCAAATTTTGAACAATTATAACTCCTATAAAATGTGGTGTGAGAGTCCGATTATCTTGAAATTACACTCATCACAATATTTTTATTAAACCAAGGTCTAGTGTGAAAATGGAATATATCAGTCCACTCCTTCTGGTACCTTCCTTCCCCCCATAGGGTCAAATTTTTTTTAATATTAATGAAGCTCATAAAACACGAAAATAACATCCGATTCCACTCAGCCTTGGCACATCTCAATATTTCCATCGGCACAGGATCTGTTAAAAATATGGAAGAGATCGGACCATTCCCTCTGGTACCTCCCCCACAAAGGGTCAAAGTTTTGAATAACCAAAACGATAATAAAATCCGAAATAAGCATCCGGTTCTTCATACATAACAATATTTTTATTAACCCAAGGTCTGGTGTGATAATGGTATATATATATCGGTCCACTCCTTCTTGTACCTCCCCATACAAAGGTTCAAAATTTGATGTCCAATGTCCATGAAGCTCATAAAACGTGAAATTAACATCCGATTCCATTCATTCAATCAACACAAGATCTGTTATAATGATAGTAGAGATCAGACCATTCCTTCTGGTAACTCCCCCACAAAGAATTAAAATTTTGAATAACCAAAACCACCATAAAATCCGAAATAAGCATCCGGTTCTCTTCAAATTGTACACATCATATATTTTTTAACCCTAGTCTGGTGTGAAGGTGAAGATATCGGTCCACTTTTTCTTGAATATCCATGGAGCTCATAAAACGCGAAATTAACATCCTATTCCATTCAGACTTAGCATATCTTAATATTTCCATCAACACAAAATCTGTTTTAAAGATGGTTGAAACCCCCCACATAGGGTTTAAGATTTTAAAAACAAAACGCTCAAAGAGAGCGAAATAAGCATCCTACTCTGTTCAAATATCACACATATATACATTTTTACTAACACAAGATCTGTTGTGAAGATAATCTATATCTGCGAACCCCTTCTGGTACCTTACCCACCAAGGTTCAAAAATTTGAGTAATCATAACAGAAGTCAACATATATTTGAGTAGCCGAACATTGGCTGAGGGTATACATCTGTCGGCAACACCGACTTATACTTTTTATCTTGTTTTTTTCATTTTAACCATTTGTGACGGGGGTACCAAAAAGAGTGAACCGACATCCTTGTACTCACTCCATTAATGGTAGAAATATTGTGACGTTCCATATTTGTAGAGAATCGAGCACTAAGTAAACATTTTATGAGAGTAATTATTGTTCAAAATATTGGCGTTTGTGGCGAGATAGGGGAAAGAGTGTCCATTTTGTCATCAGCGTCTAGTTCGGACAAAATTAGGCTCTCACTTTGCATTTTATGATGAATATGTGTTTTGAAAATATTAAACATTTGTGAGCGAATCATCGGAAGTAGTACACCTATGTTTTATTTTTTGCCGAATATAATTTTGAATGAAATATGGGGATGTTCGAAGTTTGAAGAAAATCGAGAATACATATCTGATGATGTTTTTGTGGACTATCTGAAAGTATAAATTGGTACATTCCAGCCTTGCATCTAAAGTAGTTTGAAAAATATTGGGATGATCAGAGCTCAGATTTTATTGTTTTTAATCGCAAGCAAAAGTGCGAGAGGAGTAGGAGTTTACCATCAATTTTACTCTTTTATTTTATGAGAGAACGCTCCCGGTGTACTCCTGAGTGGATAATAAAGTTGGAGCATAGACAAATAAAGGTATAGACTAAAAAGTTGTCTCATCTGTTATCTTCGAAAAAAGTGCCTCAATAGATGTGGTTCATGCTGTCTGAGAGCATATGTCTATTCACTCAATTCTCTCAAAGATCAACCATAGTGACATCTGCCGGAAGTGGACGTTGGAGCCTAAGGAAACCTCGAAATAGAGTAAGGGACCCTAAGAGTAAAATATAATTTTTACCCTTTGTAAGGGGGCTGCCCATATCGTTGAGTTCTCATTGGTCAACCGATTTCATAACTTGCTGAAGCACTCAGGGGACTGAAACCCTTTCCAAATGGTTTGTACATTTTATATGGAAAAGTAAATGTTGTATTAGAGAATGGAATCGGTTTCCAATTGCGTTTTTTTTTTGTACGATGCTGCTTGTAGGGTACTGCGACAATTCCAACTTACTTTAACCAAGTAAAGTGCAACAATTTCCCGACCAAAAATGCTTGCAAAAAAAGTCGGAGGTTTGATTTTGTTGTTTGGTTTTTGTTATTTTCCAACTGGCATATTAACCACTACATTATGGTTTCATGTACGAGTCCGTACTGTAGAGCACATTTCCAGAGAAGTGGTTCATGCCATTGGCGGTTTATCAGCGAACAAGATCAATATGCACGATATCAATATTTTGCTGTTCGAGCGAGCAGCTCTGCAGTAAAAAAGAATAAAAAATAAAAACAAATGAAAAATAAAACCAAATGGAATTGGAAACAAATAAAATCCTTCTATGAAGTACTTAGCTGGAGTGGAATACAGTTGAGGGGGGTTAATTGCATATTTAATTTGGTAATGTACCATGAATTTGCAAAGACTTTTGGGGTCTGTTCAGATTATTACTTACTTGATTGACATTTTTTATGGAAAAGGCTGTTTATTTCAAGTTGGATTCCTTCGAAATTGACTCGAAAGGCATTTCTGAGTACGTCGCTGAACTAGGAAGAGGAGCTAATGTGACACGCCACACTAAATTTTCATAGTCAACTTATACGGATTATACTGTATTTCAATTGAAAAGAGATCGGAGGAGGCCTGGTGTAGCAATACAAGACAATGACCGTATGAATATGCTTTGAAAAAAAAAAAAAAAAATAAATGTTTCATTTGTCCCAAACAGACACCTACATTTCACAGAAATTTGACTGAAAACTGGTGACATGTGAAAAAATGCTGGAATCTTAAATTTTAATCAAAATTAAAATTTTCATTTCATCTAAATATGCAGTTAGTCTGCATACCTCTCCTTTTGCAAAATGATTCAAACGCGTCACATTTTCTTCCGACTCCTTAACGCTCAATAAATTTCCACTGCCATTAAATCATTTGCGAAATGCTATCGCCATTTGCCATCTTTGCGCCTTCATATGGTTACTCCAATTTTGGTTGGCATTCTACAGCTGCTTTGTGGAGATTCCTTTTTCAGCCAAGCTTTCTGATTTTTTTGATGTTAAAATGGAAGTTGTTGTTGCTGTGAAGTGGGGGTGGGGGGGGGGGGGTTTGGCAAATATTCTTAAAGCAACATTTTCTTGTCGCATTAAAAACGGGACTCCGGCACTGAAAGTGTCAGCAAAAAGATGTTGAATTGCTCTTTCAACAGGAACCGGAACTGATGTTTGCTTCACAGAAAATACATCTTTTTCATTTCGGAAGCTGGTGATGCCACCGCCATCGTCGCCATTGCTTTGAATGAAAACGAAAAAAGAAAGCGCCTTGCTTTGTCATATTGTTGTGATGCGAAGTGGGTGGGAGGCGGTTGGGTGAGAGAAGGAAGGTAATGCCCCGAGAAAAAAACAACTGCAACCATATTTCTTAGGACTTTTGATCGCGTATGTATATGTATTTTCTTCTTTTGTTGGTGTTTGTTTCATTTCATTTGGTAATGGCTGGTGGAATTGTCGTTGAACGCAATAAAGAAGGAAAATTCTTTAAAGTTTTCTTTGGTGCTTTCTTCGGGGTTCTCTCTTACTTTTGCCATTTGCGATGCATTTAGTTTTCATTTCCCCCGCATTGGTCAAGGAAACTTTGGCAATTCAAAGCGGAAAACGGATATGATGGCCGTTGATATTGTTGTTATTATGGATTTGATATTCCGTTGTGTCCCATTGAAGAGGTTTTTTCTTCCATTTGTGGCCACACTTTTATTTTTGTTGGTTGGAGAAGATTGGAATGGAGGCAATGAATAAAAACATTGTCTGGTACCATAGTTTTGCGATTTATGACTATAAAAATTCAAGATTTTATTTAGTTAGAGGTTGTTTAAAGTGGTAATATGTTGAAATTCAAGCAAATATGTCAAGTTAAAATATGAGGATGTTTATCAGAATTTGGAATTTTGGAATGGAATTGTATATTTAAATTAAGTTTAGAACTATGGAAGACCGTTCTGAGAATATTATGGCCAAATTTTCCTCTTTGTAAATCTATTAAAATTTAATTAAATTATTATATTTTTATGGGACAATGACTTTAAAAAATTGTACAGAGGGGGATGAATGAACTACACTGAAAGAAAAAGCTTCATACCCTAAATGAAATCCTACGTTCCGTCAATGAAATTTGTTATTGATTTTGAACCTATAAGCTGTAGCAACGGTTCTGAACTTTAAATACGAGATTTGAAACAATTTCGATGAATAATGTTACAAAAATCATAAAAATACCGAATATTTGGGGGTATTGTTATATGGGGGCCATACGATATCGTTATAAAGGTGTTTTATAATACCATGGACAATTCTCCTCTTCTAATGTACTCCTTTTGTGTGTTTTAAGACAATTCTATTGAAAAATGTGTCTGAAATCATCAAAATACCGAATATCGGGGGATACCGTTATATGGGGTCTATACGGTCCGATATAGCCCATCTTCGAACTTGACCTGCTGGCAGACTTAATTCGTTCTGATTCTAGCGTCATTACAGGAAAATTCTCCTCTTCTAATCTACTTCTTTTGTGTATTTTAAGACAATTATATTTAAAGATGTGGCTGAAATCTTCAAAATACCGAATATCGGGGGGTACTGTTATATGGGGGCTACACGGTCCGATATAGTCCATCTTCGAACTTGACCTGCCGGCAGACTTAATTCGTTCTGACTCTAGCGTGATTACAACAGACGGGCAGACGGACGGACGGAAACGCCTAAATCGTCTGAGAATTTTACGCTCATCAACGCTGGGTCTAAAATAATTATTTCGATGAGTTACAAACAGAATGACGAAATTTATATACCCTCCATAATACATGAGAAGTCGAATCGATACCAACGACAATCGCAATTACTCCATATTCCACAAAAAAATATTGGCATGCCCAATTTTAACATTTCAGTAAAGATTTTGGTTGCTATATTTTGTGGGTCCTATATTTACTAACGTTTTAAGGAAGATCCTAGCAACGATTAATCTTACCTCAGCCCTAGACAAAATACTCCTCTATAATGAGTCTGGATCATAAATATGTGGTGAAACTTTGAATCTCCTCTTTTATTTCGGGAAATCTGAACCACACATTTCTACGGTCATATCCATCTAAGGTCCCTGTGTATTTCTTAGCTTTGGCTGGCTTCGAAAGAAATACATCCATCCAACTAGCCAACCAGTTAGTCTTTTCATCTTCATTCTAAAAACTATGTTTTAGTTGTTGTTTTAAGGTGTAGATATAAAATGTTTACCAGTGTTGTTGATGTTGTTGCCGTTTGTTGTATTTTTTCCTCTTTTGTGTTCCAGATGATGTTGGCTTGATTACAGAGAGGGACTGCTGAGTTAATTGCCACTTGTTGGTTTTTTTTAGTAACTGCCAAGTGATGCCACAACATCAACATCATCATCTGCTGCAGCAGCAATAACAAGAAAACCAAATTCAACATTGCCACGGTTGGCAATGCCTTGCCCCGCAGCAGGGAGGGAGGAGGAGGAGCTGACGTTGTAGCAAATGTGAGAATAACGAAATTAATTTGCTGTTGCCACAGCATTACTATATAGTGTAATATAACATGCAACAACAATAAAATCAAATTATCATTAACTGCAACAACAACACGAACAACAACAGCAATGGTGGTTGCACCAACACCCAGCGACCAGCAACATAAATGCCACAAATTGATCAGATCGTCGTCGTTAATATGGAAATAATGTTGTTGATGTAGTTTTATTATTTCTGTTGCTGCTGTTGTTATTGTTTGGCTTTTCTGTTCTCCTTTGACTGTTTGCTGTTGTTGTTTTGTTGTTGCTGCTGGTGTTGATTTTCGATTTTCATAAAAATGTCTGTTTATTTATTTATTTATTTAATCAATGTAATTGAGTTCCATTCAAAAATCTTTGTGCAATTTTAAATAAATTTATGGATAATTTCCAACCATGTTTGGCCAGTTTGATGTGGGTATGTTGTTGTTTTTGTTATTGTTTTTTTATGGATTATTGCAAAAGTGAAATAAATTTCCACACAGGTTATTTGGGAAATTAAAAAAATCGAGGTCTAGGACCAATATTTTATTAACTTATTTTGATGTGAAATGGCATTGAAGCAAGTTAAAAAGTATCAGTCGGTATTGCTGCTGCCCAAATGTTGCTCTGCGGTATTTTGGCCCATTCCCGGCGAAGCGCTTGCTTGAGGTGATCGGCACTTTGATATTTTTTAGTGCCAACCTTGCTTTCCAAAATACTCCAGACACAATAGTCCATCGGATTGGTATCCGGAGATTTTTGTGGCCATTATGCGATGGAAATGAAGTGAGGAACCTAATTATGGCGGCCCACACCATCACCATGGCCGGCGTTTGAGTTCTGGTGGCCAACCGAAGGTGTACATTTTCAGCTGACCTCTTTGGCAAGTAAACATGATCATTTATTTGTTTACAAACTGCTGGAAAGCTCTCACCAAAATGATTTTGTACACTTGTAAACAATATAATGTGCTGTCACTGAAATAATTTTAACATCTGTCGGACGAGTGGCTAAGAAATGACAGTAGTCTGAAGTTGGTTGCGATTTTTTCATCTCGCCCGTACATATATTCATTTTTTTGCGAATATCAAATTTCAGGTGATTTTTTTTTTTTGGAAATTGAGGTTGAAATACCGTCTGATGAGTTATCGCGTTGTGGAGCCTCCGAAGAATAAATGCCCTTTATTTTGTGGTAAAATTAATTTGAAGTACACCGTCCGAAATTTGTGTGGAATTCCCTGCCAAATTATATCCAACCAATATTTGTGTCTGTCCTTTCTCCCAGTTAATTAAAAGCTTGAAAAATACTTTGCAAATAAAGTTAGCAAGGTGTGTTTCCGCCCCCCAAATGTAACGCCCCCTTTTATGGCCAGAAGGTAATTAAATGCATGTTTCAAACACGCGCCAAAAAAAATTCCACTTCAATTCGTTGCATTCTCTTCTGAAGTTCTCCTTTTCTACTGCCAGCCAAATAAGGAGGTGGTAACATGTTTAGTTTTGTTTCAATGCCAGACAATCAGGCTGCAGAGTTTGCCATGCAATGCTACTGCTGCTGCTGTGTGTGTTCCAGAATATCTTCCGAAAATTGATATTTGTTTTCTTTTTTCCTTTTATGTTTTTTTGTTGGGGGAACACTTGAGGCAATTTTCACCTTGTTGTTGTAGGAAGTGAAGGAGAAACAAATTTCGTGCAGGAGAAGAAGAAGACGATCATCATCAAACAAAACAAGAAACCTTCAGAGCATAATTGAGTGCTAATGACACTAATGGCCTCCACCTCCTCCTTTTCCTTTCGAACTAAACGAAGTTGCAGTGACGGCAATGCATTGTAGTTCGTAGCTGCCTGGCTGCTGCAGAAGAAGTAGTTTTGCATTTCAATGACTAGAATAATTAAATTAATTTGAGTTTTGGTTTTTTTGTTTTTGTTGCTGTTGCTTGTGAGGTGAGATGGAAGCTTTGTGTGTGGTATTTTTAATGTTTCCTTAAGTGGTTGCTTGTGCAGTGGCCGGAGTGTGATTGCATTTATTGGCTCCTTTGTGGCTAGGAAATTCATTTAAGTTTGTCACTAATTATTTATTCTCAATGGGACCTAATGGTCTAATTTTTGGAAGTTTTAGTTACAAATGAGATCAATTTATAAAGGCTATGCAATTGGGGTATAAATTCGTACAAGTTAAATGGGATGCAATTATTTACAGAATTTGTATGGAAGAAATTATTTCTCGTGTTGGGTAAATGGAGGCCAAATGGCATTAGGAATTTTAATTAATTAAATCAATAAATTTAATTGAATGAAAGCAAAAAAAAGTCGGAATTGGTGTGCCAAAGGTGAATTATGGCCTTCAAACTGCCAATGAAACCGTCACACGCTGCCCGAATTTTGCTCTGTGGTATTTTGGCCCATTCCCGGCAAAGCGCTTGCTTTAGGTGATCGACACTTTGGTATTTTGTAGTGCCAACCTTGCTTTCCAAAATACTCCAGACACAATAGTCCAACGAATTGGTATCCGGAGATTTTGGTGACATTACATTCATTTTGTAACCATTCTTCGGTGGCGCGTACTGTTGGAATGTCCAATGTCTGCGCCCAAAATGTTTGCGTGCCCAAGGCTTTAATACACCCTCCGGAACATTTTCGCGATAATATTCGGCATTCATTTTGATGCCTCGGTCGATTAATACGAGTGGAGAGCCACCATCGGCTGTTATGCCGGCCAACATCATAACCATGGCCGGCGCTTGAGTTCTGGTGGCCAACCGAAGGTGCAAATTTTCAGCTGACCTCTTTGGCAAGCTGCTGGACAGCGAATGTTTTCTCATTGGACAAAACCAAATTCGGCGATTTCACCACCAAGCGAAGCAACTCTTTAGCTCTTGTGAATCTATTTTCTTTCGGTTGCGGTGTAAGTTCTTGCACTTTTTGGAATTTCAATGGGTTTACCTCGAGATAATTTTTTTATATTTACCGAATAGAAAATTGGGATATGTACAGCTCACGATCCAATTTTCGGCCTCTGCGACGCGGGTTTTGATCAAGTCGTTTCTTTACTTTTCGAACCATTTCTACCGATGTTGCTGTTTCCTTTCCGCCCACTTCCTTGGTGTCGGGCTACACTACCAGTATCACGGTAACGAGCGATGGTACGAGACACAAAAGATTTATTCACATTTAAATGCTGAGGCCACTTGTGGTTTTCCAGCCAAATATAAAGAAATTACACTATTACGCTTGAATTCCACCACGAATAACTTTTGTTCTGGAAAATTTTCACCAAAATGCTTTTGTACGCTTGTAAACAATAAAATGAGATGTCATTGGAATAATTTTAACAGCTGTTGGAAGAGTGACTTAGAAATGGCAGAAGTCTGAAGTTGGTTGTAGTTTTTTCATCTGATTTTTAAAATTCCTATAAAAGTCGAAGGGCGTATCAAATTTGGGTGAAATTTTGTTAAATTGTACCATTTTTTTCACACAGATTTTAGGTTTACAATATTAACCCACATAAAGAGTCAACTTTTCGAATAATTAAAACTCTTGCAAATTTGGATATGAATCTCCAATTGTCATTAAAAAGGCTGTCATATTTCTATCAAATCAAGAACAAGAGCAGATATGGACCATTCTTCCTGGTACCCTCCCCCACAAACTATTAAAAATTATTTACTTATATTTACTTTATAAAAAATGACAGTATCGACCAACTCTTTGTCCCACGTATGCCCAATTTCACAATGCCCAAAATTAATATTTCTGACAATATCTTACTTGCCTTAAAGTCAATGTTGCACAATAAATATTTTATTGTCTACCGCAAATAATGGATGGTTATTTAATTATTACTATTTTCTTTTTTGCATAATTTTGTGGTGGTTTTAGTAACAATTTAAATTTAACCACTGAACTCAACAAAATAATGTGGCTTGTGGCATTAACTTGAAAATTAAATAATTAACAATAATGCCAACAACTATCAAAGCACAAACCGCACTATGCAAAACCATAATTACAAATTACACACTCACACACACGAACAGGCATCTAAATTTACACACGCACACAGAGAGGCAAATATATATACAACATAGACACAGAAGGATACGTGGAATATAACGTCAACACACACTCATTTTGGTGACATGAAAACGAAGTTCCTCAGAATAGTTCCTAAGGATGTTTAATTTGAAAGGCCTCAATGTTCTATAAATGAAAAATTCTTATGAAGCTATTTAATCAGAATTTGGAGAAATAATTTAAATAATGTTTCATATAACACCTAATCAGAAATAATCCTATCTATTTATTTAATTTATTTATTTCAATTATTTTTATTATTTTATATATTTGTTTATTTATTTATTTATTTATTTTTTTTTTTTTGAAAGCAACTCGAATTAGATTCATTTTGTAATACTGCAACATTTGTTGTTTATTAATCATGATCTGCTTGATGTGCAGACAGATGTAAAATTATATTCTTGGCAGCATCAGCTCTGCAAACTTTTGGCACACAAAGACCCGCAATTGCCATTTTAAACAAATCATTCACAAAATTGCTCAGGTTGAACTTTCGAAATGCAAGGCATAATGTTTTGAATATTTGTACCGAACAAATTCTGCAAATCAGAATTAAGTATGGGAAAAGAACTATGAATATTTTTTTTCTTTCTGGCATTTTGCTGAAGATTTTTGCATTGCAGTGGTGCCCAACCTTTACGACTTCTTGATATTCAAGAGGTATAGAATAAATATAAAATGCTTTATATATTTTCTAATAATAAATGAAAGAACTTTAGATTTTTTTACTGACGAAACTTTGGATAGCTTTAGAACAAAATAAGTCTGTAGGAGCTTTTTACATGAAGTGATATCCTACATAGATAGAAGAAAGGTCTTTAGAGAGAATTTCTGATAGATGCATTGGTTAAACATAGTAGATGTTGTTATAGTGCGATTGCTTCTCATTTTCTGTCAGCTGATGCTATATTTTTTGCTTCACATATTATCGTGATCATTGGACCTTTCCCATTATAAAGTTTAATGAAAGTAAATTTTCTTCCAAGTCGGGACGGGCAGTGAATTTTTCAGTCGCTTTCCATTTTGTGACCTTCGCTATTTTTTATAACTAACTTTTGACACAGTCAAAAATGTGCCTCAGGCATGGCTACGAATTAGCCCAAACTTACTATATCGTAATATTAGTGGTATATAAGAGATAATTCCCTTTATAGTTTATTTTTATAACCTCCACCATACTATGAAGGGTCGAAATATTCATGCCAGACACCACAAAGATTTAGTAATCGCGCTATCTTTCGAACAAATTGAGATAGAAGGATAAAAATTTTCACCCATGTGTATTTTGCCAGTAGGAAGGTTAAGTTCGTAAATGAGTCATGTCGGTCCACGCTTACGTATAGCCCCCATATAACGGTACCTATCAATATTCGGTATTGTGATGATTTTAGTGACATTCTAGACCAGAATTGTTTCAAATTTCGTATTGGAAGATCTTAAAGGGTATTACAATATATAACACAAAATTAGCTTCGCAAATCCATCATCATACAATCCATTATTCATACAAAGGTAAAATCGTCATACCATAAAACCCGAACCCAAACACATTTGTTTTTAGATCTCACTCTCTCATAAGACCAATATTTTCTTCTCAAATAATTTGTATTTAGGTACGGAGTTCATAAAATGCAATAAGTTATTCTACAAAGCTCAAAGGATTTTAGAGACCCTTTAACCCGAAATTCATCCACATTTTTTTCACTCACTGCAAACCATTCCTTCCAATTTTCACTTCAGAAGTCAACAAAGAAGTAAAACATAAAGTCAATTTTTCATAAAACCTGAACTCCATCAACAGTTCTCTCTCACTGAGAATCAGTACTTTTAGTTTTATGTACAGAGTTCTTTCTGAGTACTATTTACACATTTCATTACTATTAGTCAATACAGAAGTCGAACTAGTACTTGTAGTTTTATGAACGGAATCTTTAAAATGCAGAATTTTGATCATTGACTGTTTACTATTCATATTCTCTACCATTCATAAAGCCTGGGCCGAAGCTCGTAAAGTATAGAAATCTGAAATTATTTAGCGCCTTATAATTGTTTTTTATACCTTCAGCCATATGGCTACAGAGGGTATATATCATTTGATACGGCCAAAACGTGCTTAGGCGAAATAACGGTTTTAGACCCTAGGTCTCTTTGGACCAAATCCGTTTCAGAGCATTTGGAGCAGATCTAGCGATGTCCGTCCGTCCGTCCGGCTTTCTGTCTGTCTGGCTGTCTGGTGCGCACGATAACTCTCGAAGGGAGTATCCGATTTGGTCCAAATTGGCTACATCGTAATATTTTTGTCAAACTTAGATCGAGTTCGGAGATGGGCAATATCGGTCCACTCCTTCTGGTACCTCCCCCACAAAAGGTTGAAATTTTCAAAAAATATATTTTTTGCACAGAAAGAGAAAGGATAATCCGAATTTGCTCTAACTTTGCAAATCCTAATATTTGCGTCAGTGCTACGTCAGGTGTGAAAATGGACAATATCGATCCACTCCATCAAGTAACTCCCCCACAAATGGTCAAAATTTTGAATAATTGCAACTCTCATAAAATGTGACATAAGAGTCCGATTGTCTTCAAATTTCACACATCCCAATACTTATATTAACCCAAGGTCTGGTGTTAAGATGAACAATATCGGTCCACTCCTTCTGGTACCTCCCTCACAAAAGGTTGAAATGTTCAAAAAAATATATTTTTTGCACAGAAGGAAAAAGAATAATCCGATTCTGCTCCAACTTTGTAAATCCTAATATTTGCGTCAGTGCTAAGTCAGGTATGAAAGTGGACAATATCGGTCCACTCCATCAAGTACCTCCCCCACAAATGGTCAAAATTTTGAAAAATTACAATCTCATTAAATGTGATGTAAAAGTCCGATTGTCTTCAAATTTCACACATCCTAATATTTGTATTAACCCATGGTCTGGTGTGAGGGGGGAATACATCGGTCCACTCCTTCTGGTACCTCCAAACCTCCAAAAAATATTGAGATTTTTAGTACCCCTGAAGCTCATAGAACGCTAAATTAACATCCGATTCCATTTAGATTATCATATTTTTGGGTCCGATAGGAAATGGGCAATATTGGCCATTCTTACCGGGATCTGTTCCATAGAGGGTCAAACGTTTGAATAATCTTAACACTAGTCAAAATATATTTAAATAATCGAACATAGGCTGAGGGTATATATCTGGCGGCAATACCGACTGATACTTTTTAACTTGTTTTTTTTTCAATAGAATGAAAAAAACTCTAGAGGTCTTCCATTGAAGACATTCAGAGGATTTTTTTATAGGTCTTTCAAAACCTTTGGACATGAGGCATGTACATATCGATAGAAGCATATTAAAGGTGGTTAAAATAAATGGAAGGCTCTCTGAGATCTGAACTATAGGTAAAGTTAAATCTTAATGACTACTTATAAAAAAACACCTTCAGGATTCAAATGTAAATATGGAAAACATTTCTACCTTACTCATAAAGTTCCTGGCCTGTTCCTCGTAAAGAAGACCTTCATAGGTTAATATATTAATGGAGAAATGTTGAAGACCTTGCCTTCACAAGCCTTCTATAGAGATCGAAGATATTGACCTCTAAAATAGTCAGTTTATTTAGTCATTTCCATAAATTTCCATTTCCTAATCTCTTCGGTTGTGCACTCCTGACATGATTTTGCATTGCATATTTTTGTTTCTCATTTTCCATGATTTTTCTTCTATGCCAACTTGTCATATTTTCATAGCACCAGCAGTTTTGACACCGCCACCATTACCACCAGACAAGCCTTTAACTTGTTCGCTTGGTTTGTGGAAGACTCCTTTTGCCGCATGGATTATGGACTGACTGAACAACGAAGGATGAAGATTTTGGTTGTTAAGGTTCTCATCGTTTATGTAAGTGCAACTGCACACACACATACATACATAAATACACATTTGTCTGTGTATGCATGTGGGTGATTTTTGTGGAAACTAGAGAGGATTCTGGGTTGAGGTAACGTTTCATCGTTGCATATTATTTGTCAGTTTTTGAACTGTTAGTTTTCTTGTTGTTAACCATTTGCCATGACACTGATTGTACAAACGCACACACACACACACACACATGCATACAAATGCCAACGTGTGGACTTGGCCACAAAGTGTAGCAGGTTGTTTGTACTCCAATTTGGGATTTCTCCTTTCAGTCTGGCAATATCTGTCTGCCAGTTGTCTGTATGTTGTCCTCCCTGCCATTTCAGGCTTGAATGTTTCATCGTTTCTGTTTTTTTTTTTTTTGGTTTGTAGCTGAAGTCTCTATACCATGGTGGGTTCCCTTGCTCAAGATCTGGGCAAAATGCTGGCTGGTTGGCTGACTAGCTTTGGTCTGCTATGCTCGCTAGTCGCTTGAATTTGCAACATCTTGTACGGGTATTTTGTTTGGTTTCTGTTTTTTTTTTGCACCGAATTCACATGATCATGATATTTTAACTAAATGTTACTACATGACTGAACGAGCGTAGAGACCGACAGACAGCCAGAGTGAAAAATTTGAAGAAAAAAAAAAAAAACAACGACAAAATAGAAATGAATTAAACAAATTAGTTTTCAATGACAGTTGTATGAATTATGTGTGGTTTTAGCATAAATAAAGTTTGCTGTAAACATGTCCAGAGCGATGTAGTAAAGTAGTGTTGTAAGCGTAGCCTAAACGTTCCAACCAGAATCGTTTGCGGAGTTTGTTCCTTCTTTTTTTTCTCTGCTACAAATGTTGATTTTATAGTTGGATATGCAAAATTAATCAAATGTTGGTGGTGGTATGTTGAATTCAAAATTATACATGGGTTGAAATGGTATATGTCTGATATGTTCCACAAGATGTGAGTTGAGGGAGGCAAGATTTTGGAAATGGAAATTCCATATTACAAATGTGTCGTAAAATATAGAATTTATTCTTTGTTTTGTTTTTCAAAAGGATTTAATTTCATTTCTAATCCTCTGCTATTTCCAGTCATAACATCACCCATCTCTTCATTGTAGTCCTTATACCCTGCACCATTCTAACTCCTCCAAATATTAATGATGGACCCTACAAAATATATACAGGGTGAGATAAAAAACTGCAAAAAAGTCAAACGCCATAACTTATCCTTATGGAATGAAATCATAAAATGCCGGAAATAGCATCAAATTTAGAATAAGTTTAGATTTGTTAGAATTGGTCACTTTTGGCACGAATTATGGCCCTCAAACGGCCAATGAAACCCGAAACCCGCTGCCCGAATGTTGCGGTATTTTGGCGAATTCTCGGCGAAGCGCTTGCTTAAAGTGATCGACACTTTGGTATTTTTTAGTGCCAACCTTGCATTCCAAAATACTCCAGACACAATAGACCAACGGATTGGTATCCGGAGATTTTGCTGGACATTGTGCGCTGGAAATGAAGCCAGGAACCTCATTTTGTAAACATTCTTGGGTGATGCGTGCTGAGTGCCATGGTGCTGACTCCTGCTGGAATCGTCTGCGGCCAAAATGTTTGGGTGCCCAAGGCTTTAATATACCATCCAGAATATTTTCGCGATAATATGCGGAATTTATTCTGATGCCACGGTCGATAAATACGAGCGGAGAACGAGCATCGGCTGTTATGGCGGCCAACAACTCCACCAACATGGCCGGCGCTTGAGTTCTGGTAGCCAACCGAAGGAGGACATTTTCAGCTAACCTCTTTGGCACGATCAAACACGATCATTTTGTTTGTTTACAAACTGCTGGGCAACCAATGTTTTCTCATCGGAGCGGAGAAAACCAAATTCGGCAGTTCACCACTTTCGGCCAAGCGAAGCAACTCTTTAGCTGTTTTGAGTCTATTTTCTTTCTGCTGCGGTGTAAGTTCTTTCATTTTTTGGAATTTCAATGGCATTACCCCGAACTCATTTTTCAATATTTGTCGAATGGAATATTGCGATATAATAATAAGTCGCTCATTGAATTCATCCATTTAAATTTTTTATATAAATACTAAGCCTACCCTTATATAATACCATTTTTACATATCAATTCATATTTCCTCTTCCTCCATTTCGCATTCACCGATAGCCACCTGTAGCCGATCACATTAATTTAAATTGGCCATATTTACATGGTACCACAATCCATCAATTCAATCCATGAACACCGCCACATACCCTTGGTGTCCATGTCTACCACTGCCTGTCTGCCTGCCTGCCTTTTACTACGTATGAATGTTTGTTCGAATACGACATATTTAACGGATTGTAAAAACTTTGACAACTCGACGATTTATTTTAACAAGTTGGTAATAGTTTCATTTCTCGCCACAACAACAACAGCACGAACAAGAAACGTTAAAACAAAACCAAAATCGAATGCATAACTAGTTCATATTTCCATCTAAACAATAATAATTTCAATTAAATCACAAATTAAAATCAATGAACACAAATCGAGATTGAGGTTTGCCATAAAAAAAACAAAAAAACATTTTAAAGCGATTAGTTGCAAACGAACGAACGAAAATTCGTCGAAAAATCATGAAAATAATTACGAGTCCATACAAACAAAATTATTCGAATTAGTGAATGCTGGAAAATATTGAAAGGGTTATTTATTTAAAAAGAGAATTTATTATAAAGATTTGTTAAAAAAATTATTAGAGCTGATTTTTAAAAAAATGTCCAATTTTAATATTAAATTAATTTAGATTTTTTTTTTAAAATACCTTTGAAGGTCTATTGGAACAAATTAAAAATATATATTTTTGCAAAAATGGGAATTATTTACCAAGGGTTCGGAAAGAGCTGCCAATTTTTTACAATATCTTTCAATCAAATTCCAAAATTTTTTGAAATTATTTTTTGTTGAACTTTTATAGGGGGTGGAACCGATGGAGTGGGCCAATATTGTCAATTTCGTATCTTTCAAGAATCTGATATGAATGTTAGAACATCCCAAATTTGAACTGGGTTAGATAAAAAAACCGCAACAAAGTCAAACGCCATAATTTGTAATTTTTTTTTTATTTTATTGAATGAAAGCAAAAAATGTCGGAAATAGCATCAAATTTTAGAATAAGTTTAGATTTGTTAGAATTTGTCACCTTTGGCACGAATTATGGCCTTCAAACGGCCAATGAAACCGTCACACGGTGCGCGAATGTTGCTCTGCGGTATTTTGGCCCATTCCCGGCGAAGCGCTTGCTTGAGGTGATCGACACTTTTTTATTTTTTAGTGCCAACCTTGATTTCCAAAATACTCCAGACACAGTAGTCCAACGGGTTGGTATCCGGAGATTTTGCGCTGGAAATGAAGCGAAGAACCTCAATTTGTAACCATTCTTGGGTGGCGCGTGCTGAGTCCTGTTGGAATGTCCAAGGTCTGCGGCCAAAATTGCCAAAGGCTTTACTACACCCTCCAAAATATTTTAACTATAATATTCGCTGCGGTCGATAAATACGAGCGGAGCGACCATCGACTGTTATGGCGCCCCACATCATCACAATTGCCGGCGCTTGAGTTCTGGTGGCCAAACGAAGGTGCACATTTTCAGCTGACCTCTTTGCCAACAAACACGATCATTTTGTTTGTTTACAAACTGCGGGACAACGAATGTTTTTACATCGGAGAAAACCAAATTCGGCATCAGATATCGAAATTTTGAAATTTCGAAATATCGAATCAAAAAATTGTTTTCAAATTTACTTTTTTTTTTTAAATATTATTTAATAACCCTTTTTGACCAAACCCATGGAATAAAATCGAAAAAAAAAACGTTGTGATCTATTACAACAACCAAACATTTCCACCAACCTAACCCAGTGACTTACGATCATCGTCAAACAACAAATAACGCATTTATGGTCATAATGAAATCAATTTGACTTGCCTTTAAAGCGTATCATTACAAAATTGTCCATATTTCCTTGGCTAGATTTGGGGACGCACCGGCAAGCACATATGTATGTTACACATACGTATGTATTATCAAATGAATGTGTGCATAGCTGAATATGTGTTTGATACTGCAATAAGTTTGTTTAGACAAGTATGGCCACGGGTTATAATAACAACAATATTTGGAAAAGAGAAAAAACGAACTATGAAATATACAACTTCAAGTATCGGGAATTTTTACACCCAAAAAATATTCCTTTATAAAGTTTGTTTTTCTTTATCTTACCATATTTGTCTTAAGCGTATTCCAATCTCTTCCTTCTCTTCAAATTGTGTACATTGTTGTTATTTTTGCTGCTGCTGCTGCATTGTTATGATCGCATTCATGCTGATTGCAATGCGGCGTTAATTCGACTGCACCGCCTGAGTGATTTACGATATTCAGCGATGAAATCCCACCAAAGAAAAACAAAATGATCTCTGTGTGGCATGCCAACCTTCAATTGGGAATTACACACACACACCGTCGATGTTGCGCATCGGCTAATCGAACATTTTGTTTCTAAACAAATTGGGGAAATCATTTGAAGTTCGAGTAAACCAAAGAAACGTCTTGAAAGATGCAAGCAAGATATGTGAGAGAGTGTGTGTCCAATGTGTTCAGGCCATGTAAGATGCATTCGTAACAGTCTAACCAAATTGTTGCGTGTTAAAATTCCGTATGGTTTGGGGAGGAAGATATTGGAATATGAATGGAAAATCAATGCTAGACTTACTGACTCATTCGGGCGCAATAATTACGCCAAGATAAAAAAGGTGAAAATGTAAGGATTAGCTTATTGAAACATCTTAATGGAAACTCAAAGATTTTGTTTTATAATTTATTTTAGTCTTAGAAAATATTAGAAACAAAGGTATCATTAGAAAAAAATTTTGTCTAAATTAGGGAGATGTTCAGTAGTGCGAGAGAGGTTAGGTAACTCCAAATTAAAGTGGTCTTCTAATCCACCAAAAAAACGTAGTAGCCCAACCTACCTGTAGCATAAATGCTGTTTGATTTATTTAATATCAGCCCCATGTATTTATATATATATTTGCTCATCCTCATGGAACCCTAAATCAGTTTCCGATTTTTTTTACAAGTTCATAACTAGATGAAAACCAAAAACAATCGTAATACTTGTATTTCATTTATTTGGTTTTCATTGAAATTATTTTCGAAAACTTCTTGGTCAAATATAGTGATTTTTTTTAAACATCCAGTCAAGAATCAAACTTTGTTTTAATATTTTCAGAGACTTTCTGGCTAATAATCGCGGATTTTAATAACCATATTTTGCAACGACTTTCCAATGGTGGATTTTTTATACATATTTCTAAAGGATTTTGCTGGGCAAAAGTCGTCGATTTTTTAAGAAAATTTATCAATGATCTCTGAATCAAAAATTTTAGATTTTTAAGGGCATTTGTGTCGGGGAATCTTTTAACCGAAAATCGTGGATTTTTAAGAATTTTTATGGAGGGTTATATTTCGTATATTTTTTGTGGGGTATTATTGACCAAAAATCATGGATTAAAAAAATTGAACTTCTGACCATAATTCGGACTTTTTTAAAATAATTTCTTTCGAGGTCCTTCTGATCTGATTTAGGGGACCCCTTGTCTTCCTTTTTAGAGGACCCCCCGACGAAAATCGGAGATTTAGGGCTTTTTTTGAAGACATTCAGACCTAACATTCTCAAACTTTAAGTTCTCCTACCTCCTGACCGAAAACCGTGAATTTTTAAGAAAAATCTATTGAATTTCCTGAATATAATCGCAGATTTTGAATGAACATTTTTCGACGATCTCCCGACCGGAGATTTTTTTGTTGATTTTCTTAGATTTTTAAGGAATCTTAAGGAATTTCGAGGTTTTCTTACCAAAAATTATGAATTTTTAGGACCTAAAATTCTCAAATTTTATCATTGGTATGAACATTTTTCGAGGATCTCCTTAACGGAAGTCGTAGATTTTTTTAAGAAATTTTTTGGGACCCCCGGACCTAAAATCTTTTTTTCCAGGTCCTCCTGCGAAAAGTCATGAATTTTTAAGAAAAAAATGTCGGGGATGTACTGACCGAGAATTGCGATTTTTAAGAATATTCTTTGGAGGGAATTTTTGCCAAAATCATACATTTTTAACAAATTTTTCTCGATTACAAACTAACTGAAAATCGTGGATCGCTGAATATTTTTTTTTGAGGACTTTTTGAACTAATATGGTGGATTTGAAGATTTTCAAGGGAAAAAATCGTAGATTTTTTATGCATTTTTTCTAGGGCCTTGTGAAAGAATATTGTGATTTTTTAGGAAAATAGTGGAGTTTCGTCTAGGACCTCTTCTCTTTAAAGTGTAGACATTTTTTGGGGATTTTTTATTTTAATTTTTTTTTCACAAGTTTTCAACACATTGTTCGAGGGCCACCCGACAGACTATTGTAGATTTTTCGAGATGTGCTATTATTCGAAAAATAGTGTTTTTTTTTAAATATTTTTTCGAATGTATCCTGAACTAAAATTGTGAATTTTGTAGAATTTTTTTTTTTTCAGAGACTTCCTCACGAAAATCTTTGATTAAAAAAAATACGATAACACTTCGATGGAAAAAAGTTTTTTAAGAAAATTTTTTTGGGGACCTCCTGGCTGAAAGTCGTGTATTTTTTATGGGGGATCATTGACAAAAAAAATTGTGAGAATTGTCGAAGAATGCCGTACTGAAAATCGCACTTTTTTAAATAATTTCTTTCGAGGTTCTCCTGATGTAATTAGGAAACCCCTGTCCCCCTTTTTAGAGGATGCCCCGACGAAAATCGCAGACTTTTTTGGATTTTTTTTAACATTCTTAAATAAAATTCTCAAATTTTAAAATACTTTTTTCCCAGTAACTCCTAATTGAAAATCGTAATTTATTTAAAAAAAAATTCTTTCGAACTTCCTTTAGAAATCGTAGATTTTTTTTGAGAATAGTTTTAAGATTCTCTGGACAAAAAAAAACTACGTTATCGTATAGCTCCCATTAACTGTACCGGTTTTGTTATTGTTTTTGGCCAACATTTTTTCACGGATTTGTCCAAAAATTGGTATTTGTAGCTCATAACGGGATCTCACTCCTGTGGCACAACATGGTTTTTGCAGGTCCTCGTTTTCCTATAGCCTACATATAACGATACCTTCGGATATTCGATATTTGGACAACTTAGGCCACATTTTGTTTAAAATTTGGCATTTGAAGTTCGTAACGAGTTCTTGCGCTGGTGGCGGAACATTGTATATGTAGTTCAAGGTTTTTCTATTACGCCCACATAACGTTACCTTTGGATACGTCACCTATGGGATTTGTGTAAAAGTTCTTATTTGTAGTTCATAATGGTGTCCGAAAATTGTCCATATTGGTCCACGTTTTCCATATAACAGTACCCACCTTTATTTGTCAATTTAATGATCCTGGATCCATCATACAGAACTCCTACAAATGCGGTATTTAGGACTAGTATATATATATCAATACTTGTAGTAGAAATAAGTCTCTACACGTTCCTGTTTTAGTATGGGTTCCATAAATGCATTCTCCAATGGTACTTGCAGTTTAAAGTGGAAATCGTTTGAATCCAGATAATTTTATTCAACAATATTTTCTTTACCTAGTGTTGGAGGTTATTTAAAGTTCGACCAGGTCTACTTGTTACTTTTTATTTTTTAATGAAATTAATACTTTGCCATAAAAATATAAAAAAATAACTACCAAACGTCAAAAATACTCACTGCCAAATTACCAAATCACGATACTTTCCAAAAAATCACAATGCCACTTCATTTCTTTCTCTTCGCTTTTGGCAAAAATTTAGGTATTGATCGCATTAATCAAAGACAATACACGATTTGCAAATCATTTATCTACTGCGGCGGCTACTGCTGACTGACTGAGTGATCAGAGAAAAAAAAATCTTGAATTTCTCCCATTAACTTTAGAAATTATTAAACATTTTTTGCAGATTGTTGGTGCGTTCAGGTTGTTGGTGCTGCCATCCGCAATATTATCGAATTTCGCGTGTAATCGATTTTTTGCTTTTTGTTTTTGTTGTTTAATTCCAATAAACAAATTGTGAATGGATGTTTTGTGAGTTGTAGTTGTTATTGGGATTTTGTAGTTTCGAATCAACGTGTGCCATCATTTCCTGCTTTACAGTTGGCTGCTGTCCTAAGCTTCTTCAATATGTTTAAACGTTACGGAAGATAGTAGTTGTAAAAAATATTGGAAAAAAAACAAATTTCGATTTTAACATTGCAATTGCGTGTTGGTAACCCAAAACTACGTTACATTTAATTGACTACATTTGCTTTAACACAGACCGAAATGAACGAAATCCAATCGATGCTTATCAAGATGGCAAGATAACATACTGGAGCTGGGTAATCGAATCTCGGAGAGGGGTGGAGTCCAGGGGAAGTTCGGATGATGGGGAGGCCTTTTTTGGAGACAATTGTTCAATGGAAGCACTGGTCTTATAAGGACATCATCATAAGTCATTTAAAAAAGGAACTCACTATACAGGATGAGATGAAAATACTGCAACCAACTTCAGGCTGCTGTCATTTCTAAGCCACTCGTCCGACAGCTGTTAAAATTATTCCAGTGACAGCTCATTATATTGTTTACAAGCGTACAAAAGCATTTTGGTGAGAATTTTCCAATTTTCCAGAAAAAAGGTTATTCGTGATGGAATTTAAGCGTGATAGCGTGATTTCTTTATATTCGGCTGGAAAACCACAAGTGGCTATCGTTAGAGCACTCCAGCATTTAAATGTGAATAAATCTTTTGTGTCTCGGACCATCGCTCGTTACCGTGATACTGGTAGCGTAGCCCGACGTCAAGGAAGTGGACGGAAGAAAACAGCAACATCGGCATAAATGGTTCGAAATGTAAAAAAGAGACTTGATCGAAACCCGCTTCGCAGTGGCCGAAAAATGGATCGTGAGCTGAACATATCCCAATATTCTATTCGGAAAATATTAAAAAATGAGCTCGGGGTAAAGCCATTCAAATTCCAAAAAGTGCAATAACTTACACAGCAACAGAAAGAAAAAAGACTCAAAAGAGCTAAAGAGTTGCTTCGCTTGGCCGAAAGTGGTGAACTGCCGAATTTGGTTTTCTCCGAGGAAAAAGCATTCGTTGTCCAACAGTTTATAAACAAACAAAATGATCGTGTTTACTTGCCAAAGAGGTCAGCTGAAAATCTGCACCTTCGGTTGGTCACCAGAACTCAAGCGTCGGCCATGGTGATGGTGTGGGCCGCCATAACAGCCGATGGTTGCTCTCTGCTCGTATTAATCGACCGTGGCATCAGAATAAATGCCGAATATTATCGCGAAAATATTCTGGAGTGTGTATTAAAGCCTTGGGCTCGCAAACATTTTGGCCGCAGACCTTGGAAATTCCAACAGGACTCATCACCATCGCACTCAGCACGCGCCACCCAAGAATGGTTACCAAATGAGGTTCCTCGCTTCATTTCCAGTGCACAATGGCCACCAAAATCTCCGGATACCAATCCGTAGGACTATTGTGTCAGGAGTTATTTGGAAAGCAAGGTTGGCACTTAAAAATACCAAAGCTAGCGCTTCGCCGGGAATGGACCAAAATACCGCAGAGCAACATTGGGGCAGCGTGTGACGGTTTCATTGGCCGTTTGAAGGCCATAAATCGTGCCAAAGGTGACCAATTCGAACAAATCGAAACTTATTCTAAAATGTGATGCTACTTCCGACATTTTTTGCTGTCATTCAATGAAATTTAAAAATAATGTAAAAATTATGGCATTTCACTTTGTTGCAGTATTTTTATCTCACCCTGTAGATAGAAGATCGTCCAGTATTAATTAAATCTTAGTTGATTTTTTACGAATTAAGGTCACTGAAGCTTGTTTTACATATAAAAGATCCCTAAGATTCACCGACGTAGTCAGAAATGGAAAATGTGTTCATATTTTTGGAGCATTTGCTTGAAATTTTCATTTTTTGTCGGTTGGGCGCCACGAATCCAGAAATTTGTGACTACGTCTGTGTTCAGATGACTTCCATGGACACACGGATTTTTTTTCATAGCTGTGAGAAATAAATCAGGTTTTTCTCATAGCTGTGATAAATAAATCGTTTCGAAAAATTTTAAATAATGAGAAATGTAATCTGGAGAGAGAAAAATTATCCATCCTGACTTCTGAATAACAAAAAAAGGCCCCATCGTTTTCAAATTTAATTCTTTGGCCCATAATCTACTACTGTAACCAAACAACCACGAACCAAAAAACACAGAATGAAATGAGAAGTAGAAGATAAAAAAAAAACTGAACGAAAACAACGCAACGTTCTATTCAAATGATTTCTAGACAATAAATCAAAATTTGCTGTTAATAAAACATTGGCTAGAAATTCGAAAAATCAAAAAAAAAACTGACTGGCTGTCTATTGGGGGAAGAGAGGGTGCGGAAAATAAATCGAAAAGGTGTTCAGCAGCAAAAAAGAAAAAAATGAAGTAGAAAAGTAAGCTCTTACGATTCGTTACGCATTTACAGGATGACCCCATACCACACCTTTGGATGAAAAAAAAAACGAAACGAAATGAAATGTTAAGAAATAGCAATGGACGGCATGGATTTGGGAGCGTGCAGACAGTTGGGCCCCTACAAAATTTGTAAATAACGGGGCAGAATAGAAAAGCTAGAGTATAGAATGTAAATACTTTTTAGGAAAATACCCTACAGATGTCCAATTAAATATCACAATTTTTGACACATTTTATTGGACATCCAATTTAATGAAATTAAAAATATTTCAAATAACCAAATCGAAAATCATCTTTAATGTCATATAGGTACTTAATAAAACATGAAATTTGTAGTATAGCCATAAATACCGGCTGTAGCACACCCCTCCTCTTCGTGGCACCACACAGAAGTGTGAATAGAAAATTATGCTCGCACAAAAGTGTGAATCGGCACGGCAGTCAGCCAAAAACTTACAAACGAAATAAAAGGTTGGATTTTTGGTGTGTCTGTGTGTGAGTAACGAACGTAACAAATTGTGGGGTTAATTAAAAAAACATAAATCGTTTAGAAAAAGTTTAGATATTAAATGTCTGGCCCACCTCCTTCCCTTCTCTCTCTTTCTCTATCTTTCTATTGGTGTAAAAAATATTTAAGCTATGCGAAAAATATCGATTTACCCCAATAACCAAAAAAAAAAAAAAAATGTTTGCCTATTCAAATCAAACGGTGGCTTTGTGGTGGGTAAGCCGGTATGCAATTCCAGACAGATTTTAAATTTCTTTTGCCAATTTGATGGCATGAAAAATTTGTTTAAATGCTCATTTATTTAATTTATCATTTAATGTGGAAAACTTGTTCGTTGTGGACAGAGGTTGTTTTTTGTTGCTTGGGGAATTGGCCAGTGAGGCTTTCTCATTTCAAGTTGGAAGTTCAGGTTATAGGGAGGCCTTTTATAATGAGGTAATTGTTAAATGCAAGCACTGGTCTTATAAAGGCATAATCATAAGTCACTTGAAGAGGAACTCACTAATTTTTTTACGAAATAAGGTCACTGGAGGTTATTTTCTAAAACAGATCCCTTAGATTCACCGACGTAGTCAGAAATGGCAAATTTGTTGATATTTTTAGAGCATTTACTTGAAAATCTCATTTTTTGTCGTTTGTGCGCCACGAGATCGGACTACGTCGGTGTTCAGATAACTTCCCTGGACACACGGCTTTTTTCTCACAGCTGTAAGAAAAAAATCGTTTAGAAAAATTTGAAATAATGACAAATATAATGTGGAGGGCTTGTTTGTTGTTGCTTGGGGAATTGGTCAGTGAGGCTTTCTCGTTTCAAATTGTTAGTTTTTCAATTCAAATCATTAGTAAAATAATTCAGAACCGCTTTTTAGCCATCGCTAGAACGGTCATTCCTGCTGTACGTTATCCTGGGGGCTATTATCAACATTGCGGACCATTTTAGACGGTCATAAAATTGAAATATAGGAAGCAGCAAAAAATCAATTATTCCTTGTAGTGTCAATTGCCGACGGCGCCCAACGTGGGGCATATTTTATATTTAGGTGTGGATTTTTGGCAATCCTTCTAATCAGCTCTAGATGTAATAAAAATAAATAAAGCCAATATAACAAAGTTAAAAAGTATCAGTCGGTTTTGCCGACAGATGTATACCTGCTGCCAATCTTCGATTATTTAAATATGTTTTGACTTCTGTTATGGTTATTCAAGTTGTTGATCCTCTATGGAGTAGATTCAGGAACTATATTGATTACCTCCTTAACTTTATATGAAATATGTCATAATTTTTAGAAAATGTAAACATGTGCGTGAGGTACCAGGTTAAGTCGACCGAAGCATTCCATTTTCATACCTCATGTAACCATCTTCACACCAGACCTTGGGCTAATAAAAATATTGTGATATGCCTAATTTGAAGAGAACTGGATGCTTCTTTCGGATTTTATGATTGTTTTGGTTATTCAAAACATTCACCCTTTGTGGGGGAGGTACCAGAAGGAGTATTCCGATCTCTGCCATCATTATAACACACCTTGTGTTGATGGAAATATTCAGATGTGCCAAGTCTAAATGGAATCGGATGGTAATTTCGCATTTTATGAACATATATGATGGATATTCAAAATGTTGGCCTTTTATGGAGGAGGTACCAGAAGGAGTGGACCGATATGTTCCATCTTGGTACAAGATCTTGGGTTTATAAAAATATTGGGATGTGTGACATTTTAAGACAATCGGATTCTTTCATCATATTTTATAAGGGTTATAATTATTCAAAATTTTACCCTTTGAAGGAAAGGCACTTGATGGAGTGGATCGATATTATCCAATTTTGCACCTGACCTAGAACTGATGCAAATATTAGGATTTGCAAAGTTGGAGCAAAATCGGATTGATTGTTTCTCTTTCTGTGCAGGAACTATATTTTTTTAAAATGTCGATCGTTTGTGGGGAAGGTACCAGAAAGAGCGCACCGATATGTTCCATCTTAACCGTACTTTTACACCACATTTTATTAGAGTTGTAATTATTCAAAATTTTGACCGTTTGTGGGGAGTGGATGGAGTGGATGGAGTGGATCAAAATTGTCCATTTTCACCTTAACCTAGCACTGATGTAAATATAAGGATTTGCAAAGTTGGAGCAAAATAGGATTATCCTTTACCTTTCAATGTTCAACCAATTCGGGTTCTTAATATTAGCTAATATTGACCCCTATAACAGTACATTCCGATCTTCGATATTTCCAGCCAAATAAGCTGCAATTTGACATTCGGGATTTTCATCACAGCTATTATTCTCTGTATGAATTAGAAATTACTTTTGAGGGTGTATGCCAAATAAACAGAAGTTCGAACTCTCTGATATGGCGCCCAATCAGATGTGTATAAGGAGAAAACCTCATTTTTAATGAAACAAGATATGTTACAATTTAAGGTTTGAGCCCTTTGCATAAAAGAAAATATCGGGAAGATTATTAAGGCACAGCTAAAAAGAGAAGGTACGTATATATTTGGAGTCGATCTAACGATGTCCGTCCGTTTGTATGGCTAGCTGGTGCCCACGACAAAGTTTTTAATTCTATAAAATTGAATATGTCTGTAGTCTTCTACTAAATTCAAAATTCTTCTTCTTCATTAATAAAAAAAACTTTGCTTTTATAACATCAATAATAATGGTATTGAGCCTGACAATTTTCCATCCACAACAATCTTCACAATCGGTACAATACAACAGATTTCAACTAATTCAAAATAAAAATAAATATTTTTGATAAAAACCGCACAGCAAACCATCAAAATAAGTAATCCACTAATAAACAAACAGAAAATATTTACAAAAACAAATTCAAATTACCTTTTCATATTTTTTTACGATTTCAATTTAAATTGCTAATTTAAGATTTGATTTTATCTCAAGTCATTTATTTACTGCCGGCGAAAAAAAGAAACAAAGAAAAATATCTCAGTTTACCAATAAAATATATTGAATATATCGGAATACCAATTAAAAACGATTGTGAACTCGTATAAAACAAACGCCATTCAGAAAGAAGCTGAGCTCAGTGTTGTGACCGACAGAAAATGTCAAAGAAAAAAAATCAAAATCCAGAAAACACCCCAGAGTGGAAGCATCATCGACGGTCATTTAAAAAAAAATACAGTGTTACTTTTTTGTTTTATCTTTTTTATGATCTTTAATGATTGTTAAATATATTTGTTGTTATATTTTTTCATTGGATTTGTTGTTTTTTTTTTTTTTTTTTTGTTATTTATAGAGTGTGTGTTTCTGTTTTAGTTAAGTTTATAATATGAATAATAATTTTAAATTATAACGCTTTAGATTTTAATATTTTTATATTGGAGTGAGGTGAAATTTGTTTTGAAAAAATTAAATAACTAAGACCAAAAAAGTACTCAGAGTGTTTATGTGTGGTTATAGAATTTGATTTTAACCATTTTTATTGTTGATGATATCAAAATGTATTGAAATTTTATTATAAAAATAAAAAAAACAAAGTCCTAAAACATTATTTTATTTAATAATTGTGTGATTTTTACAAGTTCAAATCTAATTTAAAGCAAAAATAAAAAAAATATTAAACCATTTCGATGCTATTTCTTTCTAATTACAATGAATACTACAATATAAAGGGTGAGATGAAGAAACTGCAACCAACTTCAGACTGCTATCATTTCCAAGCCACTTGTCCGACAGCTGTTAAAATTATTCCAGTGACAGCTCATTATATTGTTTACAAGCGTACATAAGCATTTTGGTGAGAATTTCCCAGAAAAAAAGTTATTCGCGATGGAATTCAAGCGTGATAGTGTGATTTTTTTATATTTGGCTGGAAAACCACAAGTGGATATCGTTATAGGGCACTCCAGCATTTAAATGTGAATAAATCTTTTGTGTCTCGTACCATCGCTCGTTATCGTGATACGTAGCCCGGCGTCAAAGGAGAACGGACGGAAGAAAACAGCAACATCAGCAGAAATGGTTCGAAAAGTAAAGAAACGACTTCATCGAAACCCGCGTCGCAGTGGCCGAAAAATGGCTCGTGAGCTGAACATATCGAACTATTCCATTCGTGAAAAATAAGCTCGGGGTAAAGCCATTGAAATTCCAAAAATTGCAAGAACTTACACATCAATAGAAAGAAAATAGACTCTAAAGAGCTAAAGAGTTGCTTCGCTTGGCTGAAAGTGGTGAACTGCCGAACTTGGTTTTATCCGATGAGAATAGATTCGTTGTCCAGCAGTTTGCAAACAAACAAAATGATGGTGTTTACTTGCCAAAGAAGTTAGCTGAAAATGTGTACCTTCGGTTGGCCACCAGAACTCAAGCGCCGGCCATGGTGATGGAGTGGGCCGCTATAACCTCCGATGGTCGCTCTCCGCTCGTATTAATTGACCGTGACATCAGAATAAATGCCGAATATTATCGCGAAAATATTCTGGAGGGTGTATGAAAGCCTTGGGCACGCAAACATTTTGGCCGCAGACCTTGGACATTCCAACAGAACTCAGCACCATCCCACTCAGCACGCGCCACCCAAGAATGGTTACAAAATGAAGTTCCTCACGTCATTTTCAGCGCACAATGGCCACCAAAATCTCCGGATACCAATCCGTTGGACTATTGTGTCTGGAGAACTTTGGAAAGCAAGGTTGGCACTAAAACAAAACCAAAGTGTCGATCACCTCAAGCAAGTGGTTCGCCGGGAATGGGCCAAAATACCGCAGATCATCATTCTGCCAGCGTCTGACGGATTCATTGGCCGTTTGAAGGCCATAATTCGTGCCAAAGTGACCAATTCAAACAAATCTAAAGTTATTCTAAAATTTGATGTTATTTCCGACATTTTTGCTTTCATTCAATAAAATTTAAAAAAATGTAAAAAAATATGGCGTTTGACTTTGTTGCAGTTTTTTTATCTCACCCTGCATATACGTATATTTCACTTAATTGAAAACTTCAAAAATTAAACTAAATTTTAATACAACTTTACTTCTCATATAGTTTTATGATAACTCAAACAATCGACTTATCATAAAACCATATTAGATTTCAAATTTTATTGATTTTTTTTTTTGTTGCTTCTTAAGGAATTTTCAATATCTTATCTTCAGGTTCAATGGAAACATATGCATGTACAATAAATCGCATTGTTGATGAAACCAACTTTTAACAACCGAGCATTGAGTTTTTTCACCCAATTTGAAAATTTTATATTTTTTAAATTTAAATAAAAAGAATTTCGGTTTTTTTGTTTGTTTGTACTAATAAGCTTGGTTTAAATTTTTATTATTTTATGATAATTTTTATCGGTATAATTTTTACAAATTTTATGTAGAGCTCGTTTAAAACTAAAACAATGGTAAACTAAACTAATCAAATTTTTTAGGCATAAATGTATGTAACTAAATGTGTTATGGGTGAGGGATGAGGTGGTATGGGACATGAGGGGCTCGATAGAGACAAATGGAGGCATATTATGGAACTTATAGTTATTTATTTTGTGATTTGTTTAGGGAGGTGTATAATACAAATTCAATGAGTACAACATATCGTTACTTAGAGGGGAGATTTATTTTTGTTTTTAATATTTACAACTTAAATTTAATAACATTTTATTTGTAATATTTTAAATGTTCAGGTATTTAATTAAAGGTTGAATTTTTAATTTTATAAATTTTTAGTATTTTTGTCAATAAATTTTTTTATTAATTTTTGTTTTTTCGTTTTTGAGGAAATATTTGGCTTTAATTTACAAATATAAACTTAATAGGAATAGTAGCTGCTTTTTGCGATTTTTTTATGGGCGTTTAAAACATAAAGAAAGCACTAAAGAGTAAATTTGTGTGGATGTGTTAGAGAGCGGGATATCAGAAGAAATCAGGATTCTGTGAGTAACTCCATGCCTTTAACTGGCCTAGATATTAGAGGGAGCAAGAGAGAGAGAGAACTGTTCCATGTGTTTTTTGGCTTTGAAATCTGTTTTAAGCTTCTCTGAGATGCTTTTGGATTTGCTTAGCCTTCGATAAAACACAACAGCTTACCCTGTTTAGAGCTAAGCGCGGGTTGAGGGGGGGGGCTTAATGAAAAATTTTCCTAAAACACAAAGACCTACAATGTCCTAAGAATCTCTTTCATTTCAATGTTCAATAGGCTGTAGCGGCACCAGGATGCATTAGGTGATGGTGGTGATGATGATGTCCAAAATGATTGAGGGGATTCATGGCATCGGCACCGGCTGTTGGGGCGGCAGCATGATACCAGTCCGTGGCAGCATGATGTTGGGCCGCCGGATGATAGAGCAAATGATGATTGGGATGATGACCACCAACGGCCAACATTGAGGCGGCCGCAGCATTACCACTGGCCGAAGATGTCGGCGAACCGGCCATGCCCTGATGGTGATGATGATGTCCATGATGATGGCTACTGCCGGCGGCCGTCAGTGAGGGCGGTGGACCCAATGGTGGCGGTAGATACGCCGATGAAGCTGCCATCAGCTGCAAGGCCGAGGATTTACTTTCGTGATGATTTAAATGATGATGATGGTGATGATGTGACTGCTGTTGTTGTTGCTGCTGTTGCTGGCTAGCCAATGATGATTGTTGTTGCTGGTGATGTTGCTGATTGTGATGAGAACTGCTGTTTGTGCTACTGCTGCCACTCGATGAGGCTCCCAGGTGGACATTATGCATAGATGTTGTGCTGGGCTGACCGGGTTCAGATTTAATGGAATGCGGTGAGGATTTATTTAGACTGCCATTTCCGGATGAATTATCGCTGGTAAGACGGGCCGAAGGTGGTGTCTGGGCACCACCGGTCACTATGCTCGAAGAGGAGGACTCTTCGCCTTCACTGTCATAGCCATGGGATGGGGATTTTTCATCAATGTTACCATGAACCTGGAGAAAAGCAAGAGAAAAAATGTTGGGAATTAGTAAAAAGTTAAACAAAAAATATTTAAAAATTGTTGGAAAAACGTTGGGCGCCACTTTTGTTCACTTGAATGTTTATTTTATTTAGAAAAACATAAAAAAATGTTTTTGTTATTTATAAAAATTAAAAAAAATGTTTGAAAAACGTTGGGCGCCACTTTTGTTCGCTTGAATGTCTTTATTATTTTATTTAGAATAATTAAAAAAAAAAAACAAACAAAAATTGTTGAAGGAACGTTGGGTGCCACTTTTAATCACTTAAATATTTACTAAGTATTTCATTTAATAGAAATTAAAAAAAGGACCAAAATTGCTTTAGAAACTTTGGGCGCCTCTTTGCTTCATATAAATGCCATTATTTTATTTAGAAAAGTGAAAAAAACATTTCGAAGAATCGTTGGGCGCCACTTTTATTCACTTAAGTATTTACTAAGTATTTTATTTAGTAAAAGTTTAAAAAAAGAATCAAAATTGTTTTAGAAACGTTGGACGCAATTTTTGCTCATTTTAATATCATTATTATTTTATTTAGAAAAATTAAAGAAAAAACAAATAAAAATTGTTGAAGAAACGTTGTGCGCCACTTTTATTCACTTGCTTTAATATTTTATTTAGAAAAAAAAATTAAAAAAAACTAAATTTTTGAAGAGCCGCTTGGCGCCACTTTTGTTAATTTATTCATTATTTTATTTAGTAAAAAAATTATTTATTTTTTTTTTTTTGAAAAAATGTTGGGCGCCACTTTTGTAATTTTACAAAATATTTTTTTTTTGTTTTTTTTTTTTTTTTTTTTTGAAAACCTACCTTCATGTGCTTGCGCAGCGATGATGGATGAGTATAGGATTTATCACAGCCATTAATGCGGCAATTGTAGGGTTTATCCGATGTATGGACATGCGAATGCTTCTTACGATCCGATGAATTGGCAAAACGGCGATCACAGCCCTCATGTTCGCATTTGAAGGGTTTTTCACCTGGAAATAAATAAAAAAAGAACATAAATTAATATAAATTAATAAAAAAATAAATAACTCTTCTCGATTAGTTGCTTTTTTAAAGAGTTTGTCGCATGCCTGAGTAATTTGAACCCCCTCCTAAAAAACAAGAACATTTAAAATCCATAATGGCAACACTTCCATGTGATTAATGAGACAACAGTGTGAAGAAGAAAATAACAATGGCGCCTGAAACTCTAAACCCAATAAGGAAGAGCAAAAACAACAACAACTACAAATAACTGGGTGACATGGTGACTAGTAAAACAACTAAAAAAGGGTGTGCTCACAAGAATTTAAATAATTTTTCAATATCCAAAACTAAAAAAACACATAACATTGCGTCCTTTTGTCAAATAAATGACATTATTTATGTAGTACCAACTATTTTTTATGGAGCAGCAGCAGAAACAGAAGAAGAATAAAAAAAGGTGACTATTTATGTTATTTTTCGTAGCGCTTGTTTAATTTAATACGCTTTGCCACAATGTAAACAATAAACGCTGTCATTTAGAGATACAAAGGAGGTTGTAGTGTAACGAACAAAAAAAAAGAAACTAAAATAAAATGCCATAAATTATTGGAAAAAGGGCCCTTTGCTTTTACGAGAGTGTGTGTGTGTTTGTGACTTCCATTGTTTTGTTGGGATGAAAACAAAAGTCCGGCGTCCGGGACTGAGAGGGGAGAGAAAATATGGTTATTGAAATAGCAAAATATAATTTAACACCTGTAAAAGGTGTAACAGGTCAGCGATGGAGGATATTCCTTTTTTTATTTTTCTCCCAGAATGGTGGTGGTGAAACAAAGTTGGATAATAATTTATCGATTAAACAATACGACGGAAAATTGAAGGAGGCAAAGGCATGAAACTAAAATCAAAAGTCAAAGAGCGACAAAATTCTGAGAATCTATAAAAATATCATTTAATTACATTTGATTGAAGAAATAAAAGATGGAATCAGACCTTTATCAAAATCAAAGTGGAACAAAACAAAACCCCCATTCCGACAAGTGAATTTAGAGGCCATAAATTACACAAAATTTTCAAGGGGCGAGTTTTCATATTTATTTTTTATAATGTATAATAAAATATTATTTTTCTTTATTTAAATTAAAAATTTACTTCTCCCATAAAACATCAACTGTTCTACTTCAAAAAAAAAAAAAAAATAATAATAATAATATGTATGCGTGGCCTTTTTATTAAATTTCAACACTTGCGGATTATTTTGGTGGGGCATTTAATTTTTTTTCCATATTGTTTTGTTGTTGTCATCATTATTGGGGTACCCGTTGTGCTGTTCCCTTGTTGTATATCGTTTGACATTTTTAAAGTTTAAATCGGATTATGGCTGTTAAAATATTATTTATCAACAATCGATAACAATGGAAAGTTGTGGCTGGCATATCACAAAAAAATAAAAAATAAAAGCCTTAAGCTTCCAAGCACCAAAAATATTGAGATATAGACAAGCGTTGACATTGAAAATCTTTTAATTGAAAAATCTCAAAAAAAGAAGAAACATTTAAAATAAATTATGTGCAATTATCGAAAAAATTACAATGAGACCTTCGTAAAGTTGGCATTTTTCGATGCAGAAGCCACTAAATATATATTTCTCTTTTGGGTATCAAGGAATGGAATTCGAATTTCTGTAATTAGGAGAGCTATAAATGTATTTAATAAAAGACTTGACAATTGTAATCTTTTCTTTAAAAATAAGAAAAAAAATACAATTTCTCGCTATTTAAACGTTGGACGCCACTTTCAATTTAACAACGGTAAAAAAATATTTTTTAGAATTGTAAAGGAGTTGACCTTAATTAGACATTTAATGGGATATTTGGAATTAGAAAGGATTTGTCCTTATACAATATCTCGCAAAACGTTGGGCGCCAATTTTTATTGAATGTCATTAGACATTTAATGGGATATTTTGAAGTGGACGAAAATTATATGCCTTTAAAAGAGAAAAAAATACAACTTCTCGTTAAAAAACGTTGGGCGCCACTTTTAATTTAAAGCGATTTTATGTAAAGAAGTATTTAAAAGTCCTATTTCTTTAAGAAAATTGTAATTCCAACTTAGTGGAGATTTTGTAAAAAAATCAAATAATTTAATTTTTTTTATTTTTTTTTTTTGATAATTTTTGTTTTAATTAAATTTTATGAAAAAAAAAAAAAAATTCAAAAAATCAAATTTCTCCCCATAATTTCTCTTTTTCTCCAGCAGACAGACACCTCTAAATGTTTTCGTTTATTTCTTTTCCCCTCTATTTTAATTGTATTTATAATTAATTACACCAGACTCGCTCAAGAGCCCTTGGCAAATTAATTTTTAACGCTATTTAACTTGGGTGATGCATTCCAAAACGTTGTGTCCAAAATAAAAAGTAGAGGTAGACTAGCAATAACAACCACTACTATTTTGGCTCTTCAACCCAATGCCAAAGTATGAGAGAGGGAGAGGGTAGCTGAAATAATTTATGAGTCTTAGTTGAAATGACATTTGACATGTCATTGTTAAAAACACCAAAAAACAAAAAGAAATACAACAATGAAATGAGAATAGGGAGGGGCGTTGAAAATGGGCCTCGGCGAAACAATACAAATGGAGTTTGGGACAATAGAAGAATTTTCTTTTCTTTTTTGGGAGAGAGTGGAGAACCTAAGGGAAAATTAATGAGCTCCAATCAATCGGAGACAAATTGTTAACGTTTAATAGAAATCTAATAAGGTATTAGTGAAAATGTTTAAAATTTCAAGAGATGGGAGAGGAAATCCTAAAAATTTTGGCTGAAATTGTAAATTTTCTTTGAACAGAATTTTAGTTTCTGATAGAATGAAAATAATAAAATATGACATTGAAAATATAGAAAAAATTAGGGTTTTGTTAAAAAAGATTCCTGAGGAATACCAAAGCACGTTGGGCGCCACTTAATAATTAATTGCAAAACAATTTTTAATTTAGTTAGAAGAACAAGAATTTTAAACGATTAAAAACTATTCGGAAAATACTACTAAAATTTAACCATGTCTGTCCTTCGCCTTAGTTTACAATACAATTATTTCTCGCCTTTCTCCTTAGCTTACAATTCAATTATTTCTTCCCAAAAAACACCAACAATGGCACTATTATTTATTACTTTAAAATAACAGAATATTAATATATGCCAAATTGTTAGGAATTTTGAAATAGGAATAATATTGTCACTTTTAAAATAAATCAAAAAAAATTGCTGGAAGTTCAAAAAACAATATTAAAAACATTGGGCGCCACTTTACATTAAAAGTCATTAAAATTGTAATTTACTACTGAAGACATTAAAAGTCATTAATGGCCAATAATAAATATGACTCCGCTATACATTATTTTAAGTTAAATTATTTTTTATTGTTAAATAAATTGTTTTAAAATGCATATTGCGAAGTAACAAAATCACCCAGGTCTTAAACACAAATATTTTCCTTATATTTTCATTTATCAAAAAAAAAAAGAAAACTTTTTCAATTTTCTTACTATTTTTTTCGGGCTGCTTTATTGCTATGCGAGTGAAATGTGTTTTTTCGCATAGAATATGAAAAAAAAGGCAAAAGAAAGGAAGCAACGAAAAAAAAAATAATTTAATTTCCATTTAAAAAACTGTCAATTGCAGTTCGAAATCTTTTTTACTGGCATTTTCAACGCTCCACCTTCCTCCCGCAGCCATTACATAAAAATCACATGTTTTTTTCCAGTTCTACTCTGGCAAACTTTCAGTTAAACGCCATTGCCTGAATTACATATTCAAAGGGTCTTAAAAAATGGCAAAAGATATTAAGGCGTGTATTTTTTTCTTTCCTACTCTGCTGCTGGCTGGAAAACAAACATTTAAGGAATTTGAATATTTTTGTTCTTTGTATACAAGAAACAACAACAATGACGAGAAACACAAGAAAGTGTTTCATAGAACCCTCTGTGAAATTTAATTTTATTTTAAATCACACCCATTCAGGCCAAACTGCCGATGTTAGTAGTGGCAACAGTAGGACAATGATTTCCGTTTCCCAACCCAACCCCATCCCCAAAGGCAAATACAACACGCACATCACCAAATATAACAACAACAAAAAATGGTGGGCTTATTGTTGTATTTAGGCTTTAGGATTTTTACATAATTTTCGCATTATATTTGAATTTCGGTGTTTTTTTTTTTTTTTTGGCAACTGCCACGAAACTTTTATGGCCATTGCCAAAGGATTTTTTTTTATTAAATTTGGTATAAAACGAAAATTTAGAGCTTTGCAATTGTGGGTTTTTATATTTCTATGGCTTAGATATTTTTTTTTAATAATTTTGCATAATATTCATATTAAAGCAGGCGATTTTGAAAACCATCAAAACGGCAACACTGTTTCTTTGCTCCAAAAGATCAAAGAGAAGAGAGAGAGAGAGAGTGAATTTTTCGGGGGAATAGGGTTTACATTTGTGGAATTTCTGATGTGGGGGTGTTATGCGCCACATTTGTGGGGTATTTACTTTTCCAGCGTTTGTAGTCGAATTGTGAGTTTTTTCACGTTCCTGATTTTATGTCTGTGTTGGTGTGTGGGTGGTTGGGAGTCTCTAATGGGTGTTGTTATTCTAGCATGGCTTTATCACATTTAAATCTTTATTGGGGGATTGCCAGCCAGCCAGTCATCCATGCCATCCACCTCGGCATTGGTTGGGGGGTGAATTTGTCGTCTGAACGTATGTTCCAAGGGGGTGTTATTGAACATAAGTTTTTGTCCCCCCTCCGTTTGTGTTCGAATATATATGTATGTACATGCGTTTGAATGTATAATGCAATAAAGCAAGATATTTAAGCCTGTCAAAAACAAATGTACGACAATTTTCTCCCTCCGCTGCTCCGCTTTAGTAATATCACAACGTCATCAACCTTATACTAAAGTTAAAGGGAAAACAAAACAAAATATTTGAGTTGGAGCTTTTGTTGTTATTGAAATCAAATGGAGATTGTGGGTGAAGCAAAGCAGAAAGGGAAATGGGAAATCACATACATACATATGTATATTCCATTAATCTAAGGGAGATAATTTAAGGATATCAAAGAAAAAGATTTTTATTTTAATTTTTGTATTCTAAAAAAAATATTCAAATTTTTTAATTTATATGATTTTAAAGAATTCCAAAAATTCCAAAATTGTGGCTATTGATAATAAATTTGATTTGAATAAATTTAAATATTTGTATTCTAAAAAAATTCAAAATTTTTAATTTATATAATTTTAAAGAAGTCCTGAAATGTGGCTATTGAGAAAGAGAGAAATGAAATTTTCTTTGACTTAAATATAATGTAAAAAATTAAATTTTTTAGAAAGTATGAATAAAATTATATAATTTTATCTCTTCTAGGATTAAACTCCAGCCAAGAAACTGTTGCTGGAAGTTTTTTAAGTTTTTTAAATTCCTAATATTAAAAAAACTATTTGTAAATTTCGAAAACTTCCAACAACTATCTCTTAAGCGCCATTTAAATCTTGAGTAGGTATATAAAAATTATATAATTTTTATTGCTAATTTATACTGATTCACTGATACTCCCCATTTATACTGATTCACCAGCCGCAATGATTAATTAAATGCCAGCAATTTTAACTGAAACCATTTCTCTTAGAAAAGAATACAAGACAAAACTTGTTTCGTACCACACTTTGTTATAAAAATAACACTTTGCAATAAATAATTAACAGATTCTGGATTTGGTTATATTCAAACAAAGCCAGCCAGTCACACACACTCACCCATCATCATAAAAATAAAAAAAAAACAAAAGAGGACAAAATAAAGCGGAAACGTTTGAAAAGAAATTAAATATCCTCTCGTAAATATCATCACTGTCATAAATCATCATTAACAGTGAGAGAGTGAGTTCGCATCCTCCTCCTCCCCAAAACCCTCGTTGGCACAAAGACCCACAATACCCAGTTAAGTGTCAACACACAAAAATAATAAAAAAGAACTGAAAATGCGAAATGATGCGCAATTTTATTTGCCATCACCATCATCGCAGAGCAGCAGCTCAGCCATAAGCCATTGTGATGTTGGCTGGTGAAAAATCGTTATGCGGAAAACCTCCCCTTTTTTGTTGTGGCAAAATGTCACAACAAAAAAATGTATTTGTCATTTTTTGCTGCTACCGATGCTTCTTCGTTCGTTTGGCATTTGATGATAATACCTTTTGTATCTATTTCTAATATAAAATTGCATTGTTGTTGATCGTATGCCAGAATGTTGAACAGAAACGGAAAAAAACTGCAACAAAATGAAATATTTGTAAAGCAGTAGCTAAGGCAAATAAGGCCATCCAAATAGCAAAAAAAGGATCCTAGGCAGCAGAGGATTTATTATTTAATGGGATGGTGGTAATAAAGCCGGAAGAATAAAAGGAATATTTTTAAATCGAAATCCCTAACAGATAATTCTGCTACCCACAAGGGGAGATGGGAACTCATTACTAGCTCTCCTTCTCTCTCTCTCTCACTCTCTGAGTTATTTCCTTGTTTACACATTGTTAAAAAAATCAGCTGTTTACTAAATTAATAGAGTTGCCAAAACTATTGTAAATTATTTAAATTTATGTTTCAATTTTCGGTTACATTTCCCTTCACCTTCGAGGTATTCAAATGCGATTTAGGGGTGGTTTTGCTATCTCTGGTCATCCCTGATTGTATGGACCATAACTCATGTTGTTTCATCGCCTAAAAGCCTGCTGAAATATTTCATAATTTCTTTGTATTGTTCTCATTCATTGATCCATTGAATAATTGCCTCTTGAGGGTCAGTTGCCTCGATTGGGTCCTTTTTTGCCTTACAAAACTGCCAAAATATTTAAACATTTTGTGGTTTTTTGGGGGGAAATAGAAGAATGCATTTCACACATGACAGCATATTTGGGTATTGAGTGAAGATTTTAGAATATCTGTTGAAAAATAGGGTAATAAATTCCAAATGAGAGGAGATAAAAGGGAATTGCTTTACATTTTTGGGAAAATGGAAATTTTAAATATTTTTGAAATAAAAGGTGAAAATTAGGGGAGAACATTTTTGTGAAAATTCAAATTGAGGCGTCAATTCTTATTCTGTGAAATGTGAAATGGAAACTTCTTTAATGGAAATATATTTCAAATGAAATACTGTATTATTAAATATTTTTATAAAATGAGAATCCGAGAATTCAATTATAAATAAGAATTCAAAAATAAAAAATAAATAAAAAAAGTTTTTTTTTTTCAAATAAATATTGTAAAGAAAGAGATGATGTCAAATAAAAATTGTGAAGAAAGAGGTGATGTCTCTTTCTTTAAAATATTTATTTGACGTGAGATTATCTTAAAAAAGAGTCGGAAAAATTAAGTTTTTATTTAAAATTTACTTTTGTGAAGTGAAAACTGAAAATAACAACTTAATTTTTTCCGACCCTTGTCTAAGATAATTGTCCCTTTCTTTACAATATTTGTTTGACCTGATTTCGTATTCCAAGGTTTTTGTTTTAATTTCAATATTTTTATAATATACGAATTGGACCCCGTTGGATACATATTTGTCCTATTCAAATGTTAAATCAAAAAATCGTTAGAAAAAATATGTCAAATTGGAAATTTGAAAAGAAAATATTTTTTATTTTACATTTTCGTAATACAAGAATTCAGTCTAAGAATTTATGAAGTTTCTTTCTTATGTAAAATCCTTTGCCTTAAAATATCCTTTTTATTTAACATCATTGTCTCAACAACTGTCGCAAGCAGTTAAATTTTCCTTAGAAAATTTTCCAAAAGAATTGTGTATGTCACATATAAATATGTGTGTATGTTCCTGGCATTATGATTATGTCTGCACCATAAATTTACTCACTCTTCTTTAAATGTCACAATTGTGGGTATGTGTGGTACAATCATATATTCGAAAATACAGTCAAACGTTTAAAACTTGTGATTTAATCATCATAAGGTATACAGACTATTACAAATTAAATAAAAGAAAATTCAGGAACTTTAGAATCTAAAAATTCTTTGAAAACAGCAAAAAATATTGAAATAAGAATTTAGGAATAATTACACATTGGTAACTCTGTTCAAAAGCTTAAAGAGTGTCATAGACGAGAGATATGAAAAAGGTGAGAAACAAATCAAAAGCAAGTTGGGCGCCATTTTGTGAACTTGCCAGAGATGGAACCTAGAAATTGTAAGGAAAATATAATTTGCACACATAGAAGTGATTTAAAGGTCCTGTGTAAACCAAAAATAATATTTTTATAAAATATTCGCTTCATAACAACATATTTTTCAATAAAATAATGATGACATCATCATTATACACACACCTTTTTAATTTCATTCTCATATATCAATAACCAAATGAAATATCCAAAATATTGCTTTTTTTCATTTGTCAAGAGTTTATCAAAAAATCAAAATCTTGTTAATTTTGACAAGTTGAAAAGGAGGGAACAACGAAAAAAAAAAAACAAACCCATACCAGGCAACCACTCCAGACACGCCAGAAGTGACATAAAGATAAACGTAGAGCGATAAAGAAGAGTTAATTTCCAGTAAATTATTGTAGAATGTTCTGAAGGGATATTACACACTTTTATCGGTGATGAAGTCAGTGTTTTGAAAACAATCTTGATGACATTTTAATTTCTTTGCTACTTATTTTTTTTACGAAGGGCTCAATTGGAAGGCCTGCATGGAATGGCAAAGATCAATGAAAGCGATGAGCGATGGGCAAAGGACAATGACACAAGAGACAGAGAGGAGTGGTTGAGTCCCTAGATTAAAATCTTATCTCAAAACCATGTAAGAGGATTTAAACATTCAACACCTTGTTGACAATATTCATTGATGAAAATTTTGTGATGAAGAAAAGACAAAGATTACCAATCTCATCTGCTCTAGTTTCGGCTTTTGGTTGGCAAAATTTTCAGCTTTCCAACACTTGGCTGGCTTGGAGTTTTTGCTAATCCTCCTGACAAAATACCGACGGCATTTTTTTTTTTTGTTAAACGAAAACTGCCTGGCTCTGAAAACCAAAACCGAAAAAAAAGAAGAATGCAGATACCTTCTTTCATTGTTGTTAAGCAGCTCCTCTTACTTAGGGGATTTGTTGTTTTGTTGCTGCTGTAGAAAGACGAACAAACAAAACAAACTGAAAAAAAAATCTTTTGTCATTTCTTGCTTGGTTTGGCTTGGCTTGTTTGTTTGCTTGCGTGTTTCTCTTGAACTGGCTAATCTTTATGTTGCTGTTTTGGTTCGCTTCAATTCATATTGGTATGATTTCAGCGTTTTCAGTTGAATGTTCTTAGTTCCGTACGTCAATCCATCTTTTTTTTTTTTGGTTTTTGCCTTGCTTGCTCTTGATGATGATACATATTTTGTTACCTTCTCTTTGATTCCTTTTCTTATTTTTCGGATAATTTTACACACTTCATTTGCCTTAAGTAATGTATATCGCTGACAATAGGCTTAAAGACACTTCATAGACTTATTGTCTGTCTGTCTGTCTGTCTGCCGCGGTTTTTGGTGACGTTTTTCCTCATTCTTCTTGGGTTTGTTTTGTTTCCATTCTTCCTACTCGATATTATTTACGATTATTTATTCATTGTCATCTTTTTTGTCATCATTTGGTATTTTGTTGCCATTGTTGCATTGCATTTGTTGTTGGAGGTAATGATGATACCCTACTTTAAGTGTCATCTTAAATAACGCTAATAACCATATTCGTATGAAAAACCCATATTTTAAATCGTTTCAATATTGAAGTATAGAGAGATGGATATTTGCTGACAGGAAGAGATCAACAAAGAATGGAGGAGGAAATTTGAGTGAGTTGAAGGAAACACAAAGGGGGATGTGAAAGAGGAATTACAATTTAATAATTATTTACAGGTTGGAAATATCGATGAAAGGAAAATTTTGAAAATTGATTACAATGAGAATATGTTTACATCAGACTTGTTTGAGTAGAACCCTTTATTTAAGCTGTCTACTCCTTGAGCTTGTCAGAAAATACGCTGTTTTTAGCAAAAGTTGAGTTCAATTTGGGATTGTTTCCAAAATCGCTCAACTTAAGAAATTTAGAAAAATTCTAACTTCCCATCCCTGTGTTACTCAATGATAGTTCTCTTCAAATCTATTATCTCTTTGAATCAATATCTCTGATCAAGTTATCCGAGAGGCAAAATATTAACTGTTATAATTACTCATCTCTGAAAGTTTGAATGTATGACAGTTAAAGGGTTACCGCTATGCAAGTGTGAAAAAGGCAGGGAAATAATACCCCGGGAAATTAGGCCATCCTAAAAAGACTCTTTATTTAGGATTTACAGTTGGTTCTTGGAACCAATTCTCAAGCGTTTCCCCCCCAAAAATATTCCCACAATAGTTGCTACTGTTCTCCGGTGGTTTTTTGTGTGAATGTGAAATTTGAGACTTTTTTACTCTTGCAGCGGAGACAATATTGAATGCGAGTGGTGGTGTTGACTTGTTTTTGTTTTCATTTTCTAAACCACAAAAATAAAATTCTAAGCCAAAATAAACTGTTTGGCCAATTATTGCTGTTAGACAAAAAAGCAAATAAAAAGAAGGGAGCCGAGCAGAGTCTGAATATCTTGTGTTGGTATGTTTTTACATAAAATCTTTTCAGCATGTCACAAAACTGTCAAATCTGATTAGTGAGAAGAACGAACAAGTCTTCGCAGTTGTTGTTCTTTGGCGTAGCAACCGAAAACTGAAGCAAATGAAATGTGCTTTTTTGTTTATTTTATTAATTGACTTTTGGGCTGTAAAGTATTTGGATGTGGGCATGTGTCAACGGGAAAATATTTGGGTTAAAATAACTTTTTTCTGCCCTGCTTTGTTGTCGCCACAAAAGGCGTTCAAGCAGAAATGTTGAAAAAAAAATCTGTTGGGTCATGCAACATTTTAAAAAAAGCCAACAATCGAACACATGTTCTGTGAGGAAAAACAAATTTGCTTAAATTTCAAATTTGAGAAATTTTGATTCTCTACCAACAAAAAAATGAGCATTTGATTCTTTCAGACAATTTTTTTTGGTTATATCCTCAACAAAGATTAGTCAGGGATTTCTTAACTAAATTTGTTCTTTTCTTTTCAGTTTTCTTGTTCCTGCTCTCCTTCTTCATCTCCCATCATAAGCCAAAAAAAGATTCTTTTGAATTTATACAAGTTGACAGTTTAATTTTATGGTTTTTCTGTGGCTGATCTGTTTTATATGAGTTGGAGGTTTCTTGAGCGTTTTTTCTTTTTTTGGATTCATTTGATTATGATACCTTCTTTTTTTATAAAAAAAACGAACTGCCAAGACTTGGCTTAATCGTAAAGTTGCAAAAAGAATTTGAAATATGTTTCTGGGGATGGCAGGCAAAACAAAAAAAAAAAGGTAGCTAAAGGGCGTTACTGGGTGTTGTTGGTGTTGGCAGTCGCCGTGGCGTAAAGTGGCAAGGAATTTTTCGGTTTTGTATGCAAAAATTAATTTCAAATTATGACAGCTCAAGGTATTTTGTACAAGAATGCTTAAAAAATTCTGATCACAAAAAAAGAGTTCTAAGGAAAAATATAAAAATAAACACAAAAAATGTTGAACAAAAAATCTATGGCAGAAATATGAAAAAGAAGTTTCAAATATTTTTCAATGCAACCACCCCTGGCTTTGGTACTGATTGCAGCAGTAACGCCCTCTTTTTTAATCCTTTCGACAATCCCCGGCAATAAACCTAATTTTTGAATACATAAATGTAATAAGCCTGGGCCATAGAATATGTCTTCATAATCGGCTCAAACACGCAACCCATTGCCCGGGGTAACAGATAATAAACTATTGTCATTATTAAGCTGACAACTTTTGAACATCCATCTGGTTTTCCCTACCGAAAAACTAACAACCCTTAGGAATGAGAAAATGGCTACCATAGTTCGGAAACAAAAAAACCTGAAACAACCCTTTTTACTAAAAAATGAAACAAACAACCCACCATTACAATTATCTATTAAAATAAATGTAGTTCCTCAGCCTGTCTCCTCATATGCTTTGCTGCTAATACCTTGAAATTATAATGAGTCTACTTATCCCTTGGCTATTTGTTAAATATCCGAAAAAAACTATATTTTGACATTTGTAACATGTATGACTGGTTTTTACTCGTAACGTCTGTCAGTCGTTCCCATTTTTCATAACAAATTTGTATTCATTCATAATGAATGCAAGGTTTTGATGAATCAACGAGAGTATATGGGCGTTTGATGTCACCCTTATTTGGTTTTCCTAATTACAAAATGGAAAAATTGTTGGGTAAACAAATTTTTTAATAATTTACAGGGACAGAAAACCAAGCAAAATGGTCCTTCGACTTGAAGAATTTGAAGTAACATCAGAAAATATAAAAGAAATTGTATGAAACCCTAAAAACAATACGAAAATAATGTCCATAGACAGAAAATATGGTCCTTCGACCTGATCGAAAGTTACAATTTCTGTTCCAGTTTCAAATTTGAAGAAAAACGCCATTTGGTCCTTCGACTTGACAAAATAGGACAAAAAATTTACAAAATATTAAGGAAATTATTAGAAACTGCAACAAATTAATACGAAAATAAAGTTTATAGACAGAAAATATGGTCCTTCGACCTGATTCAAAGTCAAAATTTATGTTCCAATTTAAATTTTGAAGAGAAATTACATTTGGTCCTTCGACTTGACAAAATATAATGAAAATGTACAAATTATTAAAGAAATTGTTAGAAACTCCATTGAATTAAATGAAAAAAATGTTTTGAAGCAGAAAATGTGGCCCTTCGAATTGATTAAAAGGTAAAATTTATGTTCCACATATAAATTTGTAGAAAAATGGTAACTGGTCCTTCGACTTGACAAAATATGAATAAATTTTACAAAATATTAAAAAAAAAAATTAGAAAATCGATTAAATTATATGAAAAAAGTTTTAATGGAAAAATATGGTCTTCCGTTGATTAAAAGGTGAAATTTTAAGTTCCAGCTGTAGCAAAATGGAAATTTGTCCTTCACTGGACAAAGAATTATTTCAAAATAACGTTTTTAGATAGAAAATATGGTTCTTCTACTTGATTTCAAGTTTACATTTTCCAGTTTCAAATTTGTAGAAACCTGGAAATTGGTCCTTTGACTTGGCAAAATTTCGATATTACAAAAATTATTAGTTAAGACTATGGCAAAATGTGTTCAAAATTCTTGTTCTTGTTTTTTTAAATCACATTTTCTTTATCCACCTAATTATTATGTGCAGATTAGAGGAAACATGTTTAAATTTGTTTTATTTTTTTTACTACGCTTATGCATCATTACTTCCCTCTAATTTAACAAACAAACCCAAAACTTTACCTTTATATTAAAACCAATTCATTATGCATTATAAACTTCCCAAGTGTTTATCCTACAAACCACTTTACTTGGGTTACTATAATGGCTTTTTGTTACCACGAAACAAAAAAAAAAAAAAACAACCAACAAAATAATTGAAAAAAAGTTGAAAACTATAAAAAGAGACCAAGGCAACCTCAGCCATTATAATGTGTTAATGCAAGTAGTGAAAACACTGAACTGAGTTCTATGCAGTACAAAAAGTAAAAAGCTCATTACATCTTTGTTTTTGTTGCTTCGCTCTCCATGGCATCCTTTTAAAACAAGGGTCATTAAATGGTAGTTTACTCCTCTGGCTGGGAGTGCATTTAAACTTGTCTACACTTCAGATTATATTCTAACAAACAAAATAATAAAAAAAAAATAGAAGAGGCAAAAGAACAAACTAATTATGAAGCCAGTCACTGGCATTAGAGGGTAAAGATTGAGTGTTAACTGAGAAAGGAAATTCACGCCGTCATTTCCTGCCATGTTTTTTTTCTCACTCTCATCTATTACGATGGTGTTAATCAAGTGAAGTTAGTGGCAAGTTGTAATGAGTAAATGATGTAGATATTTTAAGTATTTATAAATTATTTTGCATGTTTTCTTTTGCAAATTGATTGATGACTTGATTTTCCTTTCAATTTATTTTCCTACCCAAAAGATATTTGTCAATATGGAATAATTACTCTTTAGACAATTGTTTTTGACATGCCTTAGAAATTGTTGTTGCATCAAAATTCTTTGTGACTCTTCTCTGGCATTGGCCTTTTTCTGCCATACAATGAAATTCTAAGAAGGATCAAATTGTGTTTGGTGCATGCCCAAACAACCAGACAATGTCTCTGCTGGGGTCACAAAAATACACAGGTATTTCGTTTTTCATCATAAATATTTTAGCCTTTCTTTGCAATTCGTTGTTTGCCATGAGTAAAATTTCAAAAAATCCGTCAATTTGTTACGCTGTTGGCCGTATTAGAATTGGTGTTATTTTTAGAGAGAATTTCAAACATACATTTAACACTGGTTATTTTTTATGAAAATTCAAATGAAGAAATTAATTCAAAAAATTTTAAATGAAATGGATTTTAATACAGGAATTAATCAGGTTTCCCTACAAATACCCAAAACATTAAGTTGAATGCCTAGGTAACCCTATTTGCTGCAACAAAGTTCTCTTTATTTAAATGAGAGTAATTAAAATAGAGCTTAGGCCAGGGGTGCTCAAGAAAAAATATCTCTGTTCAGTCAAATTTCTCTTTGCTTATTTAAATCAAGAACAAAACAGTGTTAAGTCATTATTTATACAAATATTTTTTATCCATTTGCTTTATAAACTATTTTGGCAAACATTCGTGTTTAAAAACAATTATATAGAAACGTAAAATATAAAGAAAAACAGAATTTTAATTTTCTCTTAAATTATCTCTTTTTTCTCTTCATGTTCTAGAACACGGTTTTGAGCACCACTGGCTTAGGCTAGTGTGACAGTTTTAAATGAAATGTTCTCAAATATGGCTGAATGTTCTGAGAGAAAGTTGTGCTCTACATTTCTCTCCTCTACATGGGGGATCGTTTTAGCAAGTTCCCGATAAACTTTAACTATTTTACTGGGTATTATTAAAAATTCCCACAGCAGAAAATTGTTCAAAATTAGAAACTCCAAATTACTTTTTGGTTGGTCATGGGAAATGAACCAAACCCAAATAGCTTTTTTTCGTAGGTACCATAACAAAATTAATTCCCAAACCAATTAAATATTTAATTGCCAATTTATGGCAAATTATTTTTAAATAAATTTCGAATACCTATCCAAAATACTAAAACAAAAATTAGAAAATTTCTCAATGATTCACATGTGTATATTGATTTCTGGCATTCAAAATGATATAAATGAGATTCTTTTTTTTTTTGGAAAATATTACCCAACATTTGATTTGATTATATTTTAAATTGAAATTAATTACTTTTTTCCGCCTTAATTCAAAAATATGTAAATTGTTTTTGTGGCGAAAAGAGAAGCGAAAAATCAAAAAAAAAAAGAAATTAACATAAATTCCAAAACAAATGGAGGGAGATAAATTGAGGTTAATTTTTTTTAGACACAACTAAAGCAAAAAATAAAAATTATTAAATTATTGACAATTTAAAATATTGAAATACAAAAAGCCCTTCACAACGACGACAATATTCATGGCCATAATTAAGTAATGGACGACTTTTAATGAAAACGTCAATAAACCAAAAAAAGGCTGCAATTTAAACCATTATCATCGGAGTGGAAAAATGCAGAGGCGTGTGGATTTCAAGCCAATATTAAAAGGCTAATATTTCAATATTTCCTTTTTGTATTTTTGTAAATATAAATGAATATATAAACATTTCAAAAATAATGCTGAACTAATTCTTCATTATCAAAAACAAAAAAAAAACAACTACTCGCTTTTCGCTCTGTACGGCAATCGTATTAGGTCAAAACTTGCAATATTCGAATTTAAGTCAAATTTAGAATATGGGTAAACTCAGTGGAAAAGTTAGAAGTTCAGATTTCAAAACAATCTTCTTTTTTCTCTTCATACAACTTCCATTACAGGACTCGAGCCTGATATTTTTGAATTTAAAATTGAAAGCAAAATAGATAATAATAATCAGGTTCGAGTTTCAAAATATTCAATCGTTTCGAAATGCTAGATATTAGGTTCGGGTCCTGCTACAGATACCACATATGGCAGGACCCGAACCTATATTCGAATTTATAATAGAAAACCAATAAAGACAACTGCAAGTGATTTGTGACAAAGTGTGAAGTTCAGATACCGAAATAATCAATCCTTTCTTTATATCCTTTTAAAAACCTTTTGCATTTCTCTCTACGCTCCTGCCTTTCAATTCCATTACACACTGCAAGCCATTAACCATTGTATGGCATTTAAATACTGCCGTTTTCGCTTTTTTGTGCATTTTATACCACTGGCCTTTTGTGTCCTCTCAATATCCTTTATATTTATTGTTAAGTGTTTATTAAATGCAAACTTTGCAAACAATTGAATTTGTGTGTGTGTGTTCTGGTAAAATTTTTCCGATCCAAAAGCCTACATGGAAATATTTGTAGCATGGTGATGGGAGTGTAAGTATTTGGGGTTTTCAGGTTGATAATAATTGTTTCGGCAGAGACACCTTGAATTGACTGTGTTCAACAACAACAAATAACAGCAACAACTACAGGATATGTTGTCGTCCATGTCCTTTCAAGTTCCTGTATGGAGAGAACGTGTGTGTGTCTATGAAACCGGAACCAAACCCTGTTTTTCTCACATGTATGACCATTGTATGGAACATACATGTATGTCCATACCATGCAGTTGTGTATGTGTTTGTGTGTATGTTTTTCCTTTTTTGCAGAGAAAAAGCCTTTCTGACAAGCAAGCAAAACAAATATGGCGTCACATATATGTTTTCATTTGGAAAAACAGGGAGGCAAGGACATAATCTGCAATCATGGCTTACCAAAACGGCGTCGACTGGGTTGTTGCTGTTATCGTTGTTGTTGGTGGTGTTGTTGTTCTTATTACGACAATTCGACTCGACACTCTCAACAAAACACCAATACTCCGTTGCTACTACCACTGCAAGTGACAGTTGAATTTTTTTTTTGTTCGCCTGTGTTCAGCTATAAATTTTTTGGCACTTCACTTGTTAGGCTGGCAAGGAGAAATGTTGAATATTGGAAAATGTCCGATGGAACTTAAAGGGAATTTGAGAAGTTGCAAGAAAATTAAATAAATATTTAACACATTTGTTATAAATTCTACGGCATATTTAATATTTATAAAAACGATGCATTGGAGTTTGACATTAAATCTGAACACATTTTTTATATATATTCTCTTAATGATCAGGGAAGGGGAACCGATTGATCCATTTCTAACTGATTTCTGATGATAGCAATTTAACTTTTGATGAAGAGAACGAAAACTAACTGCATAACTGGCCCTTATTTACGAATTCTCTTGTGGAGAGCTTATTTTCATTCTCAGCAGGGTTACCGTTGTACGATTTAAGACGAAATTTGTAACCATTTTTTGACGATATGGGACTTTTTGTGTAACCATAAAAAAATCTGGCCATGTTATCAGCTCTTAATTTATTAGATGATGAGACAGAGAAATGGCTCTCAAGAAAACTTATTTTTGTGCCACTTTTTAAAAATTCTTGGCTGTATCACTATCAGTGATTCACTTATCACCCAGTAATTGCCTTAGATATTATCTCTCATTTCTCTTGGCAATGCTCTGATCTTTTGTGAAAGTCCAATATAGCATAGCTGGGCAAAATAATGAAAGAGATATTCTTAAGAGAATATTGAAATAACTTTCCTGTTTTAAATTTTAATTAATTTAATAATTTTTTAGCAAAAATATAATTAAAATAAGCCCAAAAATTATTTTTATATGGGAACCGATACTCTGATTTATCTGAATTAAAACTCAATAATAATCCCAGAGTTGCCAAGATAACAAATTTGACAAAGATGGAAAAATTGCCACTATTATCCAGCCAAACAAAATTGGTCCCATTCGCATTGAAGTGATGCTTTCACTGCTTCTTTTTGAAGTAGTTCAAAAAGAGTTATAAAGAAGGCATTCTGTTTTTCAACTTTAAACCAGCTCCCACTTGCATCCATATCATTGAATTCATTTTTTTTTTACATTTTTGTTACCTGCCAATATTGTTCACAAAAATCTCAAAATTCAAAACTGGGTGTATCCCCCTAACCGAAATCGAAAAAAAATATTCATTCAAAAATTGCATATCATTGGAAAGTAATTAAAATGTTAACATACATATGGATGAAAAAAAAAACAACAAAAACAACAACATCTTTAGAATTGATGGCGGCGTCGGCAAATATAAATACAACATTTTAAGACATGATGATGGATTAATTTTGAGTAGAAAAAAAAATGAAAAAAAATTGGGAAGATCATTTACAAAGACCACTTGTATTGGAAAATAATATTAACAAGTATTATAGAGCTAATCAAGAAAAACTGATATTTATGATTGACGTTGACGTTGGTACAGGAGTTGGAGGAGAAGGATTACGCAGCAAAAAAAAATATAAATATGAATAAGTCAATGATTTTTTTTTTAAGTAATTAGAAGATAATCAAGTTCTGTTTTAAACAAATGTAAAGAAATACAAGTTAATTAAGAAATGTGTAAGGGAAAGAAATGGGAATATCAAAAAATAAAAATAAAAAACAGGAAAAAATAACGAAATGTGTTAACAAATATAATTCTCTTCATAAGGAGATTTTAATTATGGGATTTTTTATGACATTTATAAAACTTTGTATAGAATTTTTAAATTGGAAAATATTTTTTTACGATTTTTTTTTTAAATAAATTCTAAATCATAATTTTAGGTTTCTTTATAGGATATAGTTTTCAATAAAAAACGAAAAAATATTCCAAATTAAATGGAAATTTTTAATTCAAAGCATTAACTAAAAATTTGTTAAGAAATGGCTTGGAATAATTGGAATCTTCTCAATTAATTTCTTTTTACATTTATGGCAAGAAGTCGATGAAAAAAAACAATAATTTAAAGTTAAAAGTTAAAGAAAAGAATAGATTTCCAAAAAAATTTAATGGCGAAGTTTCAGATTTAAAGGAAACAATTTCATTTTTTTTTATTAAATAAATGCTAGGATTTATATTTTTTTTAAAAAGTTCTTATTTGTTTATGTAGAAGCTTTTTTACTTGTTTTATAAATTTTTTATTTATTTATTTATTTTTTTTCTAAAACAAAATATTGAAAAAGTATTTAAAATAAAAATATCCCTTATGGGAAAAATTTATAGGAATTTTGGGTTTTAATGCAACAAATATAAAATAATTACAAATTATATAAAGAGCTCAAAATTTAAGAAATAATAAAAAAATCCTTTCAGAAAAATGTCGGTTTCTTTACTATTTCTTATAATTTTGTTAATATTAAAACCAAGATGATTTGGATTTGGAAAATATAAATTTATTTTTTTGCAAATATTTATAGGAATTTTAGGTTTCAATGGACACCTATAATTTTTTTGTTATTTTAATCATTACTGTATATTTTTATTCTGAATGGGAAAAAAATTCACAAATAAATTATTTTGAATTGGAAATCTTTTGAAATGGAGATTTTTAGTTTTAAATTAAACAAGAAAAAGTCGTTCAATATTTTTTTGAGTTGAAAAAAACGTCTCTTTTTTCGTTTTGTGTTGAAAACTTCTCTTTTTTTGGATTTTTGGTGAAAATACCCTTTTCACTTATCTTCCACCCAAAAAATCCAAATATTTCGCTATTCTCCACCCACTAACTCAAGTCCTTTACAAAAATGTTTATTGATTTGTTTTATAATAAATATTTTACAACATTCCAAGTGCGAAGTGTTTTGTAAGGCCTCTGTTGCAGCTAACCAACCAACCACTTGAACATTTTACCACACATCTCTTTGACACTTTCATGCTGATTTGACACGTGTCAAAACTTCCGTCAACATTTGGTGTAATGTGAAAAAAATATCGACAAAGAGTACTTGGATGTGAGAGAGAGACGTGACACCATAAAATATTGAAATATAGGCAATCGAATAACATGGAAGGGGGCATTAAAGGTCAAAGGGGGATTTGGACTCCAAATTGATTTTTTTTTTCTGTTGTCAGGTCTGGGTCAATAAATGAAAGATGAAACAATGACCATTGTTGTCAAGGCAACTAAAGTATAAAATTTAATTTTAATTTTGTTTATTAAATTCCAAAATTTATGGAATTTTTCAAAATGTATTTTCGTTTTCAGATTTCAGACATTTCGTCATTATTGTTATTAATAAAATCTGGATTTTATTGCATGCGAACAACAGCTGTTTAATTTTGGAATGTTTAAAAATTATTGCCAGTAACTTGTAATTAAGATGTGAAGGCTGATATTTTGTAAAACGAGATCATATGGGTGACTCCATAATTTTTTTTAGAACAATCTTTTAAAATTTCAATAAAATAAAGAAACAATGAAATGACTAACTATTGAAAACTAATTCCATGTAAAGTGCAAATGAATCCCTGGATATTCTCACTCCTTCCCTAATCCTCTTCGGCACTCTAACATTCTCAGCATATTTGACTTTTCGAAAAAAGAGAGGAAAATCCTTTCTTTTCTTTTTTCCAAAGATTAACTTTCCTCTAAACCAGAATTTTTCTAAAGACTTGACAAAATCCGCCAAGAGTTAAGAGAACAAGTCTGCCAATAGAAAACAAACAAACATTTCTTTTAGGCGTGAACTTGGCTAATCTCTTTTGAGGAGATTTCTAAATCCTCACAGAGATTAAAGAAATTCGCCTTTGCAATCAAATCGAAACAGGTAGCAGGCCAACATTTGCAACACCAAATGCAAGGTGGTCATAACTTTATGACTTGACAACAACAACTACAAAAGTAGAGGAAAATCCTGCCAGAAGTCAGTGCAAACGCCTACAGCTTAAATGTCTTGTTTTCCGCGATGATCCCGGGAAAATCCCCGGATTTCAATATCCGTTTTATGATAATAAACAATAATAATAAAGCAAAACTTACCTGTATGCGTTCTCTTGTGGATCTTGAGATTTTCACTGCGTGCAAAGACTTTTCCGCATCCGGGATGTGGGCAGGCAAAGGGCTTTTCGCCGGTGTGCACCCGAATGTGATTGACCAATTTGTATTTGGCCTTGAAGGGGCGCCCGTTGCGCGAACAGCCAATCCAGTAACAAATATGGGTGGTACACTCGGGTCCGCCTACATGCTCCACCGTCAAGTGTGTGACAATTTCATGCATCGAGTGGAAAATCTTGTTGCAGGTCTTGCGATTGTTGGGCTGGCCCGGTTGGTCGGGATCTATCCACAGACATTGCATTTCCTGTTTAATGGCCGAGGCGGAGGTGGGTGGCTGGTGGCGCATGTAGCGCAGAAAGGCTCCCGCTCCGGCGGGATGCATACCCATGTGTTGGGCATGATGGGCTGCATGTACCGACGGAAAATTGGCATGATGTTGCGCATGGGCATAGGGATGGGTGGCATAGTCGGCCATGCCCATGCGCATTTGATGCGAGTGATGATGATGGGCCGCATGATGATGTGAGTGGAAGGGATGCTGGCCAAAGGAACCGGTCAAATCCGGATGATTGGCATGTGAGGCAGGAAAGGTGGGAAACAGCATGGAATCGGCGGCACTGGCACCTTGGCCCACAGCCTGGGCTGAGGCTGTGCCGGACATGTAATCCTGTTCGCTGCGACGGCCCAGCAAAAAGTCCCGTGAAGAATATGAACCCAGTTGGGTGTTGAACGGTCCATAGCCGCTGTTTTGATAGGCTGAAGTGGGTGATGACATGTCACTGGAAATGCCCGAAGACATGGCTGACGACATTAGGCCGCTGGTATCCAATTGCTGTTGGGGATCATCTTGGGGCGATTGCTGCTGTTGTTGTTGCTGCTGTTGCAACTGTTGATGGGCGGCCAGATCTGTTTGTTGTTGTTGGGTGGAGTTGGTGGGTGACATGCGAATGCCGTAGGTGGCCAAATGATGTTGGCTGGTGGTCGTGGGGTCAATGAAAGCGTTCATCATCATTTTGGGGGAGTTTGTTTTTTCTTTGTTTTCAAAATTCTTAAAGTATTTCGGAGATTTCTTTAGATTTTCACAAAATTTTACACAACTTATTTTCAATTCTTTTATTAAAAATTTTTGAATTTCACAATTTGTTTTCGGTTTTATACTATTTTTATCATATTTTTCACTTGGAATTTTTTTCAATATTTTCTTGTTTTAATTCAATATTTTTGTTTACAAACACTTGTGTTTTAGGGTAATCCGTTATCAATGGCCTTCGTTTGTTTTTTGCTAATAATAATTCCGTTAATATTTTGTTTTTTCGTTATTCACTTAAATCCATGGTTTTGGGAAAAATGTATTTTGTTTTGTTTATTGAATTCATTCGATGGAGTGAAATTTCATAAAAATTTGTTAACGCGTAACAGAGAACCACAGCATGCATGGGCAAGCGGTGATCATCGGCACAACTCTCGACTAAACTTAACGTTACAAGATGCGCAGCAGGACTGAACTGACTCCTGAAATATTTTACTCAACAACGATGTGAACACAGTCAGAATGTTGTGTATAACGACCCCTGCCTGGGTCGGTTGGATGGTTGGTGGTGGTGGTGGTGGTTGTTGCTGCGCTATATGGCTGTGTGTTGCCGTAAGGCTGCTGTGGTTGGTAGGCCAATGGTGGTGGTGGTGTGTGTTTTGTTGTTGTTATTGGTTTTACTTGCTGGGCTGACTGACTGCCTGCCTGCCTGTTTGGCCGCTGTTAATAACGCCAGCTAGCAAAGATGACGACGGCAACAAATAATGACGACGACGAGAGGTGACTACAAACAAACGAGCGAGCCACAACGCGAATGACGACGATGAAACAACAAAAACCCGGTGTGTTAGCGCTGTGTGTACCACAGGGAATCGTATGCCACATACCGAGGTGTTGCAGCATGTTAACTCACAAAAACAAAACAAATTGAAACGCCACCAATGGGAGGGAGAAAGAGAGAGTTAGAGATACTCAAAAATGTAAATTTACTACTCACATGAAACAAGAGTAAAGAGCGCCAATATACATAAATGGTAAACGGTACAATTTTGTTAATGGTGAGTTTGAGAATCTGAGGTGAGTATCAAACCTTACGGAGAGAAAGAGAAGGCATGTGGCTCAGAGAAATATAAATGGCTGCTTTGAAGGGGAGCAATGCATACGCTAGAAAGAGAGTTATGAGAAACTGGGCTCTTTAAATCCAATTGGAATTATGGTGAGTTCTAACACACACGCGAGAAAGAGTAGGCATATGGAATGAGTAACCTTTATCTCTTTTCAATTTCCCCTCTTTTGTTTGATAATTTTTAAATATGAAGTTTGTTAACAGTTCATTGTTGTTGTTTCTTTATAATTACTTTGAGGGGTTTTTCACAATGGTGGTTTGTTAACACATAACCACACAAACTTGATTAACGGAAACTGGTTTCCTTCCTTTTTTTTTGGTTAATGTGAATGGAACATAAACACTCCCACCCATTTGATAATACAACAACACAGATTTTTTGTTTTCGATTGGGGATCTTTTGGGGAAATGCTGCTTTGAAAAGAGGGCGTGTTTACGCATGATCACAACATCAATTATTTACAATTTGATTATTGGTTAAACTTGCAGCTATTTGTTTTATTATTTTTTGTTGGCGGGTACGTAGCCCAGCTACATGAAATTAATAATTAATGACTTGACAATTAACAACTTTAATTTATGGCTGATAAATTTCTATATTAATTAAAAATAAACGCCGAAATGTGTTCAAATTTATTTAATCAGTTTTGTTTTTTTTTTGTTAATTTCTAAGGATTGTTTTGTAGTTGTTGTTGTGAAAAATTTCTAATCACTTTTAATGAAAAACGATTTTTATACGTAGGAAATTAATTTTACATTTTATTTCGTTATTTATTTCATTTAAAAATGTTTGCGAAATTTTTTAAAACACAAATACAAATTTCTTCTATTTAATTTTTTTACACGTGTGTGATATAATGGGCTTGGGTATTAAGTGGTCATATTTTATACAAATTTTCAAATTAGGTGTTACTTGTAGGTACATATAGTTTAACAAGGTAAAATAATAAATATATTAACATAAAGTGCAAAAAAAATATACTTTTATAAAAAATACCCCCTTAAAAATTTTGCAATTAATACCTGCCAACTGATCATATTTTACAATTAATTCAAAATTAGGCTATAATTGCTGGCATGATAGAAAATGTATTTATCTGTAATGGCATACATTTGAGGAACAGCCAAAATTGCTGAGCTACTACTTCCAATAGCTATAGCGATATATAAACAACATAAAAACAATTAATGCAGTTTCTCATTTAAATCTTCCTCTTTTATTCATCGGATTTGATAATTTCAAAAAATTGATAATCGATATTGTTTTGGTAATTATAAAAAGGTAGCGGCGTATATATATAGAAAGACATTTCGAAACTATTTGGACACAGAATTAACTTTCCGATGTAAAATATATAATAAAATAAATCACTGGAGATTTGCCATGAAGAAGAGAGTCATGGCCTCCAAGCTTCGTAAGTCCCTGTAACTAGCTATTATTGGTTTTCATGCTAGAAATCAAAGATTCCAATATTCTTGACATATATATCATAGCAATCCCGAAATTAGATGGAAATACTTTTAAAATAGGCACTAAAAATTCTTGAACAAAAAATTCACGAACCTTTTTCGAAAGTCCTACTAATAAACGATTTTTATAATTCTTTTTTTAATTTTTAAGTTTGTATTTCCCAACATTCTTATCTTCTGTGAATGGACAGGCCAGACGCAAGATCCAAACGCAGTTGGAAAATGTTATTTTATTACATAGATTAGGACTATTTAAATGAATCCATGAGTCAGTATAACCACACATACAAAACCTCAGCCTCAGTGTTTTGCAGAATTTTTTATATAAAATTCTCATTTGTTTCTACTAAGAAGTTCCTGAAAAAATATTCATACAAAACTCATAAATTGTAATAGAAAGAAATATCCGGGCCTTGGTCACAAAACCAAAAAATATCTAAGATTTTTAAAACTTAAAAAAAACTCAGAAAATTTTGTTCCGGAAGACAATGTACAAAATATTTTGTTCAGGGTGAAATAAATTAACTGCAACTAAGTCAAACGCTATAATTTTTATTTTTTTTTAAATTCTATTGAATTAAAGCAAAAATGGTCGGTAATAGCATCAAATTTTAGAATAAGTTTAGATTTGTTCGAATTGGTCACCATTGGCACGAATTATAACCTTCAAACGGCCAATGAAATCGTCTCACACTGCCCGAATGTTGCTCAGCGGTATTTTGTCCAATTCCCGGCGAAGCGTTTGCTTGAGGTGATCGACACTTTGATATTTTTTAGTGCCAACCTTGCTTTCCAAAATACTCCAGACAAAATAGTCATACGGATTGGTATCCGGAGATTTCGGTGGCCATTGTGCGCTGGAAATGAAGCGAGGAACCTCATTTTGCAACCATTCTTGAGTGGCGCGTGCTGAGTGCGATGGTGCTGAGTCCTGTTGGAATGTCCAATGTTTGCATGCCCAAGGCTTTTATACACCCTCCAAAATATTTTTGCGATAATATTCGGCATTTATTCTGATGCCACAATCGACAATATTCGGCATTTACTCTGATGCCACGGCAGTTTACCACCTTCGGCCAAGCGAAGCAACTCCTTAGCTCTTTTGAGTCTATTTTCTTCCTGTTGCGGTGTAAGTTCTTGTAAGTTCTTGGCTTTACCCTGAACTCATTTTTCAATATTTGCCGAATGGAATATTGCGATGTGTTCAGCTCCCGAGTCATTTTTCGGCCACTGCGACGCGGGTTTCGATAAAGTCGCTTCTTTACTTTTTGAACCATTTCTGCTGAAGTTGCTGTTTTCTTCCGTCCACTTTCTTGACGCTACCAGTATCATGGAAACGAGCGATGGTACGAGACGCAGAAGATTTATTCTCATTTAAATGCTGGAGTGCTCTAACGATAGCCACTTGTGGTTTTCCAGCCAAATATGAAGAAATCACACTATCGCGCTTGAATTCCATCACGAATAACTTTTTTTCTGGAAAATCTCATTAAAATACTTTTGCATAAATTCTCATTAAACTGCTGGAATAATTTTAACAGCTGTCGGACGAGTGGTTTAGAAGTGACATCAGTCTGAAGTTGATTGCAGTTTTTTCATCTCACCCTGTATATATGGGAGCTATAGCTATACCTGAACAAATTTTCAACAAATTTGCAGTACGTCTTTCTAGGATGAATTCAGTTGGAATTGCCAAAATTCAATTCATTTGGGTCGATATTAGCCATTTATTGCACAATAAATCTGTTATCGGATAAAGGAGCTAATCCTATTCTGATCAGATCTCGATAAAATTTGATAGAGGTATTTTTGATCTCAATAAGTTACGCATGTGAGGGATCTGAACCCCCAAACCGGATGAGACAGCTAAAGCTATATCTGAACCAAATTTCCCCAAATTTGATGTACTTGCTTCTGGACTGAAATTGGTCGGATGTGCCAAAATTCAGGTCATTTGGACTGATATTGGCAATATGTACAATTACCCCCAAATCGGTTGGAGATATATATATGGGGTTCGTCCTTGGGCCATACAAATATAGTTTGGAATATTTCATCTCAATCGAATAATAAATGATAACTGCTTTTTGTTCAAAGGAAAAAAAAAACATGGACAGACGGACTGACATGCATAAATCGACTCAGAAAGTGATTCTATGAAGATCCTCAAAAGTAACTATGGGTCTATCTAGCTTCCTTCTCCATGTTACAAACAAACGCACAAAAACATAATAACCTTACCACTATGTGCTGTAGGGTATAAAAATATGAATCTCATCCGAGAAAACCACAAAAATAACCACAATTTCTGATCAGGAAGCCCTGGAAAAATATTAAAAGAAATACGATTTTTGGCCAAAATGCTCTTAGTACTGTGTTCGAAACTGCAGGATTATTACCAGAAATCGTTGCAAAATATACAAAAATCCAACATTCGTAATAAAGAAGTCCTCAAAATTATTTTTAAAAAAAATCACGATTATTGGTCCGGAACTTCATACAAACATTTAAAAGAGATTCAAACCCAGTGTGTTATGCCATCAAAAATCATAATTTTATTCACAACAAAGGCATATCTTTTAAAAAGTTTTTTTCAATTTTCGATTTCATGAATGGGGCCTTTTCCATAATCTGACCTTAAAATATTCGAATCATTCCAATTTATGTAATTTTTATTCCTTTTTAGTACTTCCATAAAACGTTATTTTAATTAATTTATATTTTTTGCATTGATTCCCTTTACGATAACATTAAATTTACTTCCGAAAAAATAAAAATCATTAGTGGATATTAAATCACTTGATAAGCGATCGTTTCGTTTATGATTTTCTCCATCAAAATTCTGATGTTCAATGTTCAAATATCGCAAGATTTATTACAATAATATTGCAAACATTTACGAAAGCCCTTTTCCAGGTCCATCGGGATTGGTTCTCGCTCATAATAATCAATAAAATCGAAAATCATTTTCATCTATTACAAAGTTCGTTAGCAATTCCAACCTAAATCTTCTCATTCGAATGGCTAATGGAACATCTGTTTATATTCCCAGGATTTCCATTCTCCCCCTGCTGGAATGGGCGCTTTGACCTTTTGTTACAGCATTGCTCCGGTGTTGATGTTTAAATAAAAATCATTTGGTATTTTTTTCCCTTTTTCTCTTCTTGTAACCCCTAGCCACACTGACATGACGACTTGGTTGTCGTTTGTGGGCCGATTACATTTCGTTTTGTTTGTTTTTCTACTCAACTGGGCGTTGGAGGTGTTAACAATTTTCTATCGATTAGTATCAAACTGAGATCGATTTTGGGCTGTTCCGCTCTTCTCGCACTTCCATAATCCAATATTAATTGAATTTTGACTTTGAAATCATATTTCTCAATTTTTGATTTCCAAGGAATTTGAGAACTCTGGGAACATTGTGTTAGGGGGTAAAAGTTGGAAACAAAGATGTCTTTACGTACGATGGAGATCAGATCGATCTTGGTACGAAAAAGGAGGAGGAGAGGTCAAGTCCTTAAGAATTTTTACGACAATGAAATGTAATATTTTTGACCTTAGAGGAATAATGTCAGTCATTAGGCTATTACTACAAATCGCAAGAATATCATGACCCCAAAATCATACATATTTAGAAATTTTTTACTCCTTATGGTAGAATGAAATGAAATTCTCCATTTCAAATATTCTCACGAACGCCACATGCGCTTACTGCAAAAAAATGCCATTCGTGATTTTTTTCTCTCCCATAAACTTCCTTCGATGGCTACCAAACAACGTCAGTTAGCCAGCCAGCCATTCATGCTGCTGAATGTTGGCATTCATGTCAATTGAATTGCAATTGGATGTCGATAAATTTGAAATTGTTTTGAAAATGAACACATTTTGCAGGAAAACATAAAACTGCAAGAACAACAACAACAGGCTGAAGGAAACGGACAATGCAATTAAAGCAGTGCCACACACACGGCAAATTAAAGACAAGGCACCAACTAGAGTTGGGGGGCTATCTATGGGAGAAACGAGAACACCACAGAACATCAACTATCGCAGATTTATTTTCAATTTTTTTCAATTTTTTGTTTTGCTTTCTTTTTTATTCTGCTTCGTTTTCATATTAAACAGAGGCCCCATAACTGTCATCGAACTGACAGCTTATTTGAAAATGATCAAAGCAAGATGGCGATAAAACCAACCAGGAATCTAAACTTTTTCGCAATGATATACTGGCAGAAATGGGGGGCATATTGGAGAGGGTATTGATTTGCAGGACGGTGAGGCTGCTGACTGTAGATATAGATAAAGGAATGTTCAGTAATATTATGGTTGAGAGCAGGACTCTAATAATTCGCAAAAAAAATTTGATGCAGAAGTGCTTCTTTTTCTATGCGTTAGATAAACTTGGACCAAGGCTAGGATTTTTTTTCAAGGACCTCATGACCAAAAGGAAAGGACTTCCTGGCAAAAACTGGCGGATTTTAATGAAAAAAAAAAATTACCAAGTATCAGAGACTTTTTGTTTCCAAGTGACATTTGGATAAGGAACCGTGATTTTTAAATGCGTTTAAATGATGATTTTGGCAATAATCGAAATGTCTTGACTTCGTGACCATCAATAATTTTCGAGAGACTTCTGGCCAATTATCGTGGATTTTTTAGAATTTTATTTGAAACTATTTTCAAATGATTCATATTCAAGATTGGCAGATTCTTAAAAAACAAATTTTCAAAGGACTACTTGAACAATGAACTAATTAATTTTTTGAAATATTTTCAGAAAAATTAATTGACGGACTTCTAGAAAGTCTAATTAACAAAATATTTTCATAGGACTTCCTTGACAATAATCATAGTTTTTTTTAAATATTTCCACAACAATAATATTTTTTTCATATTTTTAAAGGACTTAATGCCGTTAATCTTGAATTTTTCTAAATATTTTCGAAGGTCAAGATTTTTTAGTAATATTCTCCAAAAGACTTCATGGTCAAGAATAGTGGATTGGAAAAATATTTTTTAAGGATAAGAATCGTGGATTTTTAGAAATATTTCCAATGGACTTCCTTGTCAGAAATGATGAGTTTTAAAAACAGATTTTCGAAAAACTTCTGGCCAAAAAATAGCATTTTTTTAAAGCACTCATATTCAAGTAATTTTTTAATATTTTGACAAAAGACAAACAATTGTGAATTTTGTGAAAATATTTCCAAAGGATTTTTTGTTCTTGAAAATCAGATTTTGTAAAATATTTTTAAAATCGTTTCTAAAAAATAATTATGGATTCTTCTGAAATATTTTCGAAGGACTTTATGTCTAAGATTCATAGATTTTTTAAAAATATTTTTAAAGGACTTCGTATTTAAAATTCGTGTATTACTTTAAGTGAACAAAATAGTAAATGTAGACAGAAGTTCTTTTCACAGAAGAACTCATCCTCCAGGTCTCATAAATGACCTGGAGGACCTCTCATGGAAGACCTGGATGTAATCTGAAGATCTTGGAAATTTTCTTATAGAGGAACTAAGAGTATTCTCCTCAAATACTTGAAAGTCTCCTCCTAGAAAACCTCTCATTCCATCAGAATACTTGGTGGTCTTCCATTAGAAGACTTGATGGTTTTCCAGTAGAAGACTTGATGGTCTTTCAATAGAAGACCGGAGGACTTCCAAGAGAAAACCTGGAGACCTTCCAATAGAAAACCTGTGGGTCTCCAATGGAACACCCGGTGGTCCTCATATAGAAAACTTGAAGATCTTCTCGATTATTTAAAAGGATATTTAGTCAATATTTGGGAATTTTTAAAAATCTTTTAAATCGCACTCGGGAACAATAGCCGTGAATTTTTTAAAATATTTTAAAATGTCTTCATGTCCAAGATTCAGTCGAGATTTAAATCTTTTCAAAGGGCTTTATGTCAAAGATTCGTATTTTTTAAAAATATTTCGAAAGGATAATTATGGATTTTTTTTAAATATTTTAAAAGGACTTTCTGACCAATAATTGGCTATGTTTGATGTATTTTAAAAGGACTCATGTTCCAAAATTAAAGGACTTCGTGCCAAAAATTCATAGACATTTTATTGATTTCCGAGAAATTCCTGGCTAATAATAGAGGACTTCTTTAAAAACATTTACAAACAATTTATTGATCAGAATCACATTTTTTTCATTTCCAAAGGAGAATCATGGAGTCCTGCGAAATTATTGTAGATTAAAAAACAAAAGATTTCAAAGGACTTCCTGAACAAAAACATGAATGTTTTTAATATTTTCAAAAGATTTCATAGATGATAATCGGGTTTTTTGGACAAGTTGTTTAAAAGACCTTAAAAAACTTGGTGAAAAAATGTCGTGGATTTGCTTCCATATCCAAGATTCATATATTTAAAAAAAACAATATTTTTAAAGGACTTCGGATTTTAAAATTCGTGTGTTTTTGATATTTCCACTTTGAATCTATTTCCTGGTCAAAAATTTAGATTTTTTAAAATATTTTGAAAAACATTTTTTAATTATTTTAAAAGGACTATATGTGCAATCTTGTCCAAAATGTATAGGTTTTTATTATTTCAGAGGACTTTTCGGCTAATATTCGTGGATTTTTTTCAAATATTTCAAAAGATTTCCGGGCCCAGTATCATAATTCTTTTAATATTTTCAAATGAGATATATTTATAAAAAAAATTTCAAATTAAATTTCAAGATTCAAGGACTTCTTGTCCAAAAGTTATAGAGTTTTTATTTATTTCTGAGTCGGAAGGCTAATAATCGTGGGCTTTTTTTATATATACAAAAGAAGATTCATTTATAAATGTATTTTCGAAGGACTTTCAAATTTGTAAATTTGGTACAGTCGTTTAAAATACCTTAATGTCCAAGATTAAATAAAAAAACTTCAAGACCCAATTCCGTGGATTCGTTTGATTTCTTAAAAATATGTATAAAAGACCTTCTTGCCATTTATCGTTGAGTTCTTTCCTGTGGAGGTTCCTCTGGGTCAATAAAAAACCTTCTTGCCAACTGTCGTTGAAAGAACTCAGCCATTTTTTTTTTTTTTTTTTTTTGAAAAAAAAAAAAAAGTCCCCAGCAATGATTTTTTAAGCATATGTTTTAAAGGACCTTCAAATCGCGACTTTCTTTCAGACAATCAGGTATTTTTAATACTTTTTCACGGGGGACGTTTTAAGATAATACTTTTAAGGACCTCGCGAAGAAAACTGATGGATTCTTACAAATAACTCCCTGGCAATAATCTTAGATTTGTAAGGAATTTGTTTCGTAAAAGAATTTTCCATTATCTATTTCCCTCCTTAGAAATCGTGGAATTTATATGATTCCAGAATCACCTATCTAAGAAATTGTCGATTTTTTATGAAAAGTATTTTTTAAGGAATACGAGGCAGAAATTCGTCGAACAAACCCTTTTCACAATGACAACACAAAATATACCAAACATCGGCAACTAAATAATTTTTCCATTTCTCAAAAAAATTATCCCATTTAGAATGTTCCCTATATGGATACAAGCATGACAAAGAAAGTTCCCTCATCTGCATTTTAGCCATAAAATGTTGAAGTTTATGATGACCATAACGATGATTAAGTCATATATCATTTAAGTTGGTTCTTTTCAAAACTGAGAAGAAGAAAAATATTAAAAAAAACACACACACACAAACGCCACTCTTAAATTGAATAAAATTTAGCGCCAGAGGTCATTTGCGAACGTTAGTTGCGCCAAAATGTCTTGTTTGCAGTCAATCGCCAAAATGCTGAACTCAGCTCAGCATTGCATGTTGGCCAAGTGGGCAACCGGTTAACCACAAAAAAAAAAAACATATTCAACATACAAACAAACATATGCAAGTCATGAATCGTGCATTGGCTATTTTGAATATTCTCATTTTATTGGTTGTTGGTTTTTAGTCCGTTTTGGCCGTCTGGGCCGGTAATGAATGTTTTTTTCCTGTGGCACTCTTTTTTCGGGCGAATGGTGACAAAATGCCATTTGCCATGCAAAACTTCACACCATTCCCAAAAAAAGTCGAACATGAGGATATACGTTTCTTAGCAACTAAAAGACAAAGAATGCATCCAATGTTTTTACACTCGAGGAAAATGCAAAATGGTCATAAAACAGAACATAAATATGTCAGAAAAATCTCCACCTTCGTCTGTGAGGAATGCATATTTCTTAAAACACATGGTGTTAAAATTTAGCTTGTGCTTCGAAAATACAGGGAGAGATGAAAAACTGCTACCAATTTCAGACTGCTGTCATTTCTAAGCCACTCTTCCGACAGCTGTTAAAATTATTCCAGTGACAGCTCATTATTATTTTCCAGAAAAAAAAAGTTATTCGTTACGGAATTCAAGCGTGATAGTGTCTTTATATTTGGCTGGAAAACCACAAGTAGCTATCGTTGGAGCACTCTAGCATTTAAAAGTGAATAAATCTTTTGTGTCTCGTACCATCGCTCGTTACCGTGATACTGGTAGCGTAGCCCGACGTCAAGTAAGTGTACGGAAGAAAATAGCAACTTCATCAGAAATGGTCGCAGTGGCCGAAAAATGGCTCGTGAGCTGAACAAATCGCAATATTCCATTCGGTAAATATTAAAAAAGTCTCGGGGTAAAGCCATTGAAATTCGAAAAAGTGCAAGAACTTACACCGCAACAGAAAGAAAATAGACTCAGAAGAGCTAAAGAGTTGCTTCGCTTGGCTGAAAGTGGTGAACTGTCAAATTGGGTTTTCTCCGATGAGAAAACATTCCTTGTCTAGCAGTTTGTAAACAAAGAAAATTATCGTGCCAAAGAGGTCAGCTGAAAATGTGCACCTTCGGTTGGCCACCAGAACTCAAGCGCCGGCCATGGCGATGGTTTGGGCCGCCATAACAGCCGATGGTCGCTTTCCGCTCGTATTAATCGACCGTAGCATCAGAATAAATGGCGAATATTATCGCGAAAATATTCTGGAGGATGTATTAAAGCCTTGGGTACGCAAACATTTTGGCCGCAGACCTTGGACATTCCAACAGGACTCAGCACCATCGCACTTAGCACGCGCCACCCAAGAATAGTCTCTTCATTTCCAGCGCACAATGGCCACCAAAATCTCCGGATACCATTCCGTTGGACTATTGAGTCTGGAGTCTTTTGGAAAGCAAGGTTGACACTAAAAAATATCAAAGTGTCGATCAATTCTAGCAAGCGCTTTGCCGGGAATGGGCCAAAATAGCGCAGAGCAAAATTCGGGCAGCGTGTGACGGTTTCATTGACCGTTTGAAGGCCATAATTCGTGCCAAAGGTGACCAATTCGAACAAATCTAAACTTATTCTAAAATTTGATGCTATTTCCGTCATTTCTTGCTTTCATTCAGAAAAGTTTAAAAAAAATGTAAAAATTATGGCGTTTGACTTTTTTATTTTATTCAATAAAATTTAAAAAATAAAATTTTAATTATGGCGTTTGACTTTGTTGCAGTTTTTTTTTTATCTCACCCTGTATGTTATGCCAAAAACGCATGGTGTAAACATTTGGCGTGTGCTTCGAAAATATATGAATCCTAATGCAACTTTAAGCCATATTTAATAAGTGTCTTTTGTATGTAATGCCGGGCGATGTGGGCTGAGGAACTTATTTCTTTAAAATTACATTCAAACATGTATTCAAATCGTATTTTTTTTCTGTTGGAGCTTTTGAAAATATTCACTCACTCATACATATCTCAAACATTTTTATGCTCCACTAACTGTCAGAGGAGACTGCTATCTGGTCGTTTTTACCGTTTATTTATTCATTTGATGACGTTGAGAAAGAAAATAAATTCCAAAAACACGAAAGGGTGGGGATATCTGGTTAGTATTTTGATGTATAGGATGCATGCATTTTTCTTGTTTTGATATTCAAAACATATTGAAATAAGTGGGAGGGTCCCGGGTTAATGACATAGATATGTAAATACTTTGGGGTTAACATTTGTCGTACAAATACAAGCACATATGTATTTGTCAACAGATTAATGAGGTGGCCCATCAAATTTAAATTCCAAAATTGTTCTTTTAATTTTCCTTTAAATTGCTTGACCATAGAATGACTCCAAAAAATAGAAACCCGCACACATACATTACTAGTTTGGTATTAAAATCAAAATGTTTTTTTTGGCGATTTTTCTGAATGCAACGAAAGCCATGAAGAATGCCAGCAAATACAAAAAGTGGCTAATCTTATAAACAAAAATAAACCAAAGAAAGAAAAAATCACAAAAAAACAGCAACAACTCAACATTACAAACCGCCTCAAGAGCCCACTCAGCGTGTGGCAAGTGCTTCTTGCTGTCGAATTGGCCAAATATGATTTTAGTTCGTGGGTAAAATGTTCGAAATCGCTTGCAGCGCTCGTGACACGCCTTACTTACAAGTACAAACAACAACTACAAGAGCTCTGCCCGCTCTCTACTCGTGGACATACCATACAATGCAGCAGGGCAACAAAAATGTGCCAAAAAATTGTACAGTGCGGATAATTGGGATAAGATGGTTTTGGGAAATATATTCATTGGTCAAATTTGAGACGGGAGAGGACATTTTGGGAGATATTGGAAAATATTTTGGAATTGGAGAAGAAGACTTTTTTGCCTTTTTTACAAGAAAACATCAGGGTTTTCTATAGGAGAAGGCCACAGAGTCTTCAATACGAGAAGACCTCAAGGTCTCCTATACGAGAAGACCTCAAGGTCTTCTAGACGAAAAGGCCTCAGGGGCTTCTATACGGAAGACCTGAAGGTCTTCTATACGACAAGAACTCAGGTTCTTCTATACGAGAAGGCCTCAGGGTCTTCTATACGAGAAGACCACAAGGTGTTCTATACGAGAAGAACTCAAGGTGTTCTATAGGAGAAGACCTCAAGGTGTTCTATAGGAGAAGACCTCAAGGTATTCTATACGAGAAGACCTCAAGGTGTTCTATACGAGAAGACCTCAAGGTCTTCTATACGAGAAGACCTCAAGGTCTTCTATACGAGAAGACCTCAAGGTCTTCTATACGAGAAGACCTCAAGGTCTTCTATACGAGAAGACCTCAAGGTGTTCTATACGAGAAGACCTCAAGGTCTTCTATACGAGAAGACCTCAAGGTCTTCTATACGAAAAGACCTCAAGGTCTTCTATACGAGAAGACCTCAAGGTCTTCTATACGAGAAGACCTCAAGGTCTTCTATACGAGAAGACCTCAAGGTCTTCTATACGAGAAGACCTCAAGGTCTTCTATACGAGAAGACCTCAAGGTCTTCTATACGAGAAGACCTCAAGGTCTTCTATACGAGAAGACCTCAAGGTCTTCTATACGAAAAGGCCTCAGGGTCTTCTATACAACAAGACCGTCTGGTCTTCCCGTCTTCTATACAAGAACACCTTCTGGTCTTCTATATAAGAAGACTTTCTCGTCTTCTATAAAAGACGACCTACTGGTCTTCTATAAAAAAAGACTTCTGGTCTTCTATACAAAAAGACCTCCTGCGCTTCTATACAAGAAGACCTCCTCATCTTCTATACAAGAAGACCTTCTCGTCTTCTATACAAGAAGACCTTCTCGTCTTCTATACAAGAAGACCTTCTGGTCTTTTATTAAAGAAGACCTACTGGTATTCTATAAAAGAAGACCTTCTGGTCTTCTATAAAAGAAGACCTTCTGGTCTTCTATACAAGAAGACCTTCTGATCTTCTATACAAGAAGACCTTCTGATCTTCTATACAAGAAAACCTTCTCGTCTTCTATACAAGAAGACCTTCTCGTCTTCTATACAAGAATACCTTCTGGTCTTCTATTAAAGAAGACCTACTGGTCTTCTATAAGAAGAAGACCTTCTTATGATCTTCTATACAAGAAGACCTTCTCGTCTTCTATACAAGAAGACCTTCTGGTCTCCTATAAAGAAAGACCTTCTGGTCTCCTATAAAGAAAGACCTTCTGGTCTCCTATAAAAGAAGACCTTCTGGTCTTCTATGCAAGAAGATCTTCTGGTCTTCTATACGAGAAGACCTTGTAGTGCACCTATTCGATTTCCGCACACTATGCCTGGCCCGAGCAATGATATATTTGTTGCTGTTGATTTTCAAGTGAGAAAAAAAGGAGAAAACGATTTTATTGAAAATTTGCAAAATGTTGTTATCGCCTGTTGTCGAATGTTGTTGGTTGGTCGGTTGGCTAGCTGGCTGACTGGTTGACGCGATGGCTGACTTGTCGGCCTGTGGACAGGCGTTTACGGGCCAACGTTTAGGGGGACGCCACACAGTGTGGTTCATTCGTTCGATTGTTCGTTCATTCGGTTGATTGGTACGTACCAAAAACGCAACAGGCTTCTTTCGGCTGTTCAATATTTTCTGTGTAACCGGCAATGCCACCATCACCGTTCACCAGTTTTTTTCTGTCAATAATAGAAGCAGCAACAACAAAGACAACAACTGAGCAGCAGCGGCTATGACATTTCTAAAACATTTCGACTTTTAGACAATTTGACAGTTCGTTCGTTCGTTCGGTTGTTTTTTGCTCATGATTTTGCCTTTTTACGATGTAATTGAGCAGTAGTTAAGGACAATAACTAAATTTTCCAATGACCCGCCGTGACATTTCCCAAGAAAAATGGTTAACGCCTCACAGCAGAAACTAACAGCGAGAGGGAGAGCAGAGCATAACGGAACGCATTATTATGCCAACACCATGGACAAAGGAGAATATTTTGCAAAATTTGTTATCAATTTTCACGGTTCTAAGGGGCGAGGAAAATTAGCCGAATTCTGAAGAAGAAAAAAAAAACGAAATAAAATGTGATGTCTTCATCAAGAGGATGCATTTTCAAGGAACTCACAGAATGTTGGACCAATGTTTTGATTTTGAGAATTCTGGGGTGTAATTGAAGTTGTTTCTATTGTTTTCTACCAAAATAAACACCAGAATTATTTGATTTTGGAATTTTCATTCAATAAACTGCAATATTTGCATAAGCTAATATAAGGTATTATTTCCTCCTTTCTTTCCATCATCATCATCATCCATTTTTCAGAACGGTAGCTATGTTTTTGCTTCGTGTTCAACGAAAAAAAATTGGGCATGCCTTTTAATGGCCAGACTATTAGCGTGCCTGAGTAGATATGATCAAAGCAGATTAATTTTGCAATTCTTGCTGAATTACACCATTTCTAGGGCAAAATATGTAAATTTATTTTGGAAAAGAACTTTGAAGATATGATTAAAGGAGAGATATCAAAAGAGAAGTACTGACATATCTCCGTGAAAGATTTTATATTGCCTTAATGGGAAGTTTGGAGAAAATCACATTCTTATCTCCACAAACATAGCTTAAATATTGGGATATGCAGGGTGTGATGAAAAAAATGCAACCAACTTCAGACTGCTGTCATTTCTAAGCCACTCGTCCGAAAGCTGTTAAAATTATTCCAGTGATAGCTCATTATATTGTTTACAAGCGTACAAAAGTATTTTGGTGAGAATTTTCCAGAAAAAAAGTTATTCGTGATGGAATTTAAGCGCGATAGTGTGATTTCTTAATATTTGGCTGGAAAACCACAAGTGGCTATCTTTAGAGCACTCCAGCATTTAAATGTGAATAAACCTTTTGTGTCTCGTACCATCGCTCGATACCGTGCGATACTGGTAGCGTAGCCCGACATATGTCAAGGAAGTGGACGGAAGAAAACAGCAACATCAGCCGAAATGAATCGAAAAGTAAAGAAGTGCTTTGATCGAAACCCGCGTCGCAGTGGCCGAAAAAGTGTGACTCGTAAGCTGAACATGTCGCAATGTTCCATTCGGCAAATATTGAAAAATGAACTCGGGGTAAAGCCATTGAAATTCCAAAAAGTGCAAGAACTTACACCGCAACAGAAAGAAAATAGACTCAAAAGGGCTAAAGAGTTGTTTCGCTTGGCCGAAAGTGGTGAACTGTTGAATTTGGTTTCCCGCGATGAGAAAATATTCATTGTCCAGCAGTTTGTAAACAAACAAAATGATCGTCTTTACTTGCCAAAGAGGTCAGCTGAAAATGTGCACCTTCGGTTGGCCACCATAACTCAATAAAGTGCCGGCCACCATAACTCAAGCGCCGCCATAACAGCCGATTGTCGCTCTCCACTATTAGTCGACCATGGCATCAGAATAAATGTCGAATATTATCGCGAAAATATTCTGGAGGGTGTTTAAGGCCTTGGGCACGCAAACATTTTGACCCCAGACCTTGGACATTCCAACAGGACTCAGCACCATCGCACTCAGTACGCCAACCACCTAAAAATGTTTGCAAAATGAGGTTCTTCGCTTCATTTCCAGCGCACAATGGCCACCAAAATCTCCGGATATCAATCCGTTGTTTCTGGAGTATTTTGGAAAGCAAGGTTGGTACTAAAAAATAAAAAAAATGTCGATCACCTCAAGCAAGCGCTTCGCCGGAATGGGCCAATATAACGCAGAGCAACATTCGGGCAGCTTGTGGTGGTTTCATTGGCCGTTTAAAGGCCATAATTCGTCCAAAGGTGACCAATTCGAAAAAATCTAAACATATTCTTAAATTTGATGTTATTTCCGAATTTTTTGCTTTCATTTAATAAAATTAAAAAAAAATAAAAATATGGCGTTTGATTTTGTTGCAGTTTTTTTTATCTCACCCTGTATAGGGATACAATTCCTAAATTTAATATTTAGATTACTGATGGCATCTGTGTGTGAGGTATAGCTGGGGTTTGAAAATGTGTCCTTTATTTGTACGAAAAGTACTGAATGTTTTAAAATTTGGTATTGGGTTAAGGAATAGAGCTGAAATCCTCAAATTTGATATTGAGGTCTCTGATGTTACGCTGGTATTGAGACATGGAGGCGGTTTTTGGAAATGTGTACTACAATTGTTCTAATTTTGAAACACTGTTGGTGTCTAGAATTTGGTACGATATATGAAGTTTTAGTTAAAAAATTTTGCCAAACTAACCATTTTGAGTACTAAAAAGGAACGAATCTAAAATTATAAACTGGATTTTTCGGGAACGAAGTAGCGGGCACGTGTTAATCCAACTATGAAATTTATTTTCTGCAAAATCGACTAATTTATATATGTAACCCTCTTTAGGTAAAAGAGCGAAATATGGATTTTTAACCCTGGAAATGATATCTTTTTGCTACTAACACCTCAAAAATAGTATCAATATGCATTTCTACATGCAATGTTGTTTGGAGCTTTTAACTAAATATTCCGGAGTTTTCAACTAAGCACCATGGATGAAATATGAGAATGAGATAGGAACTAACTATTTTCTCTTGTGAAATTATCACAATTCCAGCTCCATGGGCGTCGTCTAGTTGATAAAGGGTCAGATATTAATTGATTGAGTATTTTTTCACTTAAATAACTTGAATCTAACAGTTAATTTGATCCTCTTCGTGTATCAAATCAATTTTAAAATACCCCTCATCAAATTTCCTTTGGAAACGTTGTTTAGAGATACGTGCATTTTATCGAAAAAAAAAACTGAAACATAGAATTTGCTCATTACTCGCTTGCACTGCAACCGTTCGCCGAGAGCTTCTGTTGTATTTCGCTATGAAACGTCACTCAGCCATAGTCATTTCCGATGATAGTTGGGGCTGTTGCTCTGCTTGTAATAGCTTGACTGGCGATGGAAAACAGGGAGCGGTGATGCTGCTGTTTTTTTTTTTTTTTTTTTTTTTTTGGACCATCAACTGCCACTGTGGACCATTTGTGTGGATATGTTGCAGAGTTGCAGTTGTCGATGAGATGACGATGACGACGATGATGCGCTCCTCCTGGCGTGCATGTTTACATTGACCGACTGCTGTGCATCTAAGCGTGCTGTCGAGTTATTTATTTTCCTTTTGGACTGTTTATCTGTTTATATAAATATTGTTTTGAGATAATATTTTGGTGTGTTTAGAATGAAGAAAATTGTTTTAATTTGGAAGGGGCTTATTTTACATTGTAAAACTTTAGTTTTTTGGGAGAGATTTTGATTTTTTTAATAGAGTTCTAAGTTGTGAAGAATAAACTCCCATAAACTCGTCAGTTCTTGTTTCAGAAATCGTCTTAAATATGCAAAACGTAAATCTATTAGAAAAGCAATTACTTGACTTAATATTCTGAAACTTTAAATAGGGTCTTTACATAGGACCAATTTCAATTTACCACAAATCCTATTCAGATTCATTTTTCATCTGAAGCACTCCTGAAAACCAAACAAAAACGGATGCAATATAGCACTCATGGTGTATTTAGTTCAAGGTAACCTAATTTTAAATAAGGATATCCAGCTCTGCATTTTCTGTAATTTGGCTATGTTCCCATCTATGATATATTCATAAATCATAAACAGGGTGAGATAAAAAACTGTAAAAAAGTAAAACACCATAATTTTTAATTTTTTTTTTTTTAAATTTCATTGAATGAAAGCAAAAAATGTCGGAAATAGCATCAAATTTTAGAATTCCTTTAGATTTGTTCGAATTGGTCAACTTTGACACGAATTATGACCTTCAAACGGACAATGAAACCGTCACACGCTGCCCAAATGTTACTCTGCGGTATTTTGGCCAATTCCCGGCGAAGCGCTTGCTTGAAGTCATCCACACTTTGGTATATTTTAGTGCCAACCTTGCTTTCCACAATACTCCAGACACAATGGTCCAACGAATTGGTATCCGGAGATTTTGGTGGCCATTGTGCGATGGAAATGAAACGAGGAACCTCATTTTCTAACCATTCTTGGGTGGCGCTGAGTCCTGTTGGAATGTCTAAGGTCTGCGGCCAAAATATTTGGGTGCCCAAGGCTTTCATACACCCTCCAAAATATATTTTCGCTATAATATTCGGCACCGGTCGATTAATACGAGCGGTGAGCGACCATCGGCTGTTATGCCGGCCCACACCATCACTATGGCCGACGCTTGAGTTCTGGTGGCCAATCGAAGTTGTACATTTTTAGCTGACCTCTTTGGCAAGTAAACACGATCATTTTGTTGAACAAATACGAGCGGAGAGCGACCATCGGTTGTTATGGCGGCCCACACCATCACCATGGCCGCCGCTTGAGTTCTGGTGGCGAACCGAAGGCGCACATTTTCAGCTGACCTCTTTGACATTTTGTTTGTTTACAAACTGCTGGACAACGAATGTTGTCTCATCGGAGAAAACCAAATTCGGTAGTTCACCACTTTCGGCCAAGCGAAGCAACTCTTTAGCTCTTTTGAGTCTATTTTCTTTCTGTTGCGGTGTAAGTTCTTGCACTTTTTGGAATTTCAATGGCTCTACCCCGAACTCATTTTTTCAATATTTGCCAAATGGAATATTGCCATATGTTCAGCTCACGAGACATTTTTCGGCCACAGCGACGCGGGTTTCGATCAAGTCGCTTCTTTACTTTTCGAACCATTTCTGCTGATGTTGCTGTTTTCTACCGTCCACTTCCTTGACATATGTCGGGCTACGCTACCAGTATCACGGTACGAGACACAAAAGATTTATTCACATTCAAATGCTGGAGTGCACTAACGATAGCCACTTGTGATTTTCCAGCCAAATATAAAGAAATCACACTATCACGCTTGAGTTCCGTCACGAATAACTTTTTTCTGGAAAATTGGAAAATTCTCACCAAAATGCTTTTGTACCCTTGTAAACAATGTTATTATCTGCCACTGGAATAATTGTAATAGCTGTCGGACGAGTGGCTTTGAAATGACAACAGTCTGAAGTTGGTTGCAGTTTTTTCATCTCACCCTGTGATTTTTGAGTACACTTTTGGACAATGAGAACTTTTTAAAAATAATTATTTTGAAAAATTGGTACCACATGATTGCACAGTTTCTCATGTTTGTTCTTATTTCTTGGATCGGAATCAATCAGCATTTATTTCAAATTTATATTTTTTTGATTTTAGTTATTATCAAAAAATTCGATTTTATGCCTTCAAATCATACTTTATTCTCAAAATACTTAAATTATTCCGAAACATTCATTTTACCAAGATCTACAAAATCATTTCGTCTGACCTTAAAACACACACCAAGGTGAACTATAAAAATTCCCCTTAAAAATGGTCCCATAAAATTTGTACAAATATGACTGACATGACTGTCACATATTAGTCGAAATGGCAAAAACCAATCGACCATTGCAACAATCCCTCCAGCCATTGCAACAGAACCCGGTAATAAAAATTAAATGAAGAACAAAACCTCTGAAAAATGCATTTTTCCAGCAACGTGACAAGGTCAAAGAGTTCCTGGCTAAACTATTTTGCATGCCATAAAAATGTCAGAGACAACTAAATTTTGTTGGAAAAACAACATTCCAAGTTCGAGGCGAACAATAGTGGCGGATGGCATGGCAAGGAAATGCGTAGCGTTTTTATGACATCTATTAAACATATCCTGGCCAAGGTATGCACACACCAGAGTATCCTTTTTCCGTGTCCGTGTTGATGTTCTAGGAAAATTGCAACACCATATCCATGCAATAAACAAAACGACAAAAACAACAACACCAACTTCGCATCCTCTCACAAGGTCAGCTTGTCATAAAAAGGCGTGTTAATATCATAAAATTGAAATTTATGACAGAGGATCATTGAAAATGCTTCGTCCGTCTGTGTGTGGGTGTGTGTGTGCGTATGTTTGACATGAAACTTTCGTAGCTACCTGTGTCGAGCCGGACAAAGTCAAGATGTTTGGTAAACATGCTCCTGCTTCATCTTCCGTATTTATGATGATGATGACGATGATGTCCTTAGCTTGAGGCTGTTGGCCAAACATAGTTTAATGGCCATCAATGTCTAACTGTCCCGCCTTACACGACCTACCAGAAATCAAAAAGTGACGAACAATGTCGAAGCTTGTGAATATGTTTTTACAATCGCATAAATGTGTGCGTTTTTATTTGGGTTCTGTAAGGCAAAGGGGTTTTGTTGATTTATGATTGTCCTCGGGTTTATGGTGTGGCAGATGAGGATAATTTTCGTTTTGGATTTTTTAACATACCAAAATAACATATTGTATTTTTTTACAATATATCAAACACATGCTTGCAAAATATTGAAACAAAAATAGTTTCTAATAGATAAACTTCTGTAAAATATGAGTATGGGTCTCCAATTTGGTACAACCTCTACTTACGGATAACTTTGAACTTGAAGTATTTTAAAGGTTTTAGATCAGGGTCGAGCAAAATTAGGTCCGACAAAAATACATGTGTTAGGGAAAAGAGATTATTCACAAGAGTGTGTGAGAGATATCAAAACATATGAACTCTTTTTTAAGCTTGTCCTGTACATTCGGGTCGTATGGGCAGGGCTGCTCAAGAACAGAATTTTTGATTTCATTACAATTTTCCATTTTCCGGACATGAGTCCCAGGTTCACAGATACATGAGAGAGAAGTATATGGGAGATTAATGTCCAATTGTCGACTCCGTGCATGGATAGACACCTATGATCTAAATCAGGATCAAATGGACGGTAAAAAATTGAATTGTTGATTTGAATTTTGTGGTCAATGGTTAGAAATATTCAGAATTGTCTTATATTGGAAAAGGAAACATTCATGAGAATTTTTCCCATACTCTCATTGTGTAACGAATATCTTCGTCACCTACTTAAATCGTCAATTAGTTGTAATTTGTCGTTTAAGGTTCTAAAAGGATATTTATTAACCGTCTCTGAAGAAAAAAATTCCATTTAGATCCCCCATAAATAGCTAGCTTCTGGTATTAGATATTTTGAATTTTTCAGCAGTAATTTTCATCAGAGCTGATTGCAATTTGACTACTCATTAAATAAAAATTTGATACTCAAGAATATTTTGAATATCGGATCACATTTTGGCATTAGCCCTACATAACCGTAACGAATGATTTTAGTGTTTTTAAGATAATGTCCCCTCGATTCAGTCGACTGTACTGGAATTTTACATTTGATATCTCAGAGGTTTGATTTGCTCGATTATACTGGTGAGCGATAATTCCGTTTGCAACAAAGTCAAATTAATAATTTTTAATTTTACTGAACGAAACAAAAAATGTCGAAAATAGCATCAAATTTTAGAAAAAGTTTAGATTTGTTCGAATTGGTCACCTTTGGCACGAATTATGGCCTTCAAAAGGCCAATGAAACGATCACCGTCACACGCTGTCCAAATGTTGCTCTGCGGTATTTTGGCCCATTCCCAGTGAAGCGCTTGCTTGAGGTGATCCACACTTTGGTATTTTTCAGTTCCAACCTTACTTTCCAAAATACTCCAGGTACAATAGTCCAATGGATTTGTGCCCGAAGATTTTTGTGGCCATTGTGCGCTGGAAATTAAGCGAGGAAACCTTATTTTGTGACCATTTTTGGGTGGCGCGTGCTGAGTGCAATGGTACCGAGTCCTGTTAGTGTCCAAGGTCTGCAGCCAAAATATTTGCGTGCCCGAAGGCTTTAATACAGCCTCCAGAATATTTTCGCGATAATATTCGGCATTTATTCTGATGCCACGGTCGATTAATACGAGCGGAGAGCGACCATCGGCTGTTATGGCGGCCCATACCATCACCATGGCCGGAGCTTGAGTTCTGGTGGCCAACCGAAAGTGCACATTTTCAGTTGACCTCCTTGGCAAGTAAAAACGATAATTTTGTTTATTTAGAAACTGCTAGACAACGAATGTTGTCTCATCGGAGAAAACCAAATTCTGTAGTTCACCACTTTCGGTCAAGCGAAGCAACTCTTTAGCTCCTTTGAGTCTATTTTCTTTCTGTTGCGGTGTAAGTTCTTGCACGTTTTAGAATTTCAATGGCTTTACCCCGAGCTCATTTTTCAATATTTGCCGATTGGAATATTGCGATATGTTCAGCTTACGAGCCATTTTTCGGCCACCGGGACGCGTGTTTCGATCAAATCGCTTCTTTATATTTTGAACCATTTATGCTGATGTTGCTTTTTTCTTCCGTCTACTTCCTTGACGTCGGGCTACGCTAGCAGTATTACGGTAACGAGCGATGATACGAGACACAAAACATTTATTCACATTTAAATGCTGGAGTGCTCTAACGATAGCCACCTGTGGTTTTCCAGCCAAATATAAAGAAATCAAACTATCACGCTTTAATTCCATCACGAATAACTTTTTTTCTGGAAAATTCTCACCAATAATGAGCTGTCACTGGAATAACTTTAACAGCTGTCGGACGAGTGGCTTAGAAAGTTGGTGGCTTAGTCTGAAGTTGGTTGCAGTTTTTTCATCTCACCCTGTACAGTAACGATTCTCGACCATAAATTATGGTTTTGAAAAACATTTTAAGGACTTTCCACCAATAATATTAAAAAAGTTAAAAAGTGCAGTATTTTTTCATGGATTTTCTGCCAAATGTTGTAGATTTCATTCTCGGTCAGGAATCCTAATTCTTTTATACTTCAGGGACTCCAATGAGTACAGATTTAAACTTATTTATATATATGGGAGGTATATCCAAATCTGATTTTCACCAAATTTTTCGGAGGCATTTGTACCTCTCGTTCCAATTAACATTGACTTCGAGAAGGCTTTACTAAATTTGAATCACTTCCTTCTAGGTTTAAATCGGTCGTATGTGCCAAAATCCTCTCCGTTTGGACTGATATAAATCATTTTGTGCAAAATACACTTGGAATCGTATGAAGATATATATCGACGCTATATCCAAATCTCTATAGAATTTTGCAGAGGTATTTGCTGGGGTCTATCTTAAAATCATATTTTGTGAAGTACATATTACGAATATGAAGTCTTAAACACCAACTCGAATGCATCGGTTGTGTGGAAGCTATAACTATATCTGAAACGATTTTTATTAAATTTGGAGTACCTGCTTCGATCGAATGTGCCGAAATATTTTGTACCAATATTACACATATAGTGCACAATACAATTTAAATCGGTGGAAGATATATATGAGAGCTATATCTAATTGTTGGTCGATTATCAGCAATATCAATAGCCAAATTCGTCAGACAATGGATTTGTAAAAAATTTAATTTCAATCGGACAACAAATACCAAAAAATACATGGACCGACGGACGGACATACATAAATCGATTCAGAATGTGATTCTATGAAAATCATCAAAAGTTACTATGGCTCTGTTTTGTTTCCTTCTGCATGTTACAAACAAATACACATAGACCTAATACCCTGTAGGGTGGCGTAGGCAATAAATATCAATCCAAATTTTCTGGTCAAAAATTGTGGAATTTTTCAAAATATTTTTAAAGACTTCCCTTCGATAGATAATTCCTAAATTTTTCAAAAATTGAGGTTATAAAGAATTTTTTCCGAAGCTTTCTGACCAAAAATCATGGATTTTTTAACATTCTCTGTCAAAAATTAGAAATATTCAACGAATTCTTGCCAAGAAAAAAAGGAATTTGTAAGAATTCTGTCTAAGTCTCCAGTTTCAAAATCTTGAATCTATAAGATTTTTAAAAATTTCAGGCGTAAAAATGGTTGATTTTTTTAAGAAAATTTTTGAGTTTTTTAGAATCATGGATTTTTAAGAATGTTAACTGTGATTTGTTTTATGGTCGTGTTTAAACGAGGTTCAATTCCATAAAACTAAAATCTTGTTTTGGAAAATTCCTAAAAGGTTTAAATTTCAGGTTGCTGTTATATGGAATTCTGCCCACCTCATTCTGACCCCAATAATGAAGTTCATGCAAATTAACCAAAATCAGACAATGGTATTTCTTTTCCAGGAGTTCGATTAGATTTCATGAAAAACTACAATCAATTTTCAATGAAACCTGATACATGAACGTGAAATTCATTGAATTCGCTTGCATTCATTTCCAATAACCAATTTTTATCTTTTCGATCTTATAGATGTTGGCCAAAAGCGATGCTACAAAATAAATAACATCACCATTTGAAAATTCACACTCCCATAAAATTAGGTCACCCTACAACAAATAACACAAAACAAAAGGATGCAACCAACCAACCAAGCATTACCTTGGCACATCCGCAATCCAAGACCGAATATTTAGGACAAATTATAGGAACCGGAACAAAATGTTAATTTACAATCGGATGGTCGGCCAAGGAAGGCTACAAAACACAACAAATTACTAAATTACTGAGCAGCAGGAGAAAAGGTAAAAAGTTGTCACCTCTCAAGCCCTCCTAGACGGATGACAAGAGTCATAAAACACCCACACTCACGCACACACACAGACACACACCTTCGGATACAAAACAATTACCCAGAGTTTTCACAAATAAAATGATTTAATTAAAAAGAAAAAAAGGAAAACAACAACAAAGGTGAGTTTTACACAGGAACTTGGGTTTGGGCCGAGGTGAGGGCGATACCCAACCAACCAGCCACCAGCATGTTTACCAAGAAGTGGTCAAGATGTAAAATGCCCGGTCTATTGTAATGGTAAGTAGGTAGGCGTTGGATAGCTAGGTAACTAGCTGAGTCCAGTCGAGCTGAGGTGATGAAGGTGGCTGTGATGATTGGTTTCGTAGGAAGGTCAAGCCAAGTCAAAAAGTAAACACCCCTCCGCAAAAGGCACGGCCATCCGAAATGCTTTGACTTCACACTAAACGGCCGGTAATTCACCTTCAGTCTCGAGGTGCCTTTAGCGTTTCTTCTTTTTTTTTTTTTTACTGGAAATGCTGGAGGATGAAACATTTAGACGCAGTTGTAAAGTAATTAAGTTAAAATGTGTAAAACGAAAATGAATTGTTTGAAATTTTTACAAATAAGCGTAGAATTGTTGGTTTCTTGTCTTTCGAGGAAATTAAAACATAATTTATTGCCCATCGTAGGAAGAAGGGAGGGAGCAAGGGAGATAGGTTGAAAGAGGTCTAGTTCATTTTCTCATGTTGTCTTAAAAATGACTTTCTGGGCCACAAACGGATAAATGTTTTAGGATTCAAGGTAAAAGGTCAAATTGCCAAGTGTTTTGGGAGAAGACGAAAGGGCTAAATGGAGTTTGTTCGGGAAACCTCAGCAACACCCACCTTTAAAGTGTGAGAAGAATGATTTTTGTGTAATTGCTTTGTTAGTTTGCGGAGATGGATTATCTTAATTGTTTTCGAGTAATTGAATTCTCTGCATTTAATTGGAAGATAATAAATTGAATCTTGATAATAGGAGAAACATCTAGATATAATTATTTTGATTTTTAAGAAGTTTTTTTGTGTATTGAGCAGGATTATTGACCAGATTTCTCATGAGGTTGGCGATAATCATTCCAAATTTAAATACAACTCTCATATGTGTAAAATTAGACCAAAACGGATGGATTTTGGCACAAAAGACCGAATTCAATCTAGAAGCGTGTATGTCAAGTTTGGTTATAATTGGTACGAGAGGTCACATACATATTCTACAAATTAAGTGGTTTTCTTGTCGACTGGGGTAGCTCAGCCAGATTCCCCACAAAAAGAGTTGAATTCTTCCATTCCTGTTTTATTCATTTAAATACTAAATTACAAGCTACTCGTGCTTAAATGCGATAATACGGAGTTAATAAGTAAGTTGGCGAACTGGCTTCAGATATACTCCGGAATTCAATATATAGCAGTTCAGGGGCAATTTATAATCGGGAATTCCATTTTTACGACGTTCGGGAATATTTTTAAAGATGTTGATACCCGTGTGTTGTGACGAAGTGTAAGCGAATCTTCGGCTTTAATACGATATAAGTATATCGGCAAATGATGAGTGGTCATCGGATGTTGACGATTTGTGAGTAATCGAAGATTACGAGGTTCGGGTTGTAGAAGATTTGAAGGATTTTAATCGGGAGCTCTTATGAATGAACGTTGGATGTTCGGGGATAACGTTTATGATCTTTGGGTCTTTGAGGATTGGAAGGTAATCGGGAAGGCTGATGAATGTGCTTTGGGTGTTAGGGGATTGTGATGATGACGCGATAGCGGAACGTCTGATGAATGGACATCGGGGATCGCGATGTTCGGGTTACAGAGGATCCGTGGATAATCGGGAATTCTGGTGAACGGTCGTCGGGCACAATGAAGATGACGTTCGGGTTGTAGATCATTTCGGGACCTCTGATGAATGATCGTCGAGGATCACGATTTTTGACTTGGTCGGGTTTCCGGGGATTACGATAATGATCATCGGGTTGTTGTGGATTGAAAGGTAATCGGGAACTCTGATGAATGAGCTGCGGGTGTTAGGGAATTGTGATCATGACGTGATAATCAGGACCTCTGATGAATCATCGGGGAACACGATGTTCGGGTTAGAGAGGATCCGCAAATAATCGGGAATTTTGGTAAACAATCATCGGGCATAATGACGATGACATTCGGGTTGTAGATCATTTCGGGACCTCTGATGAATGATCGTCGGGGATCACGATGTTTGGGTTCGGGCTGTAGACGATTTGAAGATAATCGGGAACTCTGATAAAATGGAATCTGGTGTCTGGGGATTACGATGAAGATGATCGTGTGTAGACAATTTAAAAATAATCGGGAATTGTGATGAATGGTCGTCGGGAATCACTATATTTGGGTTACATGGGATCCAAGGATAATCAGGAATTCTGATGAACGGTCGTCGGGAAACAAGATGATGATGATCGGGTTGTATTTGAAGAAAATCGGGAATTCTGATATTCGGAATTTGGATGTCCGGAGATTTCGATAAAGCTGATCGGGCTTAGAACGATGAAGGTGATCGGTTTAACAAGTAAAAAAGTAGCTAAGTTCGGCCCTGCCGAATTTTGAAGAAACTTGAAAATTTTCAAAAAAAAAAAAAAAAAAAAATAATCCGAAAACTACCACTTAAATGAAAACCGTTATATGGGGACTATAGCAAGGCTTGGTCCTGCTGCGAAATATTTTGTCATAGAAATTTGAAATAATTCCGGTAAATAAAGTCGCTAAAAACATGAAAATACCGAATGTCGGGAGGTACCGTTGAATGGGGGCCATACGAAAAAGTGGACCGTCATAGTCCATTTACGAACTTAACAAAATTTTAACCTTCTATATCAGACAAACAAACATACAGACGGACATTACTAAATCGTCTTAGAATTTTACGCTGATCCCGAATATATATACTTTGTAGGGTATATTATGAATATTTCGAGGAGCTACAAACGGAATGACAAAGTTAATATACCCTCCATAGAAAGGTGGTGGGTATAACCAATTTTGCGAAATTAAATGGAAAATATGAATTCAAAAAGTACTTGATATTGAGAACGGCGAGACCCATTTTTCAAACAGAGTATTCCGAAAGCAATTCAAAACACTCTATAAATTTTCAAGCCTCTGCATTAAATCTTTCGAAATATATCTCAAGACATTGAGATCCTTGTTACCTCTAATTTCTTTTTAGGCAGAAAGTGTCTTGAGAGGAAATATTCGAGACAAAATTTCACCATAAATCTCAGAATAAAGTTTTTAAGAATTTTAGATTCGAAATTTATATACAGCAAGTGAAAATTATGTATTTACGTTTTTTTCACTGCTAATTTAACAAGTTTCCATTCTAAGTCAAAACCTCCCATAATACGCAATTTTTGGGGAAACTGTCAAAAGCAGAATTATTCTAGATCGAATTTCATTGTGAGTCTCTGAACAAAAGAAACTTATATACTTAATATATACCAAAAAATATATCATCAATTTTAGTTCAATAAAAAAAATCCAAGTATTTTTTACGTTCTGGTCATATAGGCCAAAACTTTCCTTAAACCCATTTCAATGCTTTTAAAGTTCTGATAGGGATTCCTTACAACATAATTATTCATTAAAGAAGCTCCAACATGAATTATAACTCATCAAAACGAACATTTGGCTGATCAATCTTGCTAAGCAACGAAAAAAAAAACCGAAAAACGCAAATCAGCGAAATTGGTATTCATTCATTTCTTGGTTCATTCCGAGGACAGACAACAAAAAGCCAGACCTGAGACAGACAGACAGACAGAAGATATTAAAATTAAATGTAAAAATTCTGAGGCTACAGAAAATATTTGCATCTGGTGTTCGTTCAGACAGCAGCATGAATTGGAAAGAAAAAGAAGAAGAAGAAGAAAAAAAGCATTGCAACATCAAAACATATTGATCGTTATCAAAAGATTATAGATACTCAGCAGAGGCCAAACTTATGGGCCATTCTGGTAATAAGGGCTTTGTCAAGGATGTTGTTCTACATGGCAACGAGGACGATGATGATGGTGATGCTGAGGCTGAAGCTGATGAAGACAGAGAGATTTGTTGGAGACGATAAAGAAAAAGCTTAACAAACATACGGGTATGTTTGTCCGCATGTCTGTCAGCAAAGCATGTTAGAGCAAAGGCAGCAGTGTGACCAAGCCATAGAATGTCCGGACATTTTTCCACTGTACAACACACCAAAACCAACAAAAAAAATGAGACATGGTATGGGAACTCTTGGTGTCTCCAAAAAAACCAAAGACGACTTAAGAAGCCACATTTCGCCTGGCAGACAGACAACGACTGGCTGGCAGTGTAAAAAGTAGTTAATTTTTCTTAAGCCTTTGGCCAGAAGACTCACTCACAACTTCTGCATTTGATGGCGCTTTGATTTTTACTTTTCTCCAAAGCAGTCAGAATTTTTTCATTACTTTTTTATGTTTCCACGCTGAAAGTTTGGAGCAGAGACTTAACTGGAGAAATACACAAAAAAAACACACACACAAACCGAGCCTGGTTTTAAGCGCCATCATTTATTATTCCGGCGCATTCTATATGGCGTTTTTTGGTATGTTATTCTTTTTGTTGGTTTTATTGTTGTTCGTACAAAAAGAGATGCTTGTTGTATTTATTTGGAAATTTATGTGATTTTTATGCGTAGACATAATTATGATCGTCTTAAAAACGTTATTAAACATATTGAGAGCGTGAGCGAGGGAAGTCAGCTGGAAAAAAAAAACGAAATTATTAAAACAAACAGCACATACTCACAGACACAACACATACATACATGCATACAGTGGAGGAGAAAATAGTGGAACCAACAAAATACATCCCCAAATAAAAACATGATGACGACGATGATGGTGGGTCAACTGTTTGCACAGTGGTCGAATATGAAACATTGGGCACAAGAAGGTGGTCGAATCTTATGATGTAGATCAATCTATAAAGAAATGTATTCTACTTTTAGAATGTCTTTTGGCCATAGATAGAAAACACATTTATGAACATCCATGGGTAGTAGACCTCGTCCTTCGTCGTCAATTAATAAAATACTTTAATTTTATATTCTTCATATTGTTGTTGCAAAATGGTCCGGCTTAATCCCTTTATTGTCGTTTATAAAAACAACGTTTGTTTATTTTTTATATTTAAAACCCTCCGTAGGACTACAAAAAGTACACTCTACAGTACACTTGCTTCTAGGCCTTTTGTAAAGACAGAATGTATTTAATGGCCAAGAGCGTTATTTTGATGAAAATACCCCGCTGCGCTGGGGCAGGTGCCCTCCGTAGTAGTTCATTTTTTACCTATTGGTTCCCCAAATTTATAGAAGGCTTGGCGTTTTAAAAATTTACATTGCACAGTAACCGAAGAAGAGGACGCAAAATTCTCCCGTCTTCTGATTTTAATATTCCTTAACATTTTCTATTAAATTATGTGTAATAAAAATTTGTTTAAGGTCCCAGAATTTAGCACTTTTTTTCGAATTCGTTGCAATTCTTATTATAATTTTGCTGTGCTACATCCTGCCAGGGTTGTAGGAAAATCAAAGTGCATTTCATAGTTCTCGATTTCTACAAAAGAGTCTCGAGGTTTTAAAACAAATGACCTTTACATAGCCTTGACCATATACAAAGGAACCCCAAAAATTTTTTCAGAAAACCAGAACTGCACAAATGCGGAAAAAAATTAATTTTATGGTTCGAGAAAAAGACCCCTTAGAAGTCTTACACTTTCAAAAGGAATTAAGAAGTTATTTTACGTTCATTGTACTTAAGAGTCTTATACTTTTAAGACCTGTATATGGTCTCATATATAAAGAAGACCTCGTAAATGTCCAATACTTCGAAAAGATCTCCTGAAGGTCTAATGCATATAAAAATCCTATAAAGGTCTTCTACTAGAATGTCTTCTATTTTAAGAGGAATTCTCTATGGTTAAATTCTTATAAACGGGCTCTAAAAGGCCTTCTACATTTTGAAGACCTTTAGAAAGTCACATATTTAAACATGACTTTTACAGGGTTGCCCATATTCGACGGACCCATCTGGCAACGCCATAACTTTTGACAGAGATGTCACATCGCTTAATGACATACCCCGTTTGAAGCGTCAGTCCAAGCAGAATTTTACCATGAACAAATACAAGCCACGCGAGCGCTCTGAAATAGTTGAAATTTACATTCAACAGAAGAAGTCAATTGTGAAAACTCAACGTGCTTTTAAAACATTAAAAAAATGTGAGAAGTGGGCCTTCTAAGAACACCATTTTCGACTGGTAAGGCTCTTTCTAATCCGAAGAGGCCATATAATAGTCGACCAAGGCGATCGGCCGAGAATATCGCTGCCGTACGAGCCAGTGTTGAGAGGCCCCCAAGAACATCCCTCGGTAAAGTGGAACTCGGTCCACTTTACAACGGATTATTCGCATTGATTTGTATTTGTTCCCGTACAAAATTCAATTGACGCAAAGAATGTAGCCTGCGGACAAGCCTCGTCGATTGGAATGGGCCCAAAGAGTCATGGGTCCGTCGAATATGGGCATCCCTGTAGAAGATCTTACAGAAGGTCTTATACTTTCGTAGTATATTAGACTTATACTCATTAATACTCGTTAGAAGTCCTCTCAAGAATATTTACAGATCAAGCCCTACTTGAAGATCTCCTACTTATAAAAATACCTCTAAAAGATTATCCAACTCCAACCAACTTCAGATTGCTGTTATTTCTAAGTCACTCGTCCGACAGCTGTTAAAATTATTCCAGTGACAGCTCATTATATTGTTTACAAGCGTACAAAAGCATTTTGTTAAAAATTTTCCAGAAAAAAAGTTATTCGTGATGGAATTCAAGCGTGATAGTGTGATTTCTTTATATTTGGCTGGAAACCCACAAGTGGCTATCGTTAGAACGTTCCAGCATTTAAATGTGAATAAATCTTTTGTATCTCGTACCATCGCTCGTTACCGTGATACTGGTAGCGTAGCCCGACGTCAAGGAAGTCAACGAAAGAAAACAGCATCATCAGCAGAAATGGTTCGAAAAGTAAAGAAGCGACTTGATCGAAACCCCTCGTCGCAGTGGCCGAAAAATTTCTCGTGAGCTGAATATATCGCAATATTCCATTCGGTAAATATTGAAAAATCGGGGTAAAACCATTGAAATTCCAAAAAGTGCAAAAACTTTATGCTAGCTGAAAATGTGCACCTCCGGTTGGCCACCAGAACTCAAGCGCCGGCCATGGTGATGGTGTGGGCCGCCATAACAGCCGATGGTCGCTCTCCGCTCGTATTAATCGACCGTGGCATCAGAATAAATGCCGAAAATTATCGTGAAAATATTTTGGAGGATGTATAAAAGCCTTGGACACGCAAACATTTTGGCCGCAGACCTTGGACATTCCAACAAAACTCAGCACCATCGCACTCAGCACGCACCACCCAAGAATGGTTATAAAATGAAGTTCCTCGCTTCATTTCCAGCGCACATTGGCCACCAAAATCTCCGGATACCAATCCGTTGGACTATTGTGTCTGGATTATTTTGAAAAGTAAGGTTGGCACTAAGAATACCAAAGTGTCGATCGGCTCAAGCAAGCACTTCGCCGGGAATGGGCCAAAATACCCCAGACCAACATTTGTGCAGCGTGTGACGGTTTCATTGGCCGTTTGAAGGCCTTAATTTTTTTCAAAGGTTAAAAATTCGAACAAATCTAAACTTATTCTAAAATGTGATGCTATTTCCGACAAATACCTCCTGAAGGTCTAATACATATAAAAGTCCTCCAATGGTCTTTTAATTTTGGAAGATCTTAATAAAGTCTTATACATCTCATTTTTATAAAGGACATCTAAGAGACTTGTACTTGTCGAGAACCTGTAGAATGTCTTCTTTTTTCAGAGGAACTTTTGATGGTTAAATTCTTACAAGCGACCTCTAGAAGTTCTTATACATTTTGGAAGAACTTCTAATATCAGAAGAACTGTAGAATGTCTACTACTTCCGTAGTACATTAGACTTACACTCATTAATACTTGTTAGAAGTCCTGTCGAGGATATTTACACATCAATACCTCCTTGAAGATCTCCTACTTACAAAAAGATCTCCCGAAGATCATCTACTTACATAGAAAGGTAGAGGCTTTTCCGCTTACTAAAGGCCTTTAAAAAGTCTTATCATTATAAGAGAACTCTATAATTTCTTATACTTATGGATTACTTCTACAAGCTCTTATATGTAGAAACCTCTACAATGTCTTCTATTTTCCGAAAACCTTTTTGATGGTTAAAACTTATAAAATACCTCTAAAATGTTGTATGCTTTAAGAAGAAAGTCTTATATTGAAAAAAAACCTCGAGAAGGTATTGTATATATAGAAAACCTTTACTTTTAGATGGTAGACCTGTAATTTTAGAAGACCCTTTTAATTAGTATTTAAGTATTTAATTTATTGATACTCTGCAGAATATCTTCTATTTTCAGAAAACCTTTTGATGGTTTAAAATTTATTAAAGCCCTCTAAATGATCTTATATTTTGAAAAGGCCTTTAGAAAGTCTTATACTAATAGAAGATTTTATAGTCTCAGAAGAAGTCGTTTTACGTCTTTCGTAGCACTTTAGAAGAACAATAAATAGAATGCCCCTTAAAAGGTATTAGACTTTTAGAAGGCCTCTCGTTGGTCTTCCACTCTCAAGAGCTTTCAAAAAGTTTCATACTTGCTCAAAACCTTTACTAGATCTTTTACTAATAGTATACCTTCAAAATGTCTTATACTCATTAAAGGTCTGCTACATAAAATACCTCTTAGGAATCTTTTACACAAAGTTGTGTTTCACCTTTGGAGGGTCTCACTCTTATGACCTCTTTGGACGAAATCATCCAGGAATATTATACGAAATCCGTTTTGGAACCTTTGAACTCGATCTAACCATGCCCATCTGTCTGGCCAGATGGTGCGCAAGGGAGCATGCGATTGATCCAATTTTGGTACAACGTAATATTTTTACCAAACTTATATTTAGTTCCATATTGCCAATATAGGATCACTCTTTCCGACAACTTATCGTCAGAATTACAATATTTTGCAGAAAAAATTAAAAACATTATATTGAGCGGAGGAAGTACCCTATTTAGTTCAATCTTGTCACATCATTAAAATTTTGATAGGGCTTAGGATAGATTCGAAAATGGACAATATTGACCCAAATATTTTATCCTAATTTAGAGCGATTGCAAAAATCGAATATATCAGTCTGCACTTTCTGATGCCGCCCCCACAACTGATCAGTTTTTTTAATAATCGTGAAGTTTATAAAACGCGAAATGGAAAAACGAATAAAACTTTATTTGTTCTTTTATGATTTCGTCCCACCTAACCACTGTCCTTTGCACTAACGATCAGGGCAGTGGGATGAAATGAGTTGTCTGGCTCGTCACAAATGGAAGTCCGTCCGTTAAGGCAGGTTAAAGTCAATTGACTTGTGTTTTGGTACTGATTTGGTTTTTTTTTTCCTTTTAAACTTGGCTTAAAAAACAAAAACAGAAAGACAATCAGCAGAACACAACTTTAAATGCGAAGCAAATACATACACACACCCTAACAAACTTGCCAAGAACTTGAACTAAAATTCAAGCTTTACACTTTTTTATGCGCATTCAACTGGAGAATATTTCGAGCATTGATATCTTTTGGCCATCTTCGTCTCCTGGTTTTGGCCATGCTTATTTTTTTCTCAAGAGGATGTTGTTGTGGTGGGGCTCTCATTCCCGAATGCATTGTCATAAATTATAAAATTTTATTTTGTGTTCAAAATTAATGACACCATTCGATTTTCGGTTGTTGTTGTTGTTGCTGTTGTCGTTCTGACTCTTTGGCTGTTATGACGGTTGGTGTTGTCGTCTCATTTCAGAATCTCTAAACGTTGTTAACTATGGAAATCTTTTGTTGGTTGCATTCGTTATTGCCGGATAGGTCTTCCTGCCTTGCGTTGGATGGAGTTGGTGGTGCAGCAGCTTGTTTCATGTAAGTAATTATTGTTTTTGTTGTTTCTGTGTTTTGTATTCTTTTTTTAATTCTTTTATAGAAATTCTCATTTGTGTCGTTATTATTAATGGTCATATTAAACTGGATTAGCCAGTTATAAGTATGCAGACCTAACAATTGGATTGTTGTTGGAGGTTGGTTGGTTGGTTGGTCATCGTTTGCTGGCTTTGGGAGTCGATGATGGTGCCGGTGGTGTCGTCGTCGTCATATTCATCGTCCATAATCACAGCAGCCCCCTTCGTCATTGTCCAGCTTTGCCGTGGTATTTTATGTTGTGTACCTGTGTCCAAGTCACCATTTCAAGCATTCCCTCCATTCAGACCCTCCATTAACGATGCGTCAAGTGGGCCCTTAATGTGTCTCTCAAACATTTTCTCTATGCATTTCTTTTTTTGTTTGTTTTGTTTTCCATTTTTTGTTTCTTTTTTGGTTTTGTTAAGAATTTATGTAAATAAATCACAAAATTGTTAAATGTTTCTTTTCCACGTTTAATGGCGTTCTGCCATAGAGAGAACACATGTTCTTGTTGTGTCCAACAAAGATGAATGATTTGAATGGCATTTTATGATTCTATTTTATGTCAATATTTTATTGGTTCTCCAAAGCGCCAATAATGTCTTCAGCAAGGGGTGAGGGGGAGAATAAGAGTCGATTTTATAGATCATTACAAGAAAGTTTTGAAATTTTAAGTACAAAATAAACAAAGGAGGAACACGACATGAATTACCAAAAAATTATGGGTTTCAAGATCATTTAGGCCAACATCGACATACATGTCCATAAATGATTTGAACAGTCGACTATTATTGTCCGCATATTGAAGAAGAGATCTTGAAGATATTCTGAAAAACCCTCATCTATATGAAATTGTATTCTAAAAAATTCCTTTAAAAAGTCAGCAATTTGAAGGGCTCTTAAGAAAGACTCTAAAAAATACCCTTTTCTCTAAAGAAACCTCTAGGAAGATTTCTCTAAGAAGAAGTCCTCTGGAAGTGTTCTCTCTGAAGAATACTTCGAAAAGTCTTTTTTGGAATTCTCTTTGAAGAATACCTGAAGTTGGTATAACTCTCGGGATTTTTCTCCCCACAGAAAATCTTTTGAAGAAATTTTCTCTGAAAAATAGCTTTGGAAGATTTTCTCCTGAAGTCTCAGGGTGGTCAGATTTCTTGAGGAGTTTTTTTTCCTGAAGAATACCTTTTGGAAATGTTCCTTCTGAAGCGAAAATCTTAGTTTTTAACCGAAAATACATCTGGAAAGTCTTCTTTCTAAAGCAAACCTCTATGAAGGGTGGTAATTCTCTCCGATGCATGTATCTTGGAGTTCTGAGTAGTTGGAATAGTAGATCTCTCTGCAGAATGCCTCTGGAAGGTTCTCTCATTTAAGACCTCCATGGGTTCTTTGCAATAGATAAACCTTCGTGGAGGTCTTCTCTATTAAGAAGGTCTTCTGTCTGATGAAGATCTCTTGAGGGTTTCAGAATAAGATGGTAGAATATCTTCTATCAAAGATAAACCTAATGACTTTTTACCTGAGAAAGTAAATTTGTCTATGGGAACTTCTGTCTTAAAAAACTTCAGAAAATCATCTACATGCAAAAATGTTCTACTCATAAAGATCTACTAAAGATCTTCTATCTGAAGAAGACTTATATCAATTCCACTGTAAAATTCAATTTTCTAAGAGAAAACTCAGGTTTGCTCGTTATATATCTTGGGTGGAACATTCTCGCGAGCGGAAGCACGAGTGAGAGTTAAAATGTTCGAAATACAGCAAGAATTTACTCTGAGTAGCACACAGGTTATAATGTTGCTTTTGGCTGGGGAGCGGGAGTTTGTGAAGACATAGAGCATCCCAAAAATTAAAAGTGAATTCGGCCATGTAGAATCTGTACCATATTTTACTCTCGCTTGAAAACGAGCAAAGCATACTCGCTTTTATTTGAGAGAAATAAAATCGTATAGAATAATCAAGTTCTTTGGTGCCGGGAGTACTCCCTCTCAAATTCGAGCAACGAGCCAAATTCGCTCATTTCACAGCTATATCTAGACTTTTCAAAACGTACTCTGAAATATATCCCATAGTAAGTTTCTCAACAATGCCTCTAGAGAGTTTCAGAGTAAGCCATATAGAAGATCTAAAAATAACGCTGCTATTTCTAAAAAATCTTTTATAGAAAACCTTTTGAGGTTATAGGGAACCTAATTTTACAAAAGTCTTGCCAAACGTATTTCACGAAGACAAGATTTTCTTGAGGTCTTCTATAGAGAAACGACCTTTCAGGACAGTTTGGCCTGAGGCAAGACTTCTCTGCAGAAACTTGAGTCTTCTTTAAAGGAAGTTTTTATAGAGGCTTTAATCTAAGGTAGGCTTCCTCCGGCAAACTTTGAAGCATTTTTCAGAGAACAGTATTCTGTCTAAGGAGGGGATTCCAATGGAAAACTTCTACAAAGTTTTTGGGAATCACGAGTCACTGTTTGGTGCGAATTTTGGTCCAGAAGCGTAGCTGGACCATATTTCTTCGAAATGAGCAAGGAGTGATAGTTGGGCCATGTTGAACGAATTTTTTGTTCACAAAAATTGAAGAGAAGGATATTGGCAACATTTGGTTTCAACAGGACGGTGCTACGTGCCACACAGTCGAAGCTAAGCTCCGTGTTATACGCCCTCTTTTTGAAATTTCATTATCTGCTACAGAGCTGACGTCGATTTCCACCTCTGAGCTGGGATTAGATATCGTTGGACTATTATTTGTGAAGTGCCGTCAAAGCTAAGTGTTACGCCGACAAGTCAGAGACAATTGACCCTATAAAGAACAATACTCGGTAAATCATTGATGAAATACAGACGATCGATAATGTGCTTATAAATTGGACCAATCACGAAGGCTACGGCATGGCTAGCCGATTCAGCCATTTCAATAATTTGTTTTACATTTTTAAATGGAAGGATTGTTCTTTCAAAAGAAAAAGAATTTTGAGAACATATGTAGTAGTTTTTTATAGCATTTAAAAAAATGACTTTTTTGGCGGACCCTGTTTATTTAAAATCCTTAAAAGATTTTTAGCTTTAATATACCTTTCTTACACAGAGAAAAAAATTAACCTTATACAAGGTTAGCTTAACCATAAATAAACATGATTTGGAGTCTACGTTATGTAAGGTTAATTTAAACATTTTCTTGTTGACTGGTATTTAAAAATAATCATCGTTAATTTAGCTATTCCATGATTGACTTTTTTAACCACGAAAATTGTTGATATTGAAAAAAAATTGTTGTTTTAACAATGCACTGTTAAATTTTTGTCACCATGAGAATTGTTAATAATAACATTTCATAGTCAGTTTGTCTAAACAGTTCATATGATAATTTTTAATAATAAATTAACATTTGTTTGAATAAAACAAGAAAAATGTAATTTTTACAAGTTTATTTATTATTTATTTATTAATACCGCATATTTCTAAAATATATATGTCCATTACAAATTGTATGTATATTTAAGGGAGGGCTGGTAAAGAAAGATATATGTTTAATATAAATTTTATTTTTTAACGCCTTACCGAGTGATTTTAAATTATATTCCTCAGCCATTGTGAAAAAAAACTGCAAAACGCCAAACACCGACTGCAAAAACAGAAGAAGAAACTAGTAGTTAATAAAAGCAAATAGTATTGTCACAACTTACCAAAAATGTACGCACGAGCACCCAAAAAAAATACACCAGAGAAAAAAACAACTGAGAAGAAAAACAAAAAGATATACATAAATATGAACACTGTCGCTTCAACAACAACAACAACGTACATTTGGTGACAAATGCATACGCTAATGTACGTCGTGGCAGCCACAAGCAAAGACAAAAAGAACACATATGTATGAATAAACACTCACACATTATTTCTCTCCTCATTTTTGCTTGTCGCTGCATATCGTTGTTGTTGCTTGTTTTTTTCATGTATTACCGTTATTTTTGTTTCTTTATTGTAATTTATAGTTTATTTGATAGACAAATCTGATACAATTTGAATATAGCAATAACACATTACTATGTTGAAATAGTATCAGGGTTTTCTATTAAAACAAATACAAATTACAATCAAATATATTTGTTAATTTCACCAGCTTTTACTTACCTTTATACCAAGCACTATTCCCACGAGCACGTGCACTACTCCCTTGCACTATTCAACACCAACTAAAGAAGTGATTGTCTATTTGATCTTTCTTACACATATTCAGACCACAGAAAGAGATTCGATAAAGAGGAGGAGGGGGAATATGACAGTCACATTCGTTGCAACTTCGTATATTGTAATATTGAACTTCGTCAAACACAAAGCAGTTCAAAATTGTTGACCACAACAGAGCCGAAGGCACTTTAAATTTTTATGTATCTCTCACATTTTTCCGTCTCTCTCAAAAAACAACAACCTTATACAACGTTAATTAAACCATTTTTCATCTACATTTGACCTTATATAACGTTATTTTGTGTTTGTAATCTCAAACATTTACCATGAAAAAATTAACCATGCACATGGTTAAAAAAGTCATTGTATTTTCGGCTCTGTGTAGGTCCTCTGATTTGACCTGAAGTGTAACCAAAAATATATATTTTCTAATTTCTTCTAAAATTCTTCTCTTTTCCTCAAAGAAGTGCAACTGGTTTGTTTACCTTCTTCAATATTTGTTTCGCATTTCCAATGGAAATATTTGTTTTTCCAGGCTACTCAGTTGGATGTCGATTGGTGATAAGATTGACATGTTATCTTTGGCTCATCACTTGTTGCTGTTGTTTATCTCAGATGCTAATCCGTGTTGTGTTTTTCTTTGCAACACACAAATATCCTGGGCAGCCACAACATCTTCATTCTCCTCAGGACAAGTGTGTGTGTGTGTGCATTGGTGTTTTGCAAGTGTAATCCTCTAATTACATTTGAGAAAAGGAGCACAGAAGTGCTGCCGGTGCAATGTTTTGCAGGATTTCCCCATGGGTTTTCACCATTGTTCTGCAGCATGTGTTGCTGCCGCCGCATGTGTTTTTCCCCGACTCCGTCGTTGTGGTTGTTTTGCTTTTCTGCTTCTTTCGGGAATTACATTTGTATTTGGTGGGCGTGTGCATCACCGCACTGTTTGGTTTGTTGGGTTGTTGTTTTTATTGCGCTGTCATGCCGTGACTTTTTGTACTCCCGCCCCGGCTCATCAGCCGTTTAATGTTAACAAGTTCTTAAAGACACTTGAATTATGCGGAAAATAAGGAGTACGCCTGCCGCACAATGGGATTTTGTAATTGATAGCCTGAGGAGGAAAACAAAAACAATACCTGTGACCGGGAGTAGGGGATGAGGTCTGTCTACTCGTTTAATCTCAAGGGGTTAAATTGAGGTAAAGGGGGATTAACTTTTACAGTTAATCCAGAGTAGAAGATTTATATCTGAAAGAGTAGCTTAAACCGGATGACGAATCACACCAGATTGCCAATGGATTATAAAATGACTTTTTGTGTTGAAATCGGATTGCGGATGAAAAGTAATTTTTTGATTGATGGAGGAAAATATTTGTGTGTGAAGATTAGAGAGAGATCATGTTTTGATGGATAAAAGATAATAAGGCTTTGAGTCATTGGCTCTAAATTTAAAAAAAAAAATTGATGAATTTTCATGTTTCTTGCTTAGTTTTATTTATTTGAAAATAATCGATTTATAAGTTAGTTTTATATGTTTAGATGTAATGATTTAATTTCAAAATTATTTCAACTCCTTCTCAATAGGCCTTTGCTCGACCTTGTATCCTGCACAATGATCCTACGATAATTACACAATTAATTGGATAATTTTTGCTATATCCTCACCAAAAACGCATCCCACAATTTCTATTATTTTTAATGAATTTTGTCACTTGTTGTACATTTTCAACTCCACCGCCAGTTTGACCGTCTCTCTCTCTCTCTCTCTCTGACTTTTGTTTTTCCCACAGCCGAGAGAGATTCCCTACCCCCCAGCTTTGTTTTGTTCATTGCCGCTCCATCAAGCAATGCAAACAAAAAGATGTTAAAATATTTAATGCCATTGTTTGTTTCAATTTATTATTGTCATTGTTGTTGCTGTTGTTGTTGCAGTATATTTTTTTATTGATTTTCCATCCATTGTTGTCATTGTTGGACTTTTTGAGTGGCCGTAACGATATTTTATCGTTGACATCAAACAATTTTATTAGTCGACTAATAAGTGTCCAACCACTTGAGTCGAAACATAAACCTTTTATGTGAGAAACCATCTCTAATTTGATTGTGTGTGTGCGTTTTGTTAACAATGACGGACAGTGGGACGGAAGAGCAGAAGACGAGGAAATGTAGGTATTTTGAATTTGAAAATGGGCAAGGTGATATTTTTGTCTTCTATGGGAAGGAATTTTGGGGTATTTTATGAGGATGAGACCTGGGGCCTTCTATATGAAAAATACCTTCGGATTTTCTAAAAAGAAAAGCCTATGGTCTTGTATATAATTTTGTATTTTATGGCATATCGATAGATTCTGTGGTAATATGTGAGAAAAAAATAATAAGTAAAAAAATTAATACCCTCCACCTTAGGGTAAAGAAAACATTTTTATATAAAAGTATCTGAATTCAAGCGTGTTTCACTTTAAACTTCATATACGAGTAAGAACGTTTGGATAAAGTAGTTAAACTTATCAAAAACCATAAAATGAGTGAGGACGTTATATGGGGCCATATCAAAACGGGATCCTCTACAGACAATTTTATACTTCAAGGATTGTCATCTATCAAATCTTCTAAAATACCAAATTTAAAACAATTATGTGGGTAAATGTGACTAGGATTATCAAAATACCGAATATCGGTGGGTATCGTTATATGTGCGATATAGAGGCACTTCTTGAATCTTCTGAGGATTTTCAGCGGCGTAAAAACGGCAATTTTGCTTATTTACGGTCCATTAGAAGGCGCACTTCTCACATTTTTTAATGTTTTAAAAGCACGTTGAGTTTTCACAATTGAATTCTTCTGTTGGATGTAAATTTCAACTATTTCAGAGCGCTCGCGTGGCGTGTATTGGTTCATAGTAAAAATCTGATTGGACTGACGCTTCAAACGCGGTATGGGTCCGTCGAATATGGGCAACCCTGTATACATACAATGTTCCGTCACAATAACTAGAACCCATTATGACCCACAAATACCAGTTTTTATACAAATCCCTGAAAAAATGTGGCAAGAATCATCAAAAATCCTGAATGTCGAGAGGTACCGTTATATGGGGGCTATACCAAAACGTGAACATATACATACAATGTTCGTTACCGGAGCTAGAACCCATTATTACCCACAAGTACTAATTTTTAGACAACTCCGCAAAAAAAAATAGACAAAATCATCAAAATATCAAATATTAGGATTTACCGTTATACGGGGACTATACCAAAACGTGGACCAATATATCTCATTTTCAATACCATCCATTCTAGACATAATACAAATTTTTCTGCTAATTTCTGCTCTACGTCAAATAATATAAGCTGTATCGTGATTTCAACAGACATACAGACGGACATTGTTAAATCGATTTAGAATTTTATGCTGATCATGAATATATATACATTATGGGGTCTACGAGGAAATTTTGGGAAAGTTAAAAACGGAATGACAAAGTTAATATACCCTGCTTTCCAAGGTGGAGGGTATAATAAAAGAAGAATTGAAATATTGATTGAAAAGAGCACCTTCTAATATCCTATGACTGAAAAATATGTGGCCTTGAAGGAGGAAGTCCCTTTGATATTTAAAAAATATATATATTTTTGTTTCAATGAATAGCAGACCATATGAGAAGCATACATTCAAGCCTCTTATGAGGAGAAGAGCAAATGGTGTTTTTGAAAAAAAAAAAAATCTCGTCTCCTTTAATACATTACAAGAAGAAGAACTTTCGTGAAAGAGCCGTCTGCTTTATTCGATAATTTTATTTTTGTATCCCCTATGAAGAAGAGACCCCTTTAGGCATGCTTGAGATGATGGACTTTTAGGCGATGAGAACATTTTATTCTTCCATTAAAAGTTTTGGTCGTCCATAGAAAAAAATCATACCCTATTCTGTCAAACTTTGAAAACAAAATATTATGAATTATTTGTTTTCTAGGTTTTATGCCAAGTAATTTTAACAACGGAACTCCATGGCTTTTAAAATTACAAGCAAAAGCATTTTTGGAACCGCTAACCAAATCCCTGTGCAACAGCAATCCCAAAATCCTTCAGAACAACGAATCAAACCACCTGCGAAACTTCGAACAGAAGATCCTGTGGAAAAGATATTAGGAGGTTCTTTGGTAGAGAGAGAGGCGGAGAGCCTGAGGTACAGGAAACCAAAGAACCTGTGGAAATGTTTACTAAATTCCGGCGAATATAGATAAGTTACTCACCATTCAATTAATCAACTTTTAGCGACGAAACGTCTCAAGGCCCAAGTAAATTTTTATATCCTTAGCCATGGCTAGAGAGGGTATATATTATTTGATATGGCCAAAACGTGCCTCATCGAAATACTGATTTAAGACCCTAGTTCTGTTTGGGCAAAATCCATTTCAGGACATTTATATTCGATCTAGCGATGTCCGCCCGTTTGTCTGTCTGGCTGGCTGGAGCACACGATAACTCTCCAAGGGAGTATCCGATTTGGTTCAAACTTGGTACATCGTAATATATTTGTAAAACTTAGATCGAGTTCGGAGATGGGCAATATCGCTCCATACCTTCTGGTACCTCCTCCAAAAATGTCAACATTTTCAAAAAAAAATAATAATAATAATTAACTGCACAGAAAGAGCAAGTATAATCCGATTTTGCTCCAACTTTGCGAATCCTAATTTTCGCATAAGTGCTAGGCCAGGTGCGAAAATGGACAATATCGGCCTATTCCATCAAGTACCTCTCCCACAAAGGGTCAACATTTTGAATAATTATAACTCTTACATAATGTGATGCAATAGTCCGATTATATTACACACATCACAATATTTTTACTAACCCAAGGTCTGGTGTGAAGATGGAATATATCCGTCCACTACTTCTGGTACTTCCCCCATGAATGGTTAAAATTTTGAATACCCATGAAGCTCATAAAACACGAAATTAACATCCGATTGCATTCAGACTTGGTGCATCTCAATATTTCCACAACCACAAGGTCTGTTATGAAGATGGTAGAAATCGGACCATTGCTTCTGGTACCTCTCCCAAAAAGGGTCGAAGTTTTAAATAACCAAAACGATAAAAAAAAAATCCAAAATAAGCATCTGGTTTTTATTAAAATATCATCGATTTTCGATTCTGCAATTAGCTAGACTTTAATTTTGATTTTTGATTTTTTTTTTCTTTTTTTGATTTCCTATTCTTCTACTTTCTGCTTGATAGCCAGAATCCCCTACCCAAAAGTCCTTAATATACACATTATTTCCTAAATAGTTTTTTTGTTGGGTTGATGCTTTTTCCTTTTAAATTCAGAATTAGAATATTTTTTTATATTATCCATTATTTTTTGTCCCACTGTTCCACTCCGTCCAAATTATACCATAGATATTTAATGTCCCGCCAACGCCATCTGACACACATTACTAATTCATATTTTATTTTTTCATATCGAATATCGTTTAGTTCTTCTTGTTTTTTTTTTTTTTTAAGGAGACAAAAATGTTGGATAAAATATGAAAAATTAGTTTGATACCCACCCTTCTCTCCTGCAACACCAACAACAAACAAACATTCATAGTGGATCTTTTTTATTACCGGCATTGTTACCGCTGCTGAGACGAGCGGGAAACTAGCCGGCCAAAAAGAGTATCAAAAAGTTATTAATAATATGCACACATTGGTCGTCGGGCTGTAATCAGATCTTTATCGTCTGTGTTTGGAATCAGACTGAAAAGAACACTCAACTAAAATTAAAGACAGTTAAACGAACAGCCAGCCACAAGATATGCTCCGCGTTGTGGATGAGTGAAGAAGGAAGGATGAAAACAAAACCATATTAAAAATTTTAAACAATTATTAATTGCTCATAACATTTATCAAAACTAAAATAAACGTTTAATTTCTCCCCCCAAAAACTATTTGGCTGTCTGCCATGGTGATATGAACCCTTTCTCGCTCTCCCCCCCTTTCCATGGCTCTCGAATATTTTCGAATGTCGTCTGCCTTTTGGAAAATTTGTTCGGCTCACTCGTCATCTCACCGAGTGTGTCTCCACAGCATTCGTTTGTGAAAATGCCGGTGACGCCGTTGTCGAAAATGATCACAGGGTTTTTCCCTTTTGTGAAAATCAGATAACTTTGTCGCTTTGTCGCACAAACAAAAATGCCGCTCCTGATTTTCGATCTAATCAAATGATAAGTTCTAAATTATTACCAATATTTGTCAATGCCAGCCGTGGGGAGTGCAGAAGTGGCCTAAAATTGATCGAATATTAAATTTCATTAAGTTGCTTTGTTTTGTTGCTGTTGTCGTTGTCGTTGGTGTCGAGGGAAACTAATTATAATTTGGTGTGAGTGTGGATGTATGTGTGCAGCATCTTTGTTGCAAGGAAGATATCTTCCGTAGGATGTGGGAGTTTTAACTATCATATAACGGATGTTGAAATGACAATTTTGGTTTTAACAAAATAGTTAATATATCCTACAAGAACTCAAATTACAATGAGGTAAATTTCGAAAGCGACGAGGTAATATGGTGGAGAAGTACGATAAAATTTCACGCTTCAAAAGGATCTTGAGTTATCAGGATAAATATATTTTATTTCCAAGGAACATATATATGGGAGGCATATCCAATTCTGAATCGCTAAATTTTTACTGAGACATTTTTATCTTTTATACCATTACTATATAGTGCATGATATAACTTCGAGAAGGATTATATTATAAAAATATATGTATCAAGGCGAGTTCCACCAAATGGAAACGTACTTCACGAAATTCACTCCATTTGGGCTGATATTAGCCATTATTTGCACAATAAACCTGACATCGGAGTAAGGATATATATGTGAGCTATATCCAAATCTTAGTCGATCTCGATAAAATTTGGCAAAGGTATTTCGGAGCTCTATAAGATATCTGGTATCAAATATTACTGTTTTCGAATGTATATTACGAATGTGAAGGACTTAAACACAAAATCGGTTGAAACATATAAATATGGGAACTAAAGCTATATCTCAGCCGACTTTCTCCAAATTTGTTGTACTTGATTCTAAACTGAATTTCGACGAGTGTACCAAAATTGGGGTAATTTGGACTGATACTGGCCGTTTGGTGAACAATTAATCCGAAATCGGTTGAAGGCATATATGGAAGCAATATCCGAATCTGAACCGATCTTGATACAATTTGTCAGAGGTATTTCTGGGCTGCACAGGGTGATATAAAAAACTGCAACGAAGTCAAACGCCATAATTTTTACATTTTTTTTTTTAATTTTTTAATCGGAATAAGTATCAAATTTTAGAATAAGTTTAGATTTGTTTGAATTGGTCACCTTTGGCACGAATTATGGCCTTCAAACCGCCAATGAAACCGTCGCACGCTGTCCAAATGTTGCTCTACGGTATTTTGGTCCATTCCGGGCGAAGCGCTTGCTTGAGGTGATCGACACATTTTTAAGTACCAACCTTGCATTCCCAAACCCAATAGTCCAACGGATTGGTAACCGGAGATTTTGGCGGCCATTGTGCGCTAGAAATGAAGCGACGAACCTCATTTTGTAACCATTCTTTGTAACCACCTTGGATGTCCAAGGTTTGCGGCCAAAATGGCTGTTATGGCGGCGCTTGAGCTCTGGTGGCCAACCGAAGGTGCACATTTTCAGCTGACCTCTTTGGCAAGTACATGGTTGCCCATATTCGACGGACCCATCTGGCAACGCCATAACTTTTGACAGATATGTCACATCGCTTAATGACATACCGCATTTGAAGCGTCAGTCCAAGCAGATTTTTACCATGAACAAATACACGCCACGCGAGCGCTCTGAAATAGTTGAAATTTACATTCAACAGAAGAAGTCAATTGTGAAAACTCAACATGCTTTTAAAACATTAAAAAATGTGAGAAGTGCGCCTTCTAAGAACACCATTAAGCGTTTATACGAAAAATTTCCGACTGGTAAGGCTCTTTCTAATCCGAAGAGGCCATATAAAAGTCGACCAAGGCGATCGGCCGAGAATATCGCTGCCGTACGAGCCAGTGTAGATAGGTCCCCAAGAACATCCCAAAAACGCCGTTCTCAGCAGTTGGGAATGGCTCGGTCCACTTCACAACGGATTATTCGCATTGATTTGCATTTGTTCCCGTACAAAATTCAATTGACGCAAAGAATGTTGCCTACGGACAAGCCTCGTCGATTGGAATGGGCCCAAAGGTCCGTCGAATATGGGCATTTTGTTTGTTTACAAACTGCTGGACAGCGAATGCTTTCTCATGGGAGAAACCTCGATCTTCGTTCTTTCAGATTATTGGAATGAAGTCATTCCCATTTGTGAGAAGGAAACTTTCAAACACATCTCTCATCAGATTTTTTGGTTAACCAAAATGTTTTCTTCCCCCATGAAACTCCTCTCCTCCTCTGACCCGGCAATTCAACAAGGGTTAAACCGAAACATTCAACGCTTCGCCTCGCTTTGATTAATTAATTAATTTTAAATTATTGACTCAACATCAGCATTCCCAACAAAATATGGGAAAAAGAGGAATTCATTAGGACAGAGGCCATCAGCCATGCCAGGCTTCAGATCTCATAGAACATCGATTTGGCGATGAGCGCATCTCTGGCATTGTCTTTGCGCTTCAATCATTTTGGTGTTCTTCATTATTTATCATTTGTTATTGGTGTTTGTTCCTTTTCTTTTTTTTTTTTTTCGAAAAAAAGAACAAAACCCAACAAATTTGAAGTGTTCAGAAACTATTTTGCAGTTGGCTTTCTTTGAATTGTGGTTAGGAGGCCAATGTTGATGAGGATGATGATAATCGAACTACGACATGAAAAATGTTTGTTTTCATTTATTTTGTAAGCAATGTTCGTTGTAGTTTTGTTTCATTGTTTTTTTTTTCCTCGCTGCAAAGTGCATTCATTTATTATCCACATCCAGCCATTGCTTTGGCGCTTCACAAAAAACATCACCTTTTTGTCTTTTGGTCTTTCATCATTTTCTCCCATCGCTGCACCACCACCATTAGAAAGAGGATTGTGGGAAAACACCTGTTGCGTTTTTATAACAATTTAATATTATTTTGTTTTTCGTTTATTTCCAATTGTTCTCTCCTCCTGACCGCCTTCGTCTCCCTCTTTGTTATCTGTGAAGCTGTAAAATATTTAATCGATTATGAAGAAATGACCATTGCGCCAAAGAGCAATCGATGATGATGATGATGACGTTCCTCGTCAAGTGGGTTATGAGCCCATTTGCCTTTTGTGTCATTGTTCAATATTTTTGTCATTAATAAAAATCTCCTGAAGCGGATTTTTAATGGTTGTAAATCTTTGGAAAATCATTTAAATTTTTTATATAATTTTGTGGAACAACAATGTTTCTTTATGTCGAACAAATCGGCCACAATAAAAAAACGGCCACGATGCTTAATGTGAATTTTATGGTTTTATCAGTTGGGGTATCAGGGGGGTATCGAATGAATGTTTAAATTATATAAATGAGAATATCAGCTGTAAAATGACGATTTTTGGGTCATAATGCTATTTATAGGTTTTCAATGCAATCAAAGTAATGCATGCATGCTATAAACGGAACATAAGTAAAAGAAATATATTCCAAACGTTTTCAAATAAGGAGAATTTTGTAGACTTTGTGGCAGTAGGTCCTATTGGTTCAGAATATGGAAATGCAAATGGATGCATATGTATGGTATTGCAAATTTTCAGACCTGCTTCGTTGGAACTATAATTTTAATTCAGTCTAGTTTTCACAGTCACTTTCCCAGCAAATTCTGGCAAAATTTAGCCTTTTTAGGTAGGTTGACACCTTCATTTTTGTCGGTCCCTTGATAGTAATACATTCATCTTTCTTCACGATTTTCAAAATACCATTTCCTTATCAGCATACTAAACTTGCAACCAGTAAAGAAAGGTCAATAATCAGACAGGGCCGACTTTATGATACCCTCCCTAAACCACTATTCAAAAGTAACCATATATATACACCGAAAATGTCTACCGATCTCTAAAAAAAAAATACCACACATATTCTGTATATGATTACTTGGACCAAATATCGTTGGTTTAGAGTGCATATTACGACTGTGGGGAACAAAAATAGCCAATTGGATGAACACAATATATGTGGGAGATGTCGCTATATGTGAACCGATTTTGACACACTTCCTGAATTCGGTCGTATGTACCAAAATCCATTCGACTCCTCTTTATATCAACCATTTGGTGTACAATAAACTTGAAATCGAGTGAAGATACACAGGTTGAGATGAAAAAACTGCAACCAAATTCAGACTGCTGTCATTTCCAAGCCACTCGTCCGATAGCTGTTAAAATTATTCCAGTGACAGCTCATTATATTGTTTACAAGCGTACAAAAGAATTTTGTTGAGAATTTTCCAGAAAAAAAGTTATTCGTGATGGAATTCAAGCGTGATAGTGTGATTTTTTTATATTTGGCTGGAGAACCACAAATGGCTATCGTTAGAGCACTTCAGCATTCAAATGTGAATAAATCTGTTGCATCTCGCACCATCGCCCGTTAACGTGATACTGGTATCGTAGCCCGACATCAAGGAAGTGGACGGAAGAAAACAGCAACATCAGCAGAAATGGTTCGATATGTAAAGAAGCGACTTGATCGAAACCCGTATCGCAGTGGCCGAAAATGGCTCATAACTTGAACATATCGCAATATTTCATTCGAAAAATATTGAAAAATGAGCTCGGGGTAAAGCCATTGAAATTCGAAAAGGGGAAGAACTTACACCGCTACAGAAAGAAAATAGACTCAAAAAGAGCTAAAGAGTTACTTCGCTTGGCCGAAAGTGTTGAACTGCCGAATTTGGCTTTCTCCGCTCCGATGAGAAAACATTCGTTGTCAAGCATTTTGTAAACAAACAAATCGTAGTCGTGGTTACTTGCCAAAGAGGTCAGCTGAAAATGTGAAACTTGGGTTGGCCACCAGAACTCAAGCACCGGCCATGGTGGTCGTGTGGGCCGCCATTACAGCCGATGGTCGCTGTCCGCTCATATTAATCGACCGTGGCATCAGAATAAATACCTAATATTATCGCGAAAATATTCTGAAGGGTTTATTTAAGCCTCGGGCACGAAAATATTTTGGCCGCAGACCGAGGACATTCCAACAGAACTCAGCACCATTGCACTCTGCATGCAAGAATGGTTACAAAATGAGGTTCCTGGCTTCATTTCCAGCGCACAATGCCCACCAAAATCTCCGGATACCAATCCGTTGGACTATTGTGTCTGCAGTATTTTGGAAAGCAAGGTTGGCATTAAAAAAATACCAAAGTGTCGATCACCTCAAGCAAGCGCTTCGCCGGGAATGGACCAAAATACCGCAGAGCAACATTCAGGCAGCGTGTGGCGGTTTTATTGACCGTTTGAAGGCCATAATGCGTGCCAAAGATGACCAATTCGAACAAATCTAAACTTATTCTAAAATTTGATGCTATTTCCGACATTTTTTGCTTTCATTCAATAAAATTAAAAAAAAAATGTAAAAATTATGACGTTTGACTTTGTTGCAGTTTTTTATCTCACCCCGTAGAGAGTTCTAGATCTCTACCCGTCAACAGAAAATCAATTTTTTATATTTATTTGAGTTTTAAGTACGTTTCGAGCTTTTTTAGTTCGAATTTCTAAAAAATGTCCTATTATTGGTCATACATATTAGATTTCAGAGTTCTGGCTTTACATGTGTAACTGTGCTTCAATATTTAATAATTTTGAGTATCTCTTTGATGCAATCATATCCCACGGCTACGTATCGTAATGCAAAATGTCAAGATTTTGCTTTTAGTCTTTTATTTTGGGTCTAGGGCATCAATCTGGCAAAAATTATGTATAGACTGACTATGTGGCAAATCAAGCACCATGGGTCCAAATCTTAGCAAATATATCATCGCAAAAAAAAAATTCTGATTGCTGCATAAATGGTTGACGCCCTCCAAAACACTTGAAATTTGTTTGTGCCAAATTACTAAACTGCTTTTTCCAAAACCCATGCTCTAACTTATGAATAAACATTTCCAAAGATCTGCAAAATCTCATCCACTCTTCCTTACCCAATAATGCCCCAAGATACACAAACATCATGAAATCTCAACCAGCCAAATGAAGAATAATGTGAGCTGAAATAGCCAAGCAAAGTGAAACACAAAAGTGGGCGTCAACCATATAATTTTGAAGCGTCAAAAGGCGGACAGTAAACTGCAACGTGAAACAGCACTTGCAACATTCGAAACATGCATCCACATTTAGCTGGGAGGTAGATATTCGAAAATGACTCAATGATCATTTGTTTACTTGGTGGCCGCGAATCATCCTCCGCTTGTTTTAACATTCAGCCCTTTAAGGCACAAAAATGTAACTGATCAAATTGGCCTAAACGACGATGATGATGATGCTGTTGATTATTGTAGCAACTAAATGTTCTGGCCTGGATGAAGTTATAAAACGTTTTTGGGGAAGAACTAAATCACCTTCATGCTGCACATTTTGCCAAAGGGGTCAATTATCCATGTTGAGATCTTTTAACAGTCCACGCCTGCTCGTTTGGCAAAAAAGACCAGAGTGAGAGATAATGAAATGAAGAGTGCCTATCCCACTGGATAAAGCAATTAAACAGTAGCTTCTGATAAACGACGAAACAACCTTCGGAAACATTTTAGATAAGGAAAGCCCATGTCATTAGTTTGTTCAGCGTGGTTCGGGAAGGAAGTAGAAGTCTTTCGAAGAAGGTGTTTGAAAACGAATTAAGTTGAAACACTCAATGCATTTTTTCACACGATCGTTTATCTTAATGTGAAAAACGACTGGTATTGAATTGATACATTTTTTAACTTCGTTGAAAACACAGTGTTTCGAAACAATTGAACACAACGCCCCAATATCATATATATGGCAAAAATCGACATGGTATGCATGACATTGTCCATAATGCAATATAGGGTGAGATAAAAAAAAACTGCAACAAAGTCATACGCCATAATTTTTACATTATTTTAAATAGAACAGCGTTGTCTTGTTTGTTCGGGATACCGTAGTATTTTGTTGTTGTAAAATTGTCAGGCTTTATCCCTTTATTGTCGTTTTTATAAGAACAACGTTTGTTTATTAGTGGAGAATGATGGTAATGTTTACCAGCGGGTAAGGCAGGGAATATCTAGGTTTCGGAAAGAGCTACCAATCCTCATCAAATCCCTTGTTTTTTGTCTGGGATATTCTCCCCAGAAGTTATTTTAAAAATAACTTCTATGTCAAAAAACTTTTTTTTACCCAAGTTACGAGATCGCAAGCTCAATAAAAGAGGAACCAAAGAATTAAATAAAACTAAATTCTTTTGGAAAGTCTTCTAAATCTTACAACCTCACTTATAAACATTTACATCTTTCTCCACTTGCTATGTAAGTTTTTTTAAATTTTATTGAATAAAAGCAAAAAATGTCGGAAATAGCATCAAATTTTAGAATAGGTTTAGATTTGTTCGAATTGGTCACCTTTGGCACGAATTATGGCCTTCAAACGGCCAATGAAACCGTCACACGCTGCCCACATTTTGCTCTGACTAAGCGTTTGCTTGAGGTGATTGACACTTTGGTATTTTTCAGTGCCAACCTTGCTTTCCAAAATACTCCAGACACAATAGTCCAACGGATTGGTATTCGGAGATTTTGGTGGCCATTGTGCGCTGGAAATGAAGCGAGGAACCTCATTTGTAAGCATTCTTGGGTAGTTGACGTGCTGAGTGCGATGGTGCTGAATCCTGTTGAAATATCCAAGCTCTGCGGCCAAAATGTTTGTGTGCCGAAGACTTTAATACACCCTCCAGAATATTTTCGCGACAATATTCGGCATTTATTCTGATGCCATGATCGATTAATACGAGCGGAGAGCGACCATCGGCTGTTATGGTGGCCCACACCCTCACCATGGCCGGCGCTAGAGTTCTGATGGCCAATCGAAGGTGCACATTTTCAGCTGACCTCTTTGGCAAGTAAACACGATCGTTTTGTTTGTTTATAAACTGCTGGACAACGAATGTTTTCTCATCAGAGAAAACCAAAATCGGCAGTTCCCCACTTTTGGCCAAGCGAAGCAAGTCTTTAGCTCTTTTGAGTCTATTTTCTTTCTGTTGCGGTGTAAGTTCTTGCACTTTTTGGATTTTAAATGGTTTTACCCCGAGCGCATTTTTCAATATTTGGCGAATGGAATATTGCGACATGTTCAGCTCACGAGCCATTTTTACGCCACTTCGATGCGGGTTTCGATCAAGTCGCTTTTTTTACTTTTCGAACCATTTCTGCTGATGTTACTGATTTCTTCCGTTCACTTCCTTGACGTCGGTCTACTACCAGTATCACGGTATCGATCAATGGTACGAGATACAAAAGATGTAGTCACATTTAAGTGCTCTAGTGATAGCCACTTGTGGTTTTCCAGCCAAATATAAAGAAATCACACTATCACCCTTGAATTCCATCACGAATAACTTTTTTTCTGGAAAATTCTCACCAAAATGCTTTTGTACGCTTGTAAACAATATAATGAGCTGTCACTGGAATAATTTTAACAGCTGTCGGACGAATGACTTTGAACTGACGGCAGTCTGAATTTGGTTGCAGTTTTTTTAGGATATATCCACTTCATCCAAAAATCGCATTTGCCTTATCCACGTGATCCAATAGCGGTAAAAGCTTATCCATTTCGTCCAAAAATCTCAAGAACTTTATCCATGTTATCCAAACATCGTAAATTCCTTATCCACGTTTTCCAATAGCTTCAAGAACTTATCCACTTTGTCCAAATAAGAAATTATCCATTTTATCCAAAAACCTCAAATACCCTATCCACGTCATACAATAGCTATAATAATTTATCCAATTTATGCAGAACTCTTAAATAACTTATCCACATTATTCAATAGCCGAAAAAAATAAATGTTAAACCCCTTTATCCACGTTATCCAAAAATTTATCCACGTCATCCAAAAATCTGAAATACCTTATCCAATAGCTGTAATACTTTATTCACGTTCCCAAAATATCGACATATTTTATCCGCTTCAACCAAACGGTCGATAGACCTTAAAAACGTTCAATTTTTAAAAAGAAACACCTGCAATAAATTTTACGCCTTTGGCAACAAAGGATCCATAGAAAGTTATGTCTTTTGTTCACAGAAATCCGCTCTATATAAAAATCTCCTAAAAGTCTTGTACTTTTAAATGGTTTCTGTTCACTGAAGATCTTAATACAAAAATCTAGGAGTGTTTTAAAACAACAGAAAACATATAAAGATTCGGCTGCCGTAGACTACTTTAGAAATCTATTATATCTGCGGACTTATGTCTAAAGGGTTTTTTTTCGGGAGGTACCGTTATATGGGGGCTATACGAAGACGTCGACCTGCACAGACAATTTTCTGTCATAGGCTGTAATATCCATTACGAACTTCAAATATCAGTTTTGAAACAATTCCAGTGAATAATGTCGCTAAAATGATCAAAATACCGAATATCGGGAGTTGCCGTTATATGGGGGCAATATCGTGGACGTGGACCTACATAGCCCATTTTCAATACCAAAAGTCCTGCAGACATTTATACATTTGAGTAAAACTTGATGATCTTCTGCCTACAAAAATCTCCATCTAGATTGAGAATCTTCAAAAACAATTGTTTTCATCTGGCTTTATTTGAAATTATATAAGTTGGCTGCAAAACACTGTGCCTCCTTTCTCGTTGTCGCCTTCAACAGATAAAAAGTATCAATTTACATGCGTCGTTTTCTTCTTCTCGGTACCTTCTCTCTTTTAACTTTTGACACTTTTTATGCCAGCAACAACATAACTCCTCATATCAGTCTTTACAAGACAACAAGCAGTCGTCGACATTCATACAGGCGTTTTAATTTCCTCTTTCCGTCACTTCGTCTTTGTCAACATGGCCACTTCTACAGACACACACACACTCTACCCTTATTCACCTTATTTGGCCTTGTCATTGATTTCGTTCTGGCGGTTTAGCATTGTACGGGTTTATTCAGTTGTTCTCTCGTTCTGGTGTTGTCTGTGTCTGTCTGGCGGCTTGACATCTTCTGTTCTGCTTATCATCGGTTTGGGGTTTCGCGTTATCTAAACCTCAAGTAGCAGAACATTTGTTGTGACAAAATTCGTGTGAGCGTTTTCCTTTCATGGCGATAAGAAAGGCGTAACAAGGCACGCAGTCTGGCCGATCGGCAGGGAGGATGGTGGCAGGAAGCCGAATCGAAACTGAAGACGAAATGAATTAAAATCAACACGATAAAGTTTGTGTTTAACAAATTGTTGTCCGTTTATTTGTTCAATACTTGTCGCACTCGATGCGTACTAAATGCAACGTCAGACCTGACGACACAGTCACACACTGATGGTTGGATGGCTGGCACACAGGCGTGTGTCTGTCTGTCTGTCCGCCTGCCCGTGGTACGCAATGAGCAACAACGACAATAAATGTTACGCATGCGCTTTATGGTGTTTTCGCCTTTATGGTTGTCATGTCCGTTAATGGTGACACATTTCGTAATTTATGGACCTGTTGCCCGCGTTCGACTCAAATCCCAGCCCAGCTTGGACTGTGACGACGACGAAGACGTGTGGTGTTGGTATGGCGTGCCATGATCTGATCCGCACTGAAAAGCCGTGACTGAGTGCTACTTTTTGTATGTTTTCCAATTTAATTGGTTGATTTGTTTTCTGGCTGATTGGTTGGGTTGGTTGGCCAGTCCGCGGTTGTGGCTGCATCGTTTGACAATGTTTGGTTGTTTTGATTTGTTTTACAAACTACCGTGAGGAGTAATGTTGTTCGTGTTGTTGTTAATTAAATAAGTTAAAAACGCCATAAATGGTAAGTAGCCAAGTAACAAATGACTAGTTTTTTTTAGAGAATAAATCAGGAAGGGTGCAATGAGGAAAATTCAAGTTAAGCCAATACCCAAGTCTTTTATTACGGAGGGCCTGCTATTTACAGAATGCCCTTGGTCTCATAAAGGTTTATGTCTACAGAAGACTTCAAAATGTTTCCTTTAAAAAATCACTTTAAAATGTTCTGTCTTTAAAAACTCCCAAAACGGAGTTCTCCCCATGGAAAAGCTTCAAGGGACTTCAGGTTTTTAAATAAACTTGCATTGTCTCCGGTCTGTAGACGACCCGACGAAAATGTCTTCCTACAAAAGGCATTCTGTCTCTTTAAAGGACTTAAAAAGGTCCTACAAAAGGTCTTTAATTCGACATTTGTCTAGAAAAGGCCTTTGGCAAGACTTTCTTCACACTTGTAAATCTTCTTTTTCTCTCCCTCTCTCTCTCTCTCTTTCTCTCTCTCTAGCTGCCCATGGGAGTCTGCACATGACCTCTGAAAGGCATTTTTCTATATGGAGGTCCTTTTAATAGCTATTTGTCTACATAAGTTCCCGTGGCTACAAAATACATTTTTTTGGTAATAGAAGATCCTGATTTTCGAGGACCCTAGAAGATTTTCTGGCAAGAATATAGCTTGAAAATGTTTCCTACCTAAAGAAATCTTTTACCTTTGCCGCCTATTACAGATTCTAAAAAGAAGGTCTTTTCTCAACAGAAGATCTTTAAAAAATATTCTGCGCATAGACGACCTTTAAAATGGCTTCTTTCTGTAAGGCTCTAAAAAGTCTCGTGTATATAGATCTACAAGAGGTCTTATGCCCACAGAAGACCCTTAAAAGATCTTGCTTCTATGGAAGTTTTTCTTTATTGAAGACCTTCCACGTGCTTTTTTTATAGAAGATCTTCCAGGTCTTCTCTTTATGGAAGATCTTCCAAGGAACTTCTCTCCATAGAAGACCTTTCAAGGATCTTCTCCCCATAGAAGACCTTCCAAGGATCTTCCCTCCATAGAAGACTTTGCATGGATCTTCCACAGGTCTTTTTTAAAGAAGACCTTCCAATTTTTTTTAAAGAAGACCTTTTAAAGGAAGGATTTTTGAATGATATTCTCTCTATAAAACCCTTCCAAATACTTTTCTCTATTAAAAACACTTCTAACCCCTGTTCTCTTTATGGAAGACCCTCTGAAGAGTTTCTCTAAAAAAACCTTCAAAAGGTTTTCTCTCTGTAGAAAAACTTTCAGGTCTTCCAAAGACCTTTTTCTCGAACGACCATCAAAGATATTTTCTTTAGAGAAGACCTACCCAAAGGTTTTCAAAAAATGTATTCTATAGAAGCAAAGGTCTTCTCTTCCTGCAATAGAATACCTTTTAAGCCTTTTCTCTCTGTAAAAGTCCTTCCAAGGGTCTTCTCTCTTCAGAACATTTTTTAAGGTCTTCTCACTATAGAAGACTCTTTAGATGTCTTCTCCTTAAGAATACTCCCCATTGTTCTCTCTCTTCTCTCTCTATGGAATCCTTCCAAAGATTTTCTAAGGTCTTCCCTCTATACAAGACTCTTTAGATGTCTCCTCCTTTATAATACCGTAAATTGTCTTCTTTCTATAGAACCCTTCAAAAGGGTTTGCCTAAATGATTGACCTTGGAAAGTTCTTCTGTTTAGAAAACTTTCAGAAGATCTTTTTTTCCATAGACAATATTTATCTTTCCTTTCTATAGAATTCTTTTCACTATAGAAAACTCTTTATTATTGAGGGCTTTAAAAAACCTTCCGGATGATTTCTCTCTTTAGAAGATTTTCCATAAAATACTTTTGAGGTCTCTTTTCTCTATAGAATACTTTTTGAGGTCTACCCTATATTAAATACCTTCCAATAGTTTTATCTTTATTGAAGCTCTTCCATAGGACTTCCATCTATAGAATACCATCCAAAGGCCCCCGAAGGACTTCTGTCAATTGAAAATCTTTCGAAAGGCTATTCATATATAAGTCCTTCCTATAAAATATATTTTAAAGGCCTGTTGTATAAGGAGGACTTTTTTAAGAGCATTCTTTCCATAGAAGACTTCGTGTATCATAAGACATGTATCTACTTTATAGAAGAGCTCTTTACATATCTCCTCTCTTTAGGAGACTTTTTTACTTCCCTCCTCTCTTTAGACGATTCTCAATTGGTCGTCTGTCTTACTTACCTACCATATTATATTCTTAAAATAACTTCTGTCATGAGAAGGTTTTTAAAAAAGGGTTCTGTTTATGAACGACCTTTATATGACCTCGGACCTCAGTTAAGATCCTTATACCTTTAAGAGGCGTAGGGACTGGCATTTGAATGCGTTGTTTAATTTTTGAAGACAGTAAAAATTCTTCTCTCAACAGCTTCATAAAGGTTAATTTTTTATAAGGGACCTTCGCAGAACCTTTGTCTTCAAAAGAATTCTTTGGAAAGTCCTCTGACTTCTTTGGTACACTAAAATCGTCTTATATATATTTGACCTGACTTCTATAGAAACTTGCTGTAAAAATTGTCCTGTCCTGTCCTGACCCTCTAATAATTTGCAGTTCATAAAATTACTTTTGAGGGAGCACTGAAGGGTATCTTAAGAGGTCTTCTACTGAAGAAATTAGTCTTATACATACATATTTGAAATTCAATAATGACATGTGCTTCCCGTTCCCCATTCAAAAGGCAAACCAAACCAAAAAAAGCTTGAGTGCCAAAAACGTCTTAACAAATGCGAGTTGTTCATTCAATATTTATGCTCATTTAGTATAAATGAGGCATTGTTTTCGAACCACTTCAAATCGCTTCAACAAAACGGACCATTTTTGTAACGACCAAAAACAGAAGGCCTCTGACGAAATATTCCATTCATCTCAAGACGCTTTGATTACTTCAAAACTTTACACTTCCTTGAACACAAAACACAACAACAAACAAAAGGTCATACCTCAAACAAAAACAAAGCGAAAAAACACCCTTAAGGAGCTAAATCAAAGGATCATTACAAAAAAAGGACGAAAAACTACGATCGCCAAACGAAAATTTACCTCCAAGAAAATCGATGGATAATTATGAAATGATTTCAAAACTAAAAGCCAAATGTCAAAGGTAATGGCCCCGAGGCAAATTCCGCAATGTCCCGCTATTGTCACAGTATTCGCATTGTTCGGTTGTGATTTCCTCCCCTTCCTTTACCTTTCTTTCTGCATGACTTTGTGTCCGGATAATGTGTTAAGATTTCAATCTTTACATCTTAATGTGGCGATCACAGTGCCCTACCCCTGGACGGAAGAAAGAAGGAATGAATGAAGGCTTCTACAGAGCTGCAAGTCAAAATGTCAATGAAGTCAATGACGAGAAAAGGCCACAAGATTTTTGATTTTCATTATTTTCGTCTTCTTCTTCTCGTACATTTCAAGACAGGGGGATTGCGTGTTTGGTGGCTGGCTGGAATGCTGAATAAATGTAAAGGAAATTTGATACGTTTTCAACCGGAAATACATAGCCAGCCAGTTAAAGTAAAAGACGTCGTCAACGAGAGTTGAAATAACGAATTTGATTTGGATGTTGTTTTGGCTTTGGATCGCTCTAGTTATGGGGTGACGCTGCAGACTTGGGCGTATCTCCTCCGTCTCAGTCCTCTCCTCTCCACTCCATAACGTCCCGTTTAACTTTTAAGCTATAATTATTTTGCAATTTCTTTAGAAATCACACATCGTTTAGCTCCTCGAAGAAAAGAAAATGCTCTATAATTATATGCCTGCCTCCATTGTTCTTTGTTGACATACCCTAACTAAATGTCCTTTGCTTGCCAAGGAGGGGTGTTCCTCGACCAGCAGTCCTTTTTCAAGAACCGTTTTTTGGCGCGGGACAAGGATTTTCTCACGGTCGCGGAGTGGCATAACATTTGCAGTTCCATTCCATTCCTTTTTGGACGTTTTGTACATTTCGTTCTGTTTTTGCATAAACATCACACACACAAAGGGCAAAAAAAACTGCCACTGAAATTTAGATCTACAAAAATAACAGCGCACAGATTTTCAAAATCCAACAAAAGCCTACAAAAAATCCTGTGCAATTAGTACCACTTTTTGTTGTTGGCTACTCATTGTTTGAAACATTGTCGTTGAGTCATTGACATTGAAAATAATTGAGCTTTTCGAAGAGTTCAATGCTGGCTGGCGGGCTTTGCCTGGCTGTTTGACCCTTTGACGATATTTCGATGAAAATATTTTGTGCAAAAAATGGCAAATATTTCGAAATGAACATTTTGTCCTTTTTTGTCGAATTTCAATTGATTTTTTCACTAATGAAGCCAAAAAAATGGAAAAAAGTTGTCCTTTTCAATCGTTTTTTTTTTTTTTGTGTTAATTGCAAATAAGCCACTTAATGAGACATATTTTTTTAAAAGTGTGAAAAAGGGCCACTAATGTTGGTGTGAGTGGAAAAAACAACAACAACACGAGGTATTAGCAAGGCCAGCCATTTAAAATCGAGTACTGAACATATGAACAATTTTTTCTAAGGAGTCATTGAAATTTTTATAGGCATTTTTTATATAGTCATCCTTTCAAATTCCAACTAAGTTTCGAATTCCATCTAAGTTTGAAGAATATATTACGACGTGATGTATTTAGAACAAATCGTATACTCCCTCTGAGGATTATCCGATGTGCGCCTTATTCATATAGAAAATATCAGTAGGTCGACTCGAAATATCCTGGTTGATTGTTGCCAAAGTTGTCTGTGCTATTTTTTTTATTTATTTATTTTTTTTTTTAATTCAATTGCAATGGAATTCAAGGTAGGATAATTGAGGTAGTATATTTTGTGAATCGGAGTAATATTTTGAATTCGGCGGTCCAAAAAAAAAAACTATGTTGTGCTTACAAAGTACCTTATATGAATAAAAACCAAAGAAGGTGCCAAAATTAGATGAGGGAGTTGGAAGTAGACCGAGACAGTTTTCGTTTTAAAGGTACAAAAAAGCGGAATGGTGAGCGAGCTTACGTGGCTGAGAGAGACTAATTTATAGAGCATATAAGTTAGCATAGTTGGTTTAGAGCACGGATGAGAAATGCTCGCTCGAATCAGAATAGAGGCTGATACTTTCTCAAATTCGAACGGGAGTACTTTACTCCATGTTTCTATGCCACTCGAATAAGGGAGAGCGTGAGAGTATAATTAGAGTAGTTTTTTCTGGTGCGTTGTTTTTATTAGTCGCCAATATTTGTTGTTTTTGTATACAAAGTCCACCGATACCTTGCAAGACATTTTTCAATTTTTGGCAGACATCCGAAAAACTCGCTCGAAAAACTGCATTACCGGAAGTAGAAATAATAATTTTGTAATTTTCAGTGCCGCTCGATTAAGGGCTAGCATACTTCGCTCGTTTTAGAGAGGGAGTAAAATTCGATTGAAATCGAAAGCAGCATTATCGTCAATATCTGACAACAAAGCATATGATATTGTGTCTGCTTTTTTATTTCGGACCAAAATTCCACCAAAATTCCACTGAGTAAACTTGGTATGAAACTCGCACTTTTCCAGTAATGCCGCTCGAGAGAAAATTTCACTCTCGAGCAAATATGAGCTTTGCTTTTTGGCTCTTGTACACAATATCCTCCCCTAAAACCATTGCAACATCAAAATCTTTTTGCTACTACACAGATATACACACAAATACACACTCATTACCAAAAAACTAGTTTTTCAATATTTTACACTCTAAGATTAAACTCTTACTCTCTTACTCATACTCATTTTGAGATTCAGAGGGTTCCCACACAAAAAATTAGTGTGAAACGTGAACTCTTTAAGCACTCCCGCTCTCGAGTTTGTTTCTCTTTCGGGTAAAAACGCTCTGCTAGTATTATATCTAGAGTAAAGGGATAGGATATAAAGATCCAATCATTATGGCATTTCCCCCAAAATATAGTAAAATGTTGGGGGTAATTATCTAGGGAAATATCAACTGAAACCTTTTAACCTGTTTTTAAAAAAGTAATTTCCAATGACTCAACCGAACCATAAACCGCACGAACCCAGCAAAAACTTGGTAGTCACTTGGGCAGAAAACCCAATTACAAGGTAATGTAATGTAGTGTTGAAATAATGAGAAAAATACAAAGTCAAATAACATACTTTCTTGATTACCAAGTAATTAGTAACGTCAGCACTGAGTGATGGCGTTCGACCACAAAACCGAAGGTTGTGAATTTAAGACTGTGAGTCAACAAACAAAGAAAAACATAATTGTAATGTGGTATTGATTAAACCCTCGTAACCGTGGCACAGTGTGACGATTTAAATCTAAAATCAATACCAGAATCGGGCGTAGCGCAAATGAGGATTGTGCTAAGATGAAGCGGTAATTCTATAGATAGAATAAATGCATATTTTTTAATCTATTGGCTTTTAATTGCCGATGAATATCCACTTATTTTTGGGTGACACGTCCCTTTTAAAAAATGGGTTGATTTTTAAGTAGTTTCAACAATCAAAAATTTATTGGCAAATCCATTGTTAGGTAATAGAATTTCTTTTAGAGGTTCTGGAAAGGAGGCATCGCCAAAGAGCATAATTTATTCTAAAAAATCACTTTCGATTACAATAGACCCCAAGAACTCAATGGAAAAACCGAACTTTATTAATTTCGAGCAATGTTCCAAATTGTAATCACTCTTAGATACAAACATCTAATTCTGTAACTGTCGTTGTTATTACTTTTGTTATAAAATAATTGCATACAATTAGGAGTTCTTTTGTGTTGTTGTTGTTGTTTTGCGTAATGACACTTTTTTATGCTATTTTCCAGTTATTATTATTCTAACCACTTTACGAATGTTCATTTGCGTCATTTCACTTTCTGAGTTTGTGTGGGGGTGTTTTCTGCTTCTGTTTACAAAACAATTTCAGAATTTCGCCCATTTAATGTGGGGGTGGTTTCGCAACTCGATTTGCCATATCATTGCCTAAAGTTCACGCTTTGTGTGAAGCCAAGTGGGTGGCCTCGGTTTAAACGGATATTTGTGTTGTTACTTCGGGGAATACAGTGTGTCACCCCTCCTAAACTCTCTTTAGAACTCATTTATTTATTTACGTATTTGTGTGTGTTTTCTCTTTCCACAATGTCACATGATTGTCGCTGTGTGTGTTTGTTGTGGGGTTGTAACCCTGGAAACACCACGAGTAATATTTTTCCCCAAGGACTATTTTCCCTGCCAGCAGTGATAACAAGCGAATGTTGACGTTTGAGCAAAAAGCAAAACCAAAACCCATAAAATATTAGTAATAATCGAATTATAATTAAATGCGGGGGAGGGTCAATGTTCGAGTAGATGAGGTAAAAAGCCATAAATTTTGTCCAAGTGCAAGTTCTTTGTTGTGGTCATTGTAAGGGGTCAAAACCCAAAGGACATTTTAGTAGATCGCATTAAAGAATATAGCTAGGTAAATGCTTCAGATTTGTATGAAATTCTACAAATTATGAAACTTTTTTTAGTAATTTATGATCATGTGGAATGTCTCTCGTCAGTGAAAAATAAGTTTTAAATTTTGTTCGAAGAAAATTTTAAAATTTGTAGGAAAAAAGATGATGAGGTTTACCTGTCGAACTTATATTGTTGCCCAGTAGTTATTTTAAATGTGCCAGAAAAGTATGAATATTTCATTAAGAATATATGTTAGCTTCTGATAAACTTTGTTTTTGCCTTACATACTCCATGATGTCTACAATGAATAATTCGAGGTGTATCAGGGGGATTGACCACCGATCTTATGGTAAACGTTTATAAAAAACAAGTTGAAAAGTATCAGTCGGTTTTGCCGACAGATGTATACCCTCAGTCATTGTTCGATTATTTCAATATATTTTAACTTCTGTAATGATTTTTGAAACTGTTGACCCTCTATGGAGTAGGTTCCGATGGAATGGGCCAATGTTGTTGTCATTTCTAAGCCACTCGTCCGGCAGCAAATAAAATTATTCCAGTGACAGCTCATTATATTGTTTTCAAGCGATCCAAAGCATTTTAGTGAGAATTTTCCAGAAAAAAAGTTATTCGTGATGGAAATCAAGCGTGATAGTGTGATTTCTTTATATTTGGCTGGAAAACGACAAGTGGCTATCGTTAGAGCACTCCAGCATTTAAATGTGAATAAATCTTTTGGGTCTCGTACCACCGCTGGTTACCGTGATACTGGTAGCGTAGCCTGACGTCAAGGAAGTGGACGGAAGAAAACAGCAACATCAGCTGAAATGGTTCGAAAAGTAAGAAGCGACTTGATCGAAACCCGTGTCGCAGTGGCCGAAAAATGGCTTGTGAGCTGAACATATCGCAATATTCAATTTGGCAAATATTGAAAAATGAACTCGAGGTAAAGCCATTGAAATTCCAAAAAGTGCAAGAACTTACACCGCAACAGAAAGAAAATAGACTCAAAAGAGCTAAAGAGTTGCTTCGCTTGGCCGAAAGTGGTGAACTGTCGAATTTGAGTTTCTCCGATGAGAAAATATTCGTTGTTCAGCAGTTTGTAAACAAACAAAATTATCGTGTTCACTTGCCAAAGAGGTCAGCTGAAAATGTGCAACTTCGGTTGGCCACCAGAATTCAAGCGCCGGGCATTGTGATGGTGTGGGACGCCATAACAACCGATGGTCGCTTTCCGCTCGTATTAATCGATCGTGGAATCAGAATAAATGCCGAATATTTTCGCGAAAATATTCTGGAGGGTGCAATAAAGCCTTGGGCACGCAAACATTTTGGCCGCAGACCTTAGACATTCCAACAGGACTCAGCACGCCCAAGAATGGTTACAAAATGAGGTTCCTCGCTTCATTTCCAGCGCACAATGGCACCTAAAATCTCTGGATACCAATTTCCTTGCACTATTGTCTCTGGAGTATTTTGGAAAGCAAGGTTGGCACTGAAAAATACCAAAGTGTCGATCACCTCAAGCAAGCGCTTCGCTGGGAATAGGCCAAAATACCGCAGAGCAAAATTAGGACAGCGTGTGACGGTTTCATTGGCCCTTTGAAGACCATAATTCGTGCCAAAGGTGACCAATTCGAACAAATCTAAACTTATTCTAAAATTATATGCTATTTCCAACATTTTTTGCTTTCATTTAATAAAATTAAAAAAAAATGTAAAAATTATGTCGTTTGACTTTGTTGCAGTTTTTTTTATCTCACCCTGTCGAGAGATGAGTAATAACTTTTTATGATCGGAGTTGGATGGTGTTGATCTGAAAAGTTTTACTTTTGTTAATTTTTTCTTTCGAGTTGGGCTTATAATGACCTAGGAGATTGCATTGAAAATGGGAAAATTTTTCTTTGAATACCAAAACTTAATCCTCTTATTGGAAACTCCTTCTTTATATAAGGGGTCTCTGACAGACAGCAGAATAGTCTTATTATCATTGCAGTGTGTTGCCGTAGTCATTACAAAAATATAAAATCGAAAGTGATTTAAAACTATTTCACAATAACTGAAGGATCAAGGGCAGGTTGGTTTCACTTGCAAAACATCACCATATTCCAAGAATACCCCATTCTGAAAGTCCCATAAATTTATAGCTGAGTTCGTTTTTGTTTCGTTTATAACTCCAGAATTCCATTAATAATACTTAAATACAATTTTTTTTCCAAGAAGCTTTATAACTCCTTAGACCATGAAAGATATACAAACAGAAGACAAATTCATTCCGATTTCTAAACTCAAATTGAGAATGAAATCGTCATCAAAAATAAATAGTTCTAGCATTGGTCTTAATAAAATACAATGAGATTTTCACTTCAGTGCGAACAAATATCATTCACGCTTTCTTTTTTTTTCTAATTCCATTCGCCACATCTACACCGTGGAAAGATGAAATTCAATGAACTATCACCCCTCCATTAAATACTTCCCAGCGTCATCCGATTTCCGTTGAATTTCCAAATAGATACTTTATTGGATTTTAAATATCCTGTTTATGGAGATCTTCATATCTCCCCCCACCTCCGTTACAATACTCTTCTCAATTTCACTTTAATTAAGCAGGATAATTAAATGCCGAGAAAGCTTTATTATTAGACGGGCGGACAGATAGACATCAGCCCACACACCGTATCGTATTGGCCAATGGTGGCGCACTCTGAGGTCTGTCTGGATGGCCAGGAATTTCACTCTTCGCTGTGAGTCACCATGGAGTGTCAATATTTAATTGAATTAAAATTAAGTATGGTGAAAAGCCCGGGCATTCATGCGGGTTAGAGGGGGAGGGGGGAGGCTTCCAATACAAACATAAAGTGCCAAAAGTATGGAGACATCTCACTTTACCCAATTGTCAGTTAATAAAGCTGATATTAATTTCATTTTATGTCCCTCTTCTCCTTCCCCACCCTCCCCCAGCATTTTGATCGGCCATCTCCCAGGGCGCACCGATGACGACAATTTCCCCCATTAATTTTATTTGCAAACACTTCGTTTGGGCCAACGCCACTGGTTGCGCTCTGGGCCATTGTGGGAGTTTTCCTAGAGCTAAGCGAGAGGGAGGCCATGGGTGACATGGCAGATCGGAATGTGCCGTCTATGGCGTCGATGTAATGCACAACAACGTATCATTGATAATGTGATTATATTACGCCAAAGTGGCGACATTTTGTTCATTTCTTGCAGTCATGGTTTAACTACCGTGCAGCCAGTCAGCCAGCCAGCCAGCCAGTCGTTTGGGAGGCCAATCAAATAAGATGGGGTCGCAAAGCATAGACAGGCACAAGCACAACGGCAATGGCAACGACAACCCCGCGAAAGGAGACTGTTTTTCAAATAAACATGCCACCGCACAAAATCCATATGGACTCGGGCTATGTTCTCGCGATGACGACGAGAAGGATAAAGGGGACGACAACAACGACGACGGCGTCGTTGAGGATGAGGATGATGACGAAGAAAAAACGCAGCACCATATCCCGTTGCCATGACATGGCAGGGTGCCAAGTGCTGCTCTTGGTTCCATGTAAGTGTAATAAGGCAAACGTGGAGGACATTCCGCTCGTACATGAATATGTGTATGTGTGCATACAGGGGAACACTTCTGTTGGCCATGTACTTACACACTCATACACACACACAAACATGCATGCTCATGCATCCAAATAAATTGCTTTTAAAGTAGTCGAAATTTATTAGGATATGAAATTATTTGTTCGCCAGAAGTTTTAACAAAAACAGCAGCAACAACAACAGGAACAACTTCAACTAATGAAATGAAATTTAACGGCTGCAAATGGTTTGATGAGAAGCACCACAGGCCACAGCGCATAAATGCCTCCTGGCCATAGCCGATTGATAAGCTTTAACGACTAATTTCATCTTCTTCTTCCTATGAATTTTATGCCATTTTAAACATTCCAATTCTAATTGAAAATATTCGAAAAACAATATTGAAAAAAAAAGTATTTAATATTGCAGGGAAATTCAAATTAATGGACGTTATTAGAAAATAGGGTTTATGATCGAAGGAATATTTTCGAAATTATAAAAACTTGGCTTCAAAGGTTCAAATGATTGTGTATAGGCCATACTCAAACCAAGAGACTCTGAAACGGATATTTCAGGAAAGAGATTCTGCAAAAAAACCTAAGGTTCCAATAAAAAAGGACCAAAAAAAAAACTAAAGATCGGCCATTAGATGAAAACTTAACTTTTTAAAAGTATTAAAACAAGTAAAAATACAGCTAACTTCGGAAAAGCCAATCTTTTAATACCCTCTACCATTTGGAAGAAATTTGAAAAATTTTCAAAAAATTCCGCATAAATGAAAACCCTTATATAGAGGCTATATGAAGACGAGGACCTAATAATTTGCTGTCCTAAGTTGTAGTACCCATTCAAAAGGTCAATTAAACCGTCACACGCTGCCCGAATGGTGCTCTGCGGTATTTTGGCCCACTTCCGGCGAAGCGCTTACTTGAGGTGATCGACACTTTGGTATTTTTTAGTGCCAACCTTGCTGTCCAAAATACTCCAGACACAATAGTCCAAAGGATTGGTATCCGGAGATTTTGGTGGGCATTGTGTGGAAATGGAGCGAGGAAACTCATTTTGTAACCATTCTTGGTTGGCACGTGCCGAGTACGATGGCGCTGAGTCGTCTTAGAATTTCGGACAAGCGAAGCAACTCTTTAGCTCTTTTGAGTCTATTTTTCTTTCTGTTGCGGTGTAAGTTCTTGCACTTTTTGGATTTTATATGGCTTTACCCCGAGCTCATTTTTCAATATTTGCCGAATGGAATATTGGGATATGTTCAGCTCACGAGCCATTTTTCGGCCACTGCGACGCGGGTTTCGATCAAGTCGCTTCTTTACTTTTCAAACCATTTCTGCTGATGTCGCTGTTTTCTTCCGTCCACTTCCTTGACATATGTCGGGCTAAGCTACCAGTATCACGGTAAGGAGCGATGATACGAGACAAAAAAAGATTTATTCACATTTAAATGCTGGAGTGCTCTAACGATAGCCACTTGTGGTTTTCCAGCCAGATATGGAGAAATCACGCTTGAATTCCATCACGAATAACTTTTTTTCTGGAAAATTCTCACCAAAATTCTTTTGTACGCTTCTAAACAACATAATGAGCTGTAACTGGAATAATTTTAACAGCTATCGGACGAGTGGTTTAAAAATAACAACAGCCTGAAGTTGGTGGCTGTTTTTTCATCTCACCATTTATAGCATGATAAGCTCAGGTTAAAAATTTCGGAAAAGTTAGTACAGGCTACCAAAACTTGGGATAACACACAAGTCTGTTTGACTCGCACTTGGTTGGTATTCCACTACTTCTATGAAATAAGCATTCTTACACTTAAATTTAACTCTGATGTCAGGTGACTTCACATAAATAAAATCTATAGAATTTGGTCTTCTCTGCAAACATTCTCTATGAATCTCTATATTTTTTAATAAATCCTTTAAATCTGTGGAAAGAAGAACTTCTTATATAATTCTGCTATTCCTGTAGCTCATCTACAGATTTTTTAGTAAACTGTAAGGATTTCTTTATGCGAGAAAATTTTCAGTCTTAAATGACAAGGTTTTTATATTAGCTATGGAAATATGACCAGAATTTTCTCAACATTTCTAAAGTATTAAAATATTCGTAGACGCAATTTTTCGGAATTTTTTAATATCAAGATCTACAAACTTGTTAAAAAAGCTCTAACTGTTTATTTCTAAATTCTGTTCTCATGGCATAAATATTTTATTCCACCTCATCTCACAAATTTTACCAACTGTCACAACAAACCACAGGTGATATTTACTTTGAAATCTTGCCGAAAATCTACAACTCTTCGCCCACAATGCTAGCTCAGCCGACAGCAGTTGTAATCACATTTACCTCCATATTTTCTTTTTTTTTTTTTCTTAGCCATTTTTTAATTAATTTTTAATTCAACGAACAAGAATTTAGCGGATTTTGTGTTCCACCATTCTCCGAATGGAATGCAATTTTCTTTGGCGTTTAACTTTAGCTGGGGCACCGCTTGCTGTGTGCTTTTCAAATGTCTCATTGGTCATGTCAGGGAAGAAATTAAACAGAAGCTGTTGTCGTCGTCGTCGGATTTTTATTCTCCGTGCGTTAGTTGTTTCTGTATTTTTATTTATTTCTAGTTCTGGGCCTTTCAGCGTCATCTAATTAATTATGAATTAAACAAGATTTTATTTTAGCTGGAAAATAGAAAAAAAAACAATTTTATGAAAAATGCAGAGAACTAGCAAACGTTCTTGGTTTCTTTTAGCATCGCCATGGAGGTTTTCCAGTGAGGCAAGTTTTTTTTTTCATTTTTGTTTGTGGTGTTGCTTGTCTTTTTGATATTAAAAAAAAGGTGAATTCTTGCTGGGCAGGAGAAGGTTGGCTAAATTCGAATACCGAAATGAATATAGAATTTTATCTACTGCCAACAGGAAAGCCTTAACATTTTTCTTAAAGACATGAAGTAAAGCGGTGAGGGAAAAAATATAGATCAGAATATGCTACCTCAAGTGGCAAAGGTCCTACAGGGTGAGATGAGAAAAAACTGCAACCAACTTAAGACTGCTGCCATTTCTAAGCCACTCGTCCGACAGCTGTTGAAATTATTCCTGAAAATGTGCACCTTCGGTTGGCCAACAGAACTAAAGCGCCGGCCATGTTGATGGTGTGGGCCGCCATAACTGTCGATGGTCACTCTCCGCTCGTTTTAATCGACCGTGGCATCAGAATAAATACCGAATATTATCACGAAAATATTCTGAAAGGTGGTATTAAAGCCTTGGGAACGCAAACATTTCGGCCCCAGACCTTGGACCTTCCAACAGGACCATAACACTCAGCACGCGCCACCCAAGAATGGTTACAAAATGAGGTTCCTCGCTTCATTTCCAGCGCACAATGGCCACCAAAATCTCCGGATACCAATCCGTTGGACTATTTTTACTTTAGTATTTTGGAAAGCAGGATTGGCACTAAAAAATACCCAAGTGTCGATCACCTCAAGCAAGCTCTTTGCTGGGAATGGGCCAATATACCGCAGATCAACATTCGGACAGCGTGTGACGGTTTCATTGGCCGTTTGAGGGCCATAATTAGTGCCAAAGGTGACCAATTCGAACAAATCTAAACTTATTCTAAAATTTGATGATATTTCCGACGTTTTTTGCTTTCATTCAATAAAATTAAAAAAAAAATGTAAAAATTATAACCTTTGACTTTGTTGCAGTTTTTTTTTATCTCACCCTGTATATCCTTGGATTTTAATGGAGTTTTTCGAAGGACTAGGACCTGTGTCTCTACGGCCATTTGAAAGTGAACTGAAAAAAACCACCATTCATAAGAATTTTTCAAAATTAAATAAAAATCAAAAATTTGAAAACCATACAAGGCGTTGGTGTTTGCTTTTCGAGATTTCTTACGAATCGTCGTAAAAAAATATAGTATATTTTAATTCTTCATTTTTATAAGCTAACTTAAAATTGCAGAAATCGATGTATATCATATATATATCATATATAAAATATCATCAATTTTTCAAAATTTACACACCTAAGTGTCGGCATTACTTCCCATTAACCATACATTTATTTAGCATCTGAACTGAATTTATTAGTTCAACTACCATTGCTTTTATCCCAAACTCCATATTTGTTTTCTTCTTCCTCCTCCTGATATTCTGCCTCCTGCCTTCTACGCCGTCTTCAAAAGCAAACCAGAGGTAATTAAAGCAATATTTTCGCTAATAAATTATATTTAATGTTTAGCGAGAGAGGAGGAGAGAGAAAAACGAGCATTAAATCGCCACAAAATTAATGAGCCACAATTAAACTGCGAACATGAATTTAACCAATAATAAGTGGATTTTATTTCCTCTTCGTGGAGAAGCAAAAAGCAGCGACAAAAATTAACAATGAATAACATATTTTTTATATTTAAAAGACATTTATTGGCAGACCTCCGAAAAACGCACTCAAAATTGAACAAAGAATGAAACACACTCGAACTCGTGCGAGAGCGTTCCTGGGAAAAAATCGAGCAAACTCAATTTTTCGAATAAGAGTAAACATGTTCTGCTCGTTTTTTTGAGAGGGATCAAAATTCATTCGAAACCGATCAGAGCAACTCTGTGCTATTTGCAAAAAATTTTATGTTTCAACACATCATCAAACATAAGAGCGCATTTATTCTAGGATATGAGAACATAAATTAACCGGAAGGGTCGAATGTCGATTTTTTGTGGATTATTTCATCCTTCTAAATCTACTTTTCATTGGCTTTTTCGTCCTTTTTTCTTGAACCGGGAGATAAGTGTTCTATAAAAATCTTGCTCAGTAAATGTTAGGTGATATTCTCACGGACATGAAAAGGATATTTTGACATTTTTGTAGTTTCGATTGCCAATATTTCCTTACTGACAGCCTTGTAGTGTATACAAAAAAATACAGAACCGATTTTTCTTTTGCTCTCTTCTTTTGCTAAATCGAATCTAAATGTCCTCCTGTCGAAGTAGATCTCATTCGGGTCTATACTTGTTATATCGATAAGACATACAGGGTGAGATGAAAAAACTGCAACCAACTTCAGACTGCTGTCATTTCTAAGCCACTCGTCCGACAGCAGTTAAAATTATACCAGTGACAGCTCATTATATTGTTTACAAGCGTTCAAAAGCATTTTGGTGAGAATTTTCCAGAACAAAAGTTATTGGTGATGGAATTCAAGCGTGATAGTGTGATTTCTTTATATTTGGCTGGAAAACCGCAAATGGCTATCGTTAGAGCACTCCAGCATTTAAATGTGAATAGTGTCTCGTACCATCTCTTGTTACCGTGATACTGGTAGTGTAGCCCGACGTCAAGAAACTGGAAGGAAGAATACAGCAACATCAGCAGAAATGGTTCAAAAAGTAAAAAAGCGACTTGATCGAAACCCGCGACGCAGTGGCCGAAAAATGGCTCATGAGCTGAACATATCACAATAATCTATTCGGCAAATATTGAAAACTGAGCTCGGGGTAAAGCCATTGAAATTCCAAAAACTGCAAGAACTTACACCGCAACAGGAAGAAAATTGACTCAAAAGAGCTAAAGAGTTGCTTCGCTTGGCCGAAAGTGGTGAACTGCCGAATTTGGTTTTATCCGATGAGAAAACATTCGTTGTCCATCAGTATGTAAACAAAGAAAATGATCGTGTTTACTTACCAAAGAGGTCAGCTAAAAATGTGCACCTTCGGTTGACCATTAGAACTCAAGGGCCGGCCATGGTGTTGGTGTAAGCCACCATAACAGCCGATGGTCGCTTTCCGATCGTATTAATCAGCTGTGGCATCAGAATAAATGTCGAATATTATCGCGAAAATATTCTGAAGGGTGTATTAAAGCCTTGCGCACGCAAACAATTTGGCCGCAGACCTTGGACATTGCAACAGGACTCAGCATCATCGCACTTAGCACGCGCCACCAACAAAATGGTTACAAAATGAGGTTCCTCGTTTCATTTCCAGCGCACAATGGCCACCAAAATCTCCGGATACCACTCCGTTGAACTATTGTGTCTGGAGTATATTGGAAAGCAAGGTTGGCACTAAAGAATACCAAAGTTTCGATCGCCTCAAGCAAGCGCTTCGCCGGGAATGGGCCAAAATACCGCAGAGCAACATTCGGGCAGCGTGAGACGGTTTCATTGGCCGTTTGAAGGCCATAATTCGTGCCATAGGTGAACAATTCGAACAAATCTAAACTTATTCTAAAATGTGATGCTATTTCCGACATTTGTATACCCTCCACCATACTATGGAGGGTATATTAATTTTGTCATTCCGTTCGTAACTCCTCGAAATACTCATGTCAGACCCAACAAAGTATATATATTCTTGATCAGCGTAAAATTCTAAGACGATTTAGCCATGTCCGTCTGTCTGTCTGTCTGTTGTAATCACGCTATCTTTCGAACAAATTGAGATAGAAGGCTAAACTTTTGCAGACGTGTATATTTTGCCAGTAGGCAGGTTAAGTTCGTAAATGGGAGATGTAGGTCCAAGTTATCATATAGCCCCCATATAACGGTACCTCCCGATATTCGGTATTTTGATGATTTTAGCGACATTATTTAACGGAATTGTTTGAAATTTGGCATTTGAAGTTCGTAATGGATACTTCCGCCTAAGAAAGAAAATTATCTGTACAGGTCCACGTCTTCGTATAGCCCCCATATAACGGTACCCCCTAATATTCGGTATTTTGATGATTTTAGCAACATTATTAACCGGAATCGTTTCAAATTTGGTATTTGAAGTTCGTAATGGATGCTACATCCTATGTCAAAAAATGAGCCATGTAGGTCCACGTCTTCATACAGCCCCCATATAACGGTACCCCCCGATATTCGGTATTTTGATGATTTTAGCACCATTATTTAACGGAATCATTCCAAATTTTGTATTTGAATTTTGTAATAGATACTGCAGCATAAAACAGAAAATGGGCCATGTAGGTCCACGTCTTACAGCTTTTTTACTTGCTTGCTTTAATTAAAAAAAAAATGTAAAAATTATGGCATTTGACTTTGTGCCAGTTTTTTTTATCTCACCCTGTAAATTGAAACATGTTAGTCATAATTCGAAATTGCTCATTTGTAATCAATCCGAAAATGTATATATAGCCCCATTTAAAATCTCGAATTATTGAAATGAAATGTTATAAAATTTTTCAAATAAACGAGTGATCCATTGAAATTTGCCAACAGTTTCTGTCATTCCTACAAATCACAATAAAGTTGCGAACTTGGGGGGGGGGTTTCAATCAATTTTCTTAATTTATTATTTCATTTCGTCAATTTCGTACATCTTGCGGTTTCATTTATTTATATAATTACATTTGCAATCAAATCCGACTTAATTGATTTTGCAGACCACTTAAACTTTCAAAACCACTTGACCTAATCCGCAATGAAATGTGGAGAAGAGCAGCAGCAACAACAACAACAACAACGGCAAACCAACAATAAAATATATGGGTGTATATATTTTAATTGACTTGTATGTATATTTGTTTGTTTGTTGGTCGCTCAACCCTTTGACCGACCCCTATGTCATTTGATATGGAGACACTTAACCCATCATACAATTTGTCGTGTTCTTCACTTGTCAGCAGAACGGGTATGAGAGAGAGATACAAATACTTCTCATATCCATATCAATTGCCACACGCACACATACACATACATGGAAAGGCAGCACATTCATCCTTTCACACACATACACACAGAGACCAACGGATTTCGCATGGCATCACATCTAACCATCCATCCATCCATCCGACCCATTGTATTAATCAAATTGTGGGCAAATTTATTTTCATTTCCAACAATTTTATTTAATCAAAAACAATTGTTCATTTCAAGTCGAGTCGGACGGCTGCTTATTTCCACATCGTTTTTGACAAATTTATACAGATTGGCCGGATTGTTGCCACAACGACGATGATGATGACAATGACGAAAATGATACAAAGTGGGATGAGTGAGGGTACCACATACCCGGAGATTTAGTTTTGTTATTTTTTCTTTGAGTGGTAACCATCAAAAGGGGATCATCAACGTCATCATTAGCAGCCGCATCATCATCATCATCGTTAGCCTCATCATCAAGGGCAGTAGTGCCTGGCGGTGGTATCAACACCATTGTCAACCCAATCATCACCATCATCGCTATCATCATCAGCTTCGTTGTCAGTACCAAAATAATTGGATTTATTATCATCAAATCGCACCGCATAGCATCGCCTCCCTGTGGAAACTGTATCGAAATGAAACCACCAACGAACTAAGCGACCCACCAACGAACCAACCAAATTGTTCACATGTGTAACTAATTTCGTTGATTTCTTGTTTATTTTTTCGTCGAATTTAAGGGGTAATTTGTGGAAAATTACATTATGTGCCAGTGGGTTGTTTGTTTGTGGGTCCATTTCCTTCCACATTTTCAAATGGGAATTAGAAACATATTCGAATAATAGAAAGAAATGGCTAAGCTGTAAATATGTTAGGTAAGTTGTAAGAAAGCCAAAGTCGATGTGATCTCTCAAATAAAGTACGGAAAAAGATTGAGTTTTTGGAAAGGAAATGTTTTGAATGTTAACATAAAATGGAGGGTAGATAACCTTAGTCAGTATGTTAGCTACACCTCGAAATATTTATCGGAGACCTAATAAAGTATATTTATATTCGTAATAAGCATAAAATTCTAAATCGCCCTTCTCTCGAATTCAAAATAGAAGTCTCAGTATTTAAGATAAATGAAAAAAAAAATTGTCACAGGCCCTTGTGGTACTCCTATAATGTTTGGTATGGGTCATATCAGTCAGCGTCTAGGTAGAGCCCCATGTATTGTATTTTTCGCGGATGGATTTTTGCTGTTTTGAACATAATATGCCACCAAATCATCGGTGATTTGATATTTCGGGTTCTTAGGGTGTATGTTATCTTCTCTCGAAAAATACTCAGATTAGATCCATGTCTTCCTATGGTCCCTTAAAACTCTTTCTCCATTCGGTATTTTGATGATATGAATCACCTTTTTCCATGATGTTATTTTCAAATTTGGTACTTATCATATTTGGTACTACCTCCGGTGGCAGAACATAGTTTATATTGGTATACGTTTCCTATAATTCCTATATAACAGTATAAATTAGAGACAGATGTAGGAAACACAATACGGTTTTCATGACTGCGAATTAAGAACGTGAGTTTACGAGTCCAAATCGGACCATTAGATAGAGTCGGAATATGAATAAGGGTACATATATTCATCTTATATTAATAAAAAAAATGTAATTGACTGACTGATCTTGAAATTTTGAGTGAAGGTCACTCTTGGTCCGAAGGGTTCAGATGAGGTTGGGTTTTTAGAAACTTGTAATAGAACGGTACTAAAGTATTAAAATGTACTAAATATGGTACGTAAGTGTACGAAAAGTACTAAAATGTACTACATTTTGTACTATTTTGTATCATGTGATCATGTAACTGCAGTTAGAGCTAGCTTGAAAGTGTGTACTCATGTATACAAAAAGTACTAAGCGGTACTAAATATAGACCAATTTAAATTTGGGAAACGGTTGGAGGTGGAATCCTGAAATTTGAAATTAATATGGGGTATGGAAGAAATTTTCGAAATGTATACTTATGTGCACGAAAAGTACTAAATGGTACTAATAATAATGCTACAAATTCGATTTGGTTCGAACCGATAGAGCTGGAATTCTGAAATTTGGAAATAAGATTAACATTGCATTGTATGACTGAGGTATGTAGGTAGTTTTGAAAATTCGTATTTATGTGTACTAAATTTGGCACAATTTGGATTTAGGTGAACCAATAGAGCTGGTATTCTTAAAATTGGAAATAACATTACTGTCGGAATGTAGTTTTGAAAATGTGCCAAATAAGGTACAAATTGTATTTGGGCGAACAAACAGGGGTGGAATTGTAAAATTTGGAATTGGGATTACTGAGGTAGTGTAGGATTGGGGTATGTAGGAAGCTTTGAAAATTCGTACTTATGTCTAATAAATGTTACTAAATTTGGTACAAATTGAAATTGTGATGAATGGAGCTAGAATTCTAAAATTTGTAATGTGAGTCACTGATGGAGTGCAGGAAAGATGTACCAAAAGGTATTTCGAAAAATTCTAAAATGATACTAAACTTCTAAAATGGTACCATTTTGGTATTATGTGAACGAATTGAGCTAAAAACTTGAGAATCAAGGTTGGAATATAAAATTGATATGTGGTTTTGGAAATTTGTAATAAATGTACGAACTATACTAAATGGTACTAAATTTGGAACAATTTACTTAAGGGGTGAACGGATGGAGCTGGAATTTAGAAGCTTTGGATATTGGGATTCCTGTTGGTGGCAGTGATAAAGAGGTTTCTTTTGTAAATTGGTCCTTCACCAAAAGTACTAAATAGTACTATATTTGATACAATTTGGTATTGGGAGAACATATATTGTGTTTGAAATCTGAAATTTGGTATTAAAGTCGCTGTTCATGTTTAGCCTGGGCACATGAAGGTGGTTTCGGAAATGTGTACTATGTACAAAAATATTGAATGGCACTATATTTGGTATTGGGTGAAGGAATAGAGCTACAATTCTAAAATTTGATACTTGGGTTACTTATAGTATCTGTGTTTAGAATTTGGCGGTGATTTGGAAATGTGTCCTATATTTGTACGAAATGTACTAAATGGCACTAAATTTGGTATTGGGTGAAGGATTAGGACTGGAATCCTCAAATATAATATTAAGGTCTATGTTGGTATCTGGAATTCAGATATGGAATTGGCTTTGGAAATGTGTACTATTATAGCTTGAAAAGTACTAAATAGTGATAAAATAGGTATTGGGTAAAGGGATAGAGTTGGAATCGGAAAATTTGATATTGGGATCTCTGTTGGTATCTGGAATTAAGATATGGAGGCGGTTTTGGGAATGTGTAATATATAATTGTTCGAAAAGTACTAAGTGGTACTAAATTGGGTATTGGGTGATTAGAGCTAAAATAATGATATTTTATATCCAGGAACAAGTACTAAATGGTACTAAAATTAGTATTGGGTGAAGAGAAAGGGCTGGAATCCCCAAATTTGATATTAAGGTCATTCTTGACATCTGGGATTGATATATGTAGGTGGTTTTGGAAATGCAATTGTACGAATAGCACTAAACTCAACTAATTTGGTATTGGGTTAATATTTACAAATTTAGGTCAGAATTAAGGAGTGTTCTTTATTTCATAAAAAAATAATAAAGTTTAATTGTATACCCTCTACCATAATATAAAGGGTATATTAAGTTTGTCAATCCGCTTATAACACCTCGAAATATAGTTTTTAGACCCACAAATTATATAAATTCTTGATCAGCATAAAAATCTACGTCGATTTAGCGATATCCGTCCGTCTGTGGAAATCACTCTAGGTCCGAATGAAATGAAGTAGGTTGATAAAATTTTCCTTAAATGTTTATTATGTCTGCAGGACTTTTGGTATTGAAAATGGGCCATGTAGGTCCACGTTTTAGTATAGTCCCCATATAATGGTACCTCCCTATTTTCGGTATTTTGGTGATTTAAAACGCATTATTCAGTGGAAATTTTTAAATTTGATATTTGAAGTTCAAAATGGATACTACAGCCTGTGACAGAAAACTATTCGTACAGGTCCACGTTTTGGTATAGCCCCCATGGTACCTCTCTATATTCGGTATTTTTATGATTTTAGCTACATTATTCACCGATTTTTTTATTCAAGTTTCGCATTTGAATATTGTAATGTTTTATGAAAAAAAGTTGCCTATGCAGGTCCACGTCGTCGTATAGACCCTAATATTACGGGTACATTCGGCATTTTTAAGATTTTATCAGATTTTTTAACGGATTTTATTTTTTAGAAAATTGTCAAAATCGTTCCACATGGAAGAAGGTATTCAAAGATCAGCCCGGCCGAACTTACAGCTTTTTACTTATTTTTTTTTTTAATGAGTCCTGGTGTGATTACTAATGCCTTCTTTCCACCAGCAATTTATTAATTCTAACAAAAAAACAGTTATTGTTATGTTTTCGAAACATATTTCAAAAATTCTGCACAACATTTTTCAACACAAATCCGTTACGGTCATAAATTCTATTTTCACTTAATTTCATACTCCTGTCAAGGAGCGAGTGTAAGGGAGGAGGAGGAGAAAAAACACTTTTGACACCTTTCGCTGGACTCTTATCAAGGGTCCACTTATTTTCGTTGTTGCTGCTATCGTTCCGAAAACATCCGTTCATCATTAGTTAGTTGTCCAAGGGGAATATGTTTGTTGTCGGACATTTTTTTAATGCCCAGCCACTTGTGGTCAGTCACACTTCCATTCCATATTTTATGGTCTTTAGTTGTTTTTAGCAGCACAAACAAATAAAAATAGGAATAGAAAAGAAAAAAAAAAAACAAAGCTAAAAATGAAATGGTGGAAAATACCTAGCATATGTAAGGGCCCACAACTAGTTTTGCCAACAAAGAGGGAGAGAGAAAGAGAGGAAAGGACCGGAGATGAAGAACACTAGCACAAATCCTGTGCATGTCTTTGGGTAATTCGTCATTGCCGGCGGGTTGTCCATTATTTGTTTATGGGGTTGTCCCTACTCGTTTTCCTTTAACTTGGCTCATTTATTTTGAATTTTTTTTTAGTTGCTTTTTTATTATTATTTCTTTTTCTAGAATTTTTGCCATATTTCATTTGGAGAGTTAGTTGGCCTGGCCTTCAGACCAGCAACAACAGCAGCAGCAGCTATGGGGTACGCTCACTCACACACACACATAGTCGTAGCAATTGAAATGTGAAGTAAAAAAAGCAAAACAAAACAATTTGATAAATTACTTCAGTAATGCTATTTGGATTTGTTGTAATCAATTCTCTAAGTTATATTTTATTTGCATGGAAGAGGGATAGCAGAGGGATCGGAAAAGGGGGTGAGGGACATGGTGCTAATTGGTGCCAAGGATTACTTTTTTTCTAATCCAAAAGAAAAAAAAACAAGTCAGTGTAAATATGGGCATTTGGGAACGACCTTTTTTTACAGAAAGGCTCACTTAATACTTGCGATCAACATTTGTCGCTAGCTCACACCTTTAGGTACAAAATATATTTTCCATAAATTTTATGAATTTCTCCATGGTTAACAATTTTTTCTAAGTCAATAGTTTCCTATATTTCCATCCCAAACCGCCACATCACTCAACTAAAAAACGGAAACAAATAAAGAATAAAAAACTGGCCACAAGCTAGGTGTCGCACAAAAGGTGCCCACCGAACTTCAAATAAAGGACATGACACGAACCATAAAAAAAATACCCAACTAGGAGATGTGGTTATGCTGGCGTCAAAGGTTGACAACAATTGTGGCGATGGATGTCGGCAGTGGCTGGCTGATGGTGGCGATGCTCTTCAATTCTCCTGGTGAATGATGCTGATGCCTGGCTAATGATAACGATGACAACAGACAATCTCTCTCTAGCCAGCAATCAGGAAACGAGGAACACGACCAACAACATATTTGTCACCTTTAATAAATGAAATGACAATATTAACACCTAGTGATGATGGCAAATAGGAGATAAAGCAATAGGGTTGCCATGTCAAAAAATAATAAAAAAATCCGAATTGTAGTCAGATTTTTTCCGACTTCTAACCTTTGTTAAGAGTTTTTTTCAATGAAAAATTCAACCAAAGTTGGGAGTTTTTTCTATAGAAAAAATTTTCAAACGTGGTTGGGAATTTTTTCCATAGAAAAAAATTGCAACCGAGGTTGGGAGTTTTTTCCATAGAAAAAAATTCCAACCGAGGTTGGGAGTTTTTTCTATATAAAAAAATTCCAACCGAGGTTGGGAGTTTTTTCTATATAAAAAAATTCCAACCGAGGTTGGGAGTTTTTTCCATAGAAAAAAAATCGAACCGAGGTTGGGAGTTTTTTCTATAGAAAAAAATTCGAACCGAGGTTGGGAGTTTTTTCCATAGAAAAAAATTCGAACCGAGGTAGGGAGTTTTTTCCATAGAAAAAAATTCGAACCGAGGTTATTAGTTTTTTCCATAGAAAAAAATTCAAACCGAGGGTGTTAGTTTTTTCCATAGAAAAAATTTTCAACCGAGGTTGGGAGTTTTTTCCATAGAAAAAAAATCGAAACGAGTTTGGGAGTTTTTTTCTATAGAAAAAATTTTCAAACGAGTTTGGGAGTTTTTTCTATAGAAAAAATTTTCAAACGAGTTTGGGAGTTTTTTCTATAGAAAAAATTTTCAAACGAGTTTGGGAGTTTTTTCTATAGAAAAAATTTTCAAACGAGTTTGGGAGTTTTTTCTATAGAAAAAATTTTCAAACGAGTTTGGGAGTTTTTTCTATAGAAAAAATTTTCAAACGAGTTTGGGAGTTTTTTCTATAGAAAAAATTTTCAAACGAGTTTGGGAGTTTTTTCTATAGAAAAATTTTTCAAACGAGTTTGGGAGTTTTTTCTATAGAAAAAATTTTCAAACGAGTTTGGGAGTTTTTTCTATAGAAAAAATTTTCAAACGAGTTTGGGAGTTTTTTCTATAGAAAAAATTTTCAAACGAGTTTGGGAGTTTTTCTCATAGAAAAAAATTCCAAACGAGTTTTTTCGGTAGAAAAAAATTTCAAACGAGGTTGGGAGGTTTTTCGGTAGAAAAAAATTTCAAACGAGGTTGGGAGGTTTTTCGGTAGAAAAAAATTTCAATCGAGGTTGGGTGTTTTTTCCATTGAAAAAAATCCAACCGTAGAAAAAGAATTTCAATCCAATTTAGGAGTTTTTTCTATAGAAAAAATTCGAGACGAGTATGGAAGTTTTTTCTATAGAAAAAATTCGAAATCCAACCGAGGTTGGGAGTATGGTTGTATGCTTTTTCGTTAGACTGTTGGCAACTCTATGAAATGTTATTGTTACGTATGGCTCATGATCTACCTTTGCAAAACATATTTTTATTGCCGTGATGCTTATCCTCTGAATATTGTATGCCCACACAGTATGTCCTGCTGCAGTCGGCACGTGCTGCCCGCTCGTTCCACATCCATACCCTGATACTGAGCTCATATTATATTTTTAAAATTTATTTGATATCCTTTGACATCTTATGACCCGAATGCTTTACCAACGATGGCTTATTATGTTAATGAAGAAATTTTCAAAATGAAAATTTCTTTTTTTCTTTTGTTAGTTTTTCTTTTACCCTGAGTCCTTCCACAAAAGGAGGAAACATAAAAACAGGGTCTTTGATGCTAGATGTAAACTAAGAAGCAGTGGGTGGCCAGTTATGCAACGTGGCTCAGAGGATCTAGCAACACAACAGAACAAAATGGAAAATTGTCATCATATTTACCTTTCAAATTAGTGGCTTCGTTTCACATAGAGAGCCAGAGGACGAGCCAGTGAGCGAAGGAACAAAGAGGAAGAGCTGCAAATAACTATTAAATAGTTTCTGGTTTAGTTTTGTAAACTAGGAATGTTTTGTCTCTTGCTGTCGTTTTTGTTGTTGTTGTTATTCATAGAAAAATTATACATATTGCTGTGGTTGTTTTAACTGTTGTAGTTTTCCGTCGTTTATTTATTGGCGGAGGAGGAGATAGAAGGAAAGTATGAAACTAATTCATTCCATTTACACCTTTTTCGGGTGACCATGGATAGGGGCTAAACATCTGCTAATTGCCAGACATTAGACAACGGCGGGCGTCATTGTTGTCAGATTGGCCCGAACCATGACCTAAGTGACCGTAAAAATTTCGTTATCAAAATAAAATCTTTAAAAGTCGTAGTTGTGGAGAATAGGGGTGTAATTCTTTTATTATTTCCGTAAAATGTTGCTAAACGATGCTAATTGGTTGACAAAGATAGTTGGGTGTTATTAGGACATATTTTAACATATGGACGAATTATAGATCAAATTTTCAAAAAGCATACATTTTTGATTCGCGAACGTATCCAAATAAATTAGACAGCATGAAGAAGGAGCTTCTCAGGAACTTTATAGGGACTTCCGACTATACAAGATCTATTGAAGGTTTTCTGACAATTAGAGGCCACTAAATGCCTTCTAAGCAGGGTTTCAGAGTCAGAGTTACGAAAATGCCCGAACTTTAGTGGAGAAGGAGTCATGACAAAAACTCCAACTATGGATATATTTCCTATTTTTTAGACAATTATTTTTTTTTAATTTTAATCTGCATAGGTGAGTGCCTACCTAATTTATTCCATGGACGCTTACCCCTCTCCTACTTTTGACCGCAAATTAGAGGATTTTTATATGAGAGCTATATTTAAATCTAAACCGATTTTAACTGAATTTTAGATGGGTATTTTTAGAGAATGTTTTTTGTACTAAATATGGTTGGTATCGATATCAGAAGCATTTTGCAGGTTGCTTAAAAATCCAATCGTCTAAAACCTATCAATGGGCAGTATAGCTATCTCATATGTTACAAAATTGGGTTCACTATAAACAAGAGACCGGAGGTGGTTTTATATGAAAACAACAGAGTGAGATGAAAAAACTGCAACCAAATTCAGACTGCTGTCATTTCTAAGCCCCACGTCCGACAGCTATTAAAATTATTCCAGTGGCAGCTCATTATATTGTTTACAAGCGTACAAAAGCATTTTGGTGAGGATTTTCCAAAAAAAAAAGTTATTCGTGATGGAATTCAAGCGTGATAGTGTGATTTCTTTATATTTGGCAGGAAAACCCCAAGTGACTATCGTTAGAGCCCTCCAGCATTTAAATGTGAATAAATCTTTTGTGTCTCGTACCATCGCTCGTCACCGTGAAACTGGTGGCGTAGGCCGACGTCAAGGAAGTGGACGGAAGAAAACAGCAACATCAGCAGAAATGGTTCGAAAATTAAAGAAGCGACTTGATCGAAACCCGCGTCGCATTGGCCGAAAAATGGCTCGTGAGCTGAACATATCGCAATATTCCATTTGGCAAATATTGAAAAATGAGCTCGGGGTAATGACATTGAAATTCCAAAAAGTGCAAGAACTTGCATCGCAACAGAAAGAAATAGACTCAAAAGAGCTTAAGTGTAGCTTCGCTTGGCCGAAAGTGGTGAACTGCCGAATTTGGTTTTCTCCGATGAGAAAACATTTGTTGTCCAACAGTTTGTAAACAAACAAAATGATCGTGTTTACTTACCAAAGAGGTCAGCTGAAAATGTGCACCTTCGGTTGGCCACCAGAACTCAAGCGCCGGCCACGGTGATGGTGTGGGCCGCCATAACAGGCGATGATCGTTCTCCGCTCGTATTAATCGACCATGGCATCAGAATAAATGTCAAATATTATCGCGAACATATTCTGGAAGGTGTATTTGGCCGTAACCCTTGGACATTCCAACAGGACTCAGCACCATCGCACTCAGCACGCGTCAACCAAGAATGGTTACAAAATGAGGTTCCTCACTTCGTTTCCAGCGCACAATGGCCAACAAAATCTCCGGATACCAATCCGTTGGACTATTGTGTCTGGAGTATTTTGGAAAGCAAGGCTGGCACTAAAAAATACCAAAGTGTCGATCACCTCAAGCAAGCGCTTCGCCGGGAATAGGCCAAAATACCGCAGAGCAACATTCGGGCAGCTATCATTCAAAAAAATTAAAAAAAAAATGTAAAAATTATGGCGTTTGACTTTGTTGCAGTTTTCTTATCTCACCCTGTATAAAAAGGATTTAGAGGGTTTCCTTGACTATACAACTTAAGGAGGTTATTTGATTATCGAATAACCTTAGAAGACATACAAAAGACATCATATCCGTTGAGAAACTTTCGGAGGAAATTTGTCTTTAGAAAACCTCCGACTTTAGAAAAAAAACTTAAAAAGGATCTTTGTCGGCAGACGACCCTTAAAAACTTTCTAAATATAGAGTATTTGTAGAAGCTCTTCTGCATAAGGAAAACCTTTAGAAAGTGTCCTGGCAGATGAATACCCTCAGAAGACGTTCTCTCTAGAGAAGATCTTTGGAAGGTCCTAGGACTGTAGATGATATTTGGACAGCATTCTGTCAACAACAATCTATTCTGCCTATACAAGACCTCGGAAATAACTTTTGTTCATAGACCTTAAGAAAATCTCATATCTGTAAATGACACTTGAGAGGAATTTTGTCTATGCAGGACCTTTGGAAAGACTTCCGACAGGGAATATCTTTAGAAAATCTCTTGTCCATGGACCGTCTATCTACAGATGAATTTCAGTCTATAGAAGATATTCTGTTCATATAAGATAATAGATTATTTTCGGTCTATAGCTGACCCTTGGACACTATTCCTAGATCTACCCATTATTCTAAATCAAATTTAGCCTATTTTAATGAACGACTTCCCCTAAACCCAGATTTATCTCACTCTTACGTTTAACTCTTCTATGTGGAAACAAGTAAAAAACGAATGTTCGAACCCACCACATTTTGGAAACCTGAATATGACCATAAGCCAAATGTCTTTAAAAATCCTTAGGGGGATTCAGTCACATTTTACGAATATTGAATATTTTTGAGAGGAGTAAATTTACTCACTGAGAACCTGAAATGTCAAATTATAGCTGATTTGGTTGAAACTTAAGACATATACCATCAAAATACCGAAAATCAGAAGGTAGCATCTTCAAAAGTCATTAGAATATTCTACTTTTGTTAAAGGCCTTCAAAACGTTGTCAGTCATTTAGAGAACACAAAAATGTACAAAATTTTTAATTTCGTTACAATTTTCAATTGAATCCTCAGTTTAAACAAACAACGAACAACTCTTCTATTATTCACCACACCGAAAATCGTCACTGCAAAATTATTTTTGAACACCAAAAAGAAAAAAAAATCAAATTCAAAACAAACCCGAACTGAACATATTTTTAATAACGTTTTATTAACTCCACAGGACGTAGATACTCCAAAAACTCCTGTTACGCCTCCTTAACGAAATTTATTAAAATAACTTTCATTGTTTGAGCCTTCCCATCGTCTCCATTGGTTGTTGCTGTTGTTCTTATTGTTGTTGTTTTTTTTTTCTATTTTTGTTGGGCTCTCAACAACGTTTTTTCGAACATATGTGACATTTGTTCTGACTTTGGTGAAATATTCGCGCTTCTATTTTCAAAGTTGAATAGTAAAGCAAAATACAAAAAAAATGACAAAACAATGGCGCAGGAATAGAACGAAGGACTTCCTTTGTGATGCAACACACGAAGGATAATGGCAACAACAATAGCAAAAGCGAAATTGTTCATAATTACGATTATGGGAGAGTAACAGCAAGAGGGAAGAAACAGAGGGAACTAATGAAATTTTGTTACCACCACAACCTTGCAGCCCAGGCAGCTACTGCAACATTTATGAAGTTGAGATACGGAGGCATGGGTAGAATTAAAAGCAAGGGTAGCTGATCGGGCCTTTTAAAACTTCACAATGATAAAAGTACTACCACACAAAACATCTTCTATCCACAGAAGACCTCTTTCGCCCACAGAAAACATCTTCTATCCACAGAAGACCTCTTCTGTCCACAGAAGACCTCTTCTGTCCACAGAAGACCTATTCTGTCCACAGAAGACCTCTTCTATTCACAGAAGACCTCTTCCGTTCACAGAAGACCTCTTTGTTCCGCAAAAGACCTCTTTGTTCCGCAGAAGACCTCTTCTGTCCACAGAAGACCTCTTCCGTCCACAGAAGACCTCTTCCGTCCACAGAAGATCTCTTCTATCCACAGAAGACCTCTTCTATTCACAGAAGACCTCTTCTATTCACAGAAGACTTCTTCTATTCACAGAAGACCTCTTCTATTCACAGAAGACCTCTTCTGTCCACAGAAGACCTCTTCTGTCCACAGAAGACCTCTTCTGTCCACAGAAGACCTCTTCTGTCCACAGAAGACCTCTTCTGTCCACAGAGGACCTCTTCTTCTGTCCACAGAAGACCTCTTCTTCTGTCCACAGAAGACCTCTTCTGTCCACAGGAGACCTCTTCTTCTGTCCACAGGAGACCTCTTCTTCTGTCCACAGAAGACCTCTTTTGTCAACAGAAGACCTCTTCTGTCAACAGAAGACCTCTTCTATTCACAGAAGACCTCTTCTGTCCACAGAAGCCATCGTCTGTCCACAGAAGACCGCTTCTGTCCACAGAAAGCCGCTTCTGTCCACAGAAGACCGCTTCTGTCCACAGAAGACCGCTTCTGTTCACAGAAGACCTCTTCTGTCCGCAGAAAACATCTTCTGTCCACGGAAGGCCTCTTCTGTCCATAGGAGACCTCTTCTGTCCACAGAAGACCTCAGCTGTCCACAGAAGACCTCAGCTGTCCACAGAAAACCTCTTCTGTCCACAGAAGACCTCTTCTGTCCACAGAAGACCTCTTCTGTCCACAGAAGACCTATTCTGTCCACAGAAGACCTCTTCTGTCCACAGAAGACCTCTTCTGTCCACAGAAGACCTCTTCTGTCCACAGAAGACCTCTTCTGTCCACAGAAGACCTCTTCTGTCCACAGAAGACCTCCTTTGTCCACAGAAGATCTCTTCTGTCCCCAGAAGACCTCTTCTGTCCACAGAAGACCTCTTCTGTCCACAGAAGACCTCTTCTGTCCACAGAAGACCTCTTCTGTCCACAGAAGACCTCTTCTGTCCACAGAGGACCTCTTCTTCTGTCCACAGAAGACCTCTTCTTCTGTCCACAGAAGACCTCTTCTGTCCACAGGAGACCTCTTCTTCTGTCCACAGGAGACCTCTTCTTCTGTCCACAGAAGACCTCTTTTGTCAACAGAAGACCTCATCGGTCAACAGAAGACCTCTTCTGTCCACAGAAGACCTCTTCTGTCCACAGAAGACCTCTTCTGTCCACAGAAGACCTCTTCTGTCCACAGAAGACCTCTTCTGTCCACAGAAGACCTCCTTTGTCCACAGAAGATCTCTTCTGTCCCCAGAAGACCTCTTCTGTCCACAGAAGACCTCTTCTGTCCACAGAAGACCTCTTCTGTCCACAGAAGACCTCTTCTGTCCACAGAAGACCTCTTCTGTCCACAGAGGACCTCTTCTTCTGTCCACAGAAGACCTCTTCTTCTGTCCACAGAAGACCTCTTCTGTCCACAGGAGACCTCTTCTTCTGTCCACAGGAGACCTCTTCTTCTGTCCACAGAAGACCTCTTTTGTCAACAGAAGACCTCTTCGGTCAACAGAAGACCTCTTCTATTCACAGAAGACCTCTTCTGTCCACAGAAGCCATCGTCTGTCCACAGAAGACCGCTTCTGTCCACAGAAAGCCGCTTCTGTCCACAGAAGACCGCTTCTGTCCACAGAAGACCGCTTCTGTTCACAGAAGACCTCTTCTGTCCGCAGAAAACATCTTCTGTCCACGGAAGGCCTCTTCTGTCCATAGGAGACCTCTTCTGTCCACAGAAGACCTCAGCTGTGCACAGAAGACCTCAGCTGTCCACAGAAAACCTCTTCTGTCTACAGAAGACCTCTTCTATCCACAGAAGACCTCTTCTGTCCACAGAAGACCTATTCTGTCCACAGAAGACCTCTTCTGTCCACAGAAGACCTCTTCTGTCCACAGAAGACCTCTTCTGTCCACAGAAGACCTCTTCTGTCCACAGAAGACCTCCTTTGTCCACAGAAGATCTCTTCTGTCCCCAGAAGACCTCTTCTGTCCACAGAAGACCTCTTCTGTCCACAGAAGACCTCTTCTGTCCACAGAAGACCTCTTCTGTCCACAGAAGACCTCTTCTGTCCACAGAAGACCTCTTCTGTCCACAGAAGACCTCTTCTGTCCACAGAAGACCTCTTCTGTCCACAGAAGACCTCTTCTGTCCACAGAAGACCTCTTCTGTCCACAGAAGACCTCTTCTGTCCACAGAAGACCTCTTCTGTCCACAGAAGACCTCTTCTGTCCACAGAAGACCTCTTCTGTCCACAGAAGACCTCTTCTGTCCACAGAAGACCTCTTCTGTCCACAGAAGACCTCTTCTGTACACAGAAGACCTCTTCTGTCCACAGCAGACCTCTTCTGTCCACAGCAGACCTCTTCTGTCCACAGCAGACCTCTTCTGTCCACAGAAGTCCTCTTCTGTGCACAGAAGACATTTTCTGTCCACAGAAGACCTCTTTTGTCCATAGAAGACCTCTTCTGTCCACAGAGGACCTCTTCTGTCCACAGAAGATCTCTTCTCTCCACAGAAGATCTCTTCTGTCCACAGAAGACCTCCTCTCTCCACAGAAGACCTCTTCTGTCCACAGAAGACCTCTTCTGTCCACAGAAGACCTCTTCTGTCCACAGAAGACCTCTTCTGTCCACAGAAGACCTCTTCTGTCCACAGAAGACCTCTTTTGTCCCCATAAGACCTCTTTTGTCCCCAGAAAACCTCCTCTATCCACAGAAGACCATAGAAGACCTATATATATACCCTCTGTAAGCATAAGTTACAAAAAGGCCCTCCTAACCCTGCCCAGCTTCCTCACATCTGTTCGATATAATTCACCATAGTAACCAAATTTATTAATTTTGTTTGGATTTGGTGTTCAAAGGAGTTACTACTTACTTACAACACACACTCGCAGTGGACATCCTCCTCCTGTAATCAATGGATAAATGCCCCCCATTGATGTGCGTATGAGTTTGAGTGCATGGTCGTGTGTGTGTGTGTGTTTGCATTAGTTTTTGCAGTAGCAAGAGGAAAAAACGCTTCAAATTTTGCCCAGCAGCCACAAAGTAAAAGTTCACCTGGGGCGTTCAAGTTCAGCTCTCAGGAATGAGAACAACAACAATCTGGAATTCCCTTTCATATGCAACGCTCATCAATAGACCAACCTAGCCAGCCTAGCCATTCTCAGTTAATATTGACTTAAAAGCGTTTTTATGTTCATATTGAATCAAAGAATGCCCATCGGAGGAAAGGGATAGAGATGTTAGCCACATACTTCCGTGCAACATGTAGTTGTGGCACAGATGACTGACTTGAAACAATAAATGTTATTGAAACCCTTGGATTTTATAATACTTTGCAATAATTTCCATTTCTTTTGGAATATATCCTTCTAATTAAAAACTCTAAATTAAGGAACAAACAAATATTGAAAATTCCATTCTCGCTGTCCTCCGCAACGACGACCGCCCAACATAAAACACAAGCTTTCTGCCAATAACTTGGCAGTTTCTTTGACATTTATATTTATATCGCCCCAAACATGTGTCTGTTGAAATCGACCAAATTTTGAATTATGGCCCATAAACACGCTACCACCGAGGATGGCTTAAATTATGAAGATGAAGCAAAACTAAATCTCTTCGCCATGGCTCATCGAGCGACAGAGTAAAATCATCATAACGGCTCTAGATTCCCTTTGTCTTTTTATTTATTTTGGCTGGCAAGACAAAACATTTTATTTATTTTTTATGGGATTTGCATTCGCCAACGAAAAAAAAAAAAATAAAAACAAAAGAAAATCAAAACACGAATGCCAAATTCTGAAAATTTGTAAGCAACATCTTTGAAGATTTGTAAGTAGACTATAAAAATTATTTGTTTTATCGAGGAGTCACAAAAACAAGGAAGTTGGAATGAATTTTAGGTAAATAATTGGATATGAGAGTTGCCATATTTTTGTCTTTTAAAGATTTATATCCTTGGAAAATAACGTAAATAAATTTTGATTATATCCTGTGAAAATATTCAAAAAAAAACCCAAGATTTTTATTTTTAAAAATATTCGACGATATACATCCATGGAAAATATTTTTAAAGACCATCAATTAATAGTCTTGAAAATATTCTTGGCAAATATTTTAAAAAAATCCAGGATTTATAACCACGGTTAAATTAAAAAAATCCACAATTTGCATCCTTGAAAAATTCATTGGGAAATATTTTTAAAAAATCCAAGATTTATATTCATGAGTAAATTGAAAAAATTCACGATTTATATCTATGGAAAACACATTGAAAATATCCACGATTTCAATACAATTCGACTTTTTTCGGATGTTCTATAAAAGATATAATATCTATAGAAGGCATGTACAGGGTTGCCCATATTCGACGGACCCATCTGGCAACGCCATAACTTTTGACAGAGATGTCACATTGCTTAATGACATACAGCGTTTGAAGCCTGCGGACAAGCCTCGTCGATTGGAATGGGCCCAAAGGTCCCAAAGGTCCGTCGAATATGGGCAACCCTGTAGAAGATCCTATCTTCTAAACGATTTGTCAAAGGAGAAATAGAAAATTTAAAAAGGTCTTCACTCTGTGAAAGGTCTATTAAAGGGGTTCCATCAGAAGAAGACTTGTATGAGGTATTCTCGTTATTAAAAAAACCATTCACAGGCATTTTATAGATATAAGTAATCTTTGTAGGGTTCATAAATAGGAGATCCTCTACAAATATTTCATAAAAATAAGTTTTTTTACAGACCACTTTATAAAGAAAATCTTGTACAGAAAGCGTACCATTTTCCAGATTAAGAAGAGAATGTGGTTCATGTCTCCCATAGAGAAAAGACCTTTACAGTTATTGAAAAAAACGTTAAGTGGCCTTCTATAGAGAACAGAATTTTCACAGACATTTCCAAGTCTTCTAAAAAGACAGAACTTTGTATAGGTTTTCAATGGAACAAATAATATTCAAAAATTCTATAAAAAGAAAAGCAGGTTACAGGTCTCCTGTAGGAAGAATGCTTTGTGTCACCTACAAGGAAAAGACGTTTCTTAGGTTACTCAAATAATGATCTTCAAGAAGTCCTCTATAGGAAAACGTCAATAGCCTATAAAATCAGGATCAATAAAAAGAATATCATCTACAGAAAGGTCTTTCACAGGTCATATATAGAAAGAAAGGTATTTACAAGTTTTCCATAGAGAGGATACTTTTTATAGGTCCTTATAAAGAAAAATCTTACAAATAGGTCAAATAGACCTTTGATATTTGTTCCATAAAAAGGAGGCCTTTTGGAGGCAATCCTCTTTCAGATCATCTATAGAAAAAAGTATTTACAGAACTTCTATAAAGAGAATACATTCTTCGTCCATTTTATAAAAATAAAACCTTTAACATTTATTCTTTCCAAAGAAGAACTATTATAAGTCTTCTATAGAAAGAAGGCCTTTTATAGGTCTTCTACGAAAAGAGGATAGCTTCTGTTAAAGGAAACATTTTACAAGATTCTATAGTTTTGAGTTTTTTAAGACAGAAGGCCTTTAACCGGTCATCTATACAGAAGTTAATTTTAATCTGTATGAAGATGGAAAAAATTTAGAAAAAAGTATTTTTCCCAGGTCCTGAAAAACCTTTCCGTAATGTAATGTATGGGCATTCTATAGAATGAGGAACTTTCACAGTTATTAGAAGGAACAAGATGAGCAGGTCTTCTATTGAAAAAACACATTTAACAGCTCTTCTACAGAAAGAAGTCCATTTAGGAGATCTCTAAGAAATCCTCTATGGAATAAGAAAATAAACAGGTATTCCATAGAAAGATTTTTACAGTTTTTCCATGCGTAGACCTTTAATAGGTCTTCTATAGATGGAATCCCTTTTACAGGTCTTCTTCAGGAGGAAGGCTTTAAGAGGTATTCTATTGAAAAATATTTTCCGAGTCTTCTACAGAAAAAAAATGTATTTTCTATGTGTTTTGTGGACCGAAGTCATTTTAGTCATCTAGGCCTTTTCTAGGTAGAAGACTTGTTATATATCTTCTAAGAAAATTCCTTTTCCAGGTCTTTGGAAAACAGTGTTTTAAGGTCTTCTACAGCCAACATAATTTTATAGGTTTTCTGCAAGAAGAAAATAAGTATTTTTATGGGCATTTCTTTACAAAGGATGCTTTTTATAGGTCTTCTATAGAAAAAACCCTTTACCGGACATCTGCTGAAAAAACCTTTCGCAGGTCTTCTGTTAAAAAAAGGGAAGAGGGCCTGTATTATATTGAGAGACAAATGTTTCCTCGTTTTCCACAAAAAGAAGGCCCCTGATACACCCTCTATTGAAAGGAGATATTTAAGAATTCCTCAATAGACAAAAAATTAAACAGATCTTGTATGAAATTTCCTTGGACAAATCTTCCATAGATGGAAGAACTGTAAGAAGTCTACTTTTGTTGAATTATTCTCTAGAGGGATGGTAAGATAAAAAACCAAACATTTATAGGAAAAAATGCTTCTATACAAAGAAGACCTTAAACATGCCTTTTATATAGATATGCCCTCTTCCAGGCTTTTTATAAAAATGGGTCCCATTTCTAGATTTTCTGTAAGACATTTAACACAAGCAGGTCTCCTCTAAGGACAAAACAGTGTGTATGCATTTAATAGACGAGCTTTTAAAGGTCTTCTCAAAAAATGCAAATTGAAATATACTCCTTTCTGCTAAAAGAACTATTTTTCAGGTCGGAAGATCTTTTTGATCTCCTGTATAAAGAATAACTAAATCTCTTTACAGGTCATATATAGCTGAACGACATTTTACAATTCTCCATGTTTTCTAAACAAAAAAGAAAATTCCACATTTTCCCCAAACTAATTAACATTCGGTATTGGCAACTCTCTCATATAAATATTTCCATTTCGGATTGGAACTCAACCAAATAACAGCTACAACTGCAGTCATTTTCTGCATTTGGGCCAAGAAACAAAAAAATGGAATAAATATTCTGGACATGTTGTTGAAAATTGACCAGACGAATGATAAATAAGGTATCATAAGGATAACATAAAACAACATGATCAATGCCAGGGCAATGCCAACGAGCGGAAAAGAAATGAATAATCGTTAGTAGAATTCGTAATGGGATTACGGGTTGATTCTAGCAATGAGCAAATTGTAAATTCTTTATAGAGCGTTATAGATTGTAGACACATATAACTTTACTGAATTTTTTTCAAGGCTTCGAGAAACAACAGACTTACAAAAAAAAAAATAAAAACCAAATTTTTACTCCTTCAATTGAATCCACCTTAATTTTAAATAATTTCAAAAAAATTGACTAGCGTACTTCAAAATGCTTCTGAGCTGCTTCGTTGGTTTTAAGTCTACAAAACTAGAATTTAAGACGCCATTTAACCATTTCATTGCACTTGTAGTTGCAAACAAATAGCTGGTGGCCAAGGAGCAAGTAATAAACAGCAGCCGCATTGCAGAGCAGTGCCGGACAGCCTTCCTACAAAAAGCACAACACTCAACCAAACACTCCCAACTCCTTTGGTTCCTTTGCTGCATTAGCAGACCTTAAAAATGATTTAGTTCAACGGCATAAAATATGTCTGCTTATAGTTATGAATTTTCTTCGCTGTGTTGCCTCTTCCTATTTCTTCTTTTGCTTTTTTTTTTTTTTGTGATTCGTAGTTATGGTTATTTATTGATGAGTTTTAGCCAAAGGGCGCCACTGGAGGCTGGTCACCGATCGCACCATGAAATTATTAAAATGTGACAGTTGAACGATTAAATGCAATCATTTTAAATGTTTAACTCCTCAGATTTATGTTGGGTGATTTATTATTTGGCCCAAAAGGAGTTGAGCTGAGCCCTCTATGAAATGATGATTTAAAGGAAAATGTTGAAAAAAATGAAGCAGCTGACTTACTTAACAAACTCTTTGCAGAACGTGGGATGGATTTCACTTTCTTTGACCTTCAAACGGACCATCTGGAAATAAGAAGAATTATAGTAGTTTACAAAAGGTGTCGGAAAAAAATTGTAAATATTATGAAATGTAATTGTTGTAAAAAAATAATAATAAAAATGCATAGATTATGGCAATAAGTTGTAGCATGTGAAAATACCCATTGACGACCCAAAATAACAAAATACTTTGTAACATATGGCGTAAATTTTGAAGATACATAATCATGACCAGACTCGAATCAAAGCACATATCTGCAAAAATCAAGTTTTCCATCTCAAAATCACAATACAACGTAAAGCTGGACTCTCGTAATACTAAAAGTAAAGAGGAATGCTTTTAGGGTCAAACAAAATTTTGCAAGGTGTTATAAAGGAAAATGAAATACAAAACCCTATTATAAAGGTGTGTTTAATTATAGGTTGTAGCTATCCCTATTGGATATAAAATATTTGTTAAAAGCGACGAGAACCGAAAAAGCCTATTTTTTGAGAGAATCGTTGGAAAGTAAATAAACCCCTTCTAAATTAATGTCAAACGACCGCAGGCCAATACCAAGCGACCGTAATGAGACCTGAAATACATTTAAACAAGTAAAAAATCTGTATGTGCGGCAGGGCCGAACTTTGAATACCCTCCTCCTTTTGGAACGAATTTGGCAATTCTCAAAAACAATAAAATACGTTAAAAATTCTGTTAAAATTTTAAAAATACCGAATGTAGCTGTTATATCAGGGTCTATACGACGACATGGACCTGCATAGGTAACTTTTGTCATAAGCCATTACAATATTCAAATGCGAAACTTAAAAAAAATCGGTGAATAATGTAGCTAAAATCATCAAAATACCAAATATCAGGAGGTAAGGTTATATGGGGGATATACGAAGACGTGGACCTGCACAGACAATTTTCTGTCTAAGGCTATAGTATCTAATACGAACTTCAAGTACCAAATTTGAAACAATTCCTGTGAATAATGTAGCTAAAAACATCAAAACACCGAATATAGGGAGGTATCGTTATGTGGGGACTATACGAAAACGTGGACCTGCACAGACAATTTTCTGTCTTAGGCTGTAGTATTCATTACGAACTTCAAATGCCAAATTTGAAAGAATTCCGGTGAATAATGTCGCTAAAATCATCAAAATACGGACCTGCACAAACAATCAGATGCCATAGGCTGTAGCATCCATTACGAACATCAAATAGCAAACCACAAGTGGCCATCGTTATAGCACTCCAGCATTTAAATGTGAATAAATCTTTTGTGTCTCGTACCATCGCTCGTTACCGTGATACTGGTAGCGTAGCCTGACGTCAAGGAAGTGGACAAGGAAGAAAACAGCAACATCAGCAGAAATGGTTCGAAAAGTAAAGAAGTGACTTGATCGAAACCCGCGTCGCAGTGGCTCGTGAGCTGAACATATCGAAAATGAAAAATGAGCTCGGGGTAAAGACATTGAAATTCCAAAAAGTGCAAGAACTTACACCGCAACGGAAAGAAAATAGACTCAAAAGACCTAAAGAGTTGCTTCGCTTCGCAGAAAGTGGTGAACAGCCGAATTTGGTTTTCTCCAATGAGAAAACATTCGTTGTCCAGCAGTTTGTAAACAAACAAAATTGTCGTGTTTATTTGCCAAAGAGGTCAGCTGAAAATGTGCACCTTCCGTTGGCCACCAGAACTCAAGCGCCGGCCATGGTGATGGTCGCTCTCCGCTCGTATTAATCGACCGTGGCATCAGAATAAATGCCGAATATTATCGTGAAAATATTCTGAATTGTTACAAAATGAGGTTCCTCGCTTCATATTCAGCGAACAATGACCACCAAAATCTCCGAATACCAATCCATTGGACTATTTTGTCAGGAGTATTTTGGAAAGCAAGGTTGGCACTAAAAAACACCAAAGTGTCGATTACCTCAAGCAAGCGCTTCGCCGGGAATGGGCCAAAATACCACAGAGCAACATTCGGGCAGCGTGTGACGACTGTCCATTGGCCGTTTGAAGGCCATAATTCGTGCCAAAGGTTACCAATTCGAACAAATCTAAAATTATTCTAAAATTTGATGCTATTTCCGACATTTTTTTGCTTTTATTCAATAAAATCTGTTATAAAGATGGTAGAAATCGCACCATTTCTTCAGGTACCTCCCTAACATAGGATTCAAGATTTTGAAAAACAAAACACTCAAAGAAAGCGAGATAAGCATCCAACTCCCTTCAAATTTCACACCCAAATATTTTTGTTAACGCAAGAACTGTTGTGAAGATGATATACATCTGTCAACCCCTTCTGGTACTTCACCCACAAAAAGGTCACAATTTCCAATACTTAAAGCTATCATAACGTGCGAAACAAGTCAGTGATTCTTAACAACTTGCTATATCTAAATATTTCTTTTAACCAGGAGTCTGATATAAATAAGTAATTTATCGGAATTTATGATTTCGCATAAATTTGGAAATAAATGTTCGATTTCCTTCAAATTTTGCACATACCAATATTTTTATCTGCATTATATGAGGTATGAAAATACTCGGTACGCTGTATCTGTTATCTGACGCATATTTCCACATTTTCCAAAAATATGCACATATTTCATATAAAGTAAATGAAGTAGTCGATGTCGATGTCCAAATCTGTCACGCTGTAATATTTATATCAGTCTTAGGTCAGATACGAATTGGCCAACTGCTTCGGAATCTCCCCCATAAAGAGTTAACAGTTGAAATAACTGGCTGGGAGCATAAATCTGTCGGAAAAACCGACTGATACTATTTTACTTGTTATATTATATTACAATCCCTTGGCGACCATATAATTTCCTAATTCCTGATTTCGATTTAATTTCTAGCTTCCAAATCGCTTATGTCCCGTGTCCTATAATTTTCGGTTCAAAATGTTCATTAAATTTGCGGCATTCGTAAAATGTATGAATCCTTAAAATAAATCCCTTAATCGAAATAAACGTATGAAATTACTCCCTGGACTCCTGTAGTTTCCCAAAAATAAATTTCAATTTCCAGACATTTGTTGACTTATTGATAAATTTGAAATAAAACGGGTGATAATTGTGGCATGTGACGCAAGAAATTTTGCAGCTTTTTTTTCAATTACAACTAAACAATAACTAAATATCTAAATTTCTAGACAATGTCGACCCCTTGCCCTGCCAAAGCGATATGTTAACATTTTATTGTTGTTGTTACTTTTTTCCATTTACCGAAAATTTGCAAACCCTTTGCAATAAATGCATTTATAAAAACATTTGTTAACTTCATTCAAATGGTCTATCCTGCTGTGACCTTTTATGCCCACTCCCAACTGAAGCACCGTAAAAATCTATGAAATCACCAAACTCAAATTCAATTCAACATTTATTGAAGATATCCGGTTTCCGGATTTCCAACGGCTTTTCAAAGGAAATCACAGAAAATTCTTTTAAATTGGCCCAGATAACAGAACACGACCACGACGACACGAGTTAAGGCTTACAACCAAACCACTGGACCAAAGGCAACCAAAAAACCAACACAAAACTCCTTCATCCGAGCCAGCCGCAGCATAAGCATCAGCTCACATAAAATTGTTAACAGAGAGAATTTTACACCTTGTAACAATTGTACTGGCAACAGGATATCGCACATGCCACAAACTGCGCAATTATGGTTTCAGCAGACAGTCATGACGCACCGTCTGTTTGCCCATCACCATTTCCGAGTGAACAGCAACAACGTCCACATCCACCAGGTCCAAGCAGCCGTCAGTCAATTCATTCATATGCGTTGTGTGGCTGTTTGTTCTTCCTTCCTTCATTCATGGAAAATGGCCAACCAAAGTCCACACAGCCAAGACATGCAAACCAGCCAGTCAGCAGTCAGGCATCAGTGCGCCTGGCCCGCCACCAAGCAACACAATTTCCAACACGCCTTTGCCAACAACACACGACGAACCCACACACAGCAACAACAACATTGGCAAAAACTTCGTCTGTGGTTGTTGGACATGTTTTCTTGTTGTGGCCATTTATGGCCCATATAAACATGCCTTCTCCTCCTGCCTGCTTGTCTTACTCCTCCATCCAGCTGCCTGGTTGTGCAAAATATCCAGCCAATGACACAGTGAAGCTGTCTTCTTTCTTTGCATTCAGTCCTTGTCAAGTGGGGGATTGGCAAATATTCCTTGTTGCTCTTGTTGTTGTCTCATTCCCATGCCCGTTGTTGGAATGACGCAGGCGTTTTATAGCGGGAATGATTGAGGAATTTCTTGAGTGGGTAAGGTAAAAAAGCAATGGTTGTTTTCTTTGCCAGAATTTTGAATGGAAAACTCTAGGGAATGTGACTTGATTGATGAAGCTTTGTAGGCATTTTTCAGATGGCTATAGAGGGGCTTCATTGGCTAATAAAAGAAGTCTTAAACTGGACTGGAAAAAGTCCTAACAAGTGACTTGAAGGGACTTCAGAAAGGATATGGAATGGAAGGAATGGATGGAGACTTTACTAATGTCTGGAGGAACTAGACCCAAGAAAGGATTATATGTCGGTGATTGGGAGGAGTCTTTCAAGACAATGAGAACAAGTATTGGAAGAAATCTTTATAAGCCACTGGGAGGATTCTTTATAGGAGACTGGAAACGGTATTTGTAGGCGTCTAGAAGGAGTAATTTTATGTGGCTGGAAGGAGTTTTTTTTTTGGCAAGTGATAGGAGTTTTCATTGGACGGATCATTTGTAGGAGCCTTGAAATCAACATAGGAAGTGTCTCTATAGGCGCCTTGTAAGAGACTCTCTGTAGTCGGCTAGAAGGAGTTTCTCTAGGCGAGGTCTCTAGAATGAAACTCACTAGGCGATTCCAAGGAGCCTTATATACAACTGGGTGGAGTCTTAATTAGCGACTAAAAAGAGTCTCAGTGGGCGACTGTTAGGTGCTTCTATTGGCGTCTCTATTAGCGGCTGTAAATAGGTTTTTCAGGCGAATGAAAGGAGGATATACTGGTGACTGGAAGGAGGCTTTATAAGGGAATAAAATACGTCTGGAAGGAGGCGATGAGATGGAGGATCTATAGACGATTAAAGGGGAATGGAAGTCGGCTTTATTGGTGATTGGAAGAAGTCGCCAATAGAGCGACTGAAAATAGACTTTATGGGCGACTGGAAGAATGCTCTACGCGCCTCTACTACGTCTGGAATGTGCCTCTACACGCGACTGGAAGGCGCCTATTTAGGCGTCTGTAAGGCGGCTCTATAGGAGTCTGGAAGGCGTCTTTATAGGCGTCTGGGAAGCGTCTTTATAGACGTCTGGGAAGCGTCTGGAGGTCTTTATAGGCGACTAGAGGGGGCGGTATAGGCGACTGGAGGGCGTCTTTATAGACGACTGGAGGGTGTCTTTAAGGACGACTGGAGGGCGTCTTTATAGGCGACTGAAGGGCGTCTTTATAGGCTACTGGAGGGCGTATTTATAGGCGACTGGAAGGCGGCTTTATAGACGTGTGGAACGCGGCATTGTAAACATCTGGAACGCGGCCTTAGAGACGTATTTATGGCGGCTTTATAGACTACTAGAAGGCGGCTCTATATCACAGGATAATGGAAATAGACTTGAAAGGGGATTATTTAGGGGACTACAAATGCCGGGAAAAAGGTTTATATAGACGTCTTAATAGACGACTGAAAGAAATCTCAATAAGGTCCTTGAAAAAATCCGCATAGGAGACTTCAAAGTGTTTCCTCGGCGTAAATCTCAAATCTCTGGAGAGAGTCTAAAAGCGATTTTAAAAGATTGTTTTACAACGCTTGAAAGGAGTATTTGCAAGCAGATGAAAGATGGAATTTGCCGATGAAAGAAATAAGTCAGGACGAGGAGTAGCCGATAACTATAGACAAATGAAAGCTGTGGTATCAATGGTCTGAACCGGATCTTTATTTACAATGAGTGGCTCGTTTTTAAAGTTCACTCAGTAAAAGAGAGCGTCTGTGAAAGTTTTCAGAGACAATTGAAAGGAGCCATTTTTGGGCTAGATCCACATCACTTCTCTATGGCCATCTCCACATTCTCGTCAGTCATCACTCCTTTCTGTTATTTTACACTCCCACTCAATCAGTTTTCCTCTTCGTTACTCTTTCTCTAACTCATCATCTGTTTTAAGTTGTAGGCAAGTGTGTACATGTGCACTCCTGTGTGTGTGAACTTAACCCATGTTTGCGTTGACATATTTATTGCCCAGCATGATCTAATATTCGCAGTTTTGCAAGTTTATGAACCCCCCTCAAAAAAAAGAGATTTCTCTTTTTTTGTGTCATCTTTATTGTTGTCATTTATTTTGTTGTTTGTCTTATTGTTCTTTGTTCGTTCCGTGTCATTGTTCATTGTCCTGCCTACGTGCAGACTGTTTGATTTCTTGTTGTTGCATAGTTACTCCTCTCTGACGCCTTTTGAGTTATGGCGGTGGGTTGTGGTGCTGTACTCTTCTTGGTTGACAGTCCTAATTTGTAGCTGTGGGATGTGTTTTTTTTTATTGGAAAATTTGATTCAATTTGTTTTTACAAAGGTTTTTGCAGTTTTTGACGGCCAGGAGGAAGAGGAACTGAAAATTTGAATTAGAATTTTTGCATGATTTTAGGATTGCCGGAAAGGATATTTTCTCCAAAAATAAAAATTAAATTTGAGAACTATTTCTTTTTAAAATGAATTCAAATTTTGTACTCTTACTTGTATCGAATTCTTATTTTTTTTTATACCCTCCACCATGGTATATAGGGTATATTAAGTTTGTCATTCCGTTTGTAACAACTCGAAATATACATTTTAGACCCCACAAAATATATATATTCTTGATCAGCATAAAATTCTATGTCGATTTAGGGATGTCCGTCCGTCTGTGGAAATCACTCTAGCTTCCGATCAGCATAAAATTCTATGTCGATTTAGCGATGTCCGTCCTTCTGCCCGTCTATCCGTCTGTGGAAATCACTCTAGCTTCCGAACGAAATGAATTAGGTTGATAAAATTTTACTCAAATGTATATTATGTCTGCAGGGCTTTTGGTATTTGGCCATGTAGGTTCAAGTTTTGGTATATCCCCCATATAATGGTACCTCCCTATTATCGGCATTTTGGTGATTTACGCGACATTATTCACCGGAATTGTTTCAAATTTGGTATTTTGATACTACAGCCTAAAACAGAACATTGTCTGTGCAGGTCCACGTCTTCGTATAGCCCCCATATAAAGGCACCTTCCGATATTCGGTATTTTAATGATTTCAGCGACATTTTTCGCCGGAATTGTTTCAAATTTGGTATTTGAGGTTCATAACGGATACTACAGCCTAAGACAGAAAATTGTGTGTCTTCGTGTAGCCCCCATATAACAGCACCTGCCGATATTCGGTATTTTGATGATTTTAGCGACATTATTCACCGGAATTGTTTCAAATGTTGTATTTGAGGTTCATAACGGATACTACAGCCTAAGACAGAAAATTGTCTGTGCAGGTCCACGTTTTGGAATAGGCCCCTAAACCGGCACCTCCCGATATTCGTTAGTTTGATGATTTAAGCGACATTATTCACCGGAATTGTTTCAAATTTGATATTTGAGGTTCGTAACGGTTACTACAGCCTAAGACAGAAAATTGTCTATGCAGGCCCACGTCTTCATATAGCCCCCATAAACCCGTACCTCCCGATATTCAATATTTTGATGATTTTAGCGACATTATTTACCGGAATTGTTTCAAATTTGGTATTGTAAGGTTCGTAATGGATACTACAGCCTAAAACTGAAAATTGTCTGTGCAGGTCCACGTTTTCGTATAGTACCTCCCGATATTCGGTATTTTGATGATTTTAGCGACAATATTCATCGGAATTGTTTCAAATTTGGTATTTTAAATTTCGTAATGGCTACTACAACTTAAGGCAGAAAATTGTCTATGCAGGTCCACGTCTTCGTATAGCCCCCATATAACAGTACCTACCGATATTCGGTACTTTGACGATTTTAGCGACTATATCCACCGGAACTGTTTCAAATTTGGTATTTGGAGTTCGTAATTGATGATACAGCCTATGACAGAAAATTACCTGTGCAGGTCCACGTTTTGGTATGGGCCCCATATAATGATACCTCCCTATATTCGGTATGATTTTAGGTACATTGTTCACCGATTTTTTTCAAGATTCGCATTTGAATATTTTAATGGCTTATGACAAAAGTTGCCTATGCAGGTCCACATCATTGTATAGACCCTAATATAACGTCTACATTCAGTATTTTTAGGATTTTAACAGAATTTTGAACGGATTCTATTTTTTGAAATGTGCCAAATTCGTTCCAAATGGTGGAGGGTATTCAAAGTTCGGCCCGGCCGAACTTACAGCTTTTTTACTTGTTTTGCTTTAACTTTTAACCAAATTCGTGCTGTTTATGTTCACTGGGTTATTGCACACCTTCTGAAGAACCCCAACAACCCAATCTTATGATAAAAAAACCTCTCATTTGGTTTTAACAACTAACCAATATATTATTCATAAATGGTTAGAATTGTTAACATGCGTGCCCATATGTCGAAACAAACACACATGCACACATACTCCTCCTCTGCGGAATATACATATGTATGCATGTTCGCCAAGCATTTTGGAGTTATATATGATTTTTAATTACAATTTCAAATGAACATCGGCAGAACATTTTCTTGATGTTGTTTTCGTTTTTCATTTCCCCGCTGCATAATTTGTGTGTTGCATTTATCATTTTCATTAAAAGAGAGTGTTCTATGCAGAGGCCCCCGAGAGCTTGTTGTTGTTGCTGTTCGTTTCATTTATTCGTTCATTAATAATTTTTCCATAAAACAACAAGAATGCATTTCACAGTGTGAAACTTTTATTCCATTCGCTCGTTCGCTCTCGTTGTTAATACTAATATTCAATTATGAGTTTTTTCCTTGTTCTCAAGAGGTGAGAGAGGAGCGGGGGGGTTTTCGTGGAAATTCTCCTGCTCCAAGTCGCCAGTCTTTCACTGCCATTACTGGCGATGATATGGCCGACGACACGAACTCCAAACCTCCACACACACACAAAAAGAGAGTCAACAAATAATAAAACCCTTCGACCACCCACCCCCTCCTGTTCCAAGGGTCTTCCAAACATGGCAGTACGGAACAATGTACTAATGAAAAATTATACCAAGAATGCTGTAATAAATAAAAAGCGAAGCAACCAAATAATAATAATTAAAAAATGTATTTAACACCACCGCAGTACTTTGGTTAGGAAAAAGAGGAACAGCAACGCAAACAGCAACATGGAAAAATTAATTATGAATATTTATTGTGAAAATTGTAATGGGGAAAACTTTTCGGTTTTTCTTTTTTTTTCTTAATTGCAAAACAAAAAGGGTTAAAATAAATTTTAAATTAAAAACAAATATGGGAAAGGATAGTGAAGAATCCAATGAAAACATGGTAAATCGGAAGAAGGGCTCTTTGGAAGAGTATAAGAAGTCTCAATAGAAGAATATAAGAAGACCTTTTTGCACGGCATGATGTAGCTATGGAGGACTAAAAAGGAGTCTCAAAAGACCATTTAGTAGAAGACTCTATTGATGTCTATTTATGACCTCTTGCTAGGCCTCTATGGACAACATGAAAACATTATGTAGTACTTAACGCAATATTCCATTCGGTAAATATTGAAAAATTAACTCGGGGTAAAGCCATTGAAATTCCAAAATGTGCAAGAACTTACACCGCAACAGGGAGAAATAGACTCAAAAGAGCTAAATAGACTCAAAAGAGCTCAGCTGAAAATCTGCACCTTCGGTTGGCCACCAGAACTCATGGTGTTGGTGTGGGCCGCCATAACAGCCGATGGTCGCTCTCCGCTGGTACTAATCGACCATGGCATCAGAATAAAAGCCGAATATTATCGTGAAAATATTCTGGAGGGTGTATTAAAGCCTTGGGCACGCGAACATTTTGGCTGCCGACCTTGGACATTCCAACAGGACTTAGGGCCATCGCACTCAGCACGAGCCACCCATAAATGGTTACAAAATAAAGTTCCTCGCTTCATTTCCGCGCACAATGGCTACCAAAATCTCCGGATACCAATGGCACTAAAAATACCCAAGTGTCGATCACCTCAAGCAAGGGCTTCACCGGGAATGGGCCAAAATTCGTGCCAAAGGTGACCTATTTGAAAAAATCTAAACTTAAATAGGGTTCTTCTAGACGACTTAATCAGAGTCTCTAGACTTGAAAAGATAAGAGTCTCCATAGAAGACTGAATATTCTTTTTCCAAAGAAGATTTGATTTATAAGAAGTCGAAGTTTGGAAGTCTTCGAAGTTGTCTTTATGGGAGTTACTTTAGACAAGTGGTGTCCTTTATGGTTGACTAGAAAGACATATATGTATAGGAGATTTGAATGAAGTCTCTATAAACTATTTAAGGAGTCCTGAAAGGTGTCACCAGTGCGACTCACAAATAATACTTAAAAGAAGTCTTTGTAGGAATATTTGAGATAAGACGAACTGATACCAAATCCACACAGACGACTAGATTCGGGTCTCTAGAATTGACATTATTGGATCTCCAAAATGACCTGAAAGGAGTGTTTATAGCCGACTATCTACGATATCTATAGGCGACTTGAAGATCATTCTTTCTCCAAGGGAAAATCAAATAAAGAATTAGGCCAAAGAAAGAAAAAGAGTTATATATATCTGAAGTCAATAATTATACAGAATTTAAAAGATTCGAAATTAACTGCTATATATTTTAAATTGGGTCTTTATTGGCGTTTATACTTAGATTATAAATCTACACTGAGCTAATTTAACCTTGAAATTATGCCCTCCTCTCTGTCAACAAATTCCCATAAAAAAAACAAGGGAACAAACGCCATAATTCAAATTCAAACGGATATTCAAATCAATTCAATCAAATAAGCGAATTTGTTTTATTATTTCGTTAATGGGTGTGTTGTTGTTCACATATTGTTTTTTTTTTCGGGACAGATGAACAATCATCGCTTGGAAAGGCTGGCTGAATGGCTAAATCCGATTGAATGATTGCTCACCACAAATTTGCCTCCTTTTTATTGCCGTGGGTATTCACGGCAATGCAATTTTGGTCACAAAAGCCCGAATATTGTTCGCCTTAATTTTTGTTCACTTTGACAGGCTAACGGCGCAACGACGACAATAACTATTGCGGCTGTCATTTTGACAATTCTTTGATTGCTTTTGTTTGCATTTTTCTGTTCATCAATCGAAAATAAAGCTTTTCGCGCGCTCATTTAAACTATAATTCACCTTTACTAACTAAAATAAACTAAAAGTCGCCTTTTTTTCTGTACAGACACGCACACACATACACACACACCCATACCAACGCCTAGTAATGAACAACAAATTGGACATACGATACGACGTTAATTTAAGCCTCTAACTGCGCTTTTGTTTGTTTTCCCATGTGACGACAATTGTCCTCCTCTTTCGTTTTTGTTCTGGCCTATGGGAGAGGAAGAGGCACCACCGGCGAGAGTGGAAGGTACCCGAGAGGTAACCAAAACAATACCGGCTAAATGTTTTAATATTCCACATATCAAATGGTTTTGTTGCCGTGCAAAAACCAAACAACAACAGAAAAAAGTAGATCGAGAGGAAGCAAAAAAAAGAGAAATATGAAAAAGACCCAGTCGAACCCCCCAGTGCTAGATGCGGTTCACACGATTCATTTGGGCTAAATGACTTTCTGCAGCTATTATTATGACAGATTTGCCTTGTTTAGTGCTCTATAAGGTCAGCTCAAGTTTCATAGATTTTATTCACATATTGATATATACATATATGATCGTAGCATGTGTATGTATGATCGCAGACAAAACTTATAAGTGATTTTTAGTGAACTTCTTCTAGACAAATGAGAGAATAGAACAATATCAATTATTTGCATGATTTCATATCCTCCATTTGGACTAATTCCAGATACTCTATAAAGAATTATTTTATTTGTTTTGTTCCTCCATAAATCGTTTAATCGTCTTAACGACTCTTTGACCCTTCGTCTAACATTTATGTCATAATTAGAGACTCTACTTCTTTAGGTCGTCTTAAGAGACTTCTTTCAAAACGTCCATAGAAACCTATACCATGATGTATATAAAGACCCCTTTAAAGACCTCTACAAAGCTTTCCAATTAGCCGTCTACAGAGATTCCTTTCAAATGGTCGGTAGAGGCTGATTGAAGTTGTCAACAGGGACTGCTTACCAAATCGCCAACAGACTCATACCCAAGTTGTCAATAGACACTTATTTTAAAATGTCCACAGAGACTGCTTTCAAGTCATCTATTAAACTTTCATTCAAGTCTCCTTTCGATGAGACTATACAGACTTCCTTCATATAGTCTAAAGATACTCTTTTAAGTCGTCTATAGGGACTCCCGGGAGACTTCTTTTATGTTGTCTATAGAGACTCGTCTACCAACGACTTTTATACGGACAACTTTCAAATCGTCTAAAGAGACTCCTTCCAAGTCATCTATAGATACTCCTTTCAACTTGTCTACAGAAACTACTTTCAAATCTTTTATGGAGACTCCTTTCAAATCGGCTATAGATTCGGGTAAATTGACCCTATATAGCCTTCCATGGATGCTCCTATCGGCTCTTGAAACTCCTTCTAAGTCGTCTAGAGACTCCTGTCAAGTTGTCTATAGAAACTTCTTTCAAACCGTCAATGGAGATTTTTTTTCAAGTCGGCTAAAAGCACATTATGTCGTCTATACAGGGTGAGATGAAAAAACTCAACCAACTTCAGACTGCTGTCATTTCTAAGCCACTTGTCCGACAGCTGTTAAAATTATTCCAGTCACAGCTCATTATATTGTTTACAAGCGTACAAAAGCATTTTGGTGAGAATTTTCCAGAAAAAAAGTTATTCGTGATGGAATTCAAGGGTGATTTCTTTATACTGGACTGGAAAACAAAAAGTGACTATCGTTGGAGCACTCCAGCATTTAAATGTAAATAAATATTTTATGTCTCGTACCATCGCTCGTTAACGTGATACTGGTAGCGTAGCCCGACATATGCCAAGGAAGTGAACTGAAGAAAACAGCAACATCAGCGGAAATGGTTCGAAAAGTAAAGAAGCGACTTGAAAAGCGAAACCCGCGTCGCAGCGGCCGAAAAATGGCTCGTGAGCTGAACATATCGCAATATTCCTTTTGGCAAATATTGAAAAATGAGCTCGGGGTAAAGGCATTGAAATTCCAAAAAGTGCAAGAACTTACACCGCAACGGAAGAAAATAGATTCAAAAGAGCTAAAGAGTTACTTCGATAGCCCAAAAGTGGTGAACTGCCGAATTTGGTTTTCTCCGATGAGAAAACATTCCTTGTCCAGCAGTTTGTACACAAACAAAATGATCGCGTTTACTTGCCAAAGAGGTCAGCTGAAAATGTGCACCTACGGTTGATCACCAGAACTCAAGCGCCGGCCATGATGAGGGTGTGGGCAGCTATAACGCTCGCTTTAATTGACCGTGGCATCAGAATAAGTACGGAATATTATCGCGAAAATATTCTGGAGGGTGTATTAAAGCCTTGGACAAGCAAACATTTTGGCCGCATACCTTGGATAGGACTCAGCACAGTCGCACTCAGCACGCGGCACCCAAGAATAGTTACAAAAAAAGATTCCTCGCTTCATTTCCAATGCACAATGGCCACCAAAATCTCCGGATACCTTCGTTGGACTATTGTGTCTGGAGTATTTTGGAAAGCTAGGTTGGCACTAAAAAATACCAAAGTGTCGATCACCTCAAGCAAGCGCTTCGTCGGGAATGGGTAAAAAATACCACAGATCAACATTTTGGGCAGCGTGTGACGGTTTCATTGGTCGTTTGAAGGCCATACTTCGTGCCAAAGGTGACCAATTCGAACAAATCTTAACTTATTCTAAAATTTGATGCTATTTCCGACATTTGTTGCTTTCATTTAAAAAAATATGTAAAAATTATGGCGTTTGACATTGTTGTAGTTTTTTTACCTCATCCTGTATAGATTCTATATGGTCTTTCATGGAGGTTATTTTATAGTAGTCTTTTGATATTTCTCCTTTAATATAGCCTATGGAGGCTCCTTGCTAGTCGTCTATAAAGACTCTTTATGGTCTTCCATGGTAATTTTTTTAAAGTAGTCTATGGACACTCCTTTCAAGAGTCTCTCTTTAAGTCGCCATTAAAGACTACTATCAAGTCGTCTATAGGGACTCATCTATACAAACTTTCCTTTCAAATAAATAACCTTTTCTTCATAAAATTCAATTATTCTAAAAATTAAGACATAAAACATAAAGAGAATCATAATATTAGCAAAAACCAAAAAACAATCGAACAAATCTCAAAGCCACAAAAATCGGCATTCTTCTCTCCTAAGCAATGATTTTCTCAATAGCTGTAAACACTTAAACTCAGTAGTAGACCACCGCAGGTGGGAAGTAGTAGTACCGTGCGCCAACCGCAGACAGTGCAAAACGTTTTGCAGAAGCACTTCGTAGAGCATGTCAAGCTGGCAGTGCGGCCAAAGAGCGATGTTTTTGAAACAAAAGACTCAAGTCAATCCAAAAGGATTCCAATTGGGTATTGTTTGGATTGCAGAAGAAGGCCAAGTGTTTTACAACTCCGCCTAAACAATGCAAGGGGCAAATAATGGGAACGAGTCATGATCCAGGAGAATCCTGTGGCAAAATTTCTTCAAATCCCAACACCCTCATTGCCAAAATTAGATCTCCTCCCTGCAATTTGAATATGCCAAAATCTAAAGCAATCACATTTTTGGCTTTTGCCAAACTTCACAAGCTACGCTACGTAATTATTGGACACTGGTGAAAACACGCGGGAACAGCTTTGTTGGGCAGCAGATTTTCGCTTGGTTTTGCTTCAACAGAAGCCCAAACGCAGTTGGACATCGTATCGTCAAATGGGAGTGTGGTTTTCACATTTTCGACATGATTTTGTACTTGTTGGCCCTCCCATAGCGGCCAGCACCACAGCACGCGCTCTCAACCAAAAACGAAAAGCGAACAAATGAACGGAACAAAAAAATTGCAAAGCAAGCAAGCCACAATCGAACTCTAAAACCAATTCACAACTCACAACGTTGACAAGAGCTACAAAGACAAAAAAAAAACAGAACGCAATGAAATATGTGTGTGTGTGTGCATACCATCCCTGCAAGACTTTTTTCAACTAGTTGAGAAAATCGTTAGTTATAAATGCATTATTCTACAACTAACTACAAATTAGTTGAAAAGTCATCTGGAGATCAAAAAGCAAAGTAACCACTACTGGTTGATATTCAGATGACTTTTCAACTAATTTAAAGTTAGTTGTAGAATAATGCATTTACTAACTAACTTACCAGCGGGGCATTTTTCAACCAGTTGAGAAAATCGTTAGTTACAAATGCATTATTCTACAACTAACTTCAAATTGGTTGAAAAGTCATCTGGATATCAACCACTTCAAACACCTAAACGAAAATAAAATGCAAAAACAAAACACATATAAGTTCTCTAGAGAAAAAAGCAGCCCTAAAAAGCAAAGATGATTGGTTATATCAAACTACTTTGCAATAATTCGCATAATACATTTCCAAAAATACTTCGATATAAATGCAACGTACAATAATACAAGCTAGTGCTGCTAACCTTAATACACAAGTACATATGCTTAGAAAAACAGTGCAGCCAAATAGAAAATAAAGAATTTGATTAGCAAAACAAAAAAATAAATAAATAAAAAAATAAAAAAAAATCTTTTTGAACTTTTTTAACATATTTTTCAACTGACTAAAAATTGGCTTAAAAGTAATTGGTTTATAGTTAGTTTAAAAGTAACTAGTTTATATTTAGTTTCAAAGTAATGCAGGAATGGACAATTGTCCACTGCCTAGCTCATCCCCATGTTAAAATAGTTAGTTGGCGTAAAGGAAATAAATCAAAAAACAAACTAGTTGTAGTTTTTTTTAAACTAATTTTAAATTAGTTTTAAACCAATTTATTTCCCTGCAGGGATGTGAAATGATGGACAAGAATGTTCTTATTACAAAACTTTGGTGCAGGGTTGCCAACAGTTTTGAAAAAGGATATTTGTTGTGTAGAAGATATTCTTTCAAAAAACTAGTCCTAATTTCCTTAGCATACTTTAAAGAATTAATTTACTCTATTCCAGAACGTGCAAAAATCTACAAGTTTTGCATTTTTGTTTGATATCGGAAAATCGGTTATCGTAGTAAAACATTTTACTTTCTTGCAGTTCTGGAACAGATAAATTGTGTCTTTGAAATATATTTGAATTTGATTTCTAAGGAAACTTTTCAATCCGCCTTTAAATACCCATTTCGAATTGTCTGCAAAGACTCTTCTTAATAATTTGACGAGGACTCATGCTGAGCCACCTAATATCATTTATCGAGGCCCTTTCCAAATCTCTTTTTAAATTGTCCAAAGAGAATTTTTTGTTCGTCTTTAAAGTCAGCTGTAAAATAGCCCATGGCTTCCTTTCAAGCCTCCTTCAATCGTTCTGAAGAGTCGTTCATAAAAACTGTTCGTCCATAATTTATATCGATGGAGACTTCTTTGTAATCGTTTAAATGCACTTCTTCCAAATCTCCAATAGAGATTCCTTTCAATCACATCGTCTGTAGATCCTCCTGTCGTGAGGTCTTCAGATATTTCAACCAAGCTATCTATAAAGACTCTCTTCAAGTCTTCAGAGGACAATTCATCTTAAGACTCAATTCGAGTCGTTCATGGAGACTCCTTTCAAGTAGTCTACGGGACTTCTTTCAAATCCCAAGTCATCTACGAATACTTCATTCAAGTAGTCATTGGAGACTACTATCAAATAGTCTATGGAAAATCCTTTCAAGTCGTCTATAAAGACCCCCATGTCAAGTCGTCTATAGAAACTTATGTAAAGTAGTCGATACCTTTCAGACTCATATCTAATCTTCTATGGAGACTACTTCCAAAAAGTTCTATGCAGACTCCTTTCAAGACGTCTATTCGTTATTCGTTTCAAGTCGTCTACGGAGACCTCTTTCAAGTCGTCTATGGGGACTCCTTTCAAGTCTTCTATGGAGACTCTTATAAAATTTACTATGGAGACTCCTTTTAAGTCAGACTTGTGTAAAGTCGTCGATACCTTTCAGACTCTTATCAAGTTTTCTATGGAGACTTATTCCAAGAGACTTCGTCTATGCAGACTTCTTTCAAGTCGCCTTTAGACCTTCGTTTCTAGTCGTCTACGAAGACTCCTTTCGAGTCTTCTATGGAGGCTCTTATCGAATTGACTATGGAGAGTTCTTTCAAGTCGGCTATGGTGACTCCTTTCAAGTCGGCTATGGGGTTTTCTTCAAGTCGTCTATGGAGACTCGTTTCGAGTCTTCTTTGGAGACTTTTTTCAACTAATTTATGGAGACACCTTTCAAGTGAAGCTATGAAGTTGGCTAATAAATTGACTATGGAGATCTCTTTTATGTTGTCTATGAAGACTCATTTCAAATCAGCTATGGAGTCTCTTTTCAAGTCGTCTATTGGGACTTTTGTCATGTCGTCTATGCAGACTCCTTTCGAGTTGTCTATGGAGACTCTTTTTAAATTATTTATGGAGACTCCTTTCAGTCGTCTCCTTCGAGTCGTCTAGGGTACTTTTTTCAAGTCGTCTATACATACTCCTTTCTAATTATCTATGGAGACTTTTACCAATTAAATTATGGAGAATTTTATCAAATTGTCAATGGACTCCTTTCGAATCGTCTTTGAGGGCTTCTTTCAAATGGTCTATGAAGACTCCTTTAAAGTTGGCTATGGAGACTCCCTTCAAATCGTCTATGGGGACTTCTTTCAAGTCGTCTATGGAGATTCCTTAAATGTCAAATGGAAACACCTCCCAAGTCCTCTGTAAAGACTGCTTTAAAATCGTCCTTTCAAATAGTCCATGGTGACTCTTCGCAACTCATCTACGGAGATAACTTTCAAGTTGTCAAGTTGAGATTCATTTAAATTCAAATAGAAACTCCTTTCAAGTAGTCTATGGAAACTTTTTTCAAGTCGTCTATGGCGACTTCCATCAAACCGTCTGTGGAGACTTCTTTCCGATCTTTACGGAGACTCTGTTTATATAGGTTATATAGACTAATATCAAATCGTCTATGGAGACTCCTTGAAATCGTCTATGGAGACTCATATCAAAACGTCAATGGAAACTTGTTTCCTGCCGTCTTAACAATTTTTATTAATAATATCTTCTCCGAACTCATGTTTCTCCTTTTTTACTAAATGGCAACCCTATAACAATTTTATACCAAATATTATTTTAGTTGAAATTCCAAATAGTTTGGTTTGCTGCCTGGGTAGATTTGTCCTTTTCCATTTCCCAACAACTCAAATGGACTAACTTTACAGTTCTTTTGTAAAAAGTTCATAGTTAAATTGTTATTGTTGTTGTTGCTACTACCGCTACTGCTGTTATTTTAAATGTGGTTTCTTGCTGACATTTCTGTTTGTGGTGTCAACTGTCAACTCGTGCTCCATTCGTTCGCTGGTTGGTTGGTACGTGACCGCATAGGGAGAAGTGCGCTCATTAACACAGCTCTTAACCGTTCGCGTACTTTTACTCTCGTGTGCCTTTACACAAACATACACACACACCCATGCACATGCACATGTGTGTTGTTGGGTAAGGAGCGTGGTTTTTTGTTGTGATTTTTATACCACCTTTTGGTTTCCTTCCGGTTGATTATACGCTCACTGCCGCCATTGGAAATGATCTCTTCACGCTTGCATTTGCATTGATTTGTCGGAGGAAGCGTTCAGCTTAAGCACAAATTATTCTGCCTAAATTTAATTCTCACTCAAGCTGTGCTAATCACACGGCTTGACTTCATTTAAATAATTAATACCGCAACGGTCCAAGCATTCGGCGGGCCATTCATTTATTCCTAATTTTGCCAACGTCGCCGTTGTCACACACTCTTGCCTGCAATTAATAATTTGCTTAATCATTAATTTTACACTAAATCGGCGAAAGAAATTATGTTCCACACCGTAATCATTTTCGTTGCTCTAATTGGGAAAGGAATTTATAAAATCTCTTATTTTTTCAAATGTATAGTTTGAGGAATTCAGTTATTTATTACTAGAAAATTTGATCATGGGTCATATTTGTAACCTCAGCCATATGACTAAAGAAGGTATATATCTTTTGATACGGCCAAAACGTGCCTCATTGAAATAACGGTTTCAGACCCTAGGTCTCTTTGGACCAAATCAGTTTCAGGACATTTGGAGTCGATTTGCCTGGCTAGTGCGCACGATAAATCTCAAAGGGAATATCCGACTTGGTCCAAGCTTTGTACATCGTAATACATGGTGAGATGAAAGAACTGCAACCAACTTCAGACTGCTGTCATTTCTAAGTCACTCGTCCGAAAGCTTTTAAAATTATACCAGTAACAGCTCATTATATTATTTACAAGCGTTCAAATGCATTTTGGTGAGAATTTTCCAGAAAAAAGTTATTCGTGATGGAATTCAATCGTGATAGTCTAATTCTTTATATTTCGCTGGAAAACCACAAATGACATTAGAGCACTCCAGCATTTAAATGTGAATAAATCTTTTGTATCTCGTACCATCGCTCGTTAGCGTGATACTGGTAGCGTAGCCCGACGTCGTCAAGGAAGTGGACGGAAGAAACAGCTACATCAGGAGAAATGGTTCGAAAAGTAAAGAAACAACTTGATCGAAACCCGCGTCGCAGTGACCGAAAAATGGATCGTGAGCTGGACATATCGCAATATTCCATTCGGCAAATATTGAAAAATGAGCCTGGGGTAAAGCCATTGAAATTCCAAAAAGATGCAAGACCTTACACCGCAACAGAAAGAAAGTAGACTCAAAGAGCTAAAGAGTTGTTTCGGTGGGCCGAAAGTGGTGAACTGCTGAATTTGGTTTTCTCGGATGAGAAAACATTCGTTTTATAGCAGTTTGTAAACGAACAAAATGATCGTGTTTACATGCCAAAGAGGTCAGCTGAAAATGTGCACCTTCGGTTGGCCAGCAAAACTCAAGCGGTTGGCCACCAGAACCCATGGTGATGGTGTGGGCCACCATAACAGCCGATGATCGCTCTCCGCTCGTATTAATCGACCGTGGCATCAGAATAAATGCCGAATATTATCGCGAAAATATTCTGGAGGGTGTATTAAAGCCTTCCAGACATTCCAACACGAATCAGCACCAACGCACTCAGCACGCGCCACCCATGAATGGTTAAAAAATGAGGTTCCTCGCTTCATTTCCAGCGCACAATGGCCACTAAAATCTCTGGATACCAATCCGTTGGACTATTGTGTCTGGAGTATTTTGGAAAGCAAGGTTGGCGCTAAAAAATACCAAAGTGTCGATCACCTCAAGCAAGCGCTTCGCCGGGAATGGGCCAAAATACCGCAGAGCAATATTCGGGCAGCGTGAGACGGTTTCATTGGCCATTTGAAGACCATAATTCGTGCTAATTTGGACAAATCTAAACTTATTCTAAAATAGTGTTGGCTTGTTTGTAAGGGATGCCATAGTATTTTGTTGTTGCAAAATGGTCGGGCTTTATCCCTTTATTGTTGTTTTTATAAAAACAACGTTTGTTTATTAGTGGAGAACGATGGTAATGTTTACCAGGGGGTAAGGCAGGGAATACCTAGGTTTTGGAAAGAGCCACCAATCCTCATCATGATGCTATTTCCGACATTTTTTGTTTTCATTCAACAAAATTTAAAACAAAAATGTAAAAATTATGGCGTTGTTTTTTTTCTCACCCCGTATATCTGCTAACCCCTTTCTGGTACTTCGCCCACAAAGGGTCACAATTTTCAATATATTACCTGTCATAGCTTGCGAAACAATTTAGCGATTCTTTACAACTTGACCAATATTGTCCAAACATGGCACGTGGCAATATTTTTATCATATTTATTTAGGTCCGATACGAAGTAGGCAATATTGGCCCATTCCTTCGGAACCTATTCCTAGAAGGTCAAAAATTTGAATAATCATAACATAAGTCAAAATATATTTAAATAATCGAACATTGGCTGATTGATGGCATGCATCTGTCGCCAAGACCGACTCACACTTTTTAACTTTTTTTAATTTTGTTGTTGCAAAAATCGTCGTTTCGTTTTTTTTTAATTATTAATTTAATGCATAAAAAAGGATGCACAATACAAACTTCTACATGTGTGATACCTTTTAAATAGAATTAGCAAGTTATTGAGGTACAAAATGGAACCATTAAAATCAGATATTGTGATTATTAGGTTCTCCATTCGAATCGTTTCCTACCGGTAGGACTAAATAGTGTTGTTCCATCTACACACAAATTTTACTGTCGAAGACTCCCTTTAAGGGTTGGTATATTTCAATGATTTTGGTGTGTTTGGTTTCCAAAACCCGAGCTTTATTCCTCGACAAAACAATACATAAGATTTCCGTAGAGGACGAAACTTTAAGATGCATATAAGACACCAATGACAACATATTTGACAGTCTGGACTCTCATCAATATGCCTCTCAAAGGTATAGCAATACAAGCAATACATTGACGCGTATGGATCATTACCCTATCGCTACCCATATGCTATAATCGCATTCCACGAAAAAAATATAATTTATTATTTATTTCTTTTCTATTTTTCATTATCTCTTCTTATTTTACCGTAATGTTAAAGAAATACAATTATATATTTTTTTCTTTTGGAATGGCATATGTAGGTATGTTCGAGTGCCAAAGTGTCCCACTGTGTCGCGCCTACAGTAATACCTTGGCGATGGATAATACATAACTCCAACAAATAATCATTCCTTCATTGAGAAGTTAGTTATTAATCGACTAATGATGATTTTTGTTTTGGCGGTACTTCTTCACACTTCAGTGCCTCGCCATTCAAAGCAAAAGAAAAACGAAACGAAGGGTGGAGGAGATACACACATAAAACGAAACAAATTGAGTTTTTTTTTTTCATTAACCAAAAAAAAATCTGAAAATAACACTTAATCAATGTTACACTTTGTTTCAAACGGAACAAAAGCATCTACAACAGAACCAACAAATTGGAAATAACATTTGTTGTTTGCTTCCATTATTAGAAAAGAAAAAACAAAAACATGAAGTACTCCATTATGGCTTTTTTCGTTGTTTGTCGATTTTTAATAATTACAACAAAACAAAAAATCACAAATTTTCCATTAAAGATCGAACGCATATGGGTATGTAAAATTCGTATTTTATGAACTGCTGGCCCCACAACGAAGTATCTCCCTCAAAAGAAAAAATGAATGATTTATGATTATTCATTTAAATTCATTAAAAAAAAAGAGGCACACCAGCGAACCACACACATGCAGACAATTTTTCACACCTGTAAATTCAATTACAACGTAACGGACGCGATTTACAAGAGGGTTAATTAAATTAGAATTTGGAAAATTAGAAAAACAACAACACATTCATCGATTTAAGTTTATTAACGAAGTTCCGTTAAATCCAAAGTCATTGATTAAACTCAAAATCCCCCTCGAAAAATTGATTTGAATTGATTGTTCTGGGTAGAATATATGAAATATGATTTGCAGAAGTAAAGCGATGAAATGAATGTTATGTATGGAGGGTATATAACGTTCGTTTTATAGACGCTCTTATTTTTGTAAATCATAAAACTTGACTCATGGTTAAATGTGTTATCCTCAAAATATTTAAAATCTGGAAATTCTTTTATATGCCCCTCCATATCACCAACGTTACCTACTTCTTGAGAGAAATCAGTCTACCAAAATATCAAAATTCAACTGATTTGGTTATAAATTTAGGGCAGAGAATTTCAAAATATTGAAAATCGGAAGCTAATCTGAAATTAATATGAGCATGGTTACATATACATAGAATTTAACGCTGATTATGAATATATATACACTAGCAAGAGCCCGTTACTTAGTCAGCGAAAATTCACCATAGAATTTTAGATTCGTTCCAACAGTTAGAGTGAGGCAAAATTGACAAAAAATTAATTACCATTTCTTATATCGTACTAAATTTTCAGACTTTCAAGGTTTTACATATTACTCAAGTTTAGTAATGGAAAAAGTTTACAATTGCACAATGGACCCACATCCATTTTTTCTGTCCAATACTATTTCAACGTTGCCATATGTAAACCAAAAGTGATTCAAAACAGAAAAACCTTAGAAAACATCAGGCGATTTTGCCGACAAATGTATACCCGATGTCCTATTATGTAAATATATTTTTACTTCTGTTACGATTACTCAAATTGTTGACTCTCTATGGAGTAGGTTCCGAAGGAATGGGCCAATATAAAATCGGAAGTTTATTTCGAGTTTTATGAGCTTCATGGATATTCAAAATTTTGACCCTTTGTGGGGGAAGTACCCGAAAAAGTGAATCGGTATATCCCATCTTTACAGAAGATCTTGTGTTAGTAGAAATAATGAGATGTGTGAAATATGAAGAGAACCGGATGCTTATTTCGGATTTTATGAGCTTCATGGATATTCAAAAATTTGCAAAGTTGATGTAATATCGGATTATCCGTTCTCTTTATGTGCAGTAAATTGTTTTCTTTGAACATTTTGACATTTTGTGAGGAAGGTACCAGAAGGAGTGGACCGATATTACCCTTCTCCGAACTCGATTTAAGTTTGACAATAACATTACGATGTACCAAGCTTGGACCAAATCGAATATTCCCTTCCAGAGCTATCGTGCGCATCAGACAGACGGACGGACAGACATCGATAGATCGACTCCAGATGTCCTAAAACAGATTTGGTCCACAGAGACCTAGGGTCTAAAACCGTTATTTCGATAATGTCCGTTTTAGCCGTATCAAATTATATATGTCCTCTCTAGCCATATGTCTGAGGGTACAATTTAGGACTTATCGAACAATTATGGCACGCATTTACAAAATCACCTCCATATCTTAAAAACAGACGACAACAGTGACATCAAATTTAATGCTCTTCATACAATTATAGTACACATTTCCAAAACCACCTCCATATCATAATTCAAGATACCAACAACTTTGAAGATTTCGGCTCTATACCCTTACCCAATACCAATTTTAGTACTATTTAGTACTTTTTGTACAAATATAGTACACATTTTCAAAACCACCTCCATGTCTTAATTTCAGATACCAACAAAGATCGCAATATCAAATTTAAGGATATCAAATCTATCCCTTCACCCAATACAAAATTAAGTACCATTTAGTACCTTTACACATTTCCCAAACCACCTCCATATCGTAATTCCGTAATTCCAGTTCTCAATAACAAATTTGAGGATTCCAGCCCTATCCCTTCAACCAATACCAAATTTGGTACTATTTAGTACTTTTTGTACAAATATGGGACACATTTCTAAAACACTGACAAAGATGCCATCAGTAATCTAAATTTCAGAATTTCATCTCTATCCCATCACCCCATTGCCAATTATAGTACCTTTCAGTACTTTTCGTACACTTATAGTACACATTTTCATATGTCCAGACTACACATGAACAGCGACCCTAATACCAAATTTCAAGCAGCATGCACAACCTGTACACCAAAACCAAATTGTACCAAATATAGTATTATTTAGTACTTTTCATGCACTTGTAGTACACATTTCCAAAACCACCGCTTTATCACAAACCTTCTACCAAAAGGGACCCCAATAGAAATTTTCTAAATTTCAGCTTCATCCGTTCACCCTAAACCAAACTGTTCCAAATTTAGTACCATTAAGTGTAGTTTGCACATTCAATACACATTTCCAAAACCACCTTCACATAATATGAAATGCTACCAGTTACTAGAACTTTAGTACCATTTTAGAAATTTTCGTAAGCTTATAGTTCGAATTTTTAAAAACCCTTTTGTGCATCTATCCTGCACTCCAAATTAAATTTTGGTTTTTATTAAATTTCTTTGTAAACCACAAATGTCATAGCATCCTGCTTTTTATCATTAAAATTCGAATTCAACCCCCTCGTTTAGAAATCGTTCGTAAACCCCTCTGAGCGATAAAGTTATATAATTTAGGTACAAAATGCCTTAGTCTTAAATAGTTGGTACGCAATTTTAAATACGAAATTTCAACATGCCGCTGATATTTATATCAAATACTATGTCATATACAATTTTAATTAAACAACATTCCACACATTCCCCTCCCCATTCAAAACAAATCATTACATCAATACAATTTCTATTACAATTGAAATTACCCATTTGTCATGAGATTGGCCTGTCACATTGACCACAAAATCATTTTGCAACAACAAAACAAATTGAAAAATTAATGAGAAATGTAGGCCTATTTAAAATTGAGTCCGTTGGAGCACAACTATGAACAGCCAACGAAACCAAACCAACCAACTAACCACATCATTTGGTATTTTAATTGGCAACATTTGTAATTAGTTGTGTCCGAATGCATTTAGCAAATGTCCGAATCAAATGCAAAACTAAACATTTGCAGCATCAATTGCAACCGCAAATATCGATTTGATTGTGGTTTCGACAAACAGCCCAGCCGAGCCATAGTATCCGAATGATAATGTCATGATTTATAATGGCAAATAAACAATATTTAAAAGCGCTGCGGAACCGCAATTAATAATCGAAATGTTGAACAAGCAAACATTATTTCTTTTTCTTTTTTTTTTCGGTGGTGTAGAGAGCGAGAACTGAGTTGGGGTAAATTAAAAATTACCACTTAATAGCCAAGCAAAAAAGGACTGGATTTGGAGGATGATGGCATTAAAACAAATCTTGCTACTTCGTACAACTCGACACGAAGAAAAATGACCATCGTATAGCCAAACATTGTTTACTGAATTGAATATTTTTCACCAGAAGCATATGCTGGAGTTCCTTTCTGTTTTTGTTCGCTTTTAACACAAGTGTAGTCGGTAATCACTTGTCGGGTTGTCTGTCTGCCGGCTTCTCATGCTTGTAAATATTGGGGGCTGTTTGGCAGTATCCCCTGCTTAATATTTGCTCCCACACACGCACACACGGTAACAGTACGCATACTATGGGGCTAAGGCTAAATGGAATCAAAGGATACCTGTGGTATTTCTCATGAGACGTAGTTGGTTTGATCAGTTTGGTAACTCAGCTAAATATATTCTCTAAGGATAGACTTGCTTTTAAATTATGGACCCTTTTCTTGAATGTGTGGAAATGTGCATATTCTGATCAGTCACTTCAAACTTAAAAAAGTTCAAAAGGGATAAGAATGTTTGTAAATTTAAATTGCATTTTGACTTGGGATATGTAAACATTGCTTGAGAGCAAAGACTCTGATTTATTTATGGCATGCTTACCTCCACACATCCTGTAGAATCGCATTGCCTCCTCCTAAAGGACTAGCCTAAATTAAAAAGGAATATGTATCTTTAATTTGGAAACTTTGACAATTTGACAATCTAAAATGCATACCTACCTCGTTATTTTCCCAGTTAAGTTTTCCATGGCGACGACAAAATCGAAGACACAAAGCATACGGGGAGATTCATCGTCAGCCATACGAAAAGATGGCGCCTGCTGTGTAGAAAATTGATCGAAGTATTCCCTGCCGTTTGAACTATGATGCGATATGTCATCATATATCGTCTATACGTTGGGACGATTATGTTTGCCTTTTGCCTCCGTTGCATTTATTTGTGCATTCGTTGTGGTGTCCACCCAACCAAATGTGGCTGGTGAATGGTGGGTATAAGCATTTCAATTTTGGCATGGAACGCTCGGCTCTGCTGCTTAGTGCATTATTGTCCAATATGGATGTGTTTCTTATGCCCATTCATACAATGAGTTTTGCTTAGCGCCATATACAAGGCATTCAAGATTTTTAGCAATTGTATTTCACTGCTGAACTTCAACCGTTACAATGTCGTTGTCGTTATTGCATAGAGCTAACAGATGTTCCCGCCTTTTTATATGATGAATGTCACATGGCAAGTTGTTTCCCAATCCCAAGAGGCAGAGGAACGGATATAACAATTGTTGTGTCTGGTTTCTTGCACTTTTAACAGGAGCAGTTTAATAATTATTTAAATTTCACACATCTTTTTCCTACTTTTGTTTTATTTTTGGAAAAAAGTCTATTTAACTTTTGGGAGTCATTAAAAAATACTGTTGCTTTTTCAAATAAGCTCATCTGTTTCTCACATTACGTTAGCACTAATTTGTTTATCGATATCGTATTCGATAACAAATAATAATCGGCTCATTATGTGTGGTAGAGAACCCTAATGACTTCTGTTTTCGATCTATAGAACCCATTTGTGGTATTTCAAATGTATTCAACTGATTTCGTATTTTCTCATAGATGTATCTGATTACCTTAAAATTTGTAATAATTGTTGTAAATTGTTACTGGAAAACGTCTGTTATCACAAGAGTTCTGCAAATTCATGGCGGACAAATTGTTTTGTTTAGACAAAACAGTTCATTGCTCGCACGTTTTGCAGGGATTCCGTGTGTTTACTTTTCCGAGTTTTTTTTTTTGCCAAAGAGAATAAAATTACCTCACTGCTGGACAATTCCTACAGAAAAAGTAACCAGACACACCTTATGTCTCATTCGTAAAAAATAGAGGTAGTCGGGGATTTAGCTTACTCTTTATTTTTACCATGGATTATATATGACGTTCGACATTATACATTCTATTTTTTAATTTTTAGTTATTTTATTCGACTTTTTTTTTTCAAATTATTTCAAATGTAAGTTTAATAAAATTATACATTTTATTCATAATTTTCATTTATTCGATTTTTTTTTAAATTCTATTAAATTTTTCGAACAATGTATTTTTTTTTTTTTTTTGTATTTCAATGTATTAAGTCGGTTTTCCATATTTAAGGGTCAAACCATGGCAGAAGAATACAGGTAGATGCATCAACGCTTGGGAGCATTGATATGTCAAAAAAATTTAAATGTTTTTTCAAATATAAGTAGATTTTTATATGTTTTCTTATATTACGTCATCCGGAGGCTATTATAATTCGCGTTTTTCAACAATTTTTACAAATTTAAATAATTTTTCATTCAACATTTTCAATTCCAAAATTGGTTTGACAGTTCATTGTCCCAGCAGCTGTGTCGACGCGTCTACCTATATTCTTCTACCATGGGTCAAACAAAAAATAGAGAGCGTATCAGTTGCAATGGAAACACCATAATACTTTCATGAATTTTACGCATAAAATCGCCACACCTAATATTCATAAGTCATGTGCTATCATTCCTTCTTGCATTGCATTGTCATTTGGGAAAAAAGAAGAAGAGTTCAATAAAATATATACTTTGTTTTTGTTAAGCTCGCCATAAAGCTAGAAAATAATATTTAAATATATATTTATACACTTTAACAATAAATAATATTTCAATAGTGGAAGATCCTTAAACAAATAAACGTTATATTTTTATATTTGCCATAAGTTTGACAGCTGTAATTGTGGAATATCAAACAAACAGTACGTGACATCTTTTGATTGGTTTGTTGTTTTTGGAGCTGATTATTTTTTGGGGCCAGCAGCCATCACCCATGCAATTTACAAGCAGGGAGCATACTGGCGAAAGAGAGACAATAACAAATAGACGCGAAGAGACAAACGAAATAATTGGGGGGATCATCATCTCAAAAATCATATGCCGGCACACAAAACAAGAAGCAACAACAAAAAAAAGCGCACACCAACCAAAATATTGATTAAACTACTTTTCTTATCAGTTGGAACGAAGTTGGTTTTTTATCGTTACTGGGTCATTGTTGTTGTTCGACCAGTTTTATTGGTTGGTTGGGAAATACTATACAAGAGAAAAGAAAAAACGCCTGGCAGTTGGTCTTTTTATTGTGCTAAGGGGAGGAAGGAAAATTGTGAAGTGAAAATACAACAAACAGAATAAACAACTGCAAAAGTCTGACGTGTCATAAACGAGATTTTTTTACATTCAATATTTTCACAGAGTATTTATTTTGATAACATCGTCTGTCGTCGTCATGTGTGGGTCATCGCCTCAAGTCACAAAAGGCACGAGAGCCTTAATTTTGGTTGGTGGCTATGGCACCAGATTGCGTCCGTTGACCTTGAGTACGCCAAAGCCGTTGGTGGAGTTTGCAAACAAGCCAATATTATTGCATCAATTGGAGGCCTTGGTTAGTGCGGGATGTACCCAGGTGAGTTTGCATATTGCAATTATGCAATATTGGAGTGATTCATACTCAAAAATGTATTATTTTCTGTAGGTCATATTGGCTGTTTCATATCGCGCCGAGCAAATGGAAAAAGAATTAAAAATTGAGGCAGAAAAGTTGGGTGTTGAGCTAATCTTTTCCCATGAAACAGAGCCTTTGGGCACTGCCGGCCCCCTGGCCTTGGCAAAACATATTCTAAGTGCCAGTCCTGAACCATTTTATGTTCTAAACTCTGATGTGATCTGTGATTTTCCATTCAAACAATTGGAGCAATTCCATCGCAATCATGGGAAGGAGGGCACAATAGTTGTGACCAAAGTGGAAGAACCCTCTAAATATGGTGTTGTTCTGTACGATGAACATGGTTGCATTAAGAGTTTCATAGAAAAACCCCAAGAATTTATAAGCAATAAAATCAATGCCGGCATTTATATATTCAATCCATCTGTGTTGGATCGCATTGAAGTGAAACCCACATCAATAGAAAAGGAAGTATTCCCGCTAATGGCGGAAGAGCATCAATTGTATGCAATGGAATTGCCTGGCTTCTGGATGGATATTGGACAGCCAAAGGATTTTCTAACTGGTAAGAGGAAATGTTATTGTATTTGCTGAATGAGATAAATGTTTGCATCTCATTATGTCTAGTGTTTTATCAGATCTTAAAGCTTTCCGTGACTTCAAGAGGGTTTTCACCGTTTGGCTGGTGAATCATTCATGAAAATCATTAACTAAAATTTGTGCCATTATTTAAAGGCCTAGATAAGATATCATTCTGGGAATGAACCCATGAACGTATTATTTAAACCATCACACATTTTTTTATCTATGCTATATGCATTGTTTGTGTGATTTTTATTTTTTCGAAATTGGAACCTATTTTGATGTCAGTAATTTCCGGGAGAGTTGATGACTTTTTTAGTTTAATTTCAAATTTGTTTTCGATATTTTACTGATAAAGAAAACATGTTAACAGGTGTTATTTTATGCATGACCTCTTTCACTGCGTACAATGAACACCTATATACTTATTTGAAACTAACAAGAGAGCAGTAAGGAAATCATAAATACAAATAGATGTAATAAGTGAACTGGTGCAAACGATAAACGTTTTAGACCCATTAGACTTATTGTATGGTAATTTAAGACTCTTGTAGAATTTAAAATTGGTCTTTGATTTCATGAAGGAAAGATAAACAAGTAAAATACTATCAGTCGGTTTGCCGACAGCTTTATACCTCCAGCCTTGAATTATGATGATTCAAACTGTTGACCCTTTATGGGGGAGGTTCCGAAGCAGTTGGCCAATATTGACCAATTTGTATCTGACCTAAGACTGAAAAAAAAAATATTGCAACGTGCCAGATTTGGAAGGTATCGACTACTTCCTATACTCTGTATGAAATATGTGCAAATTGTTAGAAAATGTGTTTTTCAAAAATCTTGAACCCTATGTGGGAAGGTACCAGAAGAAATGGTCAGATCTCTACCATCTTTATTACAAAACTTGTGTTAATGAAAACATTGAGATGTACCAAGTCTGATAGAAACGAATGTTAATTTCGCGTTTTATGAGCTCCATGGAAATTCAAAACTTTTACCCTTTGTGGGGAAGGTACCAGAAGTAGTAAACCGATACATCCTATGTTAACACCAGACCTAGGGTTAATAAAAATATTGTGATGTGTTTAATATGAAGAGAACCAGACGCTTATTTCCGATTTTATGATTGTTTTGATTATTCAAAACTTCGACCCTTTGTGGGGGAGGTACCAGTAGGAATGGTCCGATCTCTACCATCTTTATAACAGATCTTGTGTTGATAGATATATTGAGATGTGCCAAGTCTGAATGGAATCGAATGATATTTTCGTATTTTATGAGCTTCTTGAATATTCAAAATGTTGATCTTTTGTGGAGAAGGACCTAGCACTGATGCAAATAATGGAGGAGATACCAGAAGGAGAGCACCGATATTACCCATCTCCGAACATGATCTAAGTTTGACAAAAATATTACGATGTACAAAGTTTGGACCAAATCGGATACTCCCTTCGAAAGTTATCGTGTGCACCAGCCAGACGAAGAGGAAGACGGACGGACAGACATCCCTAGATCGACTCCAAATGTCCTGAATCGGATTTGGTCCAAAGATACCTAGGGTCTAAAACCGTTATTTCGATGAGGCACGTATTGGCCTATCAAATGATATATACCCTCTCCAATCATATGGCTGAGGGTATAAAAAGAAGATAATCCCTAAAATTCTCAGTGCCAAAAAATTAACCAGGTTATTAAATGGTGTACACAGTAAAATGTCGAATTTTCGTATGTATTGTGAGCGATCCCTGCCTCTAAATTAATTCCCAGAATAACAAAAAACAATACAATTTAATTCTTATCAGTTTACAAAAGCTAATTTGATTTCGTTGAATTCTTATTATCTTATCAAACCAACTAATTGCATTGTCAGATTCCATTTTGAAATCATTAATTTGTATCTTATGCTATTATCTTTAAGTGTACTTGTTTCTACACGCACACACACACACACACACACCCACATTCATACATTTTTCTTTGTTTTTTTTTTTAGGAATGTGTCTTTATCTTAACTCTTTGCGACAAAAACAACCCGCAAATCTTTACACAGGCCCCGGAGTTGTTGGCAATGTTCTTGTCGATCCTACTGCCAAAATTGGCCAAGGCTGTCGAATCGGTCCGAATGTGACAATTGGGCCAGATGTTGTCATCGAAGATGGTGTCTGCATAAAACGCTCAACAATACTCAAGGGAGCTATTGTCAAGTCACATTCCTGGCTGGATTCCTGCATTGTGGGCTGGAGTTCAATAGTGGGCCGTTGGGTGCGACTGGAGGGTACCACGGTGCTGGGTGAAGATGTCATTGTTAAAGATGAGATCTACATCAATGGTGGACAAGTGCTGCCGCATAAAAGTATAGCAGCCAGTGTGCCAGAACCTCAGATTATAATGTAGAGTGTAAACAAACAACATAGGACATACACCCTAGATTAATGATTAGTTGGAAGTTGTTTTAGCTTACAGTAAATGGGAGGAATATATTACCGCAGGGCGATATTAGAACAAGCTCTTTTTTACCTCAACTTTCTGTTACTTTTTTTACAAGTAAACAATGTTGCAATTGTTTCATTACCCTACACTACAGAGAAATATATGTTATGTGGCAACAGACGTTTTGAACACTTTGTGTTTATGCAATATTATTATCTAAACCTTAACATTGTGCTTTCTTTATACAAAAATCTATATTTTCCTTATATGAAATAGTTTTCTTATGTCAAAATATTTTTTAAATATTTGTGTTTCTTATATCTGCTTAATTATTGTTTGTATTAAAGATAACCATTATTGATACATATATTTTGTATTTAATTCAAGCGTTTCCAATGTTTAAAACTTTTCTATACTTATATTTAAAGACAAGTTTATTTATTGGCTAATTATTTTACAAAATTCTCCTTGCTTAGTTACAACAAATTTTGACATGCATATAAGTGCCGAGCATTTTTTCCATTACCTAAAGATAATAATGCTGAATATATTGTTTCAAGAAATATATATATACTATGAGATAAGATTTTTTTTACAATTTAAAGTCATTTTATATAAGATAAATGAATAAAAGAATCCAGAAAAATATAATAAAAAAAAACTTATCAAAATTATTTCAATTAAAAGAATTAGGGCAACGTTTTTCTGTGGCGATACAAATCTGAATACGAGAGAAAAACACCATATCCAAGTGCCAATGATCCTTAGACTGACGAGGGGATGTTTCGGAGCCCCTAAGATAGCCAAACCTATGGGCAGATCCCCACATAAAAGGGAGCCTCTAATGCTGAAATGTTATTCTGCGACTACGTGGCCATCAACGTTTCAGGTTTGCAGTCAGGGTACCGATTGCTTTGTAATGAAGCTTCATTGATATGAGGGTGCCTCAACGAATATAAGGCTTAGTTATCGAGTCCTTGGCATGCCCAACCTCAGTCCTATGACGTATGAAGTTGAAATTTTAAAATACCTCCCCCAAAATCCACCAACCCTATTTCGACTGATGCTGGTATTGATGCCTTGGCACGCTCAGTCAACAATGCTACAAGTGCGAAGCTTACCTCCATCTTAACAAAAATGACTGGGCTCGGGCTCAGACAGCGATTCAGGATTTTGTGCTACCACTAGCATCGCGAAGTGGACGGAAAGCCTGGGGAGACACAATGATCTAACTTTTGTCAGCGTTAAAGCACAGCAGCAAGCAATTCGCCAGATTACTGTGGATATGGGACCGTTAAGGCTGAGTCAGGACAGTATCCCTGTAGACTTTTAGAAAACCACCCACCAAGGATACCTTTTGCACCCTCAGTCAACAAGGCCGAAGCTGACCTCAACCGTAACAAAAATAACCTTAATATCGGGCTACCACTAGCAGGACGAAGTGGACGGAACGCCTGGGAAGAGACAATGATCTGACTTTTGTCAGCGTTAAAAGACAGCAGCAAGCAATCCGCCAGATCATTGAGGATGTGGGACCGTTAGGGCTGAGTCAGGACAGTATCCCTGTAGACTTGTGAAAAACCACCCTCTGTGATAAGGAAGAGGACATTGAGCCACGGTAGTCCAGGCTTCGACCTATAATCGGGGCTTGCCTCCCAAGAAAGTCAACCTGAATAGTCCTAGCGCCCCCAATACCCATCCGATGTAAATACCGACAAGTCCACACCCTCAAGGCCGATGGCAATCGAGGTAGAAGAGGATGATAAAATGGAAGTGCCGCCGAGCTCTCCCGACACCAAGAGCGATAAATCCAAGGATATGACGGATAAAAAGGCATATTGGCCAGCAGTAAACTACTGCAGTCGATATGTCGATGAGTATCCATTAAAGCTTACTGATAAAAAGCTGCAGCTTATCAGGAGTTCGTAAGCAAGTTCAAGAGGGCATATCCTAAATTAACTCTATGGGGATTCCCGATAAGCAGGACCCACACATACAAAACAGAGGTGGAACCAGTCGAGGCCTCAAAACGCCGGTCGTTTGGAAAGGTGGTGTCAATGGAGCCTGTTACAAAGAATCATTTAAAAAAAGGACTCTGAGGTGCCAGAGCCGATGGTGCCACTCTCCAAAACAAGGAAAGGAAAAGCTGAGGTTAGGTCTACGGAGCCGGGGGCCTCAAAAAAGGCAGTAGGGAAGAAGATGAAATTGAAGCCTGTTAGACTCTCGAAATCGGCTTTGGAATCATATCTAATTTTAGATTCACAACATAGAAATTGTTCTATAGAGTACTACTGTGACATCTACCACCTACGTACCACTAAATTCTTTGTTGCGAACATATCGTTGCCTAGCAACGACATTGGCCGAAGGAAACCACTAAATTTTTCTATTGAAACAAGAACTAACTCTCTCAAAAAAAGGCATCAAACTGTTTCTGCATTCAACATTTGTTAGACAAACAATTCCAATGGAGTCATTGGAACCATTCAATCTATTGTGGAAGGATAAAGAAATCAAATTTGATACTCCAAATGTGTAGGTTGCAATTCAAGAAAAATTACTTTCATAAACTAATTTTCCCCATATTTCTAGGCAAAAACATTTGCGCAATGGCGAACAGGTAATATCAACAATTTATTACATAGAAGATACCAAAGGCAATCCTGGCGATTCAGGACGTTTGTTGGCCACCAATTTGAGATTGATATGGTATTCATTGGTACACAAGAAATTCAATTTATGTAAGTCAAAAATTTTTAATGAATTTGTTAAGAGTTTTGAAACGATTTCCCTTCTTTTAGCCATTGGTTATGGACGCATTGCTAATATGAACACCAAAATGACTAGCACTAAGGTGCGTGGAAACTGTTTGGCTCTATACATTCTGGCCATTGGTGGTAATACACGTTTCGAGTTCCTTTTCACCGATGTCTCGGGTGAAACTGAGAGAAAAAATACGCCCATATTTCAAAGTGTTTTCGATATTTACCAGTAAGTGTAGAAGGCAAAAATACTCTAAAGACTACAGACAGTATTGAATAGAATAATCATAACTTAAGGCTGGGGGTATACATCTGTCCGCAGAACTAACCGATACAAATTAAATTTTATTAAAATATATTTACTCTTTGAGGTAATGCATTTTTTAAATCCAACTCCTTCTTTATAGATTATATCAACGAACCTATTTGTATCGTGATTTGAAACTACGAGGAGCCATTTTACAATCGGGCCAATTGATTATTTTACCACAAGAGCAGGTTATCAATAAAGTCAATGGTGTTTGGAATCTAAGCAGTGACCAGGGAAATCTTGGCTGTTTTGTGGTTACCAATATTCGGGTAGTGTGGTATGCAGATGCCAATGAGACCTTTAACATAAGTCTACCCTATATGCAAATAGCCAATGTGAGGAGATCCTTCCCTTTCGAAGATACCCAATCTTTTTCTAAAAAAAAATGCCCTTTTGCCATTACAGATACGCATTCGAGAATCAAAATATGGCCCGGCCTTGGTCATACAAACAGCCGAAACAGGTGGTGGCTATGTTCTGGGTTTTCGCATCGATCCCACGGAACGTTTGACGGAAATTTACAAAGAACTAATATCCTTACATGCCGTCTACACGGAAAATCCCAATTTTGGTATTGTTTATGATTCGCCGGATCTGCGCAAACGTTCGGCGGGTGATCTAATGCAGCGCAAAGATTTTAAAGTCGAGGAATTTCAAGAGATCGACGAACGTCAAGAAAAGGAAATTAATTCGAAATTGAATACCTATTTGGCGGAGGGCAGTCTGATGGTGGGCGAAGAAAAACCTCCCCGCGAACCAGTCTATTGTAAAGAGCTGGGCTTTGCCATGGAACGTATACGTGATAATTATAAATTAAAAGATCTATGGGATATACTGCCGCAGCAAATGATTACGGTGGAGGAGGAGTAAAGCTCTTCTTTATGTGGATTAAAATTTCAAATACATGTTTTAAATGAAAATTGTACTTGGTGTTGTATTTAGATTTAAAATAAATTTGAAATGAATAATGGAAGTAAATTTGAAACCCAAAATTCGAAAATGGTAAATTTTTTTACTACGATACCAAAATTTTCCCTTTATGACATCGAAACAATAAAAAACTAAACAAGTAAAAAAAAAAACATTAAGTTCGGCGGGGACGAACTTTTAATACCCTCCACCTTTACCTTTTTTATAAAAGTTTTATAAAATTATTTTCAAAAACCAAGGAGTGGGTGAGGCCGTTTTATGGGAACCTCTATGAACAATTTTATACTGCAAGGATTGTCATCTGCCAAATCTTCTTAAATACCAAAATTTGATAAAATTTTTCGGGTAAATGTGACTTGGATTATCAAAATACCGAATATCGGTGGGTATCGTTATATGTGCGCTGTAGGAAAACGTGGACCTGTGGAAAAATGTGGCAAAAATCATCAAAATACTAAATATCCGGAGGTACTATTATGTGGGGCCTATACCAAATCGTGGGCCTTTACATACTTTTTTCTCCCACAGGAGATAGAACCCATTGCGAACTACAAATACCAATTTTTGGAAAAATCCGTGGAAAAATGTGGCAGAAATCATAAAAAAGCGAATATCGGAAGGTACCGGTGGAAACTAAGCAAAAACGTGCACTTGTACATACAATGTTGCGCTACCGGAGCTAGATCCCGTTATGACCTATAAATATCCATTTTTCAACAAATCCGCCGAAAAATGTAGCGAAAATCGTCAAAATACCGAATATAGGGAGATACTGTTATATGGGAGCTATACCAAAACGGGGCCCTATGCATACAATGCCGGTGCTAGAGCCCACTGTGACCTACAAATACCAATTTTTAGACAAATCCGCGAAAAAATGTGGCGAAAATCATCAAAATACCGAATATCGGGAGGTTCCGTTATATGGCGGCTATACCAAAACGTGGACCGATTTCAATACCAGACCGAATACAATACAAATTGTTCTACCAAATTTTGAAGCTCTACATCAAATATTGTGGGCTATATCGTGATTTCAACAGACAGACGGACATCGTTGAACCGACTTAGAATTTCAGGCTGATTATGAATATATATACTTCATGGGGTCTACGACGAATATTTGGGGATGTTACAAACGAAATGATAAAGCTAATGTACCCTCATTTTCAAAGTGGAAGGTATAGCCTCCACCATTTGGAAGGAACATGCAAATTTTCAAATAATACCGAAAAATGGGGGCTATACAAAGACGTGAGGCTGGATTTACAATTTTTTGTCATAGGCTGTAGTACCCACTAAGATTTTCAAGTACGAAATTTAAACGATTTTCGGCAAATTATGTTTGTTCTGTCATCAAAATACCGAATATAGGGAGATACCGTTATATGGGGCTATACAAAGACATGGATCTGCATACAAAAAATTTTTATAGGATTTTCGTTCGCCAAATTTGTCTCGAAATATCGAATATCAGGAGATATCTTTATATTTGTTGCAATGGCAAATAGTGGACTTTTATAGAATTATTGGCTTCCGCCTCTAGGGAGCATAGCTGTTTGATCGTGGTAAGTCCAATAAATATATTGGAAAACTACTAATTAAATAACCATTCATGGACAGTCAGGGAGTCTAAGGGAGAGTCTCAAATGAAATATCCCTATTTTAGATAGACGGAGTTTCGGCGCCATCAAATTATCCAAAAGTCTGTGCTGGTCGTCACATGAAGAGGACGCCCATCATTATTTCAGGTTTGCAGTCAGGTTATCGACTTTATTCTAGCGGAGCTGCATTATTACCTGGAAGCCTCAACGAATATTAGATGTATTTACCAATTGTTCACAAATTCACCTTTCAACAAAACCAAGCTTTATTTCCATTTAAACTGTTCATTGTTTTGCATTTATTTTTAATTGTTTTTTTTTTTTTTTTGTTTTGTATTAAGTAGTGGCTTATTAATTTTATACATATTTAGATATAGTTTTTTGTTTGTTTTTAATATAGGTATTTATAATTCAAATTGTAAGTGTTGTTTATGTCTTCTTGAGATTTTTATTTGTGTTCTTTAATGTTTTTTTTTTTTTATTATTTTTATTCATTTAGACTTTTACAATATGCCTTTCTTTTGCTACAAACTATGTTGTATGATGTAATTGTATTTAAAAATGTTTAAGAATACCCAAATATTTTATTTCATTTGGGGAGAGTTTCTAAACTTTGCCATTATCAGGGCAAAGATTTTAATTTATATTTTTTGTGTTTTGTTTTCTTTTGTTAAAAATATACGAAATTATTAATTTTTTGCAAAAATTCTAAACAAATTCAAAAAAGAGAGATTACAATTGTTTTTTTAGTTTTTCAAATCGATTTCTACAAAGATAATCAAATTATCTTTGTTAAATGGGCTTTTGCATGTTTTCAAAACCAAAAAAAAAAGATAAATTAAATAGCTTAACTGTTGTTTAATATGTAAAAATTATATTTTAACATAAATTAGAGAAAATTGCATTTTAATTAATGTTTGCTGAGGGTATGCGTATTTAAATTTGCATACCCTGTATATAAATAGGACTAAAGACTAATATAAAATAAAGAAACATTTCTCATCATTTAATATCACAACACACAATAGTTTTGTTCCGTTGGTTTTGTTTTTTGTTTTCACATTAAAAATCATCATATTGTTGCTTATGTGGTAAGGCAAAAAAAAAATAAAAACAATTACTTAGGATTATGAAAAAAATAAAACATATATTAACTTATAAATAATTTATAGGAAATATTTTATTTTCATATTTTATAATTTGTATTTCTTGTTGAAAACTTTATGTTTATCACTACATTTTTTGAATGCTTTGTATTTATATAATCTTCGTTATATTCATGATGTTGCTGCTAATACAGAGTTAAGAAAAGAAACTGCTATTTTTGTCTTCATTATTAAGTTGAGTGTTTGTATTATTATATTTTTATTTTATTTATTTTTTTTTTTTTTTTCAAAAATGCACATGTATAAAGTTTTGTTTTCTTTCCTCTACTCATTGAATCGGGAATATTGTTTTCCATTTTCTTTTTTTTAGCTGCATTTTATTTTTTAGGATTTTAAGTTTTTTTTATTTAATCATTGTTTCTTAAAAATAATTGAGTTTAATTTTTGTTGATGTCTTTAATACTTTATACTTTTTCTTTAATATGCTAATTATTAAAGTATTATTTTTTTATTTAAAAATTATATTTTATTATTATAAATATTATGGGATATAGGGATTTCGATAATTTTGAATTAACCTCCACATTTGAATGAAAAGCCGAATGGAATGAGATCTTAAAATTTTTGTTTGAGAAACAATTTTGTTTAACAAAATGGAAAAGATATAATATATTTTACTGGGAGAACTTAAAAGAAAAGTGAAAAGTTTAAATACTTATTTTTTAATTTTTAAATTCTAAAGCCAATATCAATGGAAATTGTTTTTGCGAAAATTCTTTTTCGGCGATATTCATAACAATTTTAAAAGATATATAGAGGGTGATATAAAAAACTGCAACAAAGTCAAGCGCCATAATTTTTATTTTTTTTTTTTAATTTTGGATCTTCGGCTGTTATGGCGGCCCACACCATCACCATGGCCGGCGCTTGAGTTCTGGTGGCCAACCGAAGGTGCACATTTTCAGCTGACATGTTTGGCAAGTTAACACGATAATTTTGTTTGTTTACAAACTGTTGGACAATGCTATTTCCGACATTTTTTGCTTTCATTCAATAAAATGTAAAAAATTAATTTAAAAATTATGGCGTTTGACTTTGTTGGAGTTTTTTTATCTCACCCTGTATTGTGTATGCATATTATTACATACAACACCAATTTTGAGTATGTATTTTAAGAATCCGAAAACTTAAATTTTTTAAAATCTTAGTTACGATTGCTTTTTTGAGAAATAGTTTACTAAATGTGCTATTTTTTGGTATGAAATAGTAAATAGTAGGGGAAAAGATAGTTTTCTAATTTAAATTCTTGTTTAACTTCCACTGGAACACATGTATGTCAAGCCAATAAAAATGGGTTTATACCCAATTTGAAAAGGCTTCCAATTTTTATTAGTCAAACGTTGAAAGTTTCAATAGATTGAAAGTCTTCTAATCACAACTTTCGCTACTACAAAGCTCAACTTGAATTTTGAGGAGCAGCTTTGAAAATATGTCCTTTTTGAAATCCGAGTATTTTTGTTTTAATTATCAAATATGTATTATTTGGCCTTTCCATTCAAGGTGATATTAAAAATGTTTGCCAAAAATGTTTTTTGTGGGTATTTTTGTTTTTTAAAAAATATATCTTTCATTTAACAAATTCTGGAAATGTTTAACGCTTGCGCTTCCTAACATTGGTTGCAGTTACGGTTGGTGAGAATAGTTTTAGTTGTGGGTCTCTTTGTTCAGGGCCCATAATTTGCTTCAGTCGTGAACGTGTTAAAGGTGGTGAAAAACTGCCAATACGATGTTTAGCGCCTAGCCTACTGCAATTAGTTTCAGAACTCTTTTCAACTGCACTTACATCCATCGATTGTTTTGCCATTCTGCTAGATCTTGTCATTGATCTCAATGTGGGTGTAGGTGGTACAATAAAATTGTCCTTTTTATTAGAGGATGTCGTTGATGACTTACCGCTGTTGGTGGTGGTGCTGTTGCTGCTGCTGACTTCTGGTGTGAGTTTACGTTTACGTGTGTTCCTTTGATTTGTATTTGCTTGACGTACAGCAGCAGTTGGATGTCCAGCATCCTTTGCCGGTGTGGCTGATGTTCGCATCTGTTCTTTTACCAACTTAACAATTTCTGTTTTGGCACCTTTCAATTGTTTACTACGAGCTTTAGCCTTTGTTACCCTTCCGGAAAATTCACTGGTGTTGTTGGTAATAGATTTATTTGACACATTGTTGTTTGATTGCATTTTATTTTTTCCACTGGTGGGATCCAATTTCTTAGCAATACTCATGGGTGGTGCTGGGGATTTGAAACGATTAGAACGCAAACAGACCTCCGTCATGGGTATATCCATATTCTTTTTTATTTGTATAGGGTATTCCTTGTCCTTTGTGCGTAAAGTTCGTGTGTTTCTGGAACCACCATCCACCACCATGTCACCGCCAGTAGCCTTTCCTGCACCCACTTTTGTTGTTTGAATATTTATTAAATTTTTCATGTGGGCCACCAAACAAACAAATGCCGATTGGTGATTTGGAGTCTCGCACTCGGCAAACAGATGGAGTGTGCTGGAGAAAGAAAAAATAAATATCAAATAAACTGTTAAATGAAATACAAAATTAAATTCCAAACCTCGGATTTGGCTTAAAATGTTCATAATGTTCCCTATTTTCTTGTTCCTCGTTGTCATTATCACCATCGTCTCCATCGCCAGTCTCATGTCTTTCATTCTGAGCTATCTTTGCTGAAGATAGTTTCTTCTTCCTATTGTTAACATCACAGTTCGATTTTAAAATAAATTCATTTGTTCTGGTGGCAAGATTTGCTTTGGGAAAACGCAGAGAACTGCCACGGGATTTGCTACCGCTGGAAAGATACATGATGAGTAAATAGATGTTTAAAACCCTATATACATTTAGTTAACCTACCTTTTCCATGGCGTTGTGGGTTCCGTACGTATCGGTTTGAAATGGCACATTTCCTTGCGAAGACTATCGGTGCTGCTAGTTTTTTGTCTCTCCTCTGCACACCGATGCAGTATTGTTGGTGGTATGGTGTGTAATCTCGGTTGTACTCCAAGATTTTGGGTAGAGCTTTTCTTGCGAGCCACTGTGGCAGATAAAATCGTATTGGCTACTGCCGATGATGATGATGATGATGCCGTTGACGATGAGGAGGTGACATTATTGTTGTTGGAGTATGAAGTGTAGGTGGACGTCTTAGAGGTATTATAGTGATTAACGGTAGTACTGCCGCTGTTGGTGGAATTGGTGGTTTTTATTGTGGATGATGTTGTTGCGATATTGGTGGTTTGATTACAGTTTCTGGCCAAGGATGTTGTTGCTGTGGTAACAAAGACCTTTTGCACTGTGTCCTTTAGGCTATTTATAAATGATAAGGATTTGGAATTGTCTCCAGTTTTAAGGGAATGTTGCTGTGGTTGATTGTTGGTGGTCTTGGTGTCATTGGAAGAAGTAACATTTTTGTGGATCGTCGGTGATTGGAAATGAAAACTATTGTGATTCTTAAGCGAGTTGATATTGTTGGTTTTTAAGCTTGTCGATGACGTAGACGATAATGTGGAAGATGTTGTATTTGAGGATAAATTGTTTTGTTTGTTGACTGGTGGTGGATGATTGGCAGATGCTGAGGAAATATTCACAGCTGTTTGTTTTCTTGCTGCTGGGTTTAGAGTTGTTGTACTACTGCTGCCCGTGTTGTTGCTGTTGTTGTGCAATGTACTATATGCTGTTGTGGTCGTCTGTCCTGGAGTTGCCAGCAACATGATGTCTCCTCAAATAAAATTACAGGCTCTTTAACAATGGAGCTTTTGGGCTCTCTCTACTTTAGACGAGTCTTGGGTACATTTTGCCACAGAAGATTTTTTTCCGTAAAAATATCTAAAATAAAAAATCAAGTAAAATACAACATCGCTTTCTCAAAAAAAAAGTTTCAATTTACCTCGGAAAAACTACCTATGTGTTCAGTTGTAAAAAGCCAGCTACAACACCCCCAAATTTATTTTTTGCACACAAACACACACAACACACGTAGTTTTGCTTCAGACAAATGAATTTGTAGCCGGTTTTAAAGTTTTTTTCTTTTTTTCTGTTATTCCCCACTACCCAATTACGAGATATTATTTTATTTTTCTATTGCTGCAAATATTCTTGTTCACTTTTTAATGGGATTTCTAATCTTCCAGTTCACTTTTCTTCCCGGATTTCATTCATAATTGTTTATCCCCTAAATTTGCGAGCAATTTCATTCTTTTTTCTTTCTCACTACTACTATTTTCTCAATTTACTATATTTGCTAGAGCTGGCACAGAATCGATGGCATTATCGATATGTTATTTTGGATCAGAGAATCGATTAAAGTTTATTTTGTCGATGTAATCGGTAGATATGCCAGCAATGGGAGACTGAATTTTTAAATGTTTTGTTTTTTAATAAATTTCTATTCCTGTCTTCGTGATTTTTGATGATATACGAAGAATCATGATACAATAAGGAGGTAGAAAAGCTCCGTAAAACTACAGAAATACAGCCCTGAAACTATGTCCGCTTCCTGTCAAATTTGCATGCAGCAAGTTGTTTTAATATATTCATTATATTTCCTCATTTCTAAAATCAGTTAAATAGCGGAAAAATGAACGAAATGCCTGGATTTTCTTTCGAAAATATGATCTAAACAGTTATATTTTTCAATTCCATGGCAAACCTGGCGAATAGCTCTAGTGCGCGTCTCGCAATTTACGCGTCTTCCAATCCTTGATTTCGAAAATATTCTGTTTTTATTTTTCAAAACAATAAATATATACCCAAAATTGGCAGAAGCCGGGCACACCTAGAAAAAGAAATTGTAATCAATTGATAGCTGCCTACCTTACCTTTTTATTGTACTCTTCGCTTGGTAACTTTTTTGGTCGACTTATGAATATGTATACGATTTATGAATATGTATGCGTTTGTCCATATGTTCAAAAAAGAGCTCGAATTTGTTGCTCAAGATGAAATTTGTATAATCGGTTCAGATTTTGATATAGGTTTCATATATATCTACGTCAGATTTCAAGTTTATTATGTACTATATGCGTAATATATGTCCAAATAAAAATGTAACATGGCACGTACAAACGAATTCGGATTTAAAGCCAGTAAGACAAATTTGGGGGAATCGATGCAGATATAGTCATAGCTCTCACATAAATGGTGATTTTTGAAGAGGCATAGGAAAAAACACATTAGGGCAATCACGGAAAAAATATTCCGTGAGAATCTTATTTATTTCTTAATTTGAACATTTTTACATCCGAAACTAACGTAAAAAATATAAATTAAAATGTCGATAAATATTTACATCAAGTTTTTAAAGGAAAACAATTTGCTCTGTTCCAGAAGCTGCAAGAATCTATTAGATTTTTTGTACAACGGAGACAAAACTTCGCCCAACCGGCCCACAAATTTGTTTTTTATACAACCTTGTCCAATAAAAATTTCGTAAGTTTAAGCAAACTTTGACACTTTTATGGATGAAAGCAAAATATTTTATTTATTTTTAATACGATAACTAATTTGCCTTTATGATATCGAAAAAATGTCTTAACGAGTATATTCTTGAAGGTTCTGGAACAGAGCAATGGCCTGGTGTAAGCCCATTAATTATGTTCCAGTAGGAACATAGTAATCAAATATGGCGGAGTCAGCACAGCTGTCAAGCTGTCACTCACACTGCACAAAACTTTCCATCTCTGGTTGTTCTCTGGTGTTTGACATTTGAGTGTGAATATATTTTTCTTCGCTTCGAGAAAATCAATAAAAATTGCAATTAAAAAAGCATTTTCCATTGAAGGTAAGTTTTTTCCAACTAATAACGGCAATTGGAAATGCAACGAATTGGAATTTATAAAGTTTTCCAAGAAATTATTTAAAATTTAAGCGTCATTCTTCAAATTACTTTTGTGTTTTTGAAAGGGGTCTGAGGGGAACACTTTCGATTGTGTCTTGAGCAAAATATGGTCGCTAATTGTTGATAATAATTCTTTGGCAAGAAGAAGCGAAAACAATGTGCTCAAACGTTTGCATATTTTGCCAAATCATAATGGTGGGATGGCAGTCATAGGCCTTTTGGCTATAAACATTATTGAAAATTCAAGGTGTTCATTTATCCTTCGTCACACTTCACCTCATCCGTGCAAAAAAAAAAAAAAGACGACGAATGAATCTCGTTTTGATGGCGTTAGTTTCTGTTTACATGTATACACCCAAATCCTTCTCATCCTAAGTCGCGGATATTTAGGCTGATACATAAAGACAACATGGAAAAATGAAAACGGGTTAAATTTCACAACATAAAGAAATTGCTTAAAAGAAAGCATTTTTATAGGGGTTCAAAGCCTTAATGTTTTTCGAAATTACTGAACATCATGTGCAGTAAAATGCCAAACCTCTCTAGGCCCTTCTAGCACCTCGACATGTCTTAGTTACAAAGATTTAAATTTACGCTATCGCTGGTTGAAACTTGCATGCCGTTAAATTTCCAGGAGTAATTTTGGTTCTGTAAAATCAGCCAAAGTTTTCAACCTCTTTTCAGAGGAAGATTATATTACTCTGATTACGATAAAAATTTTTTTTGAGAGAACGGACTTGTTTGTACCTAAGAACGGAACGGAACGTTCAGTTTCAAGACCCTGGTTCCAAAAATCATAAGGATATTTGGAGTTATAAAAATTGGTAGGGTGCAATGCGTTCGGTTTAGCTGAACCATTGCAAAGACGATAAACACCAGAACCCAAAATATATTTTGAGTATATCAGCAGAGTTTATCCCACTTTCAAAGTCACGAAAAGTTTTGGTTCCAGTTTTATATTTGGTGAGCAAATATCTAATAATAGTCGTTTCCTAATCTAATCCGATTACTTGCAGTTTCTATTTAGGTAAATGTTGTAGCAGCCCCTTCCTGTTTCAACATTTTTAGGTACAGTATGCGTTTTTAGTTGCCATTTTGCTAATTTGTATGATACATGATTAGATGCATCATCCTTGTGCCACCTTTGTAACTGGTGGCTTTGATGGGATTAGTCATGCCTTAATTACGTGATTTTAACTAATCGAATACCTCCTAAGAACAAACGTTCAGTATAGGTATAATATATGTGTCCACGTTTTGACCTACCAATAGTACATATTTAATTTTGGAATATCAATATGAATGTCTAAAGCTTTCCCTAATTCGTTAACATTGAACTATTATGCAGGATGAGATAAAAAAATGCAACAAAGCAAAAACCCCATTTCTTTTACATTTTTAAATTTTATTGAATGCAAGCAAAAAATGTAGGAAATAGCATCAAATTTTAGAATAAGTTTAGATTTGTTCGAATTGGTCACCTTTGGCACGAATTAACACCTTCAAACGATCAATTAAACCGACACTTTGGTATTTTTTAGTGCCAACCTTGGTTTCCAAAATTCTCCAGACACAATAGACACAACGGATTGGTATCCGGAGATTTTGGCCATTGTGCGCTGGAAATGAAGCGAGGAACCTCATATTCGTGCTGAGTGCGATGGTGCTGAGTCTTTAATAAAACCTCCAGAATATTTTCGCGATAATATTCGGCATTCATTCTGCCACGTTCGATTAATATGAGCGGAGAGTGACCATCTGCTGTTTGGCGGCCCACAACATCACCATAGCCGGCGCTCGAGTTCTGGTAGCCAACCGACGGTGCACATTTTCAGCTGACCTCTTTGGCAAGTTAACACGATCATTTTGTTTATTTACAAACTGCTGGACAACGAAAGTTTTCTCATCGGAGAAAATCATATTCGGCAGTTCACCACTTTCGGCCAAGCGAAACAACTCTTTATCTCTTTTGAGTCTATTTTTTCTGTTGCGGTGCAAGTTCTTGCACTTTTTGGAATTTCAATGGTTTTACCCCGAGCTAATTTTTCAATATTTGCCACTGCGACGCGGGTTTCGATCAAGTCGCTTCTTTAATTTTCGAACCACTTCTGCTGATGTTGGTGTTTTCTTCCGTACACTTCCTTGACGTCGGGCTACGCTATCAGTATCACGGTAACGAGCGATGGTACGAGACACCAAAGTTTTGTTCACATTTAAATGCTGGAGTGCTCTAACGGTAGCCACTTGTGGTTTTCCAGCCAAATATAAAGAAATCACACTATCACGCTTGAATACCATCACGAATAACTTTTTTTCTGGAAAATTCCCACCAAAATGCTTTTGTACGCTTGTAAACAATATAATAAGCTGTCACTGGAATAATTTTAACAGCATCGGGCGAATGGCTTCGAAATGACAGCCTTCTAAAGTTGGTTGAAGTTTTTCATCTCACCCTGTACTAGACAAAGGCCCTTTTTAAAGAGAAGGACAAAAACTACCAAAGGCAACTTTTTATACCGTAAATCGGGCATTACTTGCTATTTTGACTTTTGTACCTCACGGAAAAATATCGAAAATTGTATGCAATGTTTTCTAGGTTTTAGTTATCTTTCAGTTTTTCGTTTGTTTAATCTATTGGGTTTTTGATTTCCCTATTTCCATATTTATTATTACGTGTGTAAACTCAGAACACAGAAAACGAAACATCAAAATGAAATTCAAAGCTGTCATGGATAATGCCGGATATATGCGGGAATTTCTCAATATTATTGTCACACTGTCCAAGCTGACAAAGGAGTGTGTCATCAACATTGAACCAGACAAAATTCACTTTATTGCCAATGAAGAGTCGGGAACCACCGCACCCCTGGTATGGGTAGACATTGATGCCAAGCTATATTTTTCCGAATACAATATCGAATTGGCCGACAGTAATCATTCGAAAATAATGCTCTCAACATCGCCGGCCAATCTGAGTCGGGCGCTTTCATCATTGCGTTCGAATGCCCGCCACTGCAAATTGAAATTGATAAATTTGCAATTTCCTTGCCTGCGGGTGGAGGTAGATGTTCTAACACAGAACTCGAATCAGACACGTCAAACAGCACACGATGTACCGGTGACTGTTATTCCACGCGGTGAATGGGATTATTATGAACTGCCCCAGAAGCCCAACTCCAAGTTGGTCTTGAATGTGCCCTCGAATCGTCTAATGCGTGGTCTTATCGACAAGATAAAGAATCTATCGCCTACGGTCATATTTTATGCCACATCTGCGGGTGAAATGAATCTCGTGGCTGAGACGGAAATGGCCACCATAACCACAAGATATAAAAATTTGGATATACGAGAAATCAATCCATCCAAAGGCGAAAAGAACAAAGATCAGATAGAGGCTTCCTGTTCGGTGGACTGTAAGAAGACTTCAATATTTTTCTCGGCCCTGCAAGTTCCAACGGGTGAACTATCGTGTGGTATTGATGATGATCGCCTCATTCACATGGAGGTTAATATACGAAATGGCGTTGCTATTCATTCCATTTTGCCAGCTGTTTGTATGTGAGAAGAAAAAAGTTTTTTGTTTATATTTCTTTTTAAGCATATCCTTCGTCGTATTAAGACATTTTTTTTAACGAATCTTTGAAAAGTCAATAAAGTGAAGACAGAACTTGAAATGTAAATGTGTATGAATTTACGTTATGTTGGAGCAGTCGGTGCTTTAAATTGACCAACAGTTAAAGCACTCCATAGTAATAAAACCTGTAAGGAAAAGTCCAAACGCCGGAGATGCCGACTATGGGATACTCACCCTTACCATTACGAAAAGCAACTATGACCGCATCACAGTCAAGTAGAGATAGTTTAAATTTGAAATCAGATGAAAGTAATATATGAGAGCTATATCATAATCGATATTCACTGAATTTGAAGGCGGTATTATGGCTTTTAGATGGCTTAAATACAGAATCGAATGAAGCATATATAAACCATTAAAACCTGCGGGAAGTGCCGACTATGGGATTTCACTCAATCATTATTACGGAAATGCAAATATGTATTCGCATTACGACCTTAGAATAGATAATTTAAATTTTGAATCAGATAAATAATATATATATGGAAGTTATATCTTAATCCTAATCGATATCCACTGAATTTGAAGGAGGTATAGAATCGGGTGAAGCATATTTATGCTATATATAAATGGATTTGTTTCATACTTAAGTCTTTTTCAAAGAAATTTTAGGCTGTAGCTGATATCTTGTATTGAATAACATTGATATGGAGTGCATATTACGAGGAGAGGTACAAAAAGTAAAGGATCGATATAGGTCATGCACTTAGGATGAGGAAAATTCGTAGCAAATTGGACAGTCGTGTAAACGCCAAATTTCTTGAAACAGATTTCGAGGGAAAGATATCCCTGAAGTTTTCATTTCGAAAAGAAAGACTTGGTCATGCGAAGTGTGTGGCCCTGACGACCCTGTCCTCCTCTAACTATTTTTATTCAAACAGGTAAAAAGCAGCTAAATTATACTTGGCCGAACTTTTAATACCCTTTAACATTTGGAAGGAAGTTGCAAAATGTAAAATTTCCGAATATTAGTTTCTACAGGCAATATGGGGTTACGAAAACGAGGACATTTACAGACGAAGAAGGTGGTGCCTATTACGAACTCAAAACATCAAGTTTAGGGTATTTTTGTTGAAAAATGTTGCCAAAATCATAAAAATAACGATTATTGGGAGGTACCATTTCTGGGCAGTATCCACTGCGAACTCCAGATTAAATAATTCTGGTGAAACATGTGACTAAAAAGGTCAAAATATTGAATATAGGGGGTATAATTATTTGGGAGATATACGAAGATGTTGACCCGTCTATGCAATTTTGTATCATAGGAGTTGGTACCCATTATACACTCCAAATACCAAATTTGAAACAATGCCTATGAAACGTGTGGCACAAATCATCAAAATACAGGATATCTGGAGATATAGTTATGGGGCGCCGGGAATGGGCCAAAATACTGCAAAGCAACATTCGGACAGCGTGTGACGGTTTCATTGGCCGTTTGAAGGCCATAATTCGTGCCAAAAGGTGACCAATTCGAACAAATCAAAACTTATTCTAAAATTTGAAGCTATTTCCGACATTTTTTGCTTTCAGTTAATAAAATTTAAAAAAAAAATGTGAAAAGAATGGCGTTTCACTCTATTGTAGTATTTTTTATCTCACCCTGTATATATCCCATTTTCAATACCAAAAGTCCTGCAGACCTAAAACACATCTGAATAAAATTTTATCAATCTACTTCATTTTGTTCGGAAGCTAGAGTAATTTCCACAGACGGAAAGACAGACAGATGTACGGACATCGCTTAGACGACATAGCATTTTATACTGAGAATATATACTTGATGGGGCCTAAAATATACATTTCGAGGTGTTTCAAATGGAATGAGAAACTGAATATACCCTCGATACCATCATGGAGGGTATAACAACACCCAGGTACTTACATAATTATTCATTGTTATTACTACAAATGGCCTTTTGCATATTAATTGTTGTAAGATCTGTTAGCCAGGACCACAGGACGACCTTTTCTTTTATCAAGTCAATAGGCTTGAATGCATTTCCTTCCTTTCTCTCACTCTCTCTCTCTACCCCTTTCTGTGTACTATTAATGTGTGTGTTCGCATGTATATGCTTGGCTTGCATGCAAAATTATAACCTCAATTTAAAATGTTGTTTAAAGCAGCCCGATGGAAAATAAAAACAAAACAATAGCCAACCACAAAGACCAACCACAACATCAAGACCAAGAAAATGACACAATGGAGGGACGGATGGACGGTAGTGGAAGCGATGTATCTCCAGTGTCGTTGCACACAGTAATGGGTGTCCTAATTTATCCTTGCTGTAAGCTGCTCGTGTAAGCTTTTGTTTATGTGTGTATGTGTACTACGATATTTGTAATGGCCTCTTTACCATTTTGTCCTCCATATCATTGTGCATAGTTCCTGGCATTGGACAGTGTCCAAAAATGAAGGAGTTTTGAATTATGGTGCATGGAAATGTAACGGGACCATAATTTCTTTAGATGTACAAAAATGTTTGGTGAAACTACACTGTGCGAAAAATGGAACAAAGGAGATTTGTCGAATATGCTTGTACCCGATGTTATTCACTTCTACTCCTTTGAAACATTTGTGGTGCAAACTAACGGAATGAGGACCTACAGGATTGTGTGATCACAATTTAATTTAAAATCCATAAAAGATCAAACGAGGATCCCTGGTTTAAACGTGATTATTTGTTTTTATTTATTTCAAATTGTTAGCCAATCCTATCCGGCACGAAATCTGTTACAAAATCATCTTAACCCCATGATAGCTCATACAACTAAAAACTGACAAACCTGAAACCACTGTACATTTTGATAGCTCAGTTTCTTGCGCGGATGACTAGCTGGCATATGAATGGATTAGTGGGTTTAATGGTTAACCACAGATGTAGTGGCTTTGAGATATTTTTATGAAATGCACTCATTTTTCATTTTACGGCTCAAACGAAAAATGTATGAGTTTTAAATGTTGGGGAAATCTCAAAAAGAGAGAGTGGCAATTGTAGTCCTCCGTCATCCTCAGTCAGTCGACTGACTGCAGTGGCTGCAATGAGAGTAAGAGGGTATGCTGCCTGACTGCCATACCTCCATGGCTGTAACAAGTTTGATGTCGTTTTGCCAGCCTCCTTTTATATTGCAGTTTTCATTTTCTCTTTTACTGTGTTTTGTTATTTTTATGTTTGACTTTTTTTCTAAATGATTTATTTCTTTTAATATGTATGTATGTTTCTGGCAATTTATTGTAACCCAGGGAATTTGCCCATACCATGCAGGAAAACAAAGTTTTATTAAATTTATTAAAAGACTTTGAGAAGGTTTGATTTGTTAAGAATTTGTATACATGTGTGTGTGAAGATCCAAAACTTATGGAGACATCATCCAGATGCGTAATTTTGCCTATATACATCTTGAACTTGGGTTTTTATCAAAGTGCAACCGAAGGAAGAGCCATTCTATCCCCCTGTTACTGTGACTATTAACAAATTTGCTTGCATAAATGCATGGTCCTACATATTTTTATTTCTGCTTTCCTTTTTCGTTTTTTCCTCTTTTTTATGTGTTTCATAATATCTATGGCCTTTTTTCTCATCTTCTTAGGCAAAAGTGCAAATGTCTGCTGATATCAACAATATTTTTGGCATTTCATTTAGATGCTGCATATACGAAGGAATAAATGTTGGACTGACAGCGTAATGGTGGGAATGTTGACAGATATTGAATATGCTGGCTCTGCTTGCCTTTAGGTGTTGTCTTACGATGCTAGCCGCTAGATTTTTCATGGATACTGGAATCACAGTGTTTTTTTCTCGTAGAGGTTTGACTTGGATTGGACATTTTTAGCATTTTTAGAAGAAGAATTATTGATTTTTGAAACAAGTTGGGTGGGGATATGAAATTAACTTCGCCTTAAGCTTTAATCTCTAAATTAAGTTTTAAAATTCTTAAACCAACATCATAATATAGCATACTTTTGGAAGGCCCTCTGAACCCTTTGTACCAATCGAGTTTCCTACGACATGAGGATTTGAAATGTGATTTCAGTATGTTCTATTATACTCAGAATCTTCAATTTTCTGCGGTTAGTATTCAAAACTCGCATAAATGAAGCTTTTAAAATTCTTAAACCCACATCCTAATATTTTGGAAAGCCCTCCCATCCTTTTGTACCAATCAAGTTTCCTACGGCATGAGGATCTGAAATGTGATTTCAGTATGTTCTAATATCTTCAGAATTTTCAATTTACTAAGGACTTGAACTGAAAGGCGTTGTTATCAAACATCGCATAATTGTTTTAGGACACAAAATTGCAATACAAGGGCTGAGTGGACCTGTATGCCTTCCAGTACCTGCAAGAATCTACTAGTTTTGCAATCTCTTCGATATGGTAAAAGACAAATCCGTTATCGTAGTAAAAACTTTTACATTCTTGCAGTTCTGGAACAGAGCAGTAAAGTAGCAATCATTGTATAGCTAGTCAGCTCTCATGAGTCGGCTGTAGTAAGTTTGAATGACTTTATACATGAAGATCACATGTTTAGCTTGAATTCTTACCGAGAAAAATACCATAAATGGTTCATAAATGGTACCCTTAGAACTCTGGAAACCACTAAACCATGATTTTCGATGAAAATATAATGGACATAGTGAGATTAGTGGATACAACTTGAAAGTTTTTTTTGAAATGATCGATGCACAAATTTTCCTACGAAATTGAATGTAAAGGAAACTGAAACTGGAAATTGGAAAATGGAAGGCAAACATTAAAAACCGAAAATGGAGTCTATACAAAAAATTTGAACCAAAATTAAACTTTTTTTGAGAGAATTTAAATTACCAAATAAGAACGTCCAGTTACAGCTAATTTTGTTGGAAATTGGGATAAAAACTCCATCGAAATATCAAAAAATTGGAGGTAGGGTTATATGGAACCAATACCAAAAAAGCCAATCCACATTGAATATTTTTTTGTGAGGAGTGTAACTATCCAATAAAATGTCAAATTATAGCTGTTTTTTTTTTTTTTTTGGAAATTGGGACCAAAGTCTTCAAAATACAAAAAAAAAAAAAAAAAAAAAAACAGGTGGTCAGTTGGGTTTTACCTAAAAGCGAAACGATATACTGGGTGAGATAAAAAACTCCAACAAGGTCAAACGCCATAATTTTTACACTTTTTTTTATTTTTTGAATGAAATCAAAAAAGATCGGAAATAGCTTCAAATTTTAGAATAAGTTTATTTGTTCGAATTGGTCACCTTTGGCACGAATTATAGCCTTCAAACGGCCAATGAAACCGTCACACGCTGCCCGAATGTTGCTCTGCGGTATTATGACACATTCCCGGCGAAGCGCTTGTTTGCCAATCTTGCTTTCCAAAATACTCCAGACATAATAGTCCAACGGATTGGTATCTGAACATTTTGGTGGCCATTGTGCGCAGGAAGTGAAGCGAGGAACTTCATTTTGTTGTAGTAGTATAGCGCACATTTTTAGCTGACCTCTTTCACAAGTGCACATTATCATTTTGTTTGTTTACAAACTGCTGGACAACGAATGTTTTCTCATCGGAGAAAACCAAATTCGGCAGTTCACCACTTTGGGCCAAGCGAAGCAACTCTTTAGCTCTTTTGAGTTTTTTTTTTTCTTTTTGTTGCGGTGTAAGTTCTTGCACTTTTTGGAATTTCAATGGCTTTACCCCGAGCGCATTTTTCATTATTTGGCGAATAGAATATTGCGATATGTTTAGCTCACGAGCCATTTTCCGGCCACTGCCACGCGGCTTCTTTACTTTTCGAACCATTTTTGCTGAAGCTGCTGTTTTCTTCCGTCCACTTCCTTGATGTCGGGCAACGCTACCAGTATCACGGTAACAAGCGATGGTACGAGACACAAAAGATTTATTCACATTTAAATGCTGGAGTACTCTAACAAAAGCCACTTGTGATTTTACAGCCAAATATAAAGAAATCATACTATCACGCTTGAATTTCATCACGAATAACTTTTTTCTGGAAAATTCTCGCCAAAATGCTTTTGTACGCTTGTAAACAATGTAATGAGCTGTCACTGGAATAATTTTAACAGCTGTCAGACGAGTGGTTGCAGATTTTTCATCTCATCCTGTATTGGCCCACTACCTCGGAACCTCACCCATAAAGGGTAAACAGTCTGAATAATATTAACGCAACGGTGTGCATCCATCGGCAAAACCGACGGATACTTTTAAGCTTGTTTTTCGTAATTTCAACATACAGTCAGACAGACAAATCCATATATAATTAAGGTTGGTCATAAATGTACATATGTACTTTATGGGGTCTCCGACCATAAAATTGTGCTTCGATCGATATCACTAAAAGAATTTTTTTTTTTGTAAAATAGCCTCCCTTCAAGAATTTCCTTTTTTTTCCGGTTTTATGAAGACATTTCAGTTAAAGATTACTAGGTTTTAGAATTGATAATTTTCCGCCAAGGCCTTAATACTCAGCTAGAAATTGCTTGCCTATTAGTTCCTGATTATTTCATGCAGATAACTAAAACGGCAAAATAATCACCACTCATCGTCTCCTGCTGATTTTCCCGTTTTCTCTCTGATTTTCATTTCCATTGTTTTGTGATTCCCTCTCGCTGCACTTTAGTTTGTGTTGTTTCATTTACTTTGGCCGTCTCTTTAATTGGGTGTTGTTTGTTATTATCAACATGTTCTTTGTTCATGCCATTTTGGAGTAGGCAAAAATCGAAAAAAAGGAAAAAGGACACAGCAAAAACTGACTGGCTCCCAATGCAAACACACTTACACACACACTCGCGAAACAGTCACTCAGTGTGGAAGATGGTTTCAATTTATTTTTTTGGAGTTTTGTTATTTTTGGAATTTGTTTTTGCTTTTCCTTTTTTTTTGTTCGATGGCTGGCTATTCAATGGCCCTTAGGTTTGGATTTTTGGTCGGGGTCCGGTTTTGTTGTGTTGCATGTTTTAGCGACCACGACGACGACGACTGGTTTGTATTTTTGTTTATTTTCTGATTTGTTATGTTTATGTTTTTGTTGTAGGTATTTTTCATATTTTCTTTTTCTCTACTTTGGCATGTTTTTGTTGTTGTATTTTACTCTGCATTAACACAAGATTTTGGCCACACGACGACGGCGACGACGATGACAACCAACAACCAGTTGTTGGAGTATTGACTTCATCGAAAGGCAAAAAAGATTAAAGGCTGGCTGGCTGGCAATGAGTTCGTTCATTCGTTACTGTCCGTCTGTCCTTTGGCTCTTCGTTTTTTGTATTTTTTGTTCCATTCCCATATAAACACAACATATGGAGTGTTTCGTTGGCATAGCCTCCGGTTTGTTTTTGCTCAACATTGGAACTAGTTTCACTTGTTATTCGTCTGACAGCTTCTGTGTTATACGACGGCCGTAGAAAACAAAGAAGAAGAACCCTCCAAATTTGAGCAGCTCTTATGTGTTTATCCAATCCCAAGGCTTTAAATACAATTCCGTCTATAGGTAGGTAGGTACATTGAGACAACAGTTATAACGAAGAATACATTTAAGGATCGAAGGAATGGTTTTCCAAGGGAAAAAATTAAAGTTATAGTGCTGACTTTTCTTTAGGAGATAATAAGAAAAAAATATAATGGCTGAATTAAGTAAAGTCTGGTTCTTAAATATTTTTAGCAAACGTAGATCGAAGATGGGAAATATTAAGTCACTCCTTTTGGTACCTATCTAACAAAAGTTCCAAATTCCGAAAAAGGCATAAAAACGTTTTTATACCCTCCACCATTCAATGGCAGGTATGTCATTCCGTTTGTAATCCCTCGAAATATTCATGATAGACCCTACAAAGTATATACAGGGTGAGATAACAAAACTGCAACAAATGCCATAATTTTTACATTTTTTATTTTATTTTATTTTTTTTTTTGAATGAAAACAAAAAATGTCGGAAATAACATACAATTTTAGAATACGTATAGATTTGTTCGAATTAAAAATTTGGCATGAATTATGGCCTTCAAACGGCCAATCAAACCGTCACACTGTGCCCGAATATTGCTCTTAGGTATTTTGGCCTATTCCCGGCGAAGCGCTTGCTTGAGGGGATCGACACTTTGGTGTTTTTTAGTGCCAACCTTGCTTTTGCATTTTGTAACCATTCTTGGATGGCGCTTGCTGAATCCTGTTGGAATATCCAAGGTCTGTGGCCAAAATGTTTGCGTGCCCAAGGCTTTAATACACCCTCCAGAATACTGTCGCGATAATATTTGCCATTTATTGTGATGCCACGGTCGATTAATATAAGCGGAGAGCAACCATCGGCTGTTATGGCGGCCCATACCATCACCATGGCCGGCGCTTGAGTTCTGGTGGCCAACCGAAGTTGCACATTTTCAGCTGACCTCTTTGGCAAGCTACTGGACAACGAATGTTTTCTCACCGGATGAAGCCAAATACGACAGTTCACCACTTTCGGCCAAGCGAAGCAGTTCTTTAGCTCTTTTGAGTCTATTTTCTTTCAGTTGCGGTGTAAGTTCTTGCACTTTTTTGAATTTCAATGGCTTTATCCCGAGCACATTTTTCAATATTTGCCGAAACAGCTCATTATATTTGTAAACAATATAATGAGCTGTGACTGGAATAATTTTAACAGGAGTCGGACGAGTGGCTTAGAAATGACAGCAGTCTGCATTTAGGATGTTCGATTCGTAAAAGAACTTTGGAAAACGTTTCCATCAAAAGAAGAATCTGTTTACTTATAGTCTCAGAAACCAATTAATATTTTTATAAAATACCTTTAGAGGACCTCTGTATGTGATAGCCAAATAAGGATTTTTAGTTCCTTTAAGACCATGTAGGGATGGGGCTTGTAAAGTTTAAAGGGATTAAGAGGTTTGTACAGCTATAGATGACTAAAAGTTGATTTGATACTTAAAAGCCTCTTGTATCGATCAAAGATATTTAGAATACCTCCTATGCAGAACATACTGGTACTTCATATTGAGATTTGTTTTGAAACAAAATCAAAATAGAACGTAAAATGTCTTTCGGGTTAATTGTGGAATAGCTTTTCAACATCATTTTTGTTTTTTTTTTTTAATTCATAACGCATTTACATGTAATTTTTCCCGTACAAAAGCTCATAATTTTTATCTTAGGTTGCAAATTGCATTACAGATGGTGTCAAACCGAGCCGAAATAGTTCGTGACATCCCCTTATGTATTTTAAACAAATTCGATATTTACATATGAGTAGGCATATATTTGGATGTAAATAAAAATGGGTGTAGGTATACATAGTTAGTTGATGGGTACATAAAACATCAACAAAACAACCCACATGAATTTGAGACATAAAAACAACCCACCGTATCACAAAAGAAAACTTACAAAAATTTAACAATTAGAATTATTGTTGCCCGAGAGCATCAGCAGTTGGCATTCGGCATATAATTCCCCCTTAGGGGCAAAACGTTGTAACAGTCATTCATTGTGGTCTCGCAGTTATCACTTTTTACATCCAGAGTCAGACGTCGTCATATGGCAATTTGATTATAACAATACCTTATGCGACTCGGGCGGGTTGGTCTGTCTTTTTGTCTGTCTGTCTGATAGACTGCTGGCTAATGCGTTCTATTCCAATATGTATACAACACACTCCAGTCAGTCGAAGTTTGTCAGAAATTACCCCCCTTGTTCGAAGCACTGCATCTATGAGTGTAAAGATATGGAAGCATGTCTCGTCGCTCGCTCTTGTGTGTACATTTATGGGAGTGTGCCCCTTTTTTTTGTTGTTTTCACAAAATATATCAAAATGAACAAAACAGCTGAAAATCGAGAAACTAATTCAAATATAAACAACCAAACCAGTCCTCCACCACCAAATCAGCCATATACGATCAGCTGATCGCCCCGGCCCTCAACGACAATAGCTAAAAAACAATAACAACAGCAGTAGTTGAGTTTTTCCGTTCCGTTTGTTTAACATTGGCTTATTTTATTTACGTTTGTATGTATTCACATCTAATTTTTCCTCTCTTTCCGTCTTCTTTTCTATTTTCAGGTAAGCTACAAATGATGAAAAGCACTCAGTTTTTGTAAAAAAAAATACTCAGAAATGGTTGGCGATAAAAGTGGAAAAATCACTTTGATACGCTGTTCAGATATGTATTACGTTGTTCCGACTGTGTGGTGGCTAGTTTCAAAGTTACACTGAATATTCATATACAGTAAGTGTTTGAAATAGATTGGAGTTTGTTACATTTTACAACAATAAGCGGAGGACACTACTCGTAATGCTGTAATCAGCAAGTTTTTCTATTAATTTTGGAATACGATATGCCGCTATACAGGGTGAGATAAAAAACTGCAACAAAGTCAAATGCCATAATTTTTACATTTTTTTAAATGAAAGTAAAAAATTTCGGAAGTGGCATCAAATTTAAGAATAAGTTTAGATTTGTGCGACTTGATCACCTTTGGCACGAATTATGGCCTTCAAACGGCAAATGAAACAGTCACACGCTGCCCGAATGTTGCTCTGTGGTATTTTGGCTCATTCCCGGCGAAGCGCTTGCTTGAGGTGATCGACACTTTGGTATTTTCTAGTGCCAGCGTTGCTTTCCAAAATACTTCAGACACAATAGTCCAACGGATTGGTATCTGGAGATTTTGGTGGCCTTTGTGCGCTGGAAATAAAGCGATGAACCTCATTTTGTAACCATTCTTGGGTGGCGTGTGTTGAATCCGGTTGGAAAGTCCATGGTTTGCGGCCAAAATGTTTGCGTGCCCAAGGCTTTTAATATACTCTCCAGAATATCTACGCGATAATATTCGGCATTTATTCTGATGCCACGGTCGATTAATGCGAGTGGAGAGCGACTATCGGCTGCTATTGCGGCCCACACCATCACCATAGCCGGTGCTTGAGTTCTGATGGCCAACCGAAGGTGCAGATTTTCAGCTGACCTCTTTGGCAAGTAAAAACGATCATTTTGTTTGTTTACAAACTGCTGGACAACGTATGTTTACTTATCGGAGAAAACCAAATTCGGCAGTTTACCACTTTCGGTCAAGTGAAGCAACTCTTTAGTTCTTTTCAGTCTATTTTCTTTCTGTTGCTGTGTAACTTCTTTCACTTTTCGGAATTTCAATGAATTTACCCCGAGCTCATTTTTCAATATTTACTGAATGGAATATTGCGATATGTTCAGCTCACGACTCAATTTTCCGCCACTGCGGCGTGGGTTTCAATGAAGTTGCTTCTTTACTTTTATAACCATTTCTGCTGATGTTGCTGTTTTCTTCCGTCCACTTCCTTGACGTCGGGCTACGCTACCAGCATCGCACGGTAACGAGCGAAGTTACGAGACACAGAGATTTATTCACATTTAAATGCTGGAGTGCTCTATCTATGGCCACTTGTGGTTTTCCAGCCAAATATAAAGAAATCACACTATCACGCTTCCATTTCCATCACGAATAACTTTTCTGGAAAATTCTCACCAAAATGCTTTTGTACGCTTGTAAACAATACAATGCGCTGTCATTGGAATAATTTTAACAGCTGTCGGATGAGTGGCTTATAAATGACTGAAGTCTGAAGTTGGTTGCAGTTTTTTTCATCTCACCCTGTACATGGAATATTTGCACTTCCTTTTCCAGCTACCATGTAAACTGAGGGCCATGGAGGCCTTGATTGATTTATTAGTAACTATACCCGAAGTTTCCCTATGAAATATATAAACATACCCCTTTCTTTTGACTCCCACTGTATTTAAATTGGGAAATGCCTAGATAGATGAGAAAGAACCACATTAAACACACATTTCGACATTTGGAAGGGTTGACAAAACACGAGGGATATTAGCATGTTCTGTGTTGGAATATTGTCGTTGCCTTGTCTGCTGCTTGCTATACAGATAGGTGGAGGTATATAAAAGAAAAGACAAAACACGTTTTCACTCAAAGTGCCATGTAATTGAGTGCTAATAGGCTAGGCACAGACATATTGCTCACATGTTTTGTAAATAATTTGTGGCTACGTTGTTAAAAAAATGTTCTTAGGTATATAATAAATTTAAATACGCAATTAAAATATTTAACAGTTGACAATGTAAACGACGAGTAAGGGATGTGAATTAAATCGATTAGTATTGGATAGTCATCGAAAAATCTAATTGGAAAATAGATAAATAGGAAAAATTCAATCCAGTTGGAATAAAAAGGAAATGGTTAGGTACTGTTCCACTTGTTAGTAAACAGTTCTACTCAGAAGTAAATAAGGGAAAAAACTATTTGAGTGACCAAGATATTAGGTTGATACGCTTTCAAAAATAGGAAGGCGGGATGAGTTTTTATTTGCTTATGTAAAGTATTACTTTTTAAGATCTATGGGAATTTTTTTTTTTAACACAATCTTCAGAAAAATGTAGAAACTCTATTTTAGGATTTATAGTACAGTCTGAGATAAAAAATTGTAATAAAGTCAAACGTCATATTTTTTGTACATTTTTTTTTAATTTTTATTGCATGAAAGCAAAAAAAGTCGGAAATAGCATCAAATTTTAGAATAAGTTTAGATTTGTTCGAATTGGTCACCTTTGGTACGAATTATGGCCTTCAAACGGCCAATGAAAGCGTCACCAACCTTGCTTTCCAAAATACTCCAGACACAATAGTCCAACGGAAACACGAAATTAACATCCAATTCCATTCAGACTGGGTACGTCTTAATATTTTCATCAACACAAGATCTGTTATAAAGATGGTAGAGATCGGAACATTTTTCTGGTACCTACTCCACAAAGGGTCAAAGTTTTGAACGCAACTACAGCGCAACTTTACTTTTTAACCTTTTTTTGACTTTATTTTTAATGTGTCATTTTTTCCACTTCATGGAGCATCGCATTAAAAATTCATTGAATACACAAAATCGTGATTCTTTATCGTTTGCATTTATTACGGTCCACTCTTGTATTCAATTTACCCTGTTTCTTTGCTTGCGACGATGACACAGAACAATGAGTGAGAATGCTCTCATAATTCATTTCTTTTTCTTCTTTAAATTAATTCTGGCTTTAGGCAGTAAAATAGGTTTGCTAACAATATTAATTGGAAATATAGTTCTTGTTAAAATTATATTTATAAATTTATTTCAATTGATTTGTTTTTTATTGGCCAAAAGTTAAATGCCAATTCAAATTATTACGCATACGCGAGCGAGTGTTTTTCCACCAACTGGCACTTTGCACTCAATTTCTCACATGCCATTGAGTTGTAAACAAAGCGAACCACGAGTTTTGTGCTCATCTGACAGTCGTTGGGATTCGCGTTGGCAGTCTTGATTTGGCATTGCGTGTGGAAACCTCGAAAGTGTTCAAGTGTTCGGATAAACATTTAATAAAACATAAAGAAAAAAACTTGAGAGAGAGTAAAATCAAACAAAAATACTCATTCAAAGAGAAAAAAATATATACAAACCGAGAGAGAATTATACATGTGAAGAAGAAAGAAAAAATAAAATGAGAACAACAAAAATTCAACCATCATTAAATAGTGTATTAAATACCAAATGTCTCCATAGAAATAAATGAAATAATCAAATGAAGGAAAATATTTAAAAATTCTGTGAAAGAAACAAAATAACAAATGATAAAATAACAAAGTGCTAGTGGAAAAGTCGGAGGAAAACCCAAGGTATATACACACAAAACTTTCACAAGGATATCTACTATTTTTCACAGTTATGTAAAAAAAAAACAACGGAAGAGTAGGCAGGCAGGCATTCGTATTTTGTCTTCTCTGCTTTGAGGCGTTAACTTTTCCAATAATTTCATAAATTTCTAGTTTTTTTTTTTTATTTCTCAATACTGAAATTGTGCTGCGTTTTGAATTTTTTTGTTTCACTTTAAGATTCTACTTTACGTTTTGTCATCATCGGTCGGTTGGTCTGGTCTGCTGCCATTTTAAGCTTTTGACCGAACGTGCACACACATACGAACAGCCAGCCTAAGATTTTTTTTTTGGGTTTAAATACATATTGACTGAGACTCTGGTATACATAAGTATGTAATTTTTTGCACTATTTTCTTTTTTTGAATACAATTTTGTGTAAATCTTGATGATATAATCGAAAATATCGAGGTGTTGGCATTTTTCGGGAAAATATTTAGCATTTTATTTGAACCAATAAAACGCAATACAACAAATGAAAATTAAATGGGTGAATTTTCATTAGTTTAAAAATATTCAGTCAATTTTGCTGCTGTTTTCTTCTCTTCCTCTTCTTCTTTTTTGTGATTTCGGTTCTCCCCATTATTTGATTGGGTTTTGTGGATCCATTTCTCATTGTCGTTTTCCTCTGAGGTAGAGAAAATGTTGTTGGTTTTTTTTTTTTGTTTCAAAGCTGGATGGTTGCTTGTCTCATTTGTTTTTTTTTTTGTAACGAGCAGAAGTCGTCGTAGTCGGTGTGTGTGAGTGTTTTGTTGTGTGCATGGCTGTGCTCTGCGTACATACATACAGCACAGCCACAGATGAAAGAAAAGGAAAAACAAGAGCAACACCACCAGCACAAGAAAAAAAAAAGAAAACACTGAAAAGGGTCAACGCAGCACAGTGGATGTAAACAGCCTCACACAGTGTTTATGGTGACAGAAAATCGTGATGGTGAGGGTCGCATCCTAGTAGCCCCAACTCTTGTGTTCCCAAAATGAGTATACACAAATAGTTTGTGTGTGTCTGCAAAACTGGTGACTACTGTTGTCGGCCATTATCACGAATTTTCGATACCTGTTAACCCTTTCTGCTTACAAAGTGCATTTTATGATAATATGCTTTCCTCAATTTCAAGATCTGTAGTTCATATAGTTCACAGTGACCATTCACAGAAGGAAAATAACTAGTTCTTAGTTCATTTGAATGAGAGCTTATTCAATTATTTATCACATATGTGGGTTATTTCAAACAGGGCCTGAGTTATAACAACTCAGATTCTTTGGAAACGATTAAAACGCCAGTTTTTATTCAGAGCACTAACGGATTTCATCCAGAGCACTTCGGTTTTCGGTTCAATACCTCAGAAGGTAAGGATACCCAAAGAAAAAAATGGCCTAGCTGTAGTTCAATAAAACTAAGATTTTTTTCACATTTTAAGAGGTGAATATTTATATTCCTATTTTCCGACCTGGGTTAGGCTAGATTTCAGGATGTGCAGCTACACTAGAGTCGGCAGCTGCCTCACTCGGCGGCAGGATATAAATTGGATAGAAAGAAGATATAGAGATGGATTCTCTAGCCATGATATGCTCTTAGCAAACCTGTGGATGGTGATGGCATCTACGTCTGAGAACAACGTTGGAGTTTAAAATCTCCTACCTGCCGAACAACCCATGTCTTTTGCTTGACAGCCTTAGACATCTGCATGATTGATGTTCAATCGTCTCTCCCTTCAACCATATAGAGGTCAGATATCTGGCCAGTCAACATATCCACCACAATTCTTAGATCGGACCTACCACTTGAGAGTAGAGAGCAGGTTATTTTTCTCTAGTTTCCCGGTCAGAGTGCCCTAGATACCTTACTGGTACCAGCCTCTTCAATGAAAACCTTTTTGAAAAATATCTAATAGTGTCTCTTTAATCGGTAGACAGTCTCATCAATCGGTAGATCAATCGACCACCTCGAAATAATTCGTGAGCCAGTTCATTTGCCACTGGGGTTTCGCCTCCTGGGACCCAACAAAACAGAATGAGTTCACGTACTACAAGAATGGCGCTGGATTTGATGACAATTTACTTGATGGATTTAAGGGCCGCCTGACTATCGACGTATATGGTCCTATTATGCTGCAACAAAGTTATCTTACCTTTTCGGATGCCTTCTTGATTGTGAGAATCTCCGCACCGATGCCTTCCTCCATCCTGGAACCGTCTGTGTATATGGCCAGACCATCCAGAGGAGGTTCACAAGCTGTCCAAGCGTTTCTGTCGTCAATGAAATTAAAGTCTAAAAAGATGGATCACTTATTGTATCACCTTTATCTAAAATATTTCGAGTTTCTAGGTATGTCCAGGATCGGTGCATGACCAAAATGTGCAGCCCTTAATGCTTGAAATGCCCCGTTCAACCCGGGGTAGTGTTATAATTTGAATTCATACTAAAGGTCGAACACTTTTCTACTTACTCCCACCTATAGCACGTATGACGGTTGACATTTGGTTCATTACACAGATGACGACGACTGGCGGACGAACAATTGTCAGTGCAGGCAAGCAAGCCACCATTGATATTCTACCTTCCACCACCACCATAGCCGTGGTGGTGCTGAGGCACAAAACTAAACACTTAATTGCGATTCAGTATCAGATGGCCAATGTGGCAAAGTAGTGGAGGAAGAAGAAGAAGAGCAAGATAAAATGTAGGAATACAATAAACTCGGCGTAATACCCAAACATAGAACACCCCCCTTCTTTGGTGCGTTGTTCAGCCAGTATCTGGCTGCATGGCCAGATCTATACTTGACTTGCATAAAAGGTCGGGCGTGTAGATACGTACGAACCTACATGGTTATGGTTGATTTTGTATCCTACATACATACACACATCGGTATGTACGTGTCTGTTGTTGGGGAATTATTCTGATTACGCATTTTGTTCCCCACAGTTATTCGTGTGTAGCTACACTGTTGTAAGTTTATGTTTTTGTCCTGTGTACTGTGACCCTTTAATTTCGAATTTAAGCAATTGATTGAATGCTATAATCGCCTGACGACTATATAGCTCTTTAAGCAAACTTTTCTCAAGTCAAGTTTATGCCAGCAATTATCCGAAAATTTATTTTGCTTACTTTTGTTTGCCATCATCAAATATTCTCTCCATTGAGTTGGCTTTCACGACAACAACAAAACCTCCCCGAAATGAATTTCGCCACATTCAATCTTTTGCTAGCAAGCAACACGAACTTCCTACTTTAATGTTTTCTTTTTTTTGTGGCATTTGGCGGAAGGCAGAGAATCACCATGGAAAGATATGAACGATTATGCGAATTGGCAAATCGTAGGGGTCGGTCTGTGCTAACTTCCATGGCTGTCTTAATGCTCTGCTGTTGCTTGGAAATGGAGAGATGCTAATGATGTGGTGATGGTGGTGGCTGTATTGTATTGTGCTGGAGATACCACCACTACCATCAAAGGAGAGAAAGGAGGGTTCAAAAATTATGTTTTATTCTGAATCTAGCTGCTGCTGCTCCTTAAGAAGCAATGCTGTTTTTTGATGGTGATTTCTTGAATTCATTTGGTGGAATACATATTTCGCCGTCGTATAGTTGGTTGATTTTTTGAGTTGAGAATAGTTCTTTAATTCTTTTTTCTTATCGTTCGAGGTAGTGATTTTATTTTGTCATTACTACTGCTGCTGCTGTTGCCATGTTAAAGTGGTGGTGGTGTGCCACATAAACGGCCTTGAACTCATTTTTTGATTATGGTTGCCAAGACATTCAGCTAAAGCACAGCTATAATAACGCCAGCTAGAGTGGCCTGGTTGACAGACTGACAAATCAAACTCAACACCGCTAGCCACCAGCGTCAGTCAGGTTTTCTCGGTTATTCAGTGAAATCGTTTGCATTATTCAGCAACGCTACTATAACAGAAACTAACTACCTACCCATGTGTAAACGTGATTCGCAAAGCCTGTCAAAACAATTACCACAGCGCAGAATTCGCAGCATTTGTTGTATCTCTATATCTGTCTACACTTGGCTGCTGCAATATCTTCCAATACAAAACTTATGCTTGACTGACTGGTTGGTTTGTTGATGTGGCTGCGATTTTTCCATATTTTTGTATGTGGAAATACCACAAAAATACAAGTGTTGTGCGGCAGCATGTGTTTCACAAAATATGTAATTTATTGTTGAAAAAAAAAATTGATCTAAAAAGCGTTCCACCCTATTATTATGGCACATAAATTGTCATTTTCACTTTTTGCCATTTGATTTTTTAAACTTCTTTAAAGTTCTGTTATTCTTTTTATGCACTCCCATCTTTTATAACAAAATAATCATGGTCCCTCTGGCTCCGTTCAATTCTAGCAATAACTTGGCAATATCTAACATATTGTGTTCCCATAATAGAAAAATACAGGTAGATTCCTCAGCATTTGTGTACATTGATATATCGAAAATAATAACATTTTGCGGACATACACTGAATTTTAAACATTTTTATACAATACCATTCCAAACCCTTTATTATATGTGCTTTTTATTAAATTCGACAAAATTGAATGATTTTTTCTTAAGATTTTGAATTCAAAATTTTGTTGACAGTTGCTTGTACAATGCCCCAGCTGTGTTGATGCGACTACCACCTGTATTATTTGGCCGTGTGTACCCCACTTAACTTGACAACGGACAAATACCCACGTCGCCTTTTAAGATGCTATTATTATGAACACATTTAATAAACTGTTAAAACCAGCTGTTGAATAGCTAACACTGAGTTTACACAAGTCGTTATTATCAGATATATTCTCAAAATTTGTATACATATGCTATTATTTAAGCTTAAGTCATCGGTTGGCTTCTTAGGAAATGAACAAAGGAGCCTAGGGCCAAAATGTAACTAAGTCCACCCAAAACTCTACCTAAAAAGCCAGTAGATGGCTTAAGAAAGCCAAATAAGCGTTTTACGTATGTCATAATTAACATTTCCCAGGCAAATCACGAATAAAGGCTTCAATGTTTTCCTCCAATGCGTCCAATGAATCAAATGGTTTTAAGATGGTACGATCTAGCGGCTAAATTGTTAAAATATTCAAATTCACCTCTTACGCGTGCTATGTGACAAGTGGCAACATCTTGTTGAACTCACATGTCATGCAAGTTAAGCTCCATGGTAGGCACCCGCATCGACACAGCTGCTGGGACAATGAGAACTGTCAAGCCAATTTTGGAATTAAAATTTTTTAATGAAAAATTATTCAAATTTGTAAAAATTTAAAAAAAACCCATAACATAACAACCTCCTATAGGCGTCTAGGAAAACCTATAAAATTCTACTTATTTTTGAAGAAACATTTAAAGCTTTCACAGTTACGTTAAGACTCGCAGTATCTCTTTGAACAAGTACGACCCCTTGATCTCTGAACCGCACCAAACTGTGACTTCTCCTGGATGCGATACTTCTGTTTGATCTTCACTCCAAAAAATGACCTTTTTAATAGTCGATATTGTCAATTAGTCGACTTACGTATCCCTAATTAATCAATTAATCGACTTAGGTATCCCTAATTCATAGATGGTAATTTTGTGATAACGTAGAAGTTATATTTTTTTTGTAAAGGAAGATGTTTTAAGTCCAAAGTTTGAAGAGATTACGACACTTTAAGGACAGCAAGTGTTCTGTCCTTTCTTTTGCATTCCCTTTCATTTTGACATACAGAAACGGGCCCTTGCTCTTTTCAATTGTCGCTAAGCCAAAATCGACTTACACTTCCCTTATTCAGAGATGAGATATTTATGATGACACATATTCTCACCAATGGCTCGTGGAAAACACAGCTTTTGATAATTGTTGACGTTAACCATTCTTTAAATATTTTATTTATTGTTTCGTTTTCTTTGTACGGAAGAGAAAATGGTATAACATTTTCACTTTGATATATTAAACAACAACAACAACAAAACTGCATTTGTTCCTGACATAAATACCTACATTTTTCGTGTGTAGGTTGGTAGCTGCTGCGCTGCTGCGGTTCGTTATGAAAATAAAAATGCAATTGTTTTGGTGGACGCCACGTTTATTAATATTTTTCAAGGTGGCCTTACAAATGAAATGAGAAACTATTATTTTTGTTGTATTATTATTTCTATTATTGTTGTTGTTGTTATTATTGTTTACTCTGTTCCTAAGCACACCTACCAAGGTGGGTATCAGCAGCTCTAGCAAGCTAGCTAGCTTATACAATACAAGCTAAATGTGAATTGTTCTGACTTGCGTTTTCATGATTTCACTCAACTGACATAATGCTGCTGCGACAGCACTTCAAACGAACACACAAAAAATAATAATGCAAAAAAGACGGTCAAACAAAAAAGCTAAACTTTTTTGTGTAGTTGGTTTTTTTTTTCAATATTTGTTGCTAACTCAGTTGCAGTTTTGTATAAATATTTTTGTATGTGTGTTTTGTGTGTGCGAAAATTTGCAAAGGTTACCTACGCCAATGATAGAGCTGATAACGAAAAAATGTGTCCAACGGAAGTTGGGACATACAAGTATCTGTAATAGATGCGCGGCGGATTGACTTTCCATTTCCATTAGAGCGATAACTTAGTTCTAACAATTCGAATTTTAGTTTTAATAAAATCATTGGAACTGTGTAGCCATTCCTTTAATGGTTTTTTGGTGGTTACTTTAATAACCAGATTGAGATGACTGTCTGGTGTCAAATTTTGTTTAAGACTTTGTGTATGTGTGTGTCTGGATGTGCGCTTTCGATTTCTTAAATCAACAGCAGGCATATTCATTCGAAAATCAAAAGCCCATGTTTATATACATGTGTATATAGATAGGTGTATAAATACATAATTGCATATATATATGTACATACATATATGTATATATATAGATATCTCCTACAATGTGTGGTGAACAACAAACAATCAATGCTACATATCATCAGACCAGCCAGCTAGCTAGCTAGCAAGCAAGCAAGCAAGCAATCATCTAAACAAGCACCAACCACAAGCATACATACATACATACATTTGTACGTACGGCCAACGACGAGTTGATATATACCTTACGAACACTGCTGGTTTCATGTGCTGCTGCATATATCATTTATATTTATTTCTATATACATACCTACATGCATGCACACATATGTACGTACGTGGGTATGTACGATATACACACATCAGCTGCGAATAAAGAAATCAAAGTAAAACATCGTCAAAAAAATACGAAAATAAACACAACACAACAGCAGAGCACATGAAATGAAATGAACACAACAACACACAAGGGGAAGTAAAAATATAAACAAACAATTGAATATAAAACGAACGAAGAGCGAAGAAGAAAACAGCTGATTTCAACTTGTTTTCATCTCTTGTCTCAATGTTTTGTTCTGTGTGGACGTGTGTGTGTGTTTGCCTCAGAGAGTTGCTGCAAACATTCTCACATAGATTTGCTGTAATTTACTTTGAGTGCAGTTTCTCTCTTCCGCTCACCCTTTGTTTAACACATGTTTATTTGTCTCCATTTGTTTTTATGTGTAATTATCTGAGTGTTTCGATTTTTTTCACTCATTTTTTTGAGAGCACTCACTGTAAAGTTCATGCTCACACTCCAGAGTGTTTTGTTCTGAGCCTCTCCCTTTCATAATTCGTTATCAGGGTTGGCAATTACAGATGTCATTACGAAATTGTAAATGTAAGTGGTGGGAGGTTTACAACATTCAATTGGGGGGGTTTACGATGTAAATATTGGTAAATAAACCTTTAAGATATTACAAATGTTACAATTAAAGGAAATTGTAATATTTTTAGAACGACAACTACTCCAAAACGGAATTCTTAGTGTAAAAGCAATGTTATCATTGATGTACAAGGAAATAATGAGCCTATTTCTCTTATATATTTTAAAGGTGTCTGATATGATTTTTCTCATTTTTTCATTTAACCATATAACGGTACTCAACGATATTCGGTATGTTGATGGTTTTTGACACATTTTTCCACGGGTTTGTCTGAAAATTGGTATTTGTAGTTCATAATTGGTTCTAGCTTCGGTGGTATACGGTACTTGTATAAATTTTTTTCTTTACAAATTGGTGGAGGGTTTTAAAAGTTCGGCCCGTCCTAACTTAATGTTTTTTACTTGTTTATATTCTTAGTTATACATTCATCAACCAATTCGCTCACTATATATTCTCATGGAAGATAACTTTCAAGCTGCTCTCAAAGAATGTCATAACTCGAGAGTTTGTTTACCACCTAACGCGTTTTCATGTTTCGATGGAAATGCTCTTTTCTTATATTGTGGAATTAAAACACCTGTACAAGAATAAACATGACTCCACGCGAAAGAAACTAATATTTTTTGTTTGAGTGTCTTTCTACGGTTGTGATATATTTTGAGTGATTTTTTTCTATGAAATACACTTTCCACCCCTGGGGCAAATTGAGTGGTGTTTTCCCTTTCGAGTGTTTCTACGTTTTGTCTCTCATTATTTTATTTCACACTCTGACTGTGAATATCCTTTACGGTTCTTTGCTCATTTCATTATTTCCCTTTGTCATTTCCACTTCAAGTGCTAACGAAACAACTTCAAATTTGTGATTCAACAACAATTAAAGTAATGAAAATTTTAAAGTGTTTAAATTCTATTCTTTTATCTTTAATTGCATTTTTTTGTGATAAAATCAAGGGTTGTTTAAAAACTGTTAAAATATTTATATTTTTCCTTTTTTTTCTTCATAAAATCACTTGGCAGCGTCAGCATTACTCATCTTATTGATTTTTATTTGAAAGGCCCTAGGATATTTCGTTTTCCAAATGCGCTTGTCAGTGTGAACGTAATGTAACGCATCAAATCAGCTGTTTCAGTAAACAGTAAAGTATGAGAGAGAGAGGCCAGACAGAGAGTGCCAGAGCAATTATATGAAAGTAGAGAGAGACAAAAACAATTGTTTACATGGGCATTGGCATTTGACAAACGAAAGAAATGGAGAAAGATTGGAAGTTATTGTCCAAGTTAAATTTATTAAATTTAAAAGAAAAAAGTGACGTTGAAGAACAATAATAGTCGTGTACGGTTATTTGTCATAACACAGGAAGCAACACAGTGAAACCAAGTTTCTTAACCTCAATTCAAGTTGTGACTCTGCCAACACCTTTGGTAACCTCAATTGAAAATCGTTTAGAGATCTTTCATAAGTAATAAATCCAAACTCATATTGGAAAAGTGTAAGTTCAAAATGACAACAACAACCCACTCAATGTATTTGTTTTAAGGGATCCGTTTCCTTTTCTTTTTTATAGTTTCCACCCATGTATACATAAAGCCATAACAACCATTCCCAAAGTAATCCACTCAAGACAAAGGACATCAGGTACTTTCTCGTTTTGCCTGTGCGCCCTTAGCCCAAGAGAAATGGAACGAATGAACAGACAAGTACCACCTATCAACATCATGGTGTGCCATTGTTGGTTTCTTCGCTTCCAGTTGTCCATTCATTCTTTACGTGCTATTTAACTATTCATCTGTTTCCTTTTTTCCAATTTGCACGAAACAAAGGAATTTAAGTCATCAGGGATGAATGTGAACAATGACCGTCCGACCGAACAAGCGAGCGACCGGCAGACGACAATGAACGACATAGAACACAAATACAAGTGATAATAAGGGCAACCCAGCACAAAATGTCTAGAGTCGTCTGTGTCGTTTCATTAGAAGGATCCAACACCCTGATTATTTATAAACATACACACGCACACACACATATATGGACGTGCTACAATTATTATCATTCGATTCAGTGAATATTTTTAAAGTATTTACATGGAAAAATTCTTGGGCTATTCTTAAACATTTGAATGTAGTGTGAAACATATCGCTCGAAAAAAAGCGAATGTCAATGGCCCAAATATCCGTTACATATTCTCTATTATTATCCCAAATGTAATCTAATATCACATTTCGAGATTCCATAAAATTCCATTTACCTTTCGTAAAATATATCTGGTGTAAAGCACGATTATTCTTGAGCAAGGATGGAAGCCTCCACAGAATATTTCCTCCTATTTTTTTAGAATTATGAGGGTTTCGCAGAAAATATACAATGAAGGTCCTCTTCTTGGCATATCATCCTCATTTCCCGTATTTGGAAGGGTGTTCAGTCGCAAGTTCCAAACGAAGTAGCTGTAATGAGATTTTTCGTTGCTTCGCGGTGGTTAACCGACATAAGCTCTGCGATCTTCAAAAATAATAGCACTCTACTCCTGTAGAAACTCCATAGGAAAGAGCTGGGGACTGAAACCGATGGTTATATGAGTCATATATATGGTTATATGAGTCTGTCCGATTTTGACGTATGGTGTCTTTGTTTGGTGGCACTCTCTGGTGAAGGTTGCCCTCAGTAAAAAACTTGACAAAGTCCAATGAGTAGCATTACTGTCAATTACAGGTGCACTCAGAAGCAAACCTGTCTTCGACACCCTACTTAACTTGAAACCCTTAAGTCTATTTGTAGAGGAACAAGCAGCGAGATGTGCACTGAGAGTAATGGAATTTGGTCAATGGAGTAGTCAATTATTTGGACATTTGGCCATTATGAAGTATATGGAGAACATAGGGGGTCGGGTTTTGATCAGTGACTATATATCACCTAGGCTAGACTTCGGAATACTGGACATACACATACCTAGCAGAGACACTTGGGCCTCTCCTCTCCACTCTTCCTTTGAGCGGTATAGCTATCTATACCAATGGTTCTATGATGGAAATTGGAACGGTTGCAGGTGTTTTCTGCGAAAACCTGAATATTCGGAACTCATTCAAACTCAATAAAGACTGCAACGTATTCCAGGCAGAAATCTTTGCTGTCAGGAAAGACGTAGAATTGCTGATGAATCGAACAGTTGGACTAAATGGACCGGTGACTATATATGTGGATAGTCAAGCGGCCCTAAAAGCGCTAAATTCATCCATCATCAAAAATATTGTAGTCCTGGAGTGCAGGATTGCTCTGGAAATAGGAAAGTCCTTTATTAAGCTTTGCTGGGTTCCAGTCACAGTAACATCTCTGGCAATGAAGCTACAAATGAATTGGTAAGAAGTGGCTCCGAGTCAACTATTCTAGAGATTGAGACCTCCGTGAAGACTATTCAATACAGAGCCGTCAACAATTCTTCAGCTAACATGGATATTAAAATGGCTAAAGACAACACGATAATTTTTTAGTGGATACATCTTCTTTAACATAATCTTAATCTCTCTCTTCATTTTTTTCCTTTCACTCTAATCAGGACGTTCACAATGAACAAGCAGGTCTCCGTCATTCTCGTCATCAATAGGAAGGACAATGCGTATCCTCTAACCTAACCTAACATATCGAGAAAGTCCTAGTGTTATTTTCCTTCCAACATAACAAGAATTGGTCATTCTCGTCATCAATGGAACGAGATTGTTAACATGTAGGTTTAAGCTGGTGACAAGGAAAACAGTTAATTTCCAAGCCCAGTCTGCCAGTCTTGAAAAAAGCATTTCTTGCATTAAGAATAGTATTATGCTTTAAAATAGGGCTTATCTTATCTTATGTACTAAAAATAAGTTGGAGAAGATTAAAAAATCTCTTTATCAGCCTTCTTATCCAATATTAACATAATATTAATCTGGCTTCTGAGCTAGAAGCTTGACAAAAAGAATGACACAGGGAAATTTCACCCCATTAGGAATTTTTGGTCGTTTAAATACCGAATAAGTTACATTTTCGCTGAGATGATCCTTGGTCCTTAATTAGACAGGGAAAGATTTTGGAAAAAGTGAGTTTTACTCGTGTGAATTGGGGCTTTTTTTCCTATTGATCGTAGAATTCTTTGATATAAAAATCAAAGCATAGTTGTAATTGCCTAAATTTTCATTAAACATTTTTTGAATCATTATAAAATTCTCAATTTTCTTTGTATCCACATTATATATTTTTCGATTATTAACAAGCTTTTTTTCCTTCTATTTTATTTACAGAATTTCGTGTAATATGAAAAACACAGGAGCAACTCCCACCAATACATAAAAAAATATTATGGACATAAGGAGTCCACAATCGAAAAAGAATAAACTTTAAAAAAGTTTCCACAAAATAAAAAACAAGAAAGTTCAACAACTCGCTCTGAATAACTTGATATCTTTTAGATTATCGCAGCAAAGCAAAAATAAAACTTTTTAAACAAACTCAAATTCAAACAAAAGTCCAAGTGAAAAAAAAAAGATTTCGCGCAAAATAATCGAATCAGTGAACCAAGTGTATAAACAACAACAACATTCGCCACAACCAGAAAATAAGTGAAAAATTAAATTTTTAAATTTAGATATTATAGACCAAAAGAAATTTGCGTATTTTCCAATTTGACCAACAACTTACAACAAACTGGGACGAGGGCATGTTTAGTGGGATTGAATGTGCGTGTAAGTGTCGTCTATGGCCGAGTCCGTTAGTACTCAATCGCTCTCTGCAGTGACGGAGGGGCACGACGACAGCATAGCACATGCATCATCAAGTAGAAAAACAACAACAACAACAGCAACAACACCACTAACACCAACGACGACTCCCATCATCAATAAGGTCAAATCGAAGCGTAGTCGTCAACAGGAAAAGAAGTCACACAAACAACAGTCCTTCGGCGTCGGCAACCTTAACAATTCAAGTGCTGTTGCAACAGCAGCCTCCTCATCGCCCTCCCGCTGCTCCTTCGATAATAATAATAGTAGTATAGCTGTCGATAAACGTTCTCGCAGCAAATCACGCAGCAAGTCACGCTCCTCGGCAACACATCAAGACTCACACAACCATAGTAGCGGCATTGGTAGTGGTAGCACTTCTGCCAGAGGCCATATCAAGCCCCAAGAAGAACAATCACCATTGTTGAAAACAAAGAACAGCAACAACAACAATTTTAGCAACAAAACTAACGCCAACAAACGTGCCTCATCACGTAACTCAACATTAAACGCTTCAACATCGTCGGCAGTCTACTCGCCAACTTCGCCCATAACACCGCCACCCACAAATCGTGTAGAACGTAAACGCCATCACCACGTTGAAAAGGCCACAACTTGTAAGTATACAAATATGCATACATACATACATACAGATGTACTGTAGGTACCTGCTATATAGCTTTTCATTGTTGTTATTATTGTTGTTGTTATAATTATTAACATTCATATTTTCCATCTATGTTTGCAATTCATTTGAATTTTTAATTTCATTTCATGTTTAAAGTTGATATTTTAATGCGAAACAGCAACAAAAGAAAAAACAATACACGTGGAGTGGAATGGAAAGGAAAGGATACGATACTATGTACAATATGGGTTAGGATAGAAATTTGCTTAATGGAATAAACCCAGAGTCCAGTCTGCAATGAGATCACCCCGTATATTTTCATTGGTGAATAAGGAGTAATAGGATTATTTTTTTTAATAATTTAAAAGTTAGTGATTTTGTTGTTCTAAAATAGACAGGCTCAATGGCATTGTCGTTGTATTCTACAAAAAAAAAAAAAAAAAAAAACATTTATCTATTGGCGAAGAAAATGGTAGGGAAGACCTTGTATTCGAAAGGAGAAAGGAACCATGATTAGAGGTTCTCTTGGTTTGGAGTTATTTAGAAAAACACCCAATGTATACCCAAATAACGACCACAAAAAAGGAGCTTAAGAAACAAAGTAAACCAGGATGTTATTAACATTTCTTTCTTCCCTATTTTCTGTTGCATAAACGAAATCAGCATAACTGTTGGCTTTGTTTATTAATACAAATAATCATTTTCGACCATGCCTTGTTGAGGTTCATTTATTGGGATAATGTAATTCTGAACCCATATGTTGTATCCTTCATAGAATCAATAGAAACATGTACTAAAAATACAATTTCTCATAGTGATCCCATATCAATTTTATTGGAAAAATTATTAGTCATTAAATTTAAAAACACATTTTTTAGACAAACGTAACACCTTTAGAGCAGCATTATACTTTCGTCCTTATGGTTATAGAAACGACTAAAAAATGGTCCATCGAAAAGTTATAGGATGAGCAGTTGACTTTTTGTACAACCGCTTCCCTAGAAGACATATTTTCCATTGCGTTCATCCTAAATAAAAAAGAAAGGAAAATAACGAGGACATAGAAGAGAAGAATTGAAATATAAATAGAGCAATGGTGAGGGTAAAGAAGAAAAGAAAAGGGAAGAAAAGTTTCTTTCTGAATATAGAATAATTCAATTATCGCGACTTTTTATCCACTTGAATCTTCTGGTCAGTTGAAGAGTCATACTAGTTCTGTCTGGGAGAAGAAATACAGATCGTCGTTAATTACTTCTCTCTTATGTGTAAAGGTGAGAATACATTAAACGCTATTTTGACTTGCTAAAGTCATCGGCTGGCTTCTTCGTAGAGGAACAAAGGAGTTTTAGGTTGACTTAGGTCGATTTTGGTCCTACGTTCCTTGTTCTTTCCGAAGAAGCCAGCCGATGACTTAAGCCAATCAAAAAAGCGTTTTATGTATTCTCAGCTTAGGCCTTACACCGAACAGTATTAGACAATGGCACAGCAAATGTTCAACATTTTCAGTCTCCTCCCCGTGTCTACAGAGATCTTGTTCTCTCCCAAGTTTGGGCCGGGTTTAGACCCCATGTCTCTTTGGACGAAATGTTTTTCAGAATATTCGGATTCGATCTATGAATCCCTTCGTCCTCACAAAGCCTGTAGTAATCAATGTGATCGTCCTGCCTGAAAGTCATGGCTTTTACCTTGCAGTGATCTGTTTTAATTCCCAGCACAAGTTTCGCAATGGAGATATGCGATTTCGTTTTTCTCTGAAGAGTGTTGGCCATAATGTCTTAGAGACATGTGGCACCCCCTCTCATTTATCCAGTTTAAGGCCGGGTTTAGATCCTATGTCTATTTTGACGAAGATATTTCCACGACAACTGGAGTCGATTTAGGTCGGGCCGGCTGGTGTCAACAAAAACCCTCGAAAGGGGTATTCAATTTGTTTCAAATTTGATACTTCGTTTAAATGTATAATATACTCAAATCGTATGTAGGTTTGGTTAAGGTAAAGGATGCACAGTGGCTTAGCAACCGCTCCATTTGGAGACCTGCTGGTCTATTGTGATCATCCTGATTAGAGTGAAAGCAAAGGAAATGAAGAGATAAAGAGGTTACATATGTTTGAGCAGAAGTATCCACGAAAATTTTATCGTGTTGTCTTTAGCAATTTTAGTCTTCTGGCTAGCTGAAGAATTGTAGATGGCTCAGTATTGGAGAGTAAAGACAGATCATACAGAGTTTGCTTATCCGTGAGTTTCTGTCTGGCTCTAAAAAGAGTTGGACACTGACAGGGTACGTGTTCCGCAGATTCTATCTCTTCCTCATCTTGACAAAGCCTGCGATAGTCAGTATCTTTTAGGTTTTAAATAACCTTTATTTTTTCAAACACATTCCGAAATATGATAGGCGACCTATTTTTCCCTTTCCCTTTTTGAAACTGACCTTACATAAAAAATAGGATCCCTGGCCCCTTTATCAGTTCTACAACAGTTTGAATTTTAAATTAAAAGTCGTAGTAACAATGACGCGTCTGTTCCTTTTTATATTTCCAAGTGTTTGTCAGGTTTTCTAATCGAAACAACCACCCATTCATTTATCATATGTGCCTGCCTTTGTCTAGCCTTTGTTATCTACCACCCAATAGTTCTTTGGTAATAAGTTGATAGTTTTATGTCTTATCAGTGTCTTTGTTCTCCACTTTCCATGCTTTCACACATTGAATTGGGAATTGAAGTTGTTTTACGCTCATTTATTTATAAACTTTAAAATACAATAAACGAATTAGCCGTGGGGTGGTTAGTTACAGTATTTTCTTTGACCTTGAAATTGTCCACAGTCATTACAGCCCAATTAGCTGAATTACTTAGCTTCAAATATTTTGTAAACAAAACAATTATAAATCTCGTTGCACCACAATTTATAAACATAGATTTTTAAAAAAAATATATATATAACAAATGTTTTATTTTTATCTTTTGCAGCAGCCACAACAACTTCAACCGGTAGTAGTGAACATCCTACAGATTTATCATCGCCTTTAAAGAAACGTCGCTACAATAATTACAACAACAGCTCACAGGACATTGAATCGACGCCACTTTCGACAACAAGTGGAAACAGCAGTGCCGCCAGTGGCAGTAAATTTTCTACACCCAAAAAGAGCAAGAAGGAACAACGGCGAGGTGATTGTGTAGCACAAAGAACTCGTTCGAAAACTGTCTCACCCGAAGAGCCATCGACCAGCAGTGGTGGTGGTGGTGGGATTAGTATTAACCACAGCAACAGCAGCAACAATCATCGGCGCTACACAAAGGCAATAGCGTCGTGTATAGATCCAGCCAGTTCGTCGGCAGTAACACAACGCAGTTCAACAAAGGCAAAGCCGAATAGCAGCAACGGCAACAGCGCCAGCACCAGCACCAGCAAGAGCAATTTATTGAATTATTATCGTAAAACTCGCAAAGTCAGTCATAGTCGTTCGACAACCACAACAAAGAAGAGAAGCAATAGCGCACAGCGACCAAGTGCAGCCGGTGCGGGAGCATTTTCTTCGGCAACTACTACTGGTTATTTGAATAGCATTGCATTTGCTGAAGATAACGACGACGAAGACGAGAACGAGAACGAGGAGGAGAGCACCGACAACAGTGACAGCGGTGAAACTGAGCGCCAACGACGACGTGAGCTAAGCAAAAAGCAAACAAAAACAAAAGTCGCAGAAAAATACAAATTCAAGTCGTCCCTTGGAGCGTCAAGACACAGGCAGCGGAATTATCGAAATCAAAATAAAAGTTCCACCGCCAGCGGCAGTACATCATCATCGTCATTGTCGTCTTTGTCGAGGCGTGATAATAAGAAAAAACAACAAAAACAGCATTTAAGTGAATGTAGCGGCGGTGATAAGAGGCAACAACAACAACAGCAGCACATCAATAATAACAATAACAAGAACTTCTTATCAGTTGTGGGAAACAAAGCTAAATTAAACACAAAATCACCATCTACGTCGTCTGGAATAACAGCCGCCGCAGGAGGTTCAATACTACCACCGCCGCCGCCATCAGCGTCATCAACGTCAGTTGCCACCACAAGCCGTTCGGCAACATCACCCACATCATTGCATTTGGATAAAATCTCCAAATATCGTAAAAATCTCAGAAATTATCAAACATTTTTGAATAACTTGAGTAGCGAATTGAACGATTCTCAAGAAGATTTAACCGAATCTGTAGGAGACAACAACGCCTCCGCCTCCAATAATACAGGTGAACGTTCAAACAATTCCAATTCGGTGTATTTCGATAAAGAATTGTTGGCGGTTTTAACAGCTGATATTGACTCCATTGGGGATAACGATACTGAGGGAGTTATCGAAGAAGAAGGAGAAGAGGAGGAGGAGGACGACGACGAATTAGGGGAGACGGGTAACAATATCATTGGCATCGACGGCGACGAGCCTTCTGCCAACAACGAAGGCGAGGACGACGACGTTGTTGAAGAGGAGGAGGAGGAGGACGACGAAGAAGAAGACGTCGACGACGAGGAAATTGAACTTTTCGGCGACGAAGAGGAAGACGACGAAGACATTGAAGACGAAGAGGATATTGACGACGACGAAGACGACGACGAAGAAATCGAAGAGGAGGAAGAAGATATTGCCGACGAAATAGAAGATTCTGTCGCTGCCTTTGGAGGTAAGTCAGCAAATTCGTTTATTTACCTACCTAGACAAATATTATGTTTTAGCATCTCCTAAGGGGGGATGCTGCAGTGGTCACATTTTTTTTCGTACACGAACAAAAAAAGTATGCCTGTGACCAGCAACAACAACAAGAGTTTTTAATTTTTTTCCCCCTTACTACGACGATACATTTCTTTGTTCTCTGTATATTTGTCTGTCCGTCCGTCCGTCAGTCGGTCGGTCGTTCATATGATCGCCTTTTAGCAATTCAGTTTGTATTTTATTTTACCAAGTATCTCTCTCTATCTTTCTATCTATCTATCTTGCTCTCTAGTTTTGTTTTTAGTGCTGTATTTATTTAATTATTTATCAAATACTTGTTTATTGCCATAAAATTTATATGCATTCCAGTATTGAATTGTGTATGTTTGTGTGTTGTGTTTTTTTTATTTTATTTTCAATTCCATATTCATTTAAAAACGACTGACAAGAAGAGAACAAAGTGTATTCCGTCCGTGTATCCGTGCTCCAAGTGTGTGATGTGAATTATGCCTTTTTTTGTTTGAATATTGTTTATATTATTTATTTTTGTTGTTGTTCTTTTATTTTACTTTTACTCTGCTCTTGCTATCTATCCGTCTGTCTATCTTGGCCCCCACCACAAGTGTACACACATGCAAACAGCGTATTGATCTCTTCTCTCCTCCCTAATATGTTTAAAGATATGTATTTATTTATTTATTTTTTCTTTAATTGAAATATTCATTGATTTTTCTTTGTGTTGTCTGTCGGTCGGTCTAGTCGCGTCCTAGTTGTTGGAAATGTAAAGGGTAGGTAGGCAATCGTCATTTTAATTGATTTCCAGTTGAAAAATAATAAATACCTACATTGACATTCGTGGTTTTATGGAAGAGAGCTAGTCGTTTGCCAGTTTGTCAGTCAGTCAAGGGCCATTGCACGACGACGTCTATAAACAGTAGATGTAAACCAGTCAATAAGATGTTTGTTGTCATTTATTGGCTGACTGGTTGGGGGATGGTAAAGGGGTGTGAGAAGGTCTGAGGTTGTGGTAATCAATGACAAAAATAATGCAAATTTTTATTGTGACAACATTGACATATCATCCGTTTATAGAGAGGTGGAGCTGGGTAGATGTGGTGAGTGGTTGTCACACTGCTGTTGTGTTTGTTTTAATTATATATTTGGAGATACATTTGTGTGTTTTCCTTTTCATTTAAGACTCGATGTGTCATTGCTCTTGGGTCATTGTTCTCAATTTCAAATCAACAAATAAGTTGTCGTCACGTATTAAAGGCCTAATTTTAAGATATAATATTCAATTATTTGTGCGCAAAAAATTAAACAGATCATCGTCAAACACACACACAGTGTAATATATTTAAATTGAAATGTGTAACGGCGCCAGATTACTGGTTTCACAGCAACAACAACAAGAACAGAAACAAAGTCATGGATTAACTCTGTTGTTTGCTGTCATAAAACATGGGGATTTTTCCATCTGGAGTTGTATAGTTTAAAAGGTTATCACATACCTCTCTCTTTGTGTAACGGAAGGGAGCAAAAGTGTTGCAAATTTTAATGGAATATGTGTTAACTCCTGGCACTGTTGTTTATTTCTATCAAGTAGCAGTTGAGGTATATGGGTTTAACTCAAATTAAAATAAACTCGGCTAATAAGTGAGACATAAATCTTCAGTAAGCAGTTGGGATAGGCTTGACGGGCAATTGAAAGGAAGGATATAGGGTAGTGTGTGCACCTGAACTTCATGTTCTGTATAGATTTTTATACCCTTCACCACATAGTATTTTTGCATTTATTTGTAACATGGAGAAGGAAATGAGATAGACCCATAGTTCCTTTTGAGGATCTTCATTGAATCACTTTCTGAGTCGATTTCCGTCCGTCCATCTATATTTTCTTGCGAACAATATCCAAGGCGCATTTATTTTCCGATTGATATGAAATTTTCCAAACAATATTTGTTTGGCCCAAGGACGAACCCTATTGACATTGGTGATAATCGGATCAGATTTGGATATAACTCCCACGGCCAATATCAGTCCAAATGACCTGAATTTTGGTACATCCGACCGAATTCAGTCTAGAAGCAAATACATCAGAATTTGGTGTAAATCGGTTCAGATATAACTATAGGTCTCATATATATCTTTCATGCGAATTAGTGTTTAAGTCCCTCACATGCGTAATATGCACAATAATATTTGATACAAAGCATCATATACTGCTCGAAAATACCCCTGCCAAATTTTTTAGAGATCGGTTCAGATTTTACGGTTATTGTTCACCATATATGTAATATCAGCCCAAATTGCATAGATTTTTTCATGTTCAACCAAATTTAACCATATGGTGAAACTCGGTCCGGTATATCCGGTGTAGGGTATCTTATAGTCGTCATACTCGATATTGGACCTTTCCTAACTAGTTCCACGTTTTTCTTAATCCATGAATTATATTGATTGTCAAGACTGCACCATCCTGAACGTTGATTGGCCAAATGTCCCTGGTTTGTCAATGCAGAATATGTTCTTTAGCTGCAGAGCTTGTTATAGCCATATCGTGATTTTGAGACACAAAACATAACCACACAAAGGTGGCTTCACCGAGTTCTCGATATCCATATTATTTGACTCGGATCCATGTTTTTCAAGTTCTCTGAGTCTCAGGGCGCACCTGATTGCCTGTTCTTTTACAAATAAACTTAAGGGATTTAGGTAAAATAAAGTGTCCAGTGCAATTTGTTCTCTGAGTCTCAGGGCGCACCTGATTGCCTGTTCTTTTACAAATAAACTTAAGGGATTTAGGTAAAATAAAGTGTCCAGTGCAATTTGGTATGTACTCCGAAATGCACCTGTGATGAATAGTGATGCGATTCTTTGAATTTTATCACTGCTTCTCTTAAAAGATGATTTCCCAAAAGAGAGCTCCATAGGTGAGAATCGGACTTACGATTGATTGATGAATCCATATATTTATATGCGGTTTTCATAAAGTGCGATTTCGCGTTTTTTTCTGGTGTTCTTTCAAGTTAGTTAATGGTCAAGAACAGTACCGAGATATTTGGCTTCCGAGGAGAACCTTAACGTGACTCCATCTAGCATATGTGGCGCAAATTCTGGGAGCTTTCGTTGCCTCTTACAAAGATGTGATATAATTAAGAAATTTTCAACTACATGGCCTTAGTATGTAGACAATTATAGCTTTTATATGTATAACAATTTTAACTTTAAAAAGTAGTACTGAATTGTTTATTATTATGATTTTTTATTATAATGACCTTTTTCCTACCATACCGAACGTTACATACCATATAGTGAGTCTGTGTGTCATATACCTTTTATGATAGAATACCATGGCTTGATTTTGCTACCTCGGCGATCCAAATGCGTTTAATTTTTATAAATGGAAAATCAATGAATATTTCAATGTTGTTAATATTTTTTTTTCGTATGTTTTTGTTAATATTTTATGTAAATAAGTATTATTTAAGCTTAATTTGTTAATTTTATGAACAGAAAACAAAACTCTTTTTGGTCCAAATTATTCCCTATGTAGTTTAGGTTAAATCTACTCTTCCCCTTTTCATTGAACAATTGCTTTAGATTACCCCGGTAAAACAGTGCTGTCACCTTTTTTCGCTGGAAAATGAATAAAGAAACCACCTAACAAATTCCAAGGTGTAGAACGAAATGTTAGATAAAATTTCAGATTTTTACAGCAAAAATGTTATTATAAGCCTTCCGTCAAATAGTATATGGCGGCGTTATTGGAAAACTGTCTGTACCCCCCCTATTTATATATCAGAGTTTCCCTGTATATTGCCCCCCAGGTTTTTGTGTTATGTTATTTAAGCCCATTTACTCATTCACCCTCCACCCAAAACACACACATACCATACAAGAAAAGTCCTACAACATAACTTATTGCATTGTAAAAAAAAATACAATTCTTATCATAGCTTTAAAAAAAAACCTTATTTGGAAGATCTACTAGCCCCTTACCGCCCCATCATGCCCATTAATCAACCATATACCCTTTATTTTGTCATATCTCCCCCCAAACAAACATTTATAACTATCTATACTCCACTCCACCCCACCACCATCACTACCATCATTCATGTCTTAGTCACAATCCAAAATGGAGTCAACATTAAAACACTTTTAAGTGCATTTTAATAATACAACAACAGAAACAATAACAAAAACAACAACAGCCATGATTTGAAATTAATTTTTGTGCTAATTTTGCTGTTAATTTCTTTGTAACAACTGCCTGGTTTGTATTATTGCATTAATTTGTTGTACTTGCATTTTATTATAATTAAATCATGTTTTGACGTGCATTTGTTTGTTTTAATGACAAATTCAATTTGTTTAAATGATGTAAGAAAAGTAAGAGGGACGCCCCCTCCCCCCTAACCACCACAAGTGAACAAATTTCCAGGATATTTATAATAACCACACTGAGATTTTTGTCCATCTAGGCTTCTGACTTCAATACAAATTTAATATTATTTATTTAGGCCACATAATAAATACATTAATGTAACACTTTTTATACAACGGAGGTGGCAGCTCTGGCAGACGATGTAATAACGTAACGTGTGTGTTGTGAACCCAAACATCTTGAGGAAAAAAGCATTTTTGAGTGATTTGTTTTTTTACAATTTTCATTTCTTGAAAAAAAAAAAAAAATGAAATAAAATCAAAAGAGAAACAATCAAAAGAAACCAAACACCACTGACTGTTTGTTTTCTCAATCTATTATCGTGTTTTTATTATTAAATATATATATAGAGTTAATTTCCATAATTTGTTTTCCTTAATCAATTTTCTTGGATTTATATACGTACATACCATACATCCTTTATATATAGCATATATACCATGCATAAAGTCACCTAGTTGTTTATCATTTAATAACAAAATTTTGTTTTACTTTTGTTTTCGGCAAAATTTATAATAAACGTGGATAACATGACATGATTGATGAATGTGTCTCTTCTCTATGACTAGCATTAAAGATGTTTGAATTGCAAAAAAAAAAAAAAAATTTTTTTTGATTTGATTGGAAATTAAAACTTGGGTTTAAAACATTAATTGAAGTTTTCCCTTAAAAAAATTGTAGTTTAAGCCCCATATATTCTGAAGTTTCCTAAGGAACCACCAACAAATCTCATCGGTTGGCTAGGTGGTTTGTTTAAAGATATTTTCCCAGGAGTTATTTAAAACAACTTCCTCTCTGACAATTTTGAAAAAAAAAAAAACGTTTGAAAAAGCGAAACGAAAGAACGAATTTGGAAAATTGTATACCCTCTCCAATGTAAAAACTTGACGTATGGCCAAACATCCATCATTTCTTGGAAGAACCATTATTTGGGGACTAGACCTATATACTAGATACTATCTTTTATGTATATAAACTACCTACTGAGAACCCGAAATGTTTAATCGGTTAGAAATCGAGCTTTATTGGGACTTCAACAGAAGGAGATACCGACAGTCTGGCACGGTTATACCGATATAGAATTTTACGCTGATCTTCAAAATGTATACTTTACATGATCTCCGACGTTGCCTTTTCCACAATATTTGCACAATCATATCTAAAGAACTAGCATTTAAATTCTAACTTCATACGTTCTTATATTTCATTACTGGATCTACAGTGAAGGCGAGAGACATTCCTCCTTGTATCTTTTCCAAATTTTTGGTCCATTTGAACACCTAAAGATACTAGCATTAACAATAATCGCGGTTAAGTGGATATTTTCGTATTTTTTACATAGAAGTTATTGTCTATTTTATCCGCTAAATATTGTCCGATCTCCCATTTGAAACCCTAAATATTATGCGTTCATCTCCAAAAAGTTTCTTTTTCTGACCCTAGCCCTACCTCCATGTTAAATTTCGTGAGAATCTGGTCATAATTGCGACCTGTAGAGTGAATACAAATTAACATGGACAGACGGGCAGACATACATAGCTATATCGATTCAGCTCGGCGAGAAAGCAAGATCCATATGTCGGGGACCAATATTTCGAGGTGTCACATAATTTTTGGCCCAATTAAACTTAAAATACCCCGAAAACATCTGTTGTAGGGTATACAAACTGAGGAATATTTCGATTTAACTGAAATTTCGCACTTATTTATATCAGGCAGGTGCATAAATCTGCAACATCTGCCCACTCCTTCTGTTACCAACACCAAAAGGGGTAAAATTGGGAAATTATCGTCAGATTTCCCTTCTATTATTACATGAATTGGTGTAAAAATATATCCCGATATATCCCACATATCGGTCCAGTTTTACGCTACCTCCCGACAAATGAGTAAAATTTTGAAAAATAATAAATCACATAGAATGGCGAAACGAGTTAACGATTTATTCCAATCACGCATATGCCAAGTGTGGAAAATTGACAAAATCGCTTCACATCTTCTCTGCTGGGGATTATACCGAAAGATTGGTTTTTCAAGCTTCAAACCAGTGGAAATTCAATGTTTGTTTTTTTTGCTTATAAAACTGAACATCTTTTTTTATAGAAAAGAGAATTTACAGCACAATTTCTGTCCATGTCATTCCCATGTTTCCCTTCAATTAATTTGTACCAAGAAAATATAACCTAAAAATTTCAAATTGAACTAAAACAAAAACCCAAAATCAAAAACAAAAAAAAAACTATATATTTCTAACACCTGTGTGTTTTAAATAATAATGACACCCTAAATTCCCCAAAAATAATTCCAAATCAAGGTAAAAGGCCACAACAAAAACAACAACAGCATCAGCAGGAAAAATCTCAACCACTACCACTGAATCAACGTGAAGAAGAAGAGGACGACGACGACGACGAAGTCGAGGAAGAGGAACAACGCAACAACCACCACAAAAATAAACTAGAACAACCAACCAAACAAAGACGCAAACGTTTATTGAAACGACGACGTCGTAACACTTTAAAGCAAGCCAATCAAGAAAATTTCAAACTACAACTTCAACAACAACAGCAGCAGCAGCAGCAGCAGCAGCACCAGCAACAACAACAGAGACACAAACAAAGACATCGTTTTAAGCGTAGTGGTGGTCTCAAAGTTCGGAGCAACTGTCGCACCAGCTCCAGCCAATACATCACAAGCAACAATAACAATAACACCACCACTTCTCAGGTGGTCGTAGGAGTAGAAACCCGTGAAGAAATTACTACTTCTACGTCGTCACAACAAACAGCTACAACGACGGGCTACAATAGAGCCCCGAATCTGGGGGCACGACAAACACGCAGCAGTGGTGGCAGTGCAAGCACTAATACCAATACAGCTAGCAATAATACAGATTACAATATAGGTGTACACATCGGTGGCGGAGGAGGCGGAGTCGGAGTTGGAGCAGGAACAGGAAGCGGTGGCATTGGCAACGGTTGGAACCACAACGGATCAACAATTATTGGCGGAGGACCAGCACATACAGCAGCGGGTACTTCAACAGGAGTGACACCCCAGCTCATTGCTGGAGGATCCGGATTCAACCATAATTTATTAAATCGTGGTGGCGGTGTTGTTATAGGACCACCCCCACCACCGCAATTAACTACAGCCCCCGGGGTACTAACGAACGGCATTGGCACCGGCAATCCACAGCCGTCGCAACATCATCCCACTTTAATTACTGCCGCAACTTCAAACCATTTCCCACAACAACAACAGCAGCAGCAGCCGTCGTCACATCATACAGCTCATTTGCTACAGCAACAACAACATCAACACCAAGGACAAGGATCTCATACGCATTATTTAAGTCAACAAACCACAGGACCAACCTTCTACACAAATCATCATCAGACAGCGGCTCATTTGCAAGCTCCACAACCGCCACCACAGCAAGTTCACTTCTTCCAGACGTATCAGACAGCTGGAACGTCGGCTTCATCGGCTGCCATATTAAATTTAAATTTGAACTCATATCAAGCAGCAGCAGCCGCGGCTGCGGCAGCCAATAACTCAGGTGCTGCCGTGGTAAATGGTGCACCTCTAATCTATCAGGTACAACCACCACCAGGAGCTGGGCAATCACAGGCTACGCTACTGGCACAAACCCAAAGTGGCGGAACAACACGTTACCATCACCACCAGCAGCAACAACACCATCATCATCAGGTTCAGACAGGAACAACAGCGCCAGCAGCACCACCGGTGAATCTACATCTTACACATCATCAAACACAGAGTGGTGGTCACTTGCAGCAGCAGCAACCACAACAACAACACAACCCACCGCCACCACCCACGGCAATAGAATTGACTTTGAGTGCTACGCTACCGGTCCCCGTTTCTCACGACACCACACCAAATCCCGGTGGCCTTGTCTATCACGCCACCAATTACGGACCCAGCAGTGCTCTTCATCATCATCAGCAGCAACAACAACAACAAAATTCACACACCTTAAGACGCAGTTCACGAAGCAAAACGGGTTCTTGTGTCAGTTCGGTGCAGGGCCAGCAACATCACGGCAGTGCGAGCAGCAGCTGCCTCGGTGGCAATAGCAGCGGCGTCGTTGGCTCAACAAATCACCGCCCAGCTGCCACAAATAACGCAGCCAGCCTACCCGTTGTTGTGGGCCATCAGTTGTTGACAACAGCAGCAGTAGCAGCGGCGCAAAACCAGCAGCAGTCTGTAAACGCCGGCCACCATCTTCACCCGCATCATCAGCAGCAGCAGCAACATTTAGGACCGCACCTCACACATCCACCTGCACCACCACCTGTTTCCCATCATCCAACACCACCGTCTCTACACCACCATCACCACAACCAGGCGCCGCCGCCACCGCCACCTCAACATCATCACCACCATCATCATCAAAATCTAGCAACATCCGGCGGTGCTGTTGTCGTTGCCATAGCCCAACAACAGCAACAGCCACCCCAGAGTCACCTGTTGCACACAGCGGTTGCAACACATCCACACGCACTGTTGCAACAACGTACGACGGTTGTTCAGCCGGGCTTTTTGTACAGCTATCGTCCCACAAATAGTTCTTCGACAACAAATAACAGTGGTTTGGGTACAACATCATCGTCGTCAAGTGCTGCCACCAACGTCGTCGTGCCCCCATCTACAAATAATCCCCCCACCTCATTCCACTTGGCCACTCATCAAAATTCGAATAAAACAAACAATTCTGGTAAGTGTTGACGTTTGAATTTTTTGCAAAGTGTGATTCTCGGTTGTAGTGAAATGAAACAACGACAACAATAAAAATCAAATCGCCAACACTTGAAGAAGAAGAAAAATGTAGGGGGGACTCTGCTGGAAGGGTTGTAATTGTTTTCCTTTTACAGTGGAATGTTCCATTCTGGGGGGATGGTGGAATGAAAAGAAAAAGCCACCGTGTGGGGGGTTATTGAAATGAAAATTCCAATTCACATTGAAATGGAGTATAATATGGATTTTGGGGGGAATTCTCAAGTCATTAGGTCAAAACATTGATATTGGCTTTAGGTGGTTTATATTTTAAACAGCCAGAGCCTTTTGTATTAGTCTTCACAAGCCCTACAAACATCCCTGTACATTTGTATTTAAAGCGGGTGTTGGTTTCAGGTTCGTTTTTTGTATATACATATACTGAAAGAAAAAAAAAAACTACACACTCATGGCCCCCTCCAAATCTGCCCCCTCCCTCCAACAGTAAGTCATAATCCAATCCCTCCCCTAACAAAAGAAAACTCCTCTACAAAATACTCTTAAGAATTTATAATTTTACTTTCTGTTTTGCATGCGTTTCTTTTTCTTTGTTTTGTTCTGAAATGTTATCATTAAATATTGATTTGTTTGAAAAATATTTGAAAAAAAAAACTTATCAAACATATTTATGTTTTTTCATGAAACTGCTCGCTCGCTCGATCTTCTTCTTGTTGTTATACTTCAAAAACATATTCTGCTCTCTCTCTCATTGTCGATTTTGTGTACGTCCTCTCTTTGCCTACCAATGTTCAATCCATCCAAAATCATAATTATTGGTATCGAAAAAAAATCAGCTTCTGCGGATGCCTTAAGCTATACTTTAATGGCACAACAACAACAACAACAATCATCTAATAGTGGAACAGCCTTACAACAACTGCCACCTACAGCAAACTCAGCAGCGTCCAATACAGGTGGACAAACAGGTAATGCTTCTCCAGGTAACCAATGTCAAATTATGCTCTTCCAACCCGCTCCTCCTCCCCCTACTCATCATCGTCTCCACCCAATCATTTCGAAATCATCCTCAAATTTTGTCCTTTGTGTGAGGGTTTATTTTTAAGTTTCATTCATTATGTTTATCTCTCATTATGTTTTTATTCCTGGCTATTTATTCAAAAAAAAAATATTCGAAATTTACCACTACACTTACATGTTTGTTTAGCAGCACAATTATTCTTTTTTAACTGTAGAAAAACGGAAAATTTGAAAAAGGTGACAGCACACTTATTATTTTTAATACAAAATTGATTCACTTTTAATTTGATATTTGAAATTATTTTGTAGATTTTATGTTATTATGTTTTGTAACGTTTTATTTATTTTTTTATTTTGTTTTTTAGTTAGCATACTGTATTTAGAGCCCTTGTTTATTAATATCACTTCTACTACTACCCTGTATATACGGAAATTGCCTAAAAAACGAACCCGAAAAGTAGGCTACACAAAAAATTGGTCATCACTAGTTTTTGTTGTAGGTTTTCGGATAATGAAACGCAAGTGGCTAGACGTCTTGCGACTTATATAGTTGATCCACATAACTGAGTTAAACACCACTCGGTTGCTCTCTCTCTCTCTCTCTCTATAAAATGTCCTCTCCAATACTAATTCAATAAATGCTTGGCCTAATGCCAACAAAATATCGTTCTTGGGTGAAGGGTGTTGTTAACCAATTAAAAAAACATATATATTTACACAATATTCAATTAAATAATTTTGAATATTCAATTCAAAGGTTTTGCATTTGAAGTTTGAACTATTCGCCAAAGGTACTTTTGACGAAATTTCAGCGCTCCAATTCAGCTTCAAAAGTAATCTTTTTGAATTGCAAATTGCAGTATTACCTTTTGTGACACCCAAATAATTGCCAATGCCAAAAATACTAATTTCCCCATTTTCTCTTTTCCAGCCTCGTTAAGCGTCACCAACGCCTTGGGCGGCACAACGTCTTCAGCTACCAACAACTCCGCTACAGCAACCGGTGCCAACGCCAGCAACACCAACGCAACGGCTGCCAATAGCGGAGGTGGTGTTAACAATACAACAGCAACGGGGGCAGGAGGAGGCACCACAACGTCGTCATCAAATAATGCCGCCGCCAACAGTGCCAATTCTCATGGCGATTCAGAGAGCGATGACAGCGAGGTGGGGCGACTGCAGGCATTACTGGAAGCTCGCGGTCTGCCACCACATCTCTTCGGTGCATTGGGCCCCCGCATGACACACATTCTGCATCGCACCATTGGCAATAGCAGTACATCGAAGGCGCAACAACTGCTCCAAGGTCTGCAGTCACATGACGAAAGTCAACAGCTACAGGCCGCCATCGAAATGTGTCAAATGCTGGTAATGGGCAATGAGGATACCTTGGCCGGTTTCCCCATAAAACAAGTTGTCCCCGCATTGATAACCCTCTTGCGCATGGAGCATAATTTCGATATTATGAACAATGCCTGTCGTGCTCTGGCCTATATGTTGGAAGCCTTGCCACGTTCATCGGGAACGGTGGTGGATGCTGTACCAGTATTTCTGGAAAAGTTACAGGTCATCCAGTGCATGGATGTGGCCGAGCAGAGTTTGACGGCATTGGAAATTCTGTCAAGACGTCACAACAAGGCCATACTACAAGCCAATGGTGTCTCAGCTTGCCTCACCTATTTGGATTTCTTTTCGATTAACGCCCAGAGGGCCGCTTTGGCCATCACCGCCAACTGTTGTCTGAATCTGCACAATGAAGAGTTTCATTTCGTCTCGGAAAGTTTGCCACTTCTGGCCAGACTGTTGGCCCAGCAAGACAAGAAATGTGTGGAAAGTGTATGTTCGGCCTTCTGCCGCCTCGTCGAGAGTTTCCAACACGATCCCAAACGTTTGCAGGAAATTGCCAGCAAAGAGCTACTCAAGAATTGCCAACAATTATTGGTGGTTACACCGGCGTTACTTAATTCTGGCACATTCACCGCCGTCGTGCGTATGCTGAGCTTAATGTGTGCCAACTGTCCTGACTTGGCCATTTCTTTGCTGAAGAGTGATATTGCATCTACACTACTGTATCTATTGACGGGGAATGCAGATCCTTTGCCCAAATCAGCCTCCACTCACGTGGATTTAATCTCACGTTCGCCATCGGAGCTGTATGAGATCACATGTTTGATTGGCGAATTGATGCCACGACTGCCCACAGACGGTATATTTGTGGTCGATGCATTGTTGGATCGTCCCACCATCAATACTCACGATCAAGTTCAATGGCAGTGGCGAGATGATCGCGGCACCTGGCACAATTATTCGGCCATAGATTCACGCATGATCGAGGCAGCACACTTAAATTCCGAGGATGAGTTCAGTTTGAGCACCTTGGGACGCACATACACCGTGGATTTCCATTCAATGCAGCAGATCAATGAAGACACTGGCACAACCAGACCCGTACAGAGGAAAATCAATCCAAATTATAGGCCACCACCGAGTACCAGTAGTACAACCTCGTCGTCTGCTGGTCAAGATTTGTCAGCCTCGGCGGTGGCTTCTGCCATAACGGCTCTAAGCAACACTGTAACGGCCACAGCCACGGGAGGTACAACGCCGATAACCACGTCTTCGTCGTCATCATCGTCATCGCAAAAGCGACGAGCTTCTGTTGATGCTCGCATAGCTTGCCTTAAGGAGGAACGTGGTTTGGCTGCAGAGTTCATAAAGAACTTGTTTAATGTCCTCTACGAAGTCTATAGCTCATCGGCCGGTCCCAATGTCCGCTACAAATGCTTGCGAGCTCTCCTACGCATGGTCTACTATGCCTCATCGGAGCTGTTAAGCGAAGTTCTAAAATACCAACTGGTATCCAGTCACATAGCTGGCATGCTTGGCAGCAATGATTTGCGCATTGTGGTGGGTGCTCTACAAATGGCCGAGATACTTATGCAAAAGCTACCCGACATCTTTGGCACACATTTCCGTCGCGAAGGTGTCATCTATCAAATTACCCAACTAACAGATCCAAACCATCCAATATGTTCTAATCCGTCGCCCAAACCCTTGGCCACAAATATGTCCGCCAGCGGTTCACAGAGTGCGCCGGCCTCGGCATCCAGTCTGCAAGTGAATCCCTTCTTTATGGATAATGTGCCACCGTCACAGGGAAGTGCATCCGCCTCGGGCACTCCAAATACATCGAAACCACATCACCAGCAACATCCGTACACCATGAAGACCTTTTCGCATGCCATGAATGCTCTGACAGCAGCAGCGGCTCAGCAAAGCACTTCGTCGTCCGGAGGTTCGTCCGGTTCTCCAGGGCAGAAAATGCCCTCATCCATGGCTATGAATATTAACACAAGTGGTGGCACCCCGGCCCATCAGAATCCCGGAGAAGTTCAATATCATTACAGCTCTTCGGCACCGGCACCACACACCCATTTGGTGGCGCATCATCCACAGCCGCACCCGAATTATTTCGTTTACACTACGGCGCAACAGCAGGCAGCACAGCCACCTTTGCCACCACCGGGAACCGAGTATGTGGGCTACCATCAGTTACCTCCACCACCACCACCCACGACGACGGTGCATTATGGCCAGCCACCACCACCACCGCCATCCTCAATGGGCAATGCAAACCAACAACAGCATACGCAATACCACAACATGGCCACAACTCCACATGGAGGAGTGGCAGCTACAACATCGACTCCACCCTCCTCATCGTCATCTTCGTCATCCGTTTTGCCACACAAAATGAGTGATATGTTGAAACGCAAAGTCCCACCGAAAAGAAAATCACAATCGACCAGCCGGTCGAAATCTCGTCAAGAAGATCAGTCCTCTTCTCATGTCGCTACCGCAACTAGCACATCGTCTACCGTGCACGAGTTGCTAACAAGGGCCACCAGTTTGGGTGGAACCTCGGTTGGTAGTTCGTCGTCCAATGCTGGTCGCAGCACGCCCAGCACATCGAGTAAAGTTCGCTTTAGTGGTGGCAGCAGCCATCATGGCTCGTCCAACTCCAGCTCACAGTCATCCTCGAAGACATCGTCGTTTTTGGCCTCGCTCAACCCAGCTCGTTGGGGACGCCAGGGATCTCACCACGCCAGTAGCAGTTCATCATCAGCCGCCAACTCAGGTTTTACCAAAGATTCATCAGCCAGCAGCAGTAGTACAAGTTCTCATCATAGCCATAGCAATAATGCCGCCGGTTCAAGTGCTGGTCACTCCATGCCTGGTGGTGGTTGTTCGTCATCGCTGGCAGCCCAAAACATTAGCAAGAGTATATCACAGGCCAATCTGATAGCAGCTGGTAACCGAGAAAAAGCCCGCCAATGGATACGTGAGCAGGCCATATCGTTTATCAAGCGTTATGCGTCGCAAGAGTCGAAGGCGTCCAGTAACGGCACGGAAGGTTCAGGTACCACAAATGTCCTGCAGCGTCTGACGTCGGTAATTGCCAAATTGAGTGGCAGCTTCCCGGATATTTTGGAAGCCCTCTTCGAGTTGAAGAGCATTCTGCTGGAAAGTGATATTTCACCTTTCGAAGTGAACCATTCGGGCTTGATAAAGGCAATGTTGAACTTCATGACCTCCGAGGAGGGCCTGGTCGATCGTGATGCTCGTCTACGGGCATTTATGCATGTATTTGCCGGTTTGCCATTGGAAACGCTGGTCAAGGTAGGCCACTTACCCAGTATTGATGCCACAGCATTTGCTGCTTTTGTGGCCAAGCTGAACGCCTGTGTCACCCAGCTGGAACAATTCCCCGTTAAAGTGCACGACTTCCCTGCTGGACCCGGAGGAGGTCGTTCGAATACAAGTGCTTTGAAGTTTTTCAATACACACCAACTGAAGGTGAGTTAGTTGTCTGTCAGTACGCATTGAATTTGAAATGGTTTCTAACGGAGGGTCTTGTTCTGTTTTTAGTGTAATCTTCAACGTCATCCGGACTGCAACAACCTGCGCCAATGGAAGGGTGGTACTGTAAAAATTGATCCCCTCGCCATGGTGCAGGCCATTGAACGGTATCTGGTGGTGCGCGGTTACGGCGGCATTCGAGGTGACTTGGACGAAGACTCCGAAGAGGATATGGATGACAATGTGGCGGCTGTGGTTATGTCACAAAGTGGTTTCAAGCACAAACTGCAATTCTTGATCGGAGACCATCCGCTGCCCTACAATATGACCGTGTATCAGGCTGTAAAACAATTCTCACCACTGGTCAATGATCAATCTGAAACCGATACAGATACGGAAACACCATTGGGTATGATGTGATACGTGATTGGTTACCTCTGGAGAGGAGGATTTAATGTTTCTGATTTACTTTTTTTAGGAAACGCCAGTATATGGGTACAACAGCACACAATTTACTACCGACCAGTTGAGGAAGAACCAACCGGGTCAGGTGCATCCAGCAGTAGTAGCAATAGCAAATCCAATACAACTGGTGCTGGTACGTCCACTTCAGCACACAACGGCGGAGTACTTGCCTCGTCGTCCGGTAGTGGGCAGGGGGCGTCTGGCAGCAAAAAGAGCAGCAAGTCTTCGTCGAAACTGTTGCGCAAGAAAACCGAATTATGGCATGAGGGCATTGCGCCCAATGTCGTGTCCGCTCTTAAACCATTCCTTAGCAATACACTGCCCGCCGATGTGGTTACCAGCGTTTCGGATGCCTCCCTCGATGCCCTCTGTATGTTGCGTATCATTAATGCCTTGAACCGTCATTGGGAACATTTGTACGGCTGTGTGGTACGCCAATTGATAATACCACAATCTGATTTCATTCATCCTAAAATAACGGCCAAGGCTAATCGCCAGCTCCAGGATCCACTGGTGATAATGACTGGTAATTTGCCACAGTGGTTGCCACAAATCGGTATGGCTTGTCCATTCTTGTTCCCCTTCGAGACGAGGCATTTGCTGTTCTATGCCACAAGTTTCGATCGGGATCGCGCATTGCAACGTCTATTGGATACTACACCCGATTTGAATTCGGCTGAATCATCGGAACGCGTGGCACCACGTTTGGATCGTCGTAAGCGTGCAATATCCCGACAGGATGTACTGAAACAAGCTGAACATTTGATACAGGACTTTGGACATTCAAAGGCTCTGCTCGAAATACAATATGAGAATGAGGTGAGTTGGTTGGAATACTTTGCGATCTAAAAAAACAACATCTTAATATATTTGTTATTATTTTTTAGGTCGGCACTGGCTTGGGTCCCACCTTGGAATTCTATGCCTTGGTCTCGGCGGAATTACAGCGCACCGATTTAGGTCTGTGGAACGGTAGCGACAGTTACAAACAAAACTCTGCCAACATTGTAGATGTTGTCAAATCCACAAGTGCCACATTACACATTGAAGAGTCGCAGGACACCAACACCCAGACCAGCGACACAGCAACAAATCAAACAACACCCAGCCCCACTACAGGCTCCACGCGCAGTTCAAGTCGCAATAATCGCGACAGTTTCGGTGTGGCAACACGCAGCAGTTTGGTGGCCACAAATAATTCTATCAACAACCAACAACAGTCACCACAGGCTGGAGATGATGCCTTAGATATGCTTATTGAGCAGCAATCGGATGTGGTGGATCAACAGCAGCAGCAGCAGCAACAACAGCAGCATGATCTTTCAATGCCATTGCTAGATAATCCAATAGCTGTGAACACGATTAGTACACCAACGATACAAGTGAGCCCCACGCCACCTCCCGTCACCTATGTAAATACATCTCATGGCCTGTTCCCCTTGCCCCTGGGAAAATCTTCGAAGTTACCACATGTTTCCAAGGTCAAATCGAAATTCAAGTTTTTGGGTAAATTTATGGCCAAGGCTGTTATGGATAGTCGTATGGTAAGTGTGAACCTAGAGGCTTTTTGAAGACTAAGAGCCAATTCTAATCTTTTTCTCCGTTCAATTTTACAGTTGGATCTACCATTCTCAATACCATTTTATCGTTGGATTTTGAATGAAGAGCATTCCATCGGTTTGGCAGATTTATCACGTGTCGCTCCCGAGGTGCAACAAACATTGGTACGTCTGCAAGACGTGGTACATCAACGCGAAATGATTTTAGCCGATACTAGTTTGGATGCTATGGAAAAGACTGAAAAGGTAGGCGTGTACGCACCGCACCAACAGAAATGCAATTTACTAACTTTTTGTTTATGTGTTGCAGATTGAAACACTAGATTTGGATGGTTGTCCCATAGCCGATTTGGGGTTAGATTTCGTTTTGCCCGGTCATGCAAATATCGAGCTGTGTCGTGGCGGCCGAGATACTCCAGTAACTGTACATAATTTACATCAATATATTAGTTTAGTGACATATTGGTTCCTTGTCGAAGGAGTGCAGAAACAATTTGAAGCCCTCAAAGAAGGTATGTATGATAGAAACAGAAAAAAGATCTTAACTAAACTTGAGAATTAAAATGAAAACAAAACAAAATTAAATAAGTTTATAGGGTGAGATAAAAAAACTGCAACAAAGTCAAACGCCATAATGAAAGCAAAATTATCGGAAATTGCATCAAATTTTAAAATAAGTTTAGATTTGTTCGAATTGTTCACCTTTGACACGAATTATGCCTTTAAACGTCAAATGAAACCGTCACACGCTGACCAAATGTTACTCTGCGGTATTTTGGCCCATTCCCGGCGAAGCTCTTGCTTGAGGTGATCGACACTATGGTATTTTTTAGTGTCAACCTTGCTTGCAAAATACTCCAGACACAATAGTCCAACGGATTGGTATCCGGAGATTTTAGTGGCCACCGTGCGCTGGAAATGAAGTGAAGAACCTAATTTTGTAACCATTTTTGGGTGGCGCGTGCTGACTGCGTCGGTGCTGAGTCCTGTTGGAATGCCCAAGGTCTGCGGCCAAAATGTTTGCGTGCCCAAGGCTTTAATACACCCTCCAGAATATTTTCGCGATAATATTCGGCATTAATTCTGATGCCACGGTCGATTAATACTAGCGGAGAGCGACCATCGGCTGTTATGGCGCCCCACACCATCGCCATGGCTGGCGCTTGAGTTCTGATGGCCAACCGAAGGTGCACATTTTCAGCTCACCTCTTTGGCAAGTAAACACGATCATTTTGTTTGTCTGCTGGACAACGAATGTTTTCTCATCGGAGAAAACCAAATTCGGCAGTTCATTACTTTCGGATAAGCTCTTTTGAGTCTATTTTCTTTCTTGAATTTCAATGGATAATTTTTCAATATTTGCTGAATGGAATATTGCGATATGTTCAGCTCACGAGCCATTTTTTGGCCACTGCGAAGCGGGTTTCGATTAAGTTGTTTCTTTACTTTTCGAACCATTTCTGCTGATGTTGCTGTTTTCTTCTATCCACTTCCTTGACGCCGGGCTACGCTACCAGTATCACGGTAACAAGCGATGGTACGAGACACAAAAGATTTATTCACATTTAAATGCTGGAGTGCTCTAACGATAACCGCACGCTTGACTTCCATCACGAATAACTTTTTTTCTGGAAAATTCTCACCAAAAAGCTTTTGTACGCTGGTAAACAATATAATGAGCTGTCACTGGAATAATTTTAACAGCTGTCGGACGAGAGGCTTAGAAATGATGACATCAGTCTGAAGTTGTTGCAGTTTTTTCATCTCACCTTGTAGCAAAATTCCGAAATGGAAATATTGTTTTTAAATTTAAATAACTCTTCCATTTTAATTAAAAAATAATCCATTTACTTATTATATTTGTTTTGATGCATTATTTCAGGCTTTGATAGCGTATTCCCAACACATCGTTTGCGCATGTTCTATCCCGAAGAACTGGAGAATGTCTTCTGCGGCAGCAATAATGCCACTTACCAAAAATGGGATGTCAAAATGCTACAAGAAAGCTGTCGCACCGATCATGGTTTCAATCAGGAGTCACAGGCCATACAATTCCTCTACGAGATACTGTCGACCTACACCAGTGATGAGCAGCGGGCATTTTTGCAATTTGTCACCGGTTCACCGCGTCTACCAACCGGTGGCTTTAAGGCTCTGACACCGCCGCTAACTATAGTACGTAAGACCCTGGATGGAAATCAAAATCCCAACGATTATTTGCCCTCGGTAATGACATGTGTAAATTATCTAAAATTACCCGACTATTCGAGTCGTGAAGTGATGCGACAAAAACTAAAGGTGGCTGCCAATGAGGGCAGTATGTCGTTCCATTTGTCTTAAAAAGCAGTTGGATGATGCAGCATCAAGTACACGCTGGCTTAGAGAAACGCACACACACATACACACCACTCACTGTCGCCTTGAGCGCGTCGTTTTTTCTTTGTGGTAAATTAGAAATGGAGAACATGATCGATTTTGTTTCTTACATTGGGTGTTGTAAAAGTAGTAGATGACAAAAAAACAGAAAAACAAAACAACAAGAAATGGTGATAATTTTTTAATTTAATTTTTTAATTACATATTGTTTTTAAAAAACGGTGATGTTGCTGTTAGAGCAAATTTATAATTGCTATATACATATTAAACAAGAAAACTAAATATTAATAATAATACAAAAATAAAAAAATTAAAAAAAGTATAACAATTTAAAATCATACCATAAATTAAATCCTACCAGCCACCAATCAATTCCCCCCTTTTCCCAAAAAAAAAAAATATTATGAAAATGAAATTTAAATATTTAACCTTATACATATTAAAATAATAGTTATACTACACACATACAACAGCAAATATAAGTAAATAATAAATATAAATGGAAAAAATTAATAATAATAATATTAAATTATACTAAACCGGCACATGTTGCTGATTTTTGTCTCCTCCCCCTCAGAAATAAAGAAAACAGAACTTCATACCTTTCCCATAATAAACGCAAACATGTAAAATAAATTACTTTAGTAAAAAATTGCGACGTAAAAACTCCAATTTCTAAATTCAAAAAAAAAAAAAATCCCCTAAAAATAAATAAATAAATATGCAATTTATTGTTTGTTTGGTTTTCTCGCTAAAATAACAAATAGTTGAATTTATTTTTGTTACGCTTGTTTTCTCCTCAAATCAAAAAGAAAAAAATCGATTTAATTATATTTTGTTTGTCGTTTATAGCTCCTATATTTTTTATGAAAAAAATTACAATTAGATTCAACCAAACAACTGAATTAATGTTTGATTTGAATTACATACACCTCCCCGGTTTTCTCTCACTTAGAATTAAAACAAAATACATACATATTCATTTATTTATTTTAAGTTTTACTTATTTTTACACCATTATTCTTAATTTTCTATTTAGCGTTTTGTTTGTTACGTGGCTTTATAAATTAATCAATTTCTCTTTTGTAACAACATACATATAATATACATACATACATATATATAAAAAATACTTCAAACTTAAATTAATGTATTTAGTTGTAAATGGAATTTATCAATTTATGCAAAATAATATAAGAATTCAATATGTTTTAAAACAAAAGAAAATTATTCTGAAAAAGAATGTGAACTTTTATTTTTCCCCCATGGATGGATGTGGGCACAGTTAGCTAGGAAATATTATGGTTTTGGCTGGGGGTGTGAGATGCGATTTCTTGAAATTATTTAATTTACAAAGGCCATAAGTTTGCCGAGGACATTCTAAAAGCGGATCGAAATGAATTTGAATGTGTAAATATTAACTGGATTAATTGAACATTTTGATAGAAACAACTATTATGTAAATGTCGGAAATAGCATTAAATTTGTTTAGCCCGAATGTTGCTCTGCGGCATTTTGGCCCATTTCCGGCGAAGCGCTTGCTTGACGTCTTCGACACTTTGGTATTTTTTAGTGCCAACCTTTCTTTCCAAAATACTCCAGACACAACAGTCCAACAGATTGGTATCCAAAGCTTTTGGTGGCCATTGTGCGCTGGAAATGAAGAGAGGTACCTCATTTTGTAACCATTCTTGGGTGGCACGTGCTGAGTCCTGTTGGAATGTCCAAAGTCTGCGGCCAAAATGTTTGCGTGCCCATCGCTTTAATGCACCCTCCAGAATATATTCGCGATAATATTCGTCATTTATTTTGATGCCACGGCCGATTAATGCGGGCGGAGAGCGACCATCGGGTGTTATGACGGGCCACTTCATCACCATGGCCGGCGCTTGAGTCCAGGTGGCCAACCGAAGGTGCACATTTTCAGCTGACCTCTTTGGCAAATAAACATGATCATTATGTTTGTTGCTGGACAGCGAATGTTTTCTCATAGGAAAAAACCAAATTCACAACTTTACGCCAAGCGAAGCAACTCTTTAGCTCTTATGAGTCTATTTTCTTTCTGTTGCGGTGTAAGTTCTTGCACTTTTTGGAATTTCAATGGCTTTACTTACACCGAACTCATTTTTCGATGTTTGCCGAAGGGAATATTGCGATATGTTTAGCTCACGAGCCATTTTTAGGCCACTGCGATGCAGATTTCGATCAAATCGCTTCTTTACTTTTCGAATCATTTCTGCTGATGTTGCTCCACTCCACTCCGTCCACTTCCTTGACGTCGGGCTACGCTACCAGTATCATGGTAACGAGCGATGGTACGAGACACAAAAGATTTATTCACATTTAAATGCTGGAGTGGTCTAACGATAGCCACTTGTGGTTCTCCAGCCAAATATAAAAAAATCAACTTCTTTTCTGGAAAATTCTCACCAAAATGTTTTTGTACGCTTGTAAACAATATAATGAGCTGTCACTGGAATAATTTTAACAGCTGTCGGACGAGTGGCTTAGAAATGACAGCTGTCTGAAGTTGGTTGCAGTTTTTTCATCTCAACCTGTACAGCTGCAATTCGGTTTCTATCACTTGCTGGATAGTGTTAAATTGCGTATCAATGAGTCTGCGACCTCTAGGTCCTTAGTCTATGATATTCGATATCCGATATTCGGTTCTTTGTTGATTTTAGCGACATTATTCACCGGAAATGTTTCAAATTTGGTATTTAATGTTCATAATGGATACTACAGCCTCTGAAAGAAAATTGTCTGTGCAGGTCCACGTCTTCGTATAACCCCCATATAACGTTACCTCCCGATATTCAGTATTTTGACGATTATAGCTACATTATTCACTGCCGATGTTTTTTTAAGTTTCGCATTTGAACATTGTAATGGCTTATGACAAAAGTTAACTATGCAGGTCCATCTCGTCGTATAGACCCTAATATAACAGCTACATGCGACATTTTTAAGATTTTTACAGAGTTTTTAACGGATTTTATTGTTTTTGGGAATTGGCAAATTCGTTTTACATGGTGGAGGGTATTCAAATTTCGGCCCGACCGAACTTACAGTTTTTTTCTTGTTTTATTTAAAGATCGGTGATGGCCTCGAAGGTATTAGTGACGTATTGAGTATACGCATCCAAGTACAAAACCATGTTCGAATAAAAGCTAACAGCAACATTTTTGTTATTGACAAATATTCGACTTTATTTTTGAAATCCAAACATATTTGTTTCTTAATGATGATTCGAATATTATTGGAAAAGAAAAATTCCACTCCAAATGATTTTTTTTTAAATTATTGATTTTTAGAGTAAGAAATTTCTCCAAAACACATTTGAAATAACATGTTTCTTTCCTCTTTACTTTTGTATCGTCAGACAGAAACATGATGTCCTAATGATAATGACCTGTGGATAAACGACTTTTGATTCTGCTTAGAGAAAGATATAGAATCAACCCAATCCTGTTAGCAAAAAAAATGTTTTAAGGTATTAGGAGTGTCTGGTTACCCTAAAATTTGTAACCATTGTTGCAAATTGTCGTCTGGTAACACAAGAGATCTGTAGAATGGAGCGATTTGATAGAACAATATTGACAGTTCTTTCACTGAGAGTTTGCTGGACAATTTTTTTCTTGCAATCACTTGCAACTCTTCGTCTTCTCCTTCGGGTGATGTGGGCAAGAAATTTTAAAACATATTTATTTTGAAAAAAAGAGAGCACAATTGTTTTGTTTTTAAATTCATTTTTAATTTTTGTGTTCTTAATTTCTTTTGCTTTGTTTTGATAAATAAGCTAATTGCTTGCAAGGTTTTGCAGGGATTTCGTCTGGTTTCTCTTACAGTTTTCTTGCAAAAGAGAATAAAACTACCTCACTCTCTCAGAAAGAAATTGCTGGACAATTACTACAGGAAAAGTAACCAGACATACCTATTCGTTTTTGTTACAATAACAAAAGAAATTTTAACTACTTTTCAATCGATAAATGTTACAGACTAGGCTTACTACTGAAAAGTGGGCTTGGATCTGAAAATGTATAAAATTGAATTATTCATTTTGCGACTAAATTTTCATTTTTCTTCAAAAAGCCGCCACGTAAAAATATTCTAACCAAAAATAAAAAAAAAAAAAAAAATCAGCAATAGTACCGAAAAGTAACAAAATTTAGTGTCGACTAATCTAAATACATGCATGCATATATAAAAAAATATATATAATTTTAGGACTTTTACTATACTTAATACAATTGCTGTAGTGTAAAGGAAACAACAACAAGAAAAAGAACATAAAATACAATCTCTAGTAACAATTATCTACGCAATCGTTTAAGCTTAGAGAACCTAATTTTAAAACTCAACACAAACTCACTCACTCACTATAAATAAAAATGAAAATGAAATATTACTAACGGCTCAGAACCTATCTTCATATATAGATATATATAGGAGAAACAGACAAAATAGCAACTAATATCTATGAATTATTGTTCAATAATTATATTTTGTTTTATTTTCAAGTCTATTTATTTTAGCTATCATTTTTTTGTGAAAATATATTTTTTTATTTTTTATTTCCTTGGAGATATTTCACTTGCAATAGCTGTACCGATATAAACTAATTGATAACATAATTATAATCCTTACAACAAATATAAAGCAAAACAAAAAATATACAACCCGATCTATATTAATTTTAGTTTAATTTCCATGCAGAGACCATAAAATAAACTTTTTTGAAGGAACACATTTCGATATATACAGTCTATATAACATAAAAAATATCGATATAAAATAAATATATAATATAAGTATATATACATAAAATTAAACGTAAATTTAAAAACAAATTCAGATGAAAATAAATTATTAAATTGAAAACTAGAAGAAAATTGCATTTTCAATTGCGGCTCATAACAGAAATCTATACCATCTTTATAACTGGTCTTGAGTTGATGGAAATATTGAGATGTACCAAATCTGAATGGAGTCAGATGTTAAAAAGTTTGACCCTTTGTGGGGGAGGTACAAGACCTTGGGTTAATAAAAAAATTGTGATTCCAGTAATTTGAAGTCAATCGGACACTTACATCACATTTTATAAGAGTTATAATTATTCAAAAGTGGACCGATATTGTTAATTTTTCGCACCTGACCTAGCACTGATGCAAAAATTCTCTTTCAGTGCAGCAAATTATTTTTTTTAAATGTTGACATTTTGTGTGGGAGGTACCAGAAGGAGTGGTCCGATATTTGCCATATGCGAAGTCGATCTTAGTTTGATAATAATATTACGATGTAACAATTTTGGATCAAATCGGATACTCCCTTCGAGAGTTATCGTGCGCACCAGCCAGCCGGACGGACGGACATAGCTAGATCGACTCCAAATGTCCTGAAACAGATTTGGTCCAAAGAGGCCTGGGGTCTAAAACGGTTATTTCGATGAGGCACGTTACTACAATATTGCTGAGGGTATATTTAAAGTAGAGGTCAATTTATTTTATTAAGGAAGTATGTTTGGTTTAAAAAATGGGCTATATCGGTCCGTATTTAGTTTTAGATAGGATACATTTTCATTTTTCGAATTTTGAAGACCTCTTTAACAATTTCTACAAAATCAGTGGAGAAGGAGAGGCAAATTTATTTTCTGATTAAATTCCGTCAGTCATTCCAAATTTCATTGGAATCGGACATACCTATCGTGTTTGGTTCTTCAAATAAACGAAATCGGTCGAAAATATATGTGAAAGCTATATTCAAATCTTAATCGTTTTCAATATAATTTGGCAAATTTATTTTTGTACAGATTTCCTTTACACATTCAAAGTCTGAAGCATTTAAAAATTAAATCTTCTGGAGACACCTCCGATTCTAATGCCATATCTCCATTTCCAAGTTCCATGTGTATATGGACATTTTCTGGAAAATCTGTTTAGCAGTTTTTGAGTCCGTAAATTAAAAACAAACAATCAAACGTACAAACATTTTCGTCTTTTATAGATATATAAGGATTAGGCCCAATCAAAAATTTGGTCCCCTTTTATGGAGGTATTAGAAAGGATAGGCCAATATTGACCTAACAGTGATACAAATACTAGGAATAGTTTGACCAACATCGGATGAATCTTTCTTCTTCTATATATAAATATATTTTCTTTGAATATGTTGACCTTTTACATTTCAAGTTTGGACGAAGTAGAATATTCCCTTCGACAGTTATCGTGCACACCAGTCCTGAAAAAGATTTCTACCTATGGCCTAAAAACGTTACTTCGGCGAGACCCATTTTGGCCGTATCAAATTATATATACCCTCTTAGATATATGGCTGAGAGTATAATAACATCTTCCAATCTCTATGTCTATCACCATTTCTATACCCTCAGACTTTTGGCTACAGAGACCATGTGTAATTTGATACAGCCAATATGCGGTTCACTTTAAATTTTACACATCCCACTCGTTTTGTCTATATCAGAGCAAGTGTGAAAATAGAATACATATGTCCTCACAAAGGTTTATAAGTGTCAAATAAAATTAATAAATTAATAAAACTTAAAACGAATTGGATATCCGGTATATTGTACCCATTTTTTTTATATTTAAACCAGTGTACGATTTTCTTTAAAATTCTTTATATCTCAGTAAAACAACATAAGACCTCCCATGAAGATTTGCGGGAGACTCTATGTGGAAACTCTTCCAATAAGGTCCAACATTTTTATCATCATACGACGCGAAATTATTCCCGCGTTGCAATATTTGTATTTACATTAGATCTATAGTAAAGATTTGGTATAAAGTTAAAATCTTTATGGTACATCCCCTAAAAAAAGATGTATTAATAAATGGGTAAGTGTTGAGAGGTAATTATTTATTCCTTTATTCGATAAACAATTGAGAAACAAATTCTCCTCACTAGTTTCGTGGCTGAGAGCAAATGCTCTCAAACGAAACTTCTCACCACTCATTTGCATGAGAAAACTATTCACACTCTCCTCTTCTTGTGTTTCATAAAAAGAACAAGACTTTTGTTTACCTCAAAAAATGGCAGAGGAAAAACTTAGAATTGTATATAAAATAAATACGCATAGAAAAACAATGAAAATGTAATACAAGAAAATAACAAACTAACAAGGAGTGGAAACGAATGAATCTACACAGATGATCGTGTATTGACAGAGAGGAAAATTCAATGAATGAATGGGAGGCCCAAAGGTGGCGGCTGTCTGCCCACCACAAATTCTCATTGCCAAAGAGTCGAAATAAAGAAACAAGGAAAATGCTCTGCACATTTTCCCAAATAATCGAAGTAGATGAAGAGAGCAACGAAATTGCTGCAAGGAGAATGGATTTTTCATTATTTTTTCCGTTAACGGTGGGCTGGTTGGTTGGTATGATTCCGATCTTCGGTTGTGTTGTGTCGAAAAAAATACAGTGAACGCGAAGAAGAAAATATGTACTTAAGTTTTGTATTATTTTTAGAATATTGAGAAAAAATAAAACAATATTCGTTGTACTAAACAACAAAATACAAAAATTGAATGTTAATGTTGTTGATTTTTCATGCATTTCAAGTTGAAAATAAAAAATTATGCTAGGCATTTCATTTAAAAACGATAAATTGTTGTGAAAACACGCCGTGAGTTATGGTCCAAAGATAAAAATTCAACAAGAACAAGAATTTTGAAATGGAAACGCAAAAAAAAAACCGAATGAAATAAAATGTTAAAAGAAAAGTTTTCGGGGAAGAAAAATGGAGAAGTGAAAACTACACTGCAAACGAAATTATTGTGGAAATATTAAAATTATATAATTAATTAATAAAAAGGTGGTGATATCGGAATTTTAATTTCAAATAATAATTACTACAAATCAAACTAAAATGTGTTCAATGTCAGTGCTGTGTCCATTGTGCCATCGCACCAGTTTCTCGAGCATTGATGCCTTGCGCTGTAGCCTGATCAAGGCTGCCAACGGTCCATTAGCGTGTCCCATATGCCATGAACTATTTTTGGGTTTGGATAAATTGACCATACATTTGTTTAGTCACACGAGCATTATGAATGCCAATGACAGCCCCAGCAATAACGGCAACGACAAAGAGTCGGAAACAAAAACGACGACCGCTGCCGCCAGAATAGCTGACAATAACAATAATAATAATAACAACAACAACGAAATATTAAAAATCAAACAAGAGGTTACCCCATCATCTGCAACATCAGTATCGGCAGAGGGGACAGTTTCAAAAACCCCACAACAAAATATCACAACAGAGGCCAACAGCAACAACAACAATCAACAACAGCTGCCACCACCCCCACCATTAAGGGCGAATACGAGAAAATCCAAGGTGGGAAAATCGGAGACCAAGAAAATTAGTAAAAAATTACAGGTGGCCATACTGAATGAAACGGAGCTAACGGAGGCAGCCAATACACTGGTGGGCCCCGATGGCAGAGTCATGGTGAATGATACCTCCACATCCTTGGCCACTTGTGATATTTGTGAATTCACCTTTCGCAATGCAGAGTTAAGGGATATGCATGTTCGATTGGTGCATCAGAACTTCATCTACAATACTCCATCATCCGCCAACTGCAGTGCAAATCCCCAGCAAACGGAACCCGATTTCAAATGCCATTTATGCTCAAAAGTATTCAAAATGAAAGGTTCGCTGAGGGTACATTTGAAAGTGGTACATCTCATGGGTTTGCCCTATGTAAATAATATACCCAAATTGGATATTTGTGAGCGAATACGTCACAAAGAGAATAAGCAAATAAAAGCGTCCACAAGTTCCGGCCAGTCGCAGGATATGCCTACAACAAGTAATAACTCATTAAATCAAAGTGAAAAGAATATCTATAATTTACCTCAAACAATACTACCCGCATCGGCTGTGTTTTCCTCAACCCTGCCAACCATGGCCGCTTCCATAGACAGCTCAGGATCTTTGGGGAATTTGAGTTTGATAAACATTACACCAACGGCTGAGTTTGTTCCAGCAGCCGCCATAAGTAATTCCACTGCGCTTCCAGCATCCAATGTACTTTTAGTATTTAATCACAGCAACCAGTGTCCTTCCATGCCAGCGAATACAACGAGTAACACCAGCAATTTGGACAAAGATAAATCTTCACAAATGAATTCCAGCATAGCTCCCACCTCCAGCAACAACACCACCACCACCATAACTTTAAATACATCATCCTCTGATAATCCCAAAATCTGGGAATGTGATGTCTGTTCGAAAGCATTTACCACAAAATATTTTTTGAAGAAACACAAGCGTTTACATACAGGTGAAATTGACTTATTCGAATATTTTCAAAATGGTTACAGAAATAATCTTCTTTTTTTGTTGAATTAGGTGAAATGCCATATACATGTGAGACGTGCGGTCGCAGCTTTACCTTTCAACAATCCTATCACAAGCATTTACTCTATCACAGCGATGAAAAGAAACATGTCTGCGGTACCTGTGGTCGAGCTTTCAAAGAACTCTCAACGCTGCACAACCACGAGAGAATCCATAGTGGTGAAAAGCCATTTAAGTGTGATGTTTGTGGTAAGATATAGACTTAAAAAACCTGAGCCACAGAGGGTGCATATAGTCACAGGGTGTATAATGAGGGTGTTTTAGGCCAAATGTCTATTTGGATGCTATCCGAGTCGGGGTAATTAGGATCGATCTAGAGATGTCCGTCCGTCCATTAGTAGGGTTTGTGAAGGGATATTATTTCAAAAACTTATGTATGAAGGGAAGGGATTTTCCGAAATACTCCAAACCTCGCAGGTCTTAATGATTCTAATAGGCTAAAATCAGGAGTGAACATGAAAATATCAGACTAATTCGCGTGCCTCGCCCACATAACGCTTTTAACTCTTAGATTTTCTTTGAACTTCGCACGTCTCATATCCATATCCAATTCTGAAGAGATTTTCACTAAATTGGACGGATACATTTTAATCTTTTATACCAAATAACATTGCTATAGGGTACATGATATCACGAGAAGGTTTATATTAAAAATATATATCGGAACCGAGTTCCACAAAATGAAAAATGACGTCCCGAAATTCACTCCATTTGGGCTGATATTAGTCGTTATTTGCACAATAAACCTGAAATCGGATTAAGTAATATATGGGAGCTATACCCAAATCTTAGCCGATTTCTATAAAATTTGGAAAAGGCATTTCCGAGCTCTATAAGATATCTGGTATCAAACATCATTGCTGACGAATACATACAGGACAGACGGACTGACAGGCATAAATCGACTCAGAAAGTCATTCTATGGAGATCCTCAAAAGTAGCAATGGGTCTATCTCGCTTTCTTCTCCCTGTTACAAACAAATGCACAAAGACATAATACCCTTACCACTATGCGGTGTAGAGTATAATAAATGCAAAAGAGCACCTCCCCATGTTTTTACCAACATAAGATCTGGTGTGAATATACGATATAGTGGACTACTCCTTCTGGTAGCTCTCTCACTACGGCCTTCAGGAAATAATCATAGATTTTCAACGAAAATTGTTTCGAGGCTTCAGGAAATAATCATAGATTTTCAACGAAAATTGTTTCGAGGAACCCCTGACTTAAAAAAAGATGGATTAAAAGAATGTTTTAAGAGTTCTTGTCAAAAAAGTGTGGGCATTTTTAATCTCTCCACATTCTTTCAAAATGGTCCTACCAAAAAATCTTCTATTTTTTCAAGGGCTTCATCAAAAATCATGAATTTTGCAAGCAGATTTTTAAGGACTTAAAGGCAATAGGTACGAAATAATTGAGTTCAGCCAGACCCTCCCTCCACCATTTAGAAAGTAACACTTTGAAAATCATAAGGTCAATTTCTAGCAGAGGGGACAGTACCTATCATGAACTTAAAACACCAAATTTAACTGACCATATATTTTCTTGATCGGACTTCTTTAAAAATCTTTAGAATTGAAAAAAAAAATCAATCATATCTTTATAATCTAAAATAATCAAATTCCAAACTTCTCTCTTTCCAGGTAAAAGTTTTCGTCAACGTGTCTCGTTTCTTGTGCACACTCGGATACATACCGGCGTTATGCCCTATAAATGTGAATTTTGTCAGAAAAGTTTTCGCTACAAGGTGTCACAGCGGACCCACAAATGTCAGCCCTTGGGCAATGGAGAATCGAACCCCGAAAATGCCAATGATGCAGCTGCTACATTAGATCATATATCGGTGAATTTCATAAAAGCCTTTTTGGAAAATTCAACAAATACAAATAATTTACAAATACAACAACAGCAACAACACGAACATTCGTTACAACAAAATTCTCCAGCCAGCAATGAAATTTCCGCAATCAATGATAAACTTCTGCCACCGGCCACAACACCATTACCACCAACCCAATCGCCTGGGTCTACATTAAATGAACATCAGGCTTTGTTGACCAAAGCCATTGATGACATTGTTGTGGAATCATGTAATAAATTAGGTATTGGCAAAAATGCCAACGATCAGCATCAATATTCATCACCTGTGCAGAGTGTGGCGCATGATGACGGATCCATGTCACCATCTCAGAAACTTCAAAACATGCGTTTATATTCTCCACAATTGGCGGTGAACACAAATAGTCCAAGTGACATGAATGGCATTGGAGTGGAGGGAGATTTAACGAGATTTTTCTTGGAAAACTCATCTGTGGAACAGAATATTTTATAGCAAAAATAGGATGGTTTAAATGTTTTGTGTTAGTTTTCATTTTGCAGTTCAAGTGATATTAAATAAATGTTTTATTAAGAATTTGTTAATAATTTATAGATTTATTGCAAAAAAATTTATGTTGATACAATTTAAATTTAATTTTTCTTATTTAACAAGTTAGGAAGTATCGGTCGATTTGCCGGAAAATACACAACCCATGACCTCAGCCTGGCGGTAATATTGTGTTGTGCCAAACAATCGGAAACCCCCACTCTTTCTATACTTTTTTTGATTGTTTTAAGTAATTTGATGGTTTGTGAAAAACTGACGGACATCGTTAGATCGAAACTGATTTTGTGTATTGTGATATATGCCCTTTGATAGGGTGACATATATCCTCTGTAGCAATGAGGCTAGGGATATTATCATGGATATTTATACCCTCACCCATATGGCTAAAGAGGGTATATATCATTTGTCGCGGCTAAAACGTGCCTCATCGAAATAACGGTTTTAGGCCCTAGGTCTCTTTGGACCAAATCCGTTTCAGGACTATCGGAGTCGATCTAGCGATGTCCGTTCGTCTGTCTGTCTGGCTGGTGCACACGACAACTCTCGAAGAGAGTATCCGATTTGATCCAAACTTGATATTATTTTCAAACTCAGAACGAGTTCGGAGATGGACAAAATCGGCACACTCTTTCTGGTACACCCCCCCCCCCCCCCCCCACAAAATGTCAACTTTTTCCTAATATTTGCATCAGTGCTAGGTCAGGTGCGAAAATGGACAATATCGGTTCACTCCATCCAGTACCTTCCCCACAAAGGGTCAAAATTTTGATTTATTATAACTCTTATTAAATGCGATGAAAGCGTTCGGCTGTCTTCAAATTACACATATCGCAATATTTTTAATAATCCAAGGTCTGGGGTGAAGATGGAATATATAGGTCCACTGCTTCTGGTACCTCCCCCACCAAGGGTCAAAATTTTGAATATTGATGAAGCTCAAAAGATACGAAATACATGTCCAATTCCATTCAGACTTGGTACATCTTAATATTTTCATCAAGACAAGGTCTGTTATAAAGATGGTAGAGATCGGATATTTTTTCCTGGCTAAAGGGTTAAAATTTTGAATAACCAAAACGATCATAAAATCCAAAACAAGCATCATGTTCTCTTCAAATTGCACACATAACAATATTTTTATTGAACCAAGGTCTGGTGTGAAGATGGAATATATAGGTCCACTTCTTCTGGTACCTCCTCCACAAAGGGTCAAAATTTTGGATATTCATGAAGCTCATAAAACACGAAATTAATATCAGATTCCATTCAGACTTGGCTCATCTCAATATTTTCATCAACACAAGATCTGTTTTAAAGATGGTAGAGGTCGGACTATCCTTTTGATACCTCCCCCACAAAGGGTCAAAGTTTTGAATAACCAAAACGATCATAAAATCCAAAATAAGCATCATGTTCTCTTCCAATTACCCACATCCCAATATTTTTATTGACCCAAGGTCAGGTGTTAAGATGGAATAAATCGGTCCACTCCTTCTGGTACCTCCCCCACAAAGGGTCAACATTTTGAATAACCATGAAGCTCATAAAACGGGAAATTAATACCCGATTCCGTTCAGACTAGGCACATCTTTATTTCATCTGTTATAAAGACGGTACAGATCGGACCATTTCTTCAGGTACCTCCCCCACATAGGGTTCAAGATTTTTTCAAATTAGCCAGACAGACAAACGGACGTACAGAGCTAGATCGACTCCAAATGTCCAGCAACGGAGGTCTAAAATACGTTTATCCATCAGGCACATTTTGGTCGCATCAAATGATACATAGCCACGTGGCTAAGGGTAGAATTTGGCACATGTTTTATATACTTCGAAACTTTCAAAAGTTGAAGACTCATAGTTTGCATTTTTATTCCCGACCTTAGTTTGATACACGTTTTAGGATATGTACGCGGTTATTTTCAAATCTGAGTATCAACGCTTGCGCATTACTATTTGTTTTAATTAAATGACACTTGGCTTTAAACTGTCGCTATGTGTTAACCGTTATTACCAACTTAACCGTTACTATAGTTTGTTTGGCCATTAAGTTTTGTTTATGGACATTGTAACGAAGGAATTTTGTCGACAGCTAGCAACACTTCAAACCAAGGCATCTATCTACCTTGCTTCAAAACATTGAAAATATAAAAAAGAAATCGAAATAATTTCAAAATATTTTCCCCAAAACCCGCAAACATGGATGATGAAATGATTCGCAAGGCCATGCAGGCAATGAATTGGAATTCACTGTCTGAAATTCCCATGGCCAATGAGGAAAATCGCCTGCTTTTGAATGAAATACGTCTGCTAGAGGAGAAGAAAGAGGAAACGTTGGAATATCAACAGCAAACCGAAGAACGTCTTAAGAAGCTTCATGAACATTCGAAAAATGCCGAAATCACAATTAATCATAATTTGGTAAGATTTGCGGACCCATATTCCTAGCCCCATTTTGCAAAATTAAATCACTTTCAGAAACTTCTGAATGCCTATCAAACTGATGTAAGGACAGAGGCTCATCTATACAAACTTGCTGTGAGAGAACATTCCAAACTCAAAGTGGATCTTAGAAATTCGGACAAGGAATGGAAGAAGTCCAGGAAACATATTGAACATACAGAAAGTAAGTTGCACACAAGGAGCGTTCATTTAAAACGATTTCATTCATCATTTTATGCTCTCCAGAGGAAATGTGTACCTGCAAACAGAACATTGACAATTTAACGAATCGCATTAAATGGGCCAAAACAGCCCTGATCGAATGGCGCAAAGCCACGGAGGATGGTAGTAAGGGTTATCAGCTCATCGAAATGTACTACAAGGACGATCAGATGCGAGCCAAACAGCAGAATCAAAAACGTGAAAAATTAAATGCCGAAATCGACAAGTGTCGTCAAAAGCTCATACACATGTATGACGAGCAAAAGACCCTGGAATGTAATTTGGAGTGTACTGCCAATTTGTATCGTACCGCACATGCAGAACGCCGTGCCATGGTGGATACATGGAAATTGGCAGCAGGTCAAATGTCACAACGTGAAAAGGATATACGCAATAGTGAAATGGCATTGATAGATTTGCGCAATCAGGCCCACAAGACGGCAAGAGATCTAAAGGACATGGATACAAAATTAAATGGAATCATCGAAAATAATCGTGAAGTCGAGGCTGCTATAGAACAGCTGAATTCTGAGACATCTGATATGAAGGAGGAGATGCAGAGACTCATCGATGCTGTGGCATTGAAAACTAATGAGGTTAGTGCTAAGAAGAAGAAATAAAATATGGAATTAAAATATATTCGAATAATAGCAGAAGACAAATAGTTTAATCAAATATACGGAAGGTTGAGAATATAACTCTTCCTTCATTTAAATATTGATCCTTTTTTTCTTACATAAGTAGGAAAGAACGATTTTCGAAAAATAGAATAATAACAACACTTAGATCTGTATTCCGAAATTTCTTTAATTTCACCTGATGTTTTTTTAATTATTTTTCTTGTACTTCTTTAACAGGTGGATCTCATCCAAAAAGAGCTGCAAAACCTTGCCAATCGGGTGCAACAGCAACGCATGGAAAATCGCCGTACGATGAAAACAAAAGAAGATCGCATTATCGAATTGGACAATGCCGAGAAAATTGTGACAAAATTAGAAGAACGTCTGCGTTCTATGTCCGATAAGAATATGAGTGCCCAACAACGTTTACAAACACTGGAGGATTTAATGGATGTCGAAGATCGTGCCCAAAAGGCCGTCAATAAAGAAACAGATCGCATCAATGGTTTGATCTATCGTTCACAATTACAATTGGTTAAATTCCGCGAAGAAGGTTTGGCATTGACGGTATGGACTTTGAGTTCTATAATATTTATAAAAGTGGTGGTAATTATAATTTGCCATTGGTTTTAGGTGGATAATCGTGGTATTTTATCAACAACGTCGGCTATTGTAAAAAGCATGGATGCCACCGAAAAGGAATTGAGAAAACAAACGGAGTGCAACTATGAATTGGTAAGTAGGAAGAAACTCCTTCTTGATTGATGACAGATATCGTTAAATTGGAAGTTGGTCGCCTTATGTTGTTGTTGTAACAGCTACACATTCTCTACATGATTACTGCTAATCTGGTTCTAAGTCCAGGTTCAAAAAATCGGCTATTTTCGTGGCCTGTAATCAAAGATCTTCTTTTATGGGGTAGGATTGGCAGGGCAATTAAACAAGATTTAGATCAAAAAAGTCCTTCCTAACACGCCTGGATGAAGAAGTTTTATACACCACATGATGGTACGAGAAGGACGGACCTTCGTCACTTGCAGTTCTCACGGCAATACTCTGGCAGGTCTGGATGCTCTTTCACTGCGTAGAAATTTTATTCGTAGACCACACTGGGGACACATAGATGATTGGCATATAGCGCTATAAGAGGTAAACAAGATCTCATTGTCCGCACCCAAGTGTTGCCGGCTAGCTCCTTGAGGACCTTGTTCGTACTTTTCATTTTATCGGATCTGACCCCCAGGATGTTGAGGTAGTTCTCGAACGGAATTACAGGGTGATATGAAAAAACTGTAACCAATTTCAGACAGCTGTCATTTCCAAGTCCGACAGCTGTTAAAATATTTGACTGTAAAACCTCAAGAGGCTATCGTTAGAGCATTTAAATGTGAATAAATCTTTTGTGTCTCGTACCATCGCTCGTTACCGTGATACTGGTAGCGCAGCCCGACGTCAAGGAAGTGGGCGGAAGAAAACAGAAACATCAGCAGAAATGGTTCGAAAAGTAAAAGAAGCGACGCGTCGCAGTGGCGAAAAATTGGCTCGTGAGCTGAACATATCGCAATATTCTCGCTTCATTTCCAGCTCACAATGGCCACCAAAATCTCCGGATACCAATCCGTTGGACTATTGTGTCTGGAGTATTTTGAAAAGCAAGGTTGGCACTAAAAAATACTAAAGTGTCGATCACCTCAAGCAAGCGCTTCGCGGGGAATGGGCCAAAATACCGCAGAGCAACATTCGTACAGCGTGTGACGGTTTCATTGGCCGTTTTAAGGCCATAATTCGTGCCAAAGGAGACCAATTCGAACAAATCTCAACTTATACTAAAATTTAATGCTATTTCCGACATTTTTGCTTTTATTCAATAAAATTAAAAAATGATGGCATTTGACATTGTTGCAGTTTTTTTATCTCACCCTGTATATACGTTTTTGTTACGTGAGCTCTACTAAATACGCACATAGTCGGCCCTGCCAGACTTTTGACCTTTCCTTACTGGTTTTCAATTGCAAAACATTTTTAAAGTCCCTCCAATATTTTCACAAAAAATGTCCACTCGTAGCATAACCGATACGAGTACGAAAATTCCACTTTTTGCCAATGTTTTTCCTTTTAGTCCTTCAAAATCCTGCAATTAGAACGTCGAATTCTACATTTACAAGGCAGTTGCATTGATCCCGAAATCGAGCAACGCAATCAATTCTATTTATCCGAACTTGAAGAACGTAACAGCAAACTACAAAAAGGCGTTCAGGCCACTCAACAGCAGAATAAAAAACTTGAAGATGATATGCGGAAACTTACCATAACTTACAACAAAGATATGGCCCAACTGGACGCGGTTAATTTTAAAATCAAAGAGGCTCAGGTCTACTGCGAAGGTGGTCTGAAGCGGATCAAAGAAGAAAACAAACGTAATCAGGAGTTAATTGTTGAACTGAGTATTCTGAAGATGCGGGCAAATGAATTCGAGGAAGAAATTAACAAATGTGAAGATAGTGCCTATAATTTGGCTAAACATCGTATGCATTTGAATCGAACCATTCGAGATCGTATGGTGGAGATAAAAAGCCAAATGGATGTACTGAATTTGAAACGTAAGCATCAGCTGGAAGAAGTGAGTACTCTAAAGGCGGATATAGCCGAGAGACGGAAGCACATTGATGCAGTCAAGGCCCGTTTTGAGTTGACAACAAAGTTGCTGGGCGTCAATGAGGATGGTACGATGGTTACGGCAACCCAATTGCGAGTGGAAACAGCTCAGGAAAAACAAATGCTTTTAGATGAGGGCAATGAGCTCAATGAAAGAGTTCTCAAGGCGGAACGAGAAATAGAGGCCTTACAAAATACCCTGGCCTTGTTGAACAACAGCAACGATGTCTATCGAAAACAAATGCAAAAAATTCAAGATGGAGGTAAATACACCATTTTTTAGGCAAAAAATATAAAGTGATTTATAATTTCGTTTAGAGGAGGCCAGTGCAGAGTTAAAATTATTGCAAGTCAACTACTGTGCATCACTGAATACCCTGAGAAATCTGCGACAAGAATTCCAAGATTTGGAACAAAAGATACAGGAAGCTTACAAGGAGAGGGATGAACTGGAGAAACTACTAACAAAAGAAACTAATAAGAGGTAATCCCACATTTTCTATTAAAATGCAACTTCAATACAATATAAGTATTTCCTCCTAGATGTGAAAATGCAGACTTCCTTGCTAAATTGCAAAAAGAGTTACAGGACCAAGCAAACAAATTAACAAGGGCAGAACGTGAACTGAAAACTGCCCTAAAGGCCATAAAACAAAGGGCCATTAGCGAGGAATTCTTGAGGTTATTTGATCAAGACTTGGACCTAAGGGAAATGGAAAAACGTAATCTAAACGTCCTCAATCAATTGGGTGAAATTGCCTATGGAGATTTTGAACTTGGACCCAAGGTAGCTCGCCAAATTTTAGATCGGGGCCTTAAAATGCCTCATATGATGCAAAAGACACGCAGCTCTGTCTCTTGGCGCAGCGATACATCCTTCGACATGATGTCTTACTCTTCATCCAAGGGTAAGCTAGCTTCTTCACATTCAAAATATTTTGTTTTATTTATTGAGAACAAAAATTGCGTTTCTTTCAGAGATGTTTACTTCACGATCATCCCAATCGGAAATGTCCGAGTTAAAGCAAACATCTTCAGCCCGATTGAGTGTCGTCTCCATTGAATTGCCCGACAAAAATAAATCAAAATAATTACATTTAATTTGAAAGATTTATATTGAAATTTCAAAATCATAAAATTATAAGAGTCTACAATAAAATTACCATTATCCGATTGTATAATTTCTCCCTCAATCCTCGGCTTCTGAACCACTTCCACTGCCTGATGCTGTTCCCGAGCCTGATGGTGTGTTACTGCGCGAACGTGATGGCGATCTTGAGCCCGAAGCACTGCGTGAACGAGAACGCGAGCCACTCTTAGAACGGGATCGTGACCGTGTATTAGAACGTGATCTAGATCCAGATTTATTGGAGCCGGCTTTACTATGGGGAGTGCCCGAACGGGACCTGGATGGTGACTTAGAAGCAGATTTGGAGCGTGAACGTGAGCGGCTGGCCGAACGTGAACGAGAGCCCGAATGTGAGCGAGATCTTGAACGAGAACGCGATCCCGAGGCGGAACGTGATCTTGATCTCGATTTTGACTTGGATTTTGATCTGCTACGTGATTTAGACCGGGATCGTGAGGAAGCCCGTGACCCCTCAGAACCAGAACCGGATCTTGATCCAGATTTCGATCTTGAACGCGACCTATCTGAGGATCCAGAACCTGAACGTGACCTTGATCTGGAACGTGATTGCGATTTTGCCGATTTGGAACGTGAACGAGATTTCCTCTCACGTTGTATTTGTTCCTCCTCTTTGTCCTTGCCATCATCGGGAGCTGGGGTTTGTTGAATCTCCTCTTCCTCTTCTTCTTCCTCCTCCTCTTCCATCTCTTCTTCATCATCGTCATCACCCGGTGGTTCCAATTGACGTTCACGATAGCGTTGCATACGATGTTCATTCGCCTCCAAAGGACGATGTTTCACAACCAATTTCGTATTGCTTGGTTGTTGGCCAACCTTCATACGACGTTTGTTCAAACGTACACGTGTCTCCAGTTCATTATAGTAGACACCATCTTGGCGCATAACAAAGAAATAGTTTTCCTCGTAGCCCTTTGAAGCCTTGCTCTTGACATTCCAATTGTATTCACGGGCAATTTTGTATTCATACTCTTCATCATCCTTGTACAGCACTTGATCGGCAAAGTCAACACGTCTCTTCTCCAGTGTCGATTCAGTGGGTAAGAAATAGGCCACAAACTGTTCTCCACTCTCGTCCATGACACCACGAATCATAGCCTGAGACATTTCCTCCAACTGGGCGGGAATATTTTTGCCAGCCGGTGCCGGATCGCTGTCGAATATAACCTGGGCACAGGGATACTTCCAGTTCTTGAAATCTGGATACAATGGAATAATTTCCACTGGCACCACATTCGGTTTGGAGTAATGTTTGGTGATCTCGTTCTTGGTATCACTGAATGTCTTTTGAATTGCATTGATCTGGGCATCACGATCCAAATACAATGTCTCCTCGCGCAATGATTTCTTGACATTGTAACCCACTTTAGCTTCAATATTTTCCAAGTTCTGCGGTTGGAAACGCGTTTGTTCCGTGGAAATATATTCGGATTTACGCAACCAGGAGACACTGCGTGAATGCTGTTTGGAACGCACCGAATCGTGAGGTGTATGAACATCTTCTTCTAATAACTTTTCATCGGCGGGGTCCAATTGAGCATATGGATCGGCTTGATATAAATCTCGATTGATGAGATCTATGGTGACACCCAAGTCGTGTTCAGTTAAAACATCATATTTGTAGTTCCGCTCCAACGAGGTGGGATTGTATTGAACGAAACGATTGCTGTCGAAGGGATATTGCAGGAATTTCAAATCGAAAGGTATATCGGGTAGGTTATTCCCGTATTTTACGCGGCATATAATTTCCGATCTAGAAAGTGGCAAAAATGAGGCATTATAGAAAATGTCAGTGCAGAGAATAACAACACAAACTTACTTTCGCTCTGTTGGCCTTTGAGGTCTTTTATCGCTTGGCGGTGGAGCTCCATTGATTGTTGGCGGCATTTTTGTTTATATTCTAAGCATTAAAACGTGGAAAAGTACTTTTTTTGTAATTAATATAAAAATGTTTTCGATTCTACACAATTTTTTCCGACACCACGCACAAAAATACAATCCGATGTAGTTTTTAACGCCGTTGCACGATTACGTTAGGGCTCTATAGGTTGAATGTTAGTAGGGTTGTCCAAATCGTTTATAAATTAATCGATTGTGTATAAATTTGTGAAAAATGGGAAGGATATCGATTTTTTAATCGTAGAATTGCGCTTGCAAAATAAAATGAGATAAAAGAGCGAATAATTCGTTTCCCGTTCAATTTCTACTGCAAATTCTTTTGATAGAAAAAGAAAAACATTTCTTCCGTGGCAAAATACGATAAACATTACACAGAACAAAGAAGCGTACGGTGAACAAGTATAAATTATGGACCAAAATAGAACTAATTCAACCTAAAACTCCAAAATAAAAGCCTTTTATGTATTCTCACCTTAATAGCGCCTTTACACCAAAAATTGTATATGATATGCGAAGTCTACATTTACACGGGAATATATTTAAACTCCTCACGTCTAGACGTGTAACCTGGTATTTACATGATTCAAATTGTCTTGAATCTGAGTTGTATTTAAATCCCCCATAGGCACATGTTCCATTTATGGTACAACAAGGAGGTAGAAAAGCTGCGTAAAACTACAGAAATGCAGCTCTGAGTCTATGCCAGCTTCCTGTCAGAATTATTCAAAATTATAGGCAACAAGTGGTTTTTATTTATTTAATATTTTTTGTTCATTTCTAAAATGAGTCAAATAGGGCGAAAGATGAATAAAATGCCTGAATGTTCTCTCAAAATTATGATCCTAAGTGTTCAATTTTTCAATTCCATAGCAAATCTGGTTAATATTTAAGTTTCTTCCAATCATTGATTTTTGAAATATTTTGTTTTTATTTTTCAAAACAACAAATACATACACAAAATTGTCAGAAGTCGGTCACACTTAAAAAAATTAATCAGCTGGGAAGTATATTTCACCTTTTTTTGTACCAGGGTTCCAATATTTTCGTCACAGCCAAGATTTCTTTAAAGGTAATACATTCTAAAAAATTTTGACACTTTGAAAATATGAGAAAGAAAACCAATTGAATATTGTTGGCAATATTGAATAAACAATTATGCTCTGTCCAAAACCTGCAATAATCTACTATTTTTGCAATTTTTCGATATCATCAAGAGAAAATCGGTTATCGTAGTAAAAACTTTTACATTTTTGCTGTTCTGGAAAATACCAATAATTTTTGCCTGTTTTTTGCATTCTCTTTTGGTTGTGTATGTATATGTAAACAAACATCAGCTGAGCGACATTTAAATACATTTAAATCCTCCTTAGGGCGTATCTAAACACACAAATTTAACCCACTCGATCTATTTAACCCATTGGGTTAACCTTCAGTAGAGTAAATGCGCTATTACAAAGATATATTAGCTTTGGTCCAAGTCCACGTCCCCAAATAGCTGATAATTGCCTTTCGATTTGCTGGTGGAATTGGGATATATCCAATTTCTACAAGATGTTTTACTACTTTGCAAAAAATATTTAACTTGAAATACGAAAAAAAATTTTTTTATGCCCCAGAATATATTAAAATTGCCCCCAGATGAACTGAATGCCGGTCTTCATTTGTTTAGATCCTATTTTTGTTTAAACAATTTTAAGTGGTCGAACTGGCGAATTGTTGTTTTTGAGGTTTATCTTTGTTTGTTGTTTTCTTTTTTGTTCGCTCTCTAAACAATTACGTACCGTAAAAAACAACCATTTATTTATGACGTATTGCCGAAAAAAATATTATATTCAATTTGTTTTTAATACTGATCGATTTGTGGAGAATTTGAAATGAATTGAAAATCGTGTGCATATACATGAGCATGAGTATGTATGTTTGTGGCATTCTTTTGTTAGAAGCAGAAAAAAAAAGAAAAAATTACTTTAAAATTCAGTTATGAATTTTAAGTGAAACGGGAAAGTGAGTCCGAAATAACCCATTGCCGGATGGGTTAAGGGGAAGAAAATCTCAAAGCGAAATGAAAATCTTTGAAAAAAATGTGTGAAAATTATGAATATTATCAGTTAATATTAATGAATCATTTTGGAATGTGCCAAGGAAATGAGTTCAAAATATTAAATATTTAAAAGCTCTTGTGTTTATAATGCAATTTGTATTGATTTCATCAGCTGTTAAAGGATTAATGAACACACACCAGTGACAGCTCAAGTGACTTCAGCAATATGGCGGCGGCAGGAGAAACGGACAGCAGCTTCAATGAGGTAATGTTTGATTGTTTTTTAAATTTAAGCAATCTGTTCTACTCCGTAATGAGGTAGCCTTCTTCTCACCGACTCCTTAATGATCGATGCTCTCGTGACAACAACACATCCGCAAATATCATTGTTTAATAATCGACTTAAAATATTACATGACGTTGCAAAAACGTTTAATAAATCATTAATGATCACTTTTTTATAGCGCCATCCATGGTAGAAGAATATAGGTAGACGCGTCGACACAGCTGCTTGGACAATGAACTGTCAAACCAATTTTGGAATTGAAAATGTTGAATGAAAAATTATTTAAATTTGTAAAAATTGTTGAAAAACGCGAATTATAATAGCCTCCGAATGGCGTAGTATGTGAAAGTATATGAAAATCTACTTATATTTGAAAAAACATTTAAATATTTTTGACATATCAATGCTCCCAAGCGTTGATGCATCTACCTGTATTCTTCTGCCATGGCGCCATCTAAAGTATTTAAACACTGCGCGTACATGCTGAACTTATTTTCTTCGAAAATATGGAATTTTCATAAAATATCTATTTACTTTGGCAATTATTAATAATTTATCTAATACATTTTGTCAATTCCATTGGCAAGGTAGCCCAAATGTCAACACAGCGTTGGAAAGTATTTGAAGTTTACTTGACAACTTCCTTAAACAACATATTTATGTAGGTATTTGATGAATTCTTTGTTGTAAACAAAAAAAATCCGCTAATTTGGAAAATCAATATTTTTATGATCAATCACAAAGCCGTTGTTGTTGTTGCTGCTGCTGCGTTTTCTTCGAAGATAACTTAATAAATAATAAAATTGGGGGTTGTTGTTGTATGATTTATATGTGTTAATCAACCGAGTTGTTATGTGGGAAAAAGGTGTGTAGGTTTATTTTTTTTTAAAGAACATTGTGGAAGGTTAGAGAAAATTGGTGGCTGCGTTGCTTGACGGGGTATGATAACTGCGCGTCTCGATTAATCAATCAATTGATAATTTAAATTATAAAGTAAGAGATTTACATAATGTTGTATTCATGGTAGGATAATATAGGTAGACGCATCGACACAGCTGCTGGGACAATGAACTGTCAAACCAATTTTGGAATTGAAAATGTTGAATGAAAAATTATTTAAATTTGTAAAAATTGTTGAAAAACGCGAATTATAATAACCTCCAAATGACGTCGTATAAAAAAAATAAAAAAATCTACTCATATTTGAAAAGACATTTAATTTTTTTAACATATCAATGATTTTAGCGTTGTTGCATCTACCTGTGTTCTTCTACCATGACTAAAACCCCTCCCCTTATATCGTTTACTATTTTTATACCCTTTACCATAGTATGGAGGGTATATAAAGTTTGTCATTTCGTTGTAACACCTCGAGATATACATTTTAGACCGCACAAACTATATATTCTTGATCAGCATGATCTTTCTGTGGAAATCACTCTTGCTTCTGAACGATATGAAGTAGGTTGATAACATTTTTAACAAATGTATATTTCTTATTGTTATTATTTTTGAAAATGGGCCATGTGTGGAAATCACTCTTGCTTCTGAACGATATGAAGTAGGTTGATAACATTTTTAACAAATGTATATTTCTTATTGTTATTATTTTTGAAAATGGGCCATGTAGGTCCACGTGTTGTTATAGCCCCATATAATGGTACCTCCCTATTTTCGGTATTTTGGAGATTTTATTGACTATATTCACCGGAAATGTTTCAAATTTGGCATTTGAAGTTCGTAATGGATACTACAGCCTATGAGGAAAAATTGTCCGCACAGGTCCGGATTGGTATCCGGAGATTTTGGTGGCCATTGTGCGCTGGAAATGAAGCGAGGAACCTCGTTTTGAAACAATTCTTGGATGGCGCGTGCTAATTGCGATCATGTTGTTAGTTTACAAACTGCTGGACAACGAATGTTTTCTCATCGAATAAAACCAAATTCGGCAGTTCACCACTTTCGGCCAAGCGAAGCAACTCTTTAGCTCTTTTGAGTCTATTTTCTTTCTGTTGCGGTGTAAGTTCTTGCAGTTTATGGAATTTCAGTGGCTTTACCCCGAGCTCATTCTTCAATATTTGCCGAATGGAATATTGCGATATGTTCAGCTCACGAACCTTTTTGTGGCCACTGCGACGCGGGTTTCGATCAAATCGCTTCTTTACTTTTCGAACCATTTCTGCTGATGTTGCTGTTTTCTTCCGTACACTTTCTAGACGTCGGGCTACGCTACCAGTATCACGGTAACGAGCAATGGTACAAGACACCAAAGATTTATTCACATTTAAATGCTGGAGTGGTCTAAAGATAGCCACTTATGGTCTAAAGATAGCCAACCAAATATAAAGAAATCACACTATCACTCTTGAATTCCATTACGAATTACTTTTTTTTCTGTGAAATTCTCACCAAAATGCTTTTGTACGCTTGTAAACAAAATAATGAGCTGTCACTGGAATAATTTTAACAGCTGTTGGACGATGACTTAGAACTGGCAGCAGTCTGAAGTTGATTGCAGTTCATTCATCTCAGCCTGTATGGTTCCAATGACATTTTCAGCTATCTATGAGCAGTTCATTGGCCTCTGGTTACAATTGTAATTCTCATTCCGGCTCCTAGCTAGTTGTTGTTTAATTTTTGTATTAGTATTAAAGTTTTTGGAAATGATTAAATTAAAAAAAATGTTTTTAGCTACATATTTACCTAACTAATGAGTTCTCATTGATCAAAAACCAAATCATGTCAATTACGTTTGTCTCGTTGTTGTTGATAAACATGTCAATGTTCGACTTTGTTAACGTCTTGCTAATTAAGTTGTTTTTTTTATTCACGTGAGCTAGGCGAGACGGGAATTAGTTTCAGTGGGAAGCATAATTCATAAACAATAAATCTAACGGGTGAGTGAATTACCAGAGGAAGTACTAGTTTATAAATGTTTTTATTACAAAGTAGCTTATTGGAGGTGTTCCGTTCTACCCTCATATTCGTTGTATTTAATGAAAGCTTTACATATGTATATATTTCAAATAACAATGCCTTATCCTCATCACAATATTATTAACATTTATTGTTTGCGGGGATTTTCTATAAACAAACATTTACGACCGTTGCAGTTTTGTTTGTAGTGGGGACATATGGTTCTCATTTGGTGAGTCCAAGAAAACTCACAGAAATGAAACAATAAATTACTGTTTTTGTGTTATCACATTTTTTAATAGTAAAAGAGCGAGAGAGGGAGGGGGAGAGATATGTGATAAATTTCTTCTAAGAGAGCTGCGGTTTAGGAAAGTGCGTTAAAGGAAGATTAGTAAAATGTCAAAAATAGATGACAATCCACTGTAACCTTTTTTGTAGTCACCGACAATTATCGATAACTCAACATTTTCATGTAAAGGGTGTAATTAAGGATAACAATTGTTTCTATAGGTGAGTCTTGGCGACTACTTTATTTTTGTTGATAACTTACTGAAAAATTTCGTTAATTTTCGAAAGTATAGGCACATGAAAATTTGATGTTATCGATTATCGTCGGTAATTTGGTTCTTTTCATAAAGAGTTTGTATTGTTCCTGTAGTCCTGTGTAATTCTTTTGAATAAAATAAACATTTATACGTTTGATATCTAATAAAAGTATTGGCTTGCAATAATGGTTTAACAAAGTTTTTTCTTTTGTCTGAAACCTGTATAGCTTTCTGCGAACCGGTTATTGAGTCGTTTTTAACGAGTTTAAAAATAATTCCTTTAAGTTGAAATCATTTGGTTTTTTCTGAATACAAAAGTAAAGTTTCGGCAAACAATGTTGGTCAAATGGCACAGGTATGTATGTTTGTGGATTCAACAAACATATTTAAATACATTGGATCTGAAGGTATTTTTATACCCTCTAACTGGAAAAGTAGGGTATATTAACTTTGTCATTCCGTTTGCAACATCATTGAATATTCGTCGTAGACCCCATAAAGTATATATATTCATAATTAGCATAAAATTCTATGTCGATTTAAAGCCGAAATTATTTGACGTAGAGTTTCAAAATTTTGGCAGAACAATTTGCATTGTGTCTAGGATAGTTGGAAAATGAGATATATCGGTATTTTGATGATGTTTGCCACATTTTTCACCGATTTTTCTAAAAATTGGTATTTGTAGTTCGCAATGGGTCCTAACTGATGTGGCGAAACATTATATGTACAGGTCTACGCTTTTGTATAGTTCTCATGTAACGGTACCTCCCGATATTTGGTATTTTGAAAGTTTTTACCACATTTTTTCTTGGATTTGACTAAAAATTGGCATTTGTAGTTCGCAATGGGTCCACGTTTTTTGTATAGCTCTCATGTAAAGGTACCTCCCTATAGCCGGTGTTTTGATTGATTTTCTCCACATTTTTTCACGGAATTGTTTAAAAAATTGGTATTTCTTGGTGATAGCGGGCTCTAGCTCCGGTAGCGCACAATTGTGTGTATAGGTCAACTTTTTGTATAGCTCCGATATTCGATATTCGGTATTCTGATGATTTTTGCCACATTTTTTCACGAATTTGTTTAAAACTTGGTAGTTTTGGTTCGCTATAAGTTCTAGCTCCGGTGGAGGAATATTCTGTGTATAGGTCTACCTTTTTGTACAGGCCCCATATAACGGTACTTTCCAATATTAAGTATTTTGATGATTTTTGTCACATTTTTCTACGAAGTTGTCTACAAATTGGTATTTGTAGTTCATAATGGGTTCTAGCACCGGTGGCAGAATATTGAATATTTAATTCCATGTTTTTCTATAGCACGCATATAACGATACCCACCGGTATTCGGCATTTTGATAATCCTAGTCACATTTACACACGAAATTGTTTCAAATTTGGTATTTAAGAAGATTCGGTAGATGAAAATCCTTGAAGTATAAAATTGTCTATAGAGTATCCTGGTTTGGTATGGCCCCTATATAACGGCCTCACCCACTTTATGAGTTTTTGAAATGTTTAACAGCATTATCCAAACGGTTTTATAGGTATTTGTAGTTTAAAGTAGAACACGTTTGAATTCAGATACTTTTACATATAAAATGTTTTCTCTACCCAAAGGAGGAGGTTATTAGAAGTATGGCGCGGCCGAATTTAATGTTTTTTACTTGTTTTTCCAAACTAAAACAAATGGTAGTTTTTATTCACTGATCCCACTGTTCGGCTTAAAATGTCATGTTTCAATACTGTACAATTTAAATAATATTTTTCTCAGAAAAAAAATGAAGTGATTTCACTTAAACTCGAAGCTTAATAAAATTGAAGCTAGTGTTGTGTTGTTTGGTGTTCAGTTGGCATCAAACCTTCTCCGAACTCCGTTTAACACGGCAGTATTTTTGTTTTCCACCTGAAATCAAACAATTTTCAAAATGGTATGGAGGTCATTCTAACTATAGACCTACTTGCATACATGCTTTTTTTATCAGAATCACCAAAGTATTAAAAATCATTGGGAACAGCAATGCCAGGAATTGAAGAACACCAAGAAGCCTATATGTTCACACGAATTACCTTCTCTCCCCCTTTTAGAACCCATTTTGTCTTCCTTCTTCTTCTCCAAAAGCGTGTGACATTTCCTCGCTTCCATTCTTTGTCCCGGTTGATTAACACATTTTTGTATTTGGCCGGTTGTTGGTGATGGTGGTGGTGTTGATCAACATCCACATTTCTGTTTGACTTCTCAATTTAAACTAAATTAAATTGGCAACAAAAATAATAATAATTTTAACAACAACAACAGCAGCGGCTACAAATCGTCAACTTTAATTCGCACTTTTCTCAAGTGACTGACTGAGGAAGCCCCGATGCGCTGTTGAAGTGAAAACCTGCTGTAATTATTCGAAACAGTATCAAATTCACACTCAAACCCGCCGTGCCATGATTTAAATTAAAAGAAAAAAGAAATTTAAAAATCAGTTAAGACATTCGCGCTCTCACATATCCTTACGAATCCTTAAGAAAACGAAGCAATAGCTTTAAATAGGTGTTACATAGAAAATAAATTATAAGTCGATTGGAATACTTTATAAATTGTGTTTTATATTAAAAAAGGCCGCAAGAACGAGTTGTGATTTCGATTTCGGTTAAGAAAAACAGATCAGTGCCGGCGAATGGGATATTCATAGCAAACTTTTTAAAAATAAACAAATTTATTTTATATTAAAATAAATTTTATTTTTATATTCTACAACAAAATATATTAATAATTAAATAATAAGGTAAGTTGAAATGTGTATTGAAACATATACAAGAAGTGAAGGAATGAAGTCCTCAGTTCATAATTGGATTTGCTCTAATTTGTGTTTAGTGAAATATAAGCGAAAAAGTCACATGTCCTTTCAAAAATTTGCTGTGTGTAGATATATGCTTGGGAATGTAAAACTGCAACTGGGCGGTATGCACCATTTAAAGGACATCTGAAATGAGTACTCGACAAAAATTTCATCGAGTTATGCTATGTTTTGCATATAATTCAATCGCCATCTTTAGTTGGTAATGTCTATAGATATTTTTACAAATATGCCCACGTCTCTCGAATCTTGTGACTTTCTCGATATTATAAAGTAAAAACTTTTACATTATAGGAGTTCTGGAACAGATCATATATTTATAAATTTTTGGAAATGGGTTCTCTGCCTTATAAAGGAGCTATAGCATGACCATCGACATGACACATTTTGTAAACCAATGAATCTTGACATTAAATCTTGCGGAATATGGCTCAAAATATTCGGATCCCTTTATGTATGGCTAAGAAAAAACGTTAAGGGGCCATAAAAATTTGAAAAAACTGCTAAATTAGTCTAGAATGAAAAAGGGGGTTTTATACACCTAAATCGATATTTTTTGGTACAAAATTTTTTTATGAGTCCTAGAACAAAAAAAGAATAAACTATATAAAGTGAGTGAAGCCATTGTATGGGGGCCATCCCAAAACGGGAATCTCTATAGAGAATTTTATACTTCAAGGATTGTCATCTACGAAATCTTGTAAAATATCAACTTTGAAACAATTTCGTGGGTAAATGTGACTAGGATTATCAAAATACTGAATATCGGTGGGTACCGTTATATGTGCGCTATAGGAAAACGTGGATAGATATTCAATGTTTGGCATCGGAGCGAGAACCCAATAAGAATTACAAACATAAATTTTTAAATCAATTCGTGGAAAAAAATGCGGCAACAATTATCAAAATACCGAATATCTGGAGATAGTTTTATTTGGGGCTATGTGGACCTAGACATACAATGTTTCGCCAACGGAGCTAGAACCCATTATGACGTACAAAAATCAATTTCTAGACAAATTCCTGGAAAATGTTGCAAAAATCATCAAAATACGGAATATTGGGAGGTACCGCTATACAAAAACGTGAACCTAAACATACAATGTATCGCCACCAAAGCTAGAACCCATTATGACAAGCAAATACCAAGTTTTAGACAAATCCGTGAAAAAAAAATGTGGCAAAAATCATCAAAATACCGAATATCAGGAGGTACCGTTATATGGGGGCAGTACCAAAACGTGGATTTATACATACAATGTTCCGCCACTAGAGTTAGAACCCAGTACGAACTACAGGTATCTATTTTTAGACAAATCCGTAAAAAAATGTGGCAAAAATTATCAAAATAACAAATGTCGGAACATACCGTTATATAGGGAATATCCTAGACACAGGGACTAGCCTAGACACAATACAAATTGTTCTGCCAAATTTTAAAGCCTTACATAAAATAATGTGGGCTGTATCGTAATTTCATCGATACAGGGACATCGTTAAATCGACTTAGAATTTTATGCTGAATATGACGACGAATGACAAAGTTAATATACTTTCCAAGTTGGAGGGTATAAAAAAACTAAACATAATCTTCGCTTTTAATATATAAAAATGTATTTCGAATGTATTTTTTAAAAGTATTGTATCTTAAAATCTGAGCGAATGTCACCATTTTGCTGGAGTCGGAGTCTAACAAAAAATTGGCGATCGATATACAAGGACTTGGGTGTATGCCAATTTGGTGTCCTTCTTTTGTAGTGTAGCATAAAATATCCGAATAGTTCGTCATTAATGAGTGAATAAACTGTTCATATTTTTTTTTCAATTCTTGCTAAAAAGTAGGAGACCTTTATATGCCTTCTATGAGTAACAAGTAAAAAAGATGTAAGTTCGGCCTTTTAATACCCTCCACCATTCGGTACAAATTTGGCAATTTCCAAAAAAAAAAAAAAAAAAAAAAAAATACTAAAATCCGTTGAAAATTATATGGGGGCTATATGAAGACGTGGACCTACATGGCTCATTTTTTGACTTAGGATGTAGCATCCATTACGAACTTCAAGTACCAAATTTGAAACGATTCCGGTAAATAATGTCGCTAAAATCATCAAAATACCGAATATCGGGGGGTAGGCGGTAGTATCCATTACGAACTTCAAATGCCAAATTTCAAGCAATTCCGTTAAATAATGTCGCTAAATTCATCAAAATACCGAATATCGGGAGGTACCGTTATATGGGGCTATATGATTTACGAACTTAACCTGCCTACTGGCAAAATATACACGTCTGCAAAAATTCTGCCTTCTATCTCAATTTGTTCGAAAGATAGCGTGATTACAACAGACAGACGGACAGACAGACAGACACACAGACGGACATGACTAAATCGGCTTAGAATTTTACGCTGATCAAGAATATATATACTTTGTTGGGTCTGACATGAGTATTTCGAGGAGTTACAAACGGAATGACAAAATTAATATACCCTCCATAGTATGGTTGAGGGTATAAAAACTTTCTAAATATCTACTCAGCAGAGAATGTTCAAGATTTCTTAGATGGATTCTATATGACATTTAATAAATATACCTTCTCAATTGTAGTTGTTTAATTTGCATATGCATAACCAAATTAAAATTGTTATCCCCATGTCTGGGGAAAATACTTTGTTCTTGTTGTTGTTGCTGCTTCTTAGAAGTGCCTATTTGTCTGCGACATTTCTTGTAAACGAAAATAGTTTTTTCAAACATTTCCTTCGATACTTTGCAAAATAGTCTTACCCCACCCCCCACCAATTGAAATTTGCCCCCAACACTTCTTAACAGCTAGCTAACTAGCTGAAACAGGTGTCCTCAGCGATGTTGGCTAAACGAATTATGAACAAATGTTTTGTTTGCTGTCCCCACATTGTGGTCATGTGGTCGCTGCGTTTTTTTTTTTTTTTTGGCTATTCGGGAATCGCTGGTGTTGACACAACAGACAAGAGAAAATACCTTAGCAAACACGAAGATCCAATCGGAAAGCAATGTGCAATTATTTTGTGTTGTTGATCTTGATCTACAATAGGGTATGGCATTGAAAATGTGGGTGAGAGGGGGGAAGCATTGTGGGAGGTGGGGTGTTAATTGAATTTGTAAATATCAAATTGTGTGATATAAACACATGTCAATATTTTTAAATTTCGAGTTAATTTTTTTGTGGGGATTATGAAAGATTTGCTGTTGTTATGCGCCGCCAAGGCAAGGACATGGAAAGGAGTAGGTGTTGGAAATGGTGTTTTATTATAAATGAAAAAAGAGAGAGGCGTTAAGAGAAAGGGAGAGCGATGAGAGGTAATGGTATATTAATTAAGACAAACAGTTGACAGAGAGAGAGAGAGAGAGAGAGAGAGAGAGAGAGTGGCATTTGAACTCTCAACAAGAGGGCGTCACAACGATTTTTCACATCCATGTAGCAAGCAGCCTACTTACTTTAAAAAATAAATATTAATTTTTCTAAAATTTCATTTATTAATGTCATCATGTTTTGTATAGTTTATATGAATCTATTCTTGTTTTATGAAAATATGAAATTAAAAAAAGAGTCTTTTATAAAAATTTTCATTTCACATTTTCTTAGAAAAAGAAGTGAGGCCCAAGGGCCGTTCAGTAATATATAAATATTACTACTTTTAACATTTTAGACATCAGTAACTAAAGAATTTTTGTCCTTTACAGATTCCTTTTTCCGATGAGAAAGCGTTTCTTTTCCTAAAGATTTTTTCCTATTCCTAAAGATTTTCCTGGACATCCTTTTGAAATCAATTTCAACGAGGGATTTTTTTTTTTTGACAAAAATACCCCTTATTACGAAATTGTTCATTTAAATTTATGTTTTCAAATCACCAATTAGTTGTGTTCGCACTTACAAATTTCTGTCAATCCGAACAGGTTATGATGTTTGAATAAAATTACAATATTGTTTATTTTTATAGTATTTTACATTCAAAGTGATTCACTTATTTTTAGAAATTATGACTGAATAAGTATCTTTGATATGAATAAATGAGGAATCGCATCTTCAACATTTATTGAGGTATTCATCATTTTGTTTTCATAATGGTGGTGTTTTAGTTCAAATTTTTTCTGAAGGGGTTTACAAAGAAAAGACCTTAATAGGGTCCTATGCTCAGGAAAAAAATTTAATTCATAATATGAACTGTATTGAAAATTTTAGGATTCCTGCATTCTAAAAACTCCTTTATGATAAATGCTGGTGTCTTATAGGAGATAATAGTTTATTTTTTTTCTTCTTACTTTGTTGTTGTTTATTAATTTTCTTTGTTTTTTTTTTCCATATACCCAACACCATGTTAGACTCATATATATTTCTAATCAGCAAAAAATTCTAGGACGATATGGAGATGGCTTTACACGAATTTGTTTAAAATTCGGTTCTTAGGGTTCTTAATCCTTTTTATGTATTCCAAATTGATATACGAAATTTCCAAAAAAAAAAAAAAAAGAAAAACAAGTAAAAAAGCTGTAAATTCGGCCGGGCCGAACTTTGAACATCCTCCACCCTCCGTTAAAAATTCTGTTAAAATCTTAAAAATAAGGAATGTAGCCGTATGTATACGATTACGTAGACCTGCATAGGCAACTTTTCAAATTTGAAATAATGTAGCTAAAATCATCAAAATAACGAATATAGGGCACAGACAATTTTCTGTCTTAGGCTGTGATATCTATAACGAACTTCAAATACCAACTTTGAAACAATTCCGGAGAAAAATGTCGCTAAAATCATCAAAATACCGAATATAGGGAGGAAACGGTATAGGGAGGTTGTACGAAGACGTGGACCTGCACAGACAATCTCCTGTCATAGGATGCAGTATCCATTACGAACTTCAAATACCAAATTTGAAACAATTCCGGTGAATAATATCGGTAAAATCATCAAAGTACCGAATATCGGTAGGTGCCGTTATATGGGGGCTTTACGAAGTCGTGAACCTGCACAGACATCTTCCAGCCATAGGCTGCAGTATCCATTTCGAACTTCAAATACAAAATTTTAAACAATTCCGATGAATAATGTCGCTAAAATCATCAAAATACCAAATATAGGGAGGTACCGTTATATGGGGGCTATACGAAGGCGCGGACCCACACAGACAAAGTTCTGTCATAGCCTGTAGTATTCATTACGAACTTCAAATACAAAATTTGGAACAATTCCGGAGAAAAATGTCGCAAAAAGCATCAAAATACCGAATATCGGGAGGTACCGTTATATGGGGGCTATACGAAAGCGTGGACCCACACAAACAAAGTTCTGTCATAGGCTGTAGTATCCATTTCGAAACTTCAAATACAAAATTTGAAACAATTCCGGTGAATAATGTCGCTAAAACCATCAAAATACCGAATATCGGAAGGTACCGTTATATGGGGGCTATACCAAAACCAGTTCCACGTATGGTCCATTTTCAATGCCAAAAGTCCTACATCACAATTTCATCAATCTACCTCGGACCGACATCGCTAAATCGACATAGAATTTTATGCTGATCAAGAATATACATACTTTTTGGGGTCTAAAATGTATATTTTGTGGTGTTACAAACGGAATGACAAACTTAATATACCCTCCATACTATGGTGGAGGTTATGAAAACTTCCACAGGTATTCCATGCGACTTCTGCAAGTCTTCTAAAGTTGTGAGACAAAAGATCTTCCAGAGCGTTCAGTTGTTAAAATGCCTTTACCTTTTTAGATCCTTATTGTAAGTGGAAGAGCTTCCACATCTTTTTTATGCAAAAGATATTCCAGTTCAAAATGCTCCTGCGGACTTTATTTTTCTTTTTAATTATCATTATTTTGATTCAATTGTAGGCCACTTAAAAATCTGAAGCGATATAGGACTGACCTTTGTTCTCTAATATTGTTTACGAATTTGTCATATTACGTTTATGAATGTTTATGAAAAAAGAAAATCCAACAAAAATAATAACAAAACCCACCCAATATCATTTGTTTTCATGGCAATTCTGAAAAATCCCATTCTGCATTTGTCGTTGTCACCTTAACAAGTTCCGCTAATGAGATTTATGTTTGCGTCGTCGTCGAAGAAAACAACAAAACGGCAGCAAAGAAGAAAATCACATATTTTTGTTGCGACAAAAAATAAACAATTTTTGTATTCGAATAAACATTTTATTTCAGATTTCTGTTTTCGGCGAAAAAATATGTATTTTTATCGACATCAGTCATAACTGTCTCAACACCTTTTCCCCCAACATTACATTTGGGCATGTGTGTGAATTTTCCATTTCCCAATGGTTTATTGGTCCATTCGCGTGACACGTCATAAATTTTGGAAGATGCTGGTGATTCGCTGCCGAGATGAAATATTAATGAGTGTCACGTTTTAAATTTAAATAATTAAAAAAAAAAAAAAAAACGATGACACGAAATGAAATAAATTGTGAGGACAGTGGAATATGGTTATGGTGAACAGGGATCTGAGGTTTAAATGTATAAGAAATTGGTCCAAAAGACGTATTTTATTTGTCAATTCATTTTTGGAGTTTGGACTCGAAGTAGGAAATTTGCAGTGAAAATGGGAAAGCCCTAACGACTTAGACAATAGTTCATCCGACAAATTTAGTGTGTATGACTGAAAATGACCTATATTGTTATATTAATATCGAAATTCACCTTCAAATTCCATTTTAAACCAGTTTTTAGTTTTCAATCCAATTTATCAATTTTATTCAGGTTCGACTGTATAGAGCTGCTTGTTGCCAATGTTGGCCTGTGAAATTCAATTTTGAAATATAACAGCTGGTAATTGTTTGACGCCTCACAATATGGATTATTAATCGGAAATCACGTGCTATAACCGGCACACAGTTTTGATGTTTGATAATTATTTTTTTCTCCATTTCAAAAAATTAGAAATTATTAGAAAATCAACAATAATTTATGATAATTGTCTTTTTAATTAAATTAAAATTGAGTGCAATGAGTTGTAGTCTTTTGACTTCAAATGTCAAGCGTAGAGCACCTGTTAAAACGAGAAATGGCAAATTGGAGCCATTTTAATTGAATTCATTCATTCGTTGTATGGCGGCTACAAGTGGAAGGACAAACTCAGTATATCCTCCATGTTGTGGTGTAGAATATAAAAAGTAAAAAAACAGTAAGTTCGGCCCGAATGAATACCTTCCACGAAATGGAAGGAACTTGGAAATTTTCAAAAAAAAAAAAAACAGTTAAAAAGTTCTGCCGACAGACCTATACCCTCAGACAATGTTCGATCAATTAAATATATTTTAACTTCTGTTATGATTATTCAAATTGTTCAGCCTCTGTAGAGTAGGATTCGAAGGAATGGACCCATATTGTCCTTTTCGTATGGAAACTAAATAAATACTATATAAATATTGCGACGACCCAGGTTTGGTCTACATTGGTAACCTCATCATAAAATCCATATTCATCCCACGTTTCTGGTTAAGAGAAATATTTAGGTATAGCAAATTGTAAAGCATCGCCGACTTGTTTCGCAAGTTATCACAGATATAAGCAGAGGAAATTGTGACCCTTTGTGGGTGAGGTACCAGAAGGGGTTGGCAGATATATATCATCTTCAAAAGCGATCTTGCGCCAGCAAAAATATTTGGATGTGTGAAATTTGAAGAGAGTTGAATGCTTTTTTCGCTTTCTTTGAGCGTTTTGTTTTTTTCAAAAGCTTGAATCCTATGTGGGGGAGGTACCAGAAGAAATGGTCCGATCTCTACCATCTTTATAAAAAATCTTGTGTTGATGGAAATATTGAGATGTACCAAGTCTGAATAGAATCGGATATTATTTTCCGTTTTATGAGGTTCATGGATAATCAAAATTTTCATCCTTTGTGGGGGAGCTACCAGAAGGAGTGGACAGATATATCCCATCTTCGCAGCAGACCTTGTGTTAATAAAAATATTGTAATGTGTGTAATTTGAAGAGAACTGGATGCTTATTTCGGATTCTATGACCGTTTTTGTTATTCAAAACTTTGAATCGTTGTGGGGGAGGTACCAGAAGAAATGGTCCGATCTTTACCATCTTTATAATAGATCTTGTTTTCGTGGAAATATTGAGATGTGCAAAGTCTGAATAAAATCGGATATTAATTTCGTGTTTATTGAGCTTAACGAATATTCAAAATTTTGATCCTATGTGGGGGACGTACCAGAAGGAGTTGTCCAATGTATTCCATTCACACCAGACCTTTGGTGAATAAAAATATTGTGATGTGTGTAATTTGAAGACAATCGGACTTACATTGCATTTTATAAGAGTTATAATTATTCAAAATGTTGACCCTTTGTGGGGGAGGTACTTGATGGAGTGGACCGATATCGTTTTGACCTGGCACTGATGCAAATATTAGGATCTGCACAGTTGGAGTAAAATTGGATTATCCTTTCTCTTTCTGTGCAGCAAAATATTTTTTGAAAATTGTTGGTGATGTACCCAAAGGAGTGAACCGTTATTGCAAATCTCCGAATTCGATCTAAGTTTGATAATAATATTACGATGTACCAAGTTTCGATCAAATCGGATATTCTCTTCGAGAGTTATCGTGCGCACCAACCAGCCAGACAGACGGACGGTCATCGCTAGATCGATTCCAAATGTCCTGAAACGGATTTGGTCCAAAGAGACCTAGGGTCTAAAATCGTTATTTCGATGAGGCACATTTTGCCTATCAAATGATATATACCCTCTCTAGCCATATGGCTGAGGGTATAAAAATTGGAGTCATTTCAATCGAGTTCATTCAAATACCGAATATGGTTTCGTTCTATGGGGGCCACAAACGGAGTGACAAACTCACTGTACCCTCCATTTTATAGTAAAGAGTAGGAAAATAAAAATATCATATTTTAATGTTAACCCAGGTTCGAAATGTTTGTATCTTATATTTTTTAAACTTATACGGGACCTAAAACCGATATTTTAAAATGCTGAGGATGAGTTAGACATCCTCTAGCCATGAGGTAGAGGTTTTAAGAAAATTACCCACAAGGCAATCAAAGCGAACCACCAACATGTTACTGGGCACGTTTTAGCCACTAATCATTGACGAGTCAAATGACTGGTTCCTCTATTTTTAAATCTAATCTAAGTCTAATTGATAAACCCCCAAAAATTGTTGAGGCAAATGAATTGAAGTTACATCAATCATATTTGACAACGATCGATCATGTGTAAGGTGATATGGCAATTTTTTTGGATATCATACCTTCACACGAACATATGTTTATTCATACATATTCACATTTAAAGTAATATCTCACCACCCCTTCGCATTAAAATATTTCAATTGGGCGCCAGAGTTTGGCTGTAAAAAATCTGTTCTTTTTTCTCAAAGAAACCACAAACAATAGAAATTCTCAAAAATATTTCACAGTTCGCATTTTGCTAATGATTTTGTTTTGTTGGCCATTTTCGATTATGATCTCCGACGTTGTTATTTTCAATTTTCAATTTCCATTTATTTGTTTATTTTATCCATTAAACGGCATGCTTTGTTGTGTGTTACGAAGCGAAAAGAAAAAAACGAATGAAAAAAGAAATACTTCATGTTAATATTATTATTTATAAACAATAAATATAAATTTATGTTGTATAGGCGCTCACTTTCTCATTTTGTTGTTGTTGCATTGTTAAATAAATAAATCGGATCAAAGAAAACAAATACATAACCTCAAAGTGGGTAGAAAGAGAGAGAGAGAGAGAGAGAGAGAGGTGGAGAGAAAAAAATACAATGGCCACATTTTTTTTTGAAATAACCATTAAAATATATTTGTTAGGGAATGAATAATTTATAAGTATGGCCAGCAATGTTGTGGTAGGTATGAAAATGACCTAGCAACCGGAAACTTCTGAAGTCCAAATTATGAAGACAATTTTGGAATATAAGAAAATCTTACATATTTTCGAGAAAATGTGGCGTAAGCATTTTGTCGTGTCAATTTTAGAGGTATAGTAAAATTAAATTTCAGGCAAACTTTATTCTACGATTTCTTGATTCTATGATCTCAAAGAAGCATTTGTTATTATAATATTCCGATGTTTTATTATTTTTATTATTATAACCATTTGCACAAAAATAACAGCTGGGACACCTTCCCACGCTAATACTACCTACAATTCTGTCTATCGTTTTAAAATAAAATCCCCCGACATTCAACTTGAACTTGATTTTTTTTTTGATGTAAGAAAATGAAATTATAAAGATTTTCTCTTGGCATTAGATAAATACTAACAAAACAACAACAACAACCACTTGACAGATGAAAAATGTACATCATACACTCAAAGAAAAAAATGTGTAAAACTAAAATAGTGGAATATTTTTTATATTGTGAAGCCTTTGCCCGTTTGGTGCTCAAGATTGTTCTCGAAGGAAGTATCTGATTTAATGCAAAATTTACACTTTGTTGGACCGTTTCAAGCCTGCAAGATTGTAAAAGTTTTCACTGCGATAACCTTTTGTCCCCCTCGAAAAAAATGGCAAAACTAGTAGATTCTTGCAGGATCTAAAAGCAATTGTGTGTTGCGAACTAAATCGAATCAAATACAACCTATGTTCGATTTTCCCCATATAAAATAATATCAAAACATTTGTATGAATGTATTTCTGTCACCGAACTAGTTAGGGTGTCTAGAAGAGCCTATACCTTCGAGGATGTGTACATAATACAGATGGTAATCTTTTTTTTAAGCTCTCAACCATATGACTATGGGTATATGTCATTTGACACGGCCAAAACGTGTTAGACCCTAGGTCTCTTGAACCAAATCCGTTTTAGGGCTTTCGGAGGAGATCTAGGGGTGTCCGTCCGCCCGTCTGTCTGTTTCGCCAGCTGGTGCGCACGAAGGGCAATATCGGTTCACTCCTTCTGGCACCTCCCCCACTAAAGATCAACATTTTCAAAGAAAATAATTTTTCTCATAGAAAGATAAAAGATTATTCGTTTTTGTGCGAACATTGTAAATCCCAATATTTATATGAGTGCTGGGTCAGGTGAGATCGTCCACTCCATCCAGTTCCTCCTCCACAAAGGGTCAAAATTTTTGAAAAATTTTAACTCTTATTAAATGTGATGAAAGTGTCCGATTGTATTCAAATTACACACATTACAATATTTTTATTAACCCAAGGTATGGGGTGAAGATGGAATAAATCGGTCCACTCCATCCAGTACCACCCCCACAAAGGGTCAAAATTTTTAATATTTATGAAGCACGTAAGAGGCAAAAAAAGGTCAGATTCCATTCAGACTTGGTAAATCTCTATATTTTTTATCAACACAAGATCTGTTATAAAGATCGTAGAGATCGGACCATTCCTTCTGGTACCTCCCCCACAAATGGTCAATGTTTTGAATAAAAAAAAAATTATTACAAAATCTGAAATAAGCATCCAGTTCTCTTCAAATTACACATAACACAATATTTTTATTAACCCAAGGTCTGATGGGAACATGGAATATATCGGTCCACTCCTTCTGGTACTTCCCCCCACAAAGGGTCAACCTTTTTTAATATTCATGAAGCACGTAAAACGCGAAAAAAAACGTCAGATTCCATTCAGACTTGGTAAATCTCAATATTTCCATAAACACAAGATCTGTTATGAAGAAAGTTGAGATCGGACCATTCCTTCTGGAACCTCCCCCATAAAGGTCTAAAGTTTTGATCCGAAATAAGCATCCAGCTCTCTTCAAATTACACTCATCACAATATTTTTATTAACTAAAGGTCTGGTGTAAAGATGTGATACATCGGTCCACTCCTTCATGTACCTCCACCACAAAGGGCCAACATTTTGAGTATCCATGAAGCTCAAAAACGCGAAAATAATAACGCGATTCCATTCAGACTTGACGCATCCCAATATTTCCATCAACACAAGATTTGTCATAAAAATGGTCCAGATCGGACCATTTCTTCTGGTAGCTCTGTAGGCAAACCCGACTGCTACGATTTTACTTGTTTTGCTATTGTTATTGTTGTATTTTCTCTCTCTGTGTATCAATTTTAGCTTCCTCTTCTTACGTCATTAGTTGGCCTCTCTTACTCTCTCGTAATTATAATTACTGTCCCATTTGTTGTTTACATGCACTCGTTTTTATGAAAATGTGTGTTTGTGCTTTGACGAAATAACGCGGATGCCATCTTGTTGGACTATTATAGAACACCCTGGTTTGGGGGTCTCCAAACATCCATTTAAAGGTGAGGACCTATAAATACGAGTGGGAAGAAATCCAATCAGTTCAGTATTAAATCGCAATATGTAAACTATGATTTGTAAAGAGGTCAAGTAAAGCTGTATTTCAAGTGTAAAGTGGTTGTGAATCATGGAATAAAGCTCTGTAGGATTCGGAATCTATATGAACGCTTGTGTACTTCATGCGAATGCCATTTGGGAATAAAATAGCGTTTACCCGAATTTTTTGACATCATACAGTATGGTCTGGGATATAGTTTATATAGAATAGCCATCGTTTTAAGTTTAAAATTTGTTGAGAACGCCCAGAAAATTCTAAATATAAATATGGAAAAGTCACTTTTCACATGACTCTAACATGATGTGTAAACTAGCCATAAAATTCAGAAGACAAACCCATTTATTTTCATTTTCCATTCCACAAATTTTTGTTACCCTGTGTAATGGTAAAAATATGACTTAGTCTCTTTTGCTTACAATCAGGGGACGATGACAATGAAAAATGAAATTTTGATTTATGCCCGAATGGGAAAATACATTCTTTGGATATTTTTCGGCTGTACGGCGGGCAGAAAGAAAAAAAAAACAATGGGGTTTTCCACCAATGTGCCTGAGAATGTTTTGTTTGGTTTTCCGACTTCTGCTTCGTCTTTTTGGCTACATTTAAATATTCATTCAGTAACAGCAAAAGCAAAGTGAGAAGAAAGGAGGAGGGGGCGATTGTTTTGCGGCAACAACAATTGCATGCTTATGTTCAAGACAAGCAGATGAAACAAACAATTGTTGGCTTCCCTATGACGACGATGACGCCCATAAAAATAATGATAATGAGGGTGGTGGTAGTGGTGATGTTGGTGATGCTGGCGATGACGTTCGCCTTACCTTTCCACAGATGAATGATTGCTTTTCTTTGCCGCGAAGGATGTTGGCCATACTTGATGCCGTTGGTGCGGCTGGTGCTGCTTCGGCTGTCTTCTGCCGCCGATGTTCATTGGCTTTATATTTTCTTGGGATGCTTTGCCACTTCTCGATGGCTTGTCTGCTAAGAATGCCAAAATTTTCATAGATCTTGGCATTCCCTTCCCATCCCTCTCCTCCCCTCTTTGGCAGTTATGCCCGAAAAGCGTAACCAAAATAAAAGGAATGCCAATCACCGAATGAGGTTTTATTTTTATTTGCCAGCAATTTCATGTAGTTGCTACTGCATGGCTAACGTCGCTGCGATTATTCTGTTGTGTTGTGGTTGTTGCTGCTACTAATGTTATTATTGTTGTAGTTGCTGTTGTTGTCTGTTTTGATATTCTTATATGATCAGCCGAATGTTGGCCGTTCAGTTAGGGGTAACAATTGCGAGTACATCAAGTATTTTTGAGTGTTTCTATCGGTGCGGTCGTGTTAAAATAATGTCGATTTCCGTGCGTTAACGGCAAACCAAAAATCTCGATTTGTGTTGTCTTTTGCGGAATTTTTGACCAGTTGCTTCAAGAGATAATGGCCTGGCTGTGAATGGCTTCACAAAGTGTTGTCATTGTGATCAATTTTTCATAATGAGTTTTATCCCAAAATAAGAAAAAAAAAAGAAAAGAAAAAATACAAAAAATATTGAAAATATTTTGTTATAACCAAAGAAAGGCGATTATGTGATCGTATTGAGAAAAATATATTTTTCCTTAAAAAAATATTTAAAACCAAAAGAATTTATAAAAATTTAGAAATATCTAATTTTGAAAATAATAATTAAATTATTACACCAAAATGAGTGAAATTTGGATGTACGGTCCCGACTATGCGGACGATGACGATATCATCGAAGAAGAAGAGGAGGAGGAGGAAGAGGATTACTACGAATTGTCTCCAGTAATAAAAACCACCTTGCCGCCCATACCAGACATCGAAGATGGAACGGAAAAAAGGCGCCAACGTTTGGATATCAAAATTACAATGAAAAAAGTTGAGGTAAATTTTCGTTTTGGGTATTGAAATGAATTTCGATGTGGCCAACAAATGAAAACATCTGTGTGGAATTTTCTTTAAATAAAATATTGGACATATATCAAATCTTCAGAGATAAGAAAGAAAGAGGAAGGGTTTTCATAGAAAGACAGGGAGAACAAAATTATTATTTTCTTAAAAAAAAAAACAAAAGATCTTTAAAAAGAGATTTAACAGATTTTATAAAAAATAACAGCAGTAGGAAACTCAAAAGAAGAACATAAGGTTCAAAAGAAGACCAGTATATTTTCTCATAAAGGGCTTGAAACGTACCATAAAAGACCAAAAAATCTAAAAATGTCCAGAAGTTTTCTCATTACACGAAATTAAAAGACCTTCTTTTTGAAGACCACAAGGTCTTAGACTTGTCCTAAAAACCTTGTCCTTATCGATTTACGAATAATTTCTCAAAGGACATCATAAAGTCTTCCATAAAAAATTCGAAGACATTTCTCTAGAAGAAGATAAGGCCAAAAGTCGATTTTAGCAGGCCAGAAACGGAGAAAATCAAGAAATATTCTACCAGATCGAGTTTTTCTCATTATAACATTTAATGGAAGACCAATAGGTAGTTCCATAGAAAAACTGAAAGTGTTCCCATTGAAGTTTGAAAGTCCTCCTCTGAAAAGTCTTGCCATGGAAACAAAAAGGACTTTTCATAGAAGACAAGAAATTCATTGAAAAGAAGACCAACGGTTTTTCGCATAGAAGACAAAGGAGAGGGGGGGGGGGGGGGGTGAGAAAGAAAACCACGAAGTCCCCTATAAAAGCCAGATGGTCTTACCGACCGGATTTCAGAAGATCTTCGACAACACGAGAATGTCTGAATGAAAAATAATATAAAGTGTTCTTAAAAGAACACCCAGATGTTCTACCAAAAGAAGAATACAATATCCTCCCCTAGCAGACCTTAAGAGTAGATCCGATGATTTTATCAAATAAAAAAAGCATTTTTCTCAAGAGAAGAACAGAAGGGTTGCTTCAATCCTGAAAGTTCAGAGAGTTTTGTCAGAGAGAGCCGGAGAGTCTTCTCGTGTGAGCACAGAAATTCCTCGCTGATGGTCCTTACAGAGAAGCCCAGAAGCACACTTGAAAGAAGACAATCAATCTTCTTATTTAAGACTGAAAGTCTTCCTATAACAGAGCAGAAGGTCTTCTCATAGGAGTGCAGAAGGTCTTCTCATAGAAGAGCAGAAGGTCTTCTTGTAGAAGCCCAGAAGGTATTCTTTTAAAAGGCCAGTAGGTCTTCTCAAGGAGAGCAGAAAGTATTCTCAAAGAAGAGAAGGTCTTCTTAAAGAAAAGAAGAAGGTCTTCTCAAAGAAGAGCAGAAGGTCTTCTTATAGAAGAGCAGAAAGTCTGCGTATAGAAGACCAGAAGGTCTTCTCATAGAGGAGCCGAAGGTCTTCTCATAGAAGAGCCGAAGGTCTTCTCATAGAAGAGCTGAATGTCTTCTCATAGAAGAGCAAAAGGTCTTATCACAGAAGAGCAGAAGTTCTTCGTCTCATAGAAGAGCAGAAGTTCTTATTCTCATAGAAGAGCAGAAGTTCTTATTCTCACAGAAGAGCAGAATGTCTTCTCATAGAAGAGCAAAAGGTTTTCTCATAGAAGAGCAGAAGGTCTTCTCATAGAAGAGCCGAAGGTCTTCTCATAGAAGAGCAAAAGGTTTTCTCATAGAAGAGCAGAAGGTCTTCTCATAGAAGAGCCGAAGGTCTTCTCATAGAAGAGCCGAAGGTCTTCTCATAGAAGAGCCGAAGGTCTTCTCATAGAAGAGCCGAAGGTCTTCTCATAGAAGAGCCGAAGGTCTTCTCATAGAAGAGCCGAAGGTCTTCTCATAGAAGAGTCGAAGGTCTTCTCATAGAAGAGCCGAAGGTCTTCTCATAGAAGAGCCGAAGGTCTTCTCATAGAAGAGCCGAAGGTCTTCTTATAGAAGAACCGAAGGTCTTCTCATGGAAGAGCCGAAGGCCTCTTCTCATAGAAGAGCCGAAGGTCTCTTCTCATAAAAGAGCCGAAGGTCTCTTCTCATAAAAGAGCCGAAGGTCTCTTCTAATAGAAGAGCCGAAGGTCTCTTCTCAAAGAAGAGCCGAAGGTCTCTTCTCATAGAAGAGCCGAAGGTCTCTTCTCAAAGAAGAGCCGAAGGTCTCTTCTCATAGAAGAGCCGAAGGTCTTCTCATAGAAGAGCCAAGGGTCTTCTCATAGAGAACTAGGAAGTCTTTTTAGATGGGATCAGAAAGTCTTCTTACAAAGGAAAAAATTCTATCTTAGAAAAACAGAAGGTGCTCTCAAAGAAGACCAGAACGTCTTCCCTAAAATATCATAAAGTGTTCTCATAGAAGCCTAGAAGAACTTCTCAACAAAAGACCATGGAATGGCCTTCTCATTATAGAACCGAAGGTATCCTCTCAGAATACCAAATGGTTATCTCTCAAAGGACCAAAAGGTTATCTCTCAGAAGACCAGAAGTTCTCCTCTACGAAGACTAGAAAATTTTCGTAGAATAAGGTCTAAAGGTCTTTTCAAACAAAAAGTTCTTTTTGTAGAACATCACAAAGCTTTATCATAGAAAACTACAAGTCAAGTTGACAGTCAACCAGTAAAAGAATAAGACCTAGAAGAATAACACCTGTCTCACTATACTAAGTCAGCAGATCCTGCCATAGAAGACTAGGGGGCTTCGCATGGAAAAGAACAAGAAAAGATCGTCCCATATGAGACATAAATATATTCTTTTGGAAGACAGAGAAGGTTTTTGAAAGCAAAGGGGAAGGTCTTCTCTTTGAGGACCAATTAGTTTGCTCATATACCAGCGGAGAGCCTACTAATAGAGGCCAGTAGATGTTATTATGGAAAAATGTCCGTACCCAACATATGAAATACGAGTATACCTCTTTATACTGAGCACTATTATGCCGATACTAATGATAGAGTTTAAGAGTTAATAACTTCTCTTTAATATTTCATTCTATAACAATTAAAACTTTCCTAATTATTTGCCCCCTTCCCCAACACCTCATCCCTCCCACCCATATTAATACCATTAAAAAGCGATTTTATTCCCTAAAGAGTCAAATGTTAAGCTTCATAATTTGCTCACAAGGAATTATTTTCCACAGCTCGTGGATTTCATAGAATTACACACCTCTTTGGGGAGATATTTATAGAGAGACAGACCGACAGACAAAAAGTAAGGTGATTCTTTACCAGCAACAGCAGCTGCGGGCAGGGAATCACAGATTTAATTGGTCTCAATAACAAAGGAATATAATCCGCTTACCCACAGCATCTGATAGCTTCTTCAAACGGGGGATTTGATTTCTCAAACATCTGTCTCATTTGTCGTCTTTGGCTGTCTCCTCCAAATCAGCCAGCCAGCCACCTCCTCTCTCCCTCCCCCCGCCAATGTCATCAAAAACGAAAGGTTATTCACCGTGCCGGTCCACAATGCGAATGTTGCTTAAGTGACAAACGATAACGTTGAAGGAAAACTGCTGATGACAAATAACGCTGTAATTGGTTCAGGCTCCCTTTCTTTTTCTTGCGAGAGCTCTTCAGTTGTGTGTGCCATGTTTGTGTGTGAGCCAAACTCCTTCAGTGAGTTTCTCAAATGGCTGAAGCATTTTTGTTGCTGCCTTCAATTTTATATTTGTTGCTGTTGTTATTATTCTTGAGTTAAGGTTCAGTGAGCGTGTGTGTGAGTGTGGGATACGTGTTTGGTAGCTTTGGCAATAAAATTTTATTGTTTAAATATTTAAGAGTACATCAAAAATCTGAGAATTTATTACAAATCAAATTTGACTTTGTTAGCAAAGCTCAAGAAAAGTAGCATCCTTAACTTGCTCTTGGAAATTAAATAAATTTGGAAGAGAATAAGTTGGGGTTTTCCAAGTCTTCTTATAGAAAACGAGACGGCTCATAAAAGGCCAGAGGGTCTACTAAAATGTCCAGAAAGTCTTCTTAAAAAGGTCAGAAAGTCTTCTATAGGAGGCCAGAAAGTCATCTATGGAAGCCCAAAAGTTTTTCTATTAGACGGCCCGAAGTTCTCATCATTGAAGGGATGAAGATCTTCCCTTGGAAGTCCAAAATCAAACATTTTCTTAGAAATTTCCTTTTTATTTAAAATTAATTCGCGAAAGAAGATCAGAAGGTCTTGCCATGAAAGACAAGGAAGCCTACACAAAGAAGGCCAAAAGTTCTTCTCAGAAATAGGAAGGAAGGTCTTCTAAAAATGACCAAAAGCTATTTTCAAAAGTAGAATAGATTTTTTTTTTATATAAAACCAATAGGAGTTTTTATAAAAGCCCAGAAGGACTTCTTAGAGACCAGAAGATTTATCTTAGAAGACCAGAAAATCTTCTCTTAGAAAACCAGAAGATCCTATCTTAGAAGACCAGAAGATATTCACTTAGAAGACTTTAAGTTAATTTATCAAAACACCTTAAGGTAATTTTTCGGAACACCAGTAGGTCTTTTCTAGAAGACCAGAAGGTCTTTTTTAGAATAGCAGAAGGTATTTTTATAAGAACAGAAAGTCTTTTTCAGAAGACCAAATGGTATTCTCTCAGAAGACTTGTAGGTTTTCTTTTAGAAGAACTAAAGATCCTCTATCAGACGACCAGAAGACCAAAAGGTCTTCTCTCCGAAAAACTTAATGTATTCTATCAGTAGACCAGAATGTCTTCTTTCAGAAGACCTTAAGGTCGTTTATTAGAAGACCAGAAGGTCCTATATCAGAAGACCAGAAGGCCTTCTTTCAGTAGACCACAAAGCCTTCTTTCAGTAGACCATAAGGACTTCTCTCAGAAGACCTAAAGGTCCTTTATCAGAAGACCAGAAGACCTTAAGGTCGTTTATCAGAAGACCAGAAGGTCCTTTATCAGAAGACCAGAAGATCCTATATCAGAAGATTCAGAAGGTCCTATATTAAAAGACCAGTAGGTCTTCTCTCCGAAGACCGGAATTTCTCTTTCAAAAGACCAGTACGTCTTCTATTAGGAGACCAGAAGACCTTTTCTCAGAGGACCAGTAGGTCTTCTCTCAGAAAAACAACATGCCTTCTAGCAGAAAACCGGAAATTCGTCTTTTAGAAGTCCTTAAGGTCATTTATCACAAGACCAGACTCAGAAGACCGGAAGATCTTCTCTTAGAAGACCAGAAGATCTCCTCATAGAAGACCAGAAGATCTACTCATAGAAGACCCTAAGGTAATTTATCAGAAGGTCATTTTTAGAAGACCACAAGGTCCTTTTCATAGGACAATAAAGTCTTTTTCGGAAGACCAAAAGGTCGTCTCTAAGAAGACCAATAGTCCTACTCTCAGAAGACCAGTAGGTCTTCTTTTAGAAGACCTTAAGATCCTTTACCAGGAGACCAGAAAACCTTTACAGAAGACCAGAATGTCTTCTTTCAGAAGACCAGAAGGTCTTCTCTCAGAAGATAAGAAGGTCTTCTCTTAGAAGACCAGAAGGTCTTTTCTCAGAAGATCAGAAGATCTTTTCCAGTAGACCAGAAGGTTTTCTCTTAGAGGACCAGAATGACTTCTCTCTGAATATCTTAATGTCCTCTATCAGTAGCAGTAGTCATCTCTCAGAAAACCTTAAAGTCATTTTTCAGAAGACCAGAAGCTCTTCCAGTCTTTTGTGAAAAGACCTTCTGGTCTTCTGATAAATTACCTTAGGGTCTTCTGATAAAGGACTTTTTGGCCACCTGAAAGAAGACCTTAAGGTAATTTATCAGAAGACCAGAAGGTATTCTCGCAAAAGAAAAGGTTTTTTATCAGAAGAGTTGAAGGTCTTTTAGCAGCAAGCCAGAAGGGTTTCTTACAAAAAGCTAGCAATCCAAAAGTCTTTCTATAAAAGACCAGAGAGTCTCTCCACAGGATTTAACTCTAAACTACGAGACATGTGTAGGTCTAATCACGATGTGTTTTAATTAGTACCTTTGTTGAATAATTCACGTGAGATTTGAATTGAAATTCGTTAATTATCTTTGTGGTTATTTTATCAGTTTATTTCTCTCGAATTAGCATTTAACAGCGACCTAATTGATTGTGAATTATTTTTTGAAATGTGATTTGAATTTTACAATTCCATAAATAAAATGTTAATCCCCTTTTGAATAGCTTAAAAATTAATGGATGATAAAAGTTGGCTGCAATTTAATGCCTAATTATAGTTTTCCAAAGTAAAGTTTTGAGAAGTTGAGAAAATATGTCTAATATAGCTTAGAAGGTCAAAATATTTATTGGGAGATTATTGGAATTAAAGCACCTGAAAGAAAAACTTTTTTTTTTAATTAAGCTCTGAACATATGTTCAATTCAGTACAGATTTTTTTAGGTACAATTCACGTCAAAGAGTAGGGTTAATACTCTTTCCCCTGAACTTTAACATCTTCCCACACACACGCAGAAAACCAAACCCATTATTTGCAATTAATATTAATGACGTCATAAAGATACCATTCATTTCCATCTTAATGATGCAATGGTTGCACCTGTGCAACCAACAACAAAATACCTCTTTACAAAAACAAAATGCTATTAAGTTTAAGCTTTAAATTGTAGTTGTGACGACGAGTCGACGAGATACACACAGACAAACTTTAATAACATTATTCAACAACAATTGAAATATGAAATATAAAACCCGGAATATCATAAAATGCCATATGTGGTGGAGACACCAACACACCCACATCTACATCCCATTCATACATACATACGTCATAAATAACAATAGCATGAAAATGAATAAGTGCGGAGGAAACATAAATATGACCATATGATTTGATTTTCTTATGTAGTTGCGGGTGTGTGTATGCGTGTCAAACACTCATACACCCATCCATGTGTGTATGTATACACAATTATAAAGGAAAAACAAACAAACAAAAGTGAAAAATTTTAAAAGAAAAACACTAACGAGCACATCAAGTGACATTAACCTTTAGCCGAATTGTGTCGAAGCTCCGGACGAAAAAAAAGCTTTTCCTTGTTTCATAACAAAAACAGCTGTTCTGTGGGTATGAAAGTAACCTCCCATAACAAAGGAGTCAAAGCTCTTTGTTTTGTTTTCTGCAATGTATGAAAGAGAGCATGAAAAGGAAAACATTTTTAAGGGAGGATAAACAACTAGAGGGGGTAGTTTGTTGAAGAATAGTTCCCTACAATGTTGAGAGTAGAAAAAGCTTAATAAAAATAATTTTAAAAATTAATAAAGTTCTTAGTCTTCTGTATTATCAAATGGCTTTTCCATAGAAATGAAGACCTCTTAGATTTTCCAATTAAAAGAGAAGCCCTTTTAAAGGCCTTTTACAGCCCTGAAGAATATTTTAAAGATCTTCCATAAAAAGGGTAACTTTAAACGGGAAGATACACCTTTTTCAGAGGTTTACCAGAGTACACAAAACATATCATTAAATATTGTTTTCTAGGAATATAACCCGTTATGGAGGTGTTGTATAAAATATAATTGAGGTCTTCTATAGAATGGACAAATGTGGAAGACCTCACATATAGAATAGAATCACTTTTAGAAATTGACTGTACATTAGAAGTCACTTTAGAGGCACAAGTAAAATAAGAACTTAAATCGGCCTAATCTAATTTTCTATGCTTTCACCCTGATATATGATATATTTGCGATATAACCATATTTTGCGTAGAGGTTTTCATATCCTCATGGAAAGTATATATCATTTTAGACCCTACGTCTCTTTGGACCAAATCCATTTCAGGACATTCGGAGTCGAAGGGAGTATCTGATTTGGTCAAAACTTGGTACATCGTAATATTTTTGTCAATCCTAGATCGAGTTCGAGTGTGGGCAATATCGGTCCACTCCTACTGGTAGCTCCCCACAAAAAAAATATTTTACTGCAGAGAAAGAGAAAGTATGATCCGATTCTGTTCCAACTCTGCGAATTCTAATATCAGAGCTTTCAGAGCTAATATCGGCCCACTCCATCAAGTACCTCCACCACACAACACACAACCCAAGGTCTGGTGTAAAGATGGAATGTGTCAGTCCACTCCTTCTTCTACCTCCCCAACAAAGGGTCAAAATTTTGAATATCCATGAAGTTCATATAACGCGAAATTAACATCCGAATCCATACAGACTTGGCATATCTCAATATTTCTATGATTTCTTTTAAAAAGATGGTAAAGATCGGACCATTCCTTCTAGTGACTCCCCCACAAAGGGTCAACGTTTTGAGTAACCAAAACTATTATAAAATCCGAAATAAGCATCCGGTTCTCTTCATATTTCACGCATCCCATTATTTATACTAACACAAGAACTGCTCTGAAGATGGGATATGTCGGTCCACTCCTTATGGTAACTCCCCCACAAAGGGTCAAAATTTTGAATATACATGAAGCTCGTAAAACGAAATTAACATCCGATTTCATTCAGACTTGGTACATCTCAATATTAGAAGGTCTTTGGACTTCTGTTTATTAAAAAAACTAAAACAAGCTTTCTGTCTATTGCCTATCCATCCGTTAAATTGAAGATATTCCAAAACCTAGACTTTAAAACAATTGACAAATGTTGCCATTGTTATATTGTTCTATAAAACCTACGTTGCCTAATCAAAGCTATAGACCAACAGATCAGGTCTTCCGTCTATAGTCACATGGCCTTAAAAAATTGAAATAATTTGAGTGGATTTTTTTAAATACTATTACTCTAAATTATTGCCATTTTCCAGGGTCTTCAAAAATTTTAAAATCAGTCATTCTTACTTATATCGAAACATGGAACGAATTTTTATTCTATGAAAATCTATGTTGCCTAATTACAACTATTGGCTAACAACTTCAAAATATCGAAAATCGGAAACTAGCGATATGTAAGCGCTACACTAAGAAGTGGACCTAAGGCGGCCTTCAAATGAAAAGTCTTGAGTAATAATTTACGAATATAAGGACAATAACGGGAAAAAATCGAACTTGAGGATCTTTCAAATTTTATGATTTTGAAATACAAAAACTGTACTAAAAAAGTTCTCGGCAAGAGTAGAATATGCTCGATTTTGAACGAATTTTGCTAAAACTCGAAAACGAGGAAAATATGCTTACTTCTATTCGGGCGACATCGGAAAATTATGTTTACTCAATTTTTTTTCTGATCCCAGAAACACAGTCGCTTGAATTCGGGAGAGTTTCATTCTTTGAACAAATTCGAGAGAGTTTTACGTAGGTTTGGTTTTTGCCGTTCAAAAAATGCTATTTTCCGAATTCGGTTATATTCACAGAGTTCGCCCCTGACTTTGGCGCTGGTGGAAAAGAATTCGACGAGGAGTCGAAATGCCAGACCACGGTTCCCCTGGTTTAATTTAATATTAATTATTAATATTTTAATATTTCCGATTTTAATAAATAAAATCATCTTTATATGTTTCCATATTATCCCCTCTATAATATTCTATCCTGAAGAAATCACGCTAAGAACAGTCCTTTGAAACCACAGTGCCCACTCACAACCATCATCCACACAAAAATTATTGTCCTAGAGCGAGAATAGAACATATGTTTCGCTATTGTCCCACCCCCGACTTCGCACCATTGAAATCGGAAACGAAAAACTTTCACTTTTGTTTTGAATATTTTTTTTTTTGGCGGTAAATGGAAGCGAAATCCTCTTCTATACTTCTCGTTTCTTGTTGTTGTTTTTATTGTAGCTTTAACAAATGTCAAACTCTTGGAGGAAAGTGAAAGCATTTGAAAAAAGAGCTTTTTGGAGGTCCTTTCTTAACACAAAAAACGGACGAACTGAAACAACTTCAGTGTTGTTGAAGCTCTCACGTAGCCATCAGTTGCCCAAGGGCTGCTAAACGGAAATGTTGTTCGAAACGAAGAAGAAACCGATAAAAATGTGACCCGTTTGAAAAGAAAAAATACAAGAAAGGAAAATAATCTTCTCAAAATAGGGTGACCTATAAATAATTGAAATGTAACGAAAAAAAATACAAAATTTTTTAAAAAAAAATAAAAAAAAAGTAAAATAAAAATGAAAAATATCAAAAATTAAAATTCGAAAAATGAAGTGTTGTACTTAAAAAAGTGTAACCATTAAAAATTAAAAATGCTTTAAAATTGTTTCAATACACAAATATCTTTAAAAATATATTGAGAGTGCGGCTTTTTTCGTTGCACTTAAGAAAATTAACCTTTTCCCATGAAGCTCACCCCCCAAAACGGAACATCAATTTTGCTAAATGACCTGTTTCAAACGTGCCAATATGAAAACGTAGGAATATCATAACAAGACAAATATCACTCCATCCACGGGTTTTTGGACAACGCCGACTGTCGTTATCACCGCCATCAGTGACATAGGCTTCGGCTTTTTTTTTTCTTTTTTTGCATTACACCGGGCAACATAAGCGGTCATTTTGGAATACAGAAATTAAAAAAAAAAAAACGAAAAACTATTTTTAAGAAAAAAATTAAAAAAAAAATTGAGGCAAGACCTGTATTTAGGAAGACCCACCTCTTATCCCAATAAAAAACCAATGAACATAATTTTTCTATAAGCTTTTGGCCTTTAGAGAGTCTATATAAGGTATTACGACTATGTAAGGCCAAATAAGGTTTTTTGCCTATGAATGTAGATAGATGTAGAACCGATTTTTTTGTCCCTTACCCTGATAAGAAGAACTATAGAGGAGACTTATAAAGGTGAGATCTTCTGTCTGTGGAAGATCACTTGATGGCCTTATGTCTACAGAAGACCCATATAAGGTTTTCCTGCCTATAAAAGAATTATGGAAAGTCTTCCGTCTGCGAGAGACCTATAGTGGGTCTTCTGGATATAAGAGGTATTCTGTCTAGAGAAGACCTATACATAAGTTATTCTCTTTATTGAAAACGTATGGAAAGTCTACAGACTTTTCTATCCCTCTCTCTCTTTCTTCTGACTAAAATACATATATAAAGTCTTTTGTCTACAGAAGGTTAATAGACGATCTTCTGCTATATCAGGCTTAAGAAGGTGTTTTGCCTATACAAGAATTATATAAACTCTCCTGTATATAAAAGACCTGTATAACGACTTTTGTCTACAGAAAACCCATTGAAGGTCTTCGATCTACAGAAGAACTGTAGAAGCTCTTCTGTCTACAGAAGATACTTGGAAAGGCATGTGTCTGAAGAAGACCTATGGACAGTCTTCTGTCCATAAAAAACCTTCAAAAGTTCTTACAGAAAATCTTTAGTAGGTCTGTAGAAGACCGATATAAGGTCTTCTGCCTTAAAAAGACCCATAGAAGGCCTTCTGTTTTTAGAAGACTTATAGAAGCTCTTCCGTCTAATAAAGATCTTGAGAAGGTCTTCTGACCAAAGAAGACATATAGCAGGTCCTGCTCATACAGAAGGTCTACTGTTGATGGAAGACTGATAAAAGTTCTACGGTCTGCAGATCTCTTCTGTCCATAAAAAACCTTTAAAACGTTTTCACCCTACAGAAAACCCTTAGCAGGTCTGTAGAAAACCTTCTTTCTGTAGAAGACCACTTAAAGGACTTCTGCCTTAAAAAGAACCATAAATGGCCTTCTCTCTTTAGAAGACTTATAGAAGGTCTTCCGTCTACAGAAGTATTGTGGAAGGTCTTATATCTGAAGAAAACTTATCAAAGGACTTCTGTCTATAAACCACCCATAGAAGAAAGTCCTCTGTCTATTGAAGAGAATTCTGTCTATAGAGGACCAATAGAAGATATTCTATATACAGAAGACCTTCAGAACGTCTTCCTTCTCCAAAATATCTAGAGATGGTTTTCTGTCCATAGCAGACCTATAGCAGGTCTTCTTTATACAGAAGACCTACAGAAGCTCTACAAAAGATCTTTTGCTTTCCGAGGACGTTGGGAAGATCTTCTGTCCCTAGAAGACCTATATAAGATCTTCTATCTATAAACGACCCGTAGATGATATTCTTTCAATAAATGATGTATAGAAGGTCTTTTTTTCTTTAGAACCCCTACGGAAGGTCGTAAGTCTAGAGAAGCCCTGTAGAGGTCTTCTATTTTGTCTTTAGAAGACCTGCAGAACGTCTTCCATCTCCAAAAAGTCTAGAGATTGGATTCTATCCATAGAAGACCTATAGCAGGTCCTCTTTTTACAGAAAACCTACCTGAGATCTCCTATCTACAGAAGGCCTATAAAAGTTCTTCTGTCCACAGAAGACCTATAGAAGATTTTCTGTCTATAAAAGACCCGTAGAAGATATTCTGTCAATAACAACCTATAGATGCTCTTTTTTTTCTTCAGAAGTCCTACGGAAGGTCCTAAGTCTATAGAAGCCCTATAGAGGGTCTTCTATCCAAAATAAAGACCTATAGAATATATTCTGCTTATAGGGCTTCTAAAATATCCATAAATTATCTCCTGCCAAAAGAAAATTTGCAGAAGGTATCCTTCTTCTATCAGATTTGTTACCCAGTGTTAAAGGTCTCTTATCCGTGTTATGGTGTTATCCTTAAGGTCATATAGACCATAACTAATGTGAAACACGCACCGTTCTTTTTTCTGCGGGATCTCTTTCGGCTAATCACACATCGGCCGTGGCGGGGAGATGTAACGACAGTATTTATGATGCCAATAAATTAAATCAGTTAGCAAAATATATGCGCATGCATATAAAACAGCGAGTGGGCCCAGGACAAGTGTGTTATGAATTTAGGTTCCTAGGGGAGCAAAACCAACCGAAAAAATCGTGAAACAAAAGGAAGCTCAATGGAGGAGTAACATCCAAAAACAATAACGGCAAAGTGAAGCAATGGCAGACAATTATTTTTAATTGTTTTTTTGTTAAGGGCAGAGTGTGAGCGTTTTTTGTTATCATGGTGTGTGGCCAAACATTTGTTGTTGCTTTTGCTTTCTAACGATTGTCATTAAAATCAACAGATAATCGAGAAAAACGGCAAAAGTAGAGAAGTGGTCAACAAAGAAGAAGCAAACAAATCTCGCCATGCTGATGGACAAAACCAACAGCAGCAGTGGCGGTGACAGTGGCAATAATAACAACATCAACAACAACAATAATAATGTAAAACTCAGTTCGGGTCATAACAACAACATTAACGGTCGCGTTATTGGTCACATTGTTGGCGGTCTGCGGGGCAACAAAGTTACACCAAATGGCAGCTGTAGAGCCGCTGGCTGCGCTGGTGGCGGAGGCAGTGGAGGAGGTGGTGACACAATAACTGTCTCAATGGCGTGTAAAGATGATTATGCCCGCCATGACCACAACAAAGAAAATCGAAATAACAAAGATAACGATAATGATGAGGAAGTAGGGAAAGACAATAACGAACGGCGAGATAATAAACAAAACCTACGGCCCGAAAAAATTAATAAACATTTAGCCATCGATAGTGATGTACGAGAAGATGAGGACGAAAGCGACGAGGATGATGAGGAGGAGGAGGAGGAAGAAGAGTATATGGAAGAAGAAGAAACAAGCAGTCTGCTACGTGGCCTAAGAGCAGAGGAGGAGGACGATGACGACTACTATGATGAGGATGACAATATTGCCACGGTAAATGCCCTTGTAAAGTTGTTGTTTATTCATAGCATACCTTGAGGCTGACCAATCATGTTAACAGCTTCTTTTTTGTTTTTGGTTAAATAAATCAAATTATAAGCACTTAGGCATAAATACTTAGAATTTGAATATTTTAACGAAGATTAAAAATTAAGATATTTTTCAATTGTTTTCGTTTGCATTGACTTTTTGGTAGCTCCAAAGGTAGTACCTTCATAATGGAGTATAAGATAAATAAAAAAGGACATTTGCTACTTGATGAGCTATAAAATGCCTTCGATTTATACAAATATAGGAGTAAAAAGGGGGAGGGGGATAAAAACTAATCATTTTCTACTGGAAGAGCTATGAAATGCTTGTGATTTATACAATGGGAGAAGCTTAAAGGGAGATGGGTATAACAACAAATTCAAATAAACACAACCAATACTTTTTTCTATAGAATGTCTTCACTCCATAGAACGACAACAGAAGGTTTTATTTTGCGATAGAAGATGTATAGATCTGTGTTTAAGAAAACGGCTTTTCTCCAAAGAATACCTATGCCACATATTTTATTTTATAAGACCTATAGAAAATGTTCAGGCCGTGGAAGGCTTATGGGCTTTCCATCTGTAATCTATCTTTCGTGTCAAGGCGACCTTTAGAAGGTCTTCAATTTTTAGAAAATCTTTTATATTATCTAAAACAAGTAAAACAGTTTCAGTCGGTTTTGACGAAAGATTTTTACCCCCAGCCTTGAGTTATGAATATTAAAAACTGTTGGCCCTATATGGGGGAGGTTTCGTAGCAGTTGGCCAATATTGACCAGTACGTATCTGATCTAAGCCTGAAAAAAACCATTACAACGTGCCAGATTTGAACTATATCGACTACTTCCTATACATTATATAAGATATGTGCAAATTTTTGAAAAATGAGGAAATATGCGAGAGGTAACATATATAGCAGGCCGAGATATTCCATATTCATACTTCATGCAATACAGATAAAAATATGTTGCATTTTAAGGGAATCGAACAATTATATCCAATTTTATGCGAAATCATAGATTTCGATAAATTATATGTTCATATTCTGGTTAAGAGAAATAGTTACATATAGTAAGTTGTAAAGAATCGCCGACTTGTTTTCCAAGTTATGACAGATATATGTATTAAAAATTCTGAACCCTTGTAGGTGAGGTACCAGAAGGGTTTGCAGATGTATATCATCTTCACAAGAGATCTTGCGTTAGCAAAAATATTTGAATGTTAGAAATTTGAAGAGAGTTGGATGCTTATCTCGCTTTCTTTGAGAATTTTGTTTTTCAAAAATCTGGAACCCGTGGGGGAGGTACCAGAAGAAATGGTCCGATCTCTATCATCTATATAACATATCTTGTGTTTATGGAAATATTGAGATGTTCCATGTCTGAATGGAAACGGATGCTAATTTCGCGTTTTATGAGCTTCATGGATACTCAAAATTTCGACCCTTTGTGGGGGAGGTACTAGAATGAGGGGACCGATATATCCCAATTTCATACCAGATCTTGGGCTAATAAAAATATTGAGATGTGTGTAAATTGAAGAGAACCGAATGCTTATACGGAATTTTCTGATCGTTTTGGTTATTTAAAACTTTGACTTTTTGTGGGGAAGGAACCAGAAGAAATTGTCCGATCTCTATTATCTTCATAACAGATCTTGTGTTGAAGATGTGCCAAATCTGAATGGAATCGGATATAAATTTCGTGTTTTATGAGCTACATGCATATTTAAAATTTTGACCCTTTGTGGGGGAGATACCCGAAGGAGTGAACCGATATTTTCCATCTTTACACCAGAATTTGGATAAATGAAAATATTGTGTGTAGTTCGAAGACAATCGGACTCTTGCATCACATATTTATAAGGGTTATAATTTTTCCAAATGTTGACCGTTTGTGGGGGAGGTACTTGATGGAGTGAACCGATATTGTCCATTTTCGCACCTGACCTAGAACTGATGCAAATATTTGGATTCGTAAAGCTTGAGCAAAATCGGATTATCCTTCCTCTTTCTGCGCAGAAAATATTTTTTTTTTTTTTTTTGAAAATTTCAATTTTTGTGGGGGAGGTACCAGAAGGAGTGAACCGATAATGTCCATCTACGAACTCGATCTAAGTTTGACAATAACATTACGATGTACCAAGTTTGGATAAAATGGAATATTCTTTTCGAGAGTTATCGTGCGCATCAGCCAGACAGACGGACGGACATCGCTAGATCGACTCCAAATGTCCTGAAACGGATTTGATTCAAAGAGACCTAACGTCTAAAACCATTATTTCGAAGAGGCACGTTTTGGCCATATCAAATGATGAGCCATATGGCTGAGGGTATAAAAAGAGCTAAAACGTATTGTGGGAAGGAATCTAAAATTTTAAGGTGGACTTTTCGCTGATAAAGTATTGGGCACTTGCCAGTACCCCTACAAAGGGCTAAATAATAAACCTGTGGACTAAGTATTGTCACGGTTTCCAAATCTATAAATTGTAGTATTTTTGTCTATCTTGGTTCTAGTTCCAAGAAAGACAGCTCCGACTCACTTGCTTCAATGCCTTCCTTTAAATTGCCACCTCTCCTGATTTGAAATATATTTAAAGTATCAAATTAATTTTTCCGATTTAACGAGTCAGTTTCTCAGAGGGTACAAAATCGCCCTGCAAAAAATATACAATTTTTAATATGCCCCGCATACAGTGGTACCTCTTGATTTTAGGTATTCAAAGAGTATCTCAATTTTTAACCGAAAAGGCTGTATTTTGTCACTTTGGATTGTGGTTCAAAGAAACTTCGATTTTCCATTTTTTTAATTTCGGACCATGTTTTGGCCTGAGTCCCATATTGCGATTTTGTTAGAATTTAAGAGTTTAAAAGGTCCTAGCTGAATTTTTTATACCAAAGTGACTTAAATTTCATATTTAGAAATCTGAATAAGTAAAACGTATCTTCGCAAAGAAGTTCTAATGTACATAAATTTATTTTATTATGTCTACTATTTCGGAATGATATTTCAAAGGTTTTATTCCTCTAAATTTAAAAAAATTTGAAAACAGTAGATTTTGTTTAAACTAAAATTTTTTCAGAATGGAGGGTATGAAATGTCCAATTAGGATAATTTGATATCGCTGTTTGTTTAAAATTCTTATCTAAGTCAGTATTGAAATGTTTGTATTACTGGCCTTATTATTTAATATTCTTGCAGATTTCCGAAACATCTGACATTCTGCCTATACCTATAAAGTATAGCCTACCTTTAGCTAATTCTCTATCTACAGAAGATTTTATGGAGGAACAGTCTATGAGAGCTAGAAATTTTTTTAATTTATAGAGGGCCCTCAAAGAAGATTTACAGAAGATCTCTTTGATAAGATCCTACATACTGGATGTTATAGGTTATAGTGTTATGTGCATATATACAAGGCCCATAGGATATTTTCAAGATACTGTAAATTTAATTAAGGTATTTTAACACATAACTTACTTACTTTATTTAAATATATATATTTTATAAAATTTTTATTGTCCCAAAAACTAATTATGAAATTACTTCCCTTTCCCGTTCCTAACATTTTATCTCGTTTTATCATCGTTTTTCTTTCTGATGTCGAGAACTCCATAAATTCATTAAAACAAGATATCAATAAAAAAACCTTTTTCTAATAAATAAACTAAACCATTTTCAATGGCACATCCTTTTTCCGGCAGATGTCAAACAAAAGGGCTATGGTGTCGAACCAAAACTCACCAAAAAGCAAAAAAATCGAGGATAAACATCTTCACTTTTGTTGTCTTTTGTTTGGACAAATTCAATCGATGTTTTGTTATTCCTCCCATTCTCTGTTGGCAAAATTCAAAATTCCTTTGTCAGTCAGTCAGTGATGTTAAGCCTAGAAAAAGGCAAAAGGCTCTAAGGGGTCATTGACATTCCTCAGTTTTTGTGAGAAATATTGGCATCACACCAAACCAAGGGAGGTTTGCTCTCACACACACGTACACTCAAATAACCCTATAAATATTATGTATTAAGGAAACTAATTTACATACATTCCGATTTAACATACATACATATTTACATATATACAAACATACATGTACCTATCTACATTACCAAGTAGAGCGTCTTTACTCGCTCTCTTACATGAAGCAAATAATTCTTACTCCCCTCTCCCCCCAACCACACCAACACATGTTTATATGTTTGCCAGATAACATTTGTAAACATAAGTGTGTTATCATGACTTTGTCCTGGTTATGTAAAATTACAACAACAACAGCACCAGTAGCTACTGCTGCTGCTGCGCTGGGGAAATCATTTCATGAGATGGAAATTTTTTTTAAATGCAGACACAGCGGCAGTAAAACACACCGGCCGGCCGCTTCTATGCGGAAGCCGACGACAGATAAATGGAAAAATATTATGAGGAACTTACTTGTGGTTGGCGTTATTGTAATACTGAGAATGAAGAGAAAGTGGTTATTAATGTGGTTGGGAAGGTCTCCAAGGTCCATGGCAAATTAAAAAGGCTAATTTTGGTTTGCGGAAATTTGATCTTAAATTAGGTTTACATAGAAGCTCTGGCAGTAACTGAAAATTGCCGGAATTCCGTTTAGGCGACTTTTGTCAAAATTCTGGGAAGGCACGTGTACGATGTCTATCGACTTCTGTGAAAGGAGTCGCCAATGAGTTGTTTCATGGAATAAGAAGTAATCTCAACAGTATCTACAAATTCTATGGGAGAGCTTTAATTTAGAAAAATTTTCAGATTCAGTTTCTGCTCAAAACTTCCGATGCCTAAGCACGGATTTGTTATAGTTTCAGATATTCATAAGACGCTAAAAATCTTTGGAAGAAGCTGAATGTCTTAGTATGAGTAAGAGTCCCTTACTATTTTAAAAACTCAATTGGAATGTTCTGCGGATATTTTGTGGAATGGAAATATCCTCGAAGGTTCGTAAAAGTACTCAAAATTTCGATTATCTTTAAATGTATAAAAAAAATTCTATACAATGAGCTATGTGGCCTTTTAACTCTTAGGAACCTAATGCGTTTCAGGACGTCCGTCCGTCGGGTCTGTGGAAGAACCATAGTCTTAGGATCTCCTTATGGTTTCTAGAAGACCCTCAATCTCGAGAGGATCAATATGAAATTATAATCCATAGAAATAGAGTTCAATATGATCGAATGCCTCTCCAGTATTCTGCCAGTATCCCATTTGCCAACAAAGATCTGTCGGGGACCCAACCTCTATAGGAACTCTTAATTGCTTCTAAAAGACCCAACATTTTCAGAGGACCGAATAGGATACCCCTCTAAATGACTTTAAATGACCCTTATGGTTTTCCCTACACCTAAAGATGTGAAGAGGCCGCTTAATATCTTTATGAGACCCTAAAGGTCTTAGAAGGCTCTGAAGTTCCTTAAACGTTGCGAGAGCACTTAGAAACCTTGGCGATCTTCATTATATTTGTGACTTCAGGAGACCTCCAAGTTACCCTATTGGTGTAAAAGAGACACGAATGGTTTTCAATCGATCTTCTTTAGGAACTTTAGGAAATGCAAAATACGCCTGAAAGGGCAAAGGTCATTGGAAGTCTTTAAATCAAAGGTTTTTAAAGGACTTGATTTATTTCTATGTCTCAAAGGACCAATAGAAGGCCACGTCAGCCTCTAGAAGTTTTTTGGTTTTTGAAGATCCTACATTTTTCAATCGTTAGAAGATCCACCTTCCACTTTGGGAAATTTAAGGATGCTTTAGAAATTCTTAAGGGCATTAGGCGGACTTGAAGATATTTAGAAGTCCTAAAATGCCTTTATATAGGCTTGAAGGAACTTCAGAAGGCTCAAAGGCCTTTCAATGGCTATGAAGGGGCAAAAACATCCTCATATACCTTCAGAAGGTCCTATAGGACCTTTTGGAAATTTAAGGGTCCTTTAGAATTTCTTACGGTTATAAGGGGGGCTTGAAGGTGTGTAGATGTTCTCAAATTTTTAAAGAGTCTTGAAGGAGTTTTATATTGCTCAATACCTTTCAATGGCGATGAAGGTTCAAAAATATCTTTGAAAGGTCCCATAGGTCCTTAAAAATATTTATTCGTATTATATATTATTAGAATACATTGAGAGACGTCAAAGAAACTTTAAAAGATTTTAGAGGGGCCTTGAGAGGGTTGGAACCCATAGTGAGATATATATAAGTCACAAAATCGAGTCTAAAAAGAATCTAAAAAAGAGGAAATTTGTAAGACCCAAAAGGTTTTCATGTCTATAGAAGTCTTTAAATCTCTTGGAGGATTTTAAAGGGGTTTAAAACAAACTATATCTTAAGGCGGCTCTATGTGTACTAAGAAATTATTAAAGATCCTTAGACCCCACTGAGGGTTTTAATGAGTCGTAAATGGCTTTAAACACCTTAAAGTATTTTGTAAAGCGAAAATTCCCTGAAACGTCCCTAAAACTCTTTACATCACTCTAAAATTTTTTGAAGTTCTTATTGATACTTAGAAGAACATAAATGCCTGAAGGACAAAAGTGAGGCGTTTTTGGTCTGCTACAGAAAGATTTTGGTTTTTTAGATCCCTTCATTTTATTATATCCCTCCTTAGTTTCTCAACATAAAGTTTTCTTTTCCCCGCCTCATTATGGAGGACAAGAAAACTTTCACCAAAGACAAACGAAAATCCCTTTTCAAATTTCCTTTTCCCCAATTTCTTGCTTTTTTATATTTCCATGATTCCTTAATTCATTTTCTTCCAGAAATTGGCGACAAAAAATGCCAGCTGCCTCCAGAAAGGAGAAAACGATATTTACAAGCTCATAATTAAAAGCAAAACTAAATACAAAACCCATATCATTGTCAACAGCATTTGCCGAAAGCACCACAGTTGTCTTTGGCCTACCACGCCCTCCTCCTCCTCCGTAAGAAAAGGGAAAAGAATAAAGTGTTGGTTTGGTCTTTAATAAGAAATTCATTTTGCGGCCCGAAAAGGAAACTCAATCTTAAATTGTGAGAACGTTTGACGTAGACTCAATTAATGTTGTTTGACGTAACTCTGGGCCCCTTTCGATAAATAGGCTGGCTGGCTGACTGGCTGGGAAAACAATCAGTCACAGTTTTCTAGGAACAAAAATGAAGGAGACATTGTGTGAGAAATTCTTTTGTTTTTCAATTATGGCAAATGTATGTTATTTTTAGCCTGTGATTATTGACGTAGATTATTTTTAGTTCAGGAGATGGATGAGTCTCCGTTTTGTACAAATCATCGGTTGGCGAAATATAAACAGCTGTAGAGTTACAAGTTCAAGGGACAACTTTTATTTCCAATAATTATCTTTAGGAACTTCTTATATTCCCAATAAATTTTTGTCGATCTACTTGATTCTCCCACCCCAACAAAAATTTTTGTAATTTATTCTACAGAACAATAAGCCATCAATAAGTGCCAATTTCCCCGATAAACACATATTCTTCACACAATTAATTTTTAATGTTATTTCAAATATCCAACCTATCAGTCCCCAAATGTTTATGGCTTTTTTTTTGCTCTTTACCACAAATCCAATAATGTTTACAAGGCGATAGAGCCGCCTCAAATATTTAAAAAAAAAATGTTTATTATTCAATTATCGATTCAACATCTCACCATCTCTCAAACCGCCGGAATGCTTTCTTTCAATAAACCATCAAAATCGTAAAATTTATTTTTATGACTTACACAGATGAATGAACGAACATCTTGTCTTACTTTTGTTTAGTTTTATTTGAGGCTGAAAGAGAAAAAATATTGGAGATTCATTTTTTTTTTCTATTGTAGATTCTATGAAATGCTAAAAGACATTGGGGTTTGAAATTCAAGAATTTTGAATTTGGTTTCGAAATGGATATCGAATAACAACTCACATTCCCACTACAACTCCACAGCCATATGGCTAAAGGGGGTATGTGTCACTACGAGCAAAAGTTGCCTTATCCGAATAACGGTTTTAGACCCTAGGTCTCTTTGGACCAAATCTGTTTAAGGACATTTGGAGTTGAACTAGCGATGGCCGCCCATCCGTACAAAGTGCCAGATTTGGACAATATAGACTATTTCCTATACTTTATATGAGATAGGTGCAAATGTTTGGATAATGTAGAAATATGCGTAAGGTAACAGATATAGCTGATCAAAGTATTCCATTTTTATACTTCATCTAATGCAGATAAATATATTGGTATGGGCAAAATTTGAGGGAATTCGAACATTTATATCCAGTTTTATGCGAAATCACAGATACCATATTGGTGTCAGGATTCTGGCTGAGATAAAATTGTGATAGATAAAAGTTGTGATAGATAAAAATATTGAAAATTGCGACTTTTTGCGGGTGAGGTACGAGAAGGGGTTCACAGTTATAAATCATCTTCAAAACAGATCTTGCGTTTGCAAAAATATTTGGATGTGTGAAATTTGAAGAGAGTTGGAGGCTTATTTCGCTCTCTTTGAGCGTTTTGGTTTTTTTTTTCAAAATATTGAACCCTATGTGAGGGAGGTACCAGAAGGAATGGTTCGATCTTTACCATGTGTATAACAGATCTTGTGTTGATGGAAATATTGAGATGTGAATGGAATCGGATGTTCATGGATATTCAAAATTTTGACCCTTTGTGGGGGAGGTACCAGAAGGAGTGGACCGAAATATTCCATTTTCACACCAGACTTTGGCTTAATAAAAATATTGGGATATGTTTGTAATTTGAAGAGAATCGGATGCTTATTTCGGATTTTATAAACGTTTCGGTTATTTAAGGCTTTAGCCCTTTGTGGGGGAGGTACCAGAAGAAATGGTCCGATCTGTACAATCTTTATAACAGATCTTGTGTTGATGGAAATATTGAGATGTACCAAGTCTGAATGGGGTCGGATGGAAATTTCGTGTTTTATGAGCTTCATGAATATTCAAAATTTTGACCCTTTGTGGGGGAAGTACCAGAATGAATACTTCGATTTCTACCATCCTTATAACAGATCTTGTGTTAATGCAAATATTGAAATGTAAGAAGTCTGAATGGAATCGGATGTTAATTTCGTGTTTTTTGACCTCAATGAATATTCCAATTTTTGACCCTTTGTGAGGGAGGTACCAGAAGGAGTGGACCGATATATCCCAATTTCACACCAGACCATGGATTAATAAAAATATTGTAATGTGTGTAATTTGAAGAGAACCGAATGCTTATTTCGGATTTTATGATCTTTTTAGTTATTTAAAACTTTGACCCTTTGTGGGGGAGGTACCAGAAGAAATCGTCCGATCTCTACCACATTTATAACAGATCTTATGTTGATGGAAATAGTAAGATGTACCAAGTCTGAATGGCGTCCGATGTTAATTACGTGTTTTATAAGCTTCATGGGTTTTCGAAATTTTGACCCTTTGTAGGGGAGGCACTATAATGAGTGTATCGATATATTCCATCTTCACACCAGACCTTGATATAATAAAAATATCGTGATTTGTGTAAGTTGAGGACAATCAGACACTTACATCATTCTTTTCAAAGATCAAAATTTTGATCCTCTGTGGGGGAGGTACTTGATGGAGGGTACCGATATTGTCCATTTTCGCACATGACGTAGCACTGATGCAAATATTAGGATTTGCAAAGTTGGAGCAAAATCGGATTATCCTTTCTCTTTCTGTGCAGTAAATTATTTTCTTTTAAAATGTTGACATTTAATGGGGAAGGTATCAGAAGGAGTGGAGCGATGTTGCCCATCTCCGAATTTTTTTGTTAATTGTTTTGTAACAGCAACCTTGTAAATAGCCGTAAAACCTTTAACCGGTTATTAAAATAAATGTAAACATTTATTTCATAGTTTTCCATAGTTCCGCCAATAAATGTTGTTTTGCAAAACGTGTGGCATTTCCGTAGGAATAAAAGAAATCTTCGAATAATTCATGTTTGACAAAACAAGCCATTAGGGCGTATGATTGCTGCAAATAAATCATACGCTACATGGTACACATTAATCATACGCCAATGTGGCAAACGGCAACGATTTGCCATTTCCCGCATTTCAATTTTCCACGGCGACTTGGTTAATAGTTATTACCGAAAAAAAAGAAAACCAACTATGAAACGAATAATGTTGATTAAAATCTGTGTTTCGTTAATTTTGTCACGCACCGAAACAATCATCGAAAGGCGAACCAGAAAACACCCACACATTTTTCCCATGGAAATGGAAACTATAAAAGACGATGAAGAAGAAAAAAACTTCATTTGCCCAACACGAATTGATCGCTCGTGAAATGTTAAATCGATAACTATTTTTGGGGGAAATCACTCAAATCCTTTCGAGATATTTCAAGGTTAATGGTGTTTGTTTTCTACCACCACACCACAAAATTGGAAGTTCTCTTCTTCTAAGAACAAAAGGTGCCATGATTGAGGAAAATGTATACCAATTTGCCATTGAAATTGCCTGGCTGATGAGTTGGCGGGTGTGGTGGTGCCGGGGGTGGGGTTATATGGTAAATTGGTAAACAAACTTTCTTTACAAGAACAAAAAACAAACGGAAATCCATATCCATGTCATAACAACAACAGCTAACGTTGCGGAAGCACATCACGTTATTGGCAGTTACTTCCGTGCGACCGTATGCAAGCAGCCGGCTGAAGTTTTTATTCCTGCCATAAACTCACGAGATTATTTGCTGCCATAAGCAGTTGAGACTTTAATGAGCCGAAAGTAGCTAATAATGGAGTGAAGAAATGAAACAATGGGTTGGGAAATTGAAAAAAAAAAAAGAAATAAAATACCTGAAAGAGATTCAGGAAAGTATTGTTTAGAGAGATGGGGCTTCTGCAGCTAAAAGTCAAACAAAAGGGACTCTAAACAGGACAGGCCTTGAAAAGGTCGTCTCTGCATAAAAGAGATCCAAAAGGTATTCCAGATTTGAGAGAATTCCAAGCTGTCTTCTGATTGTCTCTTCTTGAAATAACTGATTGACTGAGGCCAGGCGAAATGGCTGAAGCTAGAATCTTGAAATTTCGCACAAGCCAGTCTTGGCTGGGCTTTGAAAATTTGTACTAAATGCTACGAAAAGTACTAAAAATTTTATAATTTGTAGATCTCCGAGCTGTTTTTTATCTAACGAAAAAAGAAGGCCTTTAAATGTTCTTCAATGCAGAGCACACTTGAAAAAGATCTTCAGTACTGAAGATTCTCAAACCTCCTATACCGGGATACATGCGAAAGGTCTTCCTTACGGAAATTCTTTTCAAGAGATCTTTCACAGATAGTGGATCTTCGGAAAGTCACCCACACATAGAAGACCTCCAAAGGGTCATTTATTCAAAATTAAATTTTTAGCGAGACGACCTTTAAAATGTTTCTGTAAAAGGAAAACCTTCGAAATATCTTCCATACTGAGGTTAAGTTCTTATGGAAAATATATTCGATATGGAAAAGTATTCATATCCTCTTTCTATTGAAGAGACTCCCGAAAGGTGTTCTATGCGGGAAAGTGCTTTGAAAAATCCTCTATAAGGGGAAAGATATTCTATCCTTATAGAAAAAGATCTTTCACACAAAGAGGATCTTCAAAAAGTCACTCAAAGATAGAAGACCTACAAAGCGTCATTTATTCAAAATCAAATTTTTAAAGAGACGAGCTCCAAAATGTTTCTAAAACAGGAAGACCTTCGAAACGTCTTCCATACAGATTTGAAGTTCTTCCGGAGAATATATTCAAATGTCTTCATATGGTCCCCTCAGGAAGAGACTCTCGAAAGCTGTTATATGCAGGAAAGTGCTTTTGAAACTCTTCTATACGGAGAAAAATTTTCTTTCCATATAGAAAAGTACTTTGAAAGTTAGGAGAAGACCCCCAAAGAGCCTTTCATTCGCAGATGACCTTCTAGAAACAGAAGATCATGAAAATGTCCTCTCAACAAAAGGTCAAAAAGTCTTCTATATAGAAGATACCTTCGAAAGGTCTTCCGTGTAAAAAAAGCTATCAAAACTTCAAACATCCTCTTCTGTTGTTCAAAAGAAAACCACTAACAGGGGAAGGATAAAAAGGAGACCTTATAAAGTTCTTTAATGCGCATGAGTCCACTTATAGGTCTTCTATAGACAGTAGACATGTTACAGTTCCTATACAGACAAAAGACCTCTTACAGGCATGCAAAAAAAAAAAAAACAGCAGACTTATCACAGGCCAAAGAGAGGACATTTTAACGGTCTTCTATAAATAAAATGCCTCATAAAGGTGTACCAGCTATTCTACAGTTAGAAGTCTTCTTCTGCAGACAGAAGTCTTACATCACCTTTTCTACAGGATGAAGTTCTGCAAAAGCTGCCGAAAACGCTCCACCAGATCATTCACAGGGAGAAGATCTGCACCGCTTCTTCCGCACCAGCTCTTCTATTGGCAGAAGAACTGCCATAGACAAAAGATCCTTTGCGGGACTTCTAGAGGCAGAAGAACCATTACAGGTATTCTCTAGACAGAATGCCTTCTTTGAGTTCTCTATGTACATGAAAAACTTTGGTTCTCTTTAAATTTATGAAGATATTTGTTTGCTTAATTCCCACTCTCTTTGATATTAATCTCCAAATCTCCCCATGGTGCAAAAAATATCTCTTCCCATCAATTATAACAAAATAAACATATTCCTTTTTACGGTTCGTTGCTGCTGCTCCAGACTGATAAAATTTGATGAAATATAAAATCTACCATGCCCCCATTCCATCATTCCCTCCTCTCTCTCACTCTCTCTCTCTCTCTCTTGCTTTCTCGCTCCCTATCCTTGCTGTGACATTTGTCCCAAGGATAATGTTAACATCTTATCATTGCAATGTAAATGACTATGCTGCGGTTTAGTTGGAAGCTAGTTGGAAACTACAACAAAAACTTAAGTACTATTTTACGATTGGCTGCGAGGTTTTTATGGTTCTTGGGGTTTCCGAAATGATGATGAGGATGGGGATGACGTTAGTGCTACTTGAAGGTTATCATCGGCTGCTTTGGCATTTTTCTGTGCCAAGGAAAAAACCATCCACCGCAGCATCCATTATTTTTAGCAGGACAGGCAGGATACACGTACATAGATGGATAGTTATGGAAGTTTGTCTCTAGTTTCTTTAATGAGTCGCATAAAGTAACAGGTATTTGGTGTGGGGAGGGAAGGGGGAAGGGGAATGATTGAAGTGGTGGGAGTATTTGACGGAAATAGTGTCACCTTTGTTGTGAAGATTTCAAACAAACGTGCCCTTAATGAAGTGGAAAATTAACCTCTGGCATTAAAAGTTTTTGCGGGAATGTCATCAGAAGCACTTTAATGAAGGGATTATTGAGTGGGGGAGGGGAATTATTTGATATTAAATAATTAATGGCTAAAGTTATATATAAATCATTTGACGGTAATGTAGAAGTAATCTATCCATATATATAAAAAAAGTAGGGAAATAACTGAATGAGAATCAACGGCTAAACAATATGTCTCGGGTCAGAATTTTGAAATTTTTGGACGAGAGTCAGTCTTAGAGCGTAAGTGTGGAATAAGGCTGGGTTTGTGAAATCACCTTTGGCACGCATAATGGCCTTCAAACGGCCAAAGGAAACGGTAACACCCTGCCCGAATGATCCTCTGCGTTATTTTGGCCCATTCCCGGCGAAGCGCTTGCTTGAGGTGATCAACACTTTGGTATTTTTTAGTGCCTTCCAAGAAACTCCAGACACAATAGTCCAACGGATTTGTATCCGAAGATTTTAATGGCCATTGTACGCTGGAAATTAAGCGAGGCGCCTCATTTTGTAAACATTTTTGGGTGACGCGTGCTAATATTCGGCATTTATTCTGATGTCACGGTTGATTAATACTATAGTAGATTTTGGACCAGTTCTTCCGGTACCTCACCGTTAAAGGGGTCAATATTCAAATCTAAAATTTCATACATCGCAATATTTTTATTAACACAAGATCTGGTGTAAAGATAGTAGATATCGGTCCACTCCTTCGTGGTCAATATGAGATCATGTATCTCCAGCACTAACGTTAACAGAAAAGCCCTTCAAAACAATTTCAAAGAGGGCCGGCCACAGCCATATCTTCATCTTAATCTCAAGGATATATTTTAAATGTATCCCTATTCTGAAAGAGTTTTCGGTGGTCTTCTTTGAAAGTCCTTTTGAAGGTTATATATCTCTGAAGACCTTTAGGGAGTCTTATATCTATACAAGAGCTAATTTCTTGATTTTGGAGGTCTTCTTTACATAGAATTATTTTCGAAGGTATTCTACCTCCAAAGTTGCAAAGTGTCTAAAATACTGGAAGCTCTTGATCTTTAAAGGAAGAGGTCTTGAATCTATAGGAAACCTCTTTGATGTCGTTTATACGACTATAACTAAAGGTGCAGGTACATAAAAAGCTTGAAGTCATGGCTAGGCATATTAATGTCAAATTATGATGGAAAACGACGGCAGGATTTTAGTTCGACTCTGTAATCTCATTATGAAAAGTCACAAAATATGCCTAGCCATGACTTCAAGCATCTTATGTACTTATACCCTAAGTCTGCCAAAATTTGGTACCTGAAATTCCAGTATGGTCTTTTATAAACCCAAATCTGCCTTTGTGCAACCCTCATAGACGTTCATAATTGTCACCTACCCTCTGGGACTTTTCAGCTGATGTGTTTGTAATGACAAATATTATAGTCATGGTGACTAAAACAGCAAAGAATTCATGCGAGCAACATAAAAACTTCCCACATCTTGAGTATAAAAATAAAAACAAAATATTGAGAATTTACATTTCTTATTTGTATGTAAGTCACATATATGTATGTCTGTATGTGTAAATATTTTCCCAGACTTATGTCATTTTAATGAAATTTGTCACAATTTGCAAAGATTCGAAATTCAAAATTCATTATCAATGTCGAGTGTTGTAATAATGCACGTGTAATAGACGACAAATGTTTGGGATTACTTGTGCAAATACGAGGCACAGTGGGGGGAATGGAGGAAATTTTTGATGTGTCACCAAATGGGACATGTGGCGTATAATTAATGTATGCATATGGGAATTAATATCGCTCATACGCCAAATTCCACATTTGTTTTAAAATTATTTTCTATTTGAAATCCGGATATAAAATTAATTTCCTCAAAATAAATTTAAAACCAATTTCGCCCCACTGTACCCATTGACATCTTCTCTAATATTTATGCAGACAAAACCCAATGTCTGCGGTAAACCTTTGATTTTGTTCTAATGTCAATACCAACAACCCAGGATGTTGTAGGAGAATGGGAAAACGAAGGGAGGTGCTATCACACGCCCCCTCTATTCTCAGTGGTGCAGTGTCAGTGTACCCATTGTTCTTTGCTTCCGCCGCCGTCATTGTCGTCAGTGTCGTTTTTTGATATTCTGCCAATATTTACTACATAAATACCCAACAAAACGGGCTAGCAAGCAAACCAGCCTGCCAGCCAACCAAGCAGCCACATAGCTAGCAAGCTGCCGAGCATTGTCTGGCTAAAATTTCATTGTTCAACAAAAAACCAAAAAACGAAAACTAAAATCATAGACAGCCAGAACGAGTAGGCAAATAGTTGGATGGTAACTACAATTCCTAAATGGCCAAAAATAAAATAAATACTCGAAACGAACAGAGGGAAAGACAAACCGACGGATGGGATAGATGGCTATGTTTAGTACCACTTAATACAATGTTGATATGCTAAGAGGAGGGTGAGATAATGGTTGGGGTGACAATGTGGGAAATACGTAATATTTGCTGTGTCTAAAAGAGAATCGAAAGCAATGCCATAAGGTATAAAGAGGAATTAACGCAATCAAAGAAAGAATATTTTGAAATCGTGTCTGGGAAGCGGGAATAATCAACGTAATTTGTAGTGTTTGGGGCATAATTGGATTTTAGATAACAATTACCTTAAGAAATATGGACTTTTGTTTAGTTTCTAGACGTTCGGAATTAGGGTTTTATTGAAAATTGAAGGAGGATTCTTCTTCAAGGCATAAAAGATTATACATCTGTTTGAGAATTGATATACCTTCATATGTTCTACTAAACAATTTTTAAAGGGACTATCAAGTTCCAGCTAATTCGTCAGCGAAAAATGGACCTTAGAATTCTTGATTCGTTCGAACAGTTTGTGTTAGGCCCTTTTATACCCTCCACCTTGAAAAGGAGGGTATATTAACATTGTCATTCCGTTTGTAACATCTCTAAATATTCGTCGTAGACTCCATAAAGTATATGTATATATACAGGGTGAGATGAAAAAACTGCAACCAATTTCAGATCGTATTAATCGACCGTTGCATCAGATAAACTGCCGAATATTATCGCAAAAATATTCTGGAGGGTGTATTCAACCCTTGGGCACGCAAACCTTTAGGCCACAGACCCTGGACATTTCAACAGGACTCAGCTCGTGCCACCCAAGAGTGGTCACACAATGAGGTTCCTCGCTTCATTCCAGCTCACAATGGCCACCAAAATCTCCGGATACCAATCCGTTGGACTATTGGGTCTGGAGTATTTTGGAAAGCAAGGTTGGCACTAAAAAAAATACCAAAGTGTCGATCAACTCAAGCAAGTGCTTCGCCGGGAATGGGCCAAAATACCGAAGAGCAACATTCGGGCAGCGTGTGACGGTTTCATTGGCCGTTTGAAGGCCATAATTCACATAGCTTGATCACCTTTATCACGAATTATGGCCTTCAAACGGCCAATGAAACCATCACACGCTGCCCGAATATTTCTCTCTTTTTTAAATGGTTTTTTTTTTTGGGATGTTCCAGAAGGAATGGACCTATATTGCCCATCTCCGAATTCGATCTAAATTTTATAATAATGTTACGATGTGGCAAGTGTGGAACAAATTGGATACTCTCTTCGAGAGTTATCGTGCGCAGCAGCCAGATTGACGGACGGACATCGCTAGCTTGACTCCTTATGTCCTGAAACGGATTTGGTCCAAAGAGACCTTTTGATAAGGTACATTTTGGTCGCATCAAATCATATATCCTTTTGCAGAGCGGAGCGTATAATAATTTTAAGGATTTCCAAGCTAAAATTCCATAAATTTCTGAGGCATTGCTGGTCTAAAGATATCAAAGGATAAAGGACTAAAGGATGTTTTAAAAAGACTTTTGGTTGAAAAATATTTTTTAATAAATAAATTAAAATGACCTATAGAACTTCTGAATTTTTTTCAAGACTTGTTCAAGTTTGTTCCTTATAATAATATTACGATGTACCAAGTGTGGACCAAATTGAATATTCCCTTTTAGAAATATATTGTGCACCAGCCAGATTGACAGACCTAGATAGACTCATTATGTCCTGAGATGGATTTGTCGATGAGGCACGTTTTGGCCGTATCCTAAGATATATCCCTCTGTAGTCATATGGCAGAGCGTATAATAGTTTTAAGGACTTCCAAGCTAAAATTTCTAGGGCCTTGTTGGTCTAAGGATATCAAAGGATTAAAAGCTGTTTTGAAAAGGCTTTTGGTTGAAAAATATTTTTTTAATAAATTTTTTAAATGACCTACAGAACTTGTGAATTTTTTTCAAGACTTGTTAGCGAAAATGTTGATCCTTAAAATATTTTCAAAAACTAGATTTTTTAATAAACAAAAATTTACGGATTTGTGCAAACCGAAAAACATTTTCAAACTAGTTAAATTTATTTTCAAAGACCCATTATAAGATTCACACTTATTTTTTTTTTTTTTCACCAAATTAACGCAACATAATTTTATAATGGCGGAACACAATCATGTCGATTCAGCTCAGTGAACTGTAAAATAGCCCTCATTCAAGCTAATTTAATATTAAGATATTCAAAAAGAAAATTATGTTTTGACAGGTGGCGTATGATTGACAACATAAATTATACGTCACATGCATCGTTTCATGTAAACGAAATAAATTCTCCTGAATTTTAAGAAAAATGAGATTAAGCTCTCTTCAGTGATTAGGGCTTGTGTTAACGCTTAATTCATGCGAAAATGTTTTGCAACCCAACCCCTGGGCAGTTTTTGCGATGTTTCGCAAGGAATAAACATGCAAACAACTTCAAAGGAAGATCCTTGGCATTAAAAACATTGCCAACAAAAAATTTATTGTGGACTAAGAAAAATGGCCATTGAAAATTTTATGAGCATCAGCAGAAGAAAACGAAAGAAAAAACAAACCCAAATTGAATAAATTTATTTTGAAAAGCAAATACCAGTCTAATTTAATTCAAGCCAAAAGAACATTATTTTCGTATTTAAACGGAGTGTTTAGTGAAGGTGGTTTTCTTTTCGATATATATTTTTTATTCTTCAAAAGGAATTTGGGGTTTTTCTAAAAAAAAATGTCCTTGATTTCATGCCGTCTCGCTGTAAATTTCAATAAAACGGACAAGATTATGGACACATTTTGTACCCCAAAATACTTGGCCGTATTAAAGACCTGAAACATAAAAAGCACATATTTTTGGTTTCTTTATGAGTGGCCCTCTCGGTATTCGACAATGAATTGTTGTTTGGGTCCAGAATAAGTTCTTGTTTTGTCAACACATTTTTTTCATTTGCGTGTGTGTGTGTGGGAATGTTAGAAAGGGAGCTTACTTGAGGTGGCGAATAGAGAGGTTATGGTTACGAATTGTGGTTTCTAAGTGGTAACTGTATTTTGGGGTACTTAGTATGGTAGACATTTTATTGAGCTATAAAAGAATAAACAACTCGAAATATAGACAAAGACAAAGACTGAGACAAAATTATTCTGGTCGTTGTCTGCTTTAGATTTTTGAGAAGGAATTAATTGAAATCTACTGCAGAAAGTCGAAGTAAATTTTTGGTTGTAGATTTGTTAAAGTTGGCTAACATGATAAACAGTTTATTGATTTTAATAAATATTCAAAAACATTTTTTAAATCTTAAATTTTTTGAATTTTTTTTTAAAAAATCGATATTTTAAATATTTTTTTTAATTTTTTTTTTAATTTATTAAAAAATTCGATATTTTAAATATTTTTAAAAAAGTTAGATTTTTTAATTAAATTATTTTTTTGAAAATTTTTGAAATTTTATGCATGACGCCTTAAATTCATTTTGGAATAATTTTAGTGTCCCATGCTAATGGTAAAATGTCAGGTAATAATTTAAAAAAATCGTAAAAATTGTCATTTTTGGGTATCTGCATTCAATGACTTGACTTGTGTACCTTTATGCTATGAGCCTTATTTGCATAGCGGATAGTTAATTTTTATGAGTCCTTTGAAGATCTGCTATTGATGGAAGTCCTTTCCTAAGCCCTCTGGGAACTGAAGACCTTAAGGGGACCCTTTGGCATTAGTATAACTTCTATCTATCTGAATAATTTTAAGGTTATCTCTTATATTTTGTAGACCAGTAACGACGTGGCCAGAAAAGTCCTTTTGAAGGTTTTATACCTCTGAAGATCTTAAAGGAGTCTTCTATCTATCATTTTAGACCACTCTTTGGAAACCTTGATGCTGGAGGTCTCCTTTACAAAGAATTTTTTTTCGAAGGTCTTCCACTTCTAATCTTATGGATGCCAACCAAATGTAAAAAACCCAGCAAAGTCTCTTAAAGACCTTTGGGTGGTCTCCTTTTTCCAAGTTACTTTTTTGAGGTATTCTATCTGTGGAATTTCTTTTGTAGATCCTCTCTCTGGAAGAAGTCCCTTTTTAATATTCTACCTCTTAAAAGGCATTCTATCTCCATAAGAGATTTAGGAGAACAGAAACCCTTGGAAATTCTTTTATCTACAAAAGCCTTTTTGAGGATTTCCTTCAATAAAGGTACTTTGGAAGATATTCTCTAGAGGACCATGCAGATGACTTATATTTCAAGGTTTCAGTCCCTAGAATACCTTATGGGGGCCGTTATTTCCAGACGGCCTCTTAGAGATGGAGATCTTTTTAAGTTAAGAAGACTCTTAATATTTTTCTATCTCTAAAATACTCACTAAAGGTCTAATATCTACAGAGGGATTTTTGAGAAGTTCGTCTATCTTCTGAAAACAGTTTGGAGATCTTCTATTTCCAGAAAAAAATTTGAAGACCTTCCACCTCTAATAACCCATTGAGAGTTCTTTATCTCACTTTCTCCGGAAAGTCTCAGAGTTTTCAATCTAAAGTAGACATTGATATGAGTCCTTTCAGAAGTCTATTATTTTTGAAAGAGCTTCTTAGGCTCTTCTTTGTCCAGAGGAGCTTTTGTACATCCGGGATTTATAGAAAGCCTTTTGAAGATCTTAAATTTATAGAAGTTTGACTATTTGAAGAAGGTGTCTGTTACCTCTAGACCAAGTTTTGGATGTATTCTTTACCTAGGAGACCTTTTGAACCCCGTTTTAAGGTAGATTTTTTTAGAGGACTTCATTTGATAGAAGCTTTGAGGAAGGTTTGGGTCCACAGACAAAAGAAGACCTTTTGGAGGCCTTCTTGAAGTTTTTTTTTTATTTTTTAAAGATTTTTCTGATCTATTATATTTTTAAAGGACCTTTTGGAGTTCTTCTAGGAATGAAACACATTTTGGAATGATATTAAAACTGGAAACCTTTTACAGGTCCTCTATCCCCAATTGCTCTGTTGGAGTTTTTGAGTTCTCTTTTAGTAATTTATCTCTAGGAATCCTTTTATTATAGAAAATTAACCAAGATAAAATCTGTCTCTTCAAGAAAATCGCCAGTGTTGGCCCACTCTTCGGTTTAACCCTTTATGTGAAGAAACTCCTATTTTTTCTTATTTTTATGATTTAATTCTCATTTCCTATTCGATGAAGATCTATTTTGCCAACTCATTTTCTCCTCCACCAGGAATTGCTTTATCTTATCTTATTAACCTTTTGTTCTGCCTTAAATTTCCTAATTTGTTCTTTTACAATTTTCTTTGACGCCTACTATTATTTGTCTTCCCTAATTGTTCGTAAAGTTTTGCTCAAACGAAAATAACAACAAGGAATGACACCTCTGCCTGGGCTAAAGCAATTTCTTGTGTTGACATATGAACGACGTAACATGCGGCGTATGATGTATACATCAATCATACGCTAGCATGTTCAACAAATTGAATTAGGCGAAGAAAGAAATATATGGAAAAGTATGACTAAGTAAGTGGTGGGGTGGATTACTAAATTTTCTTTAAGAAATTGAAATATTGAAAATTAATACCGAGAAAAGGGGCACGTTTATATTGTTTCGTATATGTTATTACATGAACTGTTTATTTTTTATGACAGTTCCCATATGAGTCTTTAAATTCAAGACTCAAATCTTTTAATGGAGATCCTGTTGAAAGGAGTTTTTAAAAAATCCCGCTAAATTCTCAGTAGAGAAAACAGGCTCCTCCTCCTTCTCAAATTTGACACTCACACACCGTTAAATATTTTTCTCTCTTCTCTTTTTCTGGCTTTTTTACAATCTGATAATTAATTTTATTTAGCCAGAATCTCATTTTTGGTAACTTATTTTTATGACTGTTTTATGAATATTTTATTTCACCGAAAACACGGCAACAACAACAGCAAAATACCCTTCAGTCATAATTTCTTAATTGTCTGCGGCATTGTTTGTTGATGAGATTTATTTAATTTTTTTGGGAAGGAGATTTTATATCAGTGTCATAATTTTGTTGTATCTTTTATCTCTTTGTTATTTTCTTTGGACTGATGACGTAAATTTGTGAATAGCTTCCATTTCATAAACATTTGAAGGACAAGGACTTAGGTTGCATATTTGTCGTAGACAGCAGCAAAAAAAAAATGGGGACAAGAGTTAATAAAATCATGTGATGACATAACTGATGATGGGATTATTAAAATCTGATTATGAAAGGGGGTTTTGTTTGTTGTTCGAAATTGTGAAAAAATGTCTGGAAATAGGAAAAATACCCTACCAAATATATTTTCAATTATATACATTTTTATAAATATTTCACAATATTTTTTTTCTATCATTAATAATATTACTTTTTTATTTTCAGGTAAGCTACATTTGATTTGAACACATAATGACTTATTGGTGAGCTTAATAATAAAAAAATCAAGTTAAAAAGTATCAGTCGATTTGTCGAAAGATTTATACCCCCAGACTTGAGTTAGGATTATTCAAACTGTTGATCCTTTATCGGGGAGGTTCCAAAGCAGTTGGTCAATATTCCAGCAGTTGGACCAATTCGTATCTGACCTAAGACTGATAAAAATATTGCAACGGGCCAGATATGGACTATATCGACTACTTCCTAAATTTGTTTTATGAGATATGTGCAAATGTTTGGAAATTCAAATTGCTGACCCTCTATGGATTTGGCTCCGAATGGAATGGACCAATATTGTCCATTTCGTATTTGACCTGAAATATGATATAAATATTGCGACATCCTGGGTTTCGACTATATTGGTTACTTTGATATGGGCAAAATTACAAGACATTATTTTTGCAATTTATGAGCTTCATGGATATTCAAAATGTTGACCCTTGTGGATGAAGTACCACAAGGAGTGATCCGATATATCCCATCCTCACACCAGACCTTGGGTTAATAAAATTATTGTGACAAGTTAAATTTGAGGAGAACCGAAACCTTATTTAGAATTTTATAATCGTTTTATTTGTTCAAAACTTTGATCCTTTGTGGGAGAGGTACCAGAAGGAATGGTCCGATCTCAACCATCTTTGCAACAGATTTTGCTTTGATGGAAAAATTGAGATATACCAAGTCTTGAATGGAATAGGATGTTAATTTCGCTTTTTATGAGCTTCATGGATATTCAAAATTTTCAGCCTTTGTGGGGGAGGTACCAGAAGGAGTGGACCGATATATCTTCATCCGATAACATCTTCAAACCAGAATTTGGATTAATAAAAGTATTGTGATGCGAGTAATTTGAAGACAATCGGACTCTTACATCACATTTTATAAGAGTTATAATTATTCAAAATGTTGACCCTTTGCTACCCTCTCTAGCCATATGGCTGAGTGTAAAATAAGTTCTCTCCAAAATCTCTAAAATTGAAGCAGCACAGTTGCTTTAAAAATAGATATCTTCGAAATATAATTTTAAACACTAAATCTATAAATATTCGAGGCCTATATGAATCATTCATTCTAGGGCGAGTTCTCATGCAACGGGGCCAAAAAAAACAAAATACGAATAATTCGGTTGGAAATTGAAGAAACTCCATCAAAATTATTTGGGCGTGGTACCTCAACTTAAGCCGCTAAATTTCGAAGCCCCTTAAAAACATTTATTTTAATCGAATTAAAATTCTAAATTTTTTTTTGAATTTAATATTTTGAGAATCTCAAAGTTATCTAAGATATCCCATAGGAGGCCTCAAGAAGGCGTACATTATTTCTGACTGGCTTCAATTTGAAATTTGGTTTCAATGTCGTTGGTCTGTTTCGCCAAAAACACATTTTCTCAACTTAAAAATAATTCCGGAATTTTGTCCTCTTTATCAAATTGTAATTATTTTTTTAACCATAAAATTCACTACCAAAAGAAGAAGGCATCTTCTGCATCCATCGTTGGTAATTTCTTATCTTTGATTTCAATTCGACTCATTTCGAAGCTGGCCGCAGGATAATTTCCGAAAATCAGTTGGGCAAATCGAAAACTGTCATTGATACGTCTTCAATCAGGGCGGGTGATTGATTTGGAAGAAAATTGAAGAAAAACTATTACATTTTCATATTCCATCTGTATTATACCTCCTTTCCCCTTCCCACACCTTTTAGCTGCTTGTCTTTGCAACAAGATGTCGAAAAAGATGTCACCCTAGGGCAGACAAACCAGCAGTGAGGCAGGTAAAGGAGAAGGTAAAAAAAATCCATGAAAATCTTTTAAATAAACAAAACAATGCATTTATGTTTTTTACGACAGTTTTCCAATCAGTTGTTGTTGTTGTTTTCCTTTCTTTTATTTTTTTGATAAGATTGCGGCTGGGGACATCATCGCAAGTCTCACAAACAGCAGCCAAAAAGCCCTCCTGCTGGGATTAGAAAAGCGATTGTGTCCACCCGAAAAAAAGAGAGGGGAATGGAACAACGCGTGCAAATCTAATCAGCTTAGGAAAATATGGGCAACACAAATGGAGTTTCATTCACCAGGTCTGGGCTTATCCAGCCAGCTGTTGTTGTGTGAAAAGTTTGAGGAAAAGAAATACACAACAAACAAAAACCAAGCATGTTTTGCTGTTGTCGTTTACTTTATGCGCGGAGGGAGGGTGTGGCTCCCCCTTTTGTTTTTTTTTTTTGTCCTTTAAAAGGAAATTAAAGATTATTTCTGGATTCTTTTTTTTCGAAAACAAGAAAACAATTTAAAGGAAAATTGAATTTGTTGAACATTTTTGAGACATTTAAGAGGAGTTGAAAGTTGGCAGAGAGTTGTAGATTTTTTTTAGCAGCAGTCAAGTGGATGTTGATTACTACCAGTTGTTCTGAATGTGATTTCTACCAGTTGTTCTGTGATTAATAATGAAAAGGGGTGTGTATTTGAAATCGAACTTGATCTTAAATCGGATTGTTGCTCCCCATCTTTTTTGCCGAATATTTTTTTATTTTTAACACAAATATGTGTCACAGAATCTCAAGGTTGACCGAGGATATAAAGTTGAATTGAAAAACCAAGATTTATTTGGATAATACTTTATGCGGGTAATCAGTTAACAAAATACAATTTGTATTATTTTGATACATGATTATTTTGGATAGAGAGGGTATATGTCATTTGATGCGGCCAAAATCTGCCTCATTGAAATAACTTTTAGACCTTCGGTCTCTTTGGACCAAATCCGCTTCAGGACATTTGGAGTCGATCTAGCGATGTCCGTCCGTCCGTCCGTCTATCTGTCTGGCTAGCTGGTGCACACGATAACTCTCGAATGGAGTATCCGATTCGGTCCAAACATGGTTTATCGTAATATTTTTGTCAAACTTAGATCGAGTTCGGAGATGGGCAGTATCGGACCACTCCTTCTTGTACCTCCCCCACAAAAGATCTAAATATTCAAAAAAGATATTTTCTGCACAGAAAGAAAAATAATAATCCAATTTTGCTCGAACTTTGCCAATCTTAATATTTGCATCAGTGCTAGGTCAGGTGAGAATATGAACAATATCGGTCCACTCCATCAAGTACCTCCCCAACAAAGGCAGAAAATTTTGAGTAATTATAACTCTTATAAAATGTGATGTGAGAGTCCGATTGTCCTCAAATTACAAACATAATAATTTTTTACTAACCCAAGGTCTGGTGTGAAGTTGGAATATATCGGTCCACTCCTTCTGGTACCTCCCCCACAAAGGGTCAAAGTTTTGAATAACCAAAACGATCATAAAATCCTAAAATAATCATCCGGTTCTCTTCAGTCTATACACAACACAATATTTTTATTACCCCAAGGTCTTGTGTGAAAATGGGATATGTCGGTAGGAGAGCTTAAGACCAGGGAGTCTTTATAGAAGAGGGTCAGGCAGTCTTTATAGATGAGCTGAAGGCCAGGCAGTCTTTATAGACGAGATGAAGGCTAAACAGTCCTTATAGACGAACTGAACGTCAGGGAGTCTTTACATACGAGCTGAAGTCTAGAAAGTCTTTATAGACGAGCTGAAGGTCAGGTTGTCTTTATAGATGAACTGTAGGTCAGGGAGTCTTTATAGACGAGCTGAAGGCCTGGGAGTCCTTATAGATGATCTGAAGTCCAGGGAGTCCTTACCGACGAGCTGGAGGCCAGGGAGTCCTTATAGACGAGCTGAAGGTCAGGTTGTCTTTATAGACGAGCTGAAGGCCAGGGAGCTTTTATAGATGAGTTGAAGCCCAGGGTTTCTATATAGACGAGTTGAAGGCCAGGGAGCCTTATAGACGAGCTGAAGGGCAGGAAGTCTTTATAGACGAGCTGAAGGCCGGGGAGTCTTTATAAACGAGTTGAAGGCCAGGTAGTCCTTATAAACGAGCTGAAACGAGCTTAATAGACGAGTTGAAGGCTAGGGTGTCTTTATAAACGAGCTGAAGGTCATTGAGTCTCAGTAGACAAGCTGAAGGCCAGGAGTATTTATAGACGACCTGAAGGCCAGAGAGTCTTTATAGACGATCTGAAGACCAGGGAGTTTTAGTAAGAGAGCTGAATGCCAGAAAGACTCAGTAGGCGAGTTGAGGTCCAGGAAGTCTCAGTAGAAGTGTTTATGGAGAGGAGAGCTGAATGACGGAAAGACTCAGTAACCGAGTTGTGGTCCAGGGGTAGACGATTTGAAGGCCAGGGAGTCTAAGTAGTCGAATTGATGGCTAGACAGTCTTAGTAGGAGAACTGAATGCCAGAAAGACCCAGTAGAAGAGTTGAGGTCCAGGGAGTCTCAGTAGATTAGTTGATGACTAGGGAGTCTTAGTGTAGGAGAGCTGAAGGTCATTTAGACTCATAGATGGGCTGTAGTCCAGGGAGTCTCAGTACACGAGCTGAAGTCTAGGAAGTCTCAGTAGGCCAGCTAAAGGGAGTCTCAGTAGAAGAGCGGTAAGCCTGACAATCTCCATAGAATATCTGAAGGCCCGGGTGTCTGAATCGACAAGCTATAGACCCGTGAGGGACATATAAGATCTTTCTCTTCCTCTCCCTCTCCCTCTCTCTCCCTCTCTCTCTTTCTGTCTCTCTTATTCTCTTTCGTTTTATTAATCCTTTCTAAATTCGAAAAACTCGTTTGGTTCATGCCTTTGCTAAATAAATAAGTATTTATTGGGAGGATTTCGGCCATATTAAATACAAAGTGGCTGCAGGATTAAGACTGAGCGTGTAAATGCGAAATATAAATGAAGTTGCGAAAAAAATCATTAAATGTTTTCTCTATGCACATATGTATTTGTTCGATTGCAAAAACGATTTGTTTGCACCATCTTCGTAAATAAAAAACTGCCTTTTTTCTAAGAGAGCCTAATATCCACCTCGAATTTATGATGATTATTCATGGCTTGCACACTTTTCTATGCTACTCCAGTATATTTTTTAACGTTTTGGAAAATCGAATAACTTCCTTTACCCTTAGCCTTGAATCTCCTTGCTTTTGTTATTTAGTTACTAATGTTTGTTATTTTTCCCCCGACTTTTTCATTCACACACATCATTCTATAAAATATTTACGTTTGCTGTCATGTCATCCATTATAAAATATTTTCCTTTCATTTCCAACCAACAACAACAACAATAGGTGCTTGACCTTTTATTTATATTTTGTTGTCTATTTGTTTCCATGTTTATTGTTGGGAACAAAACAGCAAATGGCCAACAATTGGATAAGGAGTATCCATTCAACTGCTCGACGTTTTTTTGTCAACTTTCTAGGGTTGGATGTCTTTTTTTGGATTTAGGCCTATAAATTGTTGGAATATAACTTCATGACTGACCTTTTAATCTTTTGTAAACAACATCCATGTTTTTATTTTTTTCTTTTTTGAGGATATAAGTCAAGTGTCCCTTGAGCAGTTTAAAATATTATTACTTTTTCTAAAAATTCCTGTCATCCTTTCATAACGTTATTGAGATAACTTGAATTGTTCTTCTTTTTTTTTTTCTTATCATCGAAATACCATTTCTCAAGAATTTCATAAATTTAATTAAATAATTGTATGAACGAAACAAAATTGAACAGTATCTCCAGGAAATTGTAAGCGTGTAGGCATTATTTGAAAACAAAAAAAAAAAAAAAAAAAAAACAGGACATTTTAAAATCTAATTCAATTTACTCAAGGTGTACTCAAATAAATTGAAAGGCATTAGCTCAATTCGATTGTAATCGCTATTTACTAAGCCAGGCCAGAAAAAAAACACACAATGTCTCCAAAGAAAGTTTTTTCTTCAAGGAAATGATGAAAGGAAATTGAAATTGAAATTGCGTATTGTAAAGGAATATTGAATACTACGCAGAATTACTGAATTAAAAACTTAAAATAACATCAAGATGAAAGAACCTCCCGCACCAATTTCAATTAAATTCAAATTTCAATTTTTTACGTCGTAATTACTCTTTAGCATGATGGCGCCCAATTGAATGCACTGCGCACTTTGGGGTTACTTTACCAGATTACATTGCCATGGCCAGCCCAAAACTAATTACCAAAGGAGAACAAAAGAAGTTAAAAAGTATTAGTCGGCTTTGCCGAGAGATCTATACCTTCAGCCAATGTTCGATTATTATACCCTCAGCCACATGGCTACAGAGGGTATATATCGTTTGATACGGCCAAAACGTGCCTCATCGAAATAACGGCTTTAGACCCTTGGTCTCTTTGTACCTAATAGGTTTTAGGACTTTAGGAGTCGATCTAGCGATGTCCGCGCGATGACTCTCGAAGGGAGTATCCGATTTGATCCAAACTTGGTACATCGTAATATAATTGACAAACTTAAATCGGGTTCGGAGATGGGCAATATTATAATATATTATATTTGTGGTCCAAAGAGACCTAGGGTCTAAAACCGCTATTTCGAAGAGACACGTTTTGGCCTATCAAATGATATACAGGGTGAGATGAAAAAACTGCAACCAACTTCAGACTGCTGTCGTTTTTAAGTCACTCGTCCGACAGCTGTTAAAATTATTCCAGTGACAGCTCATTATATTGTTTACAAGCGTACAAAAGCATTTTGGTGAGAATTTTCTAGAAAAAAAGTTATGCGTGATGGAATTCAAGCGTGATGGTGGTGTGATTTATTTATTTTTGGCTGGAAAACTACAAGGGACTATCGTTAGGGCACTCCAGCATTTAAATGTGAATAAATCTTTTCTGTCTCGTACCATCGATCGTTACCGTGATACTGGTAGCGTAGCCCGACATATGTCAAGGAAGGGGACAGAAGAAGACAGCAACATCAGCAGAAATCGTTCAAAAAGTAAAGAAGCTACTTGATCGATGTTTACTTGCCAAAGAGGTCAGCTGAAAATGTGCACCTTCGGTTGGCCACCAGAACTCAAACCCCGGTCATGGTGATGGTGCGGGCCGCCAAAACAGCCGATGGTCGCTCTCCGCTCGAATATTATTGCGAAAATATTCTGGAGGGTGTATTAAAGCCTTGGTCACGCAAACATTTTGGCCGCACACCTTGGACACTCCAACAGGAATCAGCACCATCGCACTCAGCACGCGCCAACCAAGAATGGTTACAAAATGATGTTCCTCGCTTCATTTCCAGCGCACAATGACCACCAAAATCTCCGGATACCAATCCGTTGGACTATTGTGACTGGAGTATTTTGGAAAGCAAGGTTGGCACTAAAAAATACCAAAGTGTCGATCACCTCAAGCAAGCGCTTTGCCGGGAATGGGCCAAAATACCGCAGAGCAACAATCGGGCAGCGTGTGACTGTTTCATTGGTCGTTTGAAGGCCATAATTCGTGCCAAAGTTGACCAATTCGAACAAATCTAAACTTATTTTAGAAGTTGGTGCTATTTCCGACATTTTTTGCTTTCATTCAATAAAATTAAAAAAAAATGTAAAAATTGTGGCGTTTGTATATCCTCTGTAGCCACATATGGCTCAGGGTATAACAATGTTTCATATCAATTCCGATATGCATTTATGCATCAACGATTTATGCATTAATGCAACTTTCCAAAATTGATCTCCATATAACCACTAAAATACCGTCTAATATATCTGGTAAGCCGATGAGATTCTGGTAATGCATAGGATCTCGCCATATTCCAATTTTCAGGGTCATCTCCTTAGGTCATTATAAGGTCAACTCGAAAGAGAAAATGATCAAATATCCACTAACAAATGCTTTTCGTATTAATAGGGTAAAATTTTCAAATTTATTTTTAATTCAGCCATTACTTTCAAATTTGACAAGACCGCAATTTCTTTTTTCCAATTCTGCCTGACACTTAACTCTAACCCCTTCTTTTAAATTATTTTCTTTAAGGAATCTTTCATTACCTTTGTCGCTTTTGGGAATTGTTCTACTTTCCTTAAGAATTCGTAATTTATTTGTTTTTCCTCTTTCTCTCTCTCTCTCTCTCTCTCTCGACGTATTCTCCCATTAAACTATAACGAAACTATGTTGCAACAAGTTGTCTTGCAAAAACATGCTGGCTCTTCTCTACAAAAACAAAACTTGCGGAGCTGGGAAAGTCTGCAAAACAAAAAACGAAAAAAAAAACTTTTAATGGATTTTTAATGACTTTGGCCTCAAGAGCCGAAGAACCGCTGCATGCGGAGCAGCCAGACGGCAGCAGGAATGCATTGGCAAAGTGATTGCTGTTTGGAGTGAAATCAACATCTGCCCAGCTGATATCAGAAAAGCTGAGGGGGAGAGAGGGAGAGGGAGGCAGAAAAAACCGAGCAAAAACAACAGAAAGCAAACATGAATTAATCAGGTTAAAGGACAACGACTGCAAAGCAAATACATAAGCAAGAAAAATAACAACAACAACAGTAGGAACAACGACATTGCAAATGCAAAGCAAACAAGAACAACGGCAGCAATAAAATGATAAATAAACAATGTTTTAAGCTTCTTCTCCTTCGTCTTCTTGAGGTATTTGCAAACCAAATGGAGAAACAAATCACTATAAATAGGTGCCTTGGGATAAAATGAGGGAATCAGAGGGAATTTTTAATAAACTTCTTTAAAAATTAAACGAGTTATAAAAAATTATTGTCGGCCGGACCGAACTTTTAATAACCTCTACCTTTGGGTAAAGAAAACATTTTATATAAAAGAGTTCAATTCCGTTTGATAATGCTGTTAAACTTTTCAAAAAACCATAAAATGAGTGAGGCAGTTATATAGGGGCCTTACCAAAAAGGAAATCTCTATAGACAATTTTATACTTCAAGGATTGTCATCCACCAAATCTTCTGAAATACGAAACTTTTAACAATTTCGTTGGAAATGTGACTAGGATTATCAAAATACCGAATATCGGTGCGCTATAGGAAAACGGAACTAGAACCCATTATGAACTACAAATACAAATTGTTGGACAAATCCGTGGAAAAATATGGCCAACAATATCGGGAGGTAACGTTATATGGGGGTTATACCAAAACGTAGACCTACACATATAATGTTTTGCCATTGGAGCTAGCGCCTATTATGTTACAAATGTCAATTTTTAGACAACTCCGTGAAAAAATATGGCGAAAATCCTGAATTTCGCAGTACAGGGTGAGATAAAAAAACTGCAACAAATTCAAACGCCATAATTTTTATATTTTTTTAAATTTTATTGAATAAAATCAAAATAATGTCGGAATAGCATCAAATTTTAGGACACGTTTAGATTTGTTCGAATTGATCATCGTTGGCACGAATTATGGCCTTCAAACGGCCAATGAAACCATCACACGCTGCTCGAATGTTGCTCTGCAGTATTTTGGCCCATTCCCGGCGAAGCGATTGCTTGAGGTGATCGACACCTCAACCCTGCTCTCCAGAAGACCCCAGACACAATAGTCCAACGGATTGGTATCCGGAGATTTTGGTGGCCATGGTGTGCTGGAAATGAAGCGAGGAACCTCATTTTGTAACCATTCTTGGGTGGCGCGTGCTGAGTGCGATGGTGCTGAATTCTTTTGGAATGTCCAAGGTCTGTGGCCGAAAGATGTGCGTGCCCAAGGCTTTAATACCCCCTCCAGAATATTTTCGAGATAATATTCGGCATTTATTCTAATGCCACGGTCGATTAATACGAGCGGAGAGCGATCATCGCCTGTTATTTCGGCCCACATCATCACCATGGTCGGCGCATGAGTTCTGGTGGCCAACTGAAGATACACACTTGTGGTTTTCCAGCAAAATATAAAGAAATCACACTATCACGCTTGAATTCCATCACCAATAACTTATTTTCTGGAAAAATCTCACCAAAATGAGTGACCCGGTCTTTTTCTAAGTCTAATTATGACAGGCTAGGTTTGGACTAGCGATATAGCATATTGTCCTACTCGATTAAGATGTAATAAAAAGAATACGATATTTTTACGATACGAAAATTGGACCATATCGGAAACGTCTTTCGCATATTTCAAGCAGATGGAATAACGGATGGTCATACAGTCGGATAAGGACATGTTTGGCCGAACACCATTGGAAATCAGCTTGAAGCTATCAGCTGCATACACTTTCCCAATTCAAATGTCAGAACCCTTCAAAGTCTCTTTCCAACTCCATGAAAAGTTCAGCATTTTCCAGGAATCAAGTAAAATCCATGAGTCATTATCCCTTAATTCATGTTGTGTTCACTTTGGACAATTGTTTTTTTATTTTTTTTATTAACCAAATCAATTGAATTTCAGGAATAAAAATATAATTTAAATCTCCCAAAATCCTAACTTTCCTAATACACACACGTGCCTAACTAACTTCGCATAGACAATGACTGCAAAATTTTCCAAGAATTGGGTAACACCCCTTTAAATTGATTTTCCTCAATTGTTTCTCTTTAGGTTTTTGTCGCAGAGGATTTCAAGATTTGCAAAAATTTTGAAATTTAAATGGCTATTGGTTTGGGTTAGGATTTTGTCATTCCCAGTTTAAATTGGCCTGGAATATTAAGTCACTTTTTTATGTCCCGTAGTGTCTGTCAGACAAAAAACGCACCCACCCATCCAGCTAATGCACACCCACGTTCACACTCACGCACACACACGCGTACGTTTCCATAATAAATGACACAAACATTGCGGCCGGAAAAAAAGGGGGATGAGTGGCGAATATTAAAACAGGCTCCGTTGGGAAATGAAAGAAAATGTCATCATCAAAGCGTCAACTTTAAATAACACACAAAATCCCTAATAAAAGGATATATGTAAGTCAACAAAAAGTCCTTTGTTTCCATTCACAATTTAGATTTGACTCATCGGCCCATTCAGGATTATGAGTTTGCAGAAAAATTGAAAAGGTTTTTTTAAATATTTCATAACATACCTTTCAAGCGGAGATTGAATGAAAATCAAACACTCATTGTGGATTATGTCCTTGCAAGTTAATAAATACAAGGATTAAGGCAAAAACTTTGATTGGAAAAAATCAATTTAATAATAGCTTTTTGTTAAACAAATATTATTTTTTAGTCCTTCTAGTGTGGGAATTTGTCAAACTATGGGTCATTATCCTACGTCTGTTTTTTTTTTTTGTGGTTAGCAAGGACAACGGACCTCATATGCAAAAATGAAAACAAAAAGCCTTAGGAACATTGACAAGTAAAGACATCTACCATGGAATGTCATTAAACTAATTACAAACTGCAGAACCCCGTTTTGTTCTTTTTTGGTTGTTTGGGTTGGTGGGTCAAAGTACATGACCTTACCCAAAAAAACACAGTCGACAATGGAAAGTCGCTCATGACAAGGAAACCACCATTAAAAGGCAACTTTTCTTTCTTTTTAATTAAAATAAACCATTTATGCGGTGCGTTTCACTTTTGGGTTTTTTTTTTATTTGACAACTTGTGTTGGAGCTTTAGCTGAACTTTGTCTAAGAATGAAAACATGTCCTTTTAAAAGGTTTTTAGAGTTTTATGTTTATATGGGAGTCGTATCTCATTGTAAATGAAAGTAAATTATGGGCGAAGTTTTTTATGTTCCATAAGGTAGATATTTGCTAAATGATTTCAGGAAGAACAATTCTCTGGATATAAATTGGTGTCATATTAAGTACTCCAAGAGTGGGTGTGTGCGATTTCTAAAAGTGTCCTATACATTCATTTTTAATTTTTTACCTCTTGAAGCAAATAATTATTCACGTTTTCCTATAACCCCCATGTAGCGGTTGCTCTTGATATTCGGTATTACGAAGATTTAAATCAAATTTTGTAAGGGGATTGTTTAAAATTTGGTACTAAGGGTTCGTAATGGGTTCCGTCTCCTATGGCCGAATATACTTTATATGGGTTCACGTTTGCCCATAGCCCCCATATTTTGGAGTTTCCCGATATTTGGTATTCTACCCGATTTTAGGTATTTAAAACTCCCAACAAACCTTGTGTTAACAAACATTTTTGATGCTTATTCCGCTTTCTTTAAGCGTTTTATTTTTCAAAATCTTGAACCCTATGTAGGTGGGGAGCCAGAAGAAATGGTCCGATCTCTATAATCATTGTAAAAAAAAATATTAAGATATACCAAGTCTGAAGGGAATCGAATGTTAAATTCGTGTTTTATGACCTTCATGGATTTTCAAAATTTTGAACCTTCGTGGGGGAGGTACCAAAACGAATGGATCGATATATCCCAACTTCACAGCAAATTTTGTGTTAGTAGAAATAATGAGATGTGTGAAATATTAAGAAAACCGGATGCTTTTTACGGATTTTTTGACCGTTTTGATTATTAAAAACTTTAAACCTTTTGTGGGGGAGGTACCAGAAGGACTGGTTCGATCTCTATCATCATTATTACAGATCTTGTTTTGATGAGAATATTGAGATGCACCAAGTCTGAATGGAATCGCGTTTTATTAAGCTTCATGGCTATTCAAAACTTTGACCCTTTGTGGGGGAGGTACCGGAAGGAGTGAACCCATATATTCCAACTTCACTCCAGACCTTGGGTTGATAAAAATATTGTGATGTGTGTAATTTGAAGACAATCGGACTCTTGCATCACATTTTATCACAGTTATAATTATTAAAAAATTTGAGGTACTTGATGGTTTGGAGGTATTTGATGGAGTGGACCGATATTGTCCATTTTCGCACCTAACCTAGCTGATGCAAAAATTATAATTTGCAAAGATGAACCTAAATTTTTTTAAATTAAATTAAATTTTTTTTTGTTTTGAAAAATTCTATCTTCTGTGGGTTGCGTACCAGAAGGAGGGGACCGGTATTGTCCATCTACGAACTCGATCTAACTTTGATAAAAATATTACGGCGTACGAAGTTTGGACCAAATCGGATACTCCCTTCGAGAGTTATCGTGCGCACCAGACAGGCAGACGGGCGGTTTGAAGAGTCCTGTTTTGGTCGTATCAAATGATATATACCCTCTTTAGCCATATGGCCGAAAGTATAATAAAAACTGTATGCTGTATGACTGTTGCCCCTCCAATCTTATCATATTTTACCACTTAATTCGGAACATCCAGCCAGTAACTAGTTCAAACCAGATAGGTATGTAGTAATAGTGCAAAAGGAAAGCTGATCTCCCCCCTTCATTGTTGGTGCAATCCTTTCTCAATAAGGCAGAATAAGGATTTGGAATATTACTTGAGGTTGCCGTTCAGATAATGAAGTCGGCGAAGAGTGGCGGTATTTGTTAGGAATTTTATTTTTGCATTTTGTTTTGTTTTTAGCAGAGTTCGTTTTTACCCGCGAGGGAAATATATTCGCAGCAGGACGACTCGCAGAGTTCAAACTTTAGAAAATTACTCTCCATTTTATTGTTTGATGAGGGGATTAGTGTTGGTTGTGGAAGCAAACGTTTTTTTATATTTCTGGGATTAGTGAGAGACTGTATAAAAAGCGAAGAAAAATGGCAGTATGTATTACAAGAAGATCGGTGTATTTTGTGTAGAAAAACATGAAAAGCAACAACACTATCATATGCTTTGTTAGTTGAAATTGGCTACAATGACCTTTTACGTATTTGAGTAGTTTGAAGCTGTGGGATGAAAAAATACATTTAACCAATACTAAACTGGAATGAAAAAAACTAAAAGAGTACTCTGCAAGAATTGAATCAGATCGATTAATTCGAGTAATTTTTACACTCTCTCTCTCTCTCTCTCGTAAACGAGTAAAGCATACACGGAATAAAAAAAGGAGTACTACCGCACGAATTCAAGTTGAGGAGGGAATAGAGTAGAGTGTAAAATGAGCTATGGTTTTTAGAATTCTAATAGAGAAGGACACAGAGCAGAGTGTAAAATATTATTTAATTAAATATTTGAAAATATATCCCATAGCCCTGCTTTCCATTTTGTTTACAAGGGGTTTTTTGATTGCTAAGAATACTTATTGCCAATACATTTGTCAAATTTATTTCAACCCCTGAAAATACCGATTATCGGGAGGAGTGGAGAGTGGGCTATATTAAACCGTAAAACGATCAAATTTTTCTTATTTCCGAAATAGCCAACTGGTAAAAATGCAACAACAAAAAGAACATTTTCATGCAAAATGTACAAAAAATATTCGAATAATAAAACTTTTGGGGGCCCTGGACCTCAGTGAACCCTACCTACGTTTGTCCTTGAAATTATTCTACACAATGGGGAACCAAAATTCCTAATCGTAACTAACTCCAAACAGGTCAAAATCTTCAAAAGACCTAAAATCGACTATACTAGAACGTGGCCGATTTCAGTCTAATTTTTGCGGAATTGAAAAGAATACCATTTTATAGCTTTACAACTTTCGCAACTTTCCCATCGGACTTAAGCCGTTTGTTAAAGATTCGACGATTTCTTATCTGAGACCCCCTATGACTGTGCCCATGACAAGTAAATAAACACCTTAACCTTTTATACTAGATGATTAACTCTTTCTGCCCTTAGCAATGGGGTAACTTCTGACATTCCATTATTTTCAACCTTGATATTCTAAAACCCTTTCCTTACCTTGTATCGGTCTCATTGAGAATAGCATATCATACGGTGTTGTTAGTAACCTTGTTGGAAACTATATGTGAATGTATGTGTATTTTGCAAGGTAATGCTGCAAAAAAATACTAATTATCTTCCTCAGCAGAAAAAGAGCCACATTTTACGCTTAGAAGTGTTAATTTCATTCCCTCACATTTTCATTAAAATATAAATAATTACAAACAGGAACTCTTTCATTATTTACAAATATGACCTTTTCCCAATGGGACCAACAATGGAAAATGCAATTTCATTCTCCACGTGCTCACACACATTTACCACAAACCATTTTCTACGCTTCAAGTCAAACCGGGAAAAAGTCATACCGCACGCATCCAAAACTCGTTAATTCCATGGAAATAACAATAATAAAAAAATATAATTTGTTCCGCAATACTTAAAAATTCTAAATCGTATAACCTGGTGATGGACCCCAAGGACGAATACTCGCACCGCATATATCCTGCTGCATGCCACAACAGCAAACAGAACACGCGTGCATTTATCCGGAAAAGGGTTAGAACTCACTTAATATTCATAACCACAATAAAAGTTGTGGCAACAGCACGAGAGGAAGGAGCGAGGGGAAAAAGAGGGAGAGAGAGAGAAAGAGTTACGTGTACTTAATATTCGCATTCCACAAAAAGCTGGAAGTACCAGCGATGGTACCGGGAAATGCTTGTTGCCATTGTTATTGTGTGTGAACATTTACCAAGAAACCAAAGATGTGGCATGTTGTTGTTGTTTTTTATCCTTCTTTGTGTTTTGTTGTTGTGCTGTCTCATAGTTTCAAGGTTAAATGTCACAAATGATTTGATGTTGAGTGGAATTGATATTCGTATCTGCGGTGCTTTTATGTGTCGACAGAAGTGTGTGTGTATGTAGTTCATATGTGTATGTGTGGTTGGTTATTGGTTGCTAGAATACGATCCTTATTTGATTTGCGCATATTTATGAAAATTTCCAATTCATTGTTTTGTTTTTGTTTTTTTCTCTCTATCCTTTCAGGTAAGAATAGCTGTTGAATAATGGCTTGAATGGTTTTCCCCTCCCCCCGGGGTGGAATGTGTGAGTATAATGTATTGTGTGGTTATTTTGAAACGGAAATGGATATGATAGCTGTTATGATAGCTTTTCTCTAAGGTATTGCATATTTATGGGTTATTAACGTCAGCTAGGTTGTTTTGTAAACATCAACTTTAACACCTGCTGATTTAAATTTCCGGAATAATAAATGCATTATCAATGGAACATTTTTAAAGGCTTAGCCGTATGGCTACAGAGAGGTTATACATCATGCAATATGTGCCTTATCGCCATAGACCTCCTAAATCTATTCGGACGAAATATGTTTCAGAACATATGGAGTCGATCTACAGATTTCCACCCATCTTTATGCCTAGCTGGCTGGCGAATGCTATAAATCTCAAAAGAAGTAGGAAATTTGTTCCACACTTGGCAGATCGAAATATTTTTATCAGACTTGCACCGAGGTTGAAAATGTTACCACCTCCCAAAAAAATTCAACTGACTGCTGAGAATCAACGCCCAGAGGAAATTTTGCTATATTGTCCGTCTTTGTGGGTAGGCGTTTTATAAGGCTGGGTTTTTCGTACTTATAGGCAATTTCGTCCAAAAATTGTACGAAAAGTACTAAATATTTAACACCTTGTATTGGATAAACGAAATGAGCTAAAATTCTTCAATTTGGAATGAGAGTCACTAATGGTATGGGTACAGGATAGATGTACCAAAGGGCTTTTGGAAATTCGAAGTTTAAGTTTGCGAAAAGATCTAAAATGGTACTAAACTTCTAAAATAGTACCATTTGGTATTATGTGAGCGGATTGAGCTAAAACTTAAAATTTGGTACGAAAATCAAGGTTGGAAAGGAAGTTTGAGATATGAAGGAGGTATGTCGCATAATTGTACGAAAACTACTAAATGGTACTAAATTTTGAACAATTTGATTTAGGGTGAAGAAAAAAGCTGGAATTTTGAAATTTTGTAATGGTTTGTGATAAAGATGTGGTTTTGGAATAAATGTACGGAAAGTACTAAACAGTACTTATTTTGGTACAATTTGGTATTGGGCGAACAGATAGTGCTTGAAATCAGAAATCTGGTATTAGGGCCGCTGTTCATGTGTAGTCTGGACATATTGAGGTGGTTTCGAAAATGTGTACTTCAATTGTACGAAAAGTACTGAATGGTACTATGTTTGGTGTTGGTTGAAAGGATTGAGATAAAATTCTAAAATTTGATATTTCAATTAATGGTGGTATCTGTGTTTGAAATTTGGCGGGGGTTTTGAAAATGCGTCCTATATTTGCACTAAATTTGGAAGAGTTTGGTTAACGGATGAAGCTGGAATTTTTAAATTTTGTACTGGGGTCCCTGTTGGTGGTAGGTTTATGATAAAGAGGTTGTTTTGGATATGTGTACTACAAGTGAAAGAAAGGTACTAAATAGTACTATATGTGGTATAATTCGATATTGGCTGAGCAGATAGTGCTTGAAATCAGGAATTTTGTATTAGGGCCGCTGTTCATGAGTATTTTGGACATATGGAGGTGGTTTCGAAAATGTGTACTAAAATTGTACTAAAAGCACTAAATGGTACTATATTTGGTATTGGGTGAAGGGAAAGAGATAAAACTTTAAAATTCGAAACTTGATACTAGGTCGCGGTTCATGTATAGCCTGCACATATGGAGGTGGTTTCGGAAATGTGTACTTCAATTGCGCGAAAAGTACTAAATGGTACTATATTTGGTATTGGGTGAAGGGATATTATATTTGTGCAATCCTCAAATTTGAAATTGAGGTCTCTGTTAGTATCTGCGATTGAGATGTGGGTGTGGTTTTAGAAGAGTGTATTATAACAAAATGTACTAAGCCGTACTTAATTTGATCTTGGTAGAAGGAATAGAGATGCATTTTTGAAATAGTCTAAAGGATTGATATCCGGAGATTTTGGTGGCCATTGTGCGCATTATGAAAAGTACTAAATTTGGTCTTGGTTGAAGATATAGGGCTGGAGTATATAAAATTGATTGGTTTCTGAGGTTGAAAAAGTACGAAACGTACATAAGAGTAAAAATTGTGGATCACTGTTAGTGTCTAGGATGGAGAGATGTAGATTGTTTTGGATATGCGTACCAAATTTTATTAAATTTAGTATTGAATGGAGAAAAAGAGCTGAAATTCTGAAATTTGATGTTGAGGTCACTGCTGGTTTCTATGGTTTACATATGGAGACCTTGAAATAGTTTTGGACAGAAAAATTTGATGTGGTTCCATTGTGCTATGGGTTTATTAATAACCTCCTCGGTAAACTTCACAACGAAAGACTTGAAGACTTTTTGTTGCAAAAAGTAATCATTTTTCGATTATCCTTTCGATAAATAAAAAAATTGACAATGAATAAAGTCGTGTCGAACTGGTGCAGCTGAAAAGTTTGCAGTTTTTTTTTTTTTTTTTTGGACATGTTGTCCAAGGAATAATGAACAAATTGTGAATTTAGAGTACTGAAATTAACTGGTGGAACGAATCTAAAACTTTAAGCCGGACTTTTCGCTGACGATGTAGCGGGAATTTTCCAGTATTGGATACTTTTTTTAATTTTTCAAAAATGTAACAGATTTGGAATAATTATTAGAATAAATGATCAGATACTCCAAATGTCCTGAAAATGGAAGTTTTTTTGGTTGGGGGAGTGAACCTTTTTCATTTTTGGTGAATCTTATACATTATTCATCAAAAAAATGTATTCAAACATTTAGAGCACCTTCTGGTTCATAGAAGAGTTCCTTGCCACAATAAGTTCATTAAAATCTAGACAAAACCCCCTCCCCCCAAACCACAACAATAAAAACAAACAATTGTACTCCCCATTTGCATTTGTTTTCCTTTGTCAGACAGCGGCTGTCACGTGTTCCATTGCTTTATTAAGTCTCTCTCTCTCTGTGGGCCATGCCACTTCTTACTTCTTTGGGCTGAACAATAAAAACTTCCTATTATTTCGAATAACAAAACAAATTGTTGTTTCATAAACAAATTATCATAAAAATAATAATTTAACAAATAAAACTTCTGCAATTACGTGGAGTTTAAGTTTTTGATAATTGCGTTTTTTAACAAGGGGATTTATGGTAAATTATGTGCAGCCAGAATGGCAAATTATAATATAGACAATAAAACAAGAGGAATATTTTGCTATGACTGAAAATTAATGGGAATGAAAGCCACCGGATTTTATGTAATTAATGAACATGAGAGAGAAAGAGAGAGAATGAGAGGATTTTAACTTTAAGTTCAGTTTTCCATAAAAGTTTGGAAGATTTGTAATAAAGGTATTAAAGCAGTGCTCTATTCCATAAATTACAATATTTTGAGGAGATGCAACCTTCCATCCCTTTTTTACAAACTTCTATTCACGATTTTACCCAAAATTGAGAATTCGACGTTGTTATATTACCTATTTGTCCCATAAGAAGACTTTACAACAGAAAAGCTTTAAGTAACAATTTTATGTGCTAAATGCATACTTTTAGGGGTGTTCGTAACATGTTTGTAAATAGACTTTCGAGACTTTCGAAGATAAATAATCTATGAATATTTATACCCTACAACACTATGTGTTGGGGGTATTATAAGTTTGATTGGGCCAGAATTTATGTAACACCTCGAAATATTGGTTTCCCATATAGGAAAGTATATATGGATCTTCCTAGCTCGCCGAGCTGAGTCGATCTAGCTATGTATGTCCGTCCGTCCGTCTGTCCGTCTGTCCATGTTAATTTGTAATCACGCTACAGGTCGCAATTATGGCCCGATTCTTACGAAATTTTGCACGAAGGTGGGGTTAGGTTCAGAATAGAAGCCTATTTCTTTTGGAGATGATCGCCAAATGTTTAGGGGTTGAAATGGACCAAATACTGAAAAAATGTCGGATTTTGCAGTAGCTATACAGGTCGCAATTATAGACCAATCGACGCGGAATTTCGCATGTAGCTAGAGTTAAGGGCGGGGAAAAAGCCTACCAATTTGGGTGGTCATCGGATAATATTTAGCGGGTAAAATAGACCATATCTTTTGTGTTGAAAAAATTCAAAATTTTTCATTAAACCGTGAATATTTTAAATCCCTGCGAAATCACAAAGCCATGGCAAGGTTACTTCTGATCATTACATTGATATTAACATCCAACAAAACGGATATATAGCAAAATATGTGCGATATGTATGTTTATCAAAGAAGATATGCTTGAAAAATCTCTTATATGTCGAAAACGGCTGAACTGATTTCGACAGTTCTCATTAATTCAGAATGGCCTCTTGGCAGGAAAGAAAAAACGTCTAAAAAAATCGCATAAAAATATCTCTCTAAAGATGAAAATATTGATTTTGTAAAATTTTCTCATATTTTTTTCAATTTTGTCACATTTTTGGCATATTTTCATTTTGAATTAAACATTTGGTAATATTTCTACAGCTTACAAAACTAAGTAGTTAGGATATCAGGATATCATATACAGATCGCATTTATGGTCCGATCCTTACGAAATTTTGCATGGGGATAAGAAGAGGGTCAGAATAGAAGCCTTCTCTTTTTGGAGATAATCGCCATATATTTAGGGGTTGAAATGGACCAAAAAACTGCAAATTTGTCAGCAGGTCGTAATTATTGCCCGATCCTCACGCACATTTGAAAAGGGGTTACCGGACATTGCAAAAGCCAAGCACTTTTGGATGGCCATCAAAAAATATTCAATGTGTGAAATAGTTTGCCAACTTTTGTAGACAAAATAAGAAAATGTCCATTCCAGTGACTTTTTGGAGAATTCACAAATAGAGGAAAGACGCACTTCTGATTATTTCGTTAACGCTGATTTCGTTGAAGAATATAGTCAAATGTCTGTATCTCATATAGATGCGTTTCAGTCAAAAACCAATAATAAATGTTAATCTTTTGCCACTTCTGAGAGATTATAGGTCTTTGGGAAATATTGGTTCCAGATCTAGGAAGACCATTTACGTGCAACATCTACCAATAAATTGGAAATGAGCAAATTAGTTTAAGTTGTTCTTATTCTAAAATTAGAGAACGAAACCTGATGGTTTTCTTTTATTATTTGTCACAATATCTTGTGGAATTCTTTCGAGTATCTCGCCTATATAAACTGTATCGTTTATTATAGTGTTGTAGGGTATTCAACGGTCGGCCCCGCTCGACTGTAGCCTTTGCTTACTTGTTTTAAAATATTATTTTATCTTCAAGTCCTTAAGCATCTATTTGAAATTATTTACAAATTCAACTTCTTCGGAATAACTTTTTTTGGGTAACCAAAATAAAATATTTTCTCTTGAAACCACACACACACGCACAAATCGTAAAAAGTATAAATTTACACTTGTTACCTTAAAGTGATACCCACTCAAAATGTAAGAAAAAAATCTCCCACCTTTCTTGAGGTGAATTGTGTAGTGCCAATAAATTTTATTGATGAGCCATACAAAACAAAATGTGGGTCGTTTTTCCTTTGAATTTGGTGGGAGAAAAAATTCAAATTTATGTGGGTAACACTCTGTCAAACTCAAAAATAAATCAAACACCTTTCTACAGCTGATTTTTTCACATAATCATGTGCACAGTAAATAATCTTCTTTTGGTTATTGATATGATATGGAGTCTCAATTTGGGGAAAACAAAATTAAGACCATGGGGAGGGTAATGCAATGAATTTGAATGCAAGTCTGCCTTTCAAAAAACCATTTCTGCAGATAACTTATTTTAGAGAATTGAAAACGATACAAATGTAAATATCTTCTACTTAAGCTTTTTCAAGGAGAGCTTCTCCATTCCATGTTGTTTTTCCATTTAATTCCATTTTTGTAAAGAAATTGAAAATTTCACTATGTAAAGAAACAAATGCTTTCAATACAAAGAAATACGATTCTAACTCGAAAGATCTGCTCACCGAGATCTAATAATTCCAAAATTTTAACCAATTAGTTAAAAATGTGTTTTAAACCTTCAATACACCTAATGTCGGAGAATATAATTAAAAAAACATAAAGTTCGGCCAGGCCTCAGTCCATTACGAACTACAAAAATCAAATTTTTCCACAAATCCGACGAAAAATATGCCGAAAATCATCAAAATATCGAATTTTGAATTTTGGCTATACCAAAACCTGGACCGATGTATCTCATGTTCAAAACCAACCATCCTAAACATAATACAAATTGTTCTGCCAAATTTTGAAGCTCTATGTCAAATAATGGGGGCTCAACAGACGGACAGAGGGACATCGGTAAATCGTCTTAGAACTGGACTTTACTTAATCGGACTGTTGCAATTAAAACATATATATGCAGCGTATAAGTGCTGATAGCAGTTATACGACACCAGGTTCCCCAAAGAACTTCCTTCAGAGCGTATGATAAACGTCAATACTCATACAACTTGGGCATGCATATGGGACGAATGCACTGTCATTTATGCATGCATATGGGACGGATGTGTTGCTCTTCTTCACAGCCACTGGCTGAGAGGGGGATTTGGTCGCATTTGATGCTGCTTCTCCTAGTGAGATTTGCACTTAGCAGACAAGATACCTTCATTTCCACTGTCTGCTGTAGTATAAGTTGCAGTTGTGTCTGCCCTGTCCACCTATTGGTTCACTACCTTCTCCGTTGTAACGGATTGCGGTATGAATTCATTGATGGACTTGACAGAGCCAATTTTGAGAATTAAGCAGATTTCGATTTCCCTTTCCTCCTCGCAGCTTTTTTGTGGCTTTAGATTTAAACCCTGCTTTGAAGAGCTGTACCTACCGGCTCTAGCACATCATAGGGCTTTTTTTGAAGGCTTTTCGCTTTGTATCACTGTTCTGGATGCGGGTATCCTGCTTAACGGGAGTTCGTTAAGTGTTGTGTTAGGGTACGACTTCTCAAACTTCAGGTTCATCCTGATAAGCAGAAACTTCTTTCCAGTTAGCTTTGAAATATCCACATAAACATAGCGGCGACCGTAGTTTACTGTTCGCCGATATGTTTTATTGTCCCTAGTTGCCTTGGATTTGGATTTTGGTCGCCCTGTTGTCCTTCGGTTCCATAATTTGGAAGGCACTGACATAGCCTTTATACCATGGCAATCACTCGGTAACTAAACCTGATATTTGTTGAAGTCGGCTCCTTTTACGGGCTGTAACCAGAGGTCTTCTGGAGTGAGTGGGTAGGTTTGGCAGTAAATTAAAACAATTAAATGTCAGCGTTAGTGGCACCTCTTTATGTGGGGACCAGCACAGGGGTTTGTCTTTTTTAGTGGCGCCGAAATATCGCCTCGTCAGTATAAGGTCATTGTCCCTTCTGCATTTAAGCCGATACTCCACATTTCAGAAGTTTATCCATATACCTTCAACCAATACCAAATTAAGTACTATTTAGTACTATTCGTATAATTATAGTAGATATTTATGAAACCACCTCCATATGTCCAGGCTACCCATGAACAGCGATCCTAATACCAAATTTTAGATTTGGAGCCATGCTTGTTCACCCAGCACAGAATTGTACCAACCACAGTACTATTTAGTACTTTTCGTGCACTAGTAGTACACATTTCGAAAACCACCTCATTATCGCAAACTTAACATCAACAGGCACCCTAATACAAAATTTCAAAATTCCATCATTTCAAATTTAGTACCATTTAGTACAGTTGGCACGCTTAATATCAATTTCCAAAAACCACCTTCATATATATTAAACTTATTTTCCAACCTTGATTCTCATACCAAATTGCAAGTTTTTAGCTCTATCCGTTCACATAAAACCTATTGGTATCATTTTAGAAGTTTAATATCATTTTAGAACTTTTCGTAACCTTAAAGTTCGAATTACCAAAACCCCTTTGTACATATATCCTGCACCCATCTTATCAGTACTTCTCCTTTCAAATTCATTCTAACTCATTCTGTTTGTCCAGTATAAAGTATTCAATTTTTAGTAAATTTTAGTACTTTCCGTACACTTTTAGTACGAATTTCCAAAAACCCAGCCTTATCACACTCCTATGCACAAATACTGACCCTTTTCAAGATTCTAACCTCAGCTGATTCGTGTGGGCGTTGATTCTCGGTCAGTCAGTCAGTTATTTGACTACTCTAGATTTCTCTGCCTTGAGCCACTGTAAGCCATGGCTGTTACATGTTATTACCCAAATATATCAATTACCCGGGTAATTATGAAAGACACACCTCCGCACTTGAAACGACAGACGGTGGGTGGTGTAAAATATTTATGACCCAATAAATTCAATTTAGATTCGATTATTTTTCATTTGAGTATCCTGTTTCGTCACGGATTTCTTTCTTTTCATGGTGGTGTTGGGGAACGAGGCGTGGAATGTTATTATCATTTCTATAGTAATGACAATTGTTTTATTGCCGTGTAATTTGTTTGTTAAACAATTATTATGTTGTTGTCATGTATGTGAAACTATATCAAGTTTATGGCCATATTTTTTTTTCATTTTTTTTCATTTTGAACTCCCTTGGAGACAGTCCAGTATGTGTCCATTGGCGATTTTTGTTTTTGCGAAAATTTACAATTTTGAATATTCTTTTTTTTTAATTTGATACAAATGTTATGGGAATTGCGTGAAATTCGGCCATTAATGGGCCATGAATATGGAGTGCATAAATTTTAAAATTAGGCCAATTTGATGGGTATGCGGGGTGTGTGTTTATTTTTACAAATACCTTTAAATGGAAGATGAGAAAAAATACAAACAAAAATATACAAAATGTAGTAAAAAAAGAGTACCCATTTGGCAATCGACTTAAACCTCCTCAATATTACCACCTCAATACATCTGAATACCTCGGAACTAATTTTCAAAATTGACTCAAATAAATAATAAATCTTCCATTAATAGCCATTACACTTTTTCCATTTTAATTATTGAATTTTTTTCATATTTGTTGAAAAATATTTGAAATCCTCTTTTTTGACAGCTGTTAAAATTACTGTCCAAATAGACAATAAATTATTTCAACAGAATATTCTTGAACACATCCGATCTCTTGCGCGTTCACGTTACACGAGTTGTGAGCTGCTTGCCTGCGTAGCAAATCATTCAAATCGATTTGAAGTGTTTTCATTGATTGACAAAGGAGGAAGATTATTTTTTTTTTCGTTTTTCACAAAGATAACGGATGTTTGTTTAATTGTATTGCATATGGAAGTGTGTGGGGTGTGCTGTAATCGGATTTGATATATGTGTAATTGGAATTTTATTTGGAATTTAAATAACACAAACACATACCCATCACAATACAATAAATTCAATTGCAATATAAATAATAATAAATACAAACCATACTCAATTAAATGAATTATGGCAATATCAATGATATCTGGAATACCAGAGAGGTTAAAGGAGGTTGTGACAAAACGGTTGTAGCAAAAAGTCTAATGTAATATCTATCTATCTATCTATATAAAAGAGTAGTCAAATAACTGACTGACTGAGAATCAGGGCCCAGACGAAACGACTGAAGCTAGAATCTTGAAATTTGGCGAAAGGATCAGTCTTGGTGTGTATGTGTGTGATAAGGCTGATTATTTTAAAATTCGTACTAAAATAGTACGAAAAGTATTAAAATGTACTAAATAATTGAATACTTTTTATTGGAAAGACGGAATGAGCTAGAATTCTGAAATTTGCAATGACAGTCACTGATGAAGTGCAGGATAGATTTGCCAAAGGGTTTTTGGAAATACGAACTTTAAGGTTACAAAAAGTAAGAAAAAGGTACTAAACTTATAAAATGGTACCATTTGGTATTATGTAAACGGATTGAGCTAAAAACTTAACATTTGGCATGAGAATCAAGGTTGGAAAATAAGTTTGGTGTATGAAGTTGGGTTTGGAAATGTGTACTAAGTTTGAGAACTGTACTAAATGATACTAAATATTAAGCAGTATGGTTTAGGGTGAACGGTTGAAGCTGAAAATTTGACGGTTGGTTTGTGATAAAGAGGTGTTTTTGGAAATGTGTACGACAAGTGCACGAAATGTACTAAAAAGAACTATACTTGGTACAATGTTTCATTGGTTGAACAGATAGTGTTTGAAATCTGAAATTTGGTATTAGGGTCGCTGTTCATGTGTAGCCTGAGTATATGGAGGTGGTTTCGGAAATGTGTACTATAATTGCACGAAAAGTACTTAATGGTACTAAATTTGGTGTTTGATGAAGAGATAGAGAAAAAATTCTGAAATTGTATATTGAGGTCTCTGTTGGAATCTGAGGTTGAGATCCGACGGCGGTTTTGCAAATGCGAACTGTATTTGTATTTGTAGTATTTGAAAGTACTAAATGGCACTTAATTTGATATCGGGTAAAGAGAGAGAGAGGAAGAGAGAAAGAGAGAGAGCTGGAATCCTCCAATTTGACATTCAGGTATCTGTAACTATCTGGAATTGAGATATAAAGCTGGAATTGAGATATTTAGTTGTAGGAAATGTGTACTATAATTGTACGAAATGTACTAAATGGTACTAAATTTGGTGTTCGATGAAGACATAGAGATAAAATTCTGATATTTGATATTTAGATAACTGTTGGAATCTAAGGTTAAACTTTGGAGGTGGGTAAGGAAATGCCCCCTATATTTGTATGAAAAGTACTAAATGGTACTACATTTGTTATTGGATAAAGAGACAGAGCTGAAATCCTAAAATTTAATAAAAATGTCATTGTAGGCGTCAGTTAGTAAGGAATGGAGTTGATTTTGTAAATGTGTACTAAAATTGTCCGAAAAATTCTAGGTGGTACTAAATTTGGTATTGGGTGCAGGAATAGAGCTGTAATCCCCAAATTTGATATTGAAGTCCCTACTGGTATATTGAATTGAGATATGTAGATGGTTTTGAAAATGTGTACTATAATTGTAGGAAAAGTATTAAATGTTAGAACATTTAGTATTTGGTGAAGAGATTGAGCTGTGATCTTGAAATTTAGTGTAGATGTCACTGTTGGTGTCTGTAGTTGAGAAAAGGAGCCGGTTTTGGATATGTGTACTAAAATTTGATGTTGTAGTCTCTGCTGGTGTGTGGTCAATATATTGAGGTGGTTTTGGAAAAGTGTACTATAATCGTACGAAATGTACTAAATTGGGTATTGGGTGAAGGGATAGAGCTGAAATCCTGAAATTTGGTATCGAGATCTCTGTTGGCGTCTGGGATTGAGAGAAGGAACTGGTTTGGATATGCGTACAATAATTGTACTTAATGGTACTAAAGTGGGTAATGGGGGAAATTACAAAACTGAAATCCTGAATGTCCTGTCAATGTTGGTGTCTGAAATTGAGATCTGGTGTAAGTTTTGCAAATGAATACTAAAATTATACGAAAATTACTAAAAGGTACTAAATTTAGTATTCGGTGAACTCATAGAGCTGGAATCATGAAATTTGATATTGAGGTCTCTGTTGGCTTTTGCTGTTTAGATCTGGTGGTGGTTTTGTTTGTTTGGTGTCAAGGATGGAGAGATGTAGATTGTTTTGATATGCTTACTAAATGTTACTAAATTGGGTATTGGGTGAAGGATAGATCTCAAATACCGAAACTTAGTATTGACGTGACTGTTTTGGTTTTGGATAAAAAAAATTGGATGTGGTTCCATGGTGCAAGAGCTTTACTAATATCTTAACTTCAAATTGAAGACTTTTTATCAAAACTTAAATAATATATAAAACCTTGAAAATCTGAAAATTTATTACGATGTATGGAGTTTTGATTAACAAATTTTTGCTAAACTTAAAAAATTGTGCATTTTGAGTACTAAAAAGGTCTGTTGAAACGAATCTAAAATTTTAAGGTGGGCTTTTCTCTGGCGAAGTAGCAGTCACTTACAATTGTAATATAACATATTTTAAACGCCTTTCACACACTGTCTTTGGTGTGGTTAAATCAAATTTTCGCTTCCGACCATTTAAAATTACTTCCAAATACTCCTCAGTGAAATCCCTTTTTCTTCGAATGCTCCTCAATATAATTGAATATTGAATACTGATCAAGTATTACAAAACAACGTAATTAATACTCAATGACATTATCTGACAGATACAACTTTTTCCGAAAATAGTACTATATTTTCGTTCGTTGTTGTTTTTTCATTCCCCAGCAATAAACAAACAATTCAATTACGACAAAACAAGATTAGCATACACATAAACACATGTATATGTGTATGTCTGTCTTTATATTAAGATTCTACTACGTAAGCCTATTTTGCGATGGTGATGGGGGTAGAAGAAAAAATACTTGTTTTAGGCTTCTTAATTTCCCCCTTCTGGAGGGGTCGTAGGTGGTCAACCATTTAACTGGATGTATGCCATTTTTTCCAAGGAATATCCTCGCAAAGCTCCTCCAGTGGACATTCCGATGTTCAAATTTTCTTACGTGCCACGAACTGTTAATGCCCTTCTTTACGGTTGGGACATTAAATTAAATCGTTTATTTGTTTTATTTCTCGACATGTAGCCCACCCGCCTAACCTTGGCAAGAGAGGTGGTGGGGAGGTTGTAATCGATATATACGGGAGTTACAGAAAAAGATTCTGTGTTTACTGCTTTCTATTTCTAAGTATTTATTATTTTGTAACCAGCGTATTCAAGGAGGTTGTACTGTAGGCCAGGCAAAAATTAATTTACAATTACAATGGCGAAGCTTAAAATAAACCGTTTATATTCAAAACCAAATACACATATAAAGGGGAAAGCAATCATCAATAACACATAAGAGTATTTGTGTGTTTATAAATATGCCAATTTCTGATTACTCCCAAGTCACCAGAAGCCATGAAACCCGATTTTACATGTCCCATGGGAATTATGCCACGACAAAATATTCTATTTTGGTATAGATGTAAACATGTTTGGGAAGTTGTGAGACAATCAATCCGTAATGAATTTGTAATTGGCAAGGAGAAACTAGGGGTTCCAAGAAAGTTAACAACCGGAGAGAATGATATTTGTATGCCCTAAGGAGCTTGTACACGAGGAGACAATCAGTAGTGGACTTTTTTCTCTCTTAAAGAGATTTTTCAAAAAAAAAGAAAAAAAAAGAGGAACAATGGAGTAAAGCTCGGTCCTCTACCAAGATATATTAAGTCACAGTATTGAATACAAGGTGAGATAAAAAACTACAACAAAGTCAACGCCATAATTTTTTTCATTTTTTCTCAATTTTATTAAATGAAGGAGAAAAGTCGGAAATAGAATCAGATTTTAGAATAAGTTTAGATTTGTTCGAATTATTCACCTTTGGCACGAATTATGGCCTTCAAACGGCCAATGAAAACTTCACACGCTGCCCGAATGTTGCTCTGCGGTATTTTGGTCCATTCCCGGCCAATCGCATGCTTGAGGTGATTGATAATTTGGTATTTGTTAGTGCCAACCTTGCTTTCCAAAATACTCCATGCACAATAGCTCAAAGGATTGATATCCGGAGATTTTGGTGGCCATTGTGCACTGGAAATGGAGCGAGGAACGTCATTTCGTAACCATTCTTGGGTGGCGCGTGCTGAGTTCTGTTGGGATGTCCTCGGTCTGCGGCCAAAATGTTTGCGTGCCCAAGGCTTTAATACACCCTCCAGAATATTTTCGCGATAATATTCCGCATTTATCTGATGCCACAATCATCGGCGTTGTGGTGGCTCATGCCATCACCATGGCCAGCCCTTGAGTTCTGGTGGCCAACCGAAGGCGCACATTTTCAGCTGACCTCTTTGGCAAGCAAACACTATCATTTTGTTTGTTTACAAACTGCTGAACAACGAATGTTTTCCCATCGGAGAAAACCAAATTCGGCAGTTCACTACTTTCGGCCAAGCGAAGCAACTCTTTTAGCTCTTTTGAGTCTATATTCGGTGTAAGTTCCTGCACTTTTTGGAATTTCAATGGTTTTACCCCGAGCAGATTTTTCAATATTTGCCGAATGGAATATTGCGATCTGTTCAGCTCATGAGCCATTTTTTGGCCACTGCAACGTAGGTTTCAATCAAGTCGCTTGTTTACTTTTCGAACTATTTCTGCTGATGTTGCTGTTTCTTCCACTTCCTTGGCATATGTCGGGCTACGCTACCAGTATCATGGTAACGAGCGATGGTACGAGACACAAAAGATTTATTCACATTTAAATGCTGGAGTGCTCTAACGATAGCCACTTGTTGTTATCCATCCAAATATAAAGAAATCACACTTGAATTCCATCACGAATAACTTTTTTTCTGGAAAATTCTCACCAAAATGCTGTCACTGGAATAATTTCAACGGATGTCGGGCGAGTGACTTGGAAATGACAGCATTTTGAAGTTGGTTGCAGTTTTATCATCTCACCCTGTTAACATAAGCCAATTGGGGAATACACCAGACTTAAGAAATTCAATAACAAAATTTTCTATTTCTACACCATCTCCTCAGTCCATGGTTGGTTAACTTTTGTTCTTCCCAAAAAAAAATAGTTAAGGTTAATTATCAACAAATTAGAGGTTAAAGTTTTCCAAACTAATCTGTAAACAATACTTAACTTTTACATTAATAAAACAATAATAGACCAAACTTTTCGAACTTGGTTAGCGAAAGAGCAACAACAGTAATGAACTCTTTTGTTATTGCCTTTGGAATACAACAAGTTTTTTTCAAGTTCAATCAATAACCGAAAATAGAATCGAACTATGATTTATAGCTAGAATGTAGACGGGGCAATGGACCTTACCAGGGAATGATTTATGGTGACGTCTAAAATGGATATTCAAAGGAAAGGGGGATTGGGTGACTTTAAGAAGATGGGTAGACAAAAAAATGCGATAAAAGATTTTTTGTTGAAGCGCCGAATTTGGCTTTCTCTGATGAGAAAACATTCGTTGTCCAGCAGTTTGTAAACAAACAAAATGATCGTGTTTACTTGCCAAAGAGGTCAGCTGAAAATGTGCACCTTCGGTTGGCCACCAGAACTCAAGCGCCGGCCATGGTGATGGTGTGGGCCGCCATAACAGCCGATGGTCGCTCTCCGCTCGTATTAATCAACCGTGGCAACAGAATAAATGTCGAATATTATCGCGAAAATATTCTGGAGTGTGTATTAAATCCTTGGGCACGCAAAACATTTTGGCCGCAGACCTTGGACGTTATAACAGGACTCAGCACGATCGCACTCAGCATGCGCCACCGAAGAAGTTTTACAAAATGAGGTTCCTCGCTTCATTTCCAGCGCACAATAGCCACCAAAATCTCCGGATACCAATCCGTTGGACTATTGTGTCTAGAGTATTTTGGAAAGCAAGGTTGGCACTAAAAAATACCAAAGTGTCCATCACCTCAAGTAAGCGCTTCGCCGGGAATGGGCCAAAATACCGCAGAGCAACATTCAGGCCGCGTGTGACGATTTCATGGCCGTTTGAAGGCCATAATTCGTGACAAAGGTGACCAATTCGAACAAATCTAAACTTATTCTAAAATTTGATGCTATTTCCGACATATTTTGCTTTCATTCAATAAAATTTAAGAAAAAAATGTAAAAATTATGGCTTTTGACTTTGTTGCAGGTTTTTTATCTCACCCTGTATATACTTTATGGGGTCGATGAATATTTAGGGATGTTACAAAAGGAATGGCAAAGTTAATATACCCTCCTTTTCAAGATGCAGGGTATACAATTATATAGTTTATATCTTTAAAGATGAGTAATTTAGAACTTAGTGTTACGGCCATTTTTATGGGAAAATATTGACAAAAAATAAAATTTTAAATATAAACAAAATTTTCAGCTATCTTTTCCATTGATTTGAAAATTCTTTTATCCGAAAGGGAAAATGTTGTAAACAATGAAAATGAAAATGTAATTTAAATTGCAAATAATCCTGTAAATTAAAATATAATTGCAATGCTGGGAATTGTGCGAAACCTAATTGGCCTTGAAACATATTTGTTCCTTGGAAAACATAGGCCCGCAACACACACACACTCAGATGATACAAACCACACAGCTCAGGGATACCCAAATGCAAAAAAACTGACCATTTTTTTTTTCAATTCCCATATCATGACACATAACAAGCCATTGATATTGTCCTGACTGCCCTCCCTCCAACGAATGGACGAAGATGATGATATACACAATTACAGATATCATGGAAATTGTACTTACTTCCTGTCAGGACACAGACACACACACAAACATACATACACACACATAACTATTGTGTTTTTTTGTTTGACACGACGCGTCCATTCATCGTTTTGTTGTGTTGACAGCTTCGGCATTAAAGGTATCTGTTTGTCATGTCATGTGTTGAATGTTTGAATACTTAATGACTTTGCTTGTTGACATACATACAGATGTATGTATGTATGTATGTGTATATGTATGGAGGAACAATATGAAGACATATAGTGGCTGAATGCTAGTTAAGTGACTGTTGTCAGTTGAACAATCTATCTGTCGCTCAACTGACATTGATATTAGTTTGGCAATGAGAAGAGGGAAGAGGATGAATGGACTTTTGCCGAGTTAGCGAAGAGATAGATGGCTTTAAACGAGTCCACCATTCTATCGAGGTTATTTCAGCTTTATCATTCCGTTCGTAACTCCTCGAAATATTCATAAGAGACCCTACAAAGGGTGAGATGAAAAAACTGCAACCAACTGCAGACTGCTGTCATTTTTAAGCCACTCGTCCGACAGCTGCTAAAATTATTCCAGTACAAAAGCATTTTGGTGAATATTTTCCAGAAAAAAAGTTATTCGTCATGGAGTTCAAGCGTGATGTCATTTCTTTATATTTGGCTGGAAACCGCAAGTGGCTATCGTGGGAGAACTTGAGTATTTAAATGTGAATAAATCTTTTGTGTCTTGTACCATTGCTCGTCACCGTGATACTGGTAGCGTAGCCCGACGTCAAGGAAGTGGACGGAAGAAAACATTAACATCAGCAGAAATGGTTGGAAAAGTAAAGAAGCTACTTGATCGAAACCCGCGACGCAGTGGCCAAAAAATGGCTCGTGAGCTGAACATATCGCAATATTTCATTCGGTAAATATTGAAAAATGAGCTCGGTGTAAATCCATTGAAATTCCAAAAAGTGCAAGAACTTACACCGCAACAGTGAGAAAATAGACTCAAAAGAACTAAAGAGTTGCTTCGCTTGGCCGAAAGTGGTGAACTGCCGAATTTGGTTTTTCTCCGATGAGAAAACATTCGTTGTCCAGCAGTTTGTAAACAAACAAAATGATCGTGTTTACATGCCAAAGAGGTCAGCTGAAAATGTGCACCTTCGGTGGGCCACCTGACCTCAAGCGTCGGCCATGGATTCCTTGGACATTCCAACAGGACTCAGCACCAACGCACTTAGAACGCGCCACCCAAGAATTGTTACAAAGTGAGATTCCTCGCTTCATTTCCAGCGCACGATGACCACCAAAATCTCCGGATACCAATCCGTTGGTCTATTGTGTCTGGAGAATTTTGGAAAGCAAGGTTGCTACTAAGATATACCAAAGTGTCGATCCTCAAGCAAGCGCTTCGCCGGGAATGGGCCAAAAAATACCGCAGAGCAACATTCGGGCAGCTTGTGGCGGTTTCATTGGCCGTTTGAAGGACATAATTCGTGCCAAAGTGACCAATTCGAACAAATCTAAATTTATTCTAATATTTGATGTTATTTCCGACATTTTTTGCTTTCATTCAATAAAATTTAAAAAAAAATGTAAACATTATGGCGTTTGACTTTGTTGCAGTTTTCTTTAGCTCACCCTGTATAGTATACATTTTCAAAGCCACCTCCATATCTTAACAACGGGCACTAAGAGTGACATCTATATCAAAATTCAGGATTTCAGTTCTATTCCCTAACCCATTACCAAATTTGGTACTTTTCGTACAATTATGGTACACATTTCCAAAACCACCTCCAAATCTAAATCCTAAAAACCAACTGTGGTCTAAATATCTAATTTGGGATTCAAGCTCTATCCATTAACTCAACGGCAAATTTAGTACCATCCAGTACTTTTCGTATAATTTTAGTACTCAGCTCTATCCTATCTATCTATCTCTTCATCCACAACCAAATTTAATACCACTTAGTACTTTTCGTAAAATTATAGTACACATTTTCGTAACCACCTCGCACACATGAAAAATTACCCTAATGCCAAATTTCAGATTTCAAGTATTATCTCTTCACCCAATACCAAATTGTACCAAATATAGTACTATTTAGTACTTTTCGTGTACTTAAAAATCCTCACTTATAGCTCCTGAGAATTTCTGAAAAAAAAAAAAACAAATCATGAAATTTAAATCAAAAAATTCTAAATTCTATATTAAATATTTTCTTTAAAGTTCGTTTTAAATTAGTTTCATTTGTTGTTCGGTTTATTCCCCCATAAGTTGTTTTAATCATTTTGTTTTGATTGGTTTTTTTTTTTTTTTTTTTTTTTTTTTTTTTTTTGTTCAAAACAAGTACAATTCTCAATAATTTTGAACAATAACAACAAATATTACAAAGCCAAGCACATGATCATGTTATGACAACATCTGATTACTACATAATAGGCCCTAAGGTGACAATTACAAATTACAATTTCTCCAGAATATTGTGTGTTGTTGTTGTGTGTGTGTGTTTTCGAACGAGCGACCATGTTGACGAAACTACTTAGTGAGTCTGACAATCTGTAAACACAATTCAATTCGATTCGATTCCCGACCAGTCCATTTACGTTCAATGAAAAAAAAAAAATATGAAATTGCGATGCAGACACGAATGAATGATTGATTTTGTTCTTTTCTTTGGAAAGGGGGGTTGTTTAATAAAACATTTGTCCAAAAAGAACAGCAACACGTGCAATGATATGTTTTCACTTAGTTTTCCTTTTTTTTGGGGGGATGTGGGGCTTTTCATGGAAAAATCATGTTAAATTGGGTGATCAAATACACATCCAACTGTGGGGGTATTGTTTCAAAATTATGAATGGAATGGAATTCACAGAATGTCAAGGCATTTAAATGAAATTATTTTCTGTTTTGTTTGTTGCTCCTTTGTTCATCCATGGTGATGGAGGGGGAATGTGTGGTGAGGGATAATGGCAGTAGCCTTGACAATGACAACCTAACATTGGTGATGATAAGCAGACAATAACAGACATAACCAATGTATGAAAGGTTAAATGCAGACATATTTGATTTGACACCTCCCTCCCCTCCCCCATATTTAGACATCGGAGGAGAGAAAACCCCGACTGAAAATAAACGTCTCCCCACTCTAGTCTCGTCTCGTTTCTATGTTTCGCTAATTAAAATAATTACTAGTTTTTGTTGTTGTCGTCGTCGTAGCATTTCCCACGATTTCGCTTTGGCTAATAATGAGCGTCTAAGTTAATTAGTAGCTTCATTTTATTAAATTTTCCTTTTATTTTTTGTATTGAAGTAATGAATAGATTAAACAAATACAGATTGTTAATTGTAAAGTCAAATGGGGATTTATCTGTAGGAAGTGACATAAAATAGGATTAGATAATTATTTGATCATCTTCGCGTAATCGAATCAGAGGGAAAATTATGGAATTGAAATTGAGATAAAAAATAATTAATATAATTTTTAATATAAAAATTGTTAATTTTTTTCTATTTTATTGAATGAAAGCAAAAAATGTCGAAAATAGCATCAAATTTTAGAATAAGTTTAGATTTGTTCGAATTGGTCAACTTTAGCACAAATTATGGCCTTCAAACGGCCAATAAAACCGTCACATGCTGCCCCAATGTCCCTCTGCGGTAATTTGACCCATTCCCGGCGAAGGGCTTGCTTGAGGTGATCGACACTTTGGAATTTTTTAGAGCAACCTTGCTTTCCAAAACAGTCCAGACACAATAGTCCAACGGATTGGATTCCGGAAATTTTGGTGGCCATTTTGCGCTGGGAATGAAGAGAGGAACCTCATTTTCTAACCATTCATGGATGGTGAGTGCTGAGTGCGATGATGCTGAGTCCTGTTGGAATGTCCAAGGTCTGCGGCCACAATGTTTGCGTGTCCAAGGCTTTAATACACCCTCCAAAATATTTTCGCTATAATATTCGGCATTTATTCTGATATCACAGTCGATTAATATGAGCGGAGAGCGACCATCGGCTGTTATGGCGGTCCACTCCATCACCATGGCCGGCGCTTGAGTTCTGGTGGCCATCCGAGGGTGCACATTTCCAGCTGATCTCTTTGGCAAGTAAACTCGATAATTTTGTTTGTTTACAAACTGATAGACAACGAATGTTTTTTTCATCGGAGAAACTCAAATTCGGCAGTTCACCACTTTCGGCCAAGCGAAGCAACTCTTTAGCTTTTTTGAGTCTATTTTCTTTCTGTTGCGGTGAAAGTTCTTGCACTTTTTGCAATTTCAATGGCTTTACCCCGAGCTCAGTTTTCAATATTTGCCGAATGGAATATTACAATATGTTCAGCTCACCGGTCATTTTTCGGCCACTGCGATGCGGGTTCTTTACGTTTCGAACCATTTCTGCTGATGTTGCTGTTTTCTTACGTCCACTTGACCTCCACCTTGACTTCGGGCTAACGAGCGATGGTACGAGACACAAAAGATTTATTCACGTTTAAATATTGTAGTGCTCTAACGATAGCCACTTGTTGGTTTCCAGCCGAATATAAAGAGATCACACTATCACGCTTGAATTCCATCACGAATAACTTTTTTTCTGGAAAATTCTCACCAAAATGCTTTTGTACGCTTGTAAACAATATAATGAGCTGTCACTGGAATAATTTTAACAGCTGTCGGACGAGTGGCTTAGAAATGACAGCAGTCTGAAGTTGGTTGCATAATTTTTAATTTTTATTCTCACCCCATTAGTCCTCGAAATATTTAACTTTTTTTTCAATAATCCTGGGTGTTAAAGAATATTCTAAACTTCCCTAGATGCGATTAGGAGCTTTTACATCCTTTACTATTATTGAGCCTTACAAAAAGCACCAAGAAAATCCTTATTTTTTATTAAATATCCCTGTTAATATGCTATTACCTTCAGCTTTATCGTCAAAGTCCATTGCCTTAGGTTCAATAGACTTGGACAATTATTCGAACCATTGCTAATACCTTTATGAGTCTGAGTCTGAGAATGTCTGCTGCTTTCGTATTGTCGCCGGGCGTTTAACAAAGTTATGGGTCATATCGGATTTAATGGCCATGACTCATTTATTGTTGTGTTCTCGCCTCTGTTGATGATTTTGAATAAACATCACCCCCCACACACTTCCACCCCCCTCCTACACCATGAAACTGATATTTGTAAATAAAACGAAATATTTGCAAACGTTTTGAATAGAAAAAAAAAACTGGTTCGACATAAAATCACAAAACATTGTAAAACTATGTCAGAGACACTTGGTGAGATTTGTTTAGGGAGGATGATGAGAAAGGACACTGTCCTTGAACCAAATAACCACAACCACTGACATATTGTTTGGCACAAAACTTGAATGGCATCTCGAAGTTATTACTTTGCAGAGACTGATAGACGAAACGAAACGAAAAATAAAAATAAACTAATAAAACTTAATCCTTTGCAAGTCGGCATTGATTGGAAAATTGTTTTGGTAACCCCCAAAGCAAACTTTGTTTAAATCAATTATGCGTTGGGTGGCAAGTTTACGATGAAATCAATTTTGTGAGTGCGAGATTTTTCTCAATTAAGGAAAAAAGTTTTCTTCTTAAAAAAACATTTTAAATTTTCTCAAAAACAACCTCTTTATTTTCTATTTCTATATTGCTTTGTCCTTAAAATAACCTCAATAATTTCCATTCGTTGGACAATGGACCCATGGAAAAATAATTAAAATCTTGAGTACATTTAGATTTTTTTTGCTAAATTAAAAATAATTGCGTTGTATACTTTTTCTTTCTCTTCAGTATTTATTCCCTTTTTTATCTATTTTGGTTACAAATCTATTTTAATTTCTTGTTCATTCCCTTTATTCTGACCTTGACTCGTGTGTAGGCCCGTCATAGACAGTTGCTGCGTGGCATCTACAATTTCAATTGTCACCACAACATTAGACCCTTTCCCCGTCTGAGGGTGCCAAGTTAATTGTTTTTTTGTCTTTTGCCTTTTCAATCTGATGAGTGACTTTTATTAGCATCCTTGAAATGTTGCGGAAAATAAAAGAGAGGAAACAACAAATTTCCTTTGTATTCTCAGGCCAATTTTCTGAAGTAGGCCTAATGTGGTTAATAATGGTACGTGACGTATTGTTTTGTTTCTTCCTCTTCGTGTTTGTTTTAAGGAGAAAAAAGAAACACAAAAAAATAAATTCTATGCAAGTCGTGTTTTTGTTCAATTATCCTTTCCACGAAAAACTTTAAGACAATAAACCAAAAAAAAAACTCCGTATCAGAATCGTTGTTAAGCCGCTGCGATGCGGATTTAATTGAAGCAAAAATCTAAATGAAAATTAGACCGTGGGTTAAACAAAGTGCTTGGGATTTTAAACAAATAAATAGCGTGGTAGTTTTTACATAATTGGCAATGGAAAACCTCATTTGGCCCATCTGAATAAAAGTTTTCCTGCGGAAACCCCCATTCAGCCAGGCTGAATTGAAGATTTCCTATGGAAACCCCCATTCAGCCGGGCTGAATTGAAGATTTCCTATGGAAACCCCCATTCAGCCGGGCTGAATTGAAGATTTCCTATGGAAACCCCCATTCAGCCGGGCTGAATTGAAGATTTCCTATGGAAACCCCCATTCAGCCGGGCTGAATTGAAGATTTCCTATGGAAACCCCCATTCAGCCGGGCTGAATTGAAGATTTCCTATGGAAACCCCCATTCAGCCGGGCTGAATTAAAGTTTTGCTATGGAAAATCCCATTCAGCCGGGCTGAATTGAAGATTTCCTATGGAAGCCCCCATTCAGCCGGGCTGAATTGAAGATTTCCTATGGAAACCCCCATTCAGCCGGGCTGAATTGAAGATTTCCTATGGAAACCCCCATTCAGCCGGGCTGAATTGAAGATTTCCTATGGAAACCCCCATTCAGCCGGGCTGAATTGAAGATTTCCTATGGAAACCCCCATTCAGCCGGGCTGAATTGAAGATTTCCTATGGAAACCCCCATTCAGCCGGGCTGAATTGAAGATTTCCTATGGAAACCCCCATTCAGCCGGGCTGAATTGAAGATTTCCTATGGAAACCCCCATTCAGCCGGGCTGAATTGAAGATTTCCTATGGAAACCCCCATTCAGCCGGGCTGAATTGAAGATTTCCTATGGAAACCCCCATTCAGCGGTGCGGAATTGATGGTTTCCTGTGGAAACCCCCATTCAGCCAGGCTGAATTGAAGTTTTCCCTTGGAATTGAATTTTTTTTATGGAAACCCCAACTAAGCTGATCTAAATATAAGTTCTTCTGTATTTCTTTTAATTTTGTTTTTCATTCTTCCATTTCTCTTGCAGGCCGAATCGCCTCTGTTGCCTTCCACCAGAGAGAATTTCGTTCGGGAGGTGACCGCAACAAACAACAGCACACCCTCGCCCACCACTCCAACAGTAACCCCGCCCACCCTTATAACCACAGCAACCGGTCAATTGAATACCTCAAGAAACATATCACCGTTATTGATACCCGAACTACCTGCCACGCCCTCCGAGTACACACCCTCACCCCAGTATCCGAGTCGCAAACGGTTCTCCATACCAAATCTGCTACCCAGCAGCGGCAGTCGGCGCAAACTTAGCATAGAAAATATCACCCATCCCATTCAATCTCTCTTGGGCATCAGTGAGGAGCAATGTCGACGAAGGAATTCCCAACCCAACCTTAGAAGATTTCGTAGTAGAACTGATTCAAATTACAGTCTCGATAATCGACGTCAATCCCGCCAATTCTATTCAAAATCCCCCTCACGCAAACATTCGCACAACTACAATCTCTATCCGAAGGATTCGTTTTACAATTTAGAAGGTAAGGCCCCAAGGCAGTCGTGCAAAATGGACACAAAAGTGGATGCAGTTGGTCGCGTCACCGGCGAATGGGGCAGGTGGCAGCTGCGCACAGTCCTTTTGATATTCCTGTGTAAAATTCCCTCCTCCTGGTTTATGGCTTGTATTATTTTCACGGCACCCGCACCCAGACATGGTGAGTTCTTCTGCAAGCCACCACCCACGATTGGAGCTAAAAATCAAACGGCCTGGATAAAAGTCTCACATCCACAAAAGGAGGAGGTGCAAGATCAGGAATTTGCCATAGATTTCTGTAATGTCTACAAAGATGCTCAGGAACATGCTCATCACTACTTTAACTATGCCCATCAGGAAGATGAGCCGAGGGTGTGGGAGGAGCCCGAGTCCATCAAGTCCGATATTATTCCCTGCAAGGAGTTCCAACATGAGGCTGAGTTCCATTCGGTGATTACGCAATATGATTTGGTGTGTTCGCGAGATATTCTGGTGTCGGTCACGCAATTCTTCCATTTGTTCGGTGTGCTGACGGGAGGCATTCTGGCGAATCATTTGCTGAAGTAGTAAGTATTGGTGGAACACTACTTCTGGGAAAGGAAGTGAATAATACGTTGCTTCTTTTTTCGAAATAGTTTCAGTCCGCGCAATGTAATGCTGTTCGGCATGATCACCCAAATTTTATGTGGCAATTTAACGGGTCACGTATCCTCGTATGAGTTGCATGTTTTCTTCCGTTGCCTCTCGGCTGTTTGTTGTGCCCAAATGTACACGGCGGGTGGAATGATTAGTAAGTGAATCCGCAATAAAAATCAGAAAAAATAAAACTACATAATTTTCATTGCAGTGGCCGACATAACGGGTGGAACCTACAAGACCTGTGTTTCCACTCTGTTTGAACAATTCTGGTCCATTGGAGTCATAATGTTGCCCGGTGTGGCAAGTTTCTTCGATAGCTGGACCTATTTGTATATGGCCATATCATGGCCCACTGTGATACTCATTTACCTGTGGAGGTAAGACAGGATTAAAAAACTTAATCAAGCCGATTTAAATTGAAGGTTTCCTATGGGAATCCCCATTTAGCCGAAGTGAATTGAAGATTTCCTATGGACACCCCCATTCAGCCAGGCTGAATTGAAGTTTTCCTATGGAAACCCCCATTCAGCCAGGCTAAATTGAAGTTTCCCTATGGAAACACCCATTCAGCCAGGCTGAATTGAAGTTTTCCTATGGAAACCCCCATTCAGCCAGGCTGAATTGAAGTTTTCCTATGGAAACCCCCATTCAGCCAGGCTGACTTGAAGTTTTCCTATGGAAACCCCCATTTTTCTGTGGCTGAGTTGAAGATTTCTTATAGAAACCCTCATTCAGCCGGGCTGAATTAAAGCTCTCCTATGGAAACCTCTATTTAGCCAGGCTGACTTGAAGTTTTCCTATTGAAAACCCCCATTCAACCAGGCTGACTTGAAGTTTTCCTATTGAAAACCCCCATTCAACCAGGCTGAATTGAAGTTTTCCTATGGAAACCCCAATTCAGCCGGGCTGAATTGAAGTTTTCCTATGGAAACCCCCATTCAGCCGGGCTGAATTGAAGTTTTCCTATGGAAACCCCAATTCAGCCGGGCTGAATTGATGTTTTCCTATGGAAACCCCCATTCAGCAGGGCTGAATTGAAGTTTTCCTATGGAAACCCCCATTCAGCCGGGCTGAATTGAAGTTTTCCTATGGAAACCCCCATTCAGCCGGGCTGAATTGAAGATTTCCTATGGAAACCCCCATTCAGCCGGGCTGAATTGAAGTTTTCCTATGGAAACCCCCATTCAGCCGGGCTGAATTGAAGTTTGTATGGCAACCCCCATTTAGCAGGGCTGAATTGAAGATTTCTTACGGAAACCCCCATTCAGCCAGGCTTAATTGAAGTTTCTCATTGAAACCCCCATTCAACCAGGCTGAATTGAGGTTTCCCTATGGAAACCCCCATTCAGCCAGGTATCTGCCAAATTTGGGTCCGATTTTGCTACAACCTCCTTTTTTCTTCCAGATGGATTCCAGATTCTCCCAGATGGATGGTGGCCAGAGGCCGAGTTATGGAAGCCAAACAAATTTTAATAGAGGTAATAATTATGGCTTAACAAAATTGAAAATCAGAACTTAATTTTTTTCGTATTCTTCTACTTCTTTTCTCTCTTTATTTACTTCTTCTTCGTCTTCTTTTTCTTCTTCATCTGTTTCTCTTCACCAGTGCGCCGAATACAACGGCACTCGTCACAGTCTTCCCCATGACATCGATCAACAATTGGAGCTACAGGCCCAAACGGCCATGGATGCACCACCGCCAGCCGGCTGGTGGTCACTGTGGAAGGGCGAAAAGGCTGTGCGTCACATGGTGTGTGTCCACCTGTGCTGGTCCATCTACATTGTGGTCTACTATGGCATGCTTTTGAACATTCGTTCCTTTAGTCGAGAACACTTACAAGTCAACACTGTGATAGCCGGTATTTCAGAAATCATCGGCACATTTATTGGTCTGTTTCTAATTTTAAAGACAACCCGAAAATGGATATGGACGGGGCTGTTTAACATTTTGGCGGGCTGTATTGCATACACGGCATGGCTGGTGCCGCAAGATAGTAAGTAGGAAAGGTTCTTAATACAAGAAGTACTTAAAACATTTTGGGGTTTCTTTGCAGTTCCCTTCAATGCACGAGTCGCTTTGCTGATGCTGACGGCTATGATTTCCAAAATAGCAATATCCTGTACGCTGGCCATTCTGACCACCTGTACCGTGGAGTTGGTCAGCAATGAGAAGAAGAAAATCTGCGCTTTCTCCACCATTTGCTGGGCCCGTTTTTGGCTGTTGGGTGCACCGTTTATTGGTGCCACTGTGGTCTTTGGTCAATTGGTGCCCCAGACCGCGTTCGCCTCTCTGGCCATTACGGGTGGCCTGCTCAGTTCCCTTATCTCTAGTCCACGCACAATACCCAAGAAGCGGGCCTCACATGGTCTCAACAACATGGCCACAGCCACACAGCTCAACAACGAGGGTGGCATCGACAACAAAGCCTTCTCCAAGGGACCCATATTTAGTAGTATTAGCAGTAAATTTAATAAATCTCAATCGAATCTACCTCCACCAATGATGCCTGGTATTTGGACGACCAAAAGTCTGGAGGATGGCATCACAAATACAAGCTTACCGCCAGCATAATAGCCAACTTTTTTTTTGGAATCTCGAGTGTTTTAAACTCGAATTTAGAACAAAAAACACAAAATATTGCACACACACACGCGCAACAATAACAAAAGAAAAACAATTAAGACAACCTTCGAAATTCATACCAAGAAAATGAAATGAAAAGCAATTTCCCCCCTTCCCTTCCCCTCACCAATTTAATAAGCTAGAAGACTAGAGATCTATAAAAAATCAAAAGAAAAGAAACAAGGTAGCCAATCAAGATGATGACGATGATGATGATATTGAAAGTCAACGAATCGCAAAAACCTATAGGAATTGTAAGGAGTCACGTTAGAGAAACTGAGAGAGCAAGAGAGAATATTTTTTCATAACCCCTTATTATTATTAAAATGGAATTAGTAGTGATAGACAAATACTATGGAATTACAGATTTACCTAAGCTTTTCAAAATTCTTTTTTAAATATATATAATTAGGAATTAAGCTTAAATATGTACTTACATACATATATATACATATGAGAAATATTTCCCTTTGTTCCATTAGAGTTTTAGTTTGAAAATCGAAATTTTTAATAATTATGAAATGGAATAAGAAATTTTTAGAATACAACAAACTTCCATAGATGTAGCGTAGAAATGTGTTTTAACGTTGATAAAGAGAGAAATATGGATACGTAGTTGAGAAACTTTCGACTTTTGCCTTTAACAAAAAAATCGACTTTTCGGTCTATCGATTTTCTACGATCAACTCAAATTCGATTGTCGAATTTTACTTCCTAACCCTGTTCTGTTCTAGTAGCTGCAAGAATCTACTGTTTTTGCAATTTTATTCGATATCATAGAGGGAAAATCGGTTATCGTTCTAAAAACTTTTATATTCTAGAACAGACCAACAAAGTCGACATAAATCAATTTTTATTTAATCTTTATTTTTACCCACGGATAACACATCATGTTATCGATTTTGGGAGCATAGTAAAGAGTAGAAAATCTGAAATCATTGCATACTTTTTGGCTTCCAAAAGTAAATGATGGCGAATCGACAGTAGATTATGAATAGTCGATCCGTTGCCAAATCCAAAGTCGACTTATGTATACAGAATTTGAGAAACGATATAAAAATCTGGATTTCCTCTATGGCAATTGAAAATGAGGAATTTGGAAAAAAAAGTGTTCCATTTATGATCAAACTCCTGATTAGGGAACAGTTTTGAGGGCAAAATCGACTTATCTGACTACCTTTTCTCTCCGATCGGCTAAAAATCGATTTTCGATTTGTGTCTCCCCTAAGTCTATCAAAAGATGATACAATCGATTTTATAAATTATTTTGTGAGTGTTATTAGGAGTAAAGGATCACAAGTATAAATCCTTTATTCGTAACATATTTTTGACTTCTTAAAAATATATGAACGATAGTCGAAAATCGACTTTGCGATTTTTATCACCAACAAAAGTCGACTTACCAAAAATCGATCAATCGCTAATTCTAAAGTCGAGTTACGTATCCCTAATTTGAGAAATGATGTAAAGGTGAGAGTACATAAACAGCTTGAAGTCTTCGCATGGCATATTTTGTGACATATTGTAAAGGGATGCCAGAGCCGCACTCAAATTCTGCCGTCGTTTTCCTTTATAATTTGACATTAATATGCCTAGCCATGATGCCAAGCTTCTTATGTACCCTCACCTGAAGTGTCTTTTTGTGGTACTACTGTGGGTGCAACGAAAACTAAAGGATTTTAAAGATCTTAAGTCCTTCGATTTTTGAGGATCTTCAATTTGGGCGTTTTTGGTGATTAATTATATATACGTATCTCTGGGAATCCTTTATGGAACATGAATGGCGCCCAATATGTTATAATGGAATTTGAGGTGATAATAGGAAGTCGAGTTACGTATCCCGAATTTGAGATACGTTTGGATTTCCATTATCATCCAAACAAAATAAGGTTTTTGAAAAAATATAAATGTTGAGATTTTTGGAGGTAATTTTTATGTGTTAGCCAAATTTGGAGCCCAATGAACATTAAGAAGGATGTTAGACCCAACAAAGTATATATATTCTTGACCAGCGTAAAATTCCAAGTCGATTTAGACGTCTGATATTTAAATCTCGCAATAGAGAACTATCACTATAGCAGGAAATCGTCACAATCGACTTTATGGCATGGTTACCAACCGATTTCACTGGCAAAAATGGAAGTAGACCCAATATTTTATACCGATTATTTTATTTATAAAGGAACATATTAAAAATTCGGTCCGGACGACCTTAACGCCATTTTACATGTTTAATTTGAAATATTTTATTGGGCTTCAAAATTTGAAAATATAAAATATTAATCGGCCCCGAGTAGTGGAGATCCAACCCTTAAAGGAGACATCAACTCAAATATCATTTACCCAATATAAATTCAAACAAGTAGAGATTGTCTAAGATTTCCCGTCAGTGGAAACTTCCATACCTATCAGAACTAATTTTAAAATGTTTTTTTCAGATACTATCAAACCCTTAAAGGAGACACAAACTTAAATATCATTTCCCAAATATAAATTCACACACAGTCGAAAATTTTCTAAGATTTCCCGCCTGTGAAGCACTTCCACACCCAATCCGAACTAATTTTTAAATGTTTATTAGGATAATATTTCTTCCAATGAATTGTGAATCTTCAAACAATATCTCAAAATTTCTCAAGCACTTCAAAACTACAAATGAAAATGATTTCAAAACCATAGTATGCTCAATTTGCTTATAATCTTATAGAGTCATTGAGAATTAAATGCTTTGTCAATTAATATTTGTAATATACATGTAAACTTTCAAATCATCAGTCATTCAGTTTTATATCTAGGTATACAGGACCCATGAGGACCTACATACGTAATACTTTATTTCATGAAAGATCAGGGGCCAAAATCTCAAATTCGATTTCGAAAAAATATCGATCGAAATTAATTTTAATATGTCAATATATGCTTTAAAAATATGGTATAATTTTTTTAACAACATTTTCATTTTTTAATTTAAAATAGGCATACAGGAATTCATTTCAATCGAATTTTTTTCCATATTGAATGCGAGCATTTGAATCGAGATCTGGAATGTTAATCCTATATAGCTAAGTCTTCGACTTTTTTTACAAAGTTTTACGTTATGTCCTCGTGGGACCTTTTTAACATAACAGCAACATGAACAAATTATTAATTTTTATATAATTTTTCTTTTTATAAATTTTGTTTTAAAATTTTCTTTAAAACATTGCCCCAGTTCATCTCTATTACATTATTTTTAAGTAGTTTAGTTAATTTGTAAACATTCAAATTATGTAAAGAGAAAAAAACTCATGAATATTTGTTCAATTGTTTATACAGCCCCTCACTTAAGGTTAACTGAAACAAAGTAAAACTAAAACCAAAAAAGACGCTCGTTTAAAATAAAAACAAAATAAGTTTTTAATTACTTTCAATGTAAATTAAAACCAAAAGCAAATAAACAAACACAAAATATAGACGAATATTGTTAAATAAATAAATAAAACTTTTAAATTGTTATTTTTTGCGAAAAAAGAAGTGAATTTTTGTTAAATGTGGATACAAGAAGGTAAGGGGAAAAATAGGGACTAAGTTCAGCTTTTAATACCCTCCACCATTTGGAAGGAACTTGAAAATAAAAAAAAAAAAATAATAAAAAAAATAAAAAATAAAAAAACCAAGGACCTGCATAAGTAATTTTTTGTCATAGGCTGTAGTATAGATTCCGAACTTCAAATACGGAATTTAAAAGAATTCCGGTAAATATTGTCGCTTATAACACCAAAAATCCGAATAATGGCAGGTACTTTTATATGTGGGTTATACAAAGTCGTGGACCTGCAAAGAAAACTTTTTGTCCTATGTTGAAGTATCCATTACGAACTTCAACTACAAAATTTGGAATAATTCCGGTGTATAATATCGCTTATATCAACAAAATACTGAATATCGGGAGGTATCGTTATATTGGGGCTATGCGAAGACCTGGACCTTCATACGCAATTGTTTGTCATAAGTATCCATTACGAGCTTTAAATACCAAATTTGAAACAATTCCGGTTTATAATGTCTATAATATTATAACAAGTAAAAATACATTAAGTTCGGGACGATCTTCTAATACCCCCCAACACTGGGTAAAGAAAACATTTTTATGGAAAAGTATTTGGATTCAAACGTGTTCTACCTTAAACTACAAACTCCAGGTAGGAGAATGGTGGGAGCCGTTATATAGAGAGCCATACTAAAACAGGATGACTGGGACAAATATTTTAACGGACAATATTTTGACGCCGGTTGTAGAACCCATTATGAAGCACAAATACCAAATTTCACACAAATCTATTAGAAAATGTGGCTTAAATCGTCAAAATACCGAATCTCCGGGAATCGATATATGTGAGCTATAGGAAAACTTGGACCTTGGACCCCACCTGAGCTGGAACCCACTACGAACTACAAGTACAAACTTTTAGACGAATCCGTAGAAAAATGTGGGTAAAACTATCAAAATACCGAATATCGGGAGTCATTGTTATACGGGGGTTATACGAAAACGTGTACCTATTTGTAAAATGCTCCTCCATCGGAGCTAGAACCCATTTCGTACTACAAATACCTTTTTTTTAGACAAATCCGTTAGAAAAATTTTTGCAACAATCATCAAAATACCGAATATCAGGACCGTTATATTGAGTTATACGAAATCGTTGACCTATATATACAATAATCCAAAACCGGAGCTGGAACCCATAGCGAACTACAAATACCAATTTTTAAACAAATCCGAGGGAAATGTGGCTAAAACCATCAAAATATTGAATATCGGAAGGTACCGTAATATGGAGGCTATACAAAAACGTGGACCTGTAGATAATATGTTCCGCAACAGGTGATAAAACCGGTGCTAGAATCTATTATGACCTATAACAAATTGGACAAATCCGTAAAAAAATGTGGCAAAAATCATCAAAATGCCGAATGTCGGGAAGTGCCGTTATATGGTGGCTATACCAAAACGTAGACCGATATATCTCATTTTCAATACCAACCGTCCTAGACACAATACAAATTGTTCTGCCTAAATTTTGAAGATCTATGTCTCTTCTTGGCTTTATCGTAATTTCAACAGACCGATGGACCCATACCCTTTTTTTCTAGGTGGAGGGTATAATTAGTCGAAAAATACCGCTACACGCAAACGAGGACCTGCACCAGATTTCGAACTTCAAATAAGACATTTAAAATTAAAAACATTTCGGTGAAAAGTGTATATAAATAGTGATATACATTTTTTTTTTCAAATTTTACAAATTTCAATAATTTTTCATTCAAAAATTTCAATTACAAAATGGGTTTGACAGTTCATTGTCCCATCAACTGTGTCTATGCGACTACCTGTATTCTTCTACTATGGGTGGAGTGTATAAAAATACATTTCGAGTACGTTTACATACCTTTATTAAATCGTTTTCTCGATTTATGTGCTAAATCCCTTTTAATTTACCATGATTTGCCATAAAACATTAAATCCAGCCTCACAGCTTGCTCGCAACACTAAGTGGGTGTTTTTTTTTATTAATTAATTTTTTCTTTTGTAAAATAAAACTCAAAAATTTGATGAAACACATAGAATCGGTATTTTTCGTTTTTCATTTTTTCATTTTTTTTTTTATTTCACGATTTACTTATATTTTATTCATTTTAAATTCAAAATCTCCTTAACTGGCCGTTACAGCTATTATTGTCGCTTTAGATGGCACATCATTCTCTCTTTGAGTTTTTCAATCTCATCGAAACAACTTCACTAACACATACATGAACGCAAACACAACGGCCGGTAGCCGATGTATTTTTAACTAACATGATTTTTACGTATTTTTTCTATTTCCACAACTTATTTTTTACAAATTTCTTGACACTCAACTTATGTGGAACATTAATAACAACATTTTATTTTTTATTTGTTAATTTTACAGACTTAAATAACGTTATTACTGCCAGCAAGCACTTGGCAAATATTTCCCGCACAAAATTATTGCAACGACTGTCGAGTAGACGTCAAATAGCATTGCAGTGATGCATTTTGGGTTAGCAAATATAAACTTGGCTCCATTTTTATTTATTGCTACAGCGACATCTAGCTGTGGTATTAATGAAGAACAGTACATTTTTGTAAAATTATTACCAAAGTAAGATCAGAAAACAACAAAAATACATTTAGTTGTTTACAAAATGTGTATTGCTTACACAACAAAAGGTTTTACTAAATATACAGTTTGTATTAAATAGTTATATATTTCACTATCCAGCGCCATCTACACCTCATGTGCTCCATTTTCATTTCGTCAAGTTATTTTTGCCCTCTGACATTGGCTGGCCTGCACTTATTTTAAAGTGATGCCTGTTCACAAAAATGCTGCCAATAACTTGCAAACAAAAAGAAACCACAAAAATCATGCCAATGCATTGAAATCAAACGAATAGAACACAAAAGGGAATCAACGACACCAAACCAACACATAAACTACATTTTCAAATCCTAACAGCATAGGAATTTATGAGGAAGCCAATTTATTGCCAATTTATTCAATAAATTACCTGAAATTTGCAAAATCTTCGTATACACACAAACAATTGCAGAGAAGTAAAGCAAAAGGGAGCTTAGTGTTGGAAAAAGTTTGGTGTTTTGCAGTGAAAGATCGTAAATAAAGAACAATGAGTTTTTCCGCGGCAAATGACTTCAATGTGAGTGGTGCTGGTAGTTCTGCCGGCAATGAAGCCTCCTCAAATGTCACACCAACAGCAAATTCATTATTTGCCAATAGATCCGTCCTCAAGGAGTTGAATAGCATCGATAATAAGGGTTTGGTAAGTAATTGTGTGTGCATTTACGGAAAATGTATTTTTAAAAGCATTTACTTAAAGTTAACACCAAATGATCATGTGCTGCAGCCATAGTAGTTCATCTGTCGATAGCAAAGATGTCCTGTAGGGAATATGTGAAATGAAATTTGCTACTTAAATGCAAATTATTGGAAACAAAATTTTTAATGATGCGTGTCTAGAAAGCGTTACATGCAATCTAATCTAATAAATCGACTCGAAATGATGAAATGTCCTTCCTTGGCTGTTCCCGCGCACTTTCTCTGTGGTATGCATAGATTTGCGATGCCTAAACAAATAAATTTCGATAATTTCATTAAATGAAATATTTTCACTAGGGAGCTATCATATTCCAAGAAAACGGTTTCATTTGCTGATGTTTCATATATCAGATTTACAGTTTTACCCTGATGGCCAATCAACAGCGAACAACATCAATACCTTTTGTTGGATTACGGGAATGAATTTTTAAGACCCAAAGCACAATAAAAATCCATATCGGAACCGATTCTACATCACGATGTTATCTTCAATAATGAAATAAAAAGAAATTATTTCAAAATATAAACATTAAGTTTTAGCAGTAGGGTATCGAATTGATTATTTTTGATTCCCTATCCATCCTAAATCCAAACCCAATCCACAACGAACAACTTCAATACCTTTTGTTGGCTGCTAGGATCAATCAGAGTTTATCCAATAACCAATCTCGAATAGTCTCGACATTTTTACCACAGGTTAGAATTAAAAATTAAAAAATCCAGATTTGAACCTATTCTACAACACGATCTTATCTTCAACGATGAAATGAAAAGAAATAATTTCAAAATATAAGCATTAAGTTTTAGCAGCAGGATTTCGTGGGATGCATCCTGAAGCTAAGCCCAAACCCTTTGCATCATATTCCATGTAAATGTACTGAATGTTATTATTTCAAGTAATCTGTAGGAGAATAAAACCTATTTAAAATGTTTAAGATGACGTTTGAAACAATTTCGTTTAAATATGTGATTTAAATTCCTAAAATACCTAATATAGCAAGGTACCGTTTTATGGCGTCTATAGGAAAACATGGACCTATACAGATAATGCTCCGTCACAGAAGCTAGATTCCGTTACAAAATCTATGTGGCGAATTTTTTAACAAATTTTGTTTGAACATGTTATCTAAATCGTCAAAATACAGAATATCGGGATTTAAAGTTTTATGTTGGATATACGAAAACGTGGATCGACACAATTCGTTCGAAAGATAGCGTGATTACAACAGACAGACGAACATCACTTAATCGACTTAGAATTTTAAGCTGATCAAGAATATATACACGGTGAGATAAAAAACTGCAACAAAGTCAGACGCCATAATTTTTACTTTTTTTTTTAAATTTTATTGCATGAAAGCAAAAAATGTCGGAAATAGCATCTAATTTTAGAATAAGTCCAGATTTGTTCGAATTGGTCACCTTTGGCACGAATTGTGGCCTTCAAATGACCAATGAACCCGTCACACGCTGCCCGAATATTGCTCTGTGGTATTTTGGCCCATTCCCGGCGAAGCGCTTTGATGAGGTGATCGACACTCCAGTCCAACGGATTCGTATCCAGAGATTTTGGTAGCCATTGTGCGCTGGAAATTAAGCGAGGAACCTCATTTTGTAAACATTCTTGGGTGACGCGTCCTGAGTGAGATGGTGCTGAGTCCTGTTGGAATGTCCAATGTCTGCGGCCAAAATGCTGATTTTTATTTGACTTCTTTGGCCAGTAAACACGTTAATTTTTTCTGCTTACAAATTGCTGGACAACGTATGGTTTTTCATCGGAGAAAACCAAATTCGGCAGTTCAGCACTTTCGGCCAAGCGAAGCAACTCTTTAGCTCTTTTGAGTCTATTTTCTTTCTGTTGCGGTTTAAGTTCTTGCACTTTTTGCAATTTCAATGGCTTTACCCCGAGCTCATTTTTCAATATTTGCTGAATGTTGGCACTGAAAATATTAAACAATTTTATCTTTTTGTACAAGGTATTATGAAAATTTTGAGTGAGAACTAATCAAATAATCTCAAATTTGGTTATCACCCATAACCATTTTATCAATTGCCAAATTGATTGATAAACAAATATTGAATTGGTCAATTCTATTATCGGTACTCACTTTCTTCTGTCTTCAATTAATCATTCATTATGATAACAGAAAAGAGAAAAGAAATAAAAATACAATAAAAATAGTAGGACTTACGTTTTTAAGTTATTGAATGGTCATCGATTGCAATTATAAAAAAAATATGTGGCTCACGGCGTTTGGGTGCGTATGCTAATGACTAATCGAAAATTTTTAAAAGGAAAGAAATGTGTGCTATTGTTAGCAGCAACTTTACACCATTTCCATTGTTGATTTTTTGGATAGTCCAAGGAAATAATCAATTTTCCATCAAATGATTTTAAATATATCAAATATAACTCAGAAATACCTATATTAAATTTTAGCGAGGTTGGTTCAGATTTGGATATAGCTTCCATATCTTCGTCTGGTTTGGCTTTCATTGTGCATCAAACGTGTAATAATAGCCAAATGGGATGTAATTTGGCACTTACGACCAAATTGAGTCTAGTAACAAGTGTGTCAAATTTTGTGAACTCGGTTCAGATATAACTATAGCTCCCATGTATATTGTCCAACCGATTTGTTATTTTTGTCCTCCGCAGCAGTAATATGCACTCTGTAACAATAATATTTGAGGGAATATATTAAATACAACTCAGAAAGACCTTTGCTAAATTTTAGCGTGTTCGGTTCAAATTTGGATATAGCTCTCATATCTTCGTCCGATTTGGCTTTTATTGTACACCAAACGTGTAATATTACTCCAAATGGGATGGAATTTGGCACTTACGACCAAATTGAATCTAGAAACAAGTATGTCAAATTTTGTGAAAATCGGTTCAGGTATAGCTATAGCTCCCATATATATTGTTCATCTGATTTGTTGTATTTGTTCTCCACAGCCGTAATATGCACTTCGTATCAACGATAATCGGGAAAATATATCAAATATAGCTCAGAAATACCTTTGCAAAATTTGATCGAGATCGGTTCAGACTTTTATATAGCTTAGTATATATATCTTTATTCGATTTCAAGTTAGTTGTGCACCAAATTGGTAATACAAGCCCGAATTGAAAGGCACAAATGCCTCTGCAAATTTGGTAGATATCGATTCATAGGAGGATATTCCTCCCATATATTAGTTCCTTTCGGCCTTAAATTATAACTCATATTTGGTATGATTTAATTCTCATCTCTAAGACTTTCTCGGCTTTAAGACTTTCTTTACTGGTTTGGTTTTCATTAGACATAGATCCCACAGATTATTTTTATATATGAGAAAATTTATTAAAACAGCCTAATGGCATTCAAAAAAATATTTAAATTTTTATAGCGAAACAAAAATACTATTTGATAAAATTTGACTAACGAAGACATTTTTATTTACAAAAGTTTCCTATGATCATTGTTTTCCTAGAAGAGATATGTGCAAGAGATCTTCAATATACCATTCTCTTCTGTGAGATCGTTTTAAATTGGTTTGGGAGATATCTTTGCTTTTTTTTTGGCAAATCGCGGCCAACACCTCCTAAAAGCAATTGTACTCCCAGGCAAACATAATATTTTTTTCTGTCAATTACCTTTGCTTATCGTTTAGTTTTTATATGACGGATTGCTTGCCTTACTACTCATCTGAGTTAGAGCAGCATAACACTGACGTATTTAGGTTTTGGCACAAATCGCTAAATGGTGAAATGAAAAGACACACCAACAAACATTTATCTATATTGTGTTGTTTTTCCTTTTCTTTTTGTTTTTTTTTCTTCATTTTTGTTGTTGTCCATATTCAATGTGCTTTGCAGCGCTTTAATGATTGTTCATAATTTAATTACTTTTTTGTTTTTGTACTTTCCAAAAACAGCAACAATGCCATATAATACTGCGTGTGTTGTGTGTGCACTTTTGTTGTTCCCGCTTCCTGTGTGATCTATCCCTGACCATCATTGGATGGAATGACATGTACTTCACAGTAACTGTCTATCACTCAGAGAGTCGTCGACAAATAATTATTAATTAAAAAATTAACCTCCTCCTCAAGAATGTGTTCTTTTTTTGTCTTCAAATATCGCAAATAAAACTAAAGCATTAAAATAATTTCAAATAGACGGGAAGAAAACAAAACCCATAGCATAGAGCTCAAGAGAAAGCTTCTAGGGAGCTATTCTTTTTAGGGGTGTGGAAACCTCTGCTGCTCTATGGCGTGGACTTGCTCAGCCAAAACAGAAAAATAAACTACAACGACGATCGATTAAAAAGCAGAGCCAGCCCGCTAGCCAGCAGGCCATCTGTGGTTTTTGTGTATTTTCAGTTGATGTTTTCTTTCATTTCTTTCTCTTGTTTTTTGAGTTCTGTAATTATGGCTATTGTTTATTGACGTCCAGCCATTCAGTTAGTCAGTCAGTGAGTCGTCGTCGATCATTTTTTGAAATTTGCTCAGCAAATTGAAATTTGTTAGTTGACGTTATTTCGTCGTCGTCGTTGCATTTTGTCGATCGTTGGCGCTGCCGATAATTTTCTTTTGACCAAAACAATGGCTGATAAAAATCATTAAAAATTCGCCGGGTTTTCGCACAACTTGTTAGAAAAAAATTTATAAATATTTTATATTTCAAATTATAAAAAAACTATTGAAAAAAATTTGTCCCATTTGCAATTGAAAAATATTGTAATTTTTATTCTCTTTACCTTGGGAGAGTGCTATGTTTTCAAAATTCGTTGATGTGTTTTCAATTTCACTTGTCAAAGTGATCAGCGGTGGGCGTGTGTTGTGAATAGTAGCAGTGCAATTCGGTTTAATGAAGTCTCCCACAAATTAAATGCAATTGAAAGTGTCTTCGATTCAATTAAAAATAAAAACAAAATCTGCTGCCTCATCAATAAACCAACTAACCGACCATGGGAAATTCTGGTGGAAAACAAAAATCCAACGATGAAAAGGTAGGGCAACAACAATCACTTGTAGTTGTGTGTTTTTTATTGTAAAAATAAACTAATCGGTTTTATGAAAGTGAATGTATATTTTTTACTTAAATAAATTAGTGATTAATCGATAAGAGTACGTGCACTATATAAAAATTGTTGTGAAACCCCTAACTATTAAGTTAAGTTGTTGCAAGATGATTTGGTTGAATATTATCTTTCAAGTTCTAACTTCTGAAAAAAGTTAAAATTTTGATGCATTCTTTCATTTTGAAACATATTTTAAAGGAGAATTAAAAAAAAAAAATAACACGTCACCGTAGTTTCTCCACATGAAAGGAGTAGTTCCTCATTGAAACATTGAGCTTAGATCAGGGTCGACCAGAAGGTTCACGTGGTGACGAAGTTTTTTTTTCGCAAACCCTACATACTTACGATCTAAAGGCACCCGGCAAATACAACAAATCGCGGAAGCCGCTATGGCCAAACGTGGAACAAACTAATATTTTTTATACCCTCAGCCATATGGCTACAGAGGGTGTATATGATTTGTTTTATCGAAATTAAGGTTTTAGACCCTAGGTCTCTTTGGACCAAATCCGTTTCAGGACATTTGGAGTCGATCTAGCGATGTTGGTCCGTCCATCTGTCTGGCTGGCTGGTACGCACGATAACTCTCCAAGGGAGTATCCCATTTTATTCAAACTTGGTACATAGTAATATTATTGTCAAACTCAGATTGAGTTCAGAGATGGGCAATATAGGTCCTCGACTTCTGGTACATACCCCACAAAATGTCAACATTTTTGCAAATCTTAATATTTGTATCATTGCTACTTCAGGTGCGAAAATGGACAATATCGTTTCACTCCTTATGGTACCTCTCCCACAAAGGGTCAAATTTTTGATTAAATTGAAATCTTATAAAATGTGTTGTAAGAGACCGATTGTCTTCAAATTACACACATCACAATATTTTTATTAATCCATCGGTCCACCCCTTCTGGTACCTCCCCTACGAAGGGTCAAAATATTAATGAAGCTCATAAAAAACGAAATTAACATCCGATTCCATTCAGACTTAGCACATCTCAATACTTCCATCAACACAAAATTTGTTATAAAATTTGTAAAGATTGGACCTTTCCTTCTGGTACCTCCACCACAAAGGGTCAAAATTTTGAAAATACATGGAGTTCATAAAACGCGAAATTATCAATATTTTCATTAACACAATGTCTTTTATAAAGAAGGTAGATATTGGACCACACCTTCAGGTACCTCCCCCACAACGGATCAAAATTTTGAATAATTATATCTCATAAAAGGTGAAACAAGCAACCGACTGTCTTAAAATTTCACACATCTTATTATTTCTGTTAGCAGAATATCTGGTGTGAAAATGAGATATATCGATCTGCTCCTTCTGGTACCTCCCTCACAGAGAGATCACATTTTTAATAACAAAACGCCCTAAAAATGCGAAATAAAATATATTTAAATATGTTTAAATAAAACGACAATAGCTGAGGGTATACATACGTCGGCAACCGATTGATACTTTTTAACTTGTTTTAATTTCTTTCCGCTTTAGCCTTAAATTCTTTAAAATTTAAACATTGCAATTGTTTTTCTTAAGATCTGTGAAATTTTCTTTTGGCCAAAATGTGTCGATTCTCAAAATATGTATACGACACACATAATTCTGACATGATGCCGAATTATTTTGGCAGATTGTTTACAACGCACCAGCAGTGCATCAACTTTAAAATTGGAACGTAAATAATAAACAATAAAATGTTTTATGGAAAAAGGAAAAAAACGAATTCCATATGAACAATATTCGCATATAGTAGATTTATATGGTATAAGTGTGATGGTAGAGTGGGTCAGGAATCAGGGTCAATATTCTGCCAAACTATAAAAGACAAGGAAAATAATACTATTTAACTGGACACATCGTTGTCCTGGGGAGTAACACAATCACATTCAGAGAAAGTTTCAAACTGCCCAGGGACTAGAATTTTACGAAAAAGTCACTGAAAGTTCACAATACTCCAAAGAAAATATATCCTAAATAGAATACCAAACAAAACGATCCAGAGAGTAAAAACAAAATTATAGATGAATTTACTGCCGACAAAAATTATAAAACTGGATGACAATTTTTGTTTTGTGAAATTATGAAATGAAAAGTACTTCCTGTATAAATTTGACATTGATTTCACTTCATAGAACAAGAGTTGAGTCCCAGAAGCCCCCATACATAATCATCAATAATTCGAAATTGTGTACCATTTCTGAAAATCGATTAGGAAATATAAACAACTCCTACTTCGTGTATTGCATTATCTCAAATATATTTTTTTAACATGTTGTGTTACCCACTCTAATGTCCTCACGCACATATGTGTGCCGTTCGCATGTAGATGACGATGGTACATGAACATTTGAATTACTTTTGCACTCACCAAGGAATACAACAACAGTGCCACCATATCTGACGCAAAAAAGAAAGGCAGAAAAAATAGGCGATACTGCTGTCCTCCGTGTGTGTGTAGTCATCGTTTTCTTTGTCTGTTAACACACTGAGACACAATTCATGGACCTCACTGCCATATTCCATTCATTCATTCATTCGTGCATGCAAAAGGAGAAGGAAATTGTTTACTTCCTACGGAAAAGTCACAGAAAGTTCACAATACTCCAAAACAAAATACCAAACAAAACGATCCCGAGAGGAAAAACAAAAATATAAATGAATTTACTGCCGAAAAAATCATAAAACTTACTACAATGTTGTCGAAAGGGTGTCGCAAATAGGGAATGTTCTGTATTTTTATACCTTCAGCCATATGGCTAGAGAGGGTAGATTATATATTCATCACTCATTGAAATAACGGTTTGAGACCCTAGGTCTCTTTGGACCGAATACGTTTCAGGACATTTGGAGTCGATCTAGGGGTGTCCGTCGGCGCACAATAACTCTCGAAGGGAGTTATTTTGCTCTAACTTTTCAAATCCTAGTATTTTCATCAGTGTTAGGTCAGGTGCGAAAATGGATGACAACACCATCAAGTACCTTTCACACAAAGTGTCCACATTTTGAATAATTATAACTCTTATAAAATGTGATGTAAGAATCCGAGTGTCTTCAAAATACACACATCAGAATACTTTTATTAGCGCAAGGTTGGGTGTGAAGATGGGATATATCGGTCCATTCCTCTTGTTACCTCCCCCACAAAGGGTCAAAATTTGAATATCCATGAACCTCATAAAACACGAAATTAACATCCGATTCCATTCAGACTTGGCGGATCTAATATTTCCATCTACACAAGATCTGTTATAAAGATGGTAGAGATCGGACCATTCCTTCTGGTACCTTCCCCACAAAGGGTCAAATTTTTGAATAACCAAAACAGTTATAAAATCCGAAATAAGACCCCTGTTCTCTTCATATTTCAAACATGACATTATTTCTACTAACTGCTACTGCTGTTAAAATGGGATATATCGGCGCACTCCTTCTTGTACCTCCCCCAAAAGGGTTTAAAATTTTGAAAAACAAAACGCATGCAACTCTCTTCAAATTTCAAACATTCAATGTTTAGCTAATCCAAAATCTGTTGTAATGATGATAGATATCTGCCAGCCCCTCATTGTACCTTCCCCACAAAGGTTCACAATTTTCAATACTTTTAGCTGTAATAACTTGCGAAACAAGTCAGCGATTCTTTACAACTTGCTATATCTAAATATTTCTCTCTATCAGAAATCTGATATGAATATGTAATTTATCGGAATTTATGATTTCGTATAAAATTGGATATAAATGTTCGATTTCCTTTAAATTTTTGCACATTTCAATATTTTTATCTCTATTAGATGAAGTGGAATATTTCAATCCTCCTATTTCAACATTTTCCAAAAAATTCGCACATATCTCATATAAAGTGTGGCAAGCAGACGGTATAGTCCAAATGTGGCACGTTGTAATATTTATATCAGACTTAGGTCAGCTACAAATTGGACAATATTAGTCAACTGCTTCGGAACCTCCCCCATAAAGGGTTAACGGTGTGAATATTCATAACTTAAGGCTGGGGGTATACATCTGTCGGCAAAACCGACTGACTGATAGTATTTTTGCAAAAACCAATTTTGAGAAAGGAATAGAGGTTCTTGGAAAATACGTCAAGGTACATTTCTAGTGGTTTTAATAAATGGGGGTTTAAAAAGTCTACAGACAAGGCATTAACTTTACAATTACAAACGTAAAGTTGGCTACTAAACCATTATACCTATGTGCCCTTTACAAAAGTTTGTCCTATGTTGAGACTATATTTAAATTTTTAATTATTTATATATTAAAATATCCTTATATTATATACTTAATCGTACTTGCCATCAGAAATTTCGATTCAACTAGCATTTTTCTTCCTAATCATTTTTCTTAATTTGTCGTTAATAAGTGTTATAGTATCTTTAAAGCCAATTCATCACCACCCTTTCATTACAACAATTATAGCTTTTCCACTTGTCTGCTCCAAACTGAGCTGCCAAACAACAGACCATCCCATAACACATTGCACAATTGAATGCGTAAAACTTTAAGTATCTGTCGAACTATGCTTTCTTTCATAAAAGAAAATAATGGTCTATTTTTAGGCTGTTATTTGATTTTTCTGCTTGTGTTTCCCCCACTCACTCGCTCTAGAGATATGTGCGTGTGTTAGAGTGGTCACAAAAAGCCAACATGTGTTGTGTGTTTTTTGGGGGTAAATAATTTCTCTCTACAGCCCCGCAATTTAAACATTCTCGGGGAAGGCGGAGGGTGAAGGGGGGTGCACATTCTACCCCATAAATGAGATCCAAGGAAAAGAAAAACATAAATTTAATTTGCCTTTAATTTTAAATGTGTGTATCTCGTCTAGATGAGGTTGGGGGTGTGTGAGCACGCTTGAGTTCCAGAAGGAAGAGATTGGCTACTTTTTACTTAAACGAGAATAAATTCAATTAACCGTTCGCATCTTTCAGCTTGTTTGTTCTTGAGGTATTGTGTGTGCATGTATGAGGTAATTTAATTCTGTTTGATGTTATTTGAGGCTACTAATATCGCTTGGAACACCAGACGTCAGACAGTGGAAAGGCAAGCATATTTCTCATTGAAATAGCTCTTATTTGTTCTTTTGCATCTTCATTTCAACATTTCAGGTCCTCAGTGAATACAAATTATCATAAAGGCCACATTTTATGTATTTTTAGACCCTCAGCCATATGGCTACAGAGGGTATATATCACTTGATAGGCCAAAACGTGTCTTATGGAAATAATGGTTTAAGAGCCTAGGTCTCTTTGGACCAAATCCATTTCAGGACATTTGGAGTCGATCTAGCGATGTCCGTCCGTCCGTCCCTCTGTCTGTCTGGCTGGATGGTGCGCATGATAACTCTCGAAGGGAGTACCCGATTTGACCTCAACGTAGTACATTGTAATATTATTGTCAAACCTAGAGCGAGTTTGGAGATAAACAATATCGGTCCACTCCTTCTGATACCTCCCACCCAAATTGTTGCACAGAAAGAGAAAACATACTCCGATTTTGCTCCAACTTTGCGAATCCTAATATTTGCATCTGTAATAGGTTAGGTGCGAAATTTGACAATATCGGTCAAGTCCGTCAAGCATCTACCCCACGAAGGGTCAAAATTTTGAATAATTATAACTTTTATAAAATGTGATGTAAGTGTCCGATTGTCTTCAAATTACACAAACCACAATATTTTTATTGGCCCAAGGTCTGGAGTAAAGATGGAATATAACGGTCCACTCCTTCTGGTAACTTCCCACAAAGGGTCAAAATTTTGTATAATCGTGACGGTCATAAAACAAGAAATTAACATCCGATTCCATTCAGACTTGGCACATCCCAATATTTACCTAAACACAACATGTGTTATAAAGATTGTAGAGATCGGACCATCCCTTCTGGTACCTTCCCCACAAAAAGTCAAAGTTTCGAATAGACAAAACGATCATAAAATCCGAAATAAGTATCCGGTTCTTTTCAAATTACACACATCACAATATTTTTATTAACCCAGGGTCTGGTGTGAAGATGAGATATATCGGTCCACTCCTTCTGGTACCTCCTTCACAAAAGGTCAAAATTTTGAGTATCCATAAAACTCATAAAACACGAAATTAACATCCGATTCTATTCAGGCTTTCTACATCTCAATATTTACATCAACAAAAGATATGTTATAAAGATGGTATAGATTGGACCATTCCTTCTGCTACCTCCCAATATTTTTATCCGTATTAGATGAAATATCGGTCGGCTATATCTGTCACCTCACGCATATTCCACGTTTTCCAAAAATCTCATATAAAGTATAGGAAGTAGTCGAGTATAGTAAAAATATGGCAAGTGGTAATATTTATATCAGTCTTAGGTCAGATACGAATTGGTCAATATTGGCCAACTGCTTGGAAACCTCCCCCATAAAGGATCAACAGTTTGATAATCATAACTCAAGGCTGGGGGTATACATCTGTGGGAAAAAACTTGTTTTTTTTTCATTTTTTGAGTTCCGTTTACTAAATCCCTATCCTGCCATTCGCCAATTGGCAACCCTACCTCAATGGATTGCTCAGATTTCCGTTCTTTGATATCTTAATTTGTGTAACGCAATGGTATTTCCATGTTAATGCCCGTATGAGGTGGCGGTGCATTAATGTAAACCACTCAATAGTCAGTCTACATTCGATTAAGACCAACAACATTCGATTCGAATCGATTCTTTGTCCATCATAAATGCCACTCAATATCGTGAATGGCAAACATATCTAGCTCATTGTTGCAATACACATGTAGCTACGTATTTACAACAAGTTAAAACAAAGGTAAAATGAAAAAATAAAAGTGCAATTCAAATGACTAGCTATCAGGGACGTGGACCACAAAAACTTTGTGGGGAGTAGTGCATCAAACAAACCAAAAATTGCTTTAAGGATTTGAAACCCATTAGTCACTTTCTGAACGATTTTGTGTATGCTCTGCAGAATATTATCACCCATAGCAAACGAGGCCCCGGCTACGCCATTTGCTTACAATCATTCACTATTTGTGTTGTGGTGAATCAACATTTCACAATCCACATGGAAATCGAAGATGTTGGTATTTCTTACAATCAAGAAAAGGGAGACCTAGAAAATGGCAAATAAAAGAAACCTGAAATCTAAAAGAACCCCACAAAAGAAAAAAAAACGCAACCTAGTTAAGCCTCGTATAAAAATTATGCAAAATATTTATTCAACCTTAACAAGACACCGAGTCAGTCAGTCGAAGGCGCAAAACAGCGCCACCAGTCTTGGGCTGTGTGGTGTGACACTCTTTGTTACACAGCTGGGCAGATTTCCCTTCTCCACATTTCTTTACTCTATTATTTCCCCCATTCACACATCATCGGCATGCATTTTCTTGGATGTTGGGGTATTGGTGTTGTTTTTGTTGTTCGCCTCATTTTTTGTGTTAGCTATTTAAAAAGGTAGACTTCCTAAATGTTGTCTTTTCTTGTGCTTGTTTCTTGTCTTCTCTGACAATGATTTCCTCCTTCTGTTACTTTTTGGTTAAGTTTTCTTATGTGGAAGTTGTACGAGGGAGGGGTGCAATGAAATGGTATAACACGAAATGTTATGACCTGATGAAAAAACCTTAGCCGTATCATATTTAAATTGTAAGGTATTAAGTACAAGGCGTGAAAAAAACCGCAACAAAGTCATACGCCATAATTTCTACACTTTTTTTTTAAATTTTATTGAATGAAAACAAAAAAAAAAAATGTTGGAAATAGCATCAAATTTTAGAATAAGTTTAAATGTGTTCGAATTGGTCTCCTTTGGCACGAATTATGGTCTTCAAAGGTCAATGAAACCGTCACACGCTGCCCGAATGTTGCTCTGCGGTATTTTGGTCCCCATTTTCACAACAAACGACCTCGACTTTCTTGCAAAGGTTTGCACAGCCGAGCTACATATTTATAAGAAGCCTACTCATCATCCTCAATCAACAGATACCAACTAGTAATAATCTTTGCCTCGGGATAATGACCACCAACCAAAGTGTGTAGATATATCCGATAATATTTCCACTTCTTTTGGTCTTGTGGTTGTGACGTTGAAGCTGCCGTTTGGCTCAGATTGGATTTTGATACCGCTCTGTCATTGTTACTCTTCATCACGGAAAAATATGAAATCTGTCGTCGTATCAATCCCAGATCAAAGTGATTCTTTCTTCATTTCCCTTAGTAACAAAGTTTCCATTTCATTAGCTTCCCTAAAGCCACCAAGGTCACTTACTGGTTTTTTTCGCCACAAATGAGCTTGACGTTCTTGTAAAGGCTTGCCTGCCGAATTACATATGCGTGTAAAGCCTGCTTATGAGATGATGACCGCCAACCGAAGTGAAAAATAAATTGTGTCATATTTCCATATCCTTTTACGTTGGAATTATGGTTCTGAGCCCGCCGATTGACTCAGATTAGGTTTGCATACCGCCTGGTTGATCACTGGGGGCCTTCCAGATCAGAGGAAAAATGAGATTTTAATCTTAGAGTCTCTTGGACTCCTAGTGAGTCTATTAAGTCGAGCTTCCTATATTTGCAGTAGTATAATGTGTTGATATTTGGATTCAAAGGTGAAAACAAACTCGACGCCAGTACTTTTCGGCTTCCGCCTTCCAGATTTATCCTTCGATGAAAATTAAAGAATCACCAGATAGACTAGGTGGTGGTGACTATACCGCATTTCTATTTAGATCAAACTTATTATACCCATCCCCATTCTGTTCTATTTCCACATGATCTAATAAGGTAATTTCTAAGTCACATCCTCCCCCTCGTTCTCTCTCACTGCTGCCACCTCCCACCTCCATGTGTTTTAAGCGTGTTCTAGTTTAAAATTCTAATTACTTGTGATAGGTTATTGTTGCAGCAGTAGTCAGTCAGTTGTTGTAGTCGGTGTTGCTGCTGATGTCGTTTTCTCTTATAAATAGTATGTCTCCATGTCCATACTGCCTGTCTGTAGCTGCGAAGCCTTCTATCTCTCGCTCCCTACATTTTTTAGTCTTTGTTGATGATGATGATGAACAGTGTTGCAAGACATCCAGAGTAGGTCTTGTGGGCATAACTTTATTGCCGATGCATGCAGGCATGGTTGTGGTGGTGTCTTACAACGAATTTATTGCTCCAGCTGCAAGCCAACAGTGTTGGGTGCACTGTGAATATTGGATAGCAAGGAGGGAGGGGAGGGGGTTGGGAAATAACGCTGTGCACTTTTTATGCATAAGAGATCTGCCATTGAGCTCCTCCACCATTCTTCCACAGCCGCTTCTCGGCGACTATCTAATGGTGAAGGTGCTGGCTGTTCTTGTTGTCTGTCGATTGGCATTAGTTTGAATTTGTTTCAGTTTTGTTTAGCCGGTTATATTTACCGGTCGTGTGTGTGCCGCTGTTTTTCTTTTGTCTGTTCGACAATTAAATTAAATCCAATTAGAAAAGAAAACACTAAAACGTTATTAAAATTATTTGTAATTATTTAAAAAAAAATGGAAATTCCTTTTGGTTTTATCACGACATTTATTGGGATTGAAAAAATATTGTGCAATTGAAAACGATTATACTTGATCATTTCTTCTTGGTTTTTTGTTGGCTTTCAAATTTTGTTTTGATAAAATGAAGCTGTTGAATTTTTCATTTCTACTGTTGATGTTTTATTTTAAGAAAAACTGTTTAGAATTTTGAAACAAGCTAGAACGTATCAGATGGTTTTGTAAAGCAGCTGCAAATCCTCACTTTATGGTACCTTACATCAATCTACATATTTTGTTAAAAATTACAAAGGGAATAATTGCCGGAAGGTAGAGAACAAAATTGTCTATTATATAAAGCAACAAATAACATTGTTGCATAGTGCATTATCAGGTATATAAAAATCTGAACCGATCTCGATAAAATTTGGCAGAGGTTTTTTCGAGCTGTATCTGATGTCCGGTATCAAATATTCCGTTGGAAGTGCCAAATTCCATTCCATTTGGCCTGACATTAGCCATTTGATGCACAATAAATCTGATATCGGATAAAGATACATATGGGAGGTATATCCAAATCTGATCCGATCTCAATAAAATTTGACAGAGGTATTTCTGCGCTATATCTGATATCTGGTTTCAAATATTATTCTTGTGGAGTGCATATTACGCATGTAAGGGACTTATAACCCCAAATCGTATGAAACATATATGTGGGAGTATAGCTATATCTGAACCGATTTTCATTAAATTTAACGTACTTGCTTCTAGGCAGAATTCGGTCAGATGTGCCAAAATGCAGGTCATTTGAACTGATATTTGCCATTTGGTGCACAATTAACCCGACATCGTTTGAAGATATATAAGGTAGCTATATCCAAATCTGAACCGATCGTGACAACATGTTAGGTACTTATTTCTGAGCTGTATCTGATATCAAGTACCAAATATCATTGTTGTGGAAGCCATATTACGCATGTGAGGGACTTAAAACTCCAAATCGAATAAAACATATATATGGGAGCTATAGTTATACCTGAACCGATTTTGATGTACTTGCTTCTAGATTGAATTTATTGGGATGTGCCAAAATTTAGGCCATTTGGACTGAATTGGCCCATTGGAGCACAGTTAACCCGAAATCGGTTGAAGATATATATGAGAGCTATATCTAAATTTGAACCGATTCTCATTAATTTCAATAGGTTTCGTCCTTGGGCCAAACAAATTTTTTTGGAAAATTTCATCTCAATCGGATAATAAATGCGAACTGCATTTATTTCACAAAAATACATGGACAGACGGACTGACATGCATAAATCTACTTAGAAAGTGATTCTATGAAGATCCTCAAACAAGTGGACAAAGACATAATACCCTTACCACTATGTGTTGTAGGGTATAAAAATACAGAAGGAAACAGTAAAACCGGAATATTGGACAAAATAGATTGATGATTTAGATTTATTCGAATAATCATCCTCCAAACGACACTAATCTCAAAAAAAAAATGTTCTAAACAAAAACGAAATATTTTTGACACCAAAACATTTTAAGAAAAAAATAAGCAAAAAAAATGTTTAAAGGTTATGCTTCCTCTACCCCCTCTCAAAGAAAACACCCAAAGAAACCTGAGGGAGATTCGAGACATTTTAGATTAGGCCAGACACAGCAAAAAAACAACAGCCGCCAACTACAGGACCGACGACACCCATCATTAGACATGAGCAGCCAGCACCGTGTTGTGCTGTGTGTTCAATGAGATCAAGAGCAAATTCAAAATAGCTCAAATAAACACAAAAACAAACCCCATATGATTCGAATCTAAACAAAAAGAAAAAATGAAACTAAATTTTCCCGGCATTGATGAGAGTATTTTACTTGCGGTTGTTATTGTTGTTTTTGTTTCTGGTTGCATTCATTCATATGTAGAGAGAAAGAAATGATCAAGTCTTTGCTCCTTGCCACCCATTCATCCACCCTCACTTGCCTGCCGCCCCGCCTCTAGCTGAGGAATGAAAACATATGGGTGAGAGCGAGTGCCTCATGCAACAGAGAAAACACTTGAAAAAGAGGGAAAAGTCAAAATTTCTGAAAACCAAAAGAAAAGCAACCAAAAAATTGAATCGAATGTGAATTTCAAACGCCCGAGAAACGTGTGTGGATACGGCGGTTGGCAGATCGGCAAGCCAAAATAGCAAACTAATCGTTTAAATCGTGGCATAATTAAGGAATATTAAAAAGGAAAGGGAATCCAAGAAAAAAAAAACAAATTTTCCTCAAAATGTTTTAATTTGGAAAAGAAAATATTCAATTGTCAATGTTGTAAATCAAGCAAAACAAATAAGTGTTCTCACATCTTCGTTCCGAATATTAAAATCATTTAAGAAAGCGGCGTAATCAATTTAAATCACGAAAAAAATACATGTGCGTGTGTGTGTGAAGCGTAAAATAATTACGTGATTTTTCAAGTTTTTTAATTCTTAGCAAAAAAAAAAGTGAAATTGATTTTTCCAAACTTAGAAAAAAATCGGCAATAAAACAAAAAAGACGGGCATTCAAGCATATCTTTCAAAGTCTTGAGGAGGAGACTCCACACCCTTTTTGAATATTAAAAAAAATGGAATTCATTTCAAATTTAATCAAACGACCAGTAAGTTTAGTCAGCGGTGGTGGTGAGGTCACGGATAAGCCACAGGAATCACCCACATCTCGACCCACAACAATTGGTAGCTTTGAGAATGAAGAAAATAAGGAAAAGGATTTAAAAATGGAAAAAGAACAACAACAGACTACAGCTGATGATAGTACACCAAGACCCAATTCCACATCCCGTCCAACCACAATTGGTAGCTTGGAAGATGTGGAAATTCTTCAAAATAAAATTAATTCCTTGGAAAATATGGAAATCTCTCAGGAAGAGTTAAATTCATTCGTAAAGGGAGTTCAGGAAATGGAAAATATGGAAGTACATCAAAAGGCAGGAGGAGGAGTTGTTCCAATGGAAAATAAGCAGCAAATCAAAACGAATGGTAAACATGAAGAAATTGCGTTTACTCAGAAAAATTGTGTGGTTGAAAATTCAAATAGAACACAAAATCAAAATCAAGATCCAATTGGCTGTGATTTAAACCAAAATGAAACTGGGGATAAGAATGTCACAAAAGAAAAATCTCCTGATTTAAATAATCACGCCAAGGATAGTGGCAGCTGTGATGAGCAACAAAAACATCTCGAAACCCTTCAAAAGAATGTTGAACAAGGAAAAACTGAGAATTTAAAAAATGAAGATCAAGTCCTTGAAGGTCAAAATGTGAGTGATGTTAAACAGGGAGATCTTAAAAATGATATTCCGGACAAAAATTGTGAGGACACAGACAATAGAGATTCAGAATTTAAAAATCTAAATAATCCTGAAAATCTTCAAAATAATGTTATGGAAGAGAAATGTACAGATTTGAATAATAAGGATAAGGTCATTGAAGGACAAAATATAAGTCAGGAAGAAATTAACAAGGATATGTTGCATAAAATTTGTCAGAGCACAGAAAGTAAAGATCAAGAATCGGAAAACCAAACCAATCCTGAAAACCCCCAGATAAATGTTGAAGATATTACTCAGGAAAGAGCTGAAGAAAAAGCAACGGAAATTGACAATACAAATGAGGAATTCAAAAAATGTGCAGCCTCTGAGGAGCAAGGGCAAATGTCCGTGCAAACTCCTACAGAAAATGAAGAAAGTAACAATTCGAAAAATTCTCAAAATATTGAAAATCGAAAATCCGATGCTCCATCTAGTAACACTGAAGAAAAAGAAGTTCTAGATGTAACTGAAGAAGTTGAAGCTAAAGCTGCTGTAGGCATTTCTCAAATACCTTCAAATGTAAAGATTATTGAACGAGAGTTACCAAATTCCCAAGAAGCCTCTTCAGAAAAACAGGAGGACATAATAAATTCACCTGGTGCAGGAGAACAAGAAATTCCCCAGCAGCTAAAATTGGAAGATATTTCGGCTATAAATAACCAAGAATCTTGTCAGAATCTGAACAGTCCTCATCAACAATCTCAAATTCAAGAAAACATTAACAAGCAAAAGGAAAATGAGGCACAAGGAAATATTCTCACCCAAAATACTTTGGAAGAATCTCAAACAGAAGTAAAGTCCAATGACAAAGAGAAGAAAGCAGAGGAAATTCCCTTAAATCTTCAGGATAATTCAAAAGGATCATCTGAGCCTAACCGCGGTTCACAAGAAAATCAATCTGAAAACAATTCAAATGCCGAACCACAGGAACTTCAACAAACCAATAAAGATCTTCCAAACAGTTGCGATGAAATGCCGAAACCACAAATAGAGATATCCTACTATGAACATCAAGAAGCCACTGAACGTCCCATAACATCCCTAACCTCTTCGTTGAATGGCAATATTACCGATTTCATTGGAGTTCCCGAGGAAATACTAAAAGAATTCGACGAAGAATATTTGCCACCACCACCGCCGCCATTACTTCTGCCACCCGATGATGATAGCAGTATGCAATCGCAGACTCCTTCACCACCACCACCTCCCCCAGTGCTCACCTCATCAATGACGGCGTCACAGACCATTGATGAACTTTTATCGGAAATTACAGATAATCTCACATTGGCCGGTATTAATGATGAAGTTTTGGCCATTGCATCGCCTCCTCAAAAATCTGAGGTAAATTTACGCAATTAGTTTTTAACAAAATGCACCTCTCGCTTCTCCCCCTTTAGCACCATTGTAACCAAAGTGTAGATGTGCACAACAATTTGAAAAATGGGCATTTTGGTGTGTGTCCACTTTTCGCCAAATTGCTTGGACGTTGGCCTATTGACCATGGTTTTTTCTATGGCTAGCTAGCTAGGCAGCCATTCGCGCCTCATTTTGTTTGCAATTGTTTCAGTCGTGTATTCATTTCTTCTAATTGTCAATGTTCTTATTTTTGTGTGTCGTCCCGTCCGTCGTTTCATTCACAACCATTTGTCACTTTCAATTAAATTAACAGAAATATGCAAATTTTCATTTCAGTTTTTCTCCTCTTGTTTTTGTTTCTATTCTCTTTTGTTCTAATTTTTCATCTGATAAAATAATATATATTTATATAATTTAAATGCTACGCAATTTCAGATTTGTTGTGTGGTCGGCATTTGTTTGGGAGGCAAATATTAAGGAAACGTTTTGATATTTGCAATGGGAAACATATGTATGTTTATACCCTTAACATTATTGCTACAGAGATCAAGAGACGCCAGTATTGTGTATTTGAACGATATCCGGTTTTGGAAATTTGAGTTCGATTTGAGGCCAATTTGTCTGTCTGTCTATAGCGTACGTTATGCGGTTTGAAGCAAACATGGTTCATTGCAATACGTTTACCAATATCGGTCAACTTCTTCTGGTATAAAGTGCCTCATCGAAATAAAGGTTTTAGACCCTAGGTCTCTTTGGACCAAATCCATTTCAGGTCATTTGGAGTCGGTCTAGCGATGTCCGTCCGTCCGTCTGTCTCGCTGGCTGGTGCGCACGATATCTCTCGAAGGGAGTATCCGATTTGATCCAAACTTGGTACATCGAAATATTATTGTCAAACTTAGATCGATTTCGGAGATGGGCAATATCGGTCCACTCCTTCTGGTACCTTCCCCCACAAAATGTCAACATTTTCAAAGAAATTAATTTACTGCACATAAAGAGAAAGGATAATTCGATTTTGGTTCAACTTTGCAAATTCTAATATTTACATCAGTGCTAAGTGAGGTGTGAAAATGGACAATATCGGTACACTCCATCAAGTACCTTTCCCACAAACGTTCAAAATTTTGAATAATTTTAGCTCTTATAACATGTGGTGTAAGCATCCAATTGTCTTCAAATTACAGTGATCGCAATATTTTTATAAACCCGTGGTCTGGTGTGAAGGTGAAATATATATGTTCACTCCTTCTGGCACAAAGGGTCAAAATTTTGAATATTCATTAAGCTCATAAAACACGAAATCTATTCCGACTTGGCACATCTCCATATTTCCATCAACGCAATATCTGTTATAAAGATGGTAGAGATCGGACCATTTCTTCTGGTACCTCCCACATAAAGGGTCAAAATTTTGAATAACCAAAACCATCATAAAATCCGAAATAAACACCCGTTTCTCTAAAAATTACACACATCACAATATTTTTATAAAACCAAGGCCTGGTGTAAAAATGGAATATATCTACGAACCCCTTCTGGTACCTCCCCCACAAAGGGTCAAAGTTTTAAGTATTCATAAAGCTCATAAAACGCGAAATTAACATTCGTTCCATTCAGACTGGGTACTTCTCAATATTTCCCTCAACATAAGATCTGTTATGGTCCCCTACATCTGTTACCTCACGCATATTCCATATTTTCCGAAAATTTGCACCTACATATCTCATATAAAGTATACTAATTAGTCCAAATCTGGCACGATGTAATTTTTTTTTATCAGTCTTAGGTCAACTACGAATTGGTCAGTATTGGCCAACTGCTTCGGAACTTTCCTCATAAAGGGTCAGCAGTTTAAATAATCATAACAAAAGCGGAAATATATTCAATTAATCGAACATTGTCTGTGGGTATAAATCTGTCGGCAAAACCGCCTAATACTGTTTTACTTGTTTTTTATGTAACTTATCTCAGGTGAAATTTTTCGAGCACTCCTTGCACTACCATTCCACAACACTCAATTCTTTGGGGTAATATTACATCAAGTGTGTATATCTACTCTCGGATGCTTTTGAAGGAGTGAACATCCCTCCCAAATGTTTGATTTTTTTCATTTTTATTCACTGTTATTGTTGTGCTTTTATGGTTTGAAATAAAAGCCAATGTTTGTTAATACTAAAGGTGTAAAGATTTATTGGATGATGAGCGTTCACAGCTACTAATTTAAAAAGAATGTCGAAGTTACAATGTAGTGAGTCAGACTCGAGTGACAGACAAAACAAGACTGAGCAAGCTAAAATGGCGGTAGCACGGCGTCCTATTATATGGGCGTTGCCGTATAGGATGTTGCAATATGAGATGCCATATTGTTAATGTGGGTTGCCCCAACATCTCCCTCCTTAAGATGAGAAGGTGATCTTGAAATAGGTTCGACTGGTTGTCTGCGACTTGTTATTCTTTGAGGTGTCCAGTTTGGTGAACCTGTTGGAGTTGCAAAATGTTCTTGATGGTTAGGCAAAGCGATTTCGAATTCTTCAAGTAGTACGTCCAATGGTAGTTTTTGTCGTTCTTGACTGCTTGACTCTACCGATTCTCTATGTCGAAGTTGATCAGTATGAGCTCGTACTAGAATTTTCCTGTCCCCAACGTCGATTAGAGTGTTGTAAATGACTTTCCCTTTACGCTCGACTATTTCGCCTGTTGTCCAGTAACTTTTGTTTCCTTTGAAGTTTCTGGCATAGACCAATTCTCCGTTGCTAAACTCTCTGTTTTTGGTACCGTGTTTGGTATTGTACTGCTGTTCCATTTTGTGATTGACGTTATACTCAGGCGATTGTTGCTTCCTTAGAACGTCGAAGACCGTTCTCATTTTTCTTCCGATGAAGGATTCTGCTGGAGACTTACCTTCTGGTGCATTTGGATTTGGTGTGGATCTGTAGACTTCTAGGAAGGTTTGGAGAGATTCCGTAGGCGTTTCTTCCCCTTCTAGTTTTTTTAATGCACGTTTAAGTGTATCAACGAAACGCTCGGCTTGTCCATTTGAACTTGGATGAAAACGAACAGTCCTTGTGTGTTTAATGCCTTTTTTGCTGCACCACTTCTCAAATTGTTCTGAACAGAACTGTGTTCCGTTGTCCGAGACCAATTGTTCAGGATTTCCGAAGAGTGCACAATATTCGTTTAACATTTTTAATGTTGCATATGTGGTTGTCGTTGTTGTCTCGTATATAACAGGGTATTTTGAATACGAGTCGATGATAAGAAGATAATATTTACCTTTTTCTGGACCAGCATAGTCTATATGTATCCTTTCAAGAGGGTGTGAAGTTAATGGCCATGGGCAAAGATTTGTTTTTACTGGACTTTTTGCCGCATGTTGACAATTTTTGCATTTCCGAACAAAGTCTTCAATTTGTTTGTCGATGTTTGGCCAATAAACATAACTTCTGGCGATGGCTTTGCTGCGTTCTGCTGATAAGTGTCCTCTGTGAAGTTGTTGTAAGATTTGTCTCTGATATGATTTAGGAATTACTATACGATTATTGAAGAGAATACAACCATCGAAGGTTGAAAGATTTTCCTTGCGGTTGAAAAATTGAATAATTGATGGGTTAATATTTTTCTTGCTTTCTGGCCATTCTGTTTGAATGTATTTGAGGACCATTTGTAAATCCGTGTCTTTTGTTGTTGCATCGACGATCATTTTAAATGATACTGGGAGAACTGACATAGTTTCATTTATCTCGTTACGTATGTCTTCTTCGAATGATATTGAAGCCACTATAAAGTCATCTGCTGGTTTTTCGTGATTGTTGACTAATCTTGATAATACATCAGCGTGACCAAAGTCCTTTGTGTTTGTGTATTTAATTTCGAAGTTGTAAGCCAGTAATATAAGGGCCCATCGTTGTAAACGATTTGCTGTGTAAATTGGAACTCCCTTCTTTGAACCAAATATTGCGAGTAAGGGTTTGTGATCGGTGTGTAAAGTAAATTTGCGTCCGAATAACATTTTGTGAAACCGTTGAACGGCGAATATAAGGGCTAGGCCTTCTTTTTCTATTTGGCTGTAATTCTTTTCCGCTTGTGTGAGTGATCTGGAAATATGATGTATTGCCTTCATAGTGTTGTCTGGAAACATATGATAGATAACCGCGCCGATTCCGTGAGATGATGCATCGGCTGCTACATGTATAGGCAAGTTCGGATTGTAATGCGTTAAAAGAAGATCTGATGTCAAGATGTTCTTAAAGTCGTTTAATGATTTTTGACACTGTGACGTCCACTCGAACTTGGCGTCCTTTTTTAGTAGATCGTCAAGAGGTTTACGTAGTGTTCTCATGTTGTTTACAAATTTCCCGTAATGATTAATAGAGCCTAATAACGATCTTACTTCCGAGACGTTTTCTGGTGTTTTAAGATTTTGAACGGCTGCTATTTTGATTGGGTCAGGTTTGATTCCATCTTTGCTTATTATGTGTCCTAGATATTTGATTTGTTTTTGAAAGAATTGGCATTTTTCAAATTTCAGCTTGAATCCGTGATCTTGAATTCTTTGTAAAAGCTTGTTTAAATTTAATTTATGTTCCGGAATAGATGGACTTGATAACATGATGTCGTCTATATATGCTTTTGCTCCTTCTATGCCTGCGCATAGCTTATCCATGATCCTTTGAAATGCTCCCGGAGCTGATTTTATACCTGGGGTTAGACGGTTGAACTTATATAGACCTTTGTGTGTATTGATGGTGAGAAGCTCTTTACTTTCGTCGTCAACTTCGACTTGTAAGTATGCGTCTGAGAGATCTAAGTGACTAAAGATTACACAGTTGTGGCAATCAGACATGATTTCTTCCGGTGTTGGTAATGGATACTGATTAGGTTCTACTATTGAGTTTAGTCCTGTTGAATAGTCTGCACATATTCGAATTTTTCCATTACGTTTGCTGACCACTATCGGCGCTGCGTACCTCGATGAATCTACCGGTGTGATTATTCCTGCGTTTTCTAATCTGAGGAGTTCTGTTTCAATTTCCATTCTTGCTGCGAAAGGAACTGGTCGTTTGGGAACGAATATTTCTTTTGTGTTTGGCAATAATTGTATGTTGACTTTTGTTTTGCACAGACCTGGGGTACTGTTATCAAAAACTGATTGATAATTCGTTTTCAATTCTGCTATTTCATCAACGAAGTTTATTTGATGACACCATGAGGTTATTGGTTTCTGCCATAGATTGAATGCTTGAATCCAATCGATTCCCATGATATTGAGTTTTTCTATATCTGTTATATAACATTTTAATGTTTTTGATGTTTTGTCGATTGTGACGTCACATTGAAATTCTGCTAGGAGCTTGATTGAGTTTGCGTTTGCGTCGCTAGCGTTGTCAAAAGTTTCGTAGGCTTCAGGCTTACCTATAGCTTTCCATGTGTTGATAGATACAATTGATATGTCTGATGCAGTATCAATTTGAAGTTTTACAGGATTGTTGTTAATTAGGACAGTTGTGTATTTCCTTAAGTCGCGGAAATTAATGTTGTGTGTTTTGAAAACTGCCTTAGTTTTGGATGATTTCCTTGAATTGCTGTATTTCTTGAATTCGTTCTGGTTGTTTTCAGACGATGATTTGAAATTCTTACCAGTCTTAGCGATGTTGCAAAAGTTATTTTTATGACCCACTTGATTGCATGTTGTGCATTTATGTTTCTGGAAAGGACAAAATTTGACGTAGTGAAGGTCTCCGCAATACCAACAGGGTGAATTGGGTGTTTTGTGCTTCTTAAAGTCTTTTGCGTGCTTGTTGAGTGAACAGACGATTTTTGATTGATGTTCAATGAGAATGTTGTCCGATTTGAGATCTAGAATTCGTTGTGTTTCGTCTACTAGTTGATCTAGGTTCATTGTAGTGTTTTCATCATCCAGTACCTTTAGTAAGCGAAGTCTTATGTCGTTGTCCTTTGCTGACTTGAGTCCTAAGACGAAAATGAGACATTTGAATTGGTCGATTTTCATTTCTTTCATTTTGAATAGTTCGCATTGTAGGTTTACTCTGCTTGCGTATTCTCTGAAATCTTCGCTGTCGCCTTTTGCTAGCTGAAGGCATTTGTATCTTTGTGAGACTTGTGTTTCTGTTTTACCAAAGAGTTTCTTGAGTTTCTCTACTGTATCCTTTAGAGTCATGTCTTCAGGTTTTGCTGGTAATACGTAGTTGGCAAATCTTTCATGTACTTGGTTCGACATTTTTCTCCATAACAAGGCCACTTTGTCATGTTCTTCGAGTGAGCTTGCTTCTTTTTCGAAAACATGCACAAACCTGTTGTACCACGCTTGAAATATCAGACCGCTCTCTGGCTCGTATACGAATGCTGTCATTGACTGTGCTAGTGATTCCATTAGTGCTGCTTTGGATGAATTTGATGTTTGTGGTGAGTGTGGTGAATTTGGTGCTCCTTGTGCTTGAAGAAGATCAGCCATATGCTTTAGCAGTTGCGTTTGTTGCGACATTGCTTTTTGTTGCTCTGTTAACAATTGTAGAATTATGTCTTGAGACATTTTTGCGGATTGTTGTGTGTGCAATTATTGATCAATTTCCACTATCCTCGTCGCCACTTTTGTTGTGCTTTTATGGTTTGAAATAAAAGCCAATGTTTGTTAATACTAAAGGTGTAAAGATTTATTGGATGATGAGCGTTCACAGCTACTAATTTAAAAAGAATGTCGAAGTTACAATGTAGTGAGTCAGACTCGAGTGACAGACAAAACAAGACTGAGCAAGCTAAAATGGCGGTAGCACGGCGTCCTATTATATGGGCGTTGCCGTATAGGATGTTGCAATATGAGATGCCATATTGTTAATGTGGGTTGCCCCAACAGTTATATACCGTTTTGAATTTGAATTATAAATTTGAATTATTTCTCGGACTGCAACTGGCAATTTCTATGTAGACAATATTCTTATGTTCCAATTTTTTTTTCACTTCTCCCAACTCGTGCTCTCACTCTCATGCTTTTTAATTGTTTAAATGCCATTTTAAATCAAATTTCCTCCGTAATTTAATTAGAAAACAAAACAAAGTTTAAACATTCAGCAGCCACCGCAATATGTTGCCGCACTCCAGAGCAAAAACACAATGAAAGGCGTACGACTAATGTGGGCGATCGGACGGAACAGCTGTGCTGCTGGTGCATAGGCTGGCTGGCTAGCTGTGGCTACCTTATTTATTTCCATGTTAATGTTGTTAAATAACACAATGACCTCTACTCTGGCTGGTGGAGAGCAAAGCATCAACAACGAATAACTAAATTATTCAACAAAGTAGTACCATACCACCGGCAACTGACCTGCAGCGGGCAATGGTATCCCTGCTGAAAGAATGTAAACAAACAAAAGCCTGTTTGTTTATAGAATTATAAGGTTAATGTGTGGAAAGGCAAGGAAACACATTGGAATGTGTTTTGGTAGAGACTATCATGAAAGTTCATATGCAACGGAATGCATACGAAAATTCATTTAAATTTAAGGATATGCAGACCAGGCTTGTTTTGTGTGGTCTGTCGTTTTTTAAGCATTGAGAGCATAAAGAGTGAGAGTAGACTGAATTTAAGGTGGACGATTGTACGGTCGATCTTTGATTTTAAAGCTTAGATAGATTAAGAGAGCTTCGTCAATCTTGCCCAATGGCGTAATTAAGAGTATTCGTTGTGGCTGTTGTTCTTGTTGCAGTAATATATGTTGAGTTTAATGAACTGCTAATCGGGTTCTGATTCAATGTCCAGTTTAAGGTAGTTAACTACTCTTATGGGCTGTAGCTAAAAATCCTCTGGATTAAATTCGATCAATTCGCGCCTAATACGAATTGAGACGACTGCACCATACTGAACGTAATTGCGCCAAAACTTCCCTGCTTTATCTAAGCAGCCGACTTTCTTCGGCTGCAATAGATGATTGAATGATTAACTACATCGGCGACTGCATTAATATGAATGCTACTCAGACCTGCCTGATGGGATTACTGACCTTGAGGCTTTCTCTTACAGCGTTGCACCTCCCTCTCTAGATCATGTATGTGATTCCTGACACGCCTGGGTAAGGGAGTTCTATCCACCATATAATAGTTATGATGATCCACACTGTAATACCCAAGTAAGTACTGCAACGAAAGCCTATGCTTATGCTGACTTAAGGTAAGAACCTTAGTCTTCGCATGTAAATGGTCCCCTGGAAACATGAACAGGCAGCTCTGCTGTTTTCAGAGCGGTATTCTGGCAGGTCTTAGTACTTTTGCATTGCGTTGCTCTCTGTTCTGGTTGAGTCCTCGACTAATATGTGTGGGTGTGGCGTGCAATGCAGTTGTGGTACTGTGCTGTAGACGGAAACCGTGTTGTGGGTGGCTAACGACAGGTTTTGGGACTTTGCTAAGATATTCGACTCCCGTACTCCTCGCTTCGCCCTATCACTTTCCAGCACCTCTTCGGAGCAGTGACCGTTACGTCGTTAAATGTGGCTGCTATCAGCGTCAAAATCTGCTCGTTGCACGTATTTCTGTACATTTATTTAATTCTTGTGATGAATAATTTCCAAGCCGTCGGGTCGGGTTGAAAGTTAGTTTTAAGGACGCTCCAATCGAAAAGAAAAAACTATGAAAAAATAATAATCGTAAATTGTAATCCACGAACAAGAATTTATTGTGTCGGCTTTAGCCACTTTAATCTTCTGGCTAACTGAAGAATTTGTGCTGCTTCTGTGTTAGGGACAAATCGCGTATTATTTGCCCTTCCACAATCCTGTGTCTCACATTGATGAGACTGTCGGAGTTTCCTCCTCATTTTGGCAGAAACTACAGCATGCAGTATCATCGCTACACCATTTAGAAGTTATTGTTCTTACGATATATTGATCTCTGACGATACTACCCACCACTAGTTTCAGATCAGGTTTTGCCATGAAAATGAGCGACCTTATTTTTTTCTAAGGGTTTACAGGCCAGATCTTCTTAGGCACATTAAATCCTCTTTCATCTAGTCATTTTTGTTAAAATCTCCCGGAGTAGTGTTTGTGTATCACACTGCTGCCTTATTGCCTGGAGTATTGCAATGGCCTGGAAATCAAAAGAACTTGATGCACAACCTAGTTTTTTTCCTTCTTCTTCTCAACACTTCAAAACCGCCATAGATTTAATGGTAGAAGAATTTAAAGGTGTGGGCCGCCATAACAGCCGAGGGTCGCTCTCCAGGAATAGTTACAAAACGAGGTTCCTTGCTTCATTTCCAGCGCACAATGGCCACCAAAATACCAAAGTGTCGATCACCTCAAGCAAACGCTTCGCCGGCAATGGGCCAAAATGACGCAGAGCTACATTTGGGCAGAGTGTGACGGTTTCATTGGCCGTTTGAAGGAAATAATTTGTGTCAAAGGTGACCAATTCGAACAAATCTAAACTCATTCTAAAATTTGATTCTATTTCCGACGTTTTTCGTTTTCATTCAATAAAATTTAAAAAAATGTAAACATTTTTGCGACTTTGTTGCAGTTTTTTTTTTATCTCAACCTGTATAGTCGCCGGACCGTCATCTTCACAGTTCCTGTTTGATTTTTTAGCCGCAAAGGTTTCTGCCTGAAATCCCCTACAATCGGGAATAGGATTTTTAATGCTAAGGTTATCACAGAAGACACCAGCACTAGTCCCACATTCCTTCTTAGAACCGTCAGTATAGGCCGCTATACTATACTCGTTTCTTACGAGTCTATACGTCCCTGTCAAGTACATATGTGGATAAAAACATCGGGTGTAAAGAATGTCTAAAAAATTGAAAATATCCCTGACTATAAAAAGTATTTATTTTAATTTCATTGTATTTCCTCAAATTTTGCACCTTTCCCTATTATCTCTATCACTTCTTCTTGAAACCTTTCCACAATATCCCTTTTGTTTATGGACGAAACGACTGCAAATGCAATCGCATTATTCATAACGGCACCACAAAACATTTGCTGCTAAAATAATCAACGTCACATATAATTAATAATATAATGTTGAATGTATTTCAAATAAATTTATTAATCTGTAGTTGGCCCATGTTGTGCCTCTGAGAATTTGTCATCTAATTTTATTCTGATTGCATGACGCGATGAGATGAACCCTTTTTTTCAACGTCCAAATACATTCCCATGATTATTAGGCAGAAAAGCAATCCGTTGTGAAATGGTCTGTTGCAGAGCCACATTTTATTTGCTTTATCGTGGCATTTCTAGTTTTGTCATGTTTGCAAAATTAACAACAAAATTTGTAAAGAAAAAAATAATTTGCTTAATATGTACCGTACCGTACATACGTTTGTTCGTTCCTCTGGGGGGTATATTATATATGTTTGTGATTTGATGTGCATTTACGTGCCGTTAAGATTTTTTTTTTTTTTTTTGTAAAAAGTTGGTTCGTTCGTTTGCATGGCCATGCTGCACCACCAAGTCGAAGTCGGGAGGGACCAACGATGATAAGTTTGCCTTTTTCCATTTTCATTTGTGAAAATTTAGTTGTTTGAAGAGAAAGAAAAAAAGATTTTCTTTACCAGACGGTGGATAAACTACAACAAACATGCAAGCATATCTGAACATGACATTGATTTTGAATATATTAAATATAAACGGATTTAACCCACCACAACAACATGCAAACCAAGAGATTCACAAGAGAAATATTTTTCGTTTTAAAGGAATTTATTTTGTATTTTAAAACGAAATTTTGCCAATATTAATACATAAACAATTGCCGAAACCACTATAAATACCTCTTTATTTAAACCTTAAATAACAATATTTACAAATATTCTCCCCTTTGTATTTACAGCACAGCCCCCTATCCTCAAAGAACTCATTGAACAACTCTAAAACCACACCAAAAACTCCCACCAACAATGGAGCCCCACAACAAACGACAGCTGCTGGTCCAGCTGCTACATCGCCTGCCGTCTTTGAGGCCAATTCAACTTTGCATAAATTTCATGTCGATCCAGATTTGGCAACTGGTCTCTTTGATGACCACCAACAACAGACAGCCGCAATGGAATCGCAAAATACATCGGGCGTTGCTGCTAATAAATCATCAAATAAGTTTGTGGGTATGTTGTTTTGTCTGCGGCAAATTGGTCTTTTAATAATTTACTAAATTGACATATTTAACTGCTCTCCAACACAGGTCTAACGGAATTCGATGAGGCAAAAATACCAGAATTACCAGGAGATTTAAATCCTAATATTGAAGGTAAGTAGATTATTGAATTTCTCATAATGTAACTTATGTACCTGTTACTAATCATGGGGGTCGCGAAATGTTGATGGTTATTAACAAAAAAGTTATTAAACCTGGTATATAACAAGACGACTGGTCAACTCCTAACAATTACTATACCGAATAAATAACACTTAATTATTACTATAATTAGAAGGACATAATTCGTCCAGCTGGATTTAATTTAAACCAGACGGCATTTTGGAAATGATCAAATATCAAATAAATAAAGTATAATAAATACATATCTGGCTAACAAGATTTTTCGAAATTCAGTAGACGCGTTGTACGAGGTCGTCCTAGGGTTCTCGGAGATCTGTTAGTTAAAGAAAATGGCAATCCACGACTAAAAAAATCATCTTTTCGTCTTTAGCCACTTTAATCTTCTTTCTAATTAAAACAAGTAAGAAATCATCTAAGCCGCACTTTTAATACCCTCCACTATTTCGAAGGAAATTTAAAAAAGAAATCCCGAAAACTACCACTTAAATGAAAACCGTTGTATGGGGACTTTACGAAGACGTGGACCTGCATACGAAATTTTTTTTGTCATGTGCCCAATGCGAACATTAACCTGGACCTACATATAAAAATTGTTTTCATAGGCTGCAGTACCCGTTACGAACTTCAAATAAGAAATTTTAAATAATTCCGGTAAATAATGTCGCAAAAATCATGAAAATACCGAATATCGGGAGGTACCATTATATGGGGGCTATACGAAAACGTGGACCGACATGGCCCATTTACGAACTTAACCTGCCTACGGGTAAACTATTCATATATGCAAAATTTTAGCCTTCTATCTCAATTCAAGCCTTCTATATCGTGATAGATAAATATCGTGATTGCAACAGACAGACAGACGGCATGGCTAGATCGTTTTAGAATTTTACACTGATCTAGAATATATATACTTTGTAGGGTCTATTATGAATATTTCGAGGAGTTACAAACGGAATGACAAAGTTAATATACCCTCCATAGAATGGTGGAGGGTATAAAAATACTGCAAGGTCTGTGTTGGTTACCGTCATGATACCCACCACAAGTTTTAGGTCATATTCCTCCATGGAGATGAGTGATCTTGTTCTCTTCTCGGAGATTATAGACCAGATTTTCTTAGGGTCATTACATCACCTCTCATCTAGCCATTTTTGTTTGAATCTATCGGATTAAGCCACATATAATAAAATGGTTTTACGAATCAGTTGTTCGGCCAATACTAATTTATGGGGGACTAGTATGGTGGCAAGCTTGGACAAAGCTACCTTCGGCAATTAGGCAATGAATCAGCAAATGAATTGGCCAGAGGTGGTAGATCTAGTCTCTAATAGCATATGGTAGGTCACTGCAACATAAGGGCCAGGACTTCAAAGTGGGGGCCATCCTCATCCTCATCCTTACATCCTCAGCCAGCTTACTTTTTTTCACATAACTTAGGGATATCATATAGAACATAAAAATAGCTTACTATATAGAATGCTGCTTTTGCATTGGCAACTCAATGCTTTGCAGTATAAGCACATGAACCCCCTTTTTCTAAAGCATGATTAGTAATTGGTACACAACTTTGATTTTTCAAAATTATTGCAGCGAAAGGCTTCTTTTTGACAAATTATTTCTTATGCATTTTTCATAGATCAATACAATGTAACATTCGAAGAATGTTTTATACCAACATTGACAGCTAGTCTGAAAGCAAAAGGTAACATTTTCTCTCCTTTCCAAAATTGCAAATAATAAAAACATACATTTTGACCATCTTCACAGAATTACAAACAAAAAAGGTACGCCTTTCATTGCCAAATGAAGGGGATAACACTTCCATGTCATCGGCAAATGAGACATTTGCCGATTGTCAGGATGGAAATGGCGTAGAAGATAGAGATCCCTTGGCCACAACATTCGCTGAACAGCCTGCATTGAATACCACAGTGGAAGTTGGAGATGGTGAATGTTATGAAAGTGCCTTGCTGGATGATGGTGATGCAGATGCAACAATGGATGTAGGAGGTTATCAAACACATGCTATCGAAGAAGCTATTGCCTCACATCCACAACAAGAAATTCCTGCCTCACTTGACTATGAGGAGGAACCCATGGATGTGGATATGAATGCCACCATGGAAATGATACAAAATTCCGCCCAAAATATTGAAAACGTGGAAAAGGCCATACAACATGCCGAGAATATATTGCAAAACCTGGAGGGACCAACCCAGCCAATTGCAAGCAAAATGGAAGCTAAAGCGGAGAACAAGGAGGAGGAGGTAGAAATAAAAATAATTGGTTCCATTGCCAAGCCAACGGAATCTTCAAAAATGACCTTTGTCATAAATCCAGCCAATATTCCAAACAAACCAAAAGACGTCGTCCAACATTTGGAAATGGAGAAATCCAATCATGATATTTCTTTGAATAAAAGTATTGAACTACCTTTGAATAAATCCAAAACATTGAGTTCCGAATGTGTTATATCAACAGTCAACAATGAAAGTGGTGCGACAGTGGAGGCTGGAGAAAAAGAAAATCTTGATACTACCAAAGAATCGACAGCATCTAATTCCATGGATCAAAAGAATTTGACCATTAATGTTATGAACACCAGCAACTCCAGTAGTGTCTCATGCAAAAGTCCAACATCCAAATTAAATGTAACTACATCTCTAAGTACTTCTACGGGCAGCCTTAAATCCTCGGCCCCCAATTCGCCATCGTTTCCCATTAAAAAAACGACAAGTGACAGCTCCTTCCCCCAGTCTCCAAAATTAAAAATAGATTCTCCAAAACCAACGTTTTTGGAGAAGTCTGACTACACAGCAAACCTGGAAAGTAAGGCCTGTGAAGATGCTAGTGGAAATGGTGATATGAATGGAACATTTGTGCACCCAGCACCACCAGGGAAGAATACAAATCGTCGTACTTTTGGTGTGGATCAGGCTAGTGTTCTGCCCGTTCGTGAAGAGAATAAGCGTCTCACATTTAATATGGATGAATCTTCTAATAATGTGCCGGCAGAAAACAAACGTTTAACCTTCAATGTACAAGGCGAGGAAGTTCCACCACAATTGGGTACTACATTCCCTACAAAAGAAAAATCGGAAAATACTAGACGTACTTTTTGTCTTAATGATGTTTCAGAACAATCCAACAAAACGGAGGAGGCAAAGACAAGGCGCACATTTAATATATCCAGTGAAGAGCCAACACCAATGGACACAAGTTATGCACCCATGGATGTTGATGATAATTTGCCCCAAAATGCCACAATGGCAATTGAGGCGAGATCCAACTCTCCAGCTTTGGATGTCACCAAAGCGATGACATCTGCATTCAATGAAACTCGATCACAATCACCTTCCCTGCCTACATTACAAGCTCGTGCTTTGCAAAATCAAGCCCTGGCCAATTCACCGCCCTTGCCTACTATGCAAAAAATATCCAATTCTCCACCCCTACCCACAATGCAAAATCGTTCACAATCACCACCATTACCCGCTGCTAGTATGAAGAACAAGTTCATTGCTAATCAAAGTTCCGAATCCCTAAATTTCATACAAAAGCGTCCATCCATTCACGCAGAAGTACTCTCCGAAAAGGAACAATCCAACATCAAAATGAAAGATGAAAAAGATATTTATTATGAAAAGTCAACACCTTCTCCCATGGAAGAAGTGTTCACCGCTGTCTCGGCTACCTCTACAACTTTGACCAACACATCGGGTTTCTCGGCCTTCGATCAAAGCTCACCCACAACATCAGCCCAAAATAAAAGTTTGGGTCAACAGATACCCGATGATGAGTTCCAAGGCAATAGTAATCGTAAGTAAAATCGCACCTTTTTCTTTAACGTTTAAATCATTTTACATGTTTTGTGTTTATAAGGTATTCATTCGGGTTTTTTTGATATTGAGTTATTAATCTTCTGTGCAATCATCAATTTGTGTTAAGGGGAGAAATTGTTTATCAATTGGTTTTGTAATTAAAAGCATCATCATTATAACTAGATGGTTTAAAGGAATAATCCAAATGTTTTTTTCTAGCTATGAATAATCTTTAAGAACTCATATTTGCTATGGATCTCAATAAATAGGTAAATTTTTGGGGTAATTTAAGACAATATAAGTCTCAATCGGGGTCAATCTAGTGATGTCCGTTGGACACTCCGAGTTGTACCAAAAAGGCATGTTACGCACCGATTTCTCTCAATCAGGTTCTAACTCCAAATTTAAAAATTCGGCTACCTTCAGACGCTGTAGCCAAAAAATGTCCAGTATTGAGTTGGATAGGTCGGACAGAGCAACTAAAGAGGTGCAGCGTAGTGTGTGGCTATGTATCATACGCTGGGCAAGCGTTTTGCACATCTTCATCAATTGGCTCTCAATTCGAATTAAGACGGCTGCACCGCCCAAATCGTATTTGGGCCAATTATACCCTATTCGTCTAGGCACCCGTCGTTCCTCAGCTGCAATAAATAAGTGGGACTACTTCATGCTGTAATTCTTAATGGCATCGGTTGACTGCATCAGTATTCTAGCGTTGGACTTTCCTTTCTAGGTCGTGCAAGTCCTTCCTGATACGCCTGTGCTGAGGAGCTTTGATTGTTTGGATGACTTCCATGTTGATACCCAAGTAGGTTCTGTTTCTCATATAGATTGTCCAATAGTGTCATGTGAAGTCACCCTTTTTCTGTTAACAAGGTAGCATTTTTGGCAGGTCTGGATATTCTGCTACTGCGAAGCACTATAGATTGGCCTTTCGTGTTACAAGAGGTCATCAAGGTCTCCTTGTCTGCGCCACAAGTGCTGCGTGTTAGTGCCTAACGGACATTGTTCTTTACGACTTGAAGATGCACCGGAATGTGACGCCTAAGATCTTAGGGAGTTTTTAAACGGAATTAAAAGTCTCTCGAGACGTACATTTAGCTGTGTTCTCATCTTCCCACGTACTAAACAGTGTATGTATAAACGTTAACGTAGTGACGGATATTTTCATATTCCTCGCTTGAAAGAAGGCGGCAAGCTCATCGAGATATGTGGTCAGTCTTACACATATGTCATCAAAAAACTTATCCGATCTCAATGCAATCTGTGGTTAAGAAATTTCGAAAATTTCACCCCAACTTGGGGAACGCAATGTTTTGCTCTACGTGGTTTCGACTTCTTGTTTCGAAATTCCTTGTACGACAGGCGTCCATACACACGTTATAAACTTGGTCGGATGGTAGTATTCTCACCGTCCTCAAATTGTGTGGCGAAGTTGTTTAGATCAATTCCAGCCAACTCCGGATATAAGGAATCATTAATTATGTCACTATAGTCCAATTTACGGAATTGTTGATCCATCCTTATTTTTTTAAGAGGGTCTAATGTTTCCGCCGTTCATATACCTCACCGAACAGTCACACGTTGAGAATTGGAAGGCTTCTCAATAATAACTCTTGGGGTTTTAGAGCACCAGATGTAATGATGTAATGATGATGTGTAATGATTTTGCATATTCCCGCAGGGCCCAATGTGAAAGAATTCCGGATAAATTTCATGAATTTTAAGATCAGCAAAGACACGACGTTGTTTGATGATCGGGGGATTAGGGTTCTTGTGTTAGATTAACTTTAAAAGCCTCAAGGCCCAATTCTGCCATATACACAGTGGAATGACATATTTCAAATAACTAGGAAGAATGGACAGTCAGTCGTCAACATTTAAGGCTACAGAAATAAAATTGTACCTGAACGACGTGCAAATCTTTTATTGGAAAACCCTGTATATTAATCATCCTCAAGCGGATTAAAATGTTAAAAAATTCTACTCTCATAAAAATAGAAATTAGTGGGAGATTTTCATCAAACCACGCATCTCACTATATTTCTATAAAATTAGATCAAGTAAAAATCGTCAGCATCAGCCCATATCTTCCAGCATCTACCCCATAGGGGTCCAACATTTTTAATAAATTCCGAACTTCGCAATATTATTAGTAAAAAAATGAGGTAAAAAAGCAACTGATTTCTTCTATCTTGTTAACATACTTTTGCTTTTAAGAAATTTAAAACCAATTGATTTGTATTGTGCGCAGTCATTCAATTGAAATAATCTCTTAAAAAAATAAAGCTGATTATGTCACCATAAATACCCAACAAAAACATCGAAAGACCCTCATGTTGATCATTAATTAAAAAAAAAATAACTGAAGTGGAAATGGACCTGGCCACACAATTCAATGACAAAAGGAAATTCTTTCATGAAACAGCCCTAGAAACAAAATAGGAAGGGGGTTTCTTTTTGTAACACAACAATTTAAACTTCATCTATGACGTCACACATAACGAGTATTTAATGTGCCGCTGCCGCTGCTGCTGCTGCTATCCACATCAAATAGGGATCAATGTATGTGACGTTTGTGTTTTGTAGGCAACTCGAATGCTCAATGTAGGTTTGTTGTGTTTGCCTAAACTCTTCATGTGACACAGATAGAAGAAGACAAATTGATTGTAAACATTACAATGCAGTTCTGTTGACACTCGGCGGGAATGAACAGACAGACAGACATACCCATACACATAACATATGTCTTTTGTTCTTGGGGAAAATCATTTTGTTTCCGATTTACTTTATTGTCTCTCTCTCTCTGTTTGGCCAATGCCCCACTCCACATGGAGTGTAATGACCTCGACAACTAAAGTTTAAACAGAAAAAAACATAAGGGGGCATAAAATAAACAAATTTCCCCAATAGAACATGAATTCAATATCTTTGGGATTATAAACTCATATCTTGCTTTAAGTTTGGCTAGTATTTTTGTGTGTTTTGCCACTTTCCCCCATTGCTTATTATCCTCGCCATTGGAAATGCAGTCTAACAAAAGCTGAATGCAGCCTTCATAACACCAATACCGCCTGCTGTTGGCCTCAGTTGTTCATGGAGTGCCACGCTTTTTTCCTTCTTCTTCTTCTCACTTATGTAAATGTATACCTATATCGTAGGTATGTTTGTTTGTATATACCTTTTTAGAATCATGTTCTGGCAAGAACAACTTACAGCACCGTATCGTGTACATTTAGTTCATTCTATTACGTGACGTTGTAACATTTCTCATAAAAATGCAAATGAAGTGTAAGTGTTGTTATTGTTGTTGTTGTCGTATTGTGAATCCATGTGGCAGTTACTGCTGCTTGTGAAAAGTCATCAGGATCCCCGCTTCATTGTAAAATTCAAGTTCAAATGTCACTGATCCAATGTGGATGGAAGTTGTTGGACAATAAAGGGTTTATTGTTGTTGTTTTCTTTTTGTGCTGCACTTAAACCGAATACTCTATGAGATTTCAAATATCTGACAACAATGGAATAATCAAAAAATTTAATAAAAAAAAAACAGCGAACCAGACTCTTGCTGCAAGACATCGACAAAGCGAATGGTAAACCGTCTCAAGTTTCTAACCATAAAATGGCCTGTAATCAAACCCACTATGATTTTTAGAGTCAGCGAAATTATGGAGTTAGTTCTTATCAAAAAAACACGACATTGTTGATGATCGGGGGGCTTGAGTTATATATCCCATATCTGCCGAATAGCATCTTCTCTCTTGTCCATTGTGTTTATCGCGGTAGTCTAACTAGTCTTTATAAGAGAAAAAAAGAGGAAAAGGTGAAAAGATTCCTCGTATCAAGGTTTAGGGACACAGTGTTGCCTTTGATCGCAATGGCTCCTCTCTGAGGTCCATTGTGTTTATTCTATGTTATATAGAGAAAATTTTATAATGGAGAGAGAGTGAGAGAGAGAGCTTTGAGTGAAGATGAGGAGAGTAGGTCTTACAAATAATGAAATAGGGAAGTAATAAAATATGTTTTTTATGATTTCGAATGATAGTCTTATGATTACGTTAGATAGTCAGGGCTTTCCATTCACCTAACTATTGATACGACCAAGTAAGCTCCATCCTTGAGGATGTGGAAACTGAACCAATCAGTCACATTTTCGAAGGAGGAGGCTTATCCATAATAACTGTTGAGTTTTCCGAGCCCCAAATACGACAATTTTGTTTGGATTTAATCCATTTCAAGGACCCGATCAGCAAATGCACATGACTTTAGTTATATATCCCATATCTTTGGTTTGGTTGAAAATAATGTTGGGATCTATGTCTGAGAAGAACGTTAGAGAACGTCCCAAATAGTACGGGTTTAATCGACTCTACCTCTTCTACATCTTCACATAGTCTACAGTAGTCAGGAACACTATTATTTCATGTTTATGTCAGATATCTGATACTGTAGTGGCCAGTCCGTTTGTCTACCGCGATTCCTAGATCAGACCTCCGAAATAATAGGAGGAAGCTTGTTTTTCTTTTCGAGATTGCCGGCCAGATGATCTTAGATACTTTGCAACCGGTTTCCAAGTGCCGTTTTTCGGCTTCTTCTATGGGAGACTTTTTGAAGATTTGCTATGTTTCTGCCGAAAAGGTGATGTTGTGTTTGGGCCAACTACAAAGCTAGTGTTCAAACGTCTCTGGTTCCTTCTCATCTTTACATAGTATATTCCACTGGTGTCCAATTTTGAAGTTAGAAATCAAACCCGCTGTGAGTCTTTGTTCTAATTTTTTCTGCGAAATTTGAGATTAAACTCAGCTTAATTGATACCTTGCAATCCATGCCTGGTCATCTTTGTAATTTCGAGATTGCCGGCCAGATGGACTTAGATACCTTACAACCGGTGTCCAAGTGTCATCTTCTTCTGGCTTCTTCGATGAGGGACTTTTTGAAGATCTACTATGTATCTGCCAACTACAAAGCAGGGGTTCAAACATTTCTAGTTTCTTCTCATCTTTACATAGTATATTCTACTGGTATCCATGTCTGGCCATCATTGTAATTTCCCAGCAAGATGATTTTGCCCGATATTTCTGAATACCCTCAGGCCGGTTTCCCAATTTCATCTTTGTCCAGTCTGCTCAGGGATTGATATAAACAATAAATTGGTCATGTTGGGCAATTTTTCTACAATCGTGTAAATTGTTTATGTATTATTTATTTTCCAACTTTTGTGATAATTTATCCACTTTCATAGATCATTTATCCAACTTTAAGGATCATTAATTCATCCACCATTGTTTAGCTTCAATGCAGGCAATATTCAAACCCGGTTTCCCATTGAATACCTTTCCAACTCTAATTGCCACCAACGAAGGCGAAAATGTTTATTGTTATTACCACACAGACATACATTGTTTGTAAAACAGCTAGAATGGATAACCCCAAACAGGAAGACAGTACCATGGACTTGCTTTTTGCTGTTGGTGGTGTTATATTTATTGCACCATATTGCTTTGGCATTCTTTCACTCCTCAAGGTCTGCAATATGATCTAGAGATAGAAAACAAAGAAGTTTAAAAATAGATTTATAAAAAGTATATTTTGCTACGAGGGTCGGGATAAGAAGTCGCAGGGTAATTTTACATAAAATTTATAAGAGATTATAAAAATCTTTCAGATTTCTGGTACTGGGTTTTACAAAAACAGAATCCCATTCTACCTTCCCCGAGTCATCCAAATCGATTCTGCCAAAGAAGTCTTTTTTTCTAGGGATCAAAATTCGATTTCGAGATTTTTTTGTTTTCATTAACACTGCGTATCGCAAAAATAGATTGCTCCTCTCGTCTCAACAATAACCGGCATTCCATTTCTGGCGTCACTGGTTTGTTATTGTTTTGAAATGTGTTTATGCAAAGGAACTCCTTCCTCCATTCAAATTCAAAAAGACAACAAATAAAAGTTTCAAACACGTTGTCAGGAAAATTGCAATCGCACCCTGGAATAATAACGACAACAACAACAACAAATATAGCACGCGCTATTTTGAATTAAAAAAAAACGGCAGAAAAAAGTGGGTGTTTATTATGAGCGCTCTTACAATCAGCAGTAACTGGGGGATAAAAGACAGACAAGGCAGACAGTCAAAGCAAACTGTCTAGCTGACGACGACAACAACAACAACAACAACTTAAAACTAGACAGACAACCACAATGCAATTATTTCTTTTACATGGATTGGATAAATAATCTCTGGTAGGGTTAGTTAGTGTGTGTGTGTGTTTGCGCGGTTTCTCTGATGTCTATTTAACAATACAGGCGACTGAGAATGTTACCGTTCTTCTACATGTGTAGATATGTGGGTTTTTTATGGACTTGAATGGAGATGGAAGGTGGTATAACTTGTCTGCTGTCACATTGCCACCATGGATTAAGACATGAACTAAATTAATTTGTAGGTGTTCCAAATAAGAAATAGCTTACCTTGGAAAATGGGCTGCACATGCTTGCATGGGAATCATCAACATGGATACACCAAGGCACACACAAAGAGTCAATGGGACCACATTGTTTTCCATCGACCTCGGATTGAAATAATGGAAATGCTCCATTCGATCGTTTATCGGAAAACGACCCTTAGAACAATTAGAACAGTTTAAGGAATTTGTTAAATTCAAACGCGCCTTTCGAGTTATCAGAGGACATTAACTAGTTGCCGAATATCTTCAATACAAGGGAGATAAAAAAACTGCAACAAAGTCAAACGCCAATGAAACCGTCACACGCTGACCGAATGTTGCTCTGCGGTATTTTGGTCCATTCCCGGCGAAGCGCTTGCTTGAGGCGATTGAAACTTTGGTATTTTTTAGTGCTAACCTTGCTTTCCAAAATACTACCGACACAATAGTCCAACGGATTGGTATCCGGAGATTTTGGTGGCCATTGTGCGCTGGAAATGAAGCGAGGAACCTCAATTTGTAACCATTTTTAGATGGCTCAAAATGTTTTCGTGCCCGAGGTTTTAATACACCCTACAGAATATTTTCCACTTCTTGACACATGTCGGGCAACACTACCAGCATCACGATAACGAGCGATGGTACGAGACACAACAGATTTATTCACATTTAAATACTGGAGGGCTCTAACGATAGCCACTTGTGGTTTTCCAGCCAAATATAAAGAAATCACACTATCACGCTTGAATTCCGTCACGAATAACTTTTTTTCTGGACAATTCTCACCAAAATGATTTTCTTCGCATGTAAATAATATAACGAGCTGTCACTGGAATAATTTTAACAGCTGTCGGGCGAGTGGCTTAGAAGTGATAGCAGTCTGAAGTTGGTTGCAGTTTTTTCATCTCACCCTGTATATGTCGTTAGTCGGGCTCTAAATCGAGAGCCACTCATGACTGAAAGAACGCCCTCATTGAAATGCGTGGTTGCACTAAGCTCTCTTAAGTTACATGACATTTTAACACAGTGGAGAATGAGGTGGCTGATGAATTAGCTCCAGGAGGTTCCCAGTCGGTTAATCTAAAGATTGAAGAAACTGTTAAACCAACAGAAATCTATTATGCCAGCTGCTTCAAACATTTTCTCATCGAAGAAGCTGGCATTTAGAGACCGGTTGTAAGGTATCTAAGGCCATCTGGAAGGTAATCCCGATAGGAAAATAAAGCTCCCTTCTTTCACTTAGTAGGTGTGATCCAAGAATCGCGGTATACCTACTGCCTGGCCTCTGCAGCATCAGATATCCGACCCTAAGATGGAGTAATAGTTTTCCTGACCATTGTAGACTATGTGAAGATTTAGAAGAGATAGATTTTGCAGATGTCCCATGTCATCCAACAAGAGACAAAGTCTATTTGGCAATTGGGAGATGGAAAATCTTATGTTCTTTACAAACATTATCATCTGAAAGTTTGCCAAAAACATTCCCTGTCTAAGCAGACCACCCAGCTTAATGCACTTCTCTCTATAAGCCATTCCTCATCTTTCTCTATCTCTCCTGTCAACAACAACTTTATTCTTCTAGGATGAACACAATGGACGGACCAAAGGTCTCCGAGTGTAGCAGTTGCCGACCCTCCTGCAGCTGCGCATTCTTAAACCAACCAATGTCCTAACCACATTTTCAACTTTTAGGGATATATCAAAGAGGAACACATGGATTGATTTCTGTCATTATCTTTTTCTCATATACTTACCACTTGTCTGATTTTTTGATAGGCCCTGGTAACATAAGTTTGACCCGGCCAAATTTAACTTTATTTTTACTTGTTTTTGATTTAATTAATTCAAGCCGCACAAAATACCATAGAAATAAGAAACTCACTGCTTTCTGAGTTCACTTTAAAATCCCATTTTTCATTTATCCATTTCCTTTTTAACAAAAGAAACCATCGCTTGGAAGTCACTGCACTCTCCACAGCTGTAGGAAAACAAAAATAGGCTGCTGCTCCCTTTTTCTTTCATAATCATAATCAGTATTGTTGTTGTAAGCGATACCCTATGAAAACATATTTCTTTTTTTGTTCTTTACATTTATGATTTGAATTTGGGTATTGGGGTTGAATATAATTTATTATTGTTGTTGTCTTACTGCACCGGGAATGTGTGTGTGTTTGTTAGCGAATGAACATCTATGGTAAACATTCCGCCTAAAGGAGGCTTTTTTGCAATGTGCTTCCAACAAAGCTCCCCCCACCTCCACACCCGCCAATATTATTGATGGTAGTTGTTGTTTGTTTGCTTTGTTGTTTTTTGCATTACCAAATATGTAATGGCTAATGCCAGTGGTGACCGCATTGCAGTATTTACAGTGAGTGGTAAATGTGTGGGGAGGTAAAAACAAAATTTAGGTAGCTGTTGGTTTTAGAAAATATTTTAACAATAATCAAAAATGAAAATTTTATTTCTAAAATGAAAGAAAGTCTTTTATGCCCAGAAAAATCTTGGGAAAGGGAAGATGAAAAAACTGCAACGGAAGAAAACAGCCACATCAGCAAAAATGGTTCGAAAAGTAAAGAAGCGACTTGATCGAAACCCGCGTCGCACTGGCTGAAAAATAGCTCGTGAGCTGAACATATCGCAATATTCCATTCGGGAAATATTGAAAAATGAGCTCGGGGTAAAGCCATTGAAATTCCACAAAGTGCAAGAACTTACACCGCAACAGAAACAAAATAGACTCAAAAGAGCCACCAAAATCTCCGGATACCAATCCGTTAAGCTATTGTGTCTAGAGTATTTTGGAAAGCAAGATTGGCACTAAAAAATACCAAAATGTCGATCCATTCAAGCAAGCGCTTCGCCGGGAATGGGCCAAAATACCGCGATTCGGACAGCATATGACGGTTTCGTTGGAAGTTTGAAGGCCATAATTAGTGCCAAAGGTCACCAATTCGAACAAATCTAAATGTATTCTAAAATTTGTAGCTATTTCCGATATTTTTGGCTTTCATTCATTAAAATTAAAAAAAAATGTAAAAATTATGGCGTTTGACATTGTTGCAGTTTTTTTATCTCACCTTGTATATGTTCATAATTGGCATAAAATTCTAAGTCGATATAACGATGTCCGCCTGTCTGTTGAAATCACGATAAAGCTCTCATTATTTGACGTAGACCTTCAAAATTGGGCACAACTATTTTTATTGTGTTGGTAGGATGCTTGGTTTTTAAAATGAAATATATCGGTCCACGTTTTGGAATAGCCGCCATATAATGGTACCTCCTGATATTCGGTATTTTTTATGATTTTTGCCACATTTTTCCACGGATTTGTCTAAAATTTGGATATTGGTAGGGGAAACATTGTATGTATAGATTCACGTTTGACATAGCTCACATATAAGCGTACCTCCCGATATTCGGTATTTGTCCAAAAATAGCTTTTGTAGTTCATAATGGACTCTAGCTTCGGTGGCAGAATATTGAATATTCAGGTCCATGTTTCCCTATACCGCGCCGAAACCCGGAATTTTGATAATCCTAGTCACATTTACATGCAATTTTTTAAAATTTGGTATTTGAGAAGATGTGGTACATCACAATCCTTCAAGTATAAAATTGCCTATAGAGGTTCCCGTTTTGGAATATAACGGCCTCACCCACGTTTTGTAACAGCATTATCCAAATAGTACTTTACGTTACAGGTACTTTTATATAAAAATGTTTTATTTACCCAAAGGTGGAGGGTATTAAAAATTCGACCCGGCCGAACTTAATGTTTTTTTTACTAAAATTCGCATTTTTTTCAGAAAAAAACGTTGTTTATTATTTGTTTATTTATCCGTTTATTTATTTATTTTCGAACACATACCTCTGTTCCATATAGTGACATATCCTCGCTTGACCTAATGTCCCCAAAGTTTTTCCCCCCACTTTACATCCAAAATCCACTGAGGCCATACGTATTTGCATGTAAGGTAATATATTAAATTTCAATATTAAGGTGGATGGGTGGGTTACATTGTTCAATATTTTGGTATCCTTTATTTTTTTGGAAAAGTAAGGGCACTGCCAATTTTAATGGCCAAAAAGCGTTGTTGTCTTTTTGTAAAAAAATCCAACAGACCTTTGATATATCAAAACAAAAATAAAATAGAGGGGGAAACTTTATTTTGATTTCATTTATTTTACATTACAAACATTTTCCCCCAGACAAAATACGTGTGTATGTTTGTAGATATGTGTGAGTGTATGTTCTTGTAGCAAACATAACATTTATCCATGATCTATTAAATGCTCAACGATTTTTCCACTGCGCGTAAACGATTGAAGAAGTAGAAGTAGGATAAATTTACAATAAGAATTTTCAAAAGCAATGTTATTGTTGTTGTTACAAAGTGAACTCAGCTGTGAAATTTTCAAACATTACTCAAGCAGAAAGTTCATCGATACCTTTGATTGAATTTAAAATATCAGTTTTAATTCTATTATTGGTGCTTAAGTTTGGAGTTGTATCAATTTTATGATTGAGTAACAATTTATGTATCCAAAGAAATATGAATAATTGGATTAGGATTGACCATATTCAATTGGTTATACGCCGAATTATGTCATATTTATTCTATTAAATATATACCAATTTACCCTTTCCTAAAATTACTTTAGTGCTATTAATTTGTTTCAAAAAGTAAAGCCCATGCATGCATGGAGCTGCCAAGACATTGTGACGTTTGATGGAAAGATTGAAACATGCGAAATTCCACTACTGTCGTTCACAGCACATGACATGTCACGCCAACCTCGTTTTCATAATTGAAAATTATTAACACGCGATAGATTGAAATATATATTTATAATTTAAATTTATTTGAAAACGTATGCTGACGTATTTTGTAAAAATATTTTCATCTTTAGTCAATATATAATTGTCTAATTAAGACTTCCATTAGAATAGATAGCCGAAATCAGAAATCAAAGAAATAAGCTCTGAAAAAACCAAATTTTAAAAAAAGGAAAACCCAAAATTCCGATCTGAAAGCTTCTTATTTAAATTTACATATTCTAAGAAAAATACGTACAGGGTGAGATGAAAAAACTGCAACCAACTTCAGACTGCTGTCATTTCTAAGTCACTCGTCCGACAGCTGTTAAAATTATTACACTGACAGCTCATTATATTGTTTACAAGCATACAAAAGCATTTTAAGGAGTGTGATTTCTTTATATTTGGCTGAAAAACCACAAGTGGCTTTCGTTAGAGCACTCCAGCATTTAAATGTGAATAAATCTTTTATGTCTCGTCCCATCGCTCGTTACAGTGATACTGGTAGTGTAGCCCGACGTCAAGGAAGTGGACGAAAGAAAACAGCAACATCAGCAGAAAGCTTCGAAAAGTAAGGAAGCGAAACCCGCGTCGCAGTGGCCCAGTGGCCTCGTGAGCCTCTATGTCTCTATCGCTTTATCCAATACCAAATTAAGTACCATTTAGGACTTTTCGTACAATTATAGTACACATTTCCCAAAACCACCTACATATGCCCAGGCTACATATAAGCAGTTACCCTAATACCAAATTTCAGATTTTAAGCACTATCTCTTCGTCCAATACCAAATGGTACCAATTAGTACTATTAGTACTATTTAGTACTTTTCGTGCACTTGTAGTGTAGTACACATTTCCAAAACCACCTCCATATTTCATTTCTAAATTCCAAAAGAAAATTCCAGCCCTATCCCTTCCGCAATATCAAATTTAGTACCATTCAGTACTTTTCGAAATCACCTCCATATGTCCAGGCTACACATGAATGGCGATCCTAATACCAAATTTTAGATTTTAACCTCTATCTGTTCATCCAATATAAAATTGTACTAAATATAATACTATTTAGTACTTTCTTACTATTTAGTACTTTTAATGCACTTTTAGTACACATTTCCAAAACAACCTTTTTTATCACAAACCTATCACCAACAGGGACCTCAATACAAAATTTCAAAATGCCAGCTTCATCCGTTCAACCGAAACGCCCATATTTCGAAATTTCGTACCATTTAGTACAGTTCGCACACTTAGTACACACTTTCATATATCAAACTTAATTTTCTACCTTGATTCACATACCAGTTTTCAAATTTTTAGCTCTATCCGTTCACATAATACCAAAATGATACCATTTTGGAAGTTTAGTAGTTTAGTTTAGGACTTTTCGTAATCTTAAAGTTCTATTTTCAAAAAAACCCTTTGGTGCATCTATCCTGCAATCCATCAGTGGTTTTCATTCCAAATTTCAGAAATCTAACTCATTCAGTCTCTTCAATACACAGTATTCAATTATAAGTACATTTTAGTACATTTCGTTCCCTTTTAGTACAATTACCAGCCTTATTACACGCCTATGCACCAAGACTGACCCTCGTGTTAAATTTCACGATATTATATACATTTTGCCTGAAAGTATACTTTTTTTTACTTATCGTTGAACCCATAAACAGTTAAGCGAAATTAGTAGCCTGAATTTGGCGTATGTTTACACCCGTTTACATTTTCTCTAAAAGTTATATGTTAGCATTTTTATAGCATACTTTTCAGTGTTAACAACTATATTTAACCATTAAAGAAAAGGTATTCTATATAAAGTATATTATATAACATACGTTTACCACATTGATATGATAAGTATATTAAGTTGTTTATTTTTAATTCAAAGAACCTCTAAAGGTACGCTAGAATCCAAATACTGCTAAATTTTTTTCGCATGAAAGTATGTTATTTTTTTTAATATCTAGGCCCGCAAAATATAGATGTCGCTCGTTACAGTTCTCTTTCAAGGACTTTTTTCACATAATATGCCAACCTTATCAAAGCGCCAAGTGCATCTCAAATAATATCGACGGATAAGGCACTAATTTTTAGTAGATAAATTGTCGTACAGACCTGTTGTCAGTGTTAAAAGTGGTAGATTCTTGCTCCTCGAGAAACATATTATTATTTTCAAAAAATTGCCTTGCCATAATTTTCATTCACTATTTTTACTGTCTTTTAAAAAAACTGAACGAAATAATGTATATATTTATTGCTCTTTTTCTACGGCAATATGCAACCCTGTTTCTTTTTGGGGCTTGTCAGTCCGTTGCCATTGTTGGCAATGCAAGCAAATATTCTCCAACACATTCCGTCCGTCCGTCCATCCCCATAGTCTCCAAAAATAAACAAAACCCATACTTTGGCGCATTGTGTCGGAGATTTTCTCTTTTGTTTTCCTATTCTCAGAGAGATGTAAACATCTCTTAACGACACAAACGAAACCACCACCACCGTCAGTCTTGTGAAAGCAACAACACCAATATGACATGAAATAACTATACGTACGACCTTAGTCACGGCCTCCATCTCCAAACATAAAATAATTGATGGATGGACTGTGGATGTATGGTGGAAGATGTGTGGGCACGGTAAAAGAAACAAGTTCTTCGTTTCTCTTTTGTGACGTGTTGTGGAAAGGGTTTCTCTTGTGCCGAGTTTCTGTTTCCATGCGCACAGCAATGTTGCATTGAGTGGATGGATTGCCAGCCAGCAGTCGTAGTCGTGGTGGTGTCATTGGGCTGCTCCCCCCAATTCTCTGAGAGCAGGGCACAACAGAGCAATTGCCAACATTGAACGACTCCAGTGGCTGATTGCTCTCTCGCTCTGTCTGATAATCTTCTTCTTCTTGTTCCCTTTATTTCATAGTCATGCAATACTGAATGAGTGACTGTTTGTTGCCAGCCATTTAGTTGGCTGGCTATTTTCTGCTTTTGGAGTATTGGTTGGAGAATTGAATCAACGCGAGAATAGTCGTCGTCGTCGTTGTACTTTAGTTAGTTTCAACTTTCGTGGTCATCGTTTGGCTCGTAAATTTTTGTTGTCGCAGTAAAATTGTCATACGGCCGTTGTCTCGACGTCGTCGTCGCCGTGGTGCGTTTCTATTTCTTCTTTTTGTGCTTTACCAAGAAAAAAAGAGAAAAAGTGTCTCGAAATCCTCAAGAAATGTAATTTTACCAATTTAGAAAATAATTACAAAATGTTTATTTTACAATTGTTTGTGGTTTTGTGAATTAAAAATGCATAGTTTGCACCCAAAATCAAAAAATTATTTGAGAAATTTAATGCAGGTGTATCGTCGTCGTTGTTGTGTAAAGGAAAAAAAATATTCCAGCAGTCTTTTTTTTTCAATGTGACTACAACAAAACTCGTCATACAATCGCAACGTCGTCGTGACACTTTAATCTTCATCAGCAGTCTACTGCTCCACTCCCCTTTCTCTTCCTCGGTCGGGGCCCCCAAAATCTATGTGACGTATGCATGGCTATGTTTGCCTCGGTGTTTATATGTGTGTGTATTGCTCCAATCCACTTTTCTTGGTGTGCTCTCCTCTGGCTCGTTCGCTCGCCACACATATGAGTTTATCTCTCTTGTATTATGGAAAAATTAAGGAAAATAAATCAACAAAAAATAGAAGTCTTACGGAAGAAGAACCACCAAGCTTCTCTTTTCTTAAAGTGAACGATAATGTATATGTGCGTGTGTGTTTTTGTCTTTCGGCCGCTGATGTTTTGTGATTAAAATTTCAAACTAATCTTTTTCCCCGGAAAGTTGTAGCTTCTTTTCATCTCAATTAAATAACAACAACAACCGCGAGGAAAAATAAAAACTAAAGTGGGCGATTTGATTAAAGAAGAAAGGAAAAAATAACTTCTTGTAATACAAAAAAGAAACAACAGCAACAACAACGATAGAGAAGTGTGTGTGTGTGACATGAAAATCAAACCTCATTACATGAGAAATAAAATTGAGAGAATCGAGTATCTTTATACTCTTCAGTGTAATGTGCGTGTCAAAGGCAAACAAACAAAAATAACAACAAAGGCAATTGCACTTCGAATGAAAACATGATTCATAAAAGTTTTAATACCACGACATCCATGTTTAGATTGCAAATGAAGAAAAGAAAAAACAAATGTGTTGAAACTTGAAAAATCTTAAGAATTTTTCCACCTCTTTTCTTAATGTGTTTTATAGCAAAATACACACTATTCTATTCTTTCTTTGATTATGTATTTTTTGTTTACTCTTTTACCTATCTCCTCTTCGTGGCCCATTCTCAAATGTTATATTTTTGTTTTGCTACCTATCTTATTATTGTGTATTTTCCTCTCATAACTAGAGGCTGCTTTGTATGAGGGAATTTCTTTTTAACAATGCTGGGATATGGTATTCGTAATGGAAAAAAGGGTGGTTGGATATTGCATCTGAATTATTTTTCTGAAAATCTGATTAAAAGACTTCTACCCTCTTTTCAGATAGAAACAAAAACGGTCTACTTAAAATAGAGAGTTTTTGTTCCAAGTCCTAAATAACCAGTATGGAAAGAAGAGACAAGTCTGAAACCGTCCATATGATTTCCTACTCTGAAAAGTTTGTACAGCTTCCCGTAGCAGATATATGTTTCTAGTGGGGATTTGTGTCAAGTAAATTATACCAACTGTGATTGTTTACATTTCAAGTCTGATGGAAGATTCGATTTCTACCAAATTTGACAAAAGCATTCCCAGGCTGTATCTGTTCTCTTGTACTAAATACCATTTATTGGAGCCGGAACTAAAACGTATAGGCTCCCTTTTTGTTTAGACAAATGATTATTTTTGTTGTTATATAAAAATGTATGAGACCTATATCTAAATCTCAACCGATTTTGCAGTGGTAAATCCATCGAAGGTTGGGCCTTCGTACAAAGTTGGAAATTCGTACAAAGAGGGACGAAAAGTACTAAAATGTACAAAAAATTGAAGACTTTAAATAAAAAGAATGGGGTAGCTGAAGGGGAATGAAAATCACCGATGGAGTGCAGAATAAATGTACCAAAGGGTTTTTGGCAATTCGAACTTTAAGGTTACGAAATGTTCAAAAATGGTACTAAACTTCTAAAATGTTACCATTTGAACGGACATAGATAAAAACTTGAAATTTGATATGAATATCAAAGTTGGAAACTATTTTTGATATATGAAGGTGGTCTTGAAAATATGTACTAAGTGTGCGAATCTGCCGTAAATAGTACTTAATTTGGAACAGACAGGTTTAGGGTGAACAGATGGAAGTGGAATTTCAAATTTTTGGTGTTGGTTCCCCGTTGGTGGTAGGTTTGTGATAAAGAATTGGTTTTGGAAATGGGTATTCCAAGTGCACGAAAAGTACTAAATAGTACTTTTTTGATACAATTTGGTATTGGATTAACAGATGGTGCTTAAATCTGAAATTTGGTATCGTCGCTTTTCCCGTGTAGGCTTGACATATGGAGGTGGTTTCGGAAATGTGTACTATAGTTAAACGAAAAGTACAAAATGGTACTATATTTGGTATTGGGTGAAGGAAAAAGCTAGAATCTTAAAATTTGATATTGAGATCTCTGTTGGTGTCTTGGATTGAGACATGGAACCGTTTTCCAAATTTGTACTATGTTTATTCTGAAATGTAATATTGAGATATAGAGACGTTGGACAGAAAAATATAATGTGGTCCATTGTGCAGTGGCTTTTATAGATTTACTCCTTGCATAAAATATTTAATGTAGGTGTACTTTTTGATACTAGTCCCGCCTGATTTACCGATTTCCTACCAAATCAGCCGTAATTTGGCATTGTAAGTTCTTGGTGAGTAAATTTACTCCTTGGCAAAAAAATCCAGTGTAGGTCCTAGTTGGGAATAGCCAGCCCCACATACCAGTCCTCAAGATTTTTGGTATATTAAAGGAGCCGCTTCCAATTTTAAGTTAAATCAACTATAATTAACATTTCCACCTCTCATTAGAGAATTAAACTGCCCTATTTTTTTCAAATTGGATACACTTTTGGTATGGCCCCCGGCGCCAATTTCCTATCAATTTAGCTGTACGTTATTCATTATGGCTATATCAACTCCTCCTCACAAAAAATATAACTAGCTAGTATTTTTAGGACAGTCGGTTTGGTTACAAGTCAAGTTTTCAGGTCGAACTTAACCTCGTTTTTGCTTCTTGTTTTAATTCTTAATAAATGTTTAAAAAAATCGGTCTGATTAGATTATATTTGAGTCTTGAGGGGTTTGAAAAGCAATATACCATTTTGGTTAAGGACATATCACCCATCATTTTCTATTTCTTTCAAAATTGTATTCTGTCTAATTAATAATCACTGCTGCTGAAAATTGGGTATCAAAAAAGCAGAATAAACATTGGTTCTAGAACATCTATAAATAAAATGCATTTGCTTGTCAAGAAATATTTCCGCTTTGTTTTCGATATATCAGCACACGGTTATTAATAGAATTCGTTGCTAATTAGTCTGCAAAATGATTAAGTATTTAAAAATAATTTTCAAAAATCAATTCTTGCCATGATGAAGTTCAGTTATAATCCACATCCTCACATTAATAGATCTGCAATGCTAAAAAAAATAAATCAATTTTTCTAAAAAAATATTGTGGTTTAGAGGGCATTGGTCTAGCAATCGCATTTTATAATAAATGGATTTTACATAAATCTAAAATTGTATGAAAACCACAGTTTTATAGATATAAATATATAAATGGAGGTGTTTCTTAAAAATAAGAGAATTTGTTTTGCTTTTGATATTCTTAGTAAAGCTAGCAAACAATTTTGAAAATTAGTCATTGAAAAAATCTAATCCTTTCGTCTTCCCAAGGAACGTCTTCACTACTTGATGGTTAATATATTTTCGTAGGTCTGGTAGGTTTTACATTTTTTCTATCAAAAAGCATTCAAATGTTCCCTTTTTAATAGATTTCGTCATCCATTTTGCATTTGTTGTTTTTCCATACATTCATAGCCCATGAAATATTTGTTTGAAATTAAAAATTTGACAAATTAGTTGTCTTATTTATTTTTAAGACCACCATCACAAATCCACTTTCCCGCAAAACAACCACCAAGCCAACATTCATTCATTCATCCACACAATGGAATATCGCCACGACTTTACCACCCGCCGCAACCCTACGAATGTTGCTCAACCCGCATTTGATGTCTTCCCTTTTTTTATTACTTCCACGCACCGCTACACAAAGACGGCGGCGTGTGGACAAACTTACTGCCATCATTCGCATATAAAAATTATTCGCAAAAAAAAAGACAAAACTAGACAATGATGTCATACGTAAAAGAACAACAACAAAAACAAAATGCTTGGGGATTTAATAAATCTTTTGAGTAAATAACAAAAACCCGCCTTCTTTCTTCCCCCCAAGAGAAATTCATAACAATTAGGTATATGTGCTATCCAAAATTAAAAATATTTAACAGAAAAAAATCCAAAAAATGTTTATTGTTTTGTTAATAAAATAAAATTTTTGGTAGAAAATAAATAAACAAAAAAATGCACCATAAAATGAAGTTCATTAATCTCTGAAATATTGTGAATGAAACTCCCGACTAAATTTGGATAATAAAATCAACTTCCCCAAAATGGGAACAAATTTTAATTGGAAGATAGTTGTTTATTTGTGTGTGTTGAATGAATGTATTCTGGGAATGCATCACCAGCCTCTGTCATCGATTTATGCCACGATGGAAAGAGCTGTTCTGAGTTTGAGTTTCGTGGGAGCAGGGCAAGAGAAATAATCTTGAGATTTTCAATGTAAACATTCACATACAGTGGCAGTCATAAATGAGTGTTGTTAGACATACAAGTTTTGAAATATACATACTAGAAAGCATATAGATATATGTATACAACTTAAAAACAAAATCAGAATGTTGCCATGGTCAGTTTCTTCCTGTAGGCAGAAGAACAGTTTCCTTTTGTGGGGGAAGTACCATACTGATTGGATCTACATTTATGAGAGTTTTGATGATTGAAATGTTGACCCTTTTTGGGAGAGGTATCGGAAGAAATGGACCGACACATTACATTTTCATGCGAAGTTTGAATAAAAACGCACACTGATTTCACATGTGAGAATCAATGGTCCAATATTTTCCATGTTTGCTTCTCAGCTAAATCTGGAATAAATAATACGACGGACCAAGTTAGAGTTTTTTTTTTTTTTTTGAAACGTTTTACTCTTTTGGGGAAGATACCAGAACAGTGATTCAAATTTAGTACTCTTTGGTACTTTTACTTATACTTATAGTACAGCTTTTTCAAAACCACCTCAATCCCAGATATCAAGATAGACCTCAGTAAAAAATTTCGGGATCCTAGCTGTATCCCTTTACCCAATTCTCAATTTCGTACCATTTAAAACTTTTCGTACAATTATGGGGCACATTTACAAAACAAAGTCCATATCTCAACCACAGACAACAATAGTGACATCTTTATCAAATGTCAGGAATTCAGTTCTATTTGTTTACCCAATACCAAATTTAGTTCAATTTAGTACTTTTTGTACAATTGTATTTGTTAAACCACCTACATATCTCAATTCCACATACCAAGAGAGACCTGAATGTAAAATTGAAGGATTTCAGCTCTCTCTTCTCCCAATAACCATTTTAGTAACACATATAACTTTTCGTACAATTATGGTGCACATATCAAAACCACCTCCATATATTAACCATTGACAGCAATAGTGACATTTATATCAAATGTCAGGATTTCAGCTCTACCCTTCACCCAATACCAAATTTAGTTCCATTTAGTACTTTTCGTACAATTTTAGTACACATTTCCTAATCCAACTTCATATCCCGATTCCAGATAACATCAGATACCTCATTGTTAAATTTAAGGATTTAAGCTCTCTCTCTCTCTCTCTCTCTCTCTTCACTCAATACCCATTTTAGTACCATTTGGTACTTTTCGTACAATTATGGAGCACAGTTCCAGACCAACTCCATATCTCAACTGCAGACTGCAATAGTGACATCAGGATTTCAGCTGTTTTTCTTCATCCAATAACAAATTTAGTACAATTTAGTACTTTTTGCACAATTTCAATCTCAATTCCATACAACAACAGAGACCGGCATGTCAAATTGCTGGATTCCAACTATCTCTCTCTCTCTTCACACAATACCAAATATAATACCATTAAGTACTTTTCGTACTAATATAGTTCTTATTTGAAAAGCCACCGTCACTCAAAACCAAATTTATAGTACACAATTCCGAAACCACCTCCATATGTTCAGGCTACACAGACTTCAGATTTCAAGTACTATCTTTTCACCCAATACTAAATTGAACCAAATTTTGTACTATTTAGTGCTTTTCATACACTTGTACTACAAGTCACCTCTTTCCAAAACAATCTCTTTATAACAAACCCAACACCAACAGGGACTCAATATCTGTTCACTTTGTCGCAAAACTACCACCAACAGGGACCCAATACAAAATTTCAAAATTCCAGCTACATCCGTTCACCCTAAATCAAACTGTTCCAAATTTAGTACCATTTTGTACAGTTCGCACATATGGTATCCATTTCCAAACCACCTTCATATATCAAACTTGATTCTCATATCTAATTTCAAGTTTTTAGCTCTATTCGTGCACATAATACCAAATATTAAAATTTAAGAATTTAGTACCATTTTAGAACTTTTCGTAACCTTAAAGTTGAAATTTCCAAAAAGCCTTTACTACATCTATCCTGAACTTAATTAGTGACTCTCATTCCATATTTAAGAACTCTAGCTGATTCCGTTTGTCCAATAAAAAGTATTGCATTTTTAGTACATTTTAGTCGTTTCGTCTCGAAACCATACAGTCATCACTTGACTCATATATTTACATTTAGATAAGACTTTCCCCATTCGATGAAAATTATTGCCTCCTACTGTACACCATATGTGTTAGGAATTACATGTGTATTTGAAATGTGTAAACCGGGTTGGCGATTCCAACTGTTAGATAAAGGGAATAACACAGATTTGTAACAACCCCCACACCGTCCATCTCTGCGTCGTTGGTCTCTGTTATCCAACCTTGTTTTCCGCCCTTTGCAAATCAGACATGTGCTGCATGCATTTATCTATTGAATACGAACCACCGCTACCATTGCTGGCTGGCTGACATATTTGTTGTGGCCTAGCAAATACCACAACTCGGAATGAATGGCGAATCATTTTTTGTCATTACAGCCAGAAAAAAACAAATGAAAAATATCGATTTGTAATAATGAAAATAAAACAAAAAATAATGAATTTGAATTTATGTATCTGCTGCGAGTGTGCTTTCATTTATTTTTGATTTACTCATTTTATGAGGGTTGGGTGCATTTGTTTGTTTATATTGTTTATTCTCGTAATGATAATGACAATTTTTAATATATTCCCTTCATGGACACAGTTCAAACAGAAAAGTCGTCGTTAGACGCATATAAATCGTGTGAAATAAACTGAGTAATTTATTCAAATCAATTTCAATAAATCTAATCGATTGGATGATAAATTCAATACAATAAGCGCTTTGTAATTGGTATTGAAATTATCGTGTATGTCATTAGCTTAACTAGAAAATGGGTTAGTATAGTCAAACAATATGTTCAAATATTAGCAATTATTTCAGAACAGTAATTGTTGCTCTTATTATTATGGCTACATCATGCTTCATTGAGATAAGGATAATATATAAAATCCTTATGTGTTAGATGTGCCCTGCGGCTCAATGCACTGGGTAAATGACGGAGTCAGTCCTTTGGACACTCTGCCATTCTTGAGTATGTGGAGAACATTGGAAGGTCGGGCTGTAACCAGTGATTATATATCACCTACGCAAAGTTTCGAATCACTGGAGATCCATATACCCAACAGAGACACCTGGACCCGGACCACTCCACCTTTTACGGTATAGCCGTCTATACCGATGGTTCAGAGATGGAAAGTGGAACGGGGGCTGGGGTCTTCTGTGAATACATGAATATCCGGAGATCCTTTAAATTAAACAGTGATTGCTGCGTTTTTCAGGCAGAAATCTTTGGTATCAAGAAAGCCATGGAGATGCTGGACAAAATAATCAATGAGTTGAATAGACCCGCTGACTATATATGTCGATAGTCAGGCGGCCTCAAAGGCTCTTAATTCTTTTAAAATCAAATCTATGGCTGTTCTGAAATACCGTAATGCTCTGGAAAAGTCGTTTGTAAACTTTGTTGGGTTCCTGGTCATAATAACATATATGGTAATGAATCAGCAGATGAGTTGGCCAGACGCGGATCTGAGTCAGTAGATCTAGAGATCAACAGCTCAGTGAAACCACCATTCTTCAAAGTATTACACAACCACTACCTTGGGAGATTCAATCAGAACTGGCTGATTATAAGGGGATGTAATGTCTCCAAGAAGCAGAGCTTATGGTGGCTCTAATTATCGGTGGTTATGGTGACTCTAATTATAGGAGAAAACCGAGACGGTGGAGCACTTACTCTGCCACTGTCCAAATCTCTTTGGAGTTAGACAGAGGCTACTGTGTAAGCAAATTCTGCCCGAACCAGCAGTTATATTTCGGTTAGCCAAAAAGACTAAAATGGCTAAAGATAACACGCTGATCACAACTCCTTCTTTCTTTTCTATTTTCTTACCTTTCCTTCTTTCCTTTCTTAAATAATTTTACTTCAAGTAGGATGAACACAATGGACCAGCAGGTCACCAAGTGGAATAGTTGTTCAAATAACCACGTATCCTTTAACCTAACCTAAAAGTCTTATTTCGGTTTTGGTCTTTTTGGATGATATTCGTTTGAGAGTATTTGGATTCAATATAGCGATGTCCGTCAATCGAGTTGGTTCAAACACCATAATATTGGGTACGTTAAACCAATAATGTAGGGAGAATGTTTTTTATACCATCCACCATAATTGGTATGGCTATACCCTCCAGTTCGTCATTCCGTTTTTAAGTTTCTGATTACTTTACCCCCTGGAAGAGTATTGTTTATATATAGGTCCTCATATATCCCCTATATACCGGTACCTCCCTATATTCGGTGTATTCGAATTGTCCACGATATCGTATATCCCAACACTACCCCAGAAATTCGATAATTTTTTATGATTTTAGAGACATTATTCACCTGAGTTGTTTAAAATTTCGTATTTAGAATTCCTAATGGTCTATGACAGATTTGCTTATGCAGGTCCACGTCTTCGTATAACTACATTATTCACCAGATTTTTTTTAGTTTCGTATTTGAATATTGTAATGTCTTACGAAAAACTTACCTCTGCAGGTCCACGTCGTCGTATAGACCCCAGTATAACGGCTATATTTTTACATCATTTTACATCTGTTAGTAGGTGGCTTATTGGGATTTTTAATTTTCTCAATGCAGAACTTATTTTCAATAGAGATGAGAAAGAAAGAAACATTTTGAGGTTTTATAAATTTCATGAACCAAGTTTTACATATTCTCGCATTTATGACTGCAACTTTTTTACAAAATTAAATCTGCTAATTTTATATTAAAATGTTTGCTGGGCTTTAAATATTAATTTTCATTAGAGTGCCTTTTTTGCCCGATTTGTCAAACATTTCCTGTCAAACCATTTACGAACGAGAATATAGGTACTCCTCTCTTCAATAATAATGTAGTACCATAAGAACTTGTACATAAATTGCTGACTCTGTTTTCTTAGATATTTTTGGAGTAGTTATCTCTCCAGTTACTTTTGCTGGTTGTCATACTTCTTTTTTCGGTCTACTCACCAATAAGACCTTTCGCTGTTAAACTGTTAAATCAAGGGTTTCTTATTTTGTTTATGTATTTGAGTCACTTTATTACTGCCGCTCGCTCGCTCGTATGTGACTCACATACAATTATGCGGAAATGTTAATGAAATGTCGGTAGCCAAAGCGAACAAAAGCCACTAAACAACCAATCAACCACATCTCGTCACAGCGCCCTCCTTTCGTTTGTTGTTCTGCTGTCCGCCCCCTGGCAAAGTAAACAATTTGAACAAACACCTCAAATTGAGATAAGTCAGCAGTCTCAAACAAAATCCAATATTGCCATTCTACTCTTTACACCCATGACCCAAGTGTTAAATCTACTTATGTATCTTCGGTAGTGTCGTGTATAGACCCCGACACCTACTACAGTTACTACGTATTAATTTATGTTCAAATTGATTTTTTCTTTTTTGTATAAGAGTGTACGTGTGTTTGTGTGTCAAGATATTTCTTTGTTCCTTCCGGTTAAGAGGTATTTTATTTCGATTTCTTTATTGTTCTGCATTCGCCATACAATCATTAGATATCGATGAGTATGTTACTAATGCGGAAACATATGTCTAAGAGAAAGAGAGAACATTCTATGTACTCTTTTAATGTCAACGTGCGAGAACTTCACATGGGGAGTGTTTGCCAAAAACATGAATTGTCTAACCGCACCGTTTTATTTACGTTATCTCTTTTCACATTTACTTTTACGAAATACAGGGAGGTGCACATCTTGGCACCTGTTTGATTTTTAATTAAAATTTACTCTGGAATTCTTTTCTTGGCGGCTTTATTTAATCGAACGGTGAAATTTATATTTTTAAAATAAGTGAAATTGGCTTGGCGTTTGGCTAGAACGAACTTTTGATACTTTTTATATAACAGCATTGAATATTTTAAAGAGACGTTAAACCACTCTTAAAGTGCTTGAAATAACAAATTACAGATGATTTGGGTCAAAATGTCGAAAATCAGATGGTACCAAAGTGCGAAGCTTCATTCAATATTTATCTTTGCGATTTCTTTCAATGCCTGCCTAAAATTATATTTAATAGTGGAGCTCTACACCGACAAACAGAGATACAGACGGAAATGGCTAAATTTATTTTATGGTGCCTCCAAGGAAAATTTAAAAGTTTTGCAAACCGAATGATAAATATACCCTACGTCTTATTGATGAGGGACATAACAACTAAAAAATATGGGGCTGTTCTAAGTCTGCTGGAAACTAGATATTAATTTTACATTTTATATGAGTAATGATTATTCAAAATAGTGTTCTCTTGTGGGATGAAGACCTGAATGACCTAAGTTTGATACAGAAACAAGTTAAAGAGTATCAGTCGGGTTTGTCGACAGATTGATACCCTCAACCTTTATCTGCTTAATATACAGGGTGAGGTAAAAAAAACTGAAAAAAAAACAATTTTTAAATGTTATTGAATGAAATCAAAAAATGTCGGAAATAGCATCAAATTTTAAAATAAGTTTAGATTTGTTCGAATTGGTCGTCTTTGGCACCAATTATGGCATTCAAACGGGCAAAGAAACCGTCAAACTCTGCCCGAATGTTGCTCTGCGGTATTTTGGCCCATTCCCGGCGAAGCGCTTGCTTGAGGTTTTTTTGGGAAAACCTTGCTTTCCAAAATACCCCAGACACAATAGTCCAACGGATTGGTATCCGGAGATTTTGGTGGCCATTGTGCGAATGAAGCGAGGAAACTCATTTTGTTACCCTTTTTTGGTGGGCCGTGCTGAGTGCGATGGTGCCGAGTCCTGTTGGAATGTCCAAGGTCTGCGGCAAAAATGTTTGCGTGCCCAAGGCTTTAGTACACCCTCCAGAATATTTTCGCGATAATATTCGGCATTTATTCTGATCGACCATCGGCTGTTATGGCGGCCCACACCATCACCATGGCCTGCGCTTGAGTTCTGGTGGTCAACCGAAGTTGCACATTTTCAGCTGACCTCTTTGGCAAGTAAACACCATCATTTTGTTTGTTTCCAAACTGCTGGACAACAAATGTTTTTTCATCGGAGAAAACCAAATTCGGCAGTTCACCACTTTCGACCAAGCGAAACAACTCCTTAGCTCTTTTGAGTCTATTTTCTTTCTGTTCCGTTGCGGTGTAAGTTCTTGCACTCTCTGAAATTTTAATGGCTTTATCCCGAGCTCTTGTATCAATATTTGCCGAATATGTATAGCTCACGAGCCATTTTCGCGGGTTTCGATCAAGTCTCTTCTTTATTTTTCGAACCATTTCTGCTGATGTTGCTGTTTTTTTCCGTCCACTTCCTTGAAATCGGGTTACGCTACCAGTATCTCGATAACGATGGTACGAGACATTCACATTTAAATGCTGGAGTGTGCTCTAACGAAACACGAATCACTTTTTTTCTGGAAAATTCTCACCAAAATGTTTTTGGTTGTGATGTTGGAGTATTCATTATGTGTAGAGTTTCCAACATAAGTCGCTTTTGGTAGTTGTTCTCGCACTGTAGCACTCTCACTCTCTCTAATTCTGGACTCTCTCTCTAATTCTGTAGCACTCTCACTCTCTCTAATTCCAGAATTAGAGAGAGTGAGAGTGCTACAGTGCGAGAACAACTACCAAAAGCGACTTATGTTGGAAACTCTACACATAATGAATACTCCAACATCACAACGAATAAACTACAAAACAGACACAGAGAATCTAGCAAACAGTTACAGACATCTGATTAGAAAAATAAACAAAGATATACAATAAGAAGGGAATGCTGCAGTGACAAAACAGATGGCAGCAACACAAGGTCGGCGTCGAAGCTCAGCGATATTTTGTAAAATTTTGTTATATGTTTAAACAGTATTGTTCCTGATGATGTCTTCCGTTGGAGGACGAAATATCGAAAATAATAAATAATTAAACAACAACAAAGACCTCGAGCTCATTTTTTATTAAATTTGAATTTGTAAAAATATATAATAAAGGTCGAATTAAATATCTAAAAATCAAATAGTTTTTGTAGGTTTGTAAACAATATAATGAACTGTCACTGGAATAATTTTAAGAGCTCTCGGACGAGTGGCTTAAAAATGGCAGCAGTCTGAAGTTGGTTGCAGTTTTTTCATCTCACTCTGTATAGGGTATCACATAGCCAACAGTGCCCTACTTTGGTTCTTTTGGTACTGAATTATTTTTAAGTTGATATCTTCCTCCCACATTTCGAATATCAGATTAGTTCCACCAAAATAATAAGAAGATTACAACATTTGTTTGCGATCCCCATACCGCCGTGTATGGGGATAGTTCTTAAATACATTCAAAGTAGAATTACTAACATTCGTGTTCTGATGAGTGTTCACCAGCTTATATAATATATATAAACACAAACAGATTGTACTTATAAATATTACTATTTTTGTTAACCAAATTTCACTAATCATTAATTAATTAAATAATATTTTCTATGTTTGTTTTTATTTTTCTGTTGCACTTAACACCCACCATTCATCCATCTACTTTGTGTGTGCCTGTGTGTGATGTGACCACCTCTCTAACCAACGCAGTTATTCTGAATCCATCCGATTTCGATTATCTGCTAACCAAGGGCAATAACAATACACCAGTGGATCGCAGTTCGTTGCTATTGAAATTTGATCCATTACTCGGCTGCCCTGTGCCGGTCAATCAAGGACAACAAACGCAACAGCAGCAGCAACAACTGCACCTACAAATACCCACTAATCTCAATAATAATCCTTGTCTAAGTCCAACCATAGAAGAGGACGAGCTTAACGAAAGTACAAATCGTTCATTTGTTGTAGATAACGCCAGGACATCGCTAGGTAGCAGTGGTGGTGTTGGTGGTTTCGGTCGGTCATCGGTAACAGGACCTGCATTATCCTCAAGTGCCAAATTGCTAAAGGAACGGTCACAAGAAGTCAAACAACAGTTGTTACTACAACAACAACAACAGAATAAACGTCAATTACCCCAACCTGGAACAAAGGTATGGTATAACTTAGTTTTATGAATAATATCATTTTTTATTCCCATGATTCATTTCCTAATCTTGGTATGTTATTTGTTTCAACTTTTTTTTCGCAGAAGAATGCCACAATGAGTGTCGATGTGATTAAGGATATGAGTTTAGATAATAACGATTGCAATAAAACCTTTGAAAATTCCAAGTAAGTTGCGTTTGAATTTCCGTTTCTATTGGTTGTGGCCTTAACCTTGTGTAAAATTCTTTTTCCCCCCTTTTATATAGTTCCACACAACCCGATGATAAACAGATCAACTATAAAATGGATGAACTTGAAAAGAAAGTCAAAAATGAAGTGTAAGTATTCATGACCTGTATGTCCCCATAAAAAAAATTATTTCAATGCGTGGGTGTGGGTTGTATTTTTGATGCATGTTGTGATTGCATTTGGAATTTTATAACTTGTCCACAGAAGGCCACTGCATTTATGGCAGCCAACATGAAAGTTAAACTTCAATAAATCTCAAACACAAATGCCCCTGATCTAAATATTCATTGTGCTGAAGAAATTTAAATACACATTGTTTTGGAATCAGTATCTTGTAACTTTCTGTAACATTGTCCTTGGTACAGTCATCGCATTGATCACATTCATAAGCAAAATTCAGGTCAATATTAATTCCTTTTATATTTTCATGAACGTTTAAATCACAAAATATAAGCAAAGAACTACCAATGCTTCTTTTTTCAATTCCACCATAGTATGTAGAGTATATTTCGTTTGTCAGAAGGTTTATATTATCCAAAGTCATTTTGGATTCCACAAGGGTTTCCAACGAAATGAGCTTTTTTGTATTACTTGTTCTTTCGGAATCTTCCACCATTCCATTCCATTTTTTGGGTTGTGGTGAAGCACTTTTCGAACTGCAATACAGATATTGTTAAAATAGAAATAGAGCTGCTGAAATTAGTTTAAAATGCGTGGAATAAAACACCGGTACATTGCTCAATAACAACTGAGAATATTTCTGCCCTAACCCAAAGTGTTGAAGAAAACCCGGACCTGTACATTCTATGGGCATTCCACAAACCGCCTTGTGCATAAATATTTGAATCTTGTTCGGTTCTATATAGTTGAGTTAACAGAAGATCTGAAGCCGGCTGATCAAGAACAACGACGTATTTTTTGTTGATGACATCCTTAAAAAATAAGAATATTACCCCCTATTTCCACTGAAAAACTCAACTAGACTATTGAGGCCCAGTACCACCTCGGTGGACACATCACAAAACTTTTTATTGTGAAGCCGCCTCCCCAACCTCACTGTTGTGTGACTGTGTGGTGTGGTCTATGATCAGGCAGGGTCATTGGACTAACGGTAACCGTGAATGAATTTCGCTATCGAGATATGATTAATAATTGTTTTATGGACGAAACTGAATGTCATTGAACTTGGCGAATTTTACATTCAAAAACTCGGTGCTACGTGCCAGATAAGCAACGGAACCTTCATTATGCCCTCCACCTTGAGAAGGAGGGTATATTAAATTTGTCATTCCGTTTTTAACATCCCTAAATATTCGTCGAAGACCCCATAAAGTATGTATATTCATGATCAGCATAAAATTCTAAGTCGATATAACGATATCCGTCTGTCTCTTGAAATCACGATAGAGCCCATATTATATGACGTAGAGCTTCAAAATTTGGCCGAACAGTTTGTATAGTGTCTAGGATGGTTGGTATGGAAAATAGGATTTATCGGTCCACGTTTTTGTATAGCCCCCATTAATGGTTCTTCCCAATATTCGACATTTTGATGATTTTTGCCAATTTTTGTAACGGATTTGTTTAGAAATTGGTCCTTGTTGGTCATAATGGGTTCTAGCTCCCGTGGCGAAACATTGTATGTATAGGTTTTATAATCCTAGTCACATTTACCCACGAAATATAAAATTTTCTATAGATGTTCCCGTTTTGGAATGTTCCCCATATAACGGCCTAACCCACTTTAAGGTTTTTTGAAAAATTTAACAGCATTATCGGGTATTTGTAGTTTAAAGTGGAATAAGTTTGAATTCAAATACTTTTATATAAAAATGTTTTCTTTACCCAATGGTGGCGGGTATTAAAAGTTCGGCCCGGTCGAATTTAATGTTTTTTACTTGTTTTTCTACAGCAAAAGTTTCCGGGCCGTTTTATCCCTCGAAATGTTAGTCACAATAGTCCGCCAACATGCGACTTCTTCTATAGAGGACATAGGGTAACCATTTTGCAATTTGGTATTGCAAATGTTAATCAAAAAATTGTGATCTTGTCACTTGTTTCAAAAATTGCATTTTCTTTAGAATGCCAAAGTACCAACTGTTATAAAAAAAACCCCAACAAAGTATATATATTTATATTCAAAGTCCATATGCCTGCAATTTTTAATTACTCTAGGGCCCAGACAAATTAAGAGAGTTGGACCATATTTCCAAAGAATCCTCCCATAATTTCCCTTAGTATTTTAGTGTCATATTCTGCGTTTTTTCACACTTAGAGAAGTTCTTTTGGTGCAGCTTACGTCACACCCAAAATGAAGTATAACCTTCCAATTTTTGTGATACCTTCCCTAGGAAACTATTTTCCTGTTTATTTTCAATCTTATCGAACGTTTCTAACAGATTCTGTCTCACAACGTTACCGTGGAAGTCGAAACACTTTGGCTATTACCAAAACTAAAAACAACAACGTTCGTATGAAATATATCTGTTGATAAAATTCTTCTTTACGTTGTACAGGCTGTGTCTTTTATATGCAATCTGGATTAATTTTGATTGTTGTAGCCCTAACCAAGTACTTTTTGGAATACCAAATATAAGATTTATTCCTTTAAATCCCATTAGGAAATGTATCGCCCATTTTATAAATTTATCGCGGATAATTTAGAATAATATCTGCCCCACAACAGCTAAACCACAAGCTTTATCTTCTATATTGCATCCCTATCGATTTTCTGTATGTATCAAACTCTTCCTGGCTTTTTTTCTCGTTTTGTGTCATCAACATTTTTTGTCATTTTTGTTTGTATTGAATGAATGAATGTACAGAGATGTTCGTTCTCCACATGTTGTCAGCACACACTCTTTTTGCACACTGTTTCCGACATGTTGCTGCTACTAATGGCACATAACCTTGAAAACTTGGGAATAGTCCAAAGGGTCAAAGAAATGTAGAGGCTATACTTGTATAATAAACAATTGTTGTCATCATAGATTAAGAAACCCTTCAATTGTTTTCTCGTTTTGTATGAAAAAGAGATCCCAAATTGGTCTGGTAGCTTGACAATAATTTTTTGGCATGGCTACAAATTGTGGTAGAGATGATTGATCTTCTTCCAGCTGGTGGTGGTAGCTTGTTCCATTCGGTCTTTGTTCCTTTACCTTTGTTTTTAATTATTTTCTTTACAACAGTGCCATTCTATTGGCCTTCGAAAATAATTACAACTAAAAAAATTGGAAACAGTGTTTGCGGCAATCTGACCTTTGCTGTCGCATTATTCTTGTTCTGTTGCTTGTAAATGACTCATTATTGGTTCGTGTATCTTTTTTTTAGCAATTTGTTTGAGTACATATTTGGTGCAAATTAAACACTCCATAATGGAATATACAACTTGTTGATATTTGTAATACATTAGCTCACTTGCGGATTGCCAAAAATTGCCACACAATATTGTAATTAAAAATTAATTTTATTTCTATTTTTTCAGTCTCAAAACTGAGGATATTGAAAAGAAACTGAGAGAAGCTGAACAAAGGGAAGAAGCTTTAATAAAACGTATCACAGAAAAAGACAAAACTGTGGCGAAAATGACGTAAGTTTTTCTTTTTTTAATTAATTTTAATGGTGTTAATCAAATCTCTTTTTTTTTTTTTTGTACAGTGGGGTAATTGAAGCATATGAAAAAGCCATAGCTGAATTAATTGCCGAAAAGGAACAGTTAATACAGAATTATGAAAAACAATTGGCCGAAGTAAAGGCCGATCGTGATTCAAATTATCATCATTTAACATCACTGGAAACCACATTTTCCGATTTGCATGTGTAAGTATATTGAACATTTAAACATTTTTTGTTTGTAATATAATATGTTTTGTTCTTTGTAGAAAATATGAAAAGAGCAAAGAAATGACCTGCCAATTAAAAGGAAATGAAGAAAACTTAATAGCAGAAAATCGTAAAAATGCCGAAAATCTGCGATTACAGGAGCAACGATATGATAAAATGAAAAATCATGCAATGCAACAATTGGAAATGTAAGTAGTTTTAAAGAAGTAAAAGGACTGGTTGTCTGGGTAATACCCCAGGAAATCTTTGGTTTGATTTTAAGATGGACAGCTGTACGGAAATCCGCAACTACTTCACTCGAAGAAAGATAGAAAAAAGAGGATGAAGGGTTTATAGGGAGAGTACAGTACAGTTAACAGGGTGGACTGCTTAGCCAGGAAAAATGTTTGGCAAACTTGTGGATGGTGATGGGGTATATTTTTTTTGAAAATAATAGCCTATATCCCTTGGTGGATAGCATGGGACATCTATCTCTTCTTCATCTTCATATATTCTATAGTAGTCAGAAACACTGTCATCCCATCTTAAGGTCAGATACCTGCCTACCGCGATTCTTAGATCAGACTCACTAAATGATGGAAGGGAGCTTGTTCTTCTTCTCTAGATTAACGCCAGATGGCCTTAGGTACTCTACAACCGATATCTAACTGCCATATTCTTCCAACTATTTTGATAAGAGGTTTTTTGAAGCCGATGAGATGAAAGCTTTTTGGTGGTTAAACAGTCTCATCAATCGGTAGATTAATTGACTGGGAACCACCTTGAGCTAATTCATCAGCCACCACGTATTTCAATGAGGGCTTCTTTGCAGTCAAGAGTGGCTCTCGATTAAAAGTCTAGATAGCCTAAAGGACCGCATAATAATCGACATAGTCATTGGTTCTTGGCCAGATTCCAGAGGAGGTTCACCATCAGCCCAGGTGTCCCTATAACTTATCTTAAGTCAATATAACTGAAGTCGAAAATGTTGGACATGCGATCGCCAATTGTATAACCTTCACCTAGTATCCATCCTCCGGCAAACAGGAACGTTCTGAATTCAAACGCATGCCACCAGACGAGACTCCCATAGGTCAGAACAGGTAAGACCACTGTGACGTACATCCAGTGTATGACTTTGGTCTATGTCTCCAACTCTTCCCTATGGCGTTCCTACGTAAAGCACAATAAGATCCTTGTTTGCAGATACAGTCTTTGCAGGGTTAACCCCAAGACCATTGTTTAGGGCAAAACCAGCGAGACAGCTGTATTAGTGCACTATGCATTTGATCTGAAATAGTTTGAAGAAATCTACCACTTATCTAACCCACTACGACATATGCGACTGGCTTTATTCGAAGTTATTCGAAACTCATAAGTATTTGATTGATCACCTGATGCTAACTCACAACGTCCTCGACATATTCGGCTGGCTTTATTCGAACTTATTCGAAACTCATAATTATTTTATTGATCACCAGAAGCCATATCAGGGGGGAGAGCAGTGGCTCAAAATATTCCTTTGGGATGCTTCTTTTATTAATGATATTGTGTTCTTCTATTAATGCGATTGTTTCCATTTATTTTTTCGTTTTTCCTTTCCAGAGCCAATAAAAAACTAGAAGCTCTGGCACGAGAGCATCAATTGGAGACAACAAAACTGAAAGCCTTACTTAAAAAAGAAGAGATTGCGCGATCATCTATGAGCGAGCAACTGGCCCAAAAATCTAAAGAAAATGCAGAGCTTGTTAAGATATGTGATGAATTAATATCGGGCCAAGGAAGTTAAAGAGAATCACGAGGATTCGATTTCAATTTCTAGCAGAATTGAAATCTAGTCCGCAATGAGAGATGATATTTTTTACATTATAATAATAATAATACTAATTAATTTATTTAATGTTTTCTAATTTGTATTTTAGTTGCCTAAGCGATGATTTAACTAAAAAAAAAAAACAAACAACAACAAAACAAACAAAAAAACGAATAATAAGAAATCTAAACTAAAGCGCACATAGAACTTTTTATTGTTTTTTTATTATTATTTTGTATGGATAGAGTTTCTGGTTGTTGTTTTTTTTTCTCCCTTTCACACACTATCCTTGAAAAAAGAACGTAAAAGGCGCTTTAAAACAGAAATAAACAAAAACCTATACTTTGTTTAGTTGGCAAAAAACAATGAAAACTCTCAACTCATTAAATATAAAGTTATTTTATAAGTAACACAAAAAATACTATAAAAATGAAAATATAAAAAAATACTACCAAAACAAACATCATCATTTACTCAAGAGAACTTTGGAGTTTACTCGAAAACAATCAACAAACAATTCTTATTTTTAGCATGTCTATTATTAATCTCAATCTTTTGTTAAGCTAGTCTCGGCGATTTTTATTGTGTACTTTTGTTTCTTCTGTCTTTTTTAATTCATCCTCTCATAAAGTTGATACTCAACAACCTTAGCTACTGATTTTTATTTTATAAACAATTTAACATTTAAATTTGTTTTTTAACATTCTATTTTAGTTTTTGTTTAGCATTTATGTGTATTGTTTTTTATTTCCATTGCAATACAGACAGCCAATAATTTTTAAAATACTAAATGAAAAGTTTAAAAAAAGAATCAATAATAAAAAAAATACATTGATCTAATACATTCAATGAATATTTTGGAATTTCTATTTTCATAGGAAAATATCTTAGGTCATGATGAACTCAACCTGTACAGGGTGAGATAAAAATAAAACTGCAACAAAGTCAAACGCCAAAATGTTTACATATATATTTTTTTAATTTTATTGAATGAAAGCAAAAAATATCGGAAATAGCATCAAATTTTTGAATTTGTTTAGATTTATTCGAATTGATCACCTTTGCCACGAATTATGGACTTCATGCATGCGGCCAATGCAGCCGTCATACGCTGACCGAATGTTGCTCTGCTGTATTTTGGCCCATTCCCGGCGAATCGCTTGCTTGAGGTGATCGACACTTTTGTATTTTTTAGTGCCAACCTTGCTTTCCAAAATACTACAAACACAACAGTCCAACGGATTGGTATCCGGAAATTTTGGTGGTGCGCTGGAAATGAAGCGAGGAACCTGATTCTGTAACCATTCTTGGTTGGCGGGTGCTGAGTCCTGTTGGAATGTCCAAGTTCTGCGGCCAAAATGTTTGTGTGCCCAAGGCTTTAATACATCCTCCAGAATATTTTCGCGATAATATTCGGCATTTATTTTGATGCCACGGTCGATTAATACGAGTTGGTTGCAGTTTTTTTCATCTCACCCTGTATGTCTTATCTTAACCCAGACTCAGAAGTCTGTTTTAGCCATTAACGCAAAAATGTAAAGACAATATACCTAAATAGAGGTAAAATGGTTAATATCTTGGGATATTAAGACCAGAGTTGTCTGAAAATATCAGTTTTTTCCGATACATAAATGACATTAATAGGTTTTTAATGTTCAATCAATCTTGTAAAATATGATCAAGTTGTATTCTGTCTCATACGTACTTGTGCAACACCTATGAATTTGAAAAGAACATACGTAGGCACGAGTTAGAGAGATATGCTATCCTAAATTTGGTGTCTTGAGTTCTCAACCCAAAATCTGGAGTTCTTATAATTTCTATGTTTCTTTATCCACACATGTCATTTCAAAAATGTTTATAGATTGCATTTCGATGTTCTGTTCCCAAAGAAATACAAATAATTTGAATTGAGAATAGTGTTGGCCTTTACTTGGGATACCGAATTTGTTTTGTTATTTCCGCATAATTTAAAATCTTCATTTATTTTGCAAAAAGAAATTGAATATAATTGCATTTCCAAATCAAATTGTTTTCAAATTTAATAAATGTGTAATTTTCATAATTTGACCTACAAATTATTCGAATACGTTCTCTACAATTTACTTTCTTTTGTAGTCCCACGGTATGTGCGATTTTGTAAAACCCACACCAATTAAATGCACGCCACTTAAGGGTCACCGGGTGGCAATTTCTACATGCAATTCTATTAAATGGAATTTCACTTTCATTTCAATAATTTGAGCAACGAATTAAATGAAAGTATGAGTAATTCCTTCCCCACAAAGAAATATGGCAATTTCAACAATTTTTTCGGAATAAAAAAGTTAGTTGATGTTGTTATGTAGAACATACGGATTATTATTTTTAAAAGTTCTTTAGAAAAACGCGAAAAAGATTTGGAAAATAATATCGAAATAAGAGGTAATTGCTGACGAAAATCATTTCACCAATTTGCAGTATACATGGCCCTGTTTCCAAAATTACTTTTTTTAAATGAATACACATTAATGTTGTTTTGGCATACCTTTGCATTGGATTTTATTTCTGTTTTTTAATTTATTTTGGCTTTTGCAAGAAGAGTATAATAAAGAAAAAAACATCTCCTTTTGAACGACGCATTGTTAAAATTGAAGAAATTAAAAAAAAAACATCTATTTTTTAAACCACTATAAATCATCATTAAAACCAACTCATCCTTCATTTGAAAAAAAAAAAACAACTAAACGGGAAAAGGAAACAAATCCTATTTAAATTTCCTATGTATATCCTATTTGTATGTATAATTTAATATTTATGCCTATTTGTAGAGGAACCAATTATCAACCTATAACAAAACAAAAACAAATTATAATGACTGCTTCTGGAAACAATAGTTTTATGGCAAAATGGAAGCTTTAAAACTATGGAAAAAAATAACAAAAAAATATATATATACATTTAAGTTAACTGCTTGTTTTGTATTTGTAATATATAAATGAAAAATCTATGACTATATATTAGTTGGATTTTAAGTTACAATAATTGTTAAATGCATAACAAACCTACACACAGACACATACTTCAACATTATTAACACTTGAAACCAATAAAACCAATGTAATTTAGTATTAATATTATTTAATAAATTCTTAAAATATATACACGTATATTAAAACTTTGCACAACTTGAGCTGTTTCAGAATTTAAAGAGAAACGTTCGAGATGTGCACACCTCCTCCCTCATATGATGAAGAAAATAATAATAATAACAACAACAACAAAAACACAGCATCGGTATAGTTTTATATAGACGAGATTTAGTTTTAAATAAATCCAATGAGTTGATAAGAAGAAGACAAAGATGAACTAAATAATAAAAAGTTGCAAAAGAAAATCATTACTCCAGAAAAAAAGAGACACTTTATTGAACAAAAAAAAAGAAAAGAAATACTAAATATAATAAATATTAATACATTATATACTAAAAACCAGATGTATTATTTGTGGAGACTTGATGGAAAACTTTGGATATAAAAATGGACATTAAGTTCGGCCTGGACGAACTTTGAACTTTTCAAAAACCTTAAAGTGGGTGGTGCCGTTGTATGACATACCAAATCGGGAACCTATATAGGCAATTTTATACCTGTCATCTACCAAATCTTCTTAAATACAAAATTTGAAACAATTTCGTGGGTAAATGTGGCTAGGATTATAAAAATGCCGAGTATCGTTAGGTATTGTTATATATGCGCCAGGAATTATATGCCACAGGGGCTAGAACCCATTACGAATTACAAATACCAATTTTTGGACAATCAGTGCAAAAATGCGACAAAAATACTCAAAATACCGAATATTGGGAGGTAGTGTTATATGAGGGCTATACCAAAGCGTTTACCTATACATACAATGTTTCGCCACCGGAGCTAGAATCCATATGACCAACAAATACCAATTTTTAGAAAAAAATGGTAAAAAAATATGGCAAAAATCATCAAAATACCAAATATCGGGAGGTAGTGTTATATAGGGGCTATGCAAAAACGTGGACCTATACATACAATGTTTCGCCACCGAAGCTAGAACCCGTGATGACCAACAAATACCAATTTTTAGACAAGTCTGTGGAATAATATGACAAAAATCATCTAAATACCGAATATCGGGGGGTACCGTTATATGGTGGATATTCCAAAACGTGGACCGATATATATCTCATTTTCAATACCAACCATCCTAGACACAATACAAATTGTTCTGCCAAAATTTTAAGCTCTACGTCAAATAATGTGGACTCTATCCTGATTTCAACAGACAGGGAGACATTGTTAAATCGACTTAGAATTTTATGCTGATCATGTATATATATTCTTCATACAAAGTTAATATACCCTCCTTTTCAAGGTGGAGGTGGTGAACAAAGCCGTCAACCATCGTAACATGGCAAATGTTTTAGGGTCAGTAAATACTGAATAATTTTGCCCGATAATCCGCTACCGGGTACAAACTCAAGATACAAAAGGTAGCTATGTGAAATGTGAAGTATTAATTACTGTTTTGTAGGTAAGCTTTTCTCTCAATAAGATCCCCAAAATTCAAATTACCACGAATCTGATGGTGGAGTGTGTTCATAATTGTCTTTTCTTTGACATAGCAAATTATAGCATATTTTTAGGCTGCAATTAAACCCAGCCTGTCAGTTGAAATCACATTTTGCAATATGGTTTTACATTGATATATATATATTGAACCCCACATCAAGTGCCACCGAATTTAAGCCTACCTGGAGTATTAAGTCACATTTTCCACTGTGTTGCTGTTTCGGTAATTTGACATTTCAATATAGAACACTGTATTAATAGTCTTTTGGCACTGTCCTATATAGAGATTTTAGATATTTCCAGTATATGACATCGCCCGGTCTCGACTTTAATGGTAACTTTCCACATATAAAATTAATATTTAAACCTCCTTAAATCTCAGCATGTATTCATGAGAAAACATTGTTCAAAAGCGTTTTATTTTGCATTGTTTTTTTTTATATTTGCCTACTCCTAGTGTTGAGCTATGAAATTGATGACGATAGAGAAAACAAACAAATATGTTTGTGAGATCGTACCGATAAGAGCTGTCTGGGTCAATTGAGCTAAGTTTACCCAATAAAGACTTAAGGAGATTTTAAGCCATTAAATGGCATACCTCGAATTGAGAAAAAAAAAGAAGAGGCATATCTTGAATCCCTTCCCTAGGAATATCGTTCATTACCCCTGGTCAAACCCAATGAAGGCTTTGAAGATCTCATTCTGAACTTGTTATGCCCTTTAACAAAATCAATACTAAAATTTCAAACTAAAATCTGCGATTGGTGTTATATAGGATAGCCATAGACTATTGAATATATAGCAAAACGGAATGTTACTTTTGTCTTATGGCTGTCAGCATGCTTTCGCCTAGTCAACAAGGTGATGAAGCCAGTCGACTAACTCGACTTCGAAAACCAATTTCAATTGATTATTCCCGTATTTTTCGATGTCATTTTGTAATATTTTATTATGGAACTTTTTACCTGGCATACATTTTGCCGTTGTTAATAATTTTAAGATTTGAGTGACTTTAATATTTTCACTCCTAAAACGACATAGGCGACATCTGCTGATCCGATTTTTTTCGGTAATAAACGGTGAATGTTTCGATTGTCTCTCCAAAATACTTTTTTTTTAAATCCTTGTTTTGCCCGTTACTACAACATAACATTATTTTCTTAAGGCTATGTTCCTGAAATCTGTAAATTGATGTAGAATATATAAAAGATTTAAAATGATCGAAGAAAACAATATATTTATAGGTAGTTTATTTAAATTGCTTAATAAAATCGCAATGTATCAAAAATACAATATATTAAATGCAAAATTCAGACATCAGCATAAGACTGTTCTTATATACACAAATTTATTAACGAGACTGTCCTCCAATAATCAAAACGTGTTGGCACTTTAAATAACAAAAACAATATAAAAACGCAACGAAAGCCGCCGAATTTATCTGGGACACATGGCATGACGACCACCATCAACAGCCAAACTAACTCCGGTACTAAACGAAGCCAAATCACTGGCCAAGAAACAAATAGCATTGGCTACCTCATCAGCCGTACCGGGGCGGCCCAAAGCATGTGTTGTCTTCGAATGTTCCAAAAATTTGGCATATGTTTCCGCATCCATGCCACCACGTTGGTGAAGATTGGTAACAGTCACACCAGGATTTACACAGTTGACGCGCACCCCCTTGGCAGCCAATTCCAAGGCAGCGCAACGAGTAAATTGATCAACACCCATTTTGGAAATATTATATGCCAAGACACCGGGGAATGAACGAATACCATTCACACTGGAAACATTGACAATGTTTCCCTTGGTCTTAACTAATTCCGGTACAGCCAACATGCTCAAATGATATATAGATCTGAGATTTGTATTCATGACACGATCAAACTGTTCCAAACTGGTGTTTTCAATTGTTCCCGTTTCAATGATGCCGGCATTGTTGACCAACACATCCAGACGTTGATGTTTCTTCAAAGTTTCTTGCCAAATTCGTTCAGTGTCAGTTTCCTTGGAAATATCGCCCACCACCAGCTGGGGTGTTTGTTTCTTTCCTTCGTTGGCACACAATTTGGCTACCTTTTCCAAATTCTCAACATTTCTTCCGTTCAAAGCCAATGTGGCACCAAGTTGGGCAAATTTCACAGCGGTGGCAGCACCAATACCCGATGATGCGCCGGTAATAAGAACTACTTTGCCAGCAAAATTCATCTTATCGCTAAAAAATCCGGAATTACAATTAATTTCAAAAAGCCCATTAATTATACAATTGCGTAATATGTTTGTTTGTTTCTTTTTTATAATACTTACCGTACCGTGCGTTTCTCCACAATTGTTTGAGATCGTCTGATTTTTTTTTTCTTCTTTTTTCTTGGTGTATATTATTATAATTTTTTATAGATTGTCTCTTATCGCCGCCATCATCATCGTCTTTTACCTCGTCTCCTATTCATGTTTGTTTTGATTACTCAATTTGAACGCTCATGGGGGGTAAGTAGCCGGTTTAAAATCCAATAACACTGTGCAACACATTTGCTACAGCATCAACATTGGTGTATTTTCGAAATTCCGATATTGTTACGGGACATAGCTTGACCTTTTTGTTGTATAAATTTTCAAAGAGAATTTTCCCACAGCTTTCTTTGCCACCTGAAATGTGAAAAATAAGAAATGTTGTCATATGAACTATTGTTCAAATTAAATATGCCTACCTTTGCTAATGTGTGCATTTCTATTTTCGCCATTTACCTCCTGCTGACCTGTAAATGCATCAACTGTGTTATAAAATTTTAATATCAATAATTTGTATTTGTTATTATTTTAAGATATACCTTTTGGACGTTTTGATGTTGTCGGTTCATCGTTTTGTTTAAAAACATTTTGTGCTGGTCTTTTGATGGGATTTTCATTTACACGAACATCACAGCCTACGATGGTTTGAGAGAAATTATTATTATTGCAATGGAATAAAGGAAGATCTTAAGATCTTCATTCTAAGAGTTGATTTACAGATCTTCTATGGGCGAAATCTAAATGCATTGTGTGGGAAAGTTTGAAGATTTTAATCTATGCAACAAACAGATATTCAGGACTTTCGTAAGAATATCTTCTATGATTAGGTATAGAGATCTTCTATCAGATTTTCAAAAAAAAAAAATCAATAATTCTGCTTAAAGAAGATCCGCATAGTCTTTTACTTTTTAAATAAATGATAGCTATGTTTTCATTCAGACCTTTTAAAACGGATTGTGGTTTAACATTAATATTCAATGTGTTGGGTGGAACAATGGCAACAGAAGTTTTCGTTGTGGATTCAATTGTAGTCTTCTGGATATTGGTTTGCATACCATTATAAGATTTCAATTCTATTGTGTGTCTTTCTTCTCCATCGCCCAATTCTTCAAGAACATTCAAAATAATATATAATGAAAAGTCTTCTTTGTTTTGGTGTGCAAAAATATAAAAGCACATTTGAAATGAAAATTTTGACATAAGTTAATAATAAACGTGACAGCACATATGTGCTGTGAAATTGTGAAATAAATAAGACCAATTGTTGTTTACGTTAGAAGTCTATTTGTCTGTTTCAGAACCTGCATGTATCTACTAATTTTTTAATTTTCAGAATTGCAGGAACGATTTTCATTTAATAAAAATTGAATAAATTGTAAAAATTAATGCACAGAACATGCGCAGAGTTGGTATTTAGGTTTTTGATTTTTGTCACAGGTAGGGAGCACAAACGCAGGCAGTCGCGATCAAATTTTGCATGATATGACCATACTACATTCAAATACAGATTTTATGCATTTTATGTGTTTATACCCTACACCACAAGGTGGTCAGGGTATTATGTCTTTGTGCATTTGTTTGTAACAAGCAGAAGGAAACGAGATAGACCCATAGTTCCTGATCTGCATAGAATCACATTCTGAGTCGATTTATGCATGTCCGTCCGTCCGTCTTTCCTTGTATTTTTGTAAACAAAGTACAGATCGCATTTATTGCCCGATCCAGATGAAATTTTGCAAAGATCTTTTGTTTGGCCCAAGGACGAACCCTATTGAAATTGGTGGTAATCGGTCAAAATTTAGATGTAGCTCCCATATATATCTTCGCCCGATTTGCCTTTTATTGTGCACCAAACGTGTAATATCAGAATTGTATGGAATTTTGCATATACACCCATATTAGGCCTGAAAATATGTATGCCAAATTTGATCGAAATCGGTTCAGATATAGCTATAGCTCCCATATATATTGTTCATCCGATTTGTTATTTTTGTCCTCCGCAGCCGTAATATGCACTCTGTAACAATATTATTTGGGGAAATATATAAAATACAGCTCAGAAATACATTTGCTAAATTTTATCGAGATCGGTTCAGATTTGGCTATAGGTTCCATATATAACTTCGTCCGATTTACATTTTATTGTGCACAAAATGTCTAATATTTCTCCAAATGGGATGAAATTTGGTACTTACGACCGAATTGAATACATATTATATATCTGATTTATTATATTTGTTACCCACAACCGTAGTATGCACTCCGTAACAACGATATTCAGGGAAATATATCAAATACAGCTCAGAAATATATTTGCCAAATTTTATCGAGATCGGTTCTGAATTGGATATAGCTCCCATATATATTTTTATCCGATTTCCGAATTTAAAAGATACAAATGCTTCGGCATATTTAGTCCTTTGAACTTTAAATTATAATTATAATTATAATCATGGCGTGTATGATTGAATTCTCCCATAAAAACTTTTAGTTGTTATGCGCAGCTCTACTAAATTAGCAAAGTGATGTAGGGTATCATAAAGTCGGCCACGTCCGAAGTTAAGACTTTCTTTACTGGTTTTTAATATAATCCGTATCGAAGTCATATCATTCACATAAACTGCCACTATAACCTTTTTTGGTTACAGGAGCTCTTCTAAATACTCAACCGCAACACATTTGCGGTTTTGGATCTGGGTAGCACCTTTAAAATCTTATTCCATAGCAAAAAAGAAATAAATTCGAAACCATATCGAAAAAATGCAAATAACATTCGAAGTCATGGAATTATGTTTATGAAGAATTTGAGGAAAATTTTTGTCGAGCAAAAAACACGAACAAAACAGAAATTATATATTCCAAGAATTAATTCGTTTGCCTTTTGATCGGTTCCAGAACATGCTAGTTTTACAATTTTCATAAAGGTATAATCGGTTATAGTGGTAAAATTTTTTACATTCTTGCAGTTCTGCTAAGACAATATATAGGAATGTTTTGATAGTCCCTCAAAAATATTTCAAAAAATCCTCTTTTTACGAAGAGCTTAGTAAATGAGAATGAAGGAAAAGTTTTTTTTTTGACTATTGTTACACCTTACACTGCACTGATTTCCAACAAAAAGGTGACTAGATGGAGTTATAGCAACTTTTGATTATCTTCATAGTCAGATTCTGTTATTACATGTAGAGTTGAGTTAATACAAGAAGTCCGACTGTTAAAAACAGTATATATTGATGCACATATAGCTTTAGCTTCTCCTTTACCTATTTCAAGTATAACAATTAAAAAATTGAAAATTTTGAAAATTGTAAAAAAATCCTTACAATCTTATGAATACCGAATATAGCAGTTATATTGGAGTCTCTATGAAGACATGGGTCTGCATACTCAATTTTTTGTCATAGGCTGAAGTACCCATTACGAATTCTAAATACGAATTTTGAAACAACTCCGGTAAATAATGTCCCTAAAATCGTCAAATATCGGAGGGGTACCGCTGTATGTGGGCTATACGATATCGTAGACCTATATAGACATTATTCTAGCATGGATTTTTAGACAATTCCATTTAAAAATGTAGCTTCAATCATCAAAATGCCGAATTTAGATAGTTATCGTTATATGGGGGATATACGACATCGTGGACCTATACAGAAAATACTAGTCCAGGTGGTAAAGTACTCAGAAGGAACACCTTTTGTGAATTTTCAGACAATTTCATTGAAAAATTTGGCTACAATTGTCAAAAGACCTAATATTGGGGGTTCCGTTATATGGGGGCTGGACGATATCGAGGACCGATATACCCCATCTTCGAACTTGACCTGCCTGCAGACAAAAGACAACAAAATTTAGCTTCCTATCTATATTCGTTTTGACTCTAGCGTGATTACAACGGACGAACAGGGTTAAATCGTCTAAAAATGTTGCAATTTGATATATGCAAGACATATGAACTGTTCCAGAACTTTTAAGAATCTACAAGTTTTGCAATTTTTTACATAATATTGTATGGTTTATAATAATAATAATAATAATAATAATAATAATAATAATAATAATAATAATAATAATAATAATAATAATAATAATAATAATAATAATAATAATAAATGGTTTATAATAATTCCCTCAGATATAACCCATATACATACCACAAACCAGATATACTACCATTAAATTTAGTTTAAATCGATTCTTTTATAAGTATGTGTATGTTTCAACCGATGTCAAATTGAAACGATCTTATTTGGTATAAACGATATCCTTTCATAAATCACCAAAACAAACACAAATTTCATGCGGGCAGGTTTGCCAAATTAGACTTGTTTTCTATCATTAAAATACTTCCATCTTACATACAAACATGCGTTTATTTGACAAAACATACATATTTACAAACAAATACACAAAATCTTTTCATTTATCTTGGACACATGGCATGACGACCACCATCCACCGGCATATTAACACCGGTTATAAAGCTAGCCTTATCACTGGCCAAGAAACATATAACCCCGGCTACTTCATCCACTTCACCGGCCCGACCCAAGGCATGTGTGGCCTTACAATGTTCCAAGAACTTTTGATAGGCTTCCTCGTCCATACCACCACGTTTATGTAGCTCTGTGACAATAACACCTGGATTCACGGAGTTACACCTCACCCCAGCCGCAGCCAATTCCAGTGCCACACAACGAGTAAACTGATCAACAGCACTCTTGGAGATGTTATAGGCCAAAACATTGGGGAATGAACGCAAACCACAGACACTGGAAATGTTCACAATATTTCCTTTGGTCTTTTTCAGTTCAGGCACTGCCAGCATGGTCAGATGATAGAGGGAACGTACATTTGTATTCATGACACGATCGAATTGCTCCAATGAAGTATTTTCTATGGTGCCATTTTCGATGATGCCTGCGGCATTGACCAGAACATCTAATCTCTGGAACTTCTCCAGGGTCTCCTTGATAATCCGTTGGACATCATTTTCATCGGTCATTTCAGCCTTAATTTGCAAATGACTTTCTGGATTGAGGCATTTTGCCGCTGTCTCCTGAAGTTTTTCCACATTGCGTCCAACCAAAACCAACTGCGCTCCAAGTTTGGAAAATTCTTGTGCCGTTGCAGCACCAATTCCAGAGCTGGCTCCAGTAATAAGAACAACTTTTCCAGAAAAATTCATGTCGTGTTGGAAGGAAAATGGTTAACAGGTTTGAACTAACGTTGCCGGTTGTCAATTTATGGAGTTTGTCAGCTGTTTAGCAGGCGTCGTAATAAACAAGCAAAAGCGATGTTAAATTCGCATCGAACTTTGAATGCACTCTACCATACATTAAAATCAACAAATGTTCGATTAGAAAGGGTGTTTTTAGTTTTGGCCCTAGTATGCCATGGCTTTGAGGAATCTAAACACGAAACATTTATATAATAAAAGCTTCGACTGTGAGTTCAGAAGTAAATTTTTGAAAACTCATATTAGGCGATGCTAAAATAAACTATTCGACTGACCAAGACTTAAGAGTGGTTTAAATTTAAAATAAATTTATTTCCTCTACATTTAATCGGCCAATTTTTGGGTGTAGGTGATTTTCATATCAAATATAATTTATTCTAGTCGGAACTTGATTACACGACTCAAAATTCATATTTTTGAACAACTGATGAAGGATTGTTACATTATTTACATTACTTTGGATGAAAATATATATGGAGGCTATACCTTCATTCAAACCAAGATTTGACAAACTTTCTCATAAAGTAATTCTATTAGGAGTTTAAAATTAACTATACTTACACCTCATCTTTGATGTGTTACGAACATGAGAAGACAGGAGGACATTCATAGAACGACTCAGAAAGTGGTTCTATGAGGATTTTAAAATTAACTATATCTCATCACCTCACCTTCGAACAAATGCAAAAGGACATGCAATTCTGTAGCACAATATTTTAGACTCATTTCACAACTTATCTAAAATATATGTTTTATATATAGATGGGTGTTATAAATGGAATGATGAACTTAATAAATTCTCCCCCATAATGTAGGGTGTATAAGAACAGCTGTATCGCAGAAGATTTAATGTCAAACTTGTCTTTGACATTTCGTCGATTGTGTTCAAGTGCCTGTGGAATACAACCATATATGTATGTCGTATATGTATGTATATGCCCCCGACAGATATACATTCCATACATAACAATCAATTAGACGATCACCACTTTAGTATCATGGAATTTTCCGGCAAGGTAGTCATTGTAACTGGAGCAAGTTCCGGCATTGGAGCCGGTGCAGCTGTGCACTTTGCCGAATTAGGAGCTCTGCTAACCATTGTTGGACGCAATGCTGATAAACTCCAGGAAACAGCCAATAAAATAACGGCTGCAAAGGGGCAGGCTCCTCTTCTGGTAAAAGCCGATATGAACAACGAGGATGACGTAAAACGTATTGTCACCGAAACCCTGGCAAAATATGGTAAAATTGATGTCTTAGTCAACAATGCTGGGGTTCTTGAGACCGGCACCATTGAAAATACCAGTTTGGAGCAATACGATCGTGTCATGAACACAAACATTAGAGCTGTTTATCAGCTGACCATGTTGGCTGTTCCGGAATTGATCAAGACCAAAGGTTCCATTGTTAATGTTTCGAGTGTTAATGGCATTCGTTCCTTTCCCGGTGTGCTAGCATACAACGTATCCAAGGCAGCCGTTGATCAGTTTACACGTTGCGTTGCCCTTGAACTGGCACCAAAGGGCGTTCGCTGCAATTGTGTTAACCCAGGTGTTATTATCACTGAAATTCATAAGAGGGGAGGCATGGATGAAGCGACATATGCCAAGTTTTTGGAACACTCCCGCACAACACATGCCTTGGGTCGCCCCGGACAAGTAGATGAAGTGTCCGGAGTAATTGCTTTTTTGGCCAGTGATAAGGCTAGCTTTATCACGGGAGCCAGCTTGCCAGTTGATGGTGGACGTCATGCCATGTGTCCCAGATAAGACATTGTTATTGCATTTGTGTATTGCTTGTTGTTAAACTATTTTATATGTGTATCAAAACATGTAAAAATAAAATACTCGTCAAAAGATAATTGTTGTTGGCACACTTTTTATTCTAGAAACATTGCAATATATACTGGTACTGAGTACAAATTTGGTCTGAAGTAGTAGTAGGCATGGTACAACGATATCAAGGTAGGGCTATGATACCATATGATTTAATTTTTTTTTATTTTCTTGGCTTAATATGTCATCTTTATTTGTTTATGTATTTATGTGTTTTCTTTTCAATAACAAAAAAATTGTTCAGAAAATATTCAAATTCGGGTGTTTTCAAAATGTTTATTTCGACGTATGCCTCGACAATATCTACAGTTTTTGTAGCGAAATAAACCTTTAGAGATATATAGAACATGATTTTGAAAAGAATTGTTGACCTTTCATTCAGTTTTCGCGGTTTTCAGTTATTTGTTCAAAATAAATGCAACAAGTTGTTTGATTTTTTTATTGTTTTGATACTAATTCTGACATTACCAGCCAGACAGGTAGACCTCTATACTTGCAATTTTTTCAAAGTTGGCCTACCTTCTCTTCATTGTACCATGGTAGTAGGTATTTATTGAACAAAAAAGAGTAATATTTCTTATTAGGCCTATAAAATAAAAAACCCTTTAACAAGAGCACGACATGCAGAGACTCCCGCTGAATTATGCCTGCATTAATTCAAATTAAATCTGTAATTTGAATTCCTCTAGTCCGCTGAATTGAATTACAAGTATTTTCCAAAAAAAAAAAAAAAAATAATAATAATAATAAACCAAAAATAAATTATGACTATTCACGGCACAATGAAGACAAGGTTGCTCGTAAGGAGGTCTACCTGTATAGATTGCAATGTCTGAATTACTATCAAAGCAAATGTAACTTGTGGCATTAATTTTTTTCATTATTTTTAAAATCATGTTCTACATATCTCTACAGGTTTATTTCGCTACAAAAATTGAGATGTTTTCCCCTGCTTACGTTGAAATAAGCATTTTGAAATCAACTGAATGTGAAGAACAGATTGTTTTACCCAACATTTTTTAAATTTATGAAAATTTAAGTCGATTTTTTAAATGAATTTCTCCTTGTCAGGCGGACTAATATTAAGAGTTCTGATAGTGTATAAGTAATGCATATACAACAAGCTGTTTGTTTAAGATTTACGCTATTCACGTATTTTAACATTTGCTTAAAAAATGTTAAGATTGGACGGAGTTTTGTTTGAGCCCCTTCATAGAGACGGCCCGCCCTGTTCGGAGAGTTCTAACCGTTTTTGGTTTTGAACATTTGTAGAAAATATAGCAGAATAAATATTTACTTAACTTTTAACATTTTGTAATAAGTACCTAATAATAAACAAGTTTTGGACAACAGTGCAATGATGCCCACATTTTTTGAAGTAAATGGAGTAAATAAAAATGTATTCATACTTGTTTTTTTTTATCAAAAATATAAATTTCTTCGCTTTTTGAATATTTTCCCAAGTAAATTAAATTTCAGTGCATTTTCTATACGTATAGAAAAAGGTGATTCGATTTGCGCCGCGAATCTCCGGTCCCCCTTAACGACTCAAGTCTGTTCTCTAGTGTATTGTAAATGAAATGTTCATTTGGAAAATATACGCAATGAAGTTTCAAGAATCAATATGCAACTGTAGATAACCTAGGAAAAATATTGGATCTTAAACACAGCTTTGAATTTGCAGAAATGTAAACATTCCTTTTTAAACACTATTTTTTCTAGTGATGACGCTTATCCCGAAAATCGGAGATATGATGACATTCGTCGGTAATTGATTCTACCCACTTCAAACTACTCCACTATATTTAAATTATTAAAACAACACAAAATACTGTTTTAACTTATATTTTTTATTAAAAACATTTCAGGCCGTCCTATTTTCTTCATACGTTTTTTTTAAATAAAAAAACACTGTTCTTTCACAAACTATTCTAAATGTTAGATACGAAAATTAACATTCGTAACCATAGGACTTGATGATTTTGTTGAAGGGTTCGGCTTGCTTGGCAATGTTTTCGCGAGCCTTGACTGTCAACTTCTTCATGAGTCTGTTGTGTTTCAAGGTGACTTGCAACTTAGCCTTGCGTTTGCGTTCCAAGCTCTTGACGACATCTTGGTGATGCCAGCCGACTTCGCTGGACAAGCGACCCAATTGACAGTATTTGCGGTCAGAGCGCAAGGTCAAAATACGCATAGCGATGGGTACGCAGACACGACGACGCTTATCGTAGGGCGATGGAATACCATCGAAGACACGGAGACGTGCCAAAGCAGCTTGACCGCGCTTGGTTTTGTGTGGGATCATACCTGGAATAGACGAAAAAAAGAACATTAGTATAATATTCCAATGTAAACTTAATGATTGTTAGTTTCAACTGTTGTATCAGTTAAGTAGAATCTTTTCATTGTTTCAATCAAATAATGTAGGTAAGATAAATTGATGTTCATCACAAAAATATTCAAGTTGTATTTTTTATAATCCAGGGGAACATACCTGCAAGAAAGAGAGAAAAAATACATTAATATATATCCAGCAAGAAAGTCAATTCTAAAGTTGTGCTTCATAAACTGTTGTCAGTTATAAATGTTTGTTACATATCTTGTTTCAAATAATGTAGGTAAGAAAATTGGTCATCATGGATGGCAATGTTTATGAATAGAACTCCGTATTTTTTCAAACAATAAAGAAAAGATTATTGACCTAACATTAGCATTTGTTTCGTTCCAAAAACAAAACAAATTACTTGTCAATTGTGCTATGGTTGAAAACAGAAGAAAACTGATTCTTTAAGGATTTACATTCGGAGTTATATACATAAACAATCGCCTTTAGCTTCAAATACTTTTATGGACAATAACATTGCCGGATCTTACCTCTAACAGCCTTGTAGAAAATTCTGGAAGGGGCACGGAAGTGGAATGGACCACGGGCAGGGTTGACATTGCAACGTTTGCGCAAGTAAGCCAAGTACTTGATCTTGTTTCTGTAGAAATGACCGGAAAGGTTCAATTCTTCGCAACGGACAACAGCGACCTTGCCACCTTGCAACAGGTATTTGGCAACGACGGAAGCCAAGCGACCAACCAAGTGGCCACGACCATCAATAACAACGGCCTGAAAAAATAAAAAAATATATATTAAAAGAAGTCCACAATAGTAAATTCTTTGACTATTGAAAGAAAACGTGTGAGGTTATGGCAAATCATAAACATCACATACAAACACACACTCAACAAACAAACCAACTAACATTTTCTTATACACAAAAAATGCATATTTCTGAAATCCACAGAAGCACAGTGCTTTAAAATTGATTGAAGCGTGTACAAATTGTCTTCTGAGTTAAATTTAAAGCATTTATAACTATTTTCTCAGCTTCACTTTTCACATTGTTTGATCCACCACACCACACTTTTGACAGATGTCATTTATAAGAAACGAACGGGCACGTGTGAAGGAACTCTATTATTTACACATTTTCAGGACGAGTTTCTTTACAAATTTTATATTTTCGAGGCTTTATCCATTCTCTGTTAGTTAGGGCGGTGTTTGTATGTAATTGTTTACAATTTTTCGTTAAAAATTGGTGATTTTTATAAAAATTATCACCACTTACCCTATTCGTTAAACCAGTCATGTTTAAGAACCGCACGGAAAGAAATTCATCGGACGGAAACGGCCATCTTGAAAATTTGACATAAGCATTTTGACATTTATCGGCGCACAACGTACAACGTATGTCGTTAGTTTCTTGCCCTAGAACAATGAAGTGTAGGGGGCACTGCGATCGAAAATTTAATGATGTGCGTCGAAAAAGCGTTTACATTAGTTAACATTCAGGTTTTGATGGTAGTTGAGTCATTTATACAAAACAGCACCACGCACTTTTTTTCAAGTGGCATCAGCAAAAGTCGTGTTAATAAATAAAAAAAAACTTTATAATGTTTAATTTAGTTTAGACTAAAAAGTAAACAATTTTTTTTGGTTCTCTTTTGTCAAATTTTAATCATTTGCATGGGCAAGCAGAGTTGCTTCTGCATGCCTGGAATGACTTTATATTCTTTAATCGTTTCATAATTAAAAATAAAAACGAATAATACAACAAATTTGGCAACATGGCACAATTACAATGGTAATGCAAGCCACACACGATACAACTGGTTGTACAACTTGGAGAGTTCTCAAATTTTGTGTTTTTGTCACAAACGATACAACTTAGTGTACAACTTCACTTTTCATAGAGCTTGAGTTAAGATGACACCGGAAAAAATGAATGCTTTAATTTCGAATAATAAGTCGATTTAGCCATGTCCGTCCACCCGTCTGATGCGGTATCAGTCTGAGCTATATCGGAAAAAGTTCCATATAACCCTGATATAATTGTACCTGATCTTATTCTGTAAAGTAAAGTCATGCAATCATATGTTTACAATTTTTTCAGTATTATTCGTTCGTCATTGTAGGCCTATGAAACCATATGATTTTAATTTTTTTATTTCCATGGCTCAGTATGACAACCTAATTTCTTTATGTATTCGTAGTTAAATTCCTTGCTTTCCAAATGCTTATGGCAAGGTATGCATGGACAAAATTTACAGTTTTTGTAACGAAAAAATCTTTAGAGGTATATAGAACCATGGTACAATAAAATCAAGGTAGGGCTATGATACCATAAGATTTAAATTTTTTCATTTTCTTGGCTTAATGTGTCAACTATATTTGTTTATATAAGTTATTCTTTTATATATTTTATTCTTTTCAATAAAAACAAAAATAATTGTTCAGAAAATATTCAAATTCGGGTGTTTTCAAAATGTTTATTTCGACGTATGCCTCGACAATATCTACAGTTTTTGTAGCGAAATAAACCTTTAGAGATATATAGAACATGATTTTGAAAAGAATTGTTGACCTTTCATTCAGTTTTCGCGGTTTTCAGTTATTTGTTCAAAATAAATGCAACAAGTTGTTGGATTTTTTATTGTTTTGATACTAATTCTGACATTACAAGCCAAACAGGTAGACCTCTATACATGCAATTTTTTCAAAGTTAGCCTACCTTCTCTTCATTGTACCATGGCCTACCTTGTCTTCATTGTACCATGCATCTGAATACCTTAATTGTTAGGAAATCGGAACCGTGAAAAATCTGTGACTTTCCATTAATTTTCACAAATTTTCTTTAAATAAAAAAGTTTTTAATAAAGATTCAAATAAACAGAATAACTTTTTGTACTTTTATTAGTAAATTCGATACATCTAAACGTAAATGTACAACTGTTCAATTTTGTAATAAAAATTTATTGTCCTACTATTTCAGATTCAATCTTGTGGAATAACCCCGAAATGCCCTTCTTGTTCTGCTGGGTTTTTCCAATAAAAGAATATTGTTTAGAAAAAATTAAAAAAGCCATCTGTTGCATATATGAAAGTCTATTTGACACTATAAAACTCCAGCACAGAGTTCCATTTTTCTAGTTTCTTTGAAGTTGAGCAACCTTTCTTATGGTTGTAGCTACAAATTTGTATTTTTCACATTTAGTCAACTTACCCTACCTTAAAATTATTGTGCCATGTTTTATTCTAAATTAATTTCGAATTGTAAATTTAGCAAACCCAATTGTTGCATAATTTAAAAATCTTTCTGGCACAATAAGGCTTTAGTACAGAGTTGCATTTTTCATTTTCTCTTTCAATGTTAAACTAACTTCATTGGAAAACCACGAAAATGTCGTATTTTTGCAATCAGCTTTTAATGATTTAAATTGCCACTGTGAACAATATGAACGTGTTCTTCTACGACTCCTTGCCCCTTTTTTTATTCACGTGAACAAACAGCTGTTGCGGCATGTTGCCTCTTCCGTTTTCTACACACTCGGCGTGTTGCCATTCGTCGTATTCGGCGTGTTGCCTCTTCCCTCATTCGCAACTCTCTGCGTACTTGTACAAAGTTGTCAATGTGTTTGTGTACAGAGTACACAGAAAGCACGGAAAGAGAAATTATTTCTTTTAAAACAATAAACATTCTAAACATTTTGCTTTTTTAAAAGAAATATATTACTTTGTTGTTATATTTATTCAGTTGTTACAACAAAAAGTAAGTATGTAATAATTTTTCTCAAGATCACCCCAGATTCCTTGGGACCACTCCCATATATATCGGGAATGAAACAAGTGATTAACTTGCCTTTGTTATCTTTTCTTGTTTTTTATTGTGACCCACAAATGATTTATACGATGAGTAATCTTTTAAAGTTTTTCAATAAAATCGACCATTAATCGGCATTTCATTTATCTTTACAGAACAGTTAACAAAACAAAATGTGGAAGGCCACCACCGGTATTCAAATACAAAATGACAACACTGCCGAGGACGATGACTGGGAAACTGATCCAGATTTTGTAAACGATGTCAGTGAGCAGGAACAAAGATGGGGATCGAAAACAATAGAAGGCAGTGGTCGCACTGCAGGTGCAATAGAGTAAGAGCGCAATATGAATACAATTAAGATGATTCTCAGTAAACTTGAGTTTATCCATATTATCATTAAAACAAATTCAAGTGGGTGTCCGGCCGGTATTTCCTACTTTCACCTATAAACAGGTCCAGCCAGGCCTACAAACCTGTTATTTTATATACTTTATTTTTCAAGCATATAGGATGGAGGCCCTTAACCTTATTCAGATTATGTATATTTTTCTGAATTTATAAAAATGTTATTTGTTCTTACCATACATAATATGCGATAGGACACTAAATTGTTGCAAAATTTTATTATTCATAATGCTATGAATCATAAATTAAAAGCAACAACAAACCATTTTTTCGTATGATACAAATTTGATAACTATTCCTCCAAAAGATTTTAGCGGACTTTTCAAATACATATATACTTATCTGACAAAAACTTTTATATACTTATTTACACTAATGTAATTTCATACTCTTTTTTGTTTAGCATGGAAAAACTTCGATCCGAAACAGAACAGGCCGATCAAGCTAAAAAGAAGAAGGAGCTGGAAGAAATAAACCCTGGTTATGGCTATGGTGGCAAATTTGGTGTACAAACGGATCGTGTGGATAAATCTGCTGCTGGCTGGGATCACATCGAAAAGGTGGAAAAACACGCATCCCAAAAAGATTACGCCAAGGGGTTCGGCGGTAAATTCGGTGTCCAACAAGATCGTGTTGATAAATCGGCTGCTGGTTGGGATCACATCGAAAAGGTGGAAAAACATGCTTCCCAGAAAGATTACGCCAAAGGCTTTGGTGGCAAATTTGGTGTGCAGGAAGATCGTAAAGACGTTTCGGCCGTTGGCTGGGACTATCGGGAAGCTCCGCAGAAACATGAAAGTCAAGTGGATCATAAAATTGTATGTACTTATAATTTTTTTTTAAGAAATTATAATTGTTATGAAAATTTTTTCACAGGGCTTTGGAGGTAAATTTGGCGTTCAAAAGGATAGGATGGATGCTTCAGCAGTAGCATATGACGATGGTGAAAAACAAAAAGTGGGCACAAATTATACCAAGACTAAGCCCGTTATTGAGGGCGTTAAACCATCCAATTTACGTGCCAAATTTGAAAATCTGGCCAAAATGACTGAGGAAGAAAACCGCAAAAAGGCGGAAGAACAAAAACGTTTACGGGAAGCTAAAGACAAGCGCGATCGCGAAGAGGCGGCCAAAAAGGTTGTTGTGGAAAATCAACCCTTACCTCAGTCAGATGAAGCAAAACAACCACCTCCAAAGGGTGCCCGTTCAACTATAGTCACTGGACGCGAAGGCGGAATTGGCAATGCCATAAGTGCATTTAATCAAATGCAATCGCCAACTAAAGAAGATCCCCCTGCAGTTCGTAAGGAGCCCATACACATTCCCAGAGAACCAGTTAAGAGCGTGGTAAAAGAAAGCGAGGCCAAAGCGGAGGAAAAGGAGCCGACCGTGGAACAAAAAGTGGCTGATGTTGTAGCTCCTGTGGAACAAAAAGTTGCTGCTCCTGTGGCTCCACCACCTGATCTAATACCTTCCATTGAAATAGACACAGTGGCGACCCCACCGCAAATACATTCTCCAGAGCCTGTAGAAACAGTTGTAGCAGCATCTCCGGTCGCTGTCGAAGAGCCATTATATCAAAATCAAGCTGAGGTACAGTATTCTGTGACAGAAACAGCCGCAGCCCCTCAAAAGTCTGATGCTGAAGAATCACAGGAAGTGGTCGCCGCTACTTCTGAGAATTTAGCCGATTACATTGAAGACACAAATATTCATGCAATTGCATTGTACGATTATCAGGCAAATGATGATGATGAAATTTCATTTGATCCAGATGATGTTATTACCCACATTGAAATGGTATGTAAGCAGCAGTTATTGGGGAATTTTATTAATAATTGTGCCCTTTACTTTTTTAGATTGATGAAGGTTGGTGGCGTGGTCTATGTAAAAATCGTTATGGTCTCTTCCCAGCAAACTATGTGCAAGTCATAAACAACAAAAATGTTTCCTAAGTTTTTGATATGTACCTCTACCCATATCAAAAGAGAAAAAGAAAGAAAATTAAGACATGTGACTAACATCTAAATTAATTAATACCAAAATTGCCAATTTTTTTGGAGAAACAAAAAAGTATTTTAGCGAAACAACGATTACATTTTCATATGTATTTATGTATTTTTGAAAAACTGACATGCATTTCATTGTGTTTTTAAATAAGTGTGGACAACATTCGTATTTGTTTTATGTTTCAAACATAGCATATATATAATTATTACTATTTTACAGTAACATTGTTTTTTACATTGCAACATTTCACAACAAAAAAAGGCATTAAGAAGTTAAACAAGATTATACAAAAATGAATATTATTATTTCAAAATGTTGAAAAATCCTGAAGCGAATGCATCAATAAAAAAAATAAAACAACTTACAGACTGTATGAAATTACACAAAACTTAAATCAAATAAATATACATTGTTCTCTCTTTGAAAAGTGAAAAGAAATTGTGTGTATTATTAACATGGTTTTGTCTCCGACTGATTTTATGCTTTGTTTTAAGATTATATCTATGATTTTTGATTGCCAGACTTCGAAGACAAAGAAAAGAATAAAAAGTTTGGTTTTATCTATACTCCCTATCAAATAGTCACTTTTGATGAGTCTCTAAATGCAAGTATGAGTGGTAGTATTATTGATAAGAAATGCGTGCTACTAGACGACATGCTGGCGGTGAACAGCACCTACTCAAAGTGTTGTCAAATCAAAGTTTAATCCATCGCGCATTATGTTGTCAAAAATGTTAATATTTGACATGGTACAGACATACGTATTTACATACACTGCAATTGTTGTTAATTAAATATAACCTTCAAAATTAAAAAAAAAAAAAATACCGACCTGAGTTTAATTTGTTTGTCCTGATGAGTAAAGTAGAAATTGCCAACTTATAGCTATGTTTCTATTAACGATTCGAATATCTACTCGACTTGGAAAACTTTCTTATAGTCTTTACTTAATTCCATGCTCAAAAAATGAGAGAATTAGATACGGAAGCTATACATAAATCTGAAAAGCTGTACCGAAATCCGGTAAAGAATACCGAAATCCATTGCAAATGGGACATAAAATATAGAGGGTGAGATGAAAAAACTGCAACCAACTTCAGACTGCTGTCATTTCACAGCCACCCGTCCGACAGCTATTAAAAAGTTTCCAGTGTCTGAAATGTGTCAAAAAGTGTGGGAGCGACTTGATCGAAACCCGCGTCGCAGTGGCCGAAATATGGCTCGTGAGCTGAACATATCGCAATATTCCATTCGGCAAATATTGAAAAATGAGATCGGGGTAAAGTCATTGAAATTCAAGAAAGTGCAAGAACTTACACCGCAACAGAAAGAAAATAGACTCAAAAGCGCTAAAGAGTTGCTTCGTTTGGCCGAAAGTGGTGAACCGACGAATTTGGTTGTTTGGAACAAATCTAAAATTATTCTACAATTTTATACTATTTCCGACATTTTTTACTTTCATTCAATAAAATTAAAAAAATGTAAAAATTATGGCGTTTGAGTTTGTTGCAGTTTTTTATCTCACCCTGTATATGTTTTATTCCATTTATAAATCATGTCGGTAAGAAATATCACATTTTTAATATATGTACCAAATTTTGTCGGAATCGGTTAAGATATAATATAACTGTCACATAGATGTAAATTTGCAATTTCTTCTTTACTCATTAGAACAAAGAAAATAAACAATTTTTATTGTTATTTCCCTGTTCCGGAATCTGCAATTTTTTCTATTATTTGTTTGAAAAGTTCTGCATTTTATTCGTACGTGAACATATATATTAATAATAAAGTCCAATAAAAAAATAGTTTTATTTTGATTCTTTATCAGTCTCCCCTTAAAACACATATTTGTGGCATTTGAAAACAATTGGCAACCCTAATTAGCTCTCACGGCACAATTGCACAAAAATACTCTTAATCCGAGTTATTTACTCGCCCAGCAGAGCCAAAGTATTTTATGAAGAGAAAACATATATAAGCGACAAAAAGTCAATACATACTCTCAGTTTGACATTTGTCGTCGTCGGTGGTGGTGAAGTGTGATTTATTTTGTTTGTTGCGCGAGAATTTACCATCAAATTTATATTTCTATAATAAAAATCGCCACAAAAATTCTACAAAAAGTATGATATTGCAATTGGTTTCGTATCAATAAAAGTATAAATTAAATATTCAATGCAATGAGAAGTGTTGATGTGGATGGGAAGTGAAAATTCTAAGACACCAAAATAGTTATTGAAACAAGTGTTTTTACCATACCTTTGACATTCATTGATTGATGTGTGTGAGTGTGGTAAAAGAAAAAAATTCCCTCACCTTTGGTTGGTTGTTTAACCCAAATAGGAAATAAAAGTCCACTCTTTTTTTCTATCTTGTTACACGGAACAAAGGAGCGCCAACGTGTATCTTGTACAATTTGTAACAAATAAAAAGCTAGACAACAACATTGAACTTTGTTAACATAATTCTACAAAGGAAAATAAATTCTTAATTTACATATCTACCGACCAACGCCATTTGCTCAGGGATTACGCTCCGCACCTTTGTCTTAACTATATTCCAAATCAAATTTTAAACGTGAGTGTAAGAATTATTAAAAGAATTTAATAAATATATGTGCCATTTAATAAGTTTTTTTTAATCATGTTTTCAATATGAAGTGACTAGAAATGTGTTTGCAAATCTCCATGTAGATGTGTGTGTGTTTGTGTTATGTGCCAACAGCTTATGAGATTTTTGTTTTCCTTCTGTTCTATTGTGGAATACTTTCTTTCTCTTCTGCGAGAGTTGGATTTGTTGTGAATTGGTTAAACAAATGTTAACGTAATGTCATTGTGGCGGTAGTGCATCCGTTAAGTTGTATTTTTATCAAAAATATTTGTTTAAAAAGCAACACGAAAATTGGTTTTCATTGAATATTATGTATGACAAATTATGCCGAATATGTTATTTGGCTTTACTTATCGAAAATAATTGTTTATTGAAGACTCATTAACCATGAAAATAGTTTTCCATTTGCTGTTGCTTATTTACAAAAATATCCACGTTGCGTTCTTCTCTCTTTGTAGCAACCAAAATTCCCTTATTTCTTATTATTCTCTTTCTCCCAATATCTGTTCTCTCCGTAACTGCCAAATGTGAACTTGTCACTTTTGTTTTTGTTTCATTTTGTCTGATAAGAATTGATGTTTTTGTTTTGCTTTGCATTGTTTCGAAATGATAGTATGCTGTCGATTCATACGAATATGTTATGTTTATTTGTTGACAATTAAAGAAAAAGAGTGTGGCAACTTAATTAAAATAATCAATTAATAATTCTTTTGCTCTTGAAATAACAGTTTGTGTAGGTTATTTGTGGTTATAAATGGCATTTGAATTTAGGTTATTGATTCTAAAATAATTTACCCATAAAATATGAATAAAAATGCTGTTATTATGATAAAACACGGCTATGGTTTGTTGTGTCATTGAAAGTAAAACAACTCTTAAAGAAGATGGTCAAGATGTGGCTTCATTTTAAAGTCATCTTTGAAATATTGGGAACAGGTTTTTAGCTTTATAGTAAACGTGATGCATATTTTTTTTTTTGTAAACAAATTATGTGACTCAGAGTGAAAAGGTGATAAGTCTAGTTTTGTTAAAATAAAACAATATATCTTGAAACTTCATGCTTTGAGTTTATAGTTCAGTAATTGTCTGATAAAAATTTGTACACAATTGTTTTGATGTTATTCTCTAAGATAATTCTACACTACATTAATATCAATATATAGGCTATGTTCCCGTACATTTTAAATGATAAAACTAGTTAAAATATTGAAATGCAGAAATCACTTTGAGATATCTACATTGCCAAATAAGTACAGGAAGGAGATAACAGTAAAATTTGAAAAAAAAAAAAAACTGATCAGTTAATGAGAATCTGATAATAATACTACACGTTTTGGATATAATTTTTGGGTACGGAAATAAGTTTCTAGTCTGAAATAGTTTTAGGTAATACGAATCCAAATAAGTTTCATGTGCATATATTTTACAGAACATGTGAGCCAAAAGCAAACTATATATTTTAGGGCTAGCTTTATTCGTCCTCTTGTCAAAACGGGATAAAAGGTTTGACTACCGTAGATGATGTGATGATGAAGAATCGGCATAGATTAACGCATATACAGGGTGAGATAAAAAAATTCAACAAATTCAAACGCCATAATTTTGAAGCGAGGAATCTCATTTTTGACCATTCTTGAGTGGCGCGTGCTGAGTGCGATGGTGCTGAGTCCTGTTGGAATGTCCAAGGTCTGCTGCCAAAATGTTTACGCTACCAGAATCTCGGTAACGAGCGATTATACAAGATTTATTCCCATTTAAATGCTGGAGTGCTCTAACGATAGCCACTCGTGGTTTTCCAGCCAAATATAAAGAAATGACACTATCACGCTTGAATTCCATCTTGAATAATTTTTTCTTGAAAATTCTCACTAAAATGCTTTTGTACGCTTTAACAGCTGTCGAACGAGTGGCTTAGAAATGACAGCAGTCTGAATTAGGTTTCAGTTTTTTCATCTCACCCTGTATATTTAGTTATATATCCATAATTAGATTTATTATAATTATTATTATTATTAGTTTTTTGAGTTTTTAATACATAAGTTTCTTCATATATCCTAACAAAACTTAATTTTGTCATATGAAGTTTCATTTATTTGAATTAAGCCCCGCTTTGACTTTGACATTGTATTGTTTGACACAAAAAAGTACACACGCACACATCTAAGCGTAAGCGATTTCTTTTTTTTTTTTGCACGTTTATGGAAGATTACTTCGTTAAACAATAAATTTGAAAATGATAATTTTCTAAACAATTCAATTTAATATCGAATAGACATTATAAACAAAAAAACAGTGGCGAAACAGTTGACTGCAAAACAATTATTTAATGGAATTGATATAGAATATGTGCATGTCAGTAATAGTGTGTGTAGAAATATATATTAGGGTGGTCCATCGGTACCAAATTAGATCCGGCCAATAAAAATTTCAAGTTTGTTTCCCTTTCGAGGCGAGCTTAATGGTCTGAAATATGCAACGAAAAAAAATATAGGTAGCTTTTGCCAAGGAAAGATCTTGGGTAAATATTTGGTCTGTTCCAGAACCTGCAAGAATCGACTAGTTTTGCAATTTTTTTTCGATATCATAAAGGAAATTTCGCTTATCGTAGTAAAAAGTTTTACATTCTTGTAGTTCTGAAACAGAGCAATTATTTACATTAAGTTTGAAAAAAGTTGTAGAAAAAGAATTACCTTTTGTGGAAAAAAAGAGCACGTGCTTAACATTTATTTAACGTCACATTATTTAGCTCTTTTCAGGGTCTTTAGTTTAAATAATTTTCAGTTTTTAATTTATATTTTTTGGTGGATTTTTCCGACGAAATTATTTATGCTAGTCGGTGTATTATAAAACACATGCACTCCAATCTCCAGTCAAAAACAATAGCCATTGCAAAAAAAAACGGAAAAAATTCATTTGACAATTACAAATGATTTGGACTCAACAATTTTTAATTGATTTGATGACTATAAATAAAATAACAAAACAGCCTCGTCTTCCGTTTCATGAGTAAAACAAGGAATACCAACAACAACGAATAACAACATGTAAGGGGAAGAGGCAGGCAGGCAACAAAATGATTATAGCCCGCAATGGAAAGGGTTTTTTGTGCCGTGTGGTGTGTGTGTTGATCGCATTGTTTCGTTTGATTGTCTTATCAATAAGTCAATGGACGGACACCTACAATTTGCAATGGATTTTTGTCGATGTTTTTCGCACGAATCATCAAGATTTTACATTTTTTTTTTCATAAATTGAGACTTTTTTGCTGCCGGCTACACTGGGGAAAAGTTAGGGCAAGTTATCCAAAAAAGGAAAATAATATAAGTTTATGTTGTTATATGTCCATTTTACAGTTCTATGGACATCTGAATCGGACGGAGCCATAAAAGCATTTCAAATGCATTTCGGGGCAAGGGACCAACTGAAAAAAATTAGATTTTTACGCAATTTTTTTTAAATATATCTACAATATATATCCTAATATAACGGCTACATTCCGTATTTTTAAGATTATAACAGAATTTTAAACGGATTTTATTTATTTTGAAAAATGCCAAATGATCGGTCCGGCCGAACTTACAGTTTTTTTTTACTTGTTTTTATTTGATCCCGCTTTTCTTTCGGTGTATAAATTATTGTTACATTGTGGATTTTTTGTTGTTAATATTTTGCTTATTATTATATTAAAAAATATTCCGACAAAATGTCTATATTAGCTACGTGCCGTAAAATATTTGGTAAGGGAAATAACCTTTTACGAAAAAATTCTGCAATTGTTTTTTATTTCCGTTATAAGGCAATTTTGTTTCATAACAAACCAAGTGCATACGAATATCTGAGATTTCAAAACAATGAAAGAAGGGGTGACGAACAATTTTTTTCGACCAGTTATTATTGTCCCATAATTTTTGCAACACGCTCATTGAAACAATGACAGACTCCAATCGAAAAATAAATTGTTTTTGTTTTGCATCACTTATATGGAATTAATATTTTCGAAGGTATGCAGCCATTGGCTTATTGAAATTGAAATCGAGTTTGAGGTTTGAAATCGATTTTAGGACACGTTCTAATGATGAATTTTTTTTAATTTTTGTGGAAATGAAACTGTTAAACTGGCTCGAATCAAATTGGACTTGCTTTGGTTGCGTTTTCCTCTTAATTTGAAAATTTTTATATTTGAATAAAATTTAATTATATTGTGATATAGTTCTAGTCTTTATGGCCATATTTACAATTTTTATGAAATTATTATGAGTTAAAAGTTAAAAGCAAAGGATTTATTTGTTAGCTGATGATAAATGCAAAGTTTATCTGAAATCTTCCAATGTTTAATCGAATGCATGACGTAAAACTTGGCTAATGTGCCACATAATTAATATTATGCCTATTTCGGGAATAAAATCACGTTTGCCTTCAAGTTACATTTAAGTTGTGGTCTATTACATCTTTGGCCAAAGAATTTGCCGGTTCAACACTCAACTGAAGTGCTGTTGAAGTGGCCACTCAGTCGCCATTGATTTTTCTTGTGAAATCAATTACGATACAATCGAGCGATTAGAGGGGTGTTGTGGATGTGGCAATGGTATTTTGTGGTAGGTACAAATGTACAAAAATTGTATTTTTAATATTCAATGGGCGGATATTGACATTTTTCAAGAACCTCCATCCAGCAGCAGCTTGCAAATAAAGCAAGAAACGCAACTAAATAAAAACAAAAATCAAAATATTTTGACAAGTGTTTTGTTGGCGTTTGAAGATGCCAATTTAACGCATACAACGGCGGAGACTACAAATAATAAAACCCAAAGCATTGAAAAAATTAACAGTGTGGTTTCACAAAACAAACTTAGACGAGGATGGTTGGAAAAGTTGAGGCAATTAAAACAGCTATTTCATCGTTTTAAACTATGGGTCTGGCATACTGAGAATGATTAGGAAAGTTTGCTCAACTCTGGAGGGCTACTCATTTTCTTCGCCAACGAAATCCAAAGAAGCCTCTTGTTTTAGGGATGATCCCTTGAACTTGATTTCAATCAATGATAGCAGCATGGAAACAGTGGAAATTGACATATGATACTTGAATACTATTATTTTTTGTATAATACATGTGAGTGTAAAGGTGTCAATTAAACGCACTCAAAAGAGGTAGTACAAACAACAATAACAGCAAAATCATTGAACAAATTAGCATCAAAATCATCGCAAATGAGTGTGGAATGTTAAGTTGAGAAAACATTTCCACAAAATGTACACAATAGTCCAATGAATTGGTATCCGGAGATTTTGGTGGTCATTGTGAAGCGAGGAACCTCATTTTGTAACCATTCTTGGGTGGCGCATGCTGAGTGCGATGGTGCTGAGTCCTGTTGGCCAAGGTCTGCGGCCAAAAAGTTTGCGTGGCCAAGGCTTTAATACACCTTTCAGAATATTTTCGTTATAATATTCGTCATATATTCTGATGACACGGTCGATTAATATGAACGAAGAGCGACCATCGGCTGTTATGGCGGCCACACCATCACTTTGGCCGGCGCATGAGTTCTGGTGGCCAACCGAAGATGCACATTTTCAGCTGAACCTTTTTGGCAAGTAAACACGATCATTTCGTTTGTTTACAAACTGCAAGACAACGAATGTTTTCTCATCGGAGAAAACCAAATTCGGCTTTTCACCACTTTCGGCCAAGCGAAGCAAGTCTTTAGCTCTTTTGAGTCTATTTTCTTTCTGTTGCGAGCTAATTTTTCAATATTTGCCGAATGGAATATTGCGATATGTTCAGCTCACGAGCCATTTTTTGGCCAACGCGACGCGGGTTTCGATCAAGTAGCTTCTTTACTTTTCGAACCATTTCTGCTGATGTTGCTGTTTTCTTCCGTTCACTTCCTTGACGTCGCGCTACGCTACCAGTATCACGGTAACGAGAGATGGTAGGAGACACAAGAGATTTATTCACATTTAAATACTGGAGTGCTCTAACGATAACCACTTGTGGTTTTCCAGCCAAATACAAAGAAATCACACCATCATGCTTAAATTCCATCACGAATAACTTTTTTTTGGGAAAATTCTGACCAAAATACTTTTGTACGCTTGTAAACAATATAATAAGCTGTCACTGGAATAATTTTAACAGCTGTCGGACGAGTGGCTTAAAAATTATAGCAGTTTTTTCATCTCACCCTGTGTATATGAAAAATACTGTGAAAAATTTGTTCCATCCCAACTTTGGAAAATTTTCATATTTTTTTTGTGAGAGGTTTCATTGTATTTCTATGCTAGTACATAGATATGATATCAGTTAATGCTTTTATTGTTTGAGTTTCAGTAAAATATTGTAATGTGTGAACTTGAATTATATTTTCTATTTTCCAACAGAAGCAACGAATTCCGTTTAGATAGAACCACTTGAGTGGATTTAATTAATGTTGTAAATCATTTGATGAATTATAAATTTTGATTAGATGCAAACATAGATAGGAATTGCGAAGACAGTAAATAATCTACTTAAGACACGCAGAGACCAAAGAATACAGTACTTTTCCCCTCCATGGAGGATTGTAAACTTTCAAAATTCCAATATACATGTCTTCAATTTTTAGCTCTACTTTCATAATCTACTGGGGATTTTCCTATAATTATTGAAAAATTGAATTTTGTCAATACACCCGTTTCGAAAATGTTCCCTTCCTTTGCATTTCGCAAGATATAAAAGCCGAAAAGTGTACTTTTCTGACAAAAAAAAAATAAAATTGTTTAAAATCAAATAATAGATAAATAACGGAAAATGACGAAACACACATATTTTTCCACCGATTGTTTGTAAAGGTGTCTTTTTACAGCGACTCTACTTTATAGCAACGAGCAGCAGCCACGCCATTGACAATGAATATGTTTGCTGTTGCTATTGTTGTTTTTTGATGTAAGACTGTAACTGATATCTGAAGGAATATAAAAAAATTATGATGTCTAGTTTGGAAGACACCAACAATAATAATAATAACAACAACAATAAACTGGCACATGTGCTCAAAGACAATCACAGATATGGCAATAGCGACGTTGAAATCAATTCAACGAGATATAAACAATTTGGCAATTCAAAGTATCGGGACAATAAAGTTATTGGATGTGTTTCAGTATTTTTGAAAATCAACATATTTACTCAAAATATATCAATCACACTGAGATGATAAAGATTTGACAATTCACAGTATCAAATAAATATTGATATAATTTTCAAATTGACGAAAATCTGCAAATCTGGTGGTTTTTACAGCTGTCAGCAGATAACAATTAACTGTAAAGTTTTTATTAACTGTCCAAACTTATCTAGTATAATTTGTTTGTTCGATTTAAATTTCAAAGAATCCTCTCCAAAACAATTTGCACAAGTTTCAACAACAAATGTTATCACATTCCAAACATTTCAAAGTTATTAGCCAGAAATAATTACCCCACACTCACCTCAGGGTAGGTTATCGCCATATGCATTTTAAAAGTTAATCTACAATAGATAGTAGATCGTCGTTATGTCAACAATAGATGGTTTTATGATCGGTTGATTGTTAGTCATTAACCACAAATTTTTAAAAGTATCTTTCTCCGTTGACATGAGAATATTGTGTTTACAAAGATTACAGCTAGGTTTATGGCAGTAAAGTAAATTAATTAATTTTTATTAATAACAATAATTATTATTATCTTAACACCTGAACAAAATGTGTTGAAAATTGAAATAAAGTCTCAGCATATATTGGCATTTAGTGGATTGCATAGAACTTCTTAACCAGACTAAAGGGCAACAGAATTTACAGCTTTGCAAATTTGGATTTAATGGAGGAATCCTCCTGCAAACAATTTTAAATATAGCTCCATAAAATGATATATGTTCCTTCTAAACTCGTGCAGGATAGATCAAATACAGAGTGAGATGAAAAAACTGCAACCAACTTCAGACTGCTGTCATTTCTAAGCCACTCGTCCGACAGCTGTTAAAATTATTCCAGTGACAGCTCATTATATTGTTTACAAGCGTACAAAAGCATTTTGGTAAGAATCTTCTAGAATAAAAGTTATTCGTGATGGAATTCAAGCATGATAGTGCAATTTTTTATTTTTGGCTGGAAAACCACAAGTGGCTATCGTTAGGCGCACTCCAGCATTTAAATCTGAATAAATCTTCTGTCTCGTACCATCGCTCGTTACAGTGCTACTGGTAGCGTAGCTCGACGGCAAGGAAGTGGACGGAAGAAAACAGCAACATAAGCAGAAATGGTTCGAAAAGCAAAGAAGCGACTTGATCGAAACCCGGAAAATGGCTCACGAGCTGAACTTATCGCATAATTAACTTATCGCAATATTACATACATTGGAAATCCAAGAAGTGCAAGAACTTACACCGCAACGGAAAGAAAATAGACTCAAAAGAGCTAAAGAGTTGCTTCGCTTGGCCGAAAGTGGTGAACTGCCGAATTCGGTTTTCTCCGATGAGAAAACAGTCGTTGTTCAGCAGTTTGTAAACAAACAAAATGATCGTGTTTACTTGCCAAAGAAGTCAGCTGAAAATGTGCACGTTCGGTTGGCCACCAGAACTCAAGCGTCGGCCATGGCGATGGTTTGGGCCGCCATAACAGCCGATGGTCGCTCTTCGCTCGTATTAATCGACCGTGGCCTCAGAATAAATGCCGAATATTATCGCGAAAATATTCTGGAGGGCGTATTAAAGCCTTGGTCACGCAAACATTTTGGCCGCAGACCTTGGACATTCCAACAGGACTCAGCACGATCGCACTCAGCACGCGCCACTCAAGAATGGTCACCAAAATGAGATTCCTCGCTTCATTTCCAGCGCACAATGGCCAAAAAACTCTCCGGATACCAATCCGTTGGACTATTGTGTCTGGAGGATTTTGGAAAGCAAGGTTGGCACTACAAAAAATGCCAAAGTGTCGATCACCTCTGGCAAGCGCTTCGCCGGGAATAGGCCAAAATACCGCAGAGCAACATTCGGGCAGCGTGTAATGGTTTAATTGGGCGTTTGAAGGCCACAATTCGTGCCAAAGGTGACCAATTCGAACAAATCTAAACTTATTCTAAAATTTGATGCAATTTTCGACATACCGATATCAATTAAACTTAAAAAAATGTAAAAATTATGGCGTTTGACTTTGTTGCAGTTTTTTTATCTCACCCTGTATTTTAAGCCTAATTCATTTCAAATAATCGCCGAGAAAACTTCCCCGAAATCTCTAGTATTTGTCGCACACGTCTGATATTTTAATTTTTTTTGTTGAAAATTCTCCACCAAATCTTCATTTTTATAGTCAGAGCACATTAAACATTTTCTTGTTATCAGCGCCTTAAGACGTTCGTTCGTTCGTCCGTTCAGTTGTAACACAGAAAATAGCTGTCATAAAAAACAACTGAAACACTTCTTATCAACGCGGCATTTCCTTTGCTATAGAAAACTAAGGGCCAGCCAGATCCCATTATTCATACAAATTATAAAATAATCAAGCCTAAGTTACAGCCCTTCTTATATTTACTTTTGTTTTGTTGTTTTAGATTATTCCACCAAAAGAATGTCATCAAATGATGGATATAATCGAAATGAGGATCCAAATAATGGCATTTCCACATCGGATGATATTGGCAGCAGCAGAATGCCTTCATCCAGCACACGGCTACAACCACAGATAGTACCCAATGAGGCTACACACCTGAAGGGTCAATCCAAGCAGGCATATTTCAGTGATGAAAAAGTTCTCATACCCGAGACAGAAACGGCAAGTTTTGAAATTTGCTATTTTCAATTTTATTATGTGATGCTAATTAATTTCTTTCTGTTCTCATTTTTATAGATTGGTTTCAGTTGGCGCAAATTATGGGCGTTCACCGGTCCAGGGTTTCTAATGTCAATTGCTTATCTTGATCCGGGTAACATTGAATCTGATCTACAGAGTGGTGCTGCAGCAAAATACAAAATTCTATGGGTTCTATTGTGGGCGACCGTGTTGGGTTTGTTGATGCAACGCTTGGCTGCAAGGTAGGCACCGGAATCGCTGTTGTAGTAACAAACAATTTGTGAAAATTATCTTTCTTCCTCCCCACTCTCCGCCTAGATTGGGTGTTGTAACCGGTCTACATTTAGCCGAGATGTGCTATCGCCAATACAAAAAAGTGCCGCGTTTTATATTATGGATAATGATTGAAATCGCTATCGTTGGCTCCGATATGCAGGAGGTTATAGGCACAGCCATTGCTATTTATTTGCTATCTAATAAAGTGTAAGTGTATAACTTAATTTCTTTGCTATCGATCGATGCTCATCTATTCTCTCCCCCTTGTGTGCAGCATTCCTTTGTGGGGCGGTGTATTGATAACCATAGTGGACACATTTACATTTTTGTTCTTAGATAAATATGGTCTACGCAAACTTGAATTTCTATTTGGACTGCTTATCACCGTCATGGCTGTGACATTTGGTTATGAGGTATGTATTTATTGGGGCTTGTTCTTATCAAGTGAAAAAAATTGCATTTTATATTCGATGTGAATTTGCTTGTTTGTTTGTTTGTCTTGATACAGGTGGTGTTCCGTCTATTTGAGATGGTCTCGTTTCGTTATATTTATGACTTTTTCATAGATTTAGTGATGACTTGTGTATACAGTGAAAACTGTCTTGAATTGAATCTTTCAACATTGGATAGTTATTTTATTGATATTTATGGATTATTGGGATGAGGATCATTTGGGCATGGATATTTGATAATTTCTCTTTCGAGTTGAGCTACTAAAGACCTGAGTATATGGCATTGGAAATTGGAATCTAACGTAGTCCCGAGCTTCTAACAAATGTTCGAAGCCTTCCGCCGTTAGTTAAGCGGCTCATAAGTCATATTGTCTAGATGAATTCCTATTTTGGACAGTTTCATTTATGCGTAAATCATTAGATAAATGTATACTCGGATTACCGTGAAAATTTTTTAATTTCTAGCCGGTTCGTAGTCTCATACTGCAGTTTTTTAAGTCATCTGTGACTACATCAGAATGAATGCCACTGATAGGCTTCTTGATTTAGAGACTCTCAGTCTAGATCATGTATGTCCTTCCTGATACGCCTGGGGGTTTATACACCATATGATGGTTTAGATGACTCCAACGATAAAAAAATCCAAGCACGTTTGCCTCCTCATGTAGATGGTCCACTGGTGTCATGAGGAGGCACCCTGTTGCAGTTCGCATTTTGACAGGTCTGGATTATCTTTTATTTACTGCGTGGCACTTGTATTCGCAGACCACACTGGGGCCACATTGCTTACCACAGATGGACCTTTTGCGTTATAAGAGGTCAATAAGCTCTCCTTGTCTGCACCTCAAGTGCAAATGGCTAGCGACTCGAGGACTTTGTTCCCACTTTTCATTTTGTCGCAGATAGCTGTGACTTGCTCGGACGACTTGACCATGCTGTTGAATGTGATCCTTAGGATTTTGGAGGAGTTGGTGTTAGGAAATATATTTCCCTCGACCTGCACATTCAGCTCTTTTCTCATTTCCGCAGACCATGTGGGAAATAGTGTGGCCGTTTAGGGCGGATATTTTCATATTCCTACCTTACGCACATGCCATCAACACCGGGGCCCAACACCATGATAGGTTTTACTGTATTTGTATGCCAGTGCATAGATATGATATCAGCCGATGCTGTTATTGTTTTCAATTTCAGTAAAAATACTTGAATGTGTGAACTTTCTATTTTCCAACAGAAGCAACGAATTCCGCTTAGACAGAACCACTTGAGAATTGATTTAATGAATGTTGTAAATTATTTGATGAATTATAAATTATGATTAGATGCAAACATAGATAAGAATTGCGGTGAGAATGAAAACCCGACGTAAGACATACAGAGAACAATGAATACCGTATTGACCATATCATTGAAAAGATAAGAACTATATAATTATTTAGTAAAAACATATTAAAAAATAGTTTCTGCGTAGAAAAGGGTGTTTAGGCTTCTTAGGTTGGGTCCTGCAAAAGCAAATGAAAATATAAGGTCTTTGAGCATTCGATTGTTTTAGTTTAGCTCAAGACAATAGAATAAAATCGAATTTATTTTGTTTTTATCAAAACTAATTCCAAACTAATGACTGGCTTTTGTATGGCGATTCCGAAATCATCACAAAAGAAAAAAAATTATTAAATTAAAATTAAAAAAATGTTATGTTCCAGAACTGCATGCATGTAAATTTTCTACTACGTTAACAGATTTTTCTATAATGATGTCGAAGAAAATTGGCCTGTTTCAGAACTGCAAGAATGTAAAAGTTTCTACCACAATGACCCTGACGGTTTTCCCTTTATGATAACTGAGAAAATTACAAAACTAGAAGATTATTGTAGGTACTGGAATAGAGCAATTATTTTTAACCGGTTTACTTTAGTATCGTCATATAGAAACAGTCCCTAAATCAAGGAATATCGAGTCCAGAGCTCAATACTATAAGTAATACATGAATGCTTGTTTTAGTCGAAAGTCCCAAGTAAAGATATTTTTAATATATATTTTAAAGCAATTAATCCGAAATATTAATTTTGTTTAGCCTCAGATTACACGCACATTTTCATTAGCCGTCAATTAAATTATGCCGCACTTCTCAATAATGCAAATATTGCATTAGTCTGTCTCTTGTACTTTTTTCCCATAGGGGTTTTACCTTGCACTTGTTTGAAAATTTCCAGGAAAAGCTGTTGTTTACTCACTGCAGAATTTTTCATATTTGCCTTCTTGCTATGTTGACTCAGTGAAAGCAAAAAAAATATATATCACAGAATGCGACATATTTATTTAAATTTATATTCATCACACGTACGTACATGTGAAGCACTCTTATCTATTGTTTGTTTTTACAAACTATACAGCATTTTGCGGTACAGATAATATTTACTTTTAGTCAAACAAATGTAACATGTGAGTAATTTACTAACTACAGGGTGAGATAAAAAAACTGTCAAACACCATTATTTTTACATTTTGTTTTTGAATTTTTATTAAATGAAATCGAAAAATGTCGGAAATAGCATCAAATTTTAGAATAAGTTTAGATGGTCACCTTTGGCACGAATTATGGCCTTCAAAAGGCCAATGAAACCTTCACACGCTGCCGAATGCTGTCCTGCGGCATTTTGGCCCGTTCCCGGCAAAGCGCTGGCTTGAGGTGAACGACCCTTTGGTATTTTTTAGTGCCAAGCTTGCTTTCCAAAACAATACAGACACAATAGTCCAACGGATTGGTATCCGGAGATTTTGGTGGCCATTGTGCGCTGGAAATGAAGCGAGGAATCTCATTTTGTAACCATTCTTGGGTGGCGCGTGCTGAGTCTTGCTGGAATGTCCAAGGTCTGCGGCCAAAATGTTTGCGTGCCAAAGGCTTAAATACACCCTCCAGAACATTTTCGCTATAATATTCGGCATTTATTCTGATGCCACGGTCGATTAATACGAGCGGAGAACGACCATCGGCTGTTATGGCAACCCACACCATCACCATGGCCGGCGCTTGAGTTCTGGTGGCCAACCGAAGGTGCACTTTTTCAGCTAACCTCTTTGGCAAGTAAACACGATCATTTTGTTTGTTTACAAACTGCTGGACAACGAATGTTTTTTCATCGGAGAAAACCAAATTCGGCAGTTCACAACTTTCGGCCAAGCGAAACAACTCCATAGCTCTTTTGAGTCTATTTTCTTTCTGTTGAGGTGTAAGTTCTTTCGTCCAATACCTTGACGTCGGGCTACGGCGCCAGTATCACGGTAACGAGCGATGGTACGAGACACAAAAGATTTGTTCATATTTAAATGCTGGTGTGCTCTAGCGATAGCCACTTGTGGTTTTCCAGCCAAATATAAAGAAATCACACTATCACGCTTGAATTCCTTCACGAATAACTTTTTTTCTGCAAAATTCTCACCAAAATGCTTTTGTTCGCTGGTAAACAATATAATGAGCTGTCACTGGAATCATTTTAACAGCTGCCGGACGAGTGGCTTAGAAATTACAACAATCTGAAGCATCTAGATTAATCTAATCTAATTAATGTAATTTGTCTGACCAAGGCCCTCAATGGTTTGGGACAAACATTCCAAACAGCTTGTACATTTTTTACCAGAAGGAATGGACGGATATTGCCAATTTTCGACCTCGATCTAAGTTTCACAATAATATTACGATGCACCAAGTTTGGTTCAAATCGGATACTTCCTTCGAGAGTTATAGTGCGCACCTTTAAATTCAGGTCAAACGGTTTGTAGGGTCTAAAGTTGTCGTTAACGCCTAAATACAACCCCCATTTACTGCTTGTCTTTTGCCTATCATTACTGCAATGAACAAACCAAACAACCTCTAAAGAATATTAACGGTTACATTGGCGTCATGTTGACCTTCATTTACAGTTATTCTTCGTTTTCGTTTTTTTCCTTTCCACCATAAAAAAAACAATTCTAAATTCATCACATTAGTTATCTGCATATAATGTAAACATGTACACTACTATATCATCATGTATATGTGTCTCACAATCATCTTCATTTATTGCTCAAATATTTAGAGTGGGTGTGAATGTTTTGTTTACGGCGACACTGTTTCCTCTTCTCGTGGCAAAGAAGAGTACACTTGAGATAATTAGCCAGTAGTTTTGTTTGATTTATGACACTTGTGTCACATATTTTCTTTAACTGATTTTATAAATGTCACAAACCGGGATTTACCGTCAACGTGAATATTTACTTTTGGGCTTTATATGACTTGAAAATATAAAAATTGCCTGGAAAATTTAAAGTTTTAAATAAATAATTTATGACATTTCCTGAATTTAGGAATAAGATTTGATTTAAAAAAGACAGCTTAATATGGCCCTAATGAACTTGCTAGTGTTGTGAAGATGTTGATTATTTGGGGATCTAGAAACCTGTCTCTATTTCGCATTCATAGTGTCAATAGATTTATTTAAAAAATGGGACTTGCTTTTACTCCTTAATATATAATTTTTAGGATTTTTTTAATTGTTTAATATCGCTTCACTTCTTTTCCAGTACGTTGTATCGGCTCCCAATCAAGGTGAAGTCCTGGAGGGTATGTTTATACCATGGTGTACGGATTGCAACTCACAAGTTTTGCTGCAGGCAGTAGGCGTAGTGGGTGCTGTTATTATGCCACATAATCTTTACTTGCATTCCGCTTTGGTTAAGGTATGAACGACAAATATAAATGCCACGAAATTATGGTGGCTTTAATGCCATACCCAACGATTATTTTAAAAAAAATAAATATTCTAATTTTATATTTCATTGCTCTTTACAGTCTCGTGATGTTGATCGTCGCCAGCCAACCAAAGTGCGTGAAGCCAATTTTTATTTTTTCATTGAAGCCTCTGTGGCTCTATTCGTTTCCTTTATTATCAATTTGTTTGTTGTGGCCGTATTTGCCCATGGTATGTTTGGTAAAACCAACGCTGATGTGGTAAGTACAAACGACATGATTTGCAGGAATTGTTTAATTAAATGTCTCTGTTTTTTTCTATGCAATTTTCCAACAGTTACAAGTCTGCGAAAACCAACCCATGTATGAGGATGCCGTCCATTCATTTGGCAATAACACCGAAATCATTGATGCTGATTTGTATAAAGGTGGTCTGTTTTTGGGCTGTACATTTGGTGCTGCAGCCATGTACATATGGGGTGTTGGTATTTTGGCAGCCGGTCAAAGTTCCACAATGACTGGCACCTACGCTGGCCAGTTTTCAATGGAAGGTTTCCTCAATCTCCAATGGCCCAGATGGCGTCGTGTTCTATTCACCCGTCTCATTGCCATCATACCCACCTTCTTTTTGGCATTCTTCAGTCGCATGGAAGATCTAACTAATATGAATGATATTTTGAATGCTGTCATGTCATTGCAATTGCCATTTGCTGCCATACCAACCATTGCATTTACATCGTGTTCAGCAATTATGGGTGAATTTGTTAATGGAGTGTAAGTGTTGTTGGGGGAAACAGTTTGCGAAATTAAAATTTATAGTTAATGTTTTTTTTTTTAAATATTTGAAAACGTGAGGGGATTTTTTCAACAATTAACTAGAAAATTTAATTATTATCGATGCATTCATTAATAATATATTATTTTTTTCTTTACAGAGGCAATAAAATTATCTCGATTTTATTAACTGTAGTTGTTATAGCTGTTAATTTATATTTTGTTATAAATCAAGTTGAAGCTTTAAGTATTGAAGGAGGCGTTTTAGCTGTAGTGTGTAAGTATTAATGAAATAATTGAATACGTAGCCCTTGCTTGATATACTATATAATGTACCAAGTGATCTATATTTTATTTCGAAAACTTTTTTCAAAAAATTAATTTTGTTCTCTTTCATTACAGGTATATTTGCCATTTTATATTTATTATTTAATTTATACCTTGTGATACATATGATAGCGTGTATGGGCAATAAATGCTTTATGAATAATCGGGTAAGTTTATTTCGACAAAAATATCATTTATATTCCTTAACTTAATAACTGACGGAAGTACAAAAATAAGACTTTTCATAAAAGAAAACGTATTGTAAAGTCCCCTGATAATTCTCTCGAAAAAAATCCTTTTTTGTATGACATTTATGCCGGATTAATTCTTCAACGAAATTGTTTGATTAACTTAAATAATTTCTTCTTTTTAATTTTTTACTGTTTCTAAGCAAAATAAATGAAATGTTATAAGGGTTCTTTTTATCAGTACCCTCCTTCTTAACACATCAAGGGGGTTTCCTCCTACTCCTACATATTAGTCAGAAATCAGCTACTTTAAATCCATTTGACAAGTTCAGTCTCGAAATGTTGATTAAACTAACGTGCTAATTGATATCAATATGTGCACAACCTTCATATTTCTGGTATTACACATTTGCACATTTGCCGGCCAGCAATCACGTAGACAGATAACAAATTCTTTATAATTTAACTTTATCTTCTCGTTTCGGTTGTATATCACAACATTACAAAGTATTTAGATTGAAGATTTGAAATTTGTCATTTAAATTGACAGGTGTATATAAAAAAATTATTCGAAAAGAAAAACTTCAACGAATGAATACTTAAATTGTTATCAGAATTCAAGTGAGGAATATTTATTGCAGAAATCTATGATTTAATGCTTGGGCTGGCTACTTTGTTTTAAAGCTTTGCGATACGGAATATCTGGCGCTTATTTAACCTTTCAAGGTAAAATAATCAAAGAAAGGAAATGAAAAGACATTTTTTTTCCAGAGTCTAATACATAAAGTAGTCATGTATAGAAGTTAGGAACCGTCCATTGGGTAGGTAACTGCATTAATTGACAATCAAATAAATAAAAATAAAATTTCCGGCGAAGAAGTTTGCCCCACTCCTTTGCACTTGATAAACAGGATGAGATAAAAAAACTGCATCTAGGTCAAACGCCATAATTTTTACATCTTTTTAAATTTTATTGAATGAAAGCAATAAATGTCGGAAATAGCATCAAATTTTAGAATAAGTTTAGATTTGTTCGAATTGGTCACGTTTGCACGAATTATTGCCTTCAAACGGCCAATGAAACCGTCACACGCTGCCCGAATGTTGCTCTGCGGTATTTTGTCCTATTCTCGGCGTAGCGCTTGCTTGAGGTGATCGACATTTTGGTATTTTTTAGTGCCAACCTTGCTTTCCAAAATACTCCGGACACAATTATCCAACGGATTGGTATACGGAGATTTCGGTGACCATTGTGCGCGGGAAATGAAGCGAGGAACCTCATTTTGTTACCATTCTTCGCGATAAATTTCGGCATTTAATCGATTAATACGAGTGGACAGCAAACATCGGCTGTTATGGCGGCCCACACCATGGCCGGCGCTTGATTTCTGGTGGCCGAAGTTGCACATCTTCAGCTGACCTCTTTGGCAAGTATACACGATAATTTTGTTTGTTTACCTACCGGAGAAAACCAAATTCGACAGTTCACCACTTTCGGCCAAGCGAAGCAACTCTTTCGTTCTTTTGAGTCTATTTTCTTTCCGTTCTTGCACTTTTGGAATTTCAATGGCTTTACCCCGAGTTCATTTTTCAATATTTGCCGAATGGAATATTGCGATATGTTCAGCTCACGAGCCATTTTTTCGGCCACTGCAATGCGGGTTTCGATCAAGTCGCTTCTTTACTTTTCGAACCATTTCTGCTGATGTTGCTGTTTTCTTCTGTCCACTTCCTTGACGTCGGGCTACCAGAACCACGGTAACGAGCGATGGTACGAGACACAAAAGATTTATTCACATTTAAATGTTGGAGTGCTCTAACGATAGCCACTTGTGGTTTTCCAGCCAAATATAAAGAAATTACCCTTGAACTCCATCACGAATAACTTTTTTTGGAAAATTCTCACCAAAATACTTTTGTACGCTTGTAAACAATATAATGAGCTGTCACTGGAGTAATTTTAACAGCTTTCGCACAGTTGGCTTAGCTTTCGCGCGCGTGGCTTCATCTCACCCTGTACTTATTTATACGGCAATGTATTTCTTCAAACCTTTGAAAGGCCATAATATAAGCTCTCAATAAAGTCGAGGTCGGTGACGTTTTTATCGATATGCTTGTATTATATTACGGCGAACATCGACACCATGAAGGGCAACTGAGAAAGTGTTTTAATTTTACAGGGAATTTTTCTTTTGAACTTGACTGGCCTTAATTTATTCAGCTTTGTAACATCTTTTTAAAAAAGCGTTTATTAATTTATTTTTCCCTTAATTACAGTGGGTCCAAAAGTGGGTACTTCCAAGTCAGAATAGTTTCTCAATAAAGAATGCCAATTCCACATATGCAAGGTAAGTTTCAAATGCACCAAACACCAAAACAACTTCTATTAAAAAAAACTATGCACACAAAACAAATCTGGCTGAGCATGATGCACCCCTGTTGAATCTCTAACAATGCACAACTTTTTTATTTTTATTTAAATTCCTTGCACCATTGTTCAACTATCCTCAAGAATCTCAACTATCTTAAAATCAAATATTTACTCCCTTCAAACTATCTTCTTCTTCCGTTTTGGTATGTCTTTTCTATCAGATGCTTTCTCTGAATGTATCCTAATCAACCTCTTTTTAATATTTACTAATTTTAATTTAACTTTCGGGAAAATTTCCTACCCCGAATTTTCCTTCGTCCTTATTTCTTCTAACAGTGGTGTTTCAATAGAAATTGTAAATGCAAATATACCTAACAGTCTACCACCTCCCATTATCACCGTATCGGAAAAAATCCAATAATCCCAATAATAACAAAAACATAAAACTCCAACGCTTATTTAGCCCTAGAAAACAACACTAAATAACCACCCAAATGTAATAGACAATAAACCAAATACACATAATTAATAAAAAAAAATGTTGTAAATAACAAACAATTGTTAATTATTATATTTTATGTTATGTTTCATTTGTTTTTAATTTTGTTAATATTTAATAAAATATGCTAATATTTATATACAACATACATATGTAAGAATATAAAAAGATATACAAAAAAGTACTGTAGCATTGTAAATAACCTCTAGGTAATATCATATTGTGATAATTTATATATTTATAACCGCTTTGTATAAATGTGCTTTATGTATATGGAATTAAGTACAAAATATTATAATCGTAATTTTAATTAACCATCTGTATCATCATTTGAGTTGTGTTTTTTATTAATATCTTTTATTTTTGTAATGGGTTTCATATGTTTTGGAAAAAATAAATAAGTCTCAATTTCCTTAGTACAAAAATGGGTTACGGATATCAAAGTTTTAACACACAATTCACAAAAGTTGGGAAATGTTGATAAGACAGAGTCATACTTATTTTAGCCATTTGGTAAAATAATAATGATCTGCTAGAGTGACATTTGAATTCGACTGTTTTTGCGCTTTATTCTTCTACCTAAAATAATGAATAAGGATAATAAAATAAGAATTTACGGAGCGCATCTGTCCTTAAGGGTCCTTATATAAATGTATTATATTTTATTTAACAAAACTGGCGTCTACAAAGAGAATAACTAAAATTAAAAAGTTAGCAGTTCCAGAAGTTAGTTCTGAATAGTTCTGTGCGTTTAGAAAACCTCTGAATATAACCAATTAGTTCAGTATGAGCCTATTGAGAAATTTACTTTTTTGGTTGTTAGATTGTTCAGCTTTTTATGAAAGAATAGAAAATTTTTGAATGTATAAAAAGGTTGAAAAAAAGACTAAAAAGATTATTATCTAACGGCATCTTATAGATGCATTCTCCTGTATTCTTGTACCATAGTTGGTAGAGAAGGTTTTTTTTTTAAATTGCCTCAAGCTTTTTTACAATTTTCTTATTTTTAAAGTTTTTTGCACTTCCATTTTTTTCCAAATGGCTATTTGGCGGAATACCGTGGAGTTTTTTAGATTTTTAGTTTTTAGATTATTCAAGCTTTAGCAGAGACTTAAAGCTTTTTCCAATTTCAAAAAGTCTCCGTCGGAAAAATTAGAAAAGAGCAGCAGCTTTCCTGCTCTGGATGGCAACTTGTTGGAAAGGATATTTCCTTTTAGATTCCTTCACCTATTTGTGACCTAAAATGATATATAGAATATTAATTTCATTGGTCAACCAGCAAATCATGGCCTTTCTTTGCTTCTTTACAATCTTTTTGTCTCTGGTCCTTTTGGGGACTTTTGTGTGTCAGCAAGAGCTGCAGCCACCATAAGATGGTTTTGTTGACTACCACGGGTTAGGTACTGCAACGAAAGTATATGAACTTCAATGGGTGTTATGAATAGGCAAACCGTCGTAGTTCTCAGAACAGCATTCTGACAGGTCTGGATGTTCTACGATACTCAGGGCAGTGGGTTCTACGATACCGAATAGATAAGAAACAAGAACATCCCAGTTTCGGTCAGCGGCTGTATCGGTTGTGAACCTTTTTGAGAAATGTTTTTTTCTATCAGAGTAGCCTTGTAAATACTTTCTTAAAAATTGACGCTGGGTAATCTGCAAGCTCCTTAAGGAAAATTTTTATATTTTCTCTGTTCACAAATAGTTTCTACTATATAATTCTGACTTGGGGTTTAAGTTTTATTGACAAGAGCTACAATTTCAGTGTTATTCCACAGAATATTGGAAGCATTCTACTGACTTATTCCAAGGAGCACACCCTTCGTGAAAGGTCGAATAATAATCTGCTATGACTATGTAAAGAAGAGCCCCCTAAACATTTTTATGTATTTACATTTTTTCCATCTGAATTAGTAGTCTCATGTGAAAGGTAGCTGTGAAATGGTTGTCAATTTCCATTTCCATTGTCGAAGCTTAGTTGTTAGTTGTTATTTTTCCCGAGAAATATTACTCAAAGCCACCGTGGTTGGTCACAACAGAGACCTCCTTTGACATGACGAAAATTTCAATGGATCGTTTTCCATTCGATACTGCAGACCCATAGAGTCGGCCACATTTTTTTTTACACAAAATAAGAAGAACAGAATCCTGGATAATTGATTACATATGATAGGTTATGGTTAAAGGATGTGAAGTTACAATTGAAGTTCCTTCCTTTTCCTTCGTGAAAAGGAAGAGGAAGAAGTAATAAAACTTGAGAAAAATGAACCGAGATAGATCTTCGTAGAGAATTAGAAAGGATGGATAGATGTCGAAGGGATCCGTGTCTGAATGCCCACTGAGTTTATGAGTCGAATGTTCCTCCTTAGCTTGTAGTATTTGCTTTAACGGAGCAAGGCAGTGGCATAAAAGGTGTTAAATCGTTTTATTCTCTTCCTCATGCTCACACAGCTTGCAATATTCGACGTTAGAGTTAGAGTCTGTTGTTATTCGTAACATTGATTTATTCATGAGTAGTAGAGGCGAGGTTCCACGCTAGGAGATGTCTAGCCATATTTGTTTTGATACCTTGCACCGCGTTTCGTTGTCTTTTAGTCTCTCCATGCATCACTGTCTTTTGAATAATTAATATCGGAATCTGCCCCATTCGATAAACCCTATTCATTGTTTTTTTTTTTTTATTTTTTTAATTTGGAACATGGGTCTAGGATCGATCAGGAAGATTTATATAACTTTGGATCTTGACATAATATAAAAAATCTGTGGTTATGAAGTAATACTCTCTTGGGCATCCTCTTTGTATGTGACCATTCAGTAAAGTTTTTTTCAATTTGATATGCATGTTGCAAATAAGTCGGTGAAACACATGAAGTTTATGCATGAGAATTATTGAAAATCTGTCTTACTGGAAAAGTCAAGTGGGCACTGGAGAAACATATGAAGGCAGATACTTGTAAATAGACTTTATGTTTTAAATATTTTGATTTCTAAGTATTTCTTCCGTGTTTTTTATTTATGTACATTATTTGGCTGTGTTTTGAAATAATTGTGCAATGGTTTTGGTTGTTTTGTTTAAAATTTGTATTTTGTGTGTGTGTAATAATATTTATATAAAAAATTTGAATTAATTAAAAACATATTTCTCTGTTTTCCGTTTCATGTCATCTATAATTTTTTTAATTTAATTTCTGTACTGCTGTTTTTCTGTTCTGTATCTGTTGGTATTTTGGTGTGTGTGTGTGCTTTCCCAACCCAATTGATTGGTGTTATAATTTGGCCAAACAAACTACTGCTAAATTAAAATTCAAAATTGCACTAATCACAATGGAATTGAAAAAAAAAAACATTTTGGAAAATGGACAAACCAATCTCTCAACACCTGGTATTTTTTGGCAAACACAATTCTTGGAAATTAAATAATTACGAAATTGATAAACTCACAATGCCAAAATTTCCCCCACCCCACCAAAAAATATTTGTTTTGATTAACAACAAAATAAAAAAATATAAATTGTTATTTGTGTTTTTGTGGCATTTTGGTTGGAAACTTAATAACAACAAAAAGTATATCCTACAATTTGCAAAGTTTCCAAAAGTGCTAGTCGAACGTCCCGATATCATTCTACTTTAATCTAACCAACAATATTTTATGGTCAAAACAAAAACAAAAACTGTAGCCAGATGATGAAATAATAAAAACACAAGTGTCTCTAATCAATGTATGTTGTTGTTGGAAACAAATTAAACCCTTTTGAAAGCAAAAAAGAGAACTTATGTGGATTTAAATTGATTTTTCTATATTTTCAATATCGTCGTTATATCGAAAAAAAAAAAACATCATTTATTGCTAATAAATCATCTGGACTTGATGCTGCCACGTGCCATTGAAAAACAAATGGATCGTAATGACAATGATGATGGAAAACCCAACTAATTTCAAATTTTAATTGAAATCAATTATAACAACAAAAAAAAAAAAACACATATAATTGGGGCTTTTTCTAAAACGTGAAATGAAATCATTCGAAATGGAAATCTAACATTGAAACATAATTTTTTTGTCTGGGACTTAACAACGGAATCAATCATCATGGATGCTAAATTGCTAAATTTGTTAATAACAATAATGGCTTTATCGACCACTCATCATACATGGCAATAAAATACTCATAAACCTCATCAATGCAACATATACCAAACCCAACAAATTCCATGGATCCTGACATAAAATAATGCCTTTATCTGGTGTGTCTGTACAGTGAATTGTCGTTACATGACAGCGGCATACCGGTATTCTCGTTATCATATCGAAATTATTAAAAAAAATATTTTTTATTTATTATTCTTTTTTCTTCTTGTGATTATTTATTTAATAATTTATTACAAAAAAAAACACAAATTTATATTTTCTCTGTATAAAAAACGTTGTTTTACTCGCACCTACATACTTAGAGAATTTCCTTTTCTGTTTTACAAAAAAAAATCACTCTCTTTGCTTCCGTTCCTTGTCCTTTCACATATTATAAATATACATAAACTTACATACATAGTTGTAATATTGGGGTACTTAATTATTATTTTTTTTAGTTGTAACTTTATTTAAAATCTAATTATTATTACATTTTGTTAATAAATAGTTGAATATTTGGTTTAATGTGGTTTTAATTCACCCATCCACCCCATCCCGGCCATTAAATGAGATTTGATTTATTTTTTTGAGTGGAATTTTAGTATCTCTCAGAGCAGAAATTTTGCATTCTGTCTATAAATCTTCATAGCTATTAGATAGAGTAGGTAATATACTTAGGACAATCAAAACTTGTGATATCGAAATTATTTATACTTAGCTGCAAATAAGTGTGTATGTGTACATTTGTATCTGGCTTAGAAGATTTACGACAGATTGAGACAAGTTAAAGAAGTATCGCCATTCCGATTTGAATTTTATTTTATATATAGTCTCTACGTGCTTAATAAAATATAAACCAAAACCAATTCCCCACATGTGAATCCCCTTCTAGTTTCATATGTTATAATTGATGCAGTCTTTATATAATGACATTCGGCCCAATCATGAATAAGAATTCCGTGCGGAATTTTTCTCCACGAAAGCTCAACATTCGATCCGAACTGGGATAATTGTGTGTCAATAATTCCCACATGTGAATCCCCATCTGTTTCATTTGTAGTCCTTACATTTGATGTAGTCTTTATATAATGACATTCAACCCAACCATGAATAAGAGTTCCATGCGGAATTTTTCTCCACGAAAGCTCAACATTCGATTCGTATTGGTATAATCCTTATATTTGATACAGTATTTATAAAATGACATTCAACCCAACCATGAATTAGAGTTCCGTGCGGAATTTTTTTTCACGAGAGCTCAGCATAGTTTGCAAAAGGTATGAAAGAAACCCCCTTCGCATTGACATCTTCACTAATTTTTTTTCCTGATGGGAGGAATAGTCTCTCGAGGAAAATGCTTTCCGTGAATGTTGTACTGGAAAAATATATGGTCCGGTGTAAGCTCTATCAATATAGAAGTACCTTTTACTGTTGTACTCCAAGAGTTTTGCAACAAGTTTTTTCTCCACTCCTTTGTTTTTTGTGGGTAATTGTGAAAAGTAGAATTGGGAGTCAAAATGTTCGAAAAAGAGTGAAATCGAGAGGAAAAATAACAGTACTTTTTGGATAGGCGACAATGCAGCTCGTTTTTGAGTGCATTTTACTTCCACTCGATACGAGAAAAATTTAATTGACAGAGCTTAATGGAGTACACTCGAATTCTGGCAAATTTCAATGTCAACTCGATTTCAACCAGCATCTTGGAACTCTGATGCGAACACATTCGGTACCCGACTCTAAAGTAGAAAGTTTCCTTCTGTCCGCAAATAACATCCAAATGTTGGGCATTTCTGTTATACCCACAAATTGGAAATGGAATTTGTCATTCCATTTGCACTTCCTGGAGTTTTGAGTCTGATACTAACCTAACCTACGATCGGCATAGAATTCTAATTCGATTTAGCAATGTCCGCCTTATCTGTCAGTTGAAATCAAGATGGATACCACATTATTTCATTCAGAGCTTTTTAATTAGATTTGAAATTGGGACCTATTGACACACTTTTCGGTACAGGCGCCATATAACAGTCCGATTCCGAAATTGTGGAGTTTTTATCAGAAGGAACTGTGATTTGATATTCCTGATTCCCTTTCAGTATGTTGAATCTTATTCTGCCAAAAAAAATAATATGGGTTCACTATTTGAAGCTGTCGCATCTTTGAATTCGAATGATTTTGAAGTTCTTATGATCATTTTCCAGACAAATAATTGTTTATTTGGCATGTAAGCTTCTCAGAGGATATAAATCTTTTATTATAGGAAATTTTCAATATGGGTCTACTATTAGGTATAGGTACCATAATGCTGCACTTCTTCATATTCGGTATTTCAAGAGTTTCAGGTTAATTTCTTCAACATAATTGCCTGTAATTTGGGTTCTTAGTATGTAGGATATCTTTCAGCAATGAAGTATTCACAATGGATTCACTAAATAGCATTGCCCCCATATAACGGATCCCCCAGATTTGGAGTTTTTCAAAGCTTTTAGACTAATTTTCCAACAAAATTAATTTTAATTTGACATTTTCCAGTTTCCATGATTATATTAACCGCCGCTGCAGAAAAGGTTAAGCGTAGGTCCCTTTTATGATAAAGCCCTCCTATAGCGAAAGTTTCAGTTCCACTTTTCAAAAGAATTGGCCGTATAATAGGTTATGAAATAAGTGGAATGTAGATCTAGTATTCGGAATCGCCCCATGAAATCCTATAAATTATTGGTCAGGTCCTGCTCACATTCTTTTGAGTGAATGTCTATAATTTGGCGATATCTGAGGATAAGATATTCTGATAATTTTAGACAAGTTTTTAACGGGGAGCATAGCTGATTGCTAACGGACACGTCCATAGGTAGAGAATAGTGGAGCGCCCAATAGATATATTAGAATAGTGGAGCAGTCGCGGACAGTCAGCAGATCTGGTGGGAGAGTCTCGATATAACTGGTTGTCCTCCATGAACTTCAGCCACACAGATGACGACTATCGCTCCAAGCAAGTCAAACTGAGTCTATTAGTATTTGAAGAGGACAGTTAAGACAACTAATTTGGGAAGATCTCAAATCCACCAGTTCCTTATTAGGCAGTAGCCGATAAAGCGAAACTACCGAGGCAGAGTGCTGTTAAGCGTAAGCTTCAACTTGTAACCGAGCTGGTTTTCTTAATTTGATTTTTGTAAGACTTATGTGTGGAACATATACTTGCAAAAATGCTGGGTAAAATGTAAAAATAGCAAATTTTTATTCATTCGACGACCTTAAAAAATTTCCGTGAGTTGCAAAAATCTTTAAGGCTTTTTTTTTTTTTTTTGAAACTTGAGTTAACCGAAACTGACTGGATGTAATAAAATTAATCATATTTGGCTTTGATTTTGAATGCTAACGTCATTTTGGATCAGTATGAAATTCAGGTTCGCCAATGAGTTGACTGTTTTTATAGGTTTTTGGCACATGGTCATTTTAAGGCTCAGCTTATGCCGCGGATTTAAAATTTACACTTTTATTTACACTTTTACATTGGAAAATTATGAAAAATTAAAAAAAAATTGATAAACAATAGACATAGGATTTGGGTTATAATTATTCATAGAGTGATTCTCACATATGTATATATTCATGTAACTTTGTCCAAAAATATGTTCACACACATTTTCTGTTTTTTGTCTTCTTTTGCTTCAATTTATGTCTTTCCAATCTCTTAACTTTTTTCCCCCAAAAGATAAACGTAGTTCCATTTGTTATGCTTTTACAAATTTTTGAATTTTCATTTAAATGTATTTTTTTAATTTTTGAGTTATTTGTTTTTATCCAAAAAGTTGATATGTAATTGTTTTTGTTCCTTTTTTATAGCCCTGCTTATGAATTATTTGATTAAAGTTTGTAAACAATTGCTGAATGAAATAAAAATAAATATACTATTTTTTTAGTTGTATTGTAGTGTTGTCTTTCATTTTCTTTTGTAGTTTGAATTGTAAGTTTGCAAAAACATTTGTCTATAGATTAGTAGTTTTTATTTGATTTGTAGTCCTGTATAATGTCTTGTATAATTTGGTAAATATGTATATATTTTATTGTTAAAAATAGCGTAAGTATGATCGTTAAGGTAATGCTTTTATATTTGAACAACATTGTTGAACGGTTTATATCAGTAATGACCAGCAAGAGAGTCGATAGACATTTAAATGAGATTTGGAATTTTGTTATAATAAGAATTTATGCGAAAATTATTCTGATTATTATTTATTGAATAAAAGTAAAAAATATCAGATGAAATTTTTTTAGATGAAATTTTATTGATATTTCAAAATTAGTTAGGCTCTAAACCAGTTTACTTTTAATAATATCAAAACAGACCTACTTTGTTAGGATAGGAAAAATATATATTGGAATGAAAGAAAGTTTAAATCAGATAAATAAGACTCATAACGTTCCCCCTAGAAAGGAAGAAACATCAGGTGTCTAATTTATTGTTTCCTTGAATAAGGGAAAAAAATAAATTCTAAACGAAGCTACTTTTTTACAAAAATTGCACCGATACCCCTATATATGGCTGCATGGGCTTGGCGAAAGAAGAAGACAAAAACAACATCTTTATTTGAATTGAGAGTATGATCCATGTAATTTAATGTTTGAAGATACATATACATAAATGTTGCCCGCGACTGCGCCTCAAATGGTCCATCTACTTAGCCCAATTTTGGCAGACTTTTTCCAACTCTTATACCGGGTTTTCGCGAATAAATGTTTCAATGACGTCTTTCAATGAGTCAAGCCGGCTCGTCTGCATAGACATGAGTTTTAACATAGCCCCACAAAATAGTCTAATCGCACAATCTAGGTGGCCATTTTGTGGGGCTATGTTAAAACTCATGTCTATGCAGACGAGCCGAACGTCAAATAAGATGATTATCGAACTAGGCTTTTAATAAGTCCATTATTAGGCGTACTGCATGGCATGCGGCTCCGGTCTTTAATTTTGGACAAAAAAGATGGATATCATCTCACAGTAGCGCTCATCATTCACAGTTACATTACGATTCGCGGCATGTTTAAACAAGTATGGTCTAATGATGCCATTTTGCCACACAAAACTGTGGCTTTTTCGGAATTCATTCATAGCATTTGCAATGCTTCTGCTTGCTCTTCATTCCAAAATTGACAATGTTGCTTTTTTACGTACCCATTGAGCCAAAAATTAGACTAGCTTAATGTGGAAGAAGCTCGCGATTAAGTTTATTGACGGAGTAGGCATTTTTATACTACAACTCAATGATTTGTAATCGCTGTTCATTTGTAAGACGATTAAAGGTTAAATTATAGACCAAACTGAAGATATTTGACACTGAAGCAAAACACGTGAGTGATGCTGTTTAAGGCAATGTTGCCAAAAAGTTAATAGCTAAAAAATTACCCTTTAGTCATATATAAAAGGTGATTTTTTGATATCGCCAAAAATATGGCTCATTGCACAAGGCCTAATTATGTCTCTTTGGGAATAATCCATTTCAGAGCAATTAGAGTCGATCCACGAATTTTCCCGAAGGAAGTCAGGATATACGCGGGTTGGGGGGTTCTGGTGGACCGTGCAATCTCCGAAATAACTACGTTATGCAAATTCTCGTGTATTTTACATGGAAACGTTAATTTTTCTAGATGACACCCAAAACGGTTCTGAAATGGATTTATGATTACGACATTAGAAAGGAGTATGCTATTTGTTTCTATCTTGGACATTGTAATATTTTTAGTAAACATAGATCGAGTTCTAAGCTTGGGACTAAAGTTCATTAAAATCATATATCTCATGTAAAGCGAAGAGCATTTCTATAAGGCAAAGACCAGGGCGTAGGTGGACGAAGTCGTTCTAGACCACCTAAACCTTTTCAAAAATTTTCTGAATAATCAATAATAATAACTTTTGGAAATGTGAAATCAGTATCCGATTTCCGCATATCCAAATATTTTTCTCAATATTAGATCTAGTCCAAATGATGGGATATACAGATTTTCTCCCTATGGAAAATAGTGGAGCCATTTATGAGATTAAATGGCAAGGGGAACATCCTTATTAGCCCAAAACTTTGATTATAATAATATTTTTTTATCATATTTATTTCAAGTTTGTTAACATTTAAAAGCATAGGCCGATTATTTTTTGAGAATTTCCAAAAATTGTCGTCAACGACCAGTTCTTTTATGTGAATTTTATGAGTAGGAACTTTGAAAAATCTACAATTTTACGATATCGTTATATGGAAGCCATTCCTGGACCTAAATTTAAAGAGGGATTCTATTTATTATGATTTCGAATTATTAAATCGCACTGACTTATAAACCTAATAATTGACTTATACTGTACAATTTTCCAAACGAATTTTCCAAAAAGACCTATGTTGAGCATTTTTTTCAGCATAAGGTTTTACATACTCTAACTGCCTTATAACATCGCATTTATGTGGAAATATCGAAAATCTGCATCCTTATATGGGGGCTACACCCAATCGTCTACACCTTAAATTTTGCTGTTTTCAACAGCTGAGGATTTTGTTTTAGTTAGAATTGATTGTTTATTTTGAATTTTCAAAGAAGATTTGAATTTGAAATTTGGTAAAGCATTGCATTTTTTGACATGTATGACCAAATCAATTGGTTTCACAATCTATTACGAAAAGTCGACTTTGCTACATGTACCATATTCGAATATAATAAAAAGAGGCGTTGAAATTCGACTTAAGTATCCTTATTTAGGGACTTTCACTTTTCACTTATGGCGTAGGTAATGAAGTACAACATAATAATCCATCAAACATTTGGGCGCCACATAAACCGAATTGCCCATTACTACGTTTTGTGAACAAACTACCTTTTCCATTACCAGTAGCATAGAAAAATATTCGATCCCGAATGAGAATCAACTACGCTTACATAAATTTTTACATTTTTTAACAGAAAATCCATGCCTGTTAACCATAAAGAAGCAAATATTTTAGATAGATATAAGATAATGCAGAATTTGCAAGACTACCATCTTATTTTTACTTTTTACTTCTTTAACGTTTCTGAAAAAAGCATTTCCCCCAGAGTGTATTTCAAAAAATTAAATATTCTACTGGCTTTGTCATTGAAAACATATGGAAAAAAAAATAATAACTTTATCATTACCCAATCATGAGTAACGACGACAGCACATGGTGTGCGTTCATTTCACATTAAACCCTTGTAAAATCGACCTATTAGATTTGTATGTAGTTACAACTTTCCTTAAATGGTCAGAAGGCGTTAGACAGTTCTTGTTTCCAGAGATATTACAATTTTGGTCGATTGTCGCCATTAAGTTTAAATAGGGGTAGCAACAAATTTAAACGGCAACCCTGCTTTGATTAGCACAACAAAAAAAGCTTGCCTTATACTAACTCCATTATACTAAATAAAGCTTCTGATGAACTTGGATAAAATTGTAAACAATGACTAACACCACATAAAAAGCTTGAACACAAAAAAATATATATTCTTTACAAACCATATTTTCCCGGTGAAAGCTTCTTCAATGTGCTCAGTCAGTTTACGAACAACACAAAGTTTTCATTTTAACCTAAAATTATACTTTTTAAAATTCAATGCTATAAAACATAATTAAAATTCACCTTCTTTTTGTTGTTCTTACAGAATATCCACCAATCCTGATACCGAGGTTGACATCAACAACGAAGAGGATGCGTAGCCATTACTCGGTGGCACCGCCGAAATGGAAGATTGCAGCAGCAGTAACAGCGATTCAAATGATGAAGATTTTCAAAATTTCCATCAAAACCAATACAGATGTGATGTTGAGGTCCATCCCATTTTCCATTCCAGCCATGGAGATGACAACGACCACTGCAGCGTTCTTAGCTAACATCAACTGAAATTGACACTCAGACAAATATTCCAATCAAAATTCGTAGAAAGACATAGTTTTTGTTTTTTTATTATTTGAAAATATCATTGTTGTATAGAAAGAAGATCTATGTAGATCGGAAATCATGTTAGGAATTTTCATATACACCAAAGTTAAAAAAAAAAAACAAACACAGACATACACACACACAGAAACAGCTCTCATGTAAACATAGAATAAATAAGAGTTAAATGTTAATCCTTAAGCCATTGGAGTCGGAGGTGGTGATGGTGTTGAATAAAGAAAAAATTGTAATTTTTATATATACTTATCAAAAGGTTCGAGTTTTAAAAATTGTACATTTGTTTTGAAAACCGCCCATTGACTTGAGGATTAATTTAATAAATACTTAAGTAGTCTAATTGAAAATTAGGGAAAAAATACAATGAATATAGCAAACGACTCCATGTTATTATTAAAAAAAGTATTTTGAAAATTTTGTTGAAAGTATTTGAAACATTTAGGATTTGAAAAGGATTTTGAAAAATTTGTAAAATGTTTTAAAAATGTTATCAGGAGAAAAAAAATTGAAAAAATTATAAAAAAAAGTATTTTTGAAAATTGTCTTAAAAAGTATTATTTGGCCATAATTTCATTTGAAATTTATATTTAAATTTATGCACATAAATGAAAACATTTTATTTTGTAAAAAATGAGTTTCTTTTGGGATGTAATCTAATGTTCCTGTTATTTGTTAATAATTAACAAAACAGCTGATTCTTTAATCAGCTGATCCTAACCAAATTACATTTCAAAGAAATGGATTTACTGCCACAAGTTACTTATTAAAATTATAATTTTTCAAAATCTTTTGGAGTCTATTGCATTATATTCATTGTTTTTTTTTGTTTCCTCATACCATTTTGTATTATAATTGGATCTATCGAAATGATCTTAAAATAATGCCTACAATTATATATTTTTTGTTATGAAATTATAATTGAAATGTGCAATATTCAATGGATCAATTTTTTAATAGCTAATGTACAAACAAGGCAAATGTTTTTTAAAAGTTTATCATATGTTTTTATTTTTTTCTAAAAAAAATGTTTATTTTTGCTCTCTGTTTATATTATGAGTATGTATACTTTTACAATATTTTTTTTTTCTTTTAACTTTCAATACTCTTCTCATTTTCCGAATATTGTTCTTCAATAAAATGCTGCATTATAATATTTTAAAAAATTGTTTTCTATAAAAAAAAAAACTTTTGATTTATTCCCACCATAAAGTTCTACAAAAACTCCTTATAGGAAATGGGTTTAGACGATAAATCGATAATTTAAATGAAAATTGACACTTGATTTTTATAAACAAGTAGAGGGCGCATGTACGGCCCAATCGAGCTTTTTTACTTTCTGTCATAGGAAAACCAATTAATTCAAATTCGTTGGCTTCAAAATACTTAAGATTTGGAATTTGCTATGAGCGATATTACAATTTAAAAAAGTAACAAGGAAAAAAGCAGCTAAGTTCCCCCACCATTTAGAAGGAACTTGTAAAAATTTAAAAAAAAGCCCGCATGGGGGCTATACGAAGACATGAACGAAATTTTTGAGCATATGCTGTAGAATCCGTTACGAACTTTGAGTACGAAATTTGAAACAATTCGGGTGAATGATGTCGTTAAAATCATCAAAATACCGAATATTCGGAGGTTCCGTTATATGGGGGCTATACGAAAACGTGAATCAACATGGCCCATTTACGAACTTAGCCAAACTTCTGGCAAAGTACACATATAAGCACCATAATTCGGTCTCCACCATTTGAAAAACACTTGCACAATGTAAAAAATTCCTCTTTAATTTTCTATGGGCTATACGACAACGTGGATCTCTACAGGCAATTATCTGCCAGAAAAGGTGATGCCTATTACGATCTCCAAGTTTGTGATAATTCTGTTGAAAAATGTAGCTAAAATCATCAAACTACCGAATATTGGGAGGTACCGTTATTTGGGGCCTTTATGAAGGCGTGGATCTGTGCCGGAAATTTTCTGGCATTGAAGCTAATACCCATCAAAAACTCCAAACAAGAAATTTGGAAAAAAATCCAGTGAAAATTGTGACACAAATCAACAACAACAAATCTATACCAAAATTTGGACCTATATGGACAGTTCTCTGAAAGGATGTTTCTTATACTCTGGGAACACATAATCCCGATTTGAAGTAAATTCGGTTTGTAATTGTGCCTGAAACACCCAAAAACCCGACATCTGTATCTACATTTGACAAATTTTACGAAGATTTCAAAATATCAAACTGCAATTGGAAAATTTGATCAGGACATTTTAAACAGCTAAATTATCTCTTAATAGGAATACGATATCCCAAATAAAAACCGATTTGTGGTTGAAACTTTCCAAATACAGAAATATAAGAATCGAATATTTAATCTATATTGGAAATATTTTGCAGGAAGGGTTAATCTCTTCTCTGAGATCCTGTAATTGCCAAATAAGAACTAAATTGGTCTGAATCTGCATCTGAAACCTGTAAAATATATTAAATGCAGACCGTCACCGGTCTATATAGTGAAGCTACAATGAAAAGTTTTTGCAAAGGGAGGACATACCTAGTAAACATCAAATAAAAACACTTGAAACTTGTAGCAGGAATCTGTAAAATCAGGATAGAACCATTAAATTGTGCCTACATCTAAACTTGAATCCATATAAACATCATAGGATTGCTATAAATGTACCCAGCATAAACAGCCATTACCAAGTAATGGCAGGCGTAACTAAATACAAATTATCCAATTAACCCATTATGTTTTAATTTAACCCATAATTTAATTCTATGGCCAAAAAGAGGCGACACATGAGTGGCAAAAATTGTCTGTGTTTTAAGAATGACAGTTTCCTTTTTACATGTCATAGTATTTTATTATATTTTTCCTTCGTTTGGTGATCCTGAATCACGAACTTTCAACCTTCGGATGCGTACACTCTGTACAAACGTCATTATTTTACTTGGTACGAAAGGTCAGGTATTTGACTTTTGGCTTTTTACAGGACTGACTCGTTACTATGTGACTTTTTTAATGCAAAATGTTTGTAGGTGTCATTCCAATGTAGTGTTGGAAGTGTCGCAAAAGTAATCTCCATATCAGAAAATGTCATAAATTTTACGATTATTTCGTAAAGTATTTATACAAGGTGGCGTAAAAGTAATCCTCCTATCAGAAAATGTTGCAAATTTTACGGTTGGCCTCTAATGTCTTAATTACAGCCAAAAAACATCGGAATGTCTGTCAAGTGCATATGAATGTACTTGATTTGCAAAATTTTCTGAATGTTTTTCGAGAACTTGTTACAATATTTGGACGTGAGAGGGAAATACATCTCTGTAAACTTGCTGAGTAATATCACACCTATTGTAAGAAAGAACTTGTCCCGCAAGAACTTAAAAACTCTCAGAAAAAGATTTGTCATAATTTATCTTTAGAGTCGCTCTCCTTTGCAGAGCTTTCTATTTTTCCAATTTCCAACAATTCTTACGAATTTGTGGTTAACCAGACAAACATAGTAAAGGCTGTGACAAAAAAGTTCCCCTATATTGAAGTTTGTATTCCTCTATTGTAGTTACCTATCGATTAATAAAACATCTGAAAACATTTAATCAAAACTGCTATGCGGTTAACTGAGTCTATAATCTGTTGTAACTTTTAATAATTTCTTATCAATAATAATTTTAAGTATAGATTTTATTTAAGTTTTTAAATTGTAATGGATATTTGAATATATAAAATAAACATGTATTTGTAAATAAACAGGAATCTATAAAAATAATGATTTTATTTTTTACATCTTAAACGAGATTAGCCCAGAGGGGCTCTGCGATGGGAGTCTAACGTCGAATAATAAAAAATATAAAAAAAACAAAAGATATTTAGAAATATTAAGATATAGCAAGTTGTAAAGCATCGCTGACTTGTTTCGAAAGTTATGACAGGTTAAAGTATTGAAAATAGTGGGTAACAGAAGAAATGGTCCGATCTCTACCATCTTTATAACAGATCTTGTGTTGATGAAAATACTGAAATGTACAAAGTCTGTATGGAATTAAATGTTAATTAGGCGTTTTATGAGTTTCATGAACATTCAAAATTTCGACACTTTTGTGGAGGAGGTACCAAAAGGAGTGGACCGATATATTCCATCTTTACACCAGATCTTGGATTAATAAAAAATATTATGATGTGTGTAATTTAAAGACAATCGGACACTTACATAACATTTGATAAAAGTTATAATTATTCAAAATTTTGAACCTTTTTGGGGAAGGTACTTGGTGGAGTGGACCGATATGGTCCATTTTCACACCAGACCTAGCACTGATTTTATTAAATATTAGGATAGGCAAAGTTGGAGTAAAATCGGACTACTCTTTCTCCTTCTCTCTTCTTTTTGGAAATGTTGAACTTTTGTGGGGGAGGTACCAAAAGGAATGGACCGATATTACCTATCTCCGAACTCGATCTAAATTTGATAATAATATTACGATGTAACAAGTTTGGACCACAGCACATACTCCCTTCGAGAGTGCGCACCAGCCAGCCAGACCGCGGACGGATATCGCTAGATTAACTCCAAATGTCCTGAAACGGATTTGGTATAAAGAGACCTAGGGCCTAAAACCGTAATTTCGATGAGGCATGTTTTGGCCGTATCAAATTATATATACCCTCTCTAGCCATATAGCTGAGGGTATAAAAAGATGTCTTAAATAACTCCTAAAGGAAATATTTTTAAGAAATGTTTAAAGGCACTGATGAGAATCCAAAAAAATAGATTTTCTCTGCCAGTTCTCTTTTCTGATTAATTCTAATAAATAAAAACAAGTAACTCTTCAATGATGTCTGAACAACAACTGAGAGTATGTTCAATGATCCAAAGTCATTGTTTTGTATTAAATACAAATTGTATTGAATTTATCTGGTGGCACGTTTCGATCTGGCGGAGTTGTTCTCGTAAACATTCATTTGAAAAAAAATAATATTTCCACGTGCAACAAAACGTAAACAGTTTAAAGCGATTGCAAATGGAAATATAAATCATAATTCAGCAATTAATAATGAATAACTTATATCATCTTATTATCTTTTATAATCATATATCAGGTCTTGAGTTATTCATTGATTAAATATTAAGCTTGGCGGAAATATATATGATCTATTACTCTTTCGTAGTACGACACAATTTCGTTCATTTCAAATAAATCTCCCTAACTCAATCCTAAAACAAAGAGTACAATTAAGAGAGAATTGCAATTCTTTGCAAATGAATTGATTATGAAAAACACGAACTCTATGTAAGAATGTGAGAAGAAAGTTTCGCCTTTTAAAATACATATTACACGGGAACTACAAGGCGCCCATTTAATGTGACTCAAAACCCTTTAGAATAAAAAAAACACAATGCACGTTTTGCAATCTTAACGGAAAACTAAGTGAATGCATTAATTTTCTATCTGAATTGGGTGGTTAAGCATTCCTTCGAAGTTAATAAGATTAATTTACTAATTCTTAATTGCACAGATTCAATCGGCTTTTTACACAACTACAACGGCGTAACAAAGTTACCCAGCTAAGCGAACTATTAGAGTTCAGAATGAGAATGGATCCAAGAGTTTACTAAAAGACAAGCCTACTAAAGGACAGCGAGAGATCAAAATGGTATCTTCTATTGTGGGGAATTGGCTGGAAAAGTGGATGCCAGAGAGAAGATTAAGCCTTAAGGCCGGATTAAGTCCAAGTACCATCATCTTGCTTGATACTGTATTGGGGGATCTTGGGCAGTATTAAAAAAAAAACTGGCAACATCATTAGATGCACTGAAACTAACCTAAAGGTGAAGGCAGCAAAAACTTGTTCTATGTATTCTCAACTTAAGTCCCATGCTAAACAGTCAGTTCAGTCTTGTGCTTATTGGAGACTGCCTTATAAGCATTCAAATCCGTACATGAAGCATCGTTCTTCTGGCTTTATTTATGATTTCCTTGTTACGGCTTCAATAGTAAATGTGATGGGTGTTAGTATCGCATCCAAATCATGCTCCGAAATGCTTGCTCGAATTCGAGTAGAGGGCGAAAATCGCTGGAATTCAGAGAAAAAAACTTTTGGGAGTGAAATTCTCCCGAAATCGAGCTGATTCTACTCTTATCGAGCTTCTTTTTATTTTTTGTCATACCGTTGTAGTATGTGTAGGAATGTGCATTTTACTTAATTAAGGAGACTTTTTAACTTGGGGGCTTCGACAGTGATAATAACGACAATAACTACCCAGAGTTGTATGTGATGTGGGAAGGTTGGGGTGATTCCTAAAGTAAAGTATCTATCTCCTACAGAGACGTTAAGCCAAATTTACTCCTGGAGTAAACGCTTACTCTATTTCGAGCATTTCGAATCCCATTACAGTTTTTAAAACAGAAGTCACCTGGAGTAAACTTTGTATAAAACTCACACTCTTTGGCAATACCCGTTCGGGAGTATTATTCACTCGTGAGTAAAATCGAAAAAAAGTGAGCTCTGGTATTAGAGTATTTGGAACAAACAGATGCTGAACTTTCTCCATTTATAGAGTGAAATTCGTGTACCATTGGAACAATGTGCGGAGCCAGACCATTAAAAAATAGGGCTTCTGAAATGTGATGATATTGGTGTTCAGATTCCATGGAAATACTACAGAGTTTTGCTAAAATTACCAGAAGTACAAAAAAAGAAGCTGTAAGTTTGGTCGGACAGAACTTTGAATACCCTCTACGATTTCGAACAAATTTGGCAATTCTGGCAAAATAAAATCTGTTAAAAAATGTCAAAGTCAAATGCGAAACTTGAAAAAAAAAATTAAATTGAATTTCAAATACCAAACATTTTCGGTGAATTCTGGGTGAGATGAAAAAACTGCAACCAACTTCAGACTGCTGTCATTTCTAAGCCACTCGAAGTCAAGGAAGAGGACGGAAGAAAACAGCAACATCCGCAGAAATAGTTCGAAAAGTAAAGAATCGATTTAATCGAAACCCGCGAAACGTCGCAATTGCCGAAAAATGGCTCATGAGCTGAACATATCCCAATATTCCATTCGGCAAATATTGAAAAATGAGCCATTGAAATTCCAAAAGTGCAAGAACTTACACCGCAACAGAAAGAAAATAGACTCAAAAGAGCTAAAGAGTTGCTTCGCTTGGCCGAAAGTGGTGAACTGCCGAATTTGGTTTTCTCCGATGAAGAAACATTAGTTGCCAGCAGTTTGTAAACAAACAAAATGATCGTGTTTACTTGCCAAATAGGTCAGCTGAATATGTGCACCTTCGATTGGCCACCAGAACTCAAGCGCCGGCCATGGTGATGGTGTGGGCCGCCATAACAGCCAATGGTCGATCTCCGCTCGTATTAACGCCGTATTAACCGTGGTATCAGAACAAATGCCGAATATTATCGCGAAAATATTCTGGAAGGTGTATTAAAGCCTTGGACACGCAAACATTTTGGCCGCAGACCTTGAACATTCCAATAGGACTTAGCAACATCGCACTCAGCACGCGCCATCCAAGAATGGTTACAAAATGAGATACTTCGCTTCATTTCCAGCGCACAATGGCCACCAAAATCTCCGGATACCAATCTGTTGGGCTAATGTGCCTGGAGTATTTTGGAAAGCAAAGTTGGCTCTAAATAATACCAAAGTGTCGATCACCTCAAGCAAGCGCTTCGCCGGGAATGGGCCAAAATACCGCAGAGCAACATTCTTTTATTGACCGTTTGAAGGCCATATTCGTGCCAAAGGTGATCAATTCGAACAAATCTAAACTTATTCTAATATTTGATGCTATTTCCGACATTTTTTGCTTTCATTCAATAAAATTCAAAAACAAAAAATGTAAAATTATGGCGTTTGGCTTTGTTGCATTTTTTATCTCGCTTAAATAACCAAAATACCGAAAATAGAGACCACTTTCAATACCAAAAGTCCTGCAGACATAACATCACTAAATCGACATAGAATTTTATGCTGATCAAGAATATATACTATGTGGGGTCTAAAATATATATTTTGAGGTTTTAAAACCAAAATGACAAACTTAATATACCCTCCATACTATGGTGGAGGATATAAAAATATGAAAAAAGCTATTGAAAAAAGCCAAAGTGTAAAGAAATATGTATTAAAACTGAATGTTTCTTTTGACATTTGTCCTATGTGTGACATTTGGTTTGCTGGGTAGCAAATTTACATAAGTACACATGAGCTTTACGAATTTAAAGCTTAATACCTGAAATCACTAAATACACATTTGAGTGTAGATTCCATGGACTTAAGCTCTTTTAATTCTCAACGCGGTAAAAATGCTCTCACATAACATCCGTCCACACTTAACTTAATAGGTTTTTAATTGACCTTTAAAAGTATAATTTATTAAGTAGAACATTTTAAGATTTCTATAAAAAGAAAGGAAGTTCTGAAACATTTTCAAGTTTATTTCGATCGTTAAACGGACAAAGAATAACTTTTAAAATATTACAAACTATAAGATAAAATACTAAAAAATAGAAAATGTATTTTAAAACATTGTTATCGATAAGTTTTGTTGTGTGTTTTATAGTCGGTTCAAATGCCGGAGATTTACGTGAGTGAAAATTTTAGGGAATTCCGAAAGGAAAACCGGCCGAGAGTTTCCCATTTTCCAACGATCATAATGACAGATCAGCATTGGCAAAATATCTCAAATTGTGACTAAAAATATTAAAAATATCCTGACAAAATTATTTTAGATGTAAACTAAAGCTTGAAATTATATGGAGGATGTTGGAGTTATATAGAAATTGGTTCAAAAGTCTAATTCGTTCGAAAAGACTTCAATAAATTCTGGTATAAATCATAGCCTACTTTCTCCTAAAAACGAGGACAAGTCATAAATAAGCTCAAAACTCTACTTTCGAATAGTGGCCGTTTAAAATTGGAAAGGTTATAAGTCGAGAAGTTGACCTCAAACAATCACTAAATTGAGAACATAGCTATAGAAGATGATGAATCACCAATTATATCGATAAACTTTATCATTTTTTCCAAATTTCAGCCTCCGACATAGCCAAATGCAAAATTGCCGACAACGAATGCGTTGGCAAAAAGACCATGGAAGTTCTGCAAAAATACTCCAATGGCAATCCCGACTTTGGTATGCCCAAAATATCCGGGTTACAACTGAAGAACATTACAGTGGCCCGAGCCTCTAACAAATCTCCGATACAGTTGAATTTTAAATTTATTCAATTAACCAGTCAGGGTCTTGAGGATTCAATAATCGTGAATACTTCGGGTTGGACAAAGTCTCCCAAGAATCTCGAAGCAAATCTCATATTGCCCAAGTTGGTTATCAATGGCGATTATGAAACAGATGGTCGCATTTTACTTCTGGCGCTCGATGGCAAAGGTACGGGGTATTTTGAAATGACCGACAATCAGGTGAACATCAAAGCCAAGGTGGTATTAGAAAAGCGTAGCGATGGTAAAAATTACATCAGGATTATAAAAATTAAGGCGGTTATGATACCGAAAAAGTAAGTTTTTACAGAATTTATTTCGGCACAAATCAAAATTTTATCTGTTGCAGGCTCTTTATCAAAATGGACAATTTGGTCAAAGGAAGCCCGGAATTGTCGAAAACCATTAACGATGTAATCAATGACAATTGGAGTGACGTGTGGCAGGAACTGGCCCCAGGTATTAACAATGCATTGGCTCAAATCATTGAGAGCTTAGCTGCACCTGTCTTTGATAAACTATCCTACGATGATTTCTATGTAGAATAATGTAGAAAGTAGCCGTTTAGTTTAGGTTTACTAAAGCCAAATAGTGTTCAGTGTTGAAATTGAGTTGTCAATATTTTGAATCGAATTTGTGAATATGTATTTCAAATAAAATGTTTAAATAAACTTATTGCTGTATAGAAAAGTTGACGATAACCACTTTATTGTATAGAAAAGTTGTCGGTAGCAACTTTTTTGTATAGAAAAGTTATCGATAACAACTTTTTTTGTATAGAAAGTTTGTCGATAACAACTTTTCTCTATAAAAAAATTTTCGACAACAACTTTTCTGCATAGAAAAGTTGTCGATAACAACTTTTCTTTATAGAAAAGTTGTCGATAACAACTATTCTCTATAGAAAAGATGTCGATAACAACTCTTCTCTATAAAAAGTTGTCGATAACAACTTTTCTCTATAGAAAAGTTGTCGATAACAAGTTTTTTTGTATAGACAATGTGTCGATAACAACTTTTCCGTATAAAAAGTGTATCGATAACAAAGTTTACGTATAGGAAAGTTGTCGATAACAACTTTTATGTATAGAAAAGTAGTCGACAACAACTTTTTTGTATAGAAAATTTGTCGATAACAACTTTTTTGTATAGAAAAGTTGTCGATAATAACTTTTTCTCTATAGAAAAGGTGTCGATAATAACTTTTTTGTATAGAAAAGATGTCGATAATAACTTTTTCTCTATAGAAAAGGTGTCGATAACAACTTTCCTCTATACTTTTCTCTTTAGAAAAGCTGTCGATAACAACTTTTCTCTATAGAAAAGATGACGATAACAACTCTTCTCTATAAAAAAGTTTTCGATAACAACTTTTCTCTACAGAAAAGTTGTCGATAACAAGTTTTTTTGTATAGACAATGTGTCGATAACAACTTTTCCGTATAAAAAGTGTATCGATAACAAAGTTTACGTATAGGAAAGTTGTCGATAACACCTTTTATGTATAGAAAAGTAGTCGATAACAACTTTTTTGTATAGAAAAGTTGTCGATAACAACTTTTCTTTATAGAAAAGTTGTCGATAACAACTTTTCTTTATAGAAAAGTTGTCGATAACAACTATTCTCTATAGAAAAGATGTCGATAACAACTCTTCTCTATAAAAAAGTTGTCGATAACAACTTTTCTCTACAGAAAAGTTGTCGATAACAAGTTTTTTTGCATAGACAATGTGTCGATAACAACTTTTCCGTATAAAAAGTGTATCGATAACAAAGTTTACGTATAGGAAAGTTGTCGATAACAACTTTTATGTATAGAAAAGTAGTCGATAACAACTTTTTTGTATAGAAAAGTTGTCGATAACAACTTTTTTGTATAGAAAAGTTGTCGATAATAACTTTTTTGTATAGAAAAGTTGTCGATAACTTTTTTGTATAGAAAAGTTGTCGATAATAACTTTTTTATATAGAAAAGTTGTCGATAACAACTTTGCTCTATAGAAAAGGTGTCGATAACAACTTTCCTCTATACTTTTCTCTTTAGAAAAGCTGTCGATAACAACTTTTCTGTATAGAAAAGTTGTCGATAACAACTTTTCTTTATAGAAAAGTTGTCGATAACAACTTTTCTTTATAGAAAAGTTGTCGATAACAACTTTTCTTTATAGAAAAGTTGCCGATAACAACTTTTCTTTATAGAAAAGTTGTCGATAACAACTTTTCTTTATAGAAAAGTTGTCGATAACAACTTTTCTTTATAGAAAAGTTGCCGATAACAAATTTTCTCTATAGAAAAGTTGCCGATAACAACTTTTCTCTATAGAAAAGTTGCCGATAACAACTTTTCTCTATAGAAAAGTTGCCGATAACAACTTTTCTCTATAGAAAAGTTGCCGATAACAACTTTTCTCTATAGAAAAGTTGCCGATAACAACTTTTCTCTATAGAAAAGTTGCCGATAACAACTTTTCTCTATAGAAAAGTTGCCGATAACAACTTTTCTCTATAGAAAAGTTGCCGATAACAACTTTTCTCTATAGAAAAGTTGCCGATAACAACTTTTCTCTATAGAAAAGTTGCCGATAACAACTTTTCTCTATAGAAAAGTTGCCGATAACAAATTTTCTCTATAGAAAAGTTACCGATAACAACTTTTCTCTATAGAAAAGTTACCGATAACAACTTTTCTCTATAGGCAAGTAGCCGATGACAACTTTTCTCTAGAGAAAAGCTGTCGATAACAACTTTTCTCTATAGAAAAGCTGTCGATAACAACATTTCTCTATAGAAAAGCTCTCGATAACAACTTTTCTCTATAGCAAAGTTGTCGAAAACAACTTTTCTCTATAGAAAAGTAGTCGATAACAATTTTACACACAATGTGTCGATAACAACTTTTCCGTATAGAAAAGTTGTCGATAACAAGTTTTCCGTATCGAAAAGATGTCGATAACAACTTTTCCATATAGAATTAATCTCCTTAATGAAAGATTATATCCTTCCAATCTTTCCTTAAATACCACTGTATCCCCATTTTTTTGGAAAAAAATTAAAATTTAAATTCGAAATAAAAACCGTGGAAATAATAAATGTCAGTGGCTTCGGAAAATAATCAAAACAAACTTTCGTGCAAAATAATGCACCTACATTAAACAAAAACAAGAAGAAGAAGACCACCAAAAAACAGGCGTTAAACCACAAACCCATTATTATGCAATAATGTCGGGCCAACATGAAGACCACTGCCGACCAACATTGATCGGTGGAAAATCATTGAAGTGTTACTTCCACACCAAATGGACGTGGCGACTCTGCTGCTGCCACTATCAGCACAGCGTTGATCCTACAGCGAAAACATAAAAATGGTATTACATTTCAACGGAAGCTCAAGTTCATTGTAAACTTGCGAACGGTAAACATGTCCATGAAACTATGGATCGCTCTGAGAATATGGATCGGTATCATGCAACAACTGGGCGTGGTGCAGAGTATAATTGTGGAACGAAATTTACACTCCTACTATCGTCTACCCATCTCGGCTGTGAGGCGTACTAACATGACCCAGGAATACTATATACTGCAGTGTCCGTTCAAGTCCTCATTGCAGATACCCAAACCCAAAGATATGGATATTTGTACAATTGCAGGCCGCTACAAGGACGAGGAGAAGGATAAGGGCGAGAAAATAAAACCGGTGGTAGAATTGACGGGTAGCACGGCGAAAAAGAATGGGCATAGCAAAGCTGAACACAGAAATCTCAAGGCCCCCAAGGAAGTGAAATGGATAAAAATTAAAAAGAGAAAACCCAAGAAAATTGTAATGCTAGTCAAGAAGCCGCCCAAAACGAAGGAGTACTACAAGCGACCGAAAACGGAAATAACCGAACAATACAAGGCCACTAATGTCCGACTGTATTTGGACCATCCAGCCTCGGCTTCGGAGGCTAAAATTACTGTAAATGGTAAGGCGGTGCAGGTGCATGATTCCCAAGCCTCCGGTTCGTCGATGATGAAGCCGAAAATGCTACCAAAACCACTGCAAAAACCAAGGATATCCACCGACAAATCAATGGAAAAGGAATACAGAGATAATTCCCAACCACAACAAAAGCAAACAAATTCCAAACAAATGGACATGGATTTCATAGATGACGACTCATCTGAATCACAGGAAAGAGATAAAGAAGATAGGAGGTCCTCTCCAAATAGTCCCTTGAAATATTTGGCAACCAAAAATGTCTTGAAAAAGTTACAACTGCCTCACAAAGGCAAACCTAATCGTCCTCTGGATAAATCGGAAAAATTCTACGCCCAATCAAAGAAATATAAAAAAGGTTTCAAAACGAAAGGCTATCAAAATATGTATCATCGCGATGAAATCTATCAGGACCACATCTACTATGATGATCTACAGGAAAGAGGCAAATATGATATTTATAAAAAAGCGAAAAAGAAATTTTGATTTGAAATAAAAAAAAAGTTTATTAAAAAAGAGAGAATGTTTTGAAATTTCCAATTTACAGGGTGAGATAAAAAAACAACAACAAAGTCAGACGCCATAATTTTTATTTATTTTTTTTAATTTTATCGAAAAAGGCAAAAATATCGGAAATAGCATCAAAACTTAGAATAAGTTTAGATTTTTTTCGAATACGAATTGGTCACTTTTGGCATGAATTATGGCCTTTAAACGGCCAATGAAACCGTCACACGCTGCCCGAATGTTGCTCTGCGGTATTTTGACCCATTCCCGGCGAAGCGCTTGATTGAGGTGATCGACACTTTGGTATTTTTTAGTGCCAACCTCGCTTTTCAAAATACTCCAGACACAATAGTCCAACGGATTGGTATCCGGATATTTTTGTGGCAATTGTGCACTGGAAATGAAGCGAGGAACCTCATTTTGTAACCATTCTTGGGTGGCACGTGCTGAGTGCGATGGTGCTGAGTCCTGTTAGAATGTCCAAGGTCTGCGGCCAAAATGTTTGCGTGCCCAAGGCTTTAATACACCCTCCAGAATATTTTCGCGATAATATTCGGCACTTATTCTGATGTTACGGTCGATTAATATGAGCGGAGAGCCACCATCGGCTGGCTGGCGCTTGAGTTCTGTTGGCCAATCGAAGGTGCACATTTTCAGCTGACCTCTTTCGCAAGTAAACACGATCATTTTGTCTGTTTACAAACTGCTGGACAACGAATGTTTTCTCATTGGAGAAAACCAAATTCGGCAGTTCACCACCTTAGGCCAAGCAATGCAACTCTTTAGCTCTTTTGAGTCTATTTTCTTTCTGTTGCGGTATAAGCTTTTGCACTTTTGGAAATTCAATGGCTTACCCCGAGCTCATTTTTCAATATTTGCCGAATGGAATATTGCGATATGTTCAGCCCACGAGACATTTTTTGGGCCACTGCGTCACGGATTTCGATCAAGTGGCTTCTTTAGTTATCGAACCATTTCTGCTGATGTTGTCGTTTTCTTCCGTCCACTTCCTTGGTAGCGTCGGGCTACGCTACCAGCATCACTGTAATGAACGATGGTACGAGACACAAAAGGTTTATTCACATTTAAATGCTGGAGTGCTCTAACGATAACCACTTGTGGTTTTCCAGCCAAATATAAAGAAATCACACTATGACGCTTGAATTCCATCACGAATAACTTTTATTCAGGAAAATTCTCACCAAAATGCTTTTGTACGCTCGTTAACAATATAATGAGCTATCACTGGAATAATTTTAACAGCTGTCGGACGAGTGGCTTAGAAATGACAGCAGTCTGAAATTGGTTGAAGTATTTCATTTCATCCTTTAAATTTATGTAAACGAACATTGGCTGAACACATATTTAAAAAAAATAATTATAATCATTGTTATAGTCGGATATTTTTGTTCTTAAAATTGGACAAATTGGAGATTAAAAAAGTGAACAAATCCAATTAATAAAGGAGAAGAGAAAATATATATTTCAATTATTATTACGCCCTTTTCCCCATTATTAAAAATCTATTTATAAGAAAATCTATCCAGACAATGTCACATTCCTCACTAACGACCATAAACGATACCTGTCGCAGAGACCAATCAACACTTAATTTACAATTTCCTTGATTTACTCAGCCATTGGATTACTTTTACTTTTATTTGACACGTGATGGAATATAATTTCTCGCTGCTAAATCAATTAAGAAGCGATTAAAATAACACCATTATTGAATTGTTAGATTATCGCACTAAATATCGTCGGCTCTTAACTCTTTGGCGCAATAAATAATTGCACAAAACCAACAAAAACAAAAAAAAAAAACAAAAGTTTATGGTAATAACAATTAGTGGCTTTGCTAAGCACTTGCCAACAACATCGGCGTTGACTAGGTCTGGTGGCATGGATGGTGGTTTGGTAAAAAAAAAACACACACAAAAACTACGACGCATCAAGTGATTTGCATTTGAAATTGGTTTGGAACACGCAACCTTTTCTAGCTGCAGCAGAGGAAAATGCCTATACCTAAACTAATAATAGTATTTGGAAGTTTGTGGCAACAAAGTACTTGTGATAAATATATTCCGAAACGGTGTAAGTGTTTGTTGAAAAAAACTGTCGATAATGAATTAAGAGGTCATTTACATTTCTCTAAAGAGTCAAATTTTTTGGCACGACAACAAGCTAAAGTCAGTGTTTATTTTTAAATCGGAAACCAAATTTAGGGCAGAACACTGCCTAACTATATTTGTGAACTGATTTGAGTACTGGTTTATTTTGAGACGCCCCATAAATTTTTATATTCAAATTTTGGTACAAATGATAACTTACACTGTGCGACCAAAATTCGTTTTTTCTAAATAATTATGGGGGAAGGAAATCCAGCAGATTATGAAAGTAGAGCTAACAAGTTAAAAAATATCAGTCGGTTTTGTCGACAGATGTATACTCTTAGCCTATTCCATTATGTTAATACAAGATGTTGACGCTTGATACAGAAGGAGCGGACAAATATTATCCACTTCTTATCTGAACTAACTATATATAAGTCAGACGTCCGACAGCTGTTAAAATTATTCCAGTGACAGCTCATTATATTGTTTACAAGCGTACAAAAGCATTTTGGTGAGAATTTTGCAGAACAAAAGTTATTCGTGATGGAATTCAAGCGTCATAGTGTGATTTCTTTTTATTTGGCTGGAAAACCACAAGTGGCTATCGTTAGAGCACTTCAGCATTTAAATGTTAATAAATCTTTTGTGTCTCGTACCATCGCTCATTACCGTGATACTGGTAGCGTAGCCCGACGTCGAGGAAGTGGACGGAAAAAACCGACAACAGCAGAAATGGTTCGAAAAGTAAGGAAGTGACTCGATCGAAACCCGCGTCGCAGTGGCCGAAAAGTGCCTCGTGGCTTGAAAAAATGAACTCGGGATAAAGCCATTGAAATTCCAAAAAGTGCAACAACTTACACAGCAACAGAAAGAAAACTGACTCAAAAGAGCTAAAGAGTTGCTTCGCTTGGCCGAAAGTGGAAATGGTGAACTGCCGAATTTGGTTTTCTCCGATGAGAAAACATTTGTTGTCCAGATCGTGTTTACTTGCAAAAAAGGTCAGCTGAAAATGTGCACCTTCGGTTGGCCACCAGAACTCAAGCGCCGGCCATGGTGATGGTGTGGGCCGCCATAACAGCCGATGGTCGCTCTCCGTTCGTATTAATCAACCGTGTATCAACCATCAGAATAAATGCCAAATAATATCGCGAAAATATTATGAAGGGTGTATTTAAGCCTTGGGACCGCAAACCGTATGCTCCCAGACCTTGGACATTCCAACAGGATTTCAGCACGCGTCACCCAAGAATTGTTACAAAATGAGGTTCCTCGCTTCATTTCCAGCGCACAATGACCGCCAAAATCTCCGGATACCAATCCGTTGGACTATTGTGTCGGGAATATTTTGGAAAGCAAGGTTGGCACTAAAAAATACCAAACTGTCGATCACTTCAAGCAAGCGCTTCGCCGGGAATGGGTCAAAATACCGCAGAGCAACATTCGGACAGCGTGTTACGGTTTCTGGCCGTTTGAAGGCCATAATTCGTGCCAAAGTTGATCAATTCGAACAAATCTAAATTTTTTCTAAAATTTGATGCTATTTCAAACATTTTTTGCTTTCATTCAATTTTTTGCTTTCATTCAATAAAATTTAAAAAGAAAATGTAAAAATTATGGGGTTTGGCCTTGTTGCAGTTTTTTTACTCACCCTGTATATCTAGTTTTAAAATCCCTTCCAAATTTAAAAATTCTAGCTCTATCCGTTCATCAAGTCAAATTAAACCAAAATTAGTACATTTTTGTACTTTTCGAACCCTTATAGAACGAATTTCCAAAACATACAGCGTTATCACGCACCTCCGCCTCAAGGTCGACACTCACCCAAAATTTCAATATTTTAGTCTGGTCTTGGCTTTCATAATCAGTCAACATGCTATCGTATTTCATTTCATTTCTCCACACAGACTCAACAATTATTTATTTGTTTATTTCGTACATTCGGTAACATCGTATCCTTGGCATTCGATTGGCTTGTTGCCAGATAACTTGTTGATATAAAACCATATCGTTTACACCTGTTGCATTCTTGCGTGATTTGGTGTCGTCTTCCGGTTGTTGAACCATGAAAACATTAAAGTTGGAAGTAAATAAACAATAGATCTACACACGCTCCTAGCCAGACAATTGGCAGACAGGTAGGCATGACATGCAGGACTAAAAGTTTGTAAACAATAACAATAGGATATGATATATAAAGACACCGTCTATGTCTGCGATAAACGTTTAAACCTTGCGTGATAAAACTTGCCAAAAATAAAAGACAACGGAAACGGAAATAGAATAGAAATTAAAAATGTTCAGATAAAGCCACAGACAACAACTGGAGTGAAGTGAAAATGCAGAATTATATTGGGTAATAAAATTGTGCGATAAGGCGAAAATTAAAACGAATTTATGGTAAACTATTTGGCAGAGTTGTCTGAAGGACCCCCTCCGTAAAGGTCACCTTTGTGCCATTTGTTGATCAATTGGTATGAAAAAGTTAATCATTTATTGGTTATGACTCCCGAAATGCTATCGAAAGGCATTGTCGTATGTGTGTCGCTGATGCTTGGGAGCATTTAATATTTACCGAGTTTTTTGAATGCCACCAAAAGTATCGGGCTGGAATTCCTGAGATAGGGGATAGGCATGTTGCTTTTGAGTTGCAAGTTTCTATTGCCTGTGAAAGAGAAAACTATTTAATAAGCTCCCGGAAAAATTTAAACACGTGCTCCGGAATATTATCACAGCAATTAATTTATTAACTTCTCAGGTGGGATAGGAATGCATATTTATATTTTGGAGTAACTAACGACCTATCACAACAATTCATAACAAATAACTATCCTGCGGAATGGTTGTTTGTGACTCGTAACCTTGGTGTTTGTTGATGAACTTGTTGTTTTCGGCCCGAAATAATATCACCTGCACCAGTTGCATCATGTTGCGTGATTTGGTGTCATCTTCCTTCCACCGATTGCGCCACACTCTTTGTGAGCGTTAATAAACCAGTAAGGAAAAGTCAAAAGTCGTGCAGGGTCGACTATATGATACCCTACACCATATTTAGTAGAGGTCCCGTAACAAAATAATTTATTTGAAGTAGATCTTAACACCCATCAACCTTTGGCTTTAGAGTAATTTTAATTTGGTTTCAGAGGGAACTAAAATGTGGGAGTCATATCCAATTCCCAATCGATTTTCACTAAATTTGAGGGAGAAATTTTTATCCTTTATACCAAATAACATTGCTATCGAGTGCATAATATCACTTCGAGGAGGATTATATTAAAAAAATATATATATATATCGGAGACGAGTTCCACCAAATGGAAACGTGCGCTCCGAAATTCACTCCATATGGGTTGAAATTAGCCATTATTTGCACAATAAATCTGAAATCGGATTAAGGATATATATGGGAACTATATCCAAATCCTAGTCGATCTCGATAAACATTGGCAGAGTTACTTCTGGGCTGTATCTGAAATCTTGTACCAAATATCATACTTATGGGGTGCATATTACGATTGGGAGCTATATCTGAACCAATATTCATGATGTACTTGCTTCTAAACTGAATTTGGTCGGATGTGCCAAAATTCTGGTCATATATTGGCCATTTAGTGCCAAATTAACCCAAAATTCGTGGAAGATATACATGGTGAGATAAAAAACTGCAACAAAGTCAAACGTCATAATTTGTACATTTTTTTTAAAATGTTATTGAATTAATTAAAAAATGTCGGAAATAGCATCAAATTTTAGAATAGGTTTAGATTTGTTCGAATTGGTCACCTTTGGCACGAATTATGGCCTTCAAACGGCCAATGAAACGACGAATGTTGCTCTGGGGTATTTTGGCCCACTCCCGGCGAAGCGCATACTTGAGATGATCCACACTTTGGTATCCGGAGATTTTGGTAGCCATTGTGAACTGGAAGTGAAATGAGGAACCTCTTTTTGTAACCATTCTTGGGTGGCGCGTGCTGAGTCCTGTAGGAATGTCCAAGGTCCGCGGCCAAAATGTTGGCGTGCCCAAGGCTTTAATACACCCTCCAGAACATTTTCGCGATAATATTCGGCATTTATTCTGATGGGTCGTTAGTTACTCCACGGTCGATTAGTACGAGCGGAGAGCGGCCATCGGCTGTTAAGGCGGCCCACACCATCACCATGGCCGGCGTTTGAGTTCTGGTGGCCAACCGAAGGTACACATATTCAGAAAACCTCTTTGGCAAGTAAACACGAGTATTTTGCTGCTGGACAACGAATGTTTTCTCATTGAAGAAATCCAAATTCGGCAGTTCACCATTTTCGGCCAAGCGAAGCAACTCTTCTGCTCTTTTGAGTCTATTTACTTTCTGTTGCGGTGTAAGTTCTTGCACTTTTTGCAATTCCAATGGCTCATTTTTCAATATTTGCGAATGGATTATTGCGATATGTTCAGCTCACGAGCCATTTTGCGGCCACTGCGACGCGGGTTTCGATCGCTTCTTTACTTTTTGAACCATTTCTGCTGATATTGCTGTTTTCTTCCGTCTACTTCCTTGACGTCTGGCTACCAGTATCACGGTAACGAGCGATGGTAGGGACACAAAAGATTTATTCACATTTAAATGCTGAAGTGCTCTAACGATAGCCACTTGTGGTTTTCCAGCCAAATATATAAAGAAATCACACTATCACGCTTGAATTCCATTACGAATAACTTATTTTCTGGAAAATTCTCACCAAAATGCTTTTGTACGCTTGTAAACAATATAATGAGCTGTCAGTGGAATAATTTTAACAGCTGTGGGACGAGTGGCTTAGAAATTTCAGCAGTCTGAAGTTGGTTGCAGTTTTTCATATCACACAGTATATGGGAGCTATATCTCAATTTGAACCGATTCCCAATTTCAATAGGGTTTGTCCTTTGGCCAAACAAATATTGTTTGGAATATTTCATCTCAATCGGAAGATAAATGCGACCTGCATTTTGTTCACAAGAATACATGGACAGACGGACTGACATGCATAAATCGACCTAGAAAGTGATTCTATGAAGATCCTCAAGAGTAACTATGGCTCCGCCTCGCTTTCTTCTCCATGTTACAAAAAAAATGCACAAATACATAATGCCCTTACCACTATATGGTGTAGGGTATAAAAATAAGCACACGAAGATTTAAACTAAATAAAGAATCTAGGCAACAGACATAAACAAACATGATAAATAATAATAACAATAATAAATGTGTAGACAAACTGGTAGACGACACATATGTGACACGAAGGACCTGTCAATAACAACTGGAGAATATTTATTTCAGAAAAACAGAAGAAGCGTTGTTAAGAAATACAAAATATTTCGACTATCATAACCGTTTAAACCTTTCGTGTAAAAAGTCGCAAAACTTGACAAGACAACGGAAACGGAAATCGACTAAACAAAAAAACAAAGATAAGGTAAAGTGAAAACATATAGTATATGAGGTGGTGGAAATGAATACATGTGTTATGCAATCAAGGGAAAATTAATGAAAAATTGTCAATTTTCTTGATAAAAATATATTAATTTCATGAACAATGTTAAGAAAAATAAATGGGAAGTGTAATTTGGATGGATATTAATGAAATTTTTTAGTTCAATTGAAAATGAAAAAAAGTTAAAATTGAAAAATTATGTAACCATTGGCACAATGTGTGATAATTTAAATCATTGGAAAAAAAAACTAGTGAATAAATTTACAAATTTAAAAGAAATATTTAGAAAAATATATTGGTAAAAAATAAAATAGTGAAAATAGAAAAGAATTATATAAGAAAATAAAATATTAAAACATATTACGTAATTACAATCGTTAACAGAAGGTTATGGAGTGTTGGAAAGAAAATTGAAAAAAATAATTTGGTGTAATTGCTTAATATATATTTATTGTATAAAGTAATCACACCAAAAAAAAAAAAAAAAAAAAAAAAAAAAAAAGTGAACATAACATTTAAAAGTAAATTATGATTTAGATATAACGCTAGAAAATGCGCAGCCTTACAATCAAAGTTATGTAACCAAAAAAGTTAAAAAATATGGAATACGTGCACGTTTTAAAGTAATATAACTAATAAATCAAATAAGTGAAAATTAGTTTTCCATTTATATATCTTGATTCCTGCTTAATGTGTCATAGCTTAGTTAGTTTCAAATACATACATACAAATACATACAAAAACATATGTATCTACGTATTTCCATACAATTCAAGTTACAGTGATTTAGCTTTCACATCACAGTGTTTTGAAATCCGATCAAACAAAAAATAACAAGTTAAAAATCAGCTAAGTTTTGCCCGGCCGAACACCATTTTAAAGCATCTTAAAAAATTAAAAAAAATCCGTCCCAAAATACTAATTAAATAAAAATCGTTATACAATTCCGAACTTCAAATACGAAATTTGAAACAATTCCTGCGAATAACGTTGCTAATATCATCAAAAACCGAATAAAAGAAAGTACCGTTATTACGGGGATATACAATATCGTGGACCATCCAGGTGGTAAAGTACTCACAAGGAACTCCTGGTATGGATTTCGAGACAATTCCATTGAAAAAATGTGGCTAAAATCATGATAATATCGAATATCGGGAGTTATCGTTATATGGGGGATATACGATATGGTGAACCTATATAGACAATTCTATTCCAGGGGGGGTAAAGAACTCACAAAAAAGTCCTTGACTTTTGACTCTAGCGTGATTACAACAGACGAACGAAGAAAAAAGTCGAATCTGCTGACGCTAGAATCTTGAAATTTGGCACGAGGGTCAGTATTGGAGCGTAGGCATGTGATAATGCTGGATTTTTGGAAATTCGTACTAAAAAGTTACGAAAATTACTAAAATGTACCAACAATTGGATTCTTTGTTCGGACTATGAGTTAGAATTCTGAAATTTGGGATGAGAGTTACTGATGGAGTGTAGGATAGATGTACCAAAGGGTTTTCGGATATTCGAAGTTTCGGAGTTTCGAAAAGTTCCAAACTGGCACTAAATTTCGAAAAGGGTACCATTTGACATTAAGTAAATATATAGAAATTCGGTATGAAATCAAGTTTGAGTGGAAAGTAAATTTGATAAATGAAAATGGTGTTAGAAATGTGTACTAAGTGTGCGAACTGCACTAAATGATACTAAATTTGGAACAGGTAAACGGATGAAGCTGGAATTTGCAAATTTTGTATTAGGGTCCCTGTTGGTTGTAGGTTTGTGACAAAGAGGTGGTTTTTGAAGTGTGTACCCTAACGAAAAGTTTTAATTATTAATCTGGTATTGGGTGACGACATATGAAATTTGTTATAAGGGTCGCTATTCATATGTAGCCTGGACATATTGAGGTGGATTCGGAAATATGTACTATCATCTTTGGTATTAGATGAAGGGGTAGAAGAGATACAATTCTGAAATTTAATATTTAGATTATTTATGGTATCTGTATTTGATATTTAGCGGTGGTTTGGAAATGGGTCCTATATTTGTACTTGGGTGAAGGGTAAGGCCCTTAATCCTCAAAATTTATATTGAAGTCACTTTGATAGCTAAGGTTGAGATATGGGGATTGTTGGAACTGTGTTTTCATCATTATACAAAATTGGTACTGGTCTATTACTCTTTGTGCACTTTAAGTTCGAAATTCCTAAAAAACAAGTTAAAAAATATCAATCGGTTTTGCCGACAGTTTGACATTTTAAATATATTTTGACTTCAGTTATGATTATTCAAATTGTTGAGCCTCTATAGAGTAGGTTCCGAAGTAATGGACCAATATTGTCCCATTCGTATCGGAATTAAATAAATATGATACAAATATTGCGTAGTGCCAGGTTTGGACTATATCGACAATTTTTCTTCACTTTATATAAGATGTGATCATTTTTAGAAAATGTTTAAATGTGCGCGAGGTGCCAAATGTAGTCGACCGAAGTATTCCATTTTCATACTTCATCTAATACAGATAAAAATATTGGTATAGGCAAAATTACAAGAAAATTGAACATTTAGATCCAATTTAGCATGTTATAAGGAATAGCTGACTTGTTTCGCAACATATGACAGATAAAAGTATTGAAAATTGTGATCCTTTGTGGGTGAGGTACCAGAAGGGGTTCGCAGATATATATCATTTTCACAACAGATTTTGTGTTAGCAAAATGTTTGTTTGTATAAAATTTGAAGAGGTTTGGATGCTTATTTCGCTTTCTTTGAGCATTTTGTGTCCGATCTCTACCATCTTTATAAGAGATCTTGTGTTGATGCAAATATTGAGATGTACCATGTCTGAGTAGAAATTTCGCGTTTTATGAGATTCACCGATATATCCCATATATCCAGAATTATAGCCTACTTTTTGTACTCTTATAACGGAAATCGAATTTTTTGATTTTTTAAGACTTCGGGGGGAGCTAAGTTATTTTATGAAGTTCTTAACAACATTTGGAAGCATATTCCATTAAAGATTTCGAATATATTTTTTTAATATGAATAATTGCATATTATTTATTATAGTTTATTTAGGTCATAGTCAGACCACTGTTGCTAGATAAAATATATGTATTTATGTCAAGCTACACCAAAAATCGTTACAATTCGTTTTATTTGCTGTTATAATCGCTAAAATTGTGCCTCGTAACCTTGGTGTTCGGCCAAATTGTTGTCTCTGCGACCAGTGTTGCCGTTTGAAATTTTAATTTCAGCCCAATTTTTTTATAAAAACCGCCCAAAATCGACCATATCCGCCCAAACTGTGAAAAGTTGAATGATTTATATGTAGTTTGTATTCAAGTATTCAAGTAGTATATAAAAAAGGTACTCAAGTTTTATTACATTCAATGTATTAAATACATTAGAGAAAATAAAAATTTTATGTTATTTTACTTCAAGTTTTTTATATATATTATATATATTTGAAAAAGTAACATAATACAAGAATTCAATGTATTAAGTACATTAAAGTCATTATTATTATTCAGGTTTTTATACCCTACAACACTATGTGTTGGGGGTATTATAAGTTTGATTGGGCCAAAAATTATGTAACACCACGAAATATTGGTTTCCCACATAGGAAAGTATATATGGATCTTCCTATCTCGCCGAGCTGAGTCGATTTAGCTATGTATGTCCGTCTGTCCGTGTTAATTTGTAATCACTCTATAGGTCACAATTATGGCCCGATCTTCATGAAATTTAGAATGTAGCTGGGGTTAAGGTCAGAATAGAACCCTATTTCTTTTGGAGATGATCGCATAATATTTAGGGGTTTAAATGAACCAAAAACAGAAAAAAATTCCTGATCACACAATTGAAGCCAATCGACACGCCTGAGAAGATAGGTAAGCACAGGGAAGAATTCTGGCATTTTGGATGACCATTGAAATATATTTAGCCATAAAATGGACCAGAAAAACTAACAGCACGACGGAGTGCATAAATATTGGGAAAATGTCCCTGGTCAAAATGCTAAGGGTAATATCTGGGCAGTGCTCCGTGACATAATTTCAAAAGCGAAATCTTCCAAAATGGATTTGGACATGAGGGGGCTTCTAACATATTGTAGTGTTGTAGGGTATCACATGGTCGGGCCCGCACGACTATAGCCTAATGTATTATATATATTATTAAAAAACTTAACAAAAATCTATAAAATAAATAACAATTCATCTCAATAAAAAAAATTAAATTACGTAAAAATAAACAATGAAAAATAAATTTGTACCCAATATGGAAAAATTCCGCCCAAAATCCGCCCAAACCACAAAATTTATCTTTTTTCCGCCCAAATTTGGACGGAAACGCCCAAAACGGCAACACTGTCTGCGACTCTAAAACAATATCACCTGCAACAGTTGCGTGTCGGGTGATTTCGTGTCATCTGCCTGCCCTGTTATACGCTTCGTGAGTGCATCAATAAAAGGAAAATACATTAAAACTTCTGAATAAATAAATAAATATTCTAAATCAGGCACTCAGAAATACCCTCGTATAGACAGATAGCTAGACATGCATTATATGCAGGATTCAAAACTACAAAGCAAATAACAATTTGGCAGAGGAAACAAAAGTGTTGTTAAGAAATGCAAAGGAATGGCCTATCATAACTGTATAAACCTTTGGTGATAAAAGTTGAAAAACTAAAAGACAACGGAAACGGAAATCTACTAAATAAGAATTACAGGTAAAGTTTTTGCAGTGAAGTGGAAATATAGTATATAGAGTGAAAAATTATAATTTATTATGTAATAATTGGAAAATTGATCCAAGTTTTTGAGTTGTTTGATAAAAAATGTTTAATTTTGATAATAAATAACAAGAATTTTAAATAATAAAAACCGGTTAAAAAGGTAAAGTTAAAAGGTTGTAGCGAAATATAAATATAGTATAGAGAGCGAAAATCCACAAAAGTTATGTAATAATTAAAAAATTTATGAAAATTCGTAATTTTATTGATAAAAAGTGTGTCATTTTGGCAATAAATGAAAATAGATAAAATATGTACTTTTGTGATATACTGAAATAAATAATGGAAATAATGGAATAACTAAAAGCGAATTGTCATGCAATATTACGTAATCTAGTGTTTGAAGGTGAAAATTAACAGTATTTACAAAAAATCCTCAAAATATTAAATATTTAAATATTCAGCAGAAATATAAAAAAAACACATATTTTTACAAAAACTAAAAATAAAATAAATTCCCTACTAATATTACGCGATTGTTAAACAGGAATCGTCGACTTTTAAATATATTCTAATAAAAATAAATACATTTTTGAAAAATGTTGGCTAAGTGCCAATGTTGAATCAATAAAAAGATATATTTTAATTAGAGGATAGTGCGCAGTATCACCAAGAAAATTATGTAAAACAAGTAAAAACACGCTAAATTCAACCAGGCCGAAATTTTGATATCCTCCACCATGATGTGTCTGGATTCAAGATTCGATCGAATTCCATTTTTAACGTAAAAACCGATGAAAACGGTTGGACAAGGCAGATAAAAGAACGACGCGAAAAACTCAATAAAAAGGAATTATGGCCAAAATAGAAATATTAAATATTCACACTTAAAAAACCGATGATGGCCGATGAAAACGCGAAAAAATCAATAACAAAAGAGTTATAGCCAAAAAAAGAAAACGACGATTTAACACCCTGATATCGTGGAAACCCCAATAATAACCGACTTATGGTCAAAATACGAAAATTAAATTAAACACATAGAATAGAGTCAAGTAGACCGTATCGTTATATAGGTCCTATACCAAATCCTAATGCTACATACAAAATGTTCCGCTACAGGGGTTGCTATCTATTGCGAGCTTGAAATACCACATTTGAAACAAATCCGTGGCAAAAATCATCAAATATCCTAAAATATAGTTATATGAGATCTTCAGGAAAACGTGGACCAATTTGGGCAATGATCTATCATCGGAGGTAGAGCCCATTACAAACTCTAAATACCAAGTTTGAAACTATTCGCTAAAAATGTGGCTAAAATAGTTAAAACAACGAATATAGGGCCATATGAAACATGGGATTAATTATGAATTAATTCAATCATCAAAGAGCTGCTTGAGGAATTACAAAAGAATAACACCCTCCTTCCTATGGTGAGAGGTATAAAAATCAGTGCCCCGATTTGTTTGTTTTTACTCGCGAGTGAAAAATAGTAAGGGTAGGAGATTTGCACAATATTTCCTCTCTAATCTATCGTTTTAGGATAGGAACGCTCGAAAGTTTAAAATAAAAGAGTAGGAGTCAAAATGCTCGAAAAAGAGTAAGAGTTGAATCTAAGAGTAAAATCGAGTAAAAGTGAGGTTTGTGTGTTCTCGTGTGTATAAAAGCCAAGAAGATAACACCCTTCAATTGATTTGGGTTTGTTTCGTTTGTAACTCTGGGTTGAGAAAATACATACATACTTACAAATGAACAAGGGGCGAACTTTGAATACCCTCCACCACTTGGAACGAAATTTGGAAATTTAAAAAAAAAAAACATATATAATAATAACAGAACAGTGTTGGCTTGTTTGTTCGGGTCAGGCTTAATCCCTTTATTGTTGTTTTTATAAAAATAACGTTTGTTTATTAGTGGAGAACGATGGTAATAAATAATAAATAAATAAATAACAAATTGAATCCGTTAAAAATTCTGTTTAAATCTTAAAAATACCGAATATAGGAGCTATACGAAAACCTAGACCTGTATAGAAAATTTCCCGTCATGAACTGAAATACCCATTATATACGAAATTTGAAAGAATTCCGGTAAAAATACCGAATATATGTAGGTACTGACCTGGACCTGCATCGACAATTTTCTGTCATAGACTGTAGTACCTATTAGAACTTCAAATACCAAATATGAAACAATTCCGACAATGATGTCGCTAAAATCATCAAAATAGCGAATATAGGGAGGTACCGTTGTATGGGGGCTAACAAAGGCGTGGACCTAGTGGACCCAATTTTCATTCACAGGCTGTAGAACACATTTTGAACTATCATTACGAAATTTGAAACAATTCCGGTGACCAATTTCGATTAAATCAAAATAGTTGGCTATACTTAATCGTGGACATATGTAGCCCATTTTCAATACCAAAATACTTTGTGGGGTCTAAAATATATGTTTGGAGGTGTTGCAAATGGAATGATAAACTAAATATGTGAGTATGACAAAAACTAAAAAGAGCTCGGTTACGAGCGGATATTACTCTCACTGAAAAATAAGTAAAGACCACTTGCCCTTATTCGAGTTGCATTGCAAAATAGTGTATATACTCGATTTATTATTTTAATTGCAGAAATAAAATAACCATGGGAGCAAATTGCCAGATAAAAGTTCGCATGATGCCAAAGACTCATATGAGGATATTTTAAACTCAGTACTGATCATAAAATGTTGGGTTATTTTTGTTTTTTGAGCCCATGTAATCCAATGTCTTCTGAAGACAAGGAATCTTTAAAATACTCGCTCTGGGCGTGAGAACTTAGAAAGCTCTTCTATAAATAGAAGACTTTTAATAAGTCTTCCACAGATATAACTTTAGGGTTAGACCTATGTGTTTTACAGAGAAAAGAACTTAAATAAGTCTTCTGAAGACATAACACTTGGGATAGTCATTTGAAGACAAAAGACCTTGGAAATGGGTCTTTTGAATACAGAAGGGCTTCTACAGGCAAAAGGTCTACTTTTCCGAAGACTTCCGATAGCGGTTTTTCCATAGCCAGATGAATTGTGAATAGTCTTCTTAAGGAAGAACTCCTTTGATAAGGCTTCTTTAGAGAAATATTTAAAATGTAAGTTATAGACGGAAGACCTGTGTATTACTCTACACATAGAAGATCCTTAAATGGTCTTCCATAGACGAAAAATCTTTGAAACTCCTTCTTCTTCTGCATGCCTGCCTGACATTCGCTATAGGCGAAAAACTTTTATTGAGTCTTCTGAACACCTTCGGACAGTTTCTATGGGCAGAAGATGTTTCAAAGGTCATTTATAGTCTATTAAAGTTCTTCAACCTGAAGAAGATTTTAATCTTTAGAGACAAGACCCTTGGCAGGTCCTTTGAAGGCAACAGAGCTTTAAAAGGGTTACTATAGAAAAGAATAAGATATATTTTTTTCCACAAAAGGGAAATCTTTCACCTGAGATTCTTCTGGAGAAAAACTATATTGGGAAGATAGAACATCATTGATGGGGTTTCTGTAGTTAAAACCCTTCAAGAAGTACTCTACCAAAAAACTCTTTGGTGGGTTTTCTGAAGAGAGAAGTCTCTTGAACGGTATTTTTTAGGGAGAAGAATTTTGGAAGATTTTTTTAACAGGAGACTTTTAAAGGTTTTCCTTATAGACATTTGAAGTTCTTCTACTGAAAGGAGGTCTTCTATAGAAAAATGGCATTTAAGAGCTTCCAAGAGACAGGAAATCTTCGAAAAGTCTTTCATATATAGACTTTTGGAGGGTCTTGAGAATATCTTAAAAAATCCTATTGTATTTCAAAGTAGAGTCATGCATATATCTTCTATCTTTGAACAATGTTCAGTACGTTTTTTTCCACAATCAAGGTTATATATTTTCAGAAAAATCTTAAAACTATTTTTGGATTTTTTATTATTTACAAATTATTAGAAAAATTTCAAAACTTATGTTTCTATTAATTTCTTACCAATACTTTCTCCCACTTCTAGCCCCGCTCCTTCTGCAAAATGGATGGACCTTCAACCAGTGCCGAAGCTGCGGCAGCTGGCAACGGTCCCGATCCACGTTTGGAGCTGATGGGTTCCTTTGTTATAAAATCCCTCAAATTAAAACCCGAAAAATGGACACGAGTCATCACCGTAGAGGAGACCAAGGGAATTATAAAAGAATTCCTGGATCGGCCCACACCTGTAGTCCTTATCATAATTCTAACACAATCTGCACAGCTTTTGCCCTCAACCACATTTCCACTGACACAACTGAAGAGCAAAGGAGTTTATTTCATTAAGAAACATCCCGAGCCAATACCACGGGAAAATTGCAATAACTTTATAATTAGCGGAGATTTGGCCACAAGGACCATCGATCAGTTGTCAGCCCTGGTGGAAGAGGTGTTGGTACCTTTGCTATCGAATGAAATCAACTACAAGACATGGCCCTTCATGGTGGCCCAGGATGTACAGAAGCATGTGCACAGTCTGAAGAGTACAGTGCATCAGGTTAAGGGCCAGGTGAGCGGTGAGACCATCCTGGCCATGCCGGTGGGCGTAGAGAAAATCGTAAAAGCCGCCAATGCCATCAGTGAAAATCCTCAACTGCAAATTGATTTGTATTTGAAAAGTGCCATCGAAGGTGTGGTCATCAAATGGGCCACCCAGGTCCATGAGGTCATCAAGGAGAACCCGGCAAATGCTTTCCTCAATGGACAAAATCCAACACCAACAACGGAATTTGTTTTCTGGAATAATCGTTTGAAAAATCTCTCATTTATTTTTGATCAGCTGCGCAATGAGCGCATACGAGCCATGGCTTTGGTTTTGGAACATTCACGTAGTGCCTATTTTCCCTGCTTTCAAACACTCTTCAAAAATGTAGTTACTGGTAAGTATTTGATGGTGGTTGGGAGTGAGAGAGAGAGAAAGGGAAAATATATTAAATCTAAATTCATGTTTTCATTACATCCAGCCCTTGCCGAAGCCAAGGACATTACCATGTACCTGAACCCTCTGAAGAAATGTGTCCAGCAGCTGGAGGAAATGGACTTTGCCGAATGTAAACCCATGCTAATACCTCTAATGCACGTTGTTTGCACCATCTGGGGTAACTCCCGTTATTATAATCACTCTTCGAAAATCACAATTCTGCTGAGACAGATCTGCAATCTGATTATACACCAGGTAACGGTGAAATATTTTTTTATAGGAAAAGGGAATCATTAATTAATCGAATTGTTATTTTAGGCCAAACGCTTTCTGGACCCCTCGTCCATATTCCACAGCGACATCGACGAAGCCATGCAACGCCTGACATTGTCCATCGACATTTTGAAATTCTTTCGTGCTCTCTTTGATCACTACAAGGAAAGAATTGCCGATTATTTTAAAGAGCCCGAAGAGAGGCCACCGATTCATTGGACTTTTCATCCTAATTCAGTTTTCAAGCGCTACAATGCTTTTCTGGAGCGTTTGACAACGATACAGTGGTGAGTAACTTCATAGGGCATGTTGTTAATGAATAAACTAATTCAGTTGAATGATGGCCTGCAAAGAGCAACTAGACTAGCTCAATCGGAGGCAATCACTCAAGTTCACATAAAAAAGAAATGAATCCAAGCTAAGTAACGTTGGGCGCCACAAAATCATTTAACTACTATACATTCCCAATAGAAACATATCCATTATTTTTTCCCATTCTCTATCGATCCCTCTTGCAGGTTCTTCTTCACGGTGATTGAATTCTTGAAGTTGGAGAAAGTTGAAATCGGTGGTCTACGCGGTCGCCAACTGAGTACACGCATTACGGCCGTTTATGTTGAGTTCAATCAATACTTTACGGCATTCGCATCGAAGAGTTATGATGTTCTAGATCCTGACGATCTTGAATTCGATGTGGATTTTGAAAATTTTCAAATGCGTATACTAGAGTTGGACATGAAATTGGCAGCGATACTGTGTCAGGCATTCGACGACTGTTACAATTTGGAGAGTATTTTTAAGGTGAGTGGGCAAGAAAGCGGAGGGGAGAGGGAGGGGAGGGGTAAAAAGGGAAAGAAAGAGATAGGGATATAGAGAGATATCCATATAATATTCGGCATTTATTCTGATGCCATGGTCGATAATACGTGCGGAGAGCGACTATCGGCTGTTATGGCGGCCCACACCATCACCATGACCGGTGCTTGCGTTCTGGTGGGCAACCGAAGGTGCACATTTGACCTCAGCTGACCTCTTTGTCAAGTAAACACGATCATTTTGAATGTTTTCTCATCGGAGAAAACCAAATTCGGCAGTTCACCACTTTCGGCCACTGTCAAATCTTTGGTCACTTTTGGTAATTTTTTTGGTCGTACCCTTGGCAAAGAGTTCTTGAATTACTTTCATAGGTAACAATTTGTACTCTCTCAGTTAGTATCCATATTTCATTATTGAATTCAAGTCCTAGCATTGGTATTTTTTCTTTTTTCCCTTTTTCCATTTTGTTATTAACAGCTTATCAACATTGTGGGAAGCGTGTTGGAGAGACCCAAGATCAAGGAGCAGTTTACACAAAAATATACCGAAATTGTGCGTATGTTGGACGAGGAGCTAACCGTGTGTGAGGATATCTATGACAAACAAATGTTTATGAGATCGGACAATTTGACCCTGTATCCAGAATATAACTGTCCACCGGCGGCAGCCTTTATTCGCTGGTGTGGTCAACTGGAACGGAGGATTACCATACCCATGAAACAATTTCAGGCCTTACAACATGAGTTAGCCAAGACACACATTTTTAGTGGAGGTTCCAATATTCTCAACATCTCCCCTTTTTTCTTTTAGAATAACCAAATCGGAACAATCACTGGACATTATAAAACGTTACGAACGTTTGCTGTTGAAAATCGGCGCCAGTCGTTCATATGTCTTCGAAGATTGGACCGAAAAGCTAAACGAACAAATCGAAACGAATTTGGAAAAGTCACTGATCAAACGTGACCCCGATTCGAATTTGTTGATACTCAATTTTAGTGCTGAACTATTCTGCATACTCCGCGAAGTACATTACCTCAAGCAAATGGAAGTTGAAGGTGTACCCCAGGTGGCCTTGGATTTCGCTGACAAGGGTGATGTCTTTCGGACGTACACTTTGAATTTGGAAAAGACCATTGACTGGTACAACACCATTCATGAGAATAGTTCGACGGTGGAATTGAAAATGATCGAGAAGGAGATACGTCAGATTGACGATTTGGTTGAGGTTGGCATCAATGAGTTGGTATGGAATTCGGAAGGTAAGTTCGAGTGGGATGCATTTAATTGTGTGTTATTTAAACGCGGCATGAAACTGTGAAGCGCATTGGGCGCCATTTTTTTCATGTTCTTTTGAATTTTATGGATGATCGTTACTGGTTTCCTTTGAATAATCCTTAGGCGTGAACTTGGCTGCAACAGCTTCATGGGGTAAACATTTCCATATAACTACAGAAAAAAAGGTCCCGGATATTTCTTTCACTTTCGAATTAGGCTTCAATCGTGATCAGCGCTCTGAAATGAGAGTTTTAATCTCTACTCGAATTCGAGCCGGAGTACTCGTGCGAGTAAAAAAATGGAGTATACTCGATGATTTTATGTCGTCTGAATAAGAGAGAGTATGCTTGGCTCGTTTTCGAGTGGGAGTGAAATTGGATCGAAATTGAGTAGATTTTACTCATTCTTTGACTTTTGAATATTGAGTTTCGACTTTGCGACCTTCAACTAAATCAAACCATGACTTCGACTTTTGAACTTTTCAATATCAAACATCAAATAATCCAAAGTCGAGTTGTGTAACTTTGAAAACACAAACAACAAAAACAGAGAAAGCCACAATTTTCAATTTCATATTTGGTTTCAAGAAAGGATATATTTCTAAAAAGGATCCGTTTTAGATATCTTACCACCTCCAATCAAATTTCATAACATTTCTCTAACACTCTCTCTCGCAATTGCAGATATTCTCAGCTACCTGAATAAGTTACGGCAACCGGTTGCCGCTCTCCAAAATCGCATGGATCACACCCAGGGAAATCTGAAACAAATTCGTGACATTATGTCCGTTTGGGTGCGACAGCCATTGTTCGAGCGGCGCGATGGCAAAAAAGATGCCGTGCTGTGCATCGATGAACGTCCCGATCGCACGGCCAAGCGGTATGCCGAGATACAAGAAGCTTCGGAGAAAATACACGAACTGCTACACGACAATATGCTACAATTCGATATGCAGGACAAGCAGGACGATGAGATGTGGCTGAACTATGTGGACTTTGTCGATAACATTGTCTATGAGTATTTGTTGAAAACCGTGGGCGTCAGTGTGGGTTATATTGTGGAAAATATGGATCCGGAAAATAATTATGCTCCACTGTTCGAGGCTCGTCTGGAATTGGTGGAACCTAATATGGTGTTTGTACCCTCTTTGAACCCGGCCGATAGCATGGGTTTCAACAACATGCTGATCGAACTGGTGCGAGACATTCTGAAAATGGGTACCCTCGTGAAACGCCTCAAGAAAAATGTCAAACAAAACTACGGTGATATGATCAAGGCCAATCAGGACATCATCGATATGCGTAGGGAAATTCTGAACGGTGTGGATCTGGTGATGGAGGAGGCGGCCATGTTTTGTCGGCAGTTCGAAAGATATTCGTATTTGTGGTTGGACGATCGCCACGAGTGTATGGAATATTTTTTGGAGTATGGTCGCATACTGGATGCCGACGAAATCGAACTGGTCATGCTGAATGATCCGGCAGCTCCCAAGCCCAGTCCACCCACCATCGAGGCCTTCCGCGAACAGATCGACAACTACGAGAGTCTCTACAATGAAATTGAAGATATTGCGCCCTTTCAAGTATTCAGCTCCTGGTTTCAAGTCGATGTGCGTCCCTTCAGACAGGCTTTGCTGAATACTGTGTGCAAGTGGGGCAACATGTTCAAGACACATCTGGTGACGACGGTCACCTCGAATCTGATGGATTTGAGCAACTTTATACGTAAGGCCGACGAGGGTCTGCTGCAGACCGTCAAGGAGGGAGACTATGAGGGTTTGGTCAGCATTATGGCCTATCTGATGCAGGTCAAGGAGAGGGCCGTCAAAACGGATGAAATGTTTGAGCCAATGCAGGAGACAATTCAATTGCTGAAATACTACGACATGGACATACCGGAGGAGGTGAATGTATTGCTGCAGGAGTTGCCCGAACAGTGGGCGAATACCAAGAAAATCGCTAGTACGGTGAAGCAGCAGGTTTCGCCACTGCAAGCCACTGAAGTGGTCAGCATACGCAATAAGGTGGCCGCATTTGAGATATATGTTCAACAGTTTCGTGATACCTTTAAACACTACAACTTCTTTCGTTACGACTGTGCCCAACCATATCGCCTGTGTGATCGCATCAATGACGACATGCATCGGTTAGAGTGTGAAATGGCTGAGATACAGGAATCGGGTGGGCTGTTTGAGGTTAATATACCGGAGTTTAAGCTGCTAAAACAATGTCGCAAGGAGTTGCGCATGTTGAAGGTAAGTTGGAAGAGGATGGCCACCACAAGGTATGGTAAAAGGATATGTTTTGTTTTTTGAAACATTTTTAATCAAAGGATGCAATCTTTTTCCCTCAAAGCCTATTTTTGCATACCAGGCTCAAGTATTGCAAGATTTTGCCGCATCCAATAAACTTATTAATAATATTTCCAATTTTTTGTAACCAATGAAATCGTTTAGCAACTATGGGACTATGTCTTCATTGTCCAAACCTGCATCGAAGACTGGAAAACGACACCATGGCGCAAAGTTGATGTGGAAAACATGGACATCGAGTGCAAGAAATTCGCCAAAGATATCCGCCTGCTCGACAAGGAAATGCGGTCCTGGGATACTTTCATAAATCTGGAAGCAACTGTCAAGAATATGTTGACCTCTTTGAGGGCCGTGGGTGAACTGCAGAATCCGGCAATTAGAGAGCGCCATTGGAATCAATTGATGAACTCAACCAAGGTTACTTTTTTACTAGATTTGATAACTTCTTTTATTTTTTTATGCGAATTTTTTATGAAATTGGTTTCTGTAAATATCTGTTGTGTGAAAACATTTAAAATTCGCAAAAACAATCGTTGTAAATATTCGATAATATTTTAGAAATCCTTTTTTAAATACTTTAAGTCGTAGTAAACAGATGTGGTGTTGGTTTCTGATAGATTATGACCGATTCGGACTCCAAAGTGGCACAACTTCTATTGTACTTAAAAGACGCGATTTATGAAAAAAGAGCGTGATTGGGCCAGGTGAACCTTGAAATGTCTATGATAGTCAGTATTGGTGTGAAGGGTTTGAGATATTTTTGATTTTTTTTTGGGAATTGTATTTTAAATCATGAAAAGTACTAAAAGATACAAAATAGGTCAACACTTACATTGTTCGGTCGGTTACTAGAACTTTGAAAATTGTGGTTAAATTGGTACAAATGGGTCTTCGTATAGAGGGACATATAAAAACAAGCTAAGAAGTATCAGTTAGTTTTGCCGACAGATGTATACCCTCAGCCAATGTCGTTTACTTTGTTTAAAATTTGTGATCATTTTTGAAAAAGGTTGTAATGCGCTCGAGGTACCATATATATTTTGGTGGGAGGAAATTCTACATTTTTGGTGGGAGATACCAAAAGGATTGGGCAGATAAATCTAGTTTTCACATTAGATCTCTAATTAAGGGGAATATTTTGATATACCAAGTAGAAGAAGGAGAAAGCCAATATCTCGGATCTTGTGTTAGTAGAAATATTGACATGTATGTTATTTGAAGAGAATCGGATGTTTATTTTATTATTCAAAATTTTGACCCTTTGTGGGGAGGTACCAGAAGGAATGTTCTAATCTCTACCATCTTTTTAACAGATCTTGCGTTGATAGAAATATTGAGATGTGCCAAGACTGAATGGAATCGGATGTTAATTTTGCATTATATGAGTTTCATAGATGTTCAAAATTTTGAACCTTTCTGGGGGAGGTACCAGAAGGAGTGGACCGATATATCCCATCTTCACACCAGAACTGTGAATGTGATCATTAGTAGAAAAAATGGGATGTGTGTAATATGAAGGAAACCGGATGCTCCTATGTGGGGGAGGAACCAAAAAGAATGGTCCAATCTCTACCATCTTTTTAACAGATCTTGTGATGATAGAAATATTGGAATCTGCCAAGTCTGAATGAAATCGGATGTTAATTTCACGTTTTGCGACCTTCATGGATATTCAAAATTTTGTCCCTTTGTGGGGGAGGTGTTTGATGGAGTTGACCGATATTGGCACCTGGCCTAGCATTGATGCAAATATTAGGATTTGCAAAGTTGGAGCAAAATGGGATTATCCTTTCTCTTTCTGTGCAGTAAATTATTTTCGTTGATAATGTTGACATTTAGTGGGAGAGGTACCAGAAGGAGTGGGCCGATATCGCCCATTTCCGAACTCGATCTAAGTTTGACAATAATATTACAATGTACCATGATTGGATACTCCCTTCGAGAGTTACGTGCGCACCAACCAACCAGACAGACGGATGGACGGACGTATGGACCCCTCTAGATCGACTCCAAATGTCCTGAAACGGATTCGGTCCAAAGAGATCTAAGGACTAAAACCGTTATTACGATGAGCCAAGTTTTGGCCGTATCAAATTATATATACCCTGTCTAGCCATATAATAAGATGCATTGTGTTAGTAATTGATGTTCTCTGGAATGCGTGAGCCGATTTTATTTCTGAAAACTTCATATGAAAGGTCACGTCAATACCAAGGATTTATGAAATCATCTCAAAATATGTATTTTGAAAATATTTCAGCTAATGATAGAATCTTGAAATTGTCCATATGGGTCAATGTTGGTGTATAGGGTCGAGAAAAGCTTGAATTTTTTTCGAACTTTAAGTGTACTAAAAGTCCTAAAAAGCAATAAGTATGGTACCATTCGATTTTGTGCAAATTTTGCAAATCCAAATATTTTTGTCCGTGCAAGGTCAGGTGCAAAAATTGACAATATGGGTCCACTCTATCAAATACCTCCCCCAAAAAGGTTAAAAATTTTGAATAATTATGACTCTTATAAAATGTGAGATCAGAGCCCGATTGTCTTCAAATTTCAAGCATTACAAGATGGGATATATTGGTCTACTCCTTCTGAAACCTCTCCACCAAATCGGTTCAAAATGTTGAATAGCCATGAACCCATGAAACACGATATGAGCATCCGATTTCTTTAAAATTCGGCACATCTCAATATTTTTGACCAAACAAGATCTGGTATAGACATGAAACATATTGGACCACTCCTTTTGTTACCTCCCACACTACGGGTGAATATTTTTTATTAATTAAATCTCTCATGAAAAGCGAGGTAAGCACCCGATTCTCTTCAAATTTCACACATCCTAATATTTTTAATCATAATTGATCTGGTATGAAGATGGGCGATATCGGTTCGGTCTTTCCTCATAAAATGTGAAATAAGTATTTAATTCCTGTTAAATTTCGCACATTCCAGTATGTATATAAACACAAGATTTGGTGTGAAGATTGCAGATATCGGCCCATCCTTTCTGGTAACTCCCAAAAAGGGGTCATTACTTTCACAACTTATATCTCTAATGACTTGTGATACAAGTCAAATATTCTTCTCAAATTTGTTATGTCTTAATATTTTTCTCAACCATAGATCTGATGTGAATTCTGGAATTAATTGGTCAACGCCTTCTGGTTCCTCCTCCACAAAAATCAAGTGGAATACTTCGATCTGCTATATATGGTACCTAAAGCATATTTTAACATTTTACAATATCTCATAAAATGTGAAGGAAGTAGTCGATATAATCCTATATATTCCATTTATATCAGACTTATGTCAGATACAAAATGGACCACTACTTCGGAACCTCCCCATAAATGGCCAACAGTTTGAACAATCATAACGCAAGGCTGAGGGTATACATCTGTCGGCGAAACCGACTCATAATTTTTAACTTGTTCTTTAAAAGCTTTAAAAATTAGGCACTTAATTTCAATCCTTTTTATTTTATTTATTTTTTATTTTTTGATTTTTAGAAAATTGTTGTTTTCTTTTGTGTCCGAGAAATTTTTCCAATACCCCAACTATTTGTCATAATTCGAATCAGAAATCAACACCATATTTTTGTCACAATAAACCTGCAATTGAATATCCTCCCATAGAAATCAATAGAAGGATATCAGCATGTATTTGCAAATCTGTAAATACACGAAAATACACCTATTTTTTCATCTCCTCTCCAATATAAATAACTCATATGCCTACATATTTAGATATAAGTTCGTCTCTTGTAAATATCCTTATCTGTACAGTTTCTCTCTTTCTTGTAAATATTGAAAATTACAGAGTCTAGCAGCGCTCCCCAAGGAGATAACCGTAAGTTTTTTCAACATTTCACAAAATACAATGTTTTTTATCTTCTCTCTCGTTGAATGTGAAGTCCGCTCATTTATTATATATATTTCATTTAAATTATAAAACTTTGCATGTGTGTGTGTTAATTTTGTAAATTTGGTTTTCCAACGGCATTGCACTTGTTACCTAGAGACTTGTATAGCACCAACCAGCAGCAGCAAGAAACGCTCTCTGCATGATCCATTATTTTAGAATTTGCATGACATTTTTTTCTCAATCTCTCTCTCGTTGTCTCACTCTCAATGTGTGTGTACGAGTATTTGTGTGTGTTTGTGTAAATGTTGATCACTCGAAATAGATGGAGTGATCGATTTCGTTTTGATGCAACAGCACATTCACTCTCTGTCACCTCTCTCTTCTCTGAATTCCCCTCCTCGTCCAGGTCAAATTCATAATGGACCATGACACAACACTAGCCGAACTGCTTGGCCTGAATCTGCACGAGTGCGAAGAAGAAGTCAAGAACATCGTAGACAAGGCCGTCAAGGAAATGTCTATGGAGAAGATCCTGCGAGATCTCAATACCACGTGGTCTGCGATGGAATTCGATCACGAACTCCACCCACGCACCGGATGTAACCTCCTCAGAGCCTCGGAAGAACTCATAGAGACTCTCGAAGATAATCAGGTTTGTCTCCAGAATCTCATAACATCCAAGTACATCGCTCATTTCCTCGAAGAGGTCTCAGCGTGGCAGAATAAGCTGATGATCGCTGATCAGGTAATAACGGTTTGGTTCGAGGTGCAACGCACTTGGACACATCTCGAGAGTATCTTCATGAGTTCGGAAGATATCCGCAAACAGCTGCCAGTCGACTCGGATCGCTTCGACCGCATCGATGCCGAATTTCGCGTCCTGATGGATGAAATGGCGAACTCCTCGAACGTCGTCACATCCACCAACCGACCCGGGTTGATTGAACGCTTGGAGAGCCTGCAGAAGGAGCTTACACTGTGTGAGAAGGCGCTGGCAGAGTACTTGGAAACAAAGCGTTTGGCTTTTCCTCGTTTCTACTTTGTGTCGTCGGCCGATCTGCTGGACATCCTGAGCAATGGAATTCAACCGGACATGGTGACCAAGCACCTGACGAAGCTCTTCGACTCGATTGCCCGTCTGAAGTTTAATCGCGACGAGAAGAATGAGGTGGAGACCGCCTCGGGCATGTACGCCAAGGATGGCGAGTACGTTGAGTTCCACGAAGTGACCAGCATGCGAGGACCCGTAGAAGTATGGCTTAATCGCATACAGGCAGCCATGAGAGTGTCATTGCGTCACTACATTGGCGACGCCGTGGTTGCCTATGAGGAAAAGCAACGTGAACAATGGTTGTTCGACTATCCTGCCCAAGTGTCGCTCTGTGGCTCACAGATCTGGTGGTCCACAGAGGTGAACATCGCATTCAGCCGCCTGGAAGAGGGTTACGATAATGCCATCAAGGACTACTACAAGAAACAGATCTCCCAGCTGAGTTTGCTCATCACACTGCTCCTGGGCGAGCTCACGAAGGGAGATCGCCAGAAGATCATGACCATCTGCACGATAGACGTTCACTCCCGCGACGTCATAGCGAAGATAATTCAGGCCAAGTTGGATTCGGGTTCGGCTTTCATGTGGCAATCGCAACTGCGGCATCGTTACGACGATGTGGAGAAGGATTGTTTTGCCAACATCTGCGATGCTGAGTTCCGCTACAACCACGAGTATCTAGGTAATACGCCGCGTTTGGTCATTACGCCGTTGACAGATCGTTGTTACATTACGTTGACCCAGAGCCTGCATCTGGTGATGGGCGGTGGTCCGGCGGGACCGGCAGGTACGGGTAAGACGGAAACCACCAAGGATTTGGGTAGGGCCATTGGCATAATGGTCTATGTTTTCAATTGTTCGGAACAAATGGACTACCAGTCGTGTGGCAATATCTACAAGGGTTTGGCCCAAACAGGGGCCTGGGGTTGTTTTGATGAGTTCAATAGGATAACGGTGGAGGTGTTGTCGGTGGTTGCTGTCCAGGTGAAGTCGGTACAGGACGCGATACGAGACAAGAAGGATAAGTTCAATTTTATGGGTGAAATCATAACCTGTGTACCGTCGGTGGGTATTTTCATAACCATGAATCCTGGCTATGCAGGACGTACGGAGCTGCCGGAGAATTTAAAGGCCCTCTTTCGTCCCTGTGCAATGGTGGTACCGGATTTTGAATTGATTTGTGAGATTATGTTGGTTGCTGAGGGCTTTCAAGATGCGCGTGTTTTGGCGAGGAAGTTCATTACCCTCTACACGTTGTGCAAGGAGCTTCTGTCGAAACAGGATCATTACGATTGGGGTTTGAGGGCAATTAAATCTGTATTGGTTGTTGCCGGTTCCCTGAAGGTAAGTTGGGGAGATGATTACTTGAATGGTTTGTGATAAAAAAAAGTTTGCTGTGAAATGAGAAAAATAAAGTGAGGAAAAGAAAATAGTTCATTGAAAATGAATAGTGCTACTAAGAGAGTTCTGCAAATGCTCGGGTTTCTGCATTTTATGAATATTGTTCATAAAATTCTCTCTTATGAGTTTTATGACAAGGTAATTTCATCTTTGACAAAAAAAGATAAACAGGAGAGAAAAAAATCAGGCCAAATGAGAAACACTGCTCTCAGAGAGTTTTGCTAATGTTCGATTTCTATGAATTTATGAATTTAGTTCATAAAATTCTCTCTGAAGAGCATTTGGTTTTATGACTGAAGATTTCATCTTCATCTTGATCATAAAAGTGAGACAGACAGAAAACAATAGTCGACTCCAGGAAAAATGGGGGAAATAATTGTCAGAGGCGAGAGAAATTGAGAGAAATTTTTGGCAAAATATGAACAACTAAGAAAATAATTTTGAAATGTATGAATAGTTGACATATTTTTGAGAAAATCTTTGACAATTTTCCTGAAAACTATTTGCACTCATTGAAATATTAGAGAATATATTTTAGAACCTACCTTCACTTTCTTTCGAAGGTCTGGTATTAAAGAAATAATTCTAAGCTTCTGGGGATCACTTTCTTTCGAAGGTCTGGTATTAAAGAAATAATTTTAAGCTTCTGGGGAGCTGGATTCGGAACCCTATGTGCTGTCAAATTAATTTTTTTATAAAAGAGGATACATTATAAGACCCCGACGACTATTTTCTAGAGTTCAAGGCTTAAAACTCTAACTTATTTTATCACATCCCAGCAAACTTTTTGGGGAAAATGATAAAAGAATAACTTTATAACGAATGCTCTCTTTCGCCTACTCTCAAATCTCTCTCCCACCCTATGCACTCCCCTCTCACTTTCTTTTTGTCCAAATTATTCCCCGTTATTCGCCCTATCAGCGTGGTGATCCCGGCCGTCCCGAAGAGGAGGTGCTCATGCGAGCTCTACGTGATTTTAACATACCCAAAATTGTCACCGACGATATGCCAGTGTTTATGGGTCTAATTAGTGATCTCTTCCCAGCGCTGGATGTGCCACGAAAACGTGATCAAGATTTTGAACGAACAGTAAAACAGGCCGCCTCCGATTTATTGCTACAAACGGAAGATACCTTCATTCTAAAGGTTGTACAACTGGAAGAGCTACTGGAAGTCCGACATTCCGTTTTTATTGTTGGTAATGCTGGCACGGGTAAGACTCAAGTTTGGAAGACCCTATTGCGCACCTACCAGAATATCAAACGGAAACCCATCTTCAATGACCTGAATCCCAAGGCGGTGACCAACGACGAATTGTTTGGCATTATCAATCCGGCAACGAGGGAATGGAAGGATGGTCTGTTCTCGGTGATCATGAGAGATCAAGCAAACATAACGGGCGATCAACCCAGGTGGATTGTGCTCGATGGTGACATTGATCCCATGTGGATCGAGAGTTTGAATACCGTTATGGATGACAACAAAGTCTTGACTTTGGCGAGCAATGAGCGCATTGCGTTGACGCCTTCGATGCGTTTGCTCTTTGAGATTTCGAATCTGAGAACGGCCACTCCTGCAACGGTGTCCAGGGCAGGGATATTGTATATTAACCCGCAGGATTTGGGATGGAATCCGTAAGAACAATATTTTGAAATATTTGCATTTATTTCTAATGTTTTCTCTTCTGTTGCAGCTATGTCACCAGCTGGGTGGAGACCCGCAAAATACCCTCGGAGAAATCCAATCTGGTAATGCTGTTCGATAAATACATTCCTGCATCGCTGGAAACGATTCGAGTGCGCTTCAAGAAAATCACACCCATTGCCGAAATGGCCCACATCCAGATGCTGTGCCATCTGCTGGAATGCTTTTTGACCCCGGCTAACACACCAGCCGACTGTCCCAAAGAGTGGCACGAACTGTATTTTGTTTTTGCCTGCATTTGGGCATTCGGTTCGGCTATGTTCCAGGATCAAACCATTGACTATCGTGTGGAGTTTAGTAAATGGTGGGTAAATGAGTTCAAGACGGTCAAATTTCCACAGGGTAAGTTAAATGGTTCCAAACTTAAATTTAAAATAATTCCCCCTCCCTCTCTTTTTCATCTCAGGAGGCACTGTCTTTGACTATTATTTGGACAATGAAACCAAACAGTTTCTGCCATGGACCGAGAAAATACCCAAATTTGAATTGGATGGTGATTTACCTTTGCAGGCAGTGCTGGTCCACACCTCCGAGTCCATACGCATCAGATTTTTCCTGGATCTGTTAATGGAAAAGAAACACCCCGTGATGTTGGTGGGCACGGCGGGATGTGGCAAAACTGTGCTAATCAACGAGAAATTGATATCCCTATCCGAAAACTATGCTGTGGCCACCATACCCTTCAATTTCTACACCACCTCAGAGATGTTACAGAAAATCCTTGAAAAACCTTTGGAAAAGAAGGCAGGACGCAATTATGGTCCGCCGGGCAATAAGACCCTGATCTACTTCATTGATGACATGAATATGCCCGAGGTGGATTGCTATGGCACGGTGCAACCACACACCCTGATGCGCCAACATCTGGACTATGGTCATTGGTATGATCGCAACAAGTTGACCCTGAAGGATATCCACAATTGCCAGTATGTGGCCGCCATGAATCCCACAGCAGGTAGTTTTACCATAAATCCCCGCCTACAGAGACACTTTTGTGTCCTGGCTGTTAGTTTTCCCGGCACCGAGTCCATTACCATGATGTACTCTTCGATTTTGTCACAACATTTTGCTAATGCGGAGCAAAAATTCAACCCGGTGGTTATGAAAATGACACCCAACATTGTGGCGGCAACTTTGGCCCTGCACAACAAGGCATCGCAGGTTTTCCTGCCGACGGCAATTAAATCACATTACATCTTCAATTTGCGGGATATCAGTAATGTTTTTCAGGTGAGTTTTAGTAATGTTTGAAGATTTTAAACAGAGATCAGAATTAATCGCTCAAATTAGAGTAGGGAGTAAAATTCGCTCGAATTGGAGTAGAGAGTAAAATTCACTCGAATTGGAGTGAAATTATTTCTGCGAATGACTCATTTCTCCCGAAAATCCAAAGAAATTTCTCATCCTTTAGAAATAACAAAAATCACCCCCTCTCTTTTCCTTTACAGGGCCTCCTCTTCAGCTCAGCTGATTGCCTGCCAATGCCAACGGATTTGATACGCCTGTGGCAGCATGAAACCCAACGGGTCTATGCCGACAAGCTGACCGATGAAAAGGACATCGATAGCTTTACGAAGATGCAACACGACATTGTGAAGAAATCCTTTGAAGAAATTGACGAATCGGTGATCTTCGACAAGCCGAACATCTATTGTCATTTCGCTGGAGGAATTGGTGAACCTAAGTATATGCCAATAGCGGCATGGACTGAGCTTCACAAACTCCTCCAGGAGGCAATGTCTTCATATAATGATTTGGTTGCGGCCATGAATCTGGTGTTGTTCGAGGATGCCATGATGCATGTGTGCCGGATCAATCGAATACTGGAGTCGCCGAGGGGTAGTGCCCTGCTGGTGGGTGTGGGAGGTAGCGGCAAACAGTCATTGTCAAGGTTGGCGGCATTTATATCCAGTTTGGAGGTGGTGCAGATTCAATTGAAAAAGGGCTACGGGGTAGGGGATTTGAAGGTGAGTGGAGGGGGGATTTTGACTTAAAATCTTAGAGGGACGAAATTTTTATGTTCTCTTTCTCTCTCTGTCCTTAGAACGAATTCTCCGGCCTGTATTTGAAATCTGGCTTGAAAAATGTCGGCATTATGTTCCTCATGACCGATGCCCAAATACCCAGCGAGGATTTTCTGGTCCTCATCAATGACATGCTGTCGACAGGTGAAATACCCGACCTCTTTCCCGACGATGAAATCGAAAACATTATTGCAGGGGTGCGCAATGAGGTCAAAGGTGCCGGTTTGGTTGATACTCGGGAGAATTGTTGGAAATTCTTTATAGATCGGGTACGCAAACAATTGAAAATTGTTCTGTGTTTCTCTCCGGTCGGCTCGACGTTGCGTGTGCGCTCCCGGAAATTCCCCTCCATCATCAATGCCACCTCCATCAATTGGTTCCACGAATGGCCCCAGGAGGCGCTGATTTCTGTGGCCATGAACTTTTTGTCCCAGAACGAAGTGTTGCCCGATCATCATCGTGATTCGGTGGCAAAATTCATGGCATATGTCCACACCTCCGTCAATGCCACCTCTAAGGTGTATTTGCAAAATGAGCGGCGCTACAATTACACCACCCCGAAAAGTTATTTGGAACAAATAAGCCTCTATCTCAAGCTCTTGAATGGCAAGCATGAAGATTTGCAAAGCAAAATTGTGCGTTTGGAAAATGGCCTGGAAAAGCTGCGGTCCACAGCGGTGCAAGTGGCGGATCTGAAAGTAAAACTGGCAGTCCAGGAAGTCGAACTGAAAGAGAAAAATGAGGCAGCCGATGCTTTGATTGAAATTGTGGGCATTGAAACGGAAAAGGTACAAAGCGAAAAAGCCCTGGCCGATGAGGAGGAAATGAAGGTGGCCATAATTGCCGATGAGGTGTCGAAGAAGCAAAAGGATTGCGAAGAGGATTTATTGAAAGCCGAACCAGCCTTGGTGGCAGCCCAGGAGGCTTTGAATACCCTGAACAAAGCAAATTTGACAGAATTGAAATCATTTGGTTCCCCTCCCGGTGCGGTGACCAATGTCACAGCGGCTGTTATGGTCCTGTTGGCTCCTGGTGGCAAATTGCCCAAAGATCGTTCGTGGAAGGCAGCCAAAATTGCCATGGCCAAGGTGGACAGTTTCTTGGATTCTCTCATCACGTATGACAAGGAGAACATCCATCCGGAAATTATCAAGGCCATACAACCGTATTTGAAAGATCCAGAATTTGAACCGGAATTTGTCCGATCCAAATCGGGCGCCGCAGCTGGCCTCTGTGCCTGGGTCATAAATATTATTAAATTCTATGAAGTCTACTGCGATGTGGAGCCTAAAAGAAAGGCCCTGGCTGCAGCCAATGCGGAATTGGCGGCAGCTCAGGAGAAGCTGGCAGGGATCAAGAGGAAAGTGGCGGTATGTTGGCCAAATGTTTTTGTCCTCAGAAGCTGAGGCCTAGATTTTTTTCTATAGAAAAAAATAGTCCTCAGAAGCTGAGGCCTAGATTTTTTTCTAAAGAAAAAAATAGTCCTCAGAAGCTGAGGCCTAGATTTTTTTCTAAAGAAAAAAATAGTCCTCAGAAGCTGAGGCCTAGATTTTTTTCTAAGGAAAAAAATAGTCCTCAGAAGCTGAGGCCTAGATTTTTTTCTAAGGAAAAAAATAGTCCTCAGAAGCTGAGGCCTAGATTTTTTTCTAAAGACAAAAATAGTCCTCAGAAGCTGAGGCCTAGATTTTTTTCTATAGAAAAAAAAAATATTTTCTATAGAAAAAATAGCCCTCAGAAGCTGAGGCCCATATTTTTTCTATAGAAAAAATAGCCCTCAGAAGCTGAGGACTAGATTTTTTCTATGGAAAAAAATAGTCCTCAGAAGCTGAGGACCAGATTTTTTTCTGTAGAAAAAAATAGTCCTCAGAAGCTGAGGCCCATATTTTTTTCTATAGAAAAAAATAGCCCTCAGATGCTGAGTCCCTGATTTTTTTCTATAGACAAAAATAGCCCCCAAAAGCTGAGGCCCAGATTTTTTTCTATAGAAAAAAATAGCCCCCAGAAGCTGAGGCCCAGTTTTTTTCTATAGAAAAAAAAATAGCCCCCAGAAGCTGAGGCCCAGTTTTTTTTCTATAGAAAAAAAATAGTCCTCAGAAGCTGAGGCTCTGATTTTTTTCTATAGAAAAAATAGTCCTCAGCGGCTGAGGCCCAGATTTTTTTCTATAGAAAAAAATAGTCCTCAATAGCTGAGGCCCAGATTTTTTTCTATAGAAACAAATAGTCCTCAGTAGCTGAGGCCCAGATTTTTTTCTATAGAAAAAAATAGTCCTCAGTAGCTGAGGCCCAGATTTTTTTCTATAGAAAAAAATAGTCCTCAATAGCTGAGGCCCAGATTTTTTTCTATAGAAAAAAATAGTCCTCAGCGGCTGAGGCCCAGATTTTTTTCTATAGAAAAAAATAGTCCTCAGAGGCTGAGGCCCAGATTTTTTTCTATAGAAAAAAATAGTCCTCAGAGGCTGAGGCCCAGATTTTTTTCTATAGAAAAAAATAGTCCTCAGAGGCTGAGGCCCAGATTTTTTTCTATAGAAAAAAATAGTCCTCAGAGGCTGAGGCCCAGATTTTTTTCTATAGAAAAAAATAGTCCTCAGAGGCTGAGGCCCAGATTTTTTCTATAGAAAAAAATAGTCCTCAGAAGCTGAGGCCCAGATTTTTTTCTATAGAAAAAAATAGTCCTCAAAAGCTGAGGCCCAGATTTTTTTCTATAGAAAAATAGTCCTCAGAAGCTGAGGCACAGATTTTTTTCTATAGAAAAAAATAGTCCTCAGAAGCTGAGGCCCAGATTTTTTTTTCTATAGAAAAAAATAGTCCTCAAAAGCTGAGGCCCAGATTTTTTTCTATAGAAAAAAATAGTCCTCAGAAGCTGAGGCCCAGATTTTTTTCTATAGAAAAAAATAGTCCTCAGAAGCTGAGGCCCAGATTTTTTTCTATAGAAAAAAATAGTCCTCAGAAGCTGAGGCCCAGATTTTTTTCTATAGAAAAAAATAGTCCTCAGAAGCTGAGGCCCAGATTTTTTTCTATAGAAAAAAATAGTCCTCAGAAGCTGAGGCCCAGATTTTTTTCTATAGAAAAAAATAATCCTCAGAAGCTGAGGCCCAGATTTTTTTCTATAGAAAAAAATAATCCTCAGAAGCTGAGGCCCAGATTTTTTTCTATAGAAAAAAATAATCCTCAGAAGCTGAGGCCCAGATTTTTTTCTATAGAAAAAAATAATCCTCAGAAGCTGAGGCCCAGATTTTTTTCTATAGAAAAAAATAATCCTCAGAAGCTGAGGCCCAGATTTTTTTCTATAGAAAAAAATAATCCTCAGAAGCTGAGGCCCAGATTTTTTTCTATAGAAAAAAATAATCCTCAGAAGCTGAGGCCCAGATTTTTTTCTATAGAAAAAAAATAATCCTCAGAAGCTGAGGCCCAGATTTTTTCTATAGAAAAAAACAGTTCTCAGAAGCTGAGGCCCAGATTTTTTCTATAGAAAAATAGCTCTCAGAAGCTGTGGCCCAGATTTTTTTCTATAGAAAAAAATAATCCTCAGAAGCTGAGGCCCAGATTTTTTTCTATAGAAAAAAATAATCCTCAGAAGCTGAGGCCCAGATTTTTTTCTATAGAAAAAAAATAATCCTCAGAAGCTGAGGCCCTGATTTTTTTCTATAGAAAAAAAATAGTCCTCAGAAGCTGAGGCCCAGATTTTTTCTATAGAAAAAAACTGTTCTCAGAAGCTGAGGCCCAGATTTTTTCTATAGAAAAATAGTTCTCAGAAGCTGTGGCCCAGATTTTTTTCTATAGAAATAGTTCCCCCTAAAATATTGCCCTTAGATTTTTAAAAATTGAAAAATTGTTCTTCCGTTCATTTCAGAGTTTGGAAGAACAATTGGCCAAGCTAACAGCTGATTTCGAACAGGCAACAGCTGATAAGTTGCGTTGCCAAAAGGAGGCCGATGCTACACAGGCAACGATTGCCTTGGCCAATCGTCTTGTGGGTGGCTTGGCTAGTGAAAATGTGCGCTGGGCTGAGGCCGTAAACAAGTAGGTTCGATCTTTTGGTTACCAGAAATATAATCTCAAAAATCCTCTTTCAGTTTCGTCAAACAAGGTATCACCCTGCCTGGGGATATTCTGCTCATTACCGCCTTCATCTCCTATGTCGGCTGTTTCACCAAACAATTTCGCATTGATTTAATGCAGAAAATGTGGACTCCATTCCTGAAGAATTTAGATCCACCCATACCGACCACAGAGAGTTTAGATCCCTTGTCGCTGCTTACCGATGATACCACAGTGGCGGTTTGGACCAATGAAGGGTTGCCATCGGATCGCATGAGCATTGAAAATGCCACGATTTTGTCGAACTCCGAAAGGTGGCCGTTGATGATTGATCCTCAGGTGAGTTGTTATACAATTTTTGGAGAATATCAGAGATAGATTGGTTAAAAAATATTTATTTCAGCTTCAAGGTGTCAAATGGATCAAAGAAAAATATGGCGAGTCCCTGACGGTCATACGCATGGGCCAGCGCAGCTATTTGGAGACAATTGAAACGGCCATCACCAAGGGCCACACTGTGCTCATAGAAAACATAGATGAAAACCTGGATCCGGTATTGGATTCCCTGTTGGGCCGAAATCTCATTAAGAAGGGAAAGTAAGTATTAGAGGGGGAGAGGGAAAGAAGAAATTCATTGGAGAATTAAATCCATATTTTGTGTATCATTTCAGAGCCATCAAAGTGGGTGACAAGGAAATCGAATACAATTCCAATTTCCGCTTGATACTGCACACCAAACTAGCCAATCCTCACTACAAACCCGAAATGCAAGCACAAACCACTTTAATTAACTTCACTGTGACCCGTGATGGCTTGGAAGACCAACTACTGGCTGAGGTTGTTAAGGCTGAACGACCGGATTTAGAAGAGCTAAAGGCCGAGCTGACAAAACAACAAAATGATTTTAAAATAATGCTCAAGAAGCTCGAAGATGATTTGCTGTCCCGATTGTCTTCAGCAGGACAGAATATTTTAGGTGACACCGCCTTGGTGGAGAATTTGGAGACCACAAAGAGTACAGCTTCAGAAATTGAACAAAAGGTAAGTGTGAAATATATTTATAGGGCCATAGAAAGGTGATGACTCAATTTTGAATTTGTTCTAGGTGGCCGAGGCCAAGATAACCTCCAAAGAAATCGACAAGGCTCGAGAATATTATCGTCCGGCGGCAGCCAGGGCCAGTCTGCTTTATTTTATCCTCAATGAGCTGAACACCATTAATCCGATTTACCAATTCTCTTTGAAGGTAAAATAACTCTAGTTTTTTACTTAAAAAAAATTAAAATAAAATGGGCTACACAACAAGGTCTACTGGGGGTACATGACACCAAACAACACAAAAATTAATTGTATTTAAAACCCTGTAGATTATGAAAAATCTGTCCCTCAATTTTTTCCTAATTATTTTAAAATACCAACAAATCAAAATCATCGAAAATATCACCCCCATAATCTTTTGTCTTGCGGATCTGTGAAATTCAGAATCAAAATACCAGAGTTTGTGAAAGTTCTCCTTTAAAAATCTGGAACATCTGACAGAAAATCTATGCTTAAAGCCCCAAATCTACTATTGTGACGGTTTCAAAAATTTTCAATATGAATAATTCTCACTCACTTAGAGGGAAAATTTCTCCCTTTTGCACATTTTTGAAAGTTTCGGATGAAGATTCCCTGGAATCCTTGCGTTTTAGGTATATACAGGATGAGATGAAAAAATTGGAACCAACTTCAGACTGTTGACATTTCTAAGTCACTCGTCCGAGAGCTGTTAACATTATTCCAGTGACAGCTCATTATATTGTTTACAAGCGTACAAAAGCATTTTGGTGAGAATTTCCCCGGAAAAAAGTTATTCGTGATGGAATTCAAGCGTGATAGTGTGAATTCTTTATATTTGGCTGGAAAACCACAAGTGGCTATCGTTAGAGCACTCCAGCATTTAAATGTGAAAAAACCTTTTGTGTCTCGTACCGTCGCTCGTTACCGTGATACTGGTAGCGTAGCCCGACGTCAAGGAAGTGGACGGAAGAAAACAGCAACATCAGCGAAATGGTTCGAAAAGTAAAGAAGCGACTTGATCGGAAACCGAGTCGCAATGGCCGAAAAGTGGCTCGTGAGCTGAACATATTGCAATATTCCATTCGGCAAATATTGAAAAAATGAGCTCGGGGTAAAGCCATTGAAATTCTAAAAAGTGCAAGAACTTACACCGCAACAGAAAGAAAATAGACTCAAAAGAGCTAAAGAGTTGCTTTGCTTGGTTGGTGAACTGCCGAATTTGGTTTTCTCCGATGAGAAAACATTCGCTGTCCGACAGTTTGTAAACAAACAAAATTATCGTGTTTACTTGCCAAAAAGGTCAACTGAAAATGTACACCTTCGGTTGGCCACCAGAACTCAAGCGCCAGCAATGGAGATGGTGTGGGTAGCCATAACAGCCGATGGTCGCTCGCCGCTCGTATTAATCGACCGTGGCATCAGAATAAATGCCGAATATTATAGTGAAAATATTCTGGAGGGTGTATTTAAGCCTTGGGCACGCAAACATTTTGGCCGAAGACTTTGGACATTCCAACAGGATTCAGCACCATCGCACTCAGCACGCGCCACTCAAGAATAGTTACAAAATGAGGTTCCACGGATCATTTCCAGCGCACAATGGCCAAACTCCGGAATACCGATCCGTTGGACTACTGGGGCTGGAGTATTTTGGAAAGCAAGGTTGGCACTAAAAAATACCAAAGTGTCGATCAACTTAACCAAGCGCTTCGCCGGGCCAAAATACCGCGGAACAACTTTCGGGCAGCAGTTTTTTTTATCTCACCTTGTATTTCTCAAAACTTAATATAGATCTTTGAAAGTTTGTAGAGAACATCAGATTATTTAAACAATCTTTGGTTTAAAAAATGGGTCATGTCAGACCATTTTTTGGTATAGTCCCTATATGTAAGGATAAATCCCGATTTCAATTTTTTTTAGGTTTTGGTTATATGATCCACTAAATTTAGCGAATTTGAGTTCTTGTAATATGGAAAGGCTTCTGACCAAATATTATCAATATAGGCCCGCGTTTTGGTAGAAAAGAACAGAATATTAAAACTAAAAGCTTGTTAGCCGCTACATATTTTTGGGCTGGTAAGATAATGAAAAAATCGGAAATTAATTACGAAAAGTCGAATTTGCCATTAGAGACTACTTCGACTGTAAATCATTTCAACCTAAAAATCAATAAGTCGGATGTTGAATTTCGTATTCTTTTTGAATACCGAAATTTAAATAATCAATTACCCGAAAATCGACTTATGTCTCCCCATCCTAAACAATTTTTTTTAATTTAATTTTATTCCCCGTTTTCTAGGCCTTCAGTGTGGTCTTCCAAAAAGCCATAGCCAAGGCAGAGCCAGGCGATACCTTAAATGTGCGTGTTGCCAACCTTATCGACTGTATTACCTATTCGGTGTTCCAGTACACGAGTCGAGGGCTTTTTGAATGTGACAAATTGATATTTACCTCTCAAATGACATTCCAGGTAAGTTTTACAAAGCGAGTAACGAGAAACAGCTGATCTGAAATATAATGTACATTGCCAACTACATATCAACCCAACTTGACTCCTTGATTGGGTTGCCAACCTGGTTTTGTATGTAAAAAATCAAAGCTCCAAACAGAGTGGGAGTGAAAATGCTCCTAATAGAGTAAGATTTTAAGCTTAAATTGAAATCGAGTGGAAGGAAATAATCTCTCCCACGAGTAAACTCTATTTGTTTATCCGACTCGAATAAGAGCGACTTGGTTTCTGTAAACGTTCTTTTCCCCACCAACGCATGATAACATCAAAACCTGTTTCCTACTAAACACGATCACACACAACTTCAAACAATTTTTTCACTTGCTTTTACCCTTTGAGTAAACCTATACTCTATTTCCAGAACCTTGAGTTTCGGGCATGAGTAATTCGCGCGCGCTCTCACATAAAACAAGAGAGTGGAAAGTAAACTTCGTGCTAAACTCATACTCATCATTAAACTCATAAATAATTCAAGCACTCCAGCTTTAGAGCATTTTTCACTCACGAGTAAAAACGAGCTTTGATCAATTAAGGCATTTCTACACACCTATCATAATTTCGATTCATTTTCTTCCAGATTCTATTGATGAGCGAAGAAATCACTTCCGCGGAACTGGACTTCTTACTTCGCTTCCCGATCAAACCGCATGTGACAAGTCCCGTAGACTTTCTCTCGAATCAATCGTGGGGCGGAATATGCAGTCTATCGTCCAAGGATGAGTTTCGCAATTTGGATCGTGACATAGAGACGTCTTCGAAGCGTTGGAAGAAATTGGTCGAATCTGAGCTGCCGGAAAAAGAGAAATTCCCCCAAGAATGGAAAAATAAAACAGCTCTGCAAAGGCTGTGCATGATAAGGGCTCTTAGGCCGGATCGTATGACCTATGCATTGGCGTAAGTGTGATGAGGTTTCTTTTTCAATTTTCAAATTAAATTTATTTCCCCAATTTCCACAGAGATTTCATTGAGGAGAAATTGGGGTCAAAATATGTGGAAAATCGGGCCATGGAATTTGCCAAGTCCTATGAGGAGGCCTCGCCTTCTACACCCATATTCTTTATATTGTCTCCGGGTGTAAATCCCCTAAAAGATGTTGAGGCATTGGGCAAACAATTGGGTTTCACCATGGATTTGGGTAATTTCCACAATGTTTCGTTGGGTCAGGGCCAGGAGGCCATTGCTGAGGCTGCCATGGATATTGCCGCGAAAAATGGACATTGGGTGGTCTTGCAAAATATCCATTTGGTAAGGAAATGGTTGCCCACCTTGGAAAAGAAACTGGAATACTATGCCGAGGGATCCCATGAGGATTATCGCATGTTTTTGAGTGCCGAACCGGCCTCAACGCCCTCGGCCCATATTATACCCCAGGTGAGACAACTTCTCAAGTAAATATTTTATCTTCTTCAAATGTATTCCTCTCTTTTCCAGGGCATTCTCGAATCCTCCATCAAAATCACCAACGAACCTCCCACCGGTATGTTGGCCAATCTCCACAAAGCTTTGGACAATTTCACCCAAGAGACCCTGGAAATGTCTAGCAAGGAAGCGGAATTCAAGGCTATACTTTTCTCTCTGTGCTATTTTCATGCCGTGGTGGCGGAACGTCGCAAATTCGGGCCTCAGGGTTGGAATAAGGTCTACCCCTTCAATGTTGGAGACTTGAACATAAGTGTATCGGTGTTGTACAATTATCTGGAGGCCAATGCCAAGGTACCATGGGAGGATCTGCGTTATCTGTTTGGTGAGATTATGTATGGCGGCCACATCACCGATGACTGGGATCGCAAGCTGTGCATTATGTATCTGGAGGAGTACATGCAGCCAGATTTGGTGGATGGTGAATTGTTTTTGGCCCCGGGATTTCCGGCTCCACCCAACACCGATTATCAGGGCTATCACAATTACATTGAAGAGAATATGCCGGCAGAGTCCCCATATTTATATGGTCTGCATCCAAATGCAGAAATTGGTTTCTTGACCACGCGGGCGGAAAATGTCTTCCGCACGGTGTTTGAAATGCAGCCAAGAGATGCAGGGGCTGGAGGTGGGGCCACCGTGACCCGTGAAGATAAGGTGAAGCAAATTGTGGATGAAATCATTGAAAAGCTACCAGAGGAATTCAACATGGTTGAGATAATGAACAAGGTGGAGGAGAGGACACCCTATGTCATTGTGGCCTTCCAGGAGTGTGAACGCATGAACTATTTGACCAGTGAAATGAAACGGAGTCTCAGGGAACTTGATTTGGGTCTGAAAGGAGAATTGACCACCACCTCCGATATGGAGGTCTTGGAAAATGCCTTATTCCTGGATCAGGTGCCTCCCTCATGGGCCGCCCGGGCTTATCCTTCGTTGCTGGGGTTGAATAACTGGTTTATCGATTTGTGTTTGCGTCTGCGGGAACTGGAGACATGGTCCACAGATTTTGTGGTAAGCCATTGAAAAAACATTTGATTTTTTAAAATTAAATTAAATATCTTCTCCCCTTAGCTCCCCTCCGTGGTATGGCTGGCCGGCTTCTTCAATCCCCAGTCACTGCTGACGGCCATTATGCAAAGCACAGCCCGGAAGAATGAGCTGCCATTGGACAAGATGTGTCTCGTCTGCGATGTGACCAAGAAACAAAAAGAAGATTTCACGTGAGTATTGAAATTGAAATCAATAAAATGGTTATTGAACGAGCGAGCGAACGAACGGACGGAACGAGCGGTGGGTCGGTAGGTCGGTCGCCATCGCTTGATCGAACGCCTGGCATGGCAATTGATCAGCTCGACAATGAAAGTGGCGACCAAATCGTACACTTTCCCATTAATAAATGAATAAAAAATGTAATTTGTCTGTCAGATTGAATGCATGTGGGTATGTGTGTGTGTGTGTGTGTGAGTGTAAATTCTGTTCATTATTCAATTGACACTTTTACTTGGCCTTTTCCAAGAAAATTATATTTTCCCCCCTTATTTTTCGATGGCCCTTCTTCCCACATTATTTTGATCAGTGATCAGTTGTCAATCTGAGGTCGTTCAAATCATGACCGATAATTAATGGGTATTGAGAGAAAATTTTATTTTACTATTGGTGTTGTTGTTCTTGTTGTAAGTGTCGGAAACTATGGTTTTAGGAAGATCAGTAGACCCCTTATTGAAGTTCAGATCACTTTTTTGGAGATCTCATAAAATATAAGGAAATACTCTCAGAGAAAATCTTGAGATATTCTCAGAGAAGATGATGAGAACTTCTCAGGTCGACAATGATTTCTTCTCTGGACGAAGGAATTCAATAAAAGACCCTCAGCACCTCACTAGAAGCCATATAAGCCTTCACAGGAAGATATTGAGGCCTTCAGCAGAAAACCCTGATTTCTTCACCTGAAGACCCTTTACTTAAAGACCCTCAGGTCTTCACTATAGATCTTGAGGTCTTCAAGAGAAGACCTTGATGTCTTCGAAGACCTTGCGGTCTTCACTAGAAGACCTTGATGTCTTCGAATACCTTGAGGACCTTCATTAGAAGACCTTGATGTCTTCGAAGACCTTGAGGTCTTCTTCACTAGAAGACCTTGAGGTCTTCTTCACTAGAAGACCTTGAGGTTTTCACTAGAAGACCTTGAGATGTTCTCTAGAAGACCTTAAGGTCTTCACTTGAAGTCCTTAAGGTGTTCTCTAGAAGACCTTGAGGTGTTCTCTAGAAGACCTTGAGGTGTTCTCTAGAAGACCTTGAGGTGTTCTCTAGAAGACCTTGAGGTGTTCTCTAGAAGACCTTGAGGTCTTCTTCACTAGAAGACCTTGAGGTGTTCTCTAGAAGACCTTGAGGTGTTCTCTAGAAGATCTTGAGGTGTTCTCTAGAAGACCTTGAGGTGTTCTCCTGAAGACCCTGAAGACTCCAGAAGACCTTGAGGTCCTTACTAGAAGAGCTTGAGGTCTTCCCTAGAAGAGCTCGAGGTCTTCCCTAGAAGAGCTTGAAGAAGACCTTGAGGTCTTTACTAGAAGACCTTGAGATGTTCACTAGAAGACCTTGGGGGCTTCACTAGAAGACCTTGAGGTGTTCTCTTGAAGACCTTGAGGTTTTCAATGGAAGACTTTGAGGTCTTCATTAGAAGACCTTGAGGTCTTCACTAGAAAACTTTGAGACCTTGACTGGAAGACCTTGAGATCTTCATTAGAAAACCTTGAGGTGTTCTCTAGAAGACCTTGAGGGCTTCACTAGAAAACCTTGAGATGTTCTCTAGAAGACCTTGAGGTCTTCACTAGAAGACCTTGAGGTCTTCACTAGAAGACCTTGAGGTCTTCACTAGAAGACCTTGAGGTCTTCACTAGAAGACCTTGAGGTCTTCACTAGAAGACCTTGAGGTGTTCTCTAGAAGACCTTGAGGTGTTCTCTAGAAGATCTTGAGGTGTTCTCTAGAAGACCTTGAGGTCTTCACTAGAAGACCTTGAGGTGTTCTCCTGAAGACCTTGAAGACTCCAGAAGACCTTGAGGTCCTTACCAGAAGTGCTTGAGGTCTTCCTAGAAGAGCTTGAGGTCTTCACTAGCAGACCTTGAGGTCTTCACTAGAAGACCTTGAGGTCTTTATTAGAAGACCTTGAGATGTTCTCTAGAAGACCTTGGGGGCTTCACTAGAAGACCTTGAGGTGTTCTCTTGAAGACCTTGAGGTTTTCAATGGAAGACTTTGAGGTCTTCATTAGAAGACCTTGAGGTCTTCACTAGGAAACTTTGAGACCTTGAGATCTTCACTAGAAAACCTTGAGGTCTTCACTAGAAGACCTTGAGGTCTTCACTAGCAGACCTTGAGGTCTTCACTAGAAGATCTTGAGGTCTTTACTAGAAGACCTTGAGATGTTCTCTAGAAGACCTTGGGGGCTTCACTAGAAGACCTTGAGGTGTTCTCTTGAAGACCTTGAGGTTTTCAATGGAAGACTTTGAGGTCTTCATTAGAAGACCTTGAGGTCTTCACTAGAAAACTTTGAGACCTTGACTGGAAGACCTTGAGGTGTTCTCTAGAAGACCTTAAGGGTCTTCACTAGAAAACCTTGAGGGCTTCACTAGAAAACCTTGAGATGTTCTCTAGAAGACCTTGAGGTCTTCACTAGAAAACCTTGAGGTCTTCACTAGAGGTCTTGAGGTCTTTTCTAAAATGCCTTGATTTACTCACTGGATGATATATTTATGCTTTTATGGAAGAAATAGTGATCCCCTCATAGAATAGTTCTTGTTACCCCTTGATTCTCTCACAGAAGCTTTGTTGATGTTTTCGTCGAGGAGCTACACAATTTTTTTTTTTTTTTTTTAATATTTAATGACCTTCTGATCCATATTCTATTCCATAGAATACTTCATGGTCTTTCGTCGTAGGTCAGCTCACGGAATATCTTTAAATCTTGTTCTGTCCTACATTTTTTCGGCCACATGAGTTCAGTGAGTAATTGAAGGCACATAATACAAGTGGATTAGCATTATTGGGGGCATTTTGTATTTATTTCATTTAATTTCTATTTTTTGTGATTTTTTTCTTTTTTGGTATTCGTAGATTCGAAACATTAGAATAAGTAAACAAAAATAAAATTGATTTATGGAAATTCGTACGAATTAAAAGAAAACAGACAAATAAACCGCAGCGCCATATAACAAAGGTTGTTGTTTGCCATGGAACAATTATAAATCAATAAACGACGACGACGACAACGGCGATCCTAGGTGTTGTTGTTGTTGGTTCTTCATTAATGAGAAATAATCGAAAATTTGCAATGAAATTGAAATATTCAAATTCGAACACGACTGATTACCACAATAATACAACAGCGACGACAAGTGACGATGGCGAGCCATTCGATTGGCGACATTTGGACGTTATCTGTGGCGGGAGCGTCATCAATTTAGAACATTGGCTCCATTCAATTAATACTTTGTGTCTTCCAAAAGAGAAAACAAAAACTGGAAAAAGAAAAATGTGAAATTGAAAACTAAACGCTGCAGCCACCCATTCAATAGTCGCAGCAATAATTCGTGGTGGCGTCTATCAACGCTCGGAGATTTTGCTGGCCATTGTGCGCTGGAAACGAAGCGAGGAACCTTATTTTGTAACCATTCTTGGGTTGCGCGTGCTGAGTGTTGTTGGCATGTCCAAGGTCTGCGCCCAAAACGTTTGCATGTCCAAGGCTTTAATGCACCCTCCACCCTATTTTCGCGATAATATTCGGCATTTATTCTGCTGCCACGGTCGATTTATGCGAGCGGGGAGCGACCATCGGCTGTTATGGCGGACCACTCCATCACCATCACAGTGGTCGGCGCTTGAGTTCTGGTGGTCAACCGAAGGTGCACATTTTCTGCTGACCTCTTTGGCAAGTAAACACGATCATTTTGTTTGTTTACAAACTGCTGGACAACAAATGTTTTCTCATCGGAGAAAACCAAATTCGGCAGTTGACCACTTTCGGCCAAGCGAAGCAACTCTTTTTAGATCTTTTGAGTCTATTTTCTTTCTGTTGCGGTGTAAGTTCTTGCACTTTTTGGAATTTCAATGGCTTTACCCCAAGCTCATTTTTCAATTTTTGCCGAATGGAATATTGCGATATTTTCAGCTCACGAGCCATTTTTCGGCCACTACGACGCGGGTTTCGATCAATTCGCTTCTTTACTTTTCGAACCATTTCTGCTGATGTTGCAGTTTTTTTCGTCCATTTCTTTGACGTCGGGCTACGCTTCCAGTAGCACGGTAACGAGCGATGGTACGAGACACAAAAGACTTATTCACATTTAAATGCTGGAGTGCTCTAACGATAGCCACTTGTGGTTTTCCAGCCAAATATCAAGAAATCACACTATCACGCTGGAATTCCATCACGAGTAACTTTTTTTCTGTGAAATTCTCACCAAAATGCTTTTGTACGCTTGTAGACAATATAATGAGCTGTCACTGAAATAATTTTAACAGCTGCCGGACGAATGGCTTAGAAATGACAGCAGTCTGAATTTGGTTGCAGTTTTTTCATCTTACCCTGTAGATCTTCCCAAACAAGATTATGACTTTGAAATTCTGTCGGGCGGTTACCAATTAGTTTCGAAAACCTAATGCCGATTCCGAACCACTGTGTCACAATCTCAGTTTGTCGTCCGGTGGCAGCATCTCCCCCAATATTAGATAATTGAGTTGTGGCCATAGCTAATTAATCGATTACATCCAGCGACGCTCAGTTTATTTTCTTAAATGTTTTATTTTTAGAAATAATTATTTAATTTGTAATGAGGGGGCGAGAGCACATTCAGCCCACAATTTTAAATGACCCTCCACTCGTCTTGTGTAATTACTGTTTACTTTAATTGAGCAAAAAAAACGTTAATTGTTTTAATTAATTTTGTCTAACAATTTTGTTCCGCTTTTTTCTTTACAGATCAGCGCCACGAGAAGGCGCCTACATTCATGGAATATTTATGGAAGGCGCCAGATGGGACATCCAGCAGGGTATAATTATGGAGTCGCGACTCAAAGAGCTGTATCCGCCGATGCCGGTGATAAATATACGGGTAATTTGAAATAATTAAAATTAAAATACATTGTTGTATTTCTGAGAAAGTTCTAACTGAACGATTACAGTAGAACCTCTCTTAGCTCTAATGGAAGGATAATAGCTGATTTTTATATTTTTTTTATGAAAGTTGTCAAACATTAGGGGGAAAGATATAAAAATAAATCTTTCAAAGGATCTTGCAAAATTTTGAAGAAGAGTTGTGAATTTTTATAAATTTTTTGGAAAGATATTTAAATTTTTTTTTTTTTGGCGAATAACCTATAACTTTTGTAATCGTAGATTTTTTTAATTTTTTGTTTTGAAGTACCATGGGGGTTTTTTGGCTCTCAAAACCTATTGCAGTGAATTTTTAAGAATACTTGTAAGGACTATCCAGAGCTACTATCGTGCACTTTAAAGGACATTTTAAGGCCTATCAGGAATTTTTAAGGATACATTTTTGAAGCACTAACATTAATTTGTAAAGGAAAAATTTAAAGGACTACTGCTGATTTTTAAGGATATTTGTTGAAGAAATACCGAGATATTTTCAAGGAACATTGTAGATTTTTTAGTGCCTTACAGACCATAGTAGATTTTCAAACATATTTTTGAAATGATTATCGTTAAATGTGTGAGGATATTTTTTGACTTTTAAGAATGTCAGGATCCACAGAAGTGGGTTATTTTTTAAGGATATCTTTCTAAATGCTGTTTTTCAAGGAAAATTTTTGAAGGACTATTGTGGATATTTAATTATATTTTAGATTTAGCTTCAATGTCTGAGATTCTTTAAGAATATTTTTGAATTTTAAGGGTAGTGCATCAAGGTTTTATCCAGACCCATAATTTTGGATTTTTAAGTTCCTTGTTTCGTGAACTATTTTGTAAATCTAATAATAGCTTTCGAAGGTCTTTCGTGGATTTTTAAGATAATTTTCAGGGTCATCCAGAGCTATAATAGTATAGGATTTTTAAGGATAGCTTCTGGATTTAAAAAAAATTAAAAGGACTATCCACGATGTTTAAGAAATTTTTGTATTAAACGACTATCATCGATTTTTATGCATATTTTTGTATGTCTATGTAGGGCTATAATTTTGAATATTTAAGATTGTTGCTTCGAGGACTAGCTGATAGGGTTCAGAATATTTTTTGGATTCTAGTGGATTTGTTAAGATATTTTTTTGGGGGTAATCCAGAGCTATAATAGTGGATCAGGGATATTTGACAATTTTTAAAGACTATCCGGACTTTTAAGAGTATTTTCGTAATGACTATTCAGATTTACAAGCGTGAATTTTTAAGTATACGTTTGTACCAGAAACCTAATCGTAGCTTCTTAAGGGCATTATTAAAGCATTGTTCTAAAATGTTATTGAAATATTTTAAGGACGTTTCTGAATACTTTCGAAGAAGTATTTGTCTATTATACTTGAAGAGTATGTTCAAGGATTATTCCTTGATTTTTAAGTATTTCTATGAAACACTATTGAGTGTTTTATACATATGGCTACAGAGGGTATATATAATTTGAAAAAGTGCTTCGTCGAAACAACGGTTTTAGATCCTAGGTCTATTTGGACCAAACTTGTTCCAGTACATTTGGAGTCGACTCTGTCCGTCCGTCTGTCTAGATGGTATTTGAAGTTCGTAATGGATACTACAGCCTATGATAGAAATTTGTCTGTCCAGGTCCACGTCTTCGTATAGCCCCTATGTAATGGCACCTCCCGATATTCGGTATTTTGGTGATTTTAGCGACATTACTCACCGATTTTTTTTTAATTTCGCATTTGAATATTGTAGTGGCTTATGACAAAAGCTGCCAATGCAGGTCCACGTCGCCGTATAGACCCTAATATAACAGCTACATTCGGCATTTTTAAGTTTTAACAGATTTTTTGACGGATTTTATTGTTTTGGAGAATTGCCAAATTCGTTCCAAATGGCGGAGGCTACTCAATGTTCGACCGGCCGAACTTACAGCTTTTTTACTTGTTTACCCATTCAGCTATCATCTCCAAATGTAATATATCTCAATATTTTTATCAATCCTAGATTTAATGGGTCATGGGTCGATTTGACCCATATCGATACACTCCTTCTGCTGTCGACAAACTGATACTTTTTAACTTGTTCGATTATTTTTTGAAGAGCTATTATGGATTTTTAAGGATATTTTTGAAGGACTTTTAAGTACATACATATATGTAAGGATATAAGGATCTGAATCGGGATTTTTTATAGTTACTATCGTAGGACTTTTCAAGGACTATCCTATGCTATAACCGTGAATTTTTTTCCTTTATATGTATGTGTAAATTTCAACAATATTTTTGAAATATTTTGAACAAGGATATGGCTTCAAAGATATTCAAAGATATACTCTTTTTTTATAATAATTTTGAAAAATCGTGGATTTTTATATATAGCTTGTCCATATACTCCATATTCCAGATCTATCTACATTTACTACTTTTAGACTCGTCCATAAACATTCTGTCAGATCGCCTATAAGCTTCCTTATCAGCTCGTCTATAGACTCCCTTTTCATCTCGGTTTCGGGCCCTCCTTTGGCTCGTCTATGGACTTTATTTCAACTCGCCTATAGACTCACCTCATTAATATAACCTCTCTTTATATCTATCTATAATAACATCCAAATTCTGTAAAGCCCCGTCCTACTGCCGGTTATAATAATTGCAAAATCTAAATACCGTTGTCAACCGATTTTTCCTAATTCTATAGCCTGGACATTTTATAAGGAATTTGCTCCATTTTTGGTAAAAATTTTTGTTCTGTAATTATTCTTCTATTCGTTTTTTTGTATTGTTTTTATTTGTTATACAATCCGAAACATATTGCAAAAATACTCGCCAATATTTCCATTTGAATTGTAAAACTTCAAATTCTTGAAATCCTGAATAAAATTTAAAAGTCTGTTATTCAAGCAACAAAACTATTCGAAATTAAATCGAATAAACCGAAATGATCGATACGTATCGATTTACTAAACCAAATTTAAATTTCAAAAATACATTAATTTATGCTGGCTGGCGTCGCACTGACTTCACGTGTCAGTCGATCGGTCGCTTTGCTTAAATAATTCATCAAATGTTTGTTATTGTTGTTGTCCTTACTCTGATTTTTCTCTTTGTTTTTTTTTTTCATTTCTAGGCCATCACCCAAGACAAGCAAGATTTACGCAACATGTATGAGTGTCCTGTCTACAAGACCCGCACCCGAGGTCCCACCTATGTGTGGACATTTAATTTGAAAACCAAAGATAAACCGGGCAAATGGACCCTGGCCGGTGTGGCATTGCTGTTACAAACTTAGAATGCAAAAATAAACTTCCACTGCACGAGTTACTACCCACTCCTGTTCTTCTTCGTCGAGTACACATAAATTAGTTACTTACATACAAACATATTTATTAGCACTCTGTTAAATTTAAATGTTTTTTGCAATTCCTAATAAAAAATTGTTGCCTTAGGCGAAAATACCACTACAGCAGAATTTGAAAAAAAAAACTATCTAAGAATTTTCTCTTTTAATTTTGGGAAAGGTGAGTTTAATTTTCTAGGAAATAATTAACATTTTTGTTTCCTCCCCCTGGATGATGAAGGTGGGAAAAAACTAATTGAAATTTTTATGGAGAAAATTGGCAATAACTCTGGCATTTAGTTTATATGCTGATATGAACTGAATGCCTGTCCGCACGTGTTGGGAATGTGAAATGGGTCTGTTAGTTATGCTCTGGAATTTTGTTATTTTTCCACGCACACACACACACCGATTATGCTAATCCTTAGGTGGGAGATATTAAGGTGGGTCGTCAAATGGAAAGGGGTTCTTGTAGTTTTCATATTTAATTAAACATTAATGAATATTGTAACCATTCAAATAAATACTATTTTCAAACTGTTTACAATAAAATTCAAATAAAACACAACTAAAAAAGCTGCAAGTTCGACCGGGCCGATCTTTGAATATTCTCCAGCATGTGGAACGATTTTGGCAATCTTCAAAAAAATAAAACCCGTTAAAAATTCTGTTGAAATATTAAAAATGCCGAATGTGGCCGTTATATTAGGGTCTATACGACGACGTGGACCTGCATAGGGAACTTTGGTCATAAACCATTACAATATTCAAATTCGGAACTTGAATAAAAAATTCGGTGAATAATGTAGCAAAAATCATCAAAATACCGAATATCGGGGGGTACCGTTATGTGGGGGCTGTACAAAGACGTAGACCTGCACAGACAATTTTCTGTCATAGGGTGTAGTATCCGTTACGAACTTCAAATACCAAATTTGAAACATTTCCGTTGAATAATGTCGCTTAAATCACCAAAATACCAAAAAAAGGGATTATGTGGGGGCTATACCAAAACGTGGACCTACATGACCCATTTTCAGTACCAAAAGTCCTGCAGACATAATACACATTTGAGTGAAATTTTATAATCCTACTTCATTTCGTTCGGAAGATAGAGTGATTTCCACAGACGGACAGACGGACGGACATCGATATAGAATTTTATGCTGATCAAGAATATATATAATTTGTGGGGTCTAAAATGTACATTTCGAGGTGTTACAATGAAAAACGTAATATACCCTCCATGCTATGGTGAAGTGTATAAAAATATTATATGGGACACCGAAGTTAAAAAATAATCTCCAATTAATAATTAAAAATTGATAAAAAAAAATATATTTTTTTTATATTTTCCAACCCATTCCATTGTACACACCCCTAATTACCCAAAACTATTTGAAATCATTAAAATAAATTTCAATTCTATTTTGCACAAAGTACTACAAGATCATTACGCATTTTCAGCCAATAACAACTACAACAACAATTAAATAACCCCAACTGATAATAAAATAAACAACAATAATTGGGTGCGTAAAAATATCGACAGACTTACTGACGGAACCTCAGCCGAAAAGCAGGCCACATGTGGCAAAAGGAATTTCGTAGTTGATAATTCACGTCACCACGTCGTTCGGATTGAAATATTCACTTATGTATATATTTATTACACAGAAGATTCGATTTCATTTGTTTAGATTTGAAAATAATAATTTTTTTTCTTGATTTGACAAACGATGAAAGGATGACGACACAATTGACCAATCACAGCGTGTCCAATGAGATGACACAGCGACTTCCAGCAGCCATCACTCAGATAATGAGTATTTGATTTGAAAATAAGCGAGTAGTTTTAATCAAATATTAGATTTATATGTTTGTACTTATGTGTGCACGTGTGTTTGTACTTTGAAAAAAGCCTGATTAATTGATAACAGTCCCATTTATTCCAAATTATTCTATTTTCGAAACTTCAAATCTTCGTCCGACGAGAATTTTTTCAATTATAACTAAGGAACGGAAAATTAAGGTTTAAACACCTTAATTGTCCAAAGGTTCATTATAAAGTAATGAATTACCAAGTAATGTAAAACGGCGTTATAGAGTGTGCACGTACTAGATCATTGGTTCGGATTTCATAGACTGTAGTATCCATTTCTTTCATAGGCTGTAGAATCCATTACGAACTGCAAACACCAAATTTGAAACAATTCCAGTGAATAATATGGCTAAAATCATCAAAATACTTAACATCGGGAGGTGCCGTTATATGGAGGCTATACGAAGACGTGGACCTGCACCAACAATTTTCTGTCATAGGCTGTAGCATCCATTACGAACACCAATTGCCAAATTTGAAACAATTTCGGTGAATTTAGTCGCTAAAATCAACAAAGTACCGAATATCGGGAGGTACCGTTATATGAGGGCTATACCAAAACGTGGACCTACATGGCTCATTTTCAATACCAAAAGTCCTGCAGACATAATATACATTTGAGTAAAATTTTATCAATCTTGTTCGGAAGCTAGACTGATGTCCACAGATGGACGGACATCACTAAATCGACATAGAATTTTATGCTGCTACCATTCGAAAGGAACTTAAACTATTTCAAAAAAAAAAATTCCGTCGAAAATTTTCGATCAAATGAAAACCTTTGTATGGGGGCTATACGAAGACGTGGTGCTGCATAAATAATTTTTTGTCATAAGCTGTAGTACTGATTCCGAACTTCACATACGAAATTCAAAACAATTCCGGTGAATAATGTCGTTACTATCATGGAAATACCCAATATCTGGAGGTACCATTATATAGGTGCTATACTTAAACATGGACCTATATAGACGATTGTCTTCCTGGGGGTAAAGTACACACAGGGAACTCCTTGTGTGGATTTTCATGCAATTCCATAGAAACATTTGCCTACAATAATCAAAAAACCGAATATCGGTAGGAATCGCTGTATAAGAGATGCACGATTTCGTGGACCTATACAGGGTGAGATGAAAAAAGTGCAACCAACTACCGACTGCTGTCATTTCTAAGCCACTCTCCCGACAGCTGTTAAAATTATTCCAGTGACAGCTCATTATATTCTTTACAAGCGTATAAAAACATTCTGGTGGGAATTTTCATGGAAGAAAGTTATTCGTGATGGAATTCAAGCGTGATAGTGTGATTTCTTTATATTTGGCTGGAAAACCACAAGTGGCTATCGTTAGAGCACTCCAGCATTTAAATGTGAATAAATCTTCGTTACCGTGATACTGATAGCGTAGCCCGACGTAAAGGAAATGGACGGAAGAAAACAGCAACATCAGCAGAAATCGTTCGAAAAGTAAAGAAGCTACTTGATCGATTCGTGAGCTGAACATATCGCAATATTCCATTTGACAAATATTGAAAAATAAGCTCGGGGTAAAGCCATTGAAATTCCAAAAAGTGCAAGAACTTACACCACAACAGAAAGAAAATAGACTCAAAAGAGCCGAATTTGGTTTTCTCCGATGAGAAAACATTCGTTGTCCAGCAGTTTGTAAACAAACAAAATGATCGTCTTTACTTGCCAAAGAGGTCAGATGAAAATGTGCACCTTCGTTTGGCCACCAGAACTCAAGCGCCGGCTATGGTGATGGTGTGGGCCGCCATAACAGCCGATGGTCGCTCTGCGCTCGAATTAATCGACCGTGACATCAGAATAAATGCCGAATAGTTTCGCGAAAATATTAATTAATTATTAAAGCCTTGGACACGCAAACATTTTGGCCGCAGACTTTGGACATTCCAAAAGGACTCAGCACCATCGCACTCAGCTGTGGCTGGAGTATTTTGGAAAGCGGGGTCGGCACAAAAAAATACCAAAGTGTCGATCACTTCAAGCAAGCGCTTCGCCGTTAATGGGCCAAAATACAGCAGACCGACATTCGGGCAGCGGGTGACGGTTTCATTGGCCGTTTGAAGGCCATAATTCGTGATTCAAAATTTTCCAAGTCAAAATTTGGCTGAACAATTTGTATTGTGTCTAGGATGATTGGTATTACATATTACGGTACCTCCCGATATTTGGTATCTTCATGATTTTTACAATATTTGTTCACCGATTTGTCTAAAAATTGGAACTTGTAAGGTCATAACGAGTTTTTAAGCTCCGATGGCGAAACTTTGTATGTATTTGTCCACGTTTTTGGTATAGCCCCACATAATGGTACCTTCGGATATTCAGTATTTTGAAGATTTTTGCCACATTTTTCCACGGATTTGTCTAAAAAGTGGTATTTGTAGTTCATAATGGTTTCTAGATCCGGTAGGGCAAAAATGTATAGCCCCCATGGAACGGTACCTTGGTATTTATTTGTAGTTCGCAATGGGTTTATGATTTTTTGAAAAGTTGAGCTGCATTATCCAAACGGTCTTACTGGATTTTGTAGTTTAAATGGAACAGGTAGTCAAAGTTCGAACTAAATGTCTTTTACTTGTTTTTTGTGTTGCACAGTGTTTTGGTTTTGAGTGATTTTTTTAATTGATGTCAACTGCGTTCTTCTATTTCTGGTGAAGCCTTTAGTTGGACTTTCCATGATTAGCGATAATACGGTCATGGAAAATTTCCCATTGGAAAATCCCTTCATCATTGCCGTCCAATGACTACCTGAACCTACTAAAAATCCAGATGCTTGAATTCTCAGGAAATTTTAATAATTTGGAAATCTCAAATCATTAAATGTGTCATATGCTATTCTATAGACATTAGTCGCTTTTGACACTTCAGAGGAGTATATGAAGGATGTGATTTCTTTGAGATTATATTAAAACAATTGAAAATATGTTGTCTCCTGTGGAATAAAACATTGAATAACAATTATATTAAGAGCTAAATAACTAAATTGATTACACCAGTGTATGAATATGAGATACGATGTAATATCCAATAAAAATTATTTAAAAACTACTGCCGAGACTATTACTAAAAATCAGATAATCAAATTAAAAACTTTTCATAGAAGAAATATTCTCCGTAAGACTTTGTAAACTCTCAGTGACACAAATTTAAAAACTTGTGAAAGAAAATAGAAATAATTTGAAAAATTATTATTTTAAAAGAAAATTTAATTAATTATACCCTCAGCCATATGACTAGAGAGGGTATATATCATTCGATACGGCCAAAACGTGCCTCATCGAAATAAAGGTTTAAGACCCTAGGTCTCTTTGAACCAAATCCGTTTCAGGACATTTAGAGTCGAACCAGCGATGTCCGTCATACCCCATGAGAGGAATAATCATAACTCAAGGCTGGGGGTATAAATCTGTCGGCAAAACCGAGACTATTTTACTTATTTTTTTTTTATATCGACACATTTGATGGTATACCTTCATAATCAAATTTCCAGGAATTCTTTCTTACCTGGCTTAGAGCAACCTTTCTTTTGTAGAAATTTCCCAGATTGCAAGGAATTTTTGTGAAAACAGAATGGATTAGCATATCTTGATTTATTTAGCCCACTCAGCTACAGTTTCCCAAATGGAAAATCGCCGCAACGATGGCAACGACTCTTCCGACATCTTCTTGTGTGGCAAACACATCCATCCATACATTATTCATGAACACATGCCGCCGGTGTGGAGATCGCTCGTATCGTGGCGTACGTGCAGCACCATCGGCTGGTTAGCCGATGAACGAGTCGTTAGGTGGAGGTGGTTGTGCTGTGAGATGACTATAAAACCGGCAAGCTTGGCACAGTCGCACGCAAATCGTTAACAGAGATTTAAACCGCTTTGTGGCAGTTATTTGAAAGGTCCTTAAGATTCCCGCTAAGAGCAAAGGTGATCTCATTGCTTATCAATTTCACCGAAAAAGCGTTTAAAATAAAAATACATAAAAAAGTCCATTCGCCAGGCCATCAATGCTTTATGGACGAGTGAATCGGCAATCAATGCTGTTTCTAACTGAACCTTAACAAGAAAAAAAAGAAATTCTTCGTTTTTGGGCTACGTGATGATGCTTCACTGAGGTAGGATATCCACAAATCTTTGGATGCCCCATTGGCAAAACGATTTACGTCTCACGTTACCCACCTATCCAGAAAATACCTGGCGAATCTTGTGGTGGCGGCCATCATCGGCAATCGTTTGAACTTTCTACACACTTTGGTTTGGTGTCCATTGGAACTCTTGACTTGCTGACGACGAAAATCACAGCAGCAGCAACAACAACAGCAACAGAAATCCATAATTTTCAAGTAATTTCGCTGCTTTCGTTTTATGTTGCCGGACTGGCTGGCCGAAGGTTTCGTGGCAGCCACCATCCATCATCGTCACCACCAGACCAGCACACACAGAGACCCACACACAGCCAGCCACAACGTTCTCTTGAGGCAGGCAACGCTGACGTCGTTGTCGGTCGGTCATATCAGCCAACAAAACGGCCAGAGTCAGTTGTCGGCTTTTTGGTTTGAATCGATTCGATCAGTTTGCAATTTGCTGTGATTCGTGTATGTTTTATGATTCGGAAAGAATTCGCGCGCGCCACTCTTGAAAAAATATTTTCATTTCAAATCCATTTCGAAAATTCAAATTTCTTGAATGAAAGCGTGCAAAACTAAAATCGTTTTTAAGAAATAAATAAAAAAACACAATTTTTAAAAATAAAAAATACGATTTTAAAACAATTAAATTTTTGTTAAAGAAAAGAAGAAAAGCAACCAACAAAAAGTATTAACCCAGCGATTAAGTGCCGCATTGAAAAAAGTGTTCGCTGTGCTCAATTATCGTGGTGTTTGACCCATTTTTGGAATAAAATTTTCCTCTGGATTAAGAAACAAACAAAAAGAGCGACAAAGCTAGCAGTCCACCTCTTGGATTATCTCTTGATTTCGAATTTGGATTACTGTGTTACCACAAAGAGGCATAAACATGAAGCTGTTTCCCCTATTCTTGGCAAGTAAGTACCAAATGCTCCAGAATTAAGTAATATATATTTTTTGGATTATAAAAACAATTAAAAAAAAAAAAAACTTTTGAGTAACACTAAAACGTAGCCGCCTAGGTCTGCCCGTTAATACAAAAGTGATTTCTAAAGATCGAAAACAGAAATACAACAGTTCTTAGCCACAACAATTGGATGACACAGACGATGTGGAGTCCTGTATAAATATTCTATATTTTTAGATATTTTGAACATTTGTAGAAAAAGCTCCAGTAGGATCTAGGCTTGATAGAAATATTAAGATGTTACGCATTAGGATATCAGAACATGAAATTCTACACTGAAAATTAGAAGTAGACTCCACTAGTTCAGGACTTTAAGGTCACAGTTCACTATCTAGTTCAATTGTCAGGATTCGAATTTTTTACTCAGTTTGTACACATAGACCATAAGGGGGTAAACTACTTGAGTGAATGAAAAATAGAACAGAAAGTCTGTTGAAAGTTATGGAGGGTCTCGATCGGAATCTAATTTTATTTTTTAAGATAACTGAAAAAATGTAACATTTAAAATTCAAAAGCAGCAGAGATACCCTCCACCACTTAGAAGGAACTTGAAAATTTTCAAAAATACCGTTTAAATGATAATTTTTATATGGGGGCTATGCGAGGCGGTGGACCTGCATATGTATAATTTTTTAATAGGCTGTTACGTACTTTGAATACGAAATATGAAAAAAATCGGGTGAATGATGTCGGTAAAATCATATCGCGAGGTAACGTTATATGGGGGCTATATGACAACGTGGACCGACATGGTCCATTTACGAACTTAACCTGCCTATTGGTAAAATACACATGTGTGCAAAATTTTAACCTTCAGTCTCGATTTGTTCGAACAACAGACATACGCTGATCCAGAATATATACAGGGTGATATAAAAAAACTGCAACAAAGTCAAACGCCATCATTTTTAACTTTTCTTTTTTAAATTTTAATGAATGAAAGCAAAAAATGTCGGAAATAGCATCAAATTTCAGAATAAGTTTAGATTTGTTCGAATTGGTCAGCTTTGGCACGAATTATAGCCTTCAAACGGCCAATGAAACCGTCACACGCTATCCGAATGTTGCTCTGCGGTGTTTTGGCACATTCCCGTCGAAGCGCTTGCTTGCGGTGATCGATACTTTGATATTTTCTACTGCCAACCATGCATTCCAAAATACTCCAGACATAATAGTCCAACGGATTGGTGTCCGGAGATTTTTGTGGCCATTGTGCGCTGGAAATGAAGTGAGGAACCCTTATTTTGTAATCATTCTTGTGTGGCGCGTGCTGAGTGCGATGGTGCTGAGTCCAAGGTCTGCGGCCAAAATGTTTGCGTTCCCAAGGCTTCAATGCACCCTCCAGAATATTTTCGCAATAATATTCGGCATTTATTCTGATGCCACGGTCAATTAATACGAGCGGAGAGCAACCATCGGTTGTTATGGCGGCCCACACCATCACCATGGCCGGCGCTTGAGCTCTGGTGGTCAATCGAAGGGGCACATTTTCAGCTGCCCTCTTTGGCAAGTAAAGGCGATCATTTTGTTTGTTTACAAACTGTTGGACAACGAATGTTTTCTCATCGGAGAAAATCAAATTTGGCAGTTCACCACTTTCGGCCAAGCGAAGCAACTCTTTAGCTCTTTTGAGTCTATTTTCTTTCTGTTGCGGTGTAAGTTCTTGCAATTTTTTCCAATTTCAATGGCTTTACCGCGAGCTCATTTTTCAATATTTGACGAATGAAATATTGCGATATGTTCAGCTTACGAACCATTTTTTGGCCACTGCGACGCGGGTTCCGATCAAGTCGTCGCTTCTTTACTTTTCGAACCATTTCCATCTCTGCTAATGTTGCTGTTTTCCTCCGTTCACTTTCTTGACGTCGGTATCACGGTAACGAGCGATGGTACGAGACACAAAATATTTATTCACATTTAAATGCTGGAGTGCTCTAACGATAGCCCCTTGTGGTTTTCCAGCCAAATATAAAGAAATCTCACTATCACGCTTGAATTCCATCACGAATAACTTTTTTTCTGGAAAATTCTCACCAAAATGCTTTTGTACGCTTGTAAACAATATAATGAGCTGTCACTGGAATAATTTAAACAGCTGTCGGACGAGTGGCTTAGAAATGATATCAGTTTGAAGTTGGTTTTTTTTCATTTTTCATCTCACCCTTTATATTTATATAAAAGCCATAATTATCCACAAACAAAACAATAAGAATAAAAATTGCAAAACCTCCACAAATATTGTGTGGTCAGAAACTGAACTTAAATTCGGGATTATAGTCATTAGACATTTATTACATAATAACGAGCGCTGGTATACTCTTCCAGAAATAACGCTAAAAATTTGTGATTGCCACACTGGAAGTCTCTTCAAAAAAATGCTCCTAAAAAGTCGTGATGTACTACCAAATGAACAGCTAACATTCTTAGATTATGGCCCGGATATATTCACCAAAAAATCCAAAATAGTCACAATAAGAGCCCTATAAAAATACTTACAAAATCGAAATTTAAAGACAAAGCCTTTTAAAAATTCTTTTTAAAAAATTTAAAATAAGGCATTAAAAGCTTCCGCAAAATACCCTTTAATGCCCAATTTAAAAGTCTCATTAAATAGTACTCATAAAAATATCAATAACCCTTGGAGGCTTTCTAAAAACACTATTTCATTATTTTTTTATAGACATGAGAACCAATGAACAATATTAAAACAAAAAACAATTTGACTATATTACTCACATCCTGTCAAAAAATACTTCAAAAATACCCAATTTTGGTTGAGAGAATATGGAATATTATATTGCAGATATTCTAAAATTTCACTATGGATTCAGCAAAAATTGGTAGAAGCTTCAATGCTTCTTCAAAAATACTGTCATGGATTAACTATTACAGACCGAAAAGACATTTCAAAGAAACCGCTTTAAACCAACTTCTTCAAATAAACCGCTAACAGCTTCTCCAATATGCTACCAAAAATCCATGATAATGTTGTTTATTTTTCCTGGATGTCCGATGGGCGTCTATTTTACTATTCGAACTTAAAAATTATACTATTATACCATTTATGATTCACATAAATCCCAAAAGTCCATTAAATCATAGAATAGTTTCTAAAACAGATCATCGATCCATTAGTCATCAACAGTCAATTTGTTTCACTCTTAACTATTTGATATTCCACACCAAATCCAAAAAAAAAAACAATGTAATTATCAGCTGCTGGGAATACAAAATATGGAATTGGATAACGCGACATTTAAATGCAGCCGAGACCAATGATGAGGGAATTTATCTGGGATTGAAATTCTCCGGCATTGCTGCCTGCCGCCACTAGGTCTGGTGGTCCGTTCTGTTTACAAATTCAGTCGTAGAAGAAAATGTGCGTCATTGGCAGTCATGTGCGTCGTGTTTTCATTTGTTCTTCTTCTACTCCTTTCTACAATAATGCAGTTTTTTTTTGACGATGCTTCTCTGGGTGGTTGCGAGCAGATTGCATGACAAATAGGATTTCTACACAGGAGTGTATGTATGTACATGTGTGCGTGTAATTACTTAATCAAATCACAGAAATCCCATTAAAATATTTGTGTTTATTCCATGAACTCGACCATAAATCCCAATAATGGGTGTGTTTTAATTATTTCGAATAACTAAATAACAAATTGAAATACCACCACCGCACACACCACTGCATCAAATTTCGTATTTCAATACTTTCAGCTATTGTTTTCAAAATTTATTAAATTGCTCCGTTCTGACGACAGATATTTATTTTCGATCTGTCTTATCAGGAAATTATTCATTGATGATGATTTCACTTCATGTCACTGCCTGGCTGCCTGTGACTGCCTTGTGATTAGAAACGATCTGCGTAAATCCACATGTACATACATATGTATGTGCATATGTACGTACGTACGTATGTATGTACGTTTATATTTGATAGTTGTCGGGTTCGTATGATTTGTTGGAACATTATTTTGTTTCATATTTGTTCTTCTCTGTCTCTCTGTCGTTCAAATAGAGGTCGGACATTGAACCCCCAGAATTCGCATAGTGAAATGGCCATGGAAAATTTTCAATACGTTTTGAAAACCTTGAGTTTTATTATTATTTTTTTTGGCAAAAGAAATTGCGAACTTATTTGCTGATTTATTGATAGTTTTTTGGAAAACTAAAACACGTTCTATGTTTTCTCTACTTTGCGGGATAAACATGAAAAGATAGAAATGCATGACGAGCTGTCTCCCATTTTTTTGTCGTTCACACATTTTTGTCGTTATTTTATTAATGTGTTGATTCTGACAAAATATTAGAGGCGCTCTGTTTGAAGTATGTTGTCTTATAAAATATTAATAAAAAACAAATTATAAAAAATATCAGACGGTTTGCAGACGGATAAATAACTCAACCCATGATTTATTTATATACGTATATATACGAGTCATATCCAATCTATAGATGAGACCTCCATTATCAAAAAAAAAAAAAAATTAACATAAAATCAAAAAGATTGGATACAAACTTGCGACTTTATGACTTGTGACTTTTTGAAAGGAATGTCTTGCATAAAGCCTTTGCAAAAAATATTTAAAATGCACAATGACCTTTTTGTCCTGAAAATCCTTGAAATAAATATTCATAAAAAATTATATATTTTTAACAAAAAGTTTTTGGATCCGCAATTATTGACCAGGGAATTATAAAAATAGTCGTAAAAATCGACATCCTTGAAGTAAACATTTCCTTGAAACATCCCAAATTTTTGTCGCTACCACACCAATAAATTTTTGGCAGATATTTTAAAAATTGCGATTCTTAAGAGTTTGAAAAATATTTTTGAAAAATTTTTGCACCTAGCGAAAGAAAATACAAGGTGAGATGAAAAAACTGCAGCCAACTTCAGACTAATGCCATTTCTAAGCCAATCGTCCGACAGCTGTTAAAATTACTCAGCTCACTATATTGTTTAAAAGCGTACAAAAGCATGTTGATGAGCATTTTCCAGAAAAAAATTATTCGTGATGAAATTCAAGCGTGATAGTGTGATTTCTTTATATTTGGCTGGAAAACGGTAAGTGGCTATCGTTTTAGCAATATTTGAATAAATCTTTTGTGTCTCGTACCATTGCTCGATACCGTGATATTAGTAGAGTAGCCCGACGTCAAGGAAGTGCACGGAAGAAAACAACAATACAGGCCGAAATGGTTCGAAAAGTAAAAAAGCGACTTGATCGAAACCCGCATCGCAGTGGCTTGTGAACTGAATATATCGCAATATTCCATTTAGCAAATATTAAAAAATGAGCTCAGGGTAAATCCATTAAAATTCCAACAAGTGCAAGAACTTACACCGCAACAGGAAGAAAAGAGACTCAAAAGAGCTAAAGAGTTGCTTCGCTTGGCCGAAAGTGGTAAACTGCCGAATTTGGGTTTCTTCGATGAGAAAACATTCGTTGTCCAGCAGTTTGTAAACAAACAAAATGATCGTGTTTACTAGCTAAAGAGGTCAGCTGAAAATATGCACTTCGGTTGGTCACCAGAACTCAAGCGCCGGCCATGGTGATGGTGAGGGCCGCCATAACAGCCGATGGTCGCTGTCCGCTCGTATTAATCGACCATGGCATCAGAATAAATGCCGAATATTATCGCGAAAATATTTTGGGGGGTGTATTAAAGCCCTGGGTACCCATATCTTGGACATTTCAACAGGACTCAGCACGCGCCACCCAAGAATGGTTACAAAATGAGGTTTCTCACTTTATTTCCAGCGCACAATGGCCACCAAAATCTTCGGATACCAATCCGTTGGACTATTGTGTCTGGAGTATTTTGGAAAGCAAGGTTGGCACTAAGAAATACTAAAGTGTCGATCACCTCAAGCAAGCGATTCGGCGGAAATGGACCAAATTACCGCAGAGCATCATTCAAGGAGCGTGTGACGTTTTCATTGGTCATTTGAAGGCCATAATTCGTGCCAAAGGTGATCAATTCGAACAAATCTAAACTTATTCTAAAATTTGGTGCCATTTCCGACATTTTTTGCTTTTATTCAATAAAATTAAAAAAAAATTAAAAATTGTGCCGTTTGACCTTGTTGCATTTTTTTTATCTCACCCTGTAAAACCATTTTCATGTTATGGGTAAAAACTGGGATGTGGAATGTCTGAAGAAATTTGAAATTTATGTCACATTCAATTCGGAATGCCATTAATATTCAAAGTGTTGAACTTTTGTGAGGGAGGTATGGGAAGGAGGGTCCAAAATTTTCCATATTCGCAACCTACGTAATGAGGACATCATTCGCATTAGGAGTCCTAAAAATATATATCGGACATTTTTCCGAGATCCTCGTGGCCAATCATCTTTATAATTGATCTAATATTGGCAAAATTATAAGACTATGTAAAGTTTAAAAAAGTCGGACACTTATTTCACATTTAATGAGAGTTTTTAAAATTTAAATTTCTCAACTTTCTCATCCGATCTTAGTTTGAAATATGTGTTTCCAAGTTTGAACTATAACGGGTACTAACTTCTCTTTATTTGAAATTTTATTATTTTCTTGAAATTGAACATTTGAGGAGGAGTCACGGTAATCTTTTACGATGTGTAAAGTTTGAATCAATTCGCATACTCTCCTCAAGAGTTATTGAGTACACCCGCCAGACGTACGGGCAGCATTACATCAATTCCAAATATCCCTAAACGAAAATGGTCAATATTTTGAAAAGTTAAAACTCAAATCTCAAATATAGATTTTAAAGTACGCGAACATTTCAAAACTTTTCACATCGTTTTAGTTCTATACAATATTATAATAAGTTTGAACTTGAACCATAAGGGACCATTCCTTGTGACAGGTCTTATATCATGTTGCGGCGTCAGAATGTGATTGATAATCTTTGGAAATGTGTGTAATGATATTAATATTTTTTCCTCTTTGTTTTTTCAGTGGCCATCTTCGTAATTTCTTTCGTAAACTCAGCTCCAGCACCTGGAGACACGGAATGTGAGTTCAATTGTGATCTGCAGGACTACAAGCCAGTGTGTGGCACAGACGATAGCGGCGATACCAAAACCTTCAACAACATGTGCATAATCAAGACAGAGAATTGTTTGCGAAAGACCTGTAAGTATTTGTCATCAATCCGAGATCACAATTTTTCACAAAGCTTGTAGGACAATGTATTTATAAATTTAATTAAACTCATTCTAAAATATTAAAAATTTTGGAATAAATTACACAAATTCACCAATTGCCTATTCTTTCTCTTTACAGCATACCAGAAAACCGGCGACGGAGATTGTCCATAAAAACTCGAGATGACCCAGTGCTTTACTTCTTAATTTTAACTTTAAACATTTTCGAAATATTACTATCATATCGTAATTAACTTTTATTCTTATTATACATTAATTTAAACTACATGTCGCTTTAGTTCTAAGATCAGTCAAAAACAATCGAACAATCGCTTGATCTATCGATCGCTGTAATTAATTGTATATCTGCATTTCTCTTGACTCATTATTTTTTTCATTTCAATATTCTCACAGCACAATTAGAACTAGAATAACACATAGAATTATTCTTAAAAATCAAACAAATTGAATATTTATCACATCTATTAAATAGTTTTCAAAAATCATATTAACACACCACAATACTTGGAATCGATGAAGAGGGAAGAAAAAGGAATTTTCACACAGAACAAATCCGAATTTCCATAAGTCAAAAACCATTGCAACAATGATGAATTTGATTTATTTCAAAAACAATATTGTGTCTTTAATTCCCGAAAGATGATGTTTTGATGGTATTTGTGTGATATTTATACGAAAAGTGAAAACAATCAAAAATAACAACTCATAATTTCATCCGCACTATTTTATTAACTCGTTTGTGTAACTCGTAATAAGCTATTGTATACAAAATGAAAATTTAAATAAAAAATCAAAAAAAAAAAAAAAAATTGGTTTTTCTTTTTATTGCACTGTGGGGAATTTTAATTATGATTCAGGTATTTGGTCAATATAAAAAATCCACTAAAGCCTTTAGTATTCTTGGATCATGCTACAGAAAATGAACACAAGGTTCTAAACTGGAGGTCAAAATATAATAAATAAATTTTTTTCTGAAACATTCATGGCAATCCGCATGGTAATCCTTTGGATCTTTTAAATTCCAATTTTTATTTTTCACGTTATGTTTAAAGAGTACTAAAGTGTACTTTATACCGACACCCTAATTATGCGTTTTAGGAAGATTCGTCATTAATATGACGTATAATCTAAGAAATTGATAGGTTTAATAGCATAGCCGGTATTCGGGAAAAGCTGAAATATCATAAAATCGCATTTCGAAACCAACACTGGGGCTCAATTCTTGTTCTACGAAAATGTGAAATGAAAAGGAAAGAAATTTTAAAGGAAAATTTTATAGAGGAAATATTTTTCATTTCATATTTTTTGTAGGCCCGTGCTCGATTCCTCATTCATTTTCACAGTCTTATACTAAGGTGTATACAACAACATTAGTAAGGACCTTGAAAATTATAAAAATCAGTCGAAAATTACCGCTTAAATTAAAACTTTTATGTGGGGGCTATACGAAGTGCTGGATAAGAAATTTTTTTTGTGATAGGCTGTAGTAACGATTCCAAACTTCTAATATCTGCTAATATCATCCAAATACCGAATACAGAAAGGTACCACTGTATGGAGGCTATACTAAGACGTGGACCTGCATAGACAATTTTCCATCATAGGTTGTAGTATCCATTACGTTCTTCAAATACGAAATTTGACGCAATTCCGGTTAATAATGTCGCGAAAATCCTGGAAATATCAAACATGTTGTGGTAGCGTTATATGGGTGCTGCACTAAAACATAGACCAATATAGACAATTCTCTTCCAGGGGGTAAAGTACTCAGATTTTCCATCTGAATTTCAGGCTATCCCATTGAAAACTATTGCTAAAATCATCAAAATACCGAATATCGGGAGCTACAGTCATATGGACTGTTATAGACAATTCTCTTTCAGGGAGCAAAGTACTCACAGAGAAAACCTTGTGAAGAATTTCAGACAACTTCTTTGAAAAATGTGGTTAAAATCATCAAAATATCGAATATCGGGGGTACCGTTATATGAGGGCCATACGACCGATCTTCGAACTTGACCTGGATGCTGACAAAAGTCAGATCGGTGTAAAATTTTAGCTTCCTAACTTTATCCCTTTTGACTCCAGCGTGATTACAACAGACGGACGGGCATGGCTAAATCGTCTTAGAATTTTACGCTGATCAAGAATATATGCTCTTTGTTGGGTCTAAAATTATTATTTCGATGAGTTACAAACGGAATGACGAACTTAATATACCCTCCCTACTATGTATGGTGGAGGGTATAAAAATGAATTTTTCTTTTATTTTATCCACTCCCTGACACATATAAGTGCATACTATAACCACAATTCGCAAGTCAAGTTAATGCTACAAAATCCAAAGACATGAAAATGAAAGCATACTTTCAGGCATCACACTGATTGAGACCAAATGCCATAAATTGACTCTTACAAGTATGTTGTGCAATAAAAGTTTAATTTTAATAATATTTTTGTTTAATACACTAGACAACAAATATTTATGCGAATTCACAACATCGGAAAGAATATAGGATGACTACAATAGGAAGATTTTCAACTTAGTTGAATGATTTATGTATAAATAGATACATAGAAAGGGCTGAAAGTAGAAAGTTTAAAATTTTGATTAGGCTGGGTTTTTGGAAATTCGTACTTAAAGGATCCGAAAAGAACTAAAATGTGCTAAAAATTGAATACTTTGATTGGACAAACGGATGAGCTAGAATTCTCAAATTTCGAATGCGAGTCAATTTTAAGGTTACGAAAAATTCTAAAATGGTACTAAACTTAAATGGTACCATTTGGTATCATTTGAACGCATAAAACTAAAAACTTGAAATTTGGTATAAGTGTCAACTTCAATATATGAATTTCGTCTTGGAAATGTATAGTAAGTGTGTGAACTGTACTGAATGGTACAAAATTTGGAACAGTACAAAATTTGGTTTAGAGTAAACAGAAGAAGCTGAAATTTTGATATTCTTTATTGTGGTCCCTGTTGATGGTTGGTTTGTGTCAAAGACGCGGTATTAGAGATATCGAAATCTCAAAATTTGATATTGAGGTCTCTGTTGGTATTTGGAATTATAGTTGGTTATGGAAATGCGTACTGCATGTGCACGGAAAGTACTAAATAGTACTATATTTCGTACAATTTATTATTGGACGAAGAGATAGTGGTTGACATCTGAAATTTGGTATTAGGGGCGCTGTCCATGCGTAGCCTGGGCATATGGGCTTGGTTTCGAAAATGTGTACTACAATTGCGAAAAGTACTAAATACTATTGGACGAAGGGATAGAGATAAATTTCTGCAATTTATTATTTATATTACTGATGGTATCTGTGTTTGATATTTGTCGGGGGTTTGAAAATGCGTCCTATATTTGTACGAAATGGTACTAAATTTGGTATTTGGTGAAGGGTTAGGCCTGGAATTCTAAAATTTAATATAGAGGTCTCTTTTGGCACCTAAAATTGAGATAAATTTCTGAAATTTGATATTTAGATTACTGTTGGTATTTGTGTTTGCGATATGGCGGTGGTTTGGAAATACGTTCTATATTTGTACGGAATGTACTAAATGGTACTAAATTTGATATTGAGTGAAGGGATAGGGCTGGAAATCTCAAAATTTGATATTGAGGGTCTGTTGGTATCTGGAATTGAGATATATAGTTGGAATTAAGATATGAAACTGGTTTCGGAAATGTGTGCTGATAATTGTACAAAAAGTACTGAATGGTACAATTTTTGGTATTGGGTGAAGGGAAAGGAATGGTATCCTCAAACTTGATATTGAGGTCTCTGTTCGTATCTGGGATTGAGATATAGATGTGGTTTTGGAAATTTGTACTAGAAGTGCAGGAAAAGTTCTGAATAGTACTTTATTTGGTACAATTTGGCATTGGGAGAACTAATAGTACATGAAATATAAAATTTGGTATTTGGGTCATTTTTATGTGTAACCTGCACATATGGAGTTGGTATCGGAAATATGTACTATAATTGTAAAAAAGTACAATATTTGGCATGAGGTAAAGAGATAGGAATGGAATACTCAAACTTGATATTGAGGTCTCTGTCCCTATCTGGAATTGAGATATGGAGGTGATTTTGGAAATTCTATAATTATACGAAAAGTACTAAACTTAGTATTGTGTGAAGGAGAAATTTGATATGAATGTCACTGTTGGTGTCTGTGGTTAAGATATGGAGGTGGTATTTTTTAAATGTGTACTATAATTGTTTTTAAAGTACTAAGTGGTACTCAATAGGTTATTGGGCAAATTGATATGGAATCCCAAAATTTGATATTGGGTGATGGGATAAAACCGAAATCCTAAAAATTGATATTGTTGGTATCTGTGATTGGGAGAAGGAGTTGACTTTGAATATGCGTACTGTAATTGTACTAAATGGTACTAAATTTGATATGCATGTCACTGTTGGTGTCTGTGGTTGAGAAAATGTGTTTTCTCACTGTTTTGGACAAGCGTACTATAATTTTACAAAATGGTACTAAATTTCGTAATGAGTGAAATTACAGAGCTAAAATCCTGAAATTTGATATTAAGATCACTGTTGGTATCTGAGGTTGAGATTTGGAGATTGTTTTGTAAATGCATTATTTCAATGAAGCACATTTTGGGTCGTGCCGAAGAAATATACTGGAGAAATTAAAAATATCAATAAATTAAAAAAAACATGACTATTATTTAGTTCACACATCTCATGCATGTGCTAGACTGTTAAATAAAATCTGAATCATTCACCAATCCAAAAAAATAAAAAAAAAACAGTTATGGATTACAACTCAACTACGACGCCAGACAAGTGACTGAACGCAATTAGTAGCGCTGTTTGGATATTTAGTTTATTTTTATGGAAATCCTATGGAGATTTACTCTTTGCCACGAACCAGTTCGTTGAGAAAATTTTGAAACCAGTTCGAAATAAAGCGGCATTTTAAATTTCATACGAGTATCTGATGCGATACAAAGTTCACTATTGGGCGCCAAACTACGTGTGGAAAAAATTTAAATTGGAATGTTTAGCCATTGAAAATTTCCATTAATTATGTAAATTCATTCAAAGCAGCAATATTCTGTAAACACCAACTATTATAAACAATACATAAAAATGTGTAACATTCGGAAAGATGTTTTCGAAGCATAAATGTTTAAGAAAATATCTATCTTTGTGTGTTTCTAAAATACAGGAACGAACATTTCAGGAGGGCCAATAGAGAAAAAAAATATTTTTCCATGCAAAATATAAAATTCACCCCATACAGCTCGAATTCAAAGAAATATTGTTTTCTTAGAAAATTTTAAAATTGATTTAAATTAGATATATGCTCAAGCAAGCAACCATAAAATTAAAAATCTTACCCACGCTAATATGCACTCAAAATTTTTTTATAATTTAACAGAAGGTAATAAATTAGTGGCATGGCGCCGTTTCATTTCAATATTAGAATTTAGAAATTTGTCACCTGAATTCTTTGAATATTTTGCTTTGATACTCTCCGGCATGGAAAGAATGATAGGCCTAATCAAGTTGGTTTGGCTAGACCGAGCATAATGTCAGTTCAGTTTTCTTTTCTTGCCTTTGAATATTTAAATAAAAAACGATGTTGGAAGAAAAAGCTACTGAACTCTGTAAAAAATTCCAATTCCGCCAAAATGATGAGCTAACTGGTTATACGAAAAACCCGATATTATTTACTGATTACTAATTACATTTTAAAGTTAGCTCCACTAAAAAAAATGTATGTTTTAAAATGGCTTCATACACATTGACTCATGATTCGTCACTTTTGACGATGTTACACTTTGGACCTCTGTTGTTCAACATTTTATGCTGATATATGGAAAAGCGACACGCATATAAAAATTATGAATCTTTAAAAAAACAAAATTTGTCTCAAATCCGAACATTTCGTTTTAAAATCAGTGGAAGTTCCTGAAACAGCTTCTTTGGGAATTCACTCTAGAAAAAAAGACTTGACAGCTTCACCATTTTTGCCTGATAGTCCTTGAAATTATTATATCCAAAAAATAGTCCTTAAATTGTTGAAAGTGCCTAATAGTCACTGAAAGTTTTTGAAAAACTATACTTCGAACATCAACGCTTTAAGTACGGTAGGACAAAAAAAAATATATATTTTTTTTTGTTGTAACATTTTCAAGATCCTTTTCTATACAAATTGACAACTTCCTGGATTCCTGTCAAAATCCATTTTAGTTGCATTAGATGTTTTCAACACTTACGTTAATAGCTGGTTGATAGCTTAACGAGCTTAAGAAGACACGGACCCCAAAGAATGTTTTTAATCCACCAGTTTTGACTAAAAAATACTCCCAAAATAATCCTCCAAATCCTTCAAAAAAAAATTCTTCAAGAAAACCAAGATGTTAGCTCTGGGATTTCTTGGGAAAATATGCTAGGTAAAATCAACGATTTTTAGCCTAAATGCTTATTATGGGGAGGTTTCGAAATACGTTCATAGTACAAAATTTCCAAAACCACTTCCTTCTTCCCCATATCGAATTTCGGTATTTCAGCTCTATCCCTTCATCCGCTGTAGTAAAATTTAGTTTTTCCGTACAGTTAAAGTACTTATTTTCAAAACAATATCCATATTTCAACCTCAGATGTCAACACTGACCTTAGTATTAAATGTCAAGATTTCAGCTCTATTCCCTCCCCCAATAATAAATTTAGTACCAGTTACTACTTTTCGAACAATTATAGTACACATTTCCAATACCACCGACATATTTCAATTCCAAATACCAATCTTTCCCTTCACCCAATACCAAATATAGTATCATTTAGTACACATTTCCTTAACCACATGCATATATCCAGGCTACTCAGAAACAACGACCCTAATACCAAAATTCAGATTTCAAACACTATATGTTTACTCAGTAACAAATTGTACCAAATATAGTTTTATTTCGTACTTTTCGTTCACTTGCAGTACACATTTTCAAAACCACCTCTTAATTCCAAAGACCTCAATATCAAATTTCGAGGAATCTATTTTTCCGTTAAGTATTTTTCGTACAGTTATTTTGGAACAACGACCACAATACCAAATTTCAGATTTTAAGCACTATCTGTTCACCCAGTACCAAATTGTACCAAATACTGTACTATTTAGTACTTTTCGTTCACTTGAGGTACACATTTCCAAAACCACCTCCATATCCCAATTCCAGATACAAACATAGAACTTAATAAGAAATTTGAGGATTCCAGCCCTTTCCCTTCGCCCAATACCAAATATAATACCATTAAGTACGTTTTCGTACAATTATTGTAAACATTTTCGAAACCACCTCCATATATTCAGGCTACACATGAACAGCGATCCTAATACCAAATTTCAGATTTCAAGTACTATTTATTCAACCAATATCAATTATCGATTTACCAAATATAGTACTATTTAGTACTTTTCGCGTACTTGTAGCACACATTTCCAAAACCACGTCTTTATCACAAACCTACCAGCCAACAGGGCCTCAATGCAAAATTTCAAAATTGCAGCTTCATCCGTTCACTTCTTACCAAACTGTTTTAAATTTAGTACCATTTAGTACATTTCGCAAACTTAGTGAACACTTCCAAAACTACTTTCTTATATCGAAATTACTTTCTTTCAACCTTGGCTCTCATACCAAATGTCAAGTTTTTAGCTCTGTCCGTTCACATAATACTAAATGGTATCTATCTACAAGTTTAGTACCATTTTAGAATTTTTCGTAACTTTAAAGTTCTAATTTTCCAAATGTCCAGCTGATTCTGTTTTTGTTTTTTTTTTTTTTTTTTTTTGTTTGACCAAAAAACTATTGAATTTCTAGTACATTTTAGTACTTTTCGTATCCTTTAAGAACGAATTTCCAAAAACCCAACCTTATCACAAGCCTACGCACCAGGACTGACCTTCGTGCAAAATGTTCAGCCGTTTCGTGTTGGCGATGATTCGCCGTCAGTCAGTTATTCACTACTCTTTTATATAACTACGTTTTTTCAGCCTAAAAGTTCGTCATAGAATTTATGAAAGTCCTTAAAGAATTTTGCTTAAATTATTCTCTACGGGGGTATTTTTTTAAAAATTTATCCATTTTTTTTTTAAATCCAATGCCCTGAAAATCCTTGAAATATTTTTGAAAAAATTCTTCAAGACCTATTATTTTCTTTAATAGCTGCTAAATATCCTGTCATTTACTGCACATGACAAATGTTGTCTTCCAATCCAATTAGAAGCGATATTATGTAAATTATCCTTGAAAACAAAAATTCAAATATTTTTCCAAATCAAAAACAAATTAAAACTTTTTGCGAAATTATAAACAAATATTTCCGCAATTACGCTACAGTCCTTGCAGAAAAGAAATCTAAACCATATCGCATTGTGTAACGTAACGTCTCGCAAATAAGTCATATGGCAATATGACAAACGCTCTAACCGACAACAACAAAAACATTTATTCAAAACTCGATACGAATGTGGCATTTGAGTATCACTGGAAAGTGTGGCGTTGGACGGGCATCAAACCTCCGCAGGATATGAATCCCCAATTGTACAGGCTGTATGCCATAGTTTTGAACTTCTTGGCCACCGTACTATTCCCACTCTCTCTCATCGCCAATGTTTTCTTTACCCAAAACCTTCAGCAGTTGTGTGAAAATCTCACCATTACCATCAGTGACTGTCAGTCAAATTTGAAGTTTATCAACGTCTTTTTGGTGCGCCACCAATTGGATAGGATCAAAAGTATCCTTCGAAGATTGGATCGTCGCGTTCAAGACGATAAAGAATTTGCAGTTTTAAAATCGGCAATTGCTACGGCCAGATCCTCGTTTTTAATATTTTTCCGTCTCTATTCGTTCGGCACCACTCTGAGTGTCGTCAAGGTGGCCCTGGCCGAAAGTCGTTCTCTGCTATTTCCCGCCTGGTTTGGGGTAAATTGGGATGGTAATTTGTCCACCTATGTCGTGGTGATTGTTTATCAGTTCTTTGGTTTGGCTGTACAGGCCTTGCAAAATGTTGCCAACGACTCGTATCCTCCGGCCTATTTGGTTATACTCTCGGCCCACATGAGAGCCTTGGAAATACGTGTTAAGGCTGTGGGCCAATTTCGGCAAGAGGGCATGCAACAGCCACTCACTTTGTCGGCAGAGGAGCAGGCGAAATGTTTAAAGGAATTTAATGAGTGCATCAAGGATTATTTGAATATTTTAAAGTAGGAATCTAAAAATTCAAAAAAAAAAAAATAAATAAATAAAATAATTATTTCTTTTATCGCCAGACTGCATTCTATCATCCAACGCATAATTTCGAAAGCCTGTTTGGCTCAATTTGCCTGCTCCGCATTGGTCCAATGCACTGTGGGTCTGCACTTCATGTATGTGGTGGATGCGGCCAATTACGAGGCCCAATTAATGTCAATCATCTTTTTTGTGGCCGTGACTTTGGAAGCCTTCGTCATTTGTTATTTCGGCCACATGATGAGCTTGCAAAGTTCGAATTTGACGTATGCCTTCTACTCGTGCGGTTGGTTGGCTCAATCACCGGAATTCAAGAGAAATCTCATCATCACTCTGATGCGCACCCAGAGGACATCAACGATAAGAGCTGGCTCATACATCCCAGTGGATTTGCCAACATTTGTTGTGGTAGGTAAATTTTGGGGTGTGGGGGAAAATTGGGTTTGAGAGGTTGCAGATACAAATTGAAAGGAGAGAAGAGACAAGACTTTAAAACCACATTTCTTCTGCATTCAAATAATATTCTTTAAAAATTCAAAAACTATAGATTTTTGATTGGATTTTTCAAATATTTAGAATATATACAGGGTGAGATAAAAAATCTGCAACAAAGTCAAATGCCACAAATTTTACATTTTTTTTTTAATTTTATTGAATGAAAGCAAAAAATTTGGGAAATAGCATCACATTTTAGAATAAGTTTAGATTGGTTCTAATTGGTCACCTTTGTCACGAATTATGGCCTTGAACGGTCAATGAAAGCGTCACACGCTGCCAGAATGTTGTTCTGCGGTATTTTGACCAATTCCTGGCGAAGCGCTTGCTTGAGGTGATCGACACTTTGGTATTTTTTAGTGCCAACCTTGCTTTCAAAAATACTCCTGGCACAATAGTCCAAAAGATTAGTGTCCGGAGATTTTGGTGGCCATTGTGCGCTGGAAATGAAGCGAGGACCCTCATTTTGTAACCATCTTTGGGTGGCGCGTGCTGAGTGCGATGGTGCTGAGTCCTGTTGGAATGTCCAAGGTCTGCGGCCAAAATGTTTGCGTGCCCAAGGCTTAATTACACCCTCCAGAATATTTTCGGCATTTATTCTGATTAATACGCTCGGAGAGCGACCAACGGCTGTTATGGCGGCACACACCATCACCATGACCGGCGCTTAAGTTCTGGTGGTCAGCTGACCTCTTTGGCAAGTACGAATGTTTTCTCATCGGAGAAAACCAAATTCGGCAGTTCACAACATTTCGTAACTATAACCATGATAAAAATAGGGATTTTCATAGGATTATTTTTCAAGTATGTCCAGTAATAATCTTGGAATTTTTAAAGACAATTTTTTTCAAGGACTCTCAGAACAAAGGATATTTTTTTCAAGTACTTCTGGGAAAATATTCGTAATTTCCCAAATACTACCAGGACAGCAATTAGGGATTTTCATAGGATCATTTTTCAAGTAAGTACGGTAAAAATCCTTAAAAATGTTTTTATGGACTTTTAGGACATCAATCGTGTTTGTTTGTTAATATTTCTTTAAGGACTTCTCGATAAACTATTCTGGATGTTTTAAAGAACTTTTTTGCAAGGAGTTCTTGAACCGTATCAAGCATTTTTAAATGAAAATTTTTTAAGGACTTCCAGGACAAAAATCAAGAATATTTTTAAAGATTTTTTTTTTTTGAAGGACTTCGGGGACACTGTTCTTGGATTTTAAGAAGTAGTTTTTGAAGGAAAAAAGGAATTCCATGACAACAATAATACTTTTTTTAAGAATAGTTTTCAAGGACTTCTAATGCAATAATTTTCTAAAAATATTTAAAAAAATAAATTATTTTAGAATGGTTATTTCTGAAAAAATATTTAAGGAAATTCCGGACAGTAATTGTGGCCTTTTTAAATAATATTTTTTAACTGAACATTTAGAGAATTTGTCAACTATTGTCAGTGCAAAATTTTTATAAGAATCTCTCTAGTAAAAATAGCGATTGTTTGTAAGAAATTTGTTAAGGTATTTTTAGGCAAAATTCGCGGATTTTTTTATTTTATTTTTTTTTATAAAGCAAGTCATTTCCAATTGCATGCGAATTAATTGTTAATCAAGATTATGAAAACAGATATCTTTAGATATACCAAGTTTGAAAAGAATCGCAGACCTATTTAGCAAGAAAAGTGCGAACCTTTGTGGGGAGATGCCAGAAGGAGTGAGCCGATATATCTCATCTTTCCAGCAGATTTTGAAGAAAATCGGATGCTTACTTCGCATATATTCCGATATATTCCATCTTCATACAAAATCTTGCGTAAAGAGAAATATCGGGTACGTACCCAGTTTGAAAGAAATCAGATGGTGGGATTTGCGAAATTTGAAGACAATCCGACTCTTATATCACATTTTATAACAGTTATAATTGCTCCAAATGTTTACCCTCTGTGGGGAAGGTACTTCATTGAGTGTATTGATACTGTCCATTTTGCACCTGACCTAGAGCTATTACGTATATTATAATTTGCAAAGTTCGCACAAAAGATCCTTTCTTGTTAGAAGGGCTACATTATTTTATGTGCAAATTTTGATCTTTTATGGGGGAGGTATCAGAAGTAGTGGACCAATATTGCTCATCTCCGAACTCGAGCTAAGTTTGATAAAAATGTAGCGATGTACAAAGTTTGGACCAAATCTTATATTCCATGCCAACCAGACCGAATGACGAACACCCCCAGATCGTCTCCAAATGACATAGGTTTTAAAACCTTAATGACTTGCGGAAAAAAAACCTATTGTGTTTTTTAAAGATCGTCAGGGCTATATTTCGTGATTTCGCAAAGAAGACAAAATGGTGGGTTTTTTTAATTATTTTTCGAAGAAACTTTACGGTAAACAATGATTGGAGCAAAAATTAAGGACTTTAAAAAAATCGGAATATTCTTTATCGGTATTTTAGGGCAAAATTAATGAAATTTCAATGCTATTTTGAAATTTTACCAACATTTCGTGGGTATCATTAATTGCGGAATGGAGTTCAATGTATTCGAGTTCCTCAATTATAAAGGTGAAAATACCAATAAAACGAATTTAAGTATTTTCACATCATATGGTAGAAATTAGACATTAAAGAGCCATTGACGTTATAGAGAATGACTTATATAATTAATGTTTTTTTATTTTTTTAGATATAATTTAAAAACTTTTTAATTGCCTACATGTTTTAACACTTGCATACATAATAATTATTTAATTATTTTTACTTCTCATTTTAATTGCAGCTCATGAAGTATGCCTATTCGGTTTTTACCCTACTGATACGATTCAAATAAGCCGAAGCTGTGGGCAGGATGGACATTTGGAAATAAAACCCTAAAACACTATTTTTTCTCTAGTTTGCACCTCTAGTTGACTTGTTTACTACACCGTAGAATGCACTGAATTTATTAAAAAAATTACATACAGTTATTTATTTTTGTTTTTTTTTTTTTTTTTTTTTTTTTCCAAAAAAAAAAACAAATTTTTTTATACCCTCCACCATTCTATACAAAGTTAATATACACTTTGTCATTCCGTTCGTAACTCCCCGAAATATTCATAATAGACCCTATAAAGTACAGGGTGAGATGAAAAAACTGCAACCAACTTCAGACTGCTGTCATTTCTAAGCCACTCGTCCGACAGCTGTTTAAATTATTCCAGTGACAGCTTATTATATTGTTTACAAACATACAAAAGCATTTTGGTGAGATTTTTCCAGAAAAAAAAGTTATTCGTGATGGAATTCAAGCGTGATAGTGTGATTTCTTTATATTTGGCTGGAAAACCACAAGTGGCTATCGTTAGAGCACTCCAGCATTTAAATGTGGATAAATCATTTGTGTCTCGTACCATTCCTCGTTTCCGTGATACTGGTAGAGTAGCCCGACGTCTAAGAAGTGGACGGAAGAAAACAGCAACATCAGCAGAAATGGTTCGAAAAGTAAAGAAGCGACTTGATCGAAACCGCGTTGCAGTGGCAGAAAAATGGCTCGTGAGCTGAACATATTGCAATATTCCATTCGGCAAATATTGGAAAAAATAACTCGGGGTAAAGCCATTGAAATTCCAAAATGAGCAAGAACATATACCGCAACAGAAAGAAAATAGTGTTGCTTCGCTTGGCCGAAATTGAAGGACTGCCGAATTTGGTTTTCTCCGATGAGAAAACATTCGTTGTCCAGTGTTTACCTGCCAAAGAGGTCAGCTGAAAATGTGCACCTTCGGTTGACCACCAGAACTCAAACACCGGCCATGTTAATGTTGTGGGCCGCTACAAAGTCGTTTTGTCGCTCTCCGATCGTATTAATCGACCGTGGAATCAGAATAAATGCCGAATATTATCGCGAAAATATTCTGGAGGGTGTAATTAAGCCTTGGGCACGCAAACATTTTGGCCGCAGACCTTGGACTCAGCACCATCGCACTCAGCACGCGTCACCCAAGAATTGTTACAAAATGAGGTTCCTCGCTTCATTTCCAGCGCACAATGGCCACCAAAATCTCCGGATACCAATTCGTTGGACTATTGTATCTGGAGTATTTTGAACAGCGAGATTGGCACTAAAAAATACCAAAGTGGCGATCACCTCAAGCAAGCGCTTTGCCGGGCATGGGCCAAAATACCGCAGAGCAACATTCGGGCAACGTGTGACGGTTTCATTAGCCGTTTGAAGGCCATAATTCGTGCCAAAGATGACCAAATCTAAACTTATTATATTTCCGATATTTTTTGGTTTCATTCAATAAAATTTAAAAAAAATGTAAAAATTATGGCTTTTGACTTTGTTGCAGGTTTTTTTATCTCACCCTGCAATAAACGAAGGACAATATTTTTGTGAGAATTCATAAGCCTTTAGTCGCACTTTCATAGAAAAATTTATCGAATCTCAATCTGAGATAGCATTTATCGATATGTAGAGCATAAAAGTTTTGGCTCGCCGGACCTCTGTGTTGTTATTAGCCTATTTCCCATCTTGCCGATAATCTGCATAGTAAAATATTCAAATTTAAAGACATTTTTCCATTCTACAACGCTTGAGAACTAAGTCAGTGGATTTCATTTTGGTTCTTTTATGATGCACTTAAAATAACTGCAAATCGTTTGGTCGGTTGGTTGGTGTAGGTCATAAACAATAAAAACGTCGAAATTAAATTTAAAACATCGTAAAAAAAAACTAAAATTAATGGATTTTATATGAATTCATTAATTTCGTTATTCTATTCTGCTTTAAGGCATTCCGAATTCGGCAAGGCTTTAATTTTTGGCATCTTTTTGCGTTTTTTTTTTTTTGCAAAATTTAATATGTTCTGTTTTGTTGTTGTTGCTGTATCGAATTTGTTAAGAAACCACATTTGAGGTGATTATTAATGACTCAACAGCTGTTGTGGTCTGGCTCTCTGACAGATCGCCACCAATAACAATAATAATAGTAATATTTACTCCTATTGTATAGGTGAGTGTGTGTGTTTTTTTTATGGCTTTTGAAAACCATCCATTAAATTAAACAAAAAATATCTCTAGAAATAGATTCGAAATAATCAGGAAAGATTTGACAAAAATCAATTGGTGTTCATTTTTTTGCCATTACCACCAACAGAAGCCGCAGTGGCAGCAGCAACATTTCCGAGTGATTTTAAAGTGACGTTGAACCGGAAGAATATCACCTAAAATGTGCTTGGCCAGTCAGCACACGTAGCCAACCAGCCACCAACTCTCTGATCTATGTCTCGTGTTGAGTTCAGTATTATTAGCAGTTGTATCGCTCGCTGAGCTCCAGTTTGACAAATTGAATATCATTCCCGTTAATTGTAGATAATTTTCAAAACTCAAACAAGAACTTTGCCCAATACCAAAACCAAAAAAATAAAGAAAAAATAATTGTATTTCACAAATGACAGACAGACAAGAAATGATTTCCTTATTCGAAAAGAATGTTTATTGATATTCAATAATTCGAAATTTGAATACTAATAGGGGATGTTTTTTTTTTTTTCGTTTGCATCGAAATTATTTTTTTGTCTGGATAAGAAATTTTGTGTAAACCGGTTGAATTGGATTCTAATGCGACAGAAACCTGAAACCCCGCTATTCCATCGTATAACCAACCATACGCCAAACACGTGCCTTTTAATCGCTCCGCTTGAACTTTGAGCTACTGCTTGTCATAAGAACTAGGAGTTTTTTGTTGTTCCTCCAAATTTCACTTTTCGTCAGCGAAAAGGTGTCATGTAATTATGATCATTGAAATGTTAATTGATTGGCCTTTTGGTCAAGGCATTAAATTCGGTGGTTTTCTCCGCCGCTATGGAATGGAGGGTATTTTAGAATTGTTATTCTGTTTGTAACTCACTAGTGATGAAACCACAGTGTAGATCTAGTAAACATTGTAAAAAATATATACGATCGGAATTCGCAAAAAATATACTGCGCAAAATTGTATAGAGAACGCCATCTATCGATGCTGGGAGAACCAACTGTTGCCAAAGCACTAGAAATTGATGATCATGCTTTTAGAGACTGATGAGACTGCAGACTTTTACATGGTTTCGGAAAAGTGATGCTCAAAATCCGATAATTACCTATAAAAACATTTTTCGTATTACACATTGACGAACGCCATCTATAACTCGAATATAAATATCTTTAACGAACAGCCAAGAGAGGAAGGCATTTCGAGTTTATTATTCTGCTTGTAAAGCAATTTTAAAATTATGGTATAGATCAAGTAAATATTTCAAATTTATTCAAGCTTAGAACTTAGAACAAAAAAACACTAGATATTTTACTCCTTGTTATACATAGCGCATTTACCGCTTTTGGGCGAAACAAAACTTAACAAAAATTCGCTTTTGGGCGAACCAAATGTTAAAAAACCATATAAATTAAGGAGCATACTTTTGGGAAACTTTTTGGCAGTAAAACATTGAATATAACATGGGCCTCAGAAAAATATTAACAAGTTAAACTCATATTTCTATATTGCTTTATGAAAAATTGTTCATGAACGCCATCTATAATTCAATTTTTATATCTCAGTATAGATTATTTTAACGACCAGCCATTTTAAGGTTATAATTCTCCTTGCTGCTCAAAATGTTAATTATGTGCAGATCAAGTAAATATTACCCAGAATTACCCACTACAATATACTAGAAAATATTGTGTATGCTATAGAGAGCGCCATCTGTTGGTGGCGGGCGAACAAATAGCTGGTAAAATTAGATAAATTATGGAGCATACTTTTGGGCAACAACAAGACTGTAAGCTTTGCATGGGTTTCAGAAAATACTAACATGTTATGCTTACATTTCTATATTTACTTGGAAAAACATGCATTCGCATTAAGCATTGACGAACGCCATCTATTATTCAATTTTTATAATTAATTATGAATTATTTTAACAACCAGGCGGGAGAGTTAGATAGTTTAAGTTTATTTATCTGTTTGTAAATAAATGTTTAAACTATTAAGCAAATATTTTAAAATTATCCAAGCTCGAATTTTGCACAAATTTGTTAGACACCATAATGTAGCGAGACTGCCATCTGTTGAGGTTGAGCTAACCAATAGTTGCCAAGCAATATAAATTAAAGAGCATACCTTTGGGCAACGATAAGACTTTAAAGCATTGAATATTGTAAGGGTTTAGAAAAAGTATTAAAAATGTATAGATATTAACTTGCAAAAAGATGACTCGCATTATGTCTTGACGAACGCCATCTATAACTCAATTGTCATTTCGAATTTGTAATGTCTTCTGCCATATTATAGCCAATTCAGTTAGAAATGTGGCCAAGAACTTTGCATGTAGCTAACATCGAGTGTTATCGTATACTCGGGAATAATCCAAAACATAAAAGAGAGGTTCTTCATTCTTCGGCAGGTTGCACACGGGATATAAAAATGTCTCTGACATTCGATTTTCATTTCTCTGACATTTATTTAAAATCCACCTAAATCCTACAAAAAAATGTTAAATATTCGTCAATATATTCAACTAACCCAGTGTCAAAATGTGACTAGAATTCAGACATCTGAAAATTTGCTGTTACACAAAAACACGATCAATTTTTTTTCCACTCGATTCCATTCTCAGAGCAAAATCTTACTCGAGTAAATCGATTCCTACTCTTATTTTTCTAACGGGGTTGGCTCTAGAGCTCCCCCACACAAAACGAAAGTGTGAAAAGTATTAAACTAATTAATCGACAAATAACTAATTATTTCGGGAGAAAGAGAGAACGATCATCTATTAAAGAGAATGAGTGTCTATTAGTGCTCGTTCGAACTCAAATAGAGAGTGAAACTCACTCAAATTCAAGCAGAAGTTCTCCTGTGTATAGAGAATCAATAATCGAGCATACTCTGTTTTTTCTATATGATTCAAATAAGTTCGTTCAGGCTGTGCTCGTTTTCCAGGATGATTAAAATGCGCTCGAAATCGAGCAGATACTACACTTGCCGAGTACTCATAAAGTTTTTATTTTATCCTTGATTTATTTCTAAATATGGCTAAAAGTGAAAAAAGCAAACATGTTGAAGAGCATAAATACGTTGAAGAGAATCTGTATATAATTCGAGCATTTTAACCTGACCCCGCCTATTTCGAAAATTTTTACTCCCAACTTTAGTTTTCAAGCAAGAGTACTTCTGCGCGATCCCACGTAAAACACAAGAGTGGAGAGAAAACTTCTGCAAATCTCGTACTCTTCGAGTATTTCCACTTGCGGATATGTTTCACTCGAGTGTAAAATCCAGCAAATCTATTTTTCAATTTTTAGGGCTAATGATTTCTTTATATTTGGCTGGAAAATCACAAGTGGCTATCGTTAGAACACTCCAGCATTTAAATGTGAATAGATCTTCTTAAAAAAAAGATTCTTCCATTTTAAGAAAACCTTTATTCATCGCAATAAAAGAGAGAATTTCAAGAAAATGTCAAGGGTGGGTTAAGTTTACCACCATCTCGTTAGTTATAGGTTAAGTTTATTTAAGAATTTAATCTTTCTCCCTCTCTCACTCGTATTTATGATCAATATTCCCGTTGTTGTCTAGATGTATTTGTTTGTTCATTGGAATATTTTAGAACATCCTGCATCAAAACCTCCCAAGCTTCGAAGTTCAGATGGGGATGTATAAATACGAGTGAGTGGGAATAAGTCACTCAGTTCTGTATTGAATTTCACCAACAGAATCCTTTGCCATTTCAATATTTAAGATTCTCATTAGGTACACTTTCCCTAAGCCAAAATGTTCTTCTAAGATCAACTTCAAATTAAAATATTCTGACCTAAAACTTGACATTTTTGGGTCTCAAGGGGAAAATAATTATTCCATGCTATGACATATCATGGCGAAGGGTGCAAAATTCCTCATCCCCTCCTCATTTGTTGCGTTTAAACAAATTTCAAACTAAACTATTTATAAGAAAGTTTTCAAATTTCCGTAATAGTGTAGTGTTCAATGAGTTCGCCTCAGCCGCACCTAATGTCATTTCAAAATGTGAACATCAAAACTATGAGTCAGTTCGTTAGGTATTTTTCGTGTTCGACGAATCAACAATAGGCAAGTGTAAATAGGAATTTGTTTTTAGATTTATTTCTTATTTACTTAGCAAATTCTTGGTACCCTACTCAGCTCACATTCCGATATTAATTGCATATTAAACTTTGGTCAATGGTTTGCAACAAAAATATGTAGATCACACATTTTATGAAAATATCCGAAATAAAACACTCTTATTAGGGCAAACAAGTCAATTAATTCTCGTACGTACGATCGGATTCTGGTAGGGTATAATTCCATGGGGTTAACCTGCCGCCTGTTGATACATTAAATTACATAGGCCGGTGTAGACCTGTTTATTGCTTTCTGCTAATTTGTATGTAGGAAAGTGCTCATTAATATTAATAAAATGATAATCGACATCATAATGACCATGATTATGATGATCGTGATGATATTCATGATCATGAATGGGTAATGATAACAAAATACATTCGATGACGTTGGTCCCATAGGTATTCTCCGGTAAACGTCTAGAATAACATCTAGTCAAACAAATAAACGAACGAAGCAACCAGCCATTCATCCACCCAACCATCCATCCGTCCAACCATCCGTCCATCCATCCATCCATATGCATATAGTTTGCTATAAACATTTTTTATCGCCCATAATAATAACAAGAACAACAAACATACCAGCGATTATTTTGAGCCGTGCCGAGCTAATGGATGAAGAGAAAAAAGCGATGGAACAAAGATTTCGTTTGTTGTTGATTTTTTTATTAACATTATTTTTGACTTCACCAATGGGTAGTGAGAATCGAACAAGTATTCCCGGTTGGCTGTTGTTAAATTTTTGCCCCTTAAAGGTTCTATAGCTCTGTTTTTTTTTTGCTGTTGTAGTCTGGATGGTGCGCAGACGCAATACTTAAAATTCCATTGGCATAGCTTGACTGAGGTGGTCGCTACATGGCTCAAATTTTAATTCTTAGATTGCGATTTTCGTTTAGAAATATAGGTGGGAATATATGACAGAGTTTATTTCATTCTTAGACTTCTACGGTGCAACGAAAGGGTTACATGAAAATCGATTTTAGTCTTTTAATTTCGAAACCAAATTCGATTGTTCCAACCGAAAGCGATTTCAATTTTGATAATAAAATCGATTTTTCGTAAAAAAATAAATCAATTATGAATGTATTGTTGCAAAACCACAAGCCTGTTACAAATAGTTCACTTTGCGCTTTTTTACCGCAGGCAAACGTCCATTTCGACTTTCCACCGTCAAAATTCAATTATGTTAAAGTACAATTACGTATACCTAACTCAAATTTGTACATTATGATAGGGATAAGTAGTTGAAAGCCAAATCGACTTTTAGATTTTTTACAGTGAAAATACATTTCGATGATAACCTTTCAAATCAAAGGCGACAAAAGTCAATTTCTATTTTCGATTTATTTTAAGATTTCTTCGACTTTTTAATTAACGAATAAAAAAATCAAAATTTAATGCTGCATATTTTTTGGGGTGCATGAAAATTTGTGATTTTAAATTCACGAACCCATTACGAAAAGTCGATTTAAGGAATCGAAATTCCGCATATTTATACTGTTTTATATAATTTAGATGAGGCGTGACACTATTGATCAAAATAAAAAAAAACAAGTTATTTATTTAATTATTTAAATATATTTTACTCCTGTTATGATTATTCAAATTGTTGACCCTCTATGGAGTAGGTTCCGAAGGAATGGGCCAATATTGTCAATTTCGTATCGGTCCTAAATAAAAATGATATAAATATTGCGACGTGTCAGGTTAAGTGATAATTTTTGGAAAAGTTATAATTTTTAGAAAATGTTAAAATGTGCCTTAAGTACCAGATATTCCATTTTCATACTCCATCTGATACAGACAAAAATATTGGTATGGGCAAAATTTGAAGGAAATCGAACATTTATATCCCATTTTATGTGAAATCATAAATTCCGATAAATTCCATAATTCATCCCTGGTTTCTGGTTGAGAGAAAAATTTTGGTATAGCAAGTTGTAAAGAATAGCCGACTTGTTTAGCAAGTTTTGGCAGATAAAAGTATTGAAAATTGTGACTCCTTGTGGCTTAGGTACTAAAGGGGTTCGCAGATATATATCATCTTCACAAGAGATCTTGTTAGCAAAAAATTTTGTATGTGTAACATTTGAAGAGATTGTGATGCTTATTTCGCTTTCTTTGAGCGTTTGGTTTTTCAAAATCTTGAACCCAATGTGGGGGAGGTACCAGAAGAAATGGTCCGATCTTTTGCTGATGAAAATATTGAGATGTACAAAGTCTGAATGGAATCGGATGTTAAATTTTCGCTTTATGAGCTTCGTGAACAAGAAGGAGTGGACAGATGTATTCCATCTTCACGGAAGATGCTGTGTTAGTAGAAGTATGGGATGTGTGAAACATGAAGAGAACCTAATGTTTATCCCGGATTTTATAAGCGTTTTGGTTAATCAAAATTTTGACCCTTTGTGGGGGAGGTACCAGAAGCAAAGGTACCGATCTTCACCATTTTTATAAAAAAATTTGTGTTAATAGAAATATTCAGATGTGGCAAGTCTAAATGGAATCGGATTTTAATTTCGCATTTTATGAGCTTTATGGATACTCAAAATCTTGACCCTTTGTGGTAGAGGTACCAAAAGGAGTGGACCAATATATTCCATCTTCACACCAGACCTGGGGTTCATGAAAATATTGTGATGTGTGTAATTTGAAGACAATTGGACTTTTACATCACATTTTTTAAGAGTTATAATTATTCTAAATGTTGACCCTTTGTGGGGGAGATACTTAATGGAGTGGACCGATGTTGTCCTGACTAGCACTGATGTAAATATTAGGATTTGCAAAGTTGGAGAAAAATCGGATTATTTCTGGGTCTACCTTAGATTCCTTCGATTTTTCAGAGCAGGGATGGAAAGTAAAGACTTCCAAAGGACTCAGAATGACATATCCAATACGAACTCTTAGACTTTTTCAATTTTTACCTTAACAAAATTAGACCTATAAGTTTACCGATCTTCCCCACATACTTACTTAAAAATCGATTTCAGAGCCCAGGTCTGCTCGTTTTTACTCTCGAGTGAAACTTGCTATCGATTGGTGGTGCTCGGAAAGTGAGTTTTATATTAAGTTTACTTTCCACTCTTCTGATGCAGCGAGTTATTCCTGTTTAAAAAATTAGAGTAGGAGTCGAAAGGCTCGAAATTGAGAAAGAGTTAACTCCATGAGTAAAATGGAGTGAAAAAAATTAATTTGTTTGTTGATTTGTATGTGCTTATTAGCAAAGAGGTTCTGTTGTTGATGGAGGGTAGATTGGATGGATTATCCATTAAAGCCAAGAACGGAAAACCTGCCGAAGCAAGGGACTTGTGGATTACGGCTTATTGTATGCCTTTTGGTGATTATTTGGAGATTTTATGCGACAATGCTCTTCAACGTTCTGGGGTTTGTTTCCTCTGCAGCTGTGGATTTAGAAAATGCACATACTTAGAAATACAACAACAATACGGCAAAAACAAAAAGAGTGCTCGAAAAGAGAGTCAGCTCGATTTCAAGCGAATTCTATTCCCAAAAAACTGACAAAACTCCCATTTTCTTATTCGAGTGACATATAGTGAATATGCTCAATAGTTGTTCTACTCCCGTTCGAATTCAAACGAGTTTCACTCTCTACTCAGATTCGAACGAGCCTTTCGGAGGAATTTTTTAAAGTCGAGTTACGCCTCCATATAATATGTTAGACCACATATATACAACGTTTGAGTACAGTTAATATAAACCCACTCTTTCCGATAACTCCCCTACAACATGGTCAAAATTTCGTCCATGATTTTTTTTAAACATTTTGCCTTGCCCCATTGCAGGGATAAAAATTCAGCAATGAAAGTTTAAAGATTTTATATCCAAGTAACTGTTACATATGCTATACCAAACCAAAAATACCACCCTGACAACGATAAACAAAAGGGCTTGAAAAAACAACAGTAACAACAACAAAAAACTCATAACAATTAATTTAAGCAGATGAAAAAAAATATGAATAAAAAATATTGGCAATTTCAGCATCGCAGAGAACTGTCCAAAATGACTCTGTGGAAGTTTTGCCAATCCAGTATTTTAACGACCTAAAACGATGATGCGTTGTCGTCATAACTGCTGCTGATGTTGCTGCTGCGGCTGATCATGACGGCGACTACTTCGTTGCGTAGGGTTGTTGTTACCGGCTGATTTGGCCAAAAAAAAAATAAAGAACGTTTCATTCTAGACAAGTAGAAAATAGCTAGGCTTTGAAGGTGGGTTAAGGGGGGTGGTTGATTGGTCAGTTTTATTGGCCGCATTCGATTAACGGCCGGCCGTATGTAAAGAATGAAATAAAAAAGCAGAACAAAATAACACTGACGCAGGCAGGCAGGCGGGGAGGGAGGGACGGGCAGACAGAAGCATGGATGGACAACAATGAAGGCATTATAAATGCCAGTGGAGTTCTAAAAATTTAATTCAGTTTAGCATTGACATTGGTTCAGACATTTTGCGAAAATAAAAAAAAAGGAAACCCTCCCACCGAAAAATCAAAAATATTTAGGAGGGCAATAACTGGTGGAACTAGACGTTAAAAAAAAGAAAGAAATAAATTAAATACAATTTTGGACAAATAAACGTAGTGTTCCCCCAAAAATTCCAAAAAAGAAAAATTTTGTAGTGAACCCAAAAAAAAAAAAAACAAAATAAAATAAAAAAGCAGAACTCAAAAAACTGTCTACCAACCCAAATTTTATTAGTGTTACGTTGTGAATTCTTAACGATTAAAAAAAAAACAACAAAAAATGCGTACTTTTATCTCAGCTTTATGCCTAATGGCTGTCTGGATTCCCTTTAACAAAGCCGCTCCATTTCGTAAGTATTCCAGCCATGTCCAGGCAAAGCAGGCCGTAGTCTCCGCACATAAAAAATGAAACGTCAAACTCAATTTGATTTTGATTTTTGCGGTAGACTTAGGGACTGCCTCCAAAATCTGTCAGTGTGTGTGTGTGTGTCAGTGTGTGTTCGCCCATATTAAATTCTGTTCATTTTTTTTTTTCTCCACAAAGCCGCCGAAGTCAAACGATGCCATACCGGTGATACAGCCTGCATTGTCCGCACCTCCAATGAGCTGCTGAAAACCTATGCCCGCAAAGGATTACCGGCCGCATTCTTTCCCGTCATCGAACCATTCCACTTGAAGAGGGTCGAACTCTCAGATGGTCGCAGCGGTTCGTTGGCATTGAAATTGTCACTTCGCGATGTCGATGTGACGGGTCTGTCCGCCGTGAAATTCGATCGTGCTGTGTAAGTTGAAAAGAGAAACATTTGCCGCCAATAATCGAAATTAGCATTGACAGCTGGTCTGGCTAAAAAGCTTCAAACCGAAAACAGAATTGTGTTGTGCTGGGTGCCTTTTTGTCTTTCTGGGAATTTTAAAAATTGAATAATTTAGACAGGCAAAACGCCACGGAATCTATTAGAAATTTAAATTTTGGTGACATCGCAATTCTAGATAAAGTGATTGGAAATATTTTTGGGAACTATTTTTTTTTCCTAGAAATTAATAATTTTATGGAAGGAGGGAGATTGTTAGAGATTTGCATACAGAACGAAATGGCTAAATGTAAATTCTAAGAATTGAATGGAGAATCGATAGGAATAACTTTACTTGTAAAATATACAAAACATGTAACAAGGTAAATATTTCAGTGATGGTCCGGACATTTGAGCGCCCCAGTAGAAGAGTTTTCAGTTCTGCATCCGAGGAGATGGTCTCTATAAAATACCTACCGAGATTTTCTATACATTTTTCATAAAAGGTAATTTCATAGAAGTCGATTTGACGAGGCCTTTGGGATTCTCTTGCATATCCATATGATTCCACCTGAGAATCCTTCTCATAGAAGACTATTTGAGGCGATCTATCTATTGAAGACCCTTTGAGAAATTTTGTCCACAGAATTCATCCTTAGAAGATTTTTTGTGGATTCCTAGCCATAAAAGTTTTTTTAAGGTCTTCCTGCCATAGACGATTTTTTGAGGAAGGGTTTTCAAGGTCTTTTGTCCGTAGAAGACATTCTGAAGTTGTATACCCGTATGAGACTTTTTTGAGACTCCGTTCTATGCAATTCCTTACGAGGGAAGTATTTGAAGGGCTTCTATCTGTTGAAGACATTATGAGGTCTTCTTTCCGTAAAATACTTTTGGACGAATTTTACCCAAAGAAGACCTTTTTTAAACAATTAATCCGTCGAAGAACTTTTTATGTTTTTTTCTGAGGTCTATTGTTTGGAAGTCTTCTATCTATGAGACTTTAGAGGTCTTCCATCCATAGAGGAACTTCCGACTTCCTTCTTTCTCAAAATCTTTTATCCGTATCTTCATATCTCTAAAGATATATTATCCATAGAAGACCCTTTCAAAAGAAGAAGTAAAAGACTTGCACCGGTAGACAATATGATAAGACCTTATATCCGCAAAAGACTATTAAGGTCTACTATCTATAGTGGAATTTTGAAGATCATCTATGCATAGTGGATTCTTTAGGGTTATCTATTCGTAGAGAACATGTTATAGTATCTCATCCATAGAAGGTCTTTTAATGTTTTTTTTTAACCAACGAATACCTTCTATTGTAGAACAACTTTTGAGGCCTTATATCCGTAGAAAACTTAAGATATCTTTTACCCATAGAAGCATTTTGGAAGTCTTCTATACCCAGAAGAACTTTTGTTCCTATCCTATAATGAAACGTTGGAGCTCACATATCTGTAAAGCCTTCACTTAGAGATATTTTATACAGCCTTTTGAGATGTTATTTTCCTCGGATATCCATTGATATTTTCCTCGGATATCTTGAGAGTCCTGAGTGTCAGGTCTTTTTTTAAGGAAGGCCTTAAAAGAATTTTTTTACCTAAAAGACCTTCAGCCAATAGAAAGCCTTTAGAGGCTCCTAAGTGAATTCTGAAGGGCTTCTAACCGCAAAAAGCGTTAGCCTTTAACAGTAGAAAACCTAAATCTTTTCTTTGGGGAAGATCTTTGAGAAGACCTTCTAGATTTTGAAGATCTTCCTAATCGTAGAAGCTTCAGTGTAGGACATTCTTCCTATGAAAGACCTTTTGATTTGTCGGTCCTGTAAAACTTTTGGAGTCAAGATTTTCCTAGTCTTCCATATGTATTATACCTTTGCCCATAGATATCCTTCAGAGTATTTTATCTTTAGAAAACCCCAAAATTACTCTTCCAGAGAAGACCTTCAAGATTTCATTAAGCCTCTCCAATTTTCTTAAGAGTACTTTAACTTTAAGAGATCATCGGGTCCTTAGGAGTCTTTAAGGGGATTTCAACATTTGGGTCCTCTACCAAAGAAGAACTTTATCTGACTGTGGGGGACCATTAGAGTATTCCAGCTTCCATGTAGGAAACAAATATAGAAACAAATTCTCCCTCCAATGGCGATTTAAAATTTTATGTTTTCCTTTAAATTTATTCGTTTAACTTATTCTAATATTTTTTTCCTTTGCAGTGGCTTCTCACCTGATCCAGCCACAAGTAAATTCGAATTGTATGGCGATCTCAACAAGATGTCAATTCACAGCAAATACACCGCTGATGGACGTATCTTGATCCTGCCTATTCAGGGTGATGGTGATGCTGATATTGGTTTCGAAAAAATTAAGTTCTCCGTTAAGTTCAAGCCCTCCATTCACCCCAAGGATGGTAAGACCTACTTGGCTGTGGACAAATTGAAGGTGTTGTTGGAACCCCAGAGGTAAAGGAATAAGATTTAATATAGATTGGAATCATTAAAAACATTACTCTTTGTTTTCAGAATGACTATGAAATTGACAAATCTCTTCAACGGCGACCAAGCCCTGGGTGCCCACATGAATCAATTCTTGAATGAAAACTGGAGCGATGTCTGGTTGGAATTGCAACCTGCCGTTCAGGATACCATTTCCAGCATTATACGCAACATTTTGGATACAATGTTCAAGGAATTTGCCTATCAAGATTTCTTGGAGTTTTAGAGAGGAGAGATTGTTCTCAGCGATAAATAGCCATTAAGTTGTCTAGTTATAAGGAGTCCATCCATCCATTCAGATCATAAGACGAAATATTGAAGTTATTTGTGGTTAATGTCATTAGTTTTAGTTTCATCCATCCATTCATTCGCTCATTCTTGCATCCGACCTCTTTTGGTTAAAACACAAAGAAAAAAACTTGAATTTCCGTATTTGGCCGCATGGTGCAGAAATGCGGAAATTTAATGTTCATTTATAAATAGTTCATAAGACGCCATAAATACATTCATGTATAAATAATTCACAAAAAAATAAAAACCAAATACAAAAAAAAATAAATAATAAAAAATTGATTTGGGTTTTGAATACAAAATCAGGTTGGTGATGGGGCGGTTGCTGCTGTTACTAATGCCCCACCTCCAAAAATTTAATCAACGACAGATTGGCAATGCAAATGGACTTGTCATGCGTCATAAAATAATATTCGAAATCAACTAAAACTTAGATTGAAATAGCCGAATCATTGTCAAGAGAAGGGAACCAATAGAGCCTGATAAGGGATAGAGGACAACAATTTAGTAATTCCATTCAAAAAACTAGATTTTTACAGCTGTTTAAACAGAGTTTCCCAAATCTTCCCTAATTGCATAGTTTGTTTATCATAAATTAAAAAAAAAGTTCACCGGCCTAAACAATAAATATTCATAAAATGAGACCCAACCAGCTATTCCAAAGGAACCAGTTTTATTTGCTATTTTCTTTCTCTCTCTCTCTCTCTCTGTCTCTTCGACGCATAAAATATTCGCCACTTTGACGGAACGTTACAAACATCTGTGACAACGGCAACATAAAACATCGAGCACTACAGAGTGATGTCATGATGACGAGTGCGCGATAATTGATAGGTGATCGATCGATAATTGAATTCAGGTATTCAAATTTTCAAAATTCAAATTTTCACACACACGCTCGCATTTTTGTTGTTATTTTTTGTTTTCAAAACATTTCTTTTCCGTTTCATAGATGACCATAGAAGCCGGCATTTGAGTTTGTCATTTCTTGTTTTGAGTTTTTTGTTATTATCCACAGTTCGTTGTTTGAATAATTAATCAACGAAAGAAGTGACCAAAATATAAACAAATTTATTTACACACACAGACAGACAGACATACATACGTAGCGACGCACAACATATTATTATGCAAATAATTATTGTGTTTTTTTAGAAAACCACCAACAAGTTATGCTAGCCGGCAAGAGGAGCAGCCATATGTTATTAAGTGTTGAGGAAATTTCTTCTCTATACTCCATAGAACGGCTTTGAGATAGGTCTAAATCTATGGAAGGCATTAACATTAACAAGCCCTCGTAGCTGTTCTGTTCCATAAATGAACTCTGCCAGCGTCTTATATTCTATAGAAGGCCTTAAGGGTCTTCTATTCCGTGGAAGACCTATCAAGGGTCTTCTATTCCGTGGAAGTTCTATCAAGGGTCTTCTATACCGTGGGAGTCCTCTCAAGGATCTTCTATGCCGTGGAATACTTTTCAATGGTCTTCTATTTCGTAGAAGACCTTCCAAAAGGTCTTCTATTCGGTAGAAGACCCCCTAGGTGTCTTCTATTCCGTAAAAGATATCTCAAGGGTCTTCTATATCGCAGAAGACCTCTCAAAGGTCTTCGATTCCGTAGAAGACCACTCAAGTGTCTTCTTTTCCGTAGAAGACCACTCAAGGGTCTTCTTTTCCGTAGAAGACCACTCAAGGGTCTTCTATTCTATAGAAGACCTCCCCAAGAGTCTTCTATTCTATAGAAGACCTCCCCAAGAGTCTTCTATTCTATAGAAGACCTCCCCAAGCGTCTTCTATAGAAGACCTCCCCAAGCGTCTTCTATAGAAGACCTCCCCAAGGGTCTTCTATAGAAGACCTCTTCAAGGGTCTTCAATTCTATAGAAGATCTTTCCGGGGTCTTCCATCTATAGAAGATTACTACGCGGTCTTCTACTCTATAGAAGATGTCCCCGGGGTCTTCTACACTATGCAAGACCTCTCCGGGGTCTTCTACACTATAGAAGACCTCTCCAGGGTTTTATACTCTGTAGAAGATCTCTCCGGGTCATCTTCCCTATAGAAGACCTCTCCGGGGTCTTCTAATCTGTAGAAGAGCTCTTCCAGGTTTTCTACTCTATACTCCAAGTTTTCTACTCTATACTCCAGGTTGTCTACTCTATTACAGGTTGTCTACTCTCCCAAGTCTTCCACCCTGTAGAAGCCCTCTTCCAGGTTGTCTACTTTATCCATCTTGTCTATTTTATCCAGGTTGTCTACTATACTCCAGGCTGTCTACTCTCCCGGGCCTTCTACCCTGTAGAAGACCTCTCCAAGCTCTTCTACTCTGTAGGGTTTTATACTCTATAGAAGACCTTTATAGAAGACCCTATCTACCCGATAGAAGACTTCTCCAAGGACTCCTATTATATAGAAGATCTCTTCAAGGTATTCTACCCTCTGCAAGGTTATTCATTATATAGGATGCCTCATCAAGGGTCTTCCATTTTATAGAAGACCTCGGCAAGGGTATTATTTTTTATAGAAGACCTCTCTAAAATCTCCTCTATAGAAGACCTCGGCAAGGGCCTTGTAGACCTCAGCAAAGGTATTCTATAGAACATCTCTCGAAGGTGTTCTATTCTATAGATACATCTCGAGGGTCTTGTATTTCATAGAAGACCACTCCAGGATATTTTATTCTACACAAGATGTTTCTAAGACCTTCTTTTCTATAGTCTACTAAAGACCTTTTCAAGGTCTTCTTTTCTGTAAAAGACCTCTCAAGGTTTTTATCCTATATAAGACCTCTAGTCTATAGGTGACCTCTCAAGGGTTTTTTATAAGACAATAAGCCACTTAGAAAATCTCTCCATATGGAGAGAATATTATAGACCTTCTGTGTGTAATAAGCGTAAAATAATTAGCTTTCTCTATAGCAAATTAAGTTCATCTAAAGCGAAAAAAAGCCAAAAGATTGTCTATGGCTAGAAAACCACACAAACTTCCATAGCTGGAAGTCTCAAGGGTATTCTACAGATGGAAGACTTTGGGGTCTTCTGTCCTACTGATTTTACGATTTTGTAGAATACCTTCTTTCTCTACATTCTATCTTTATTTATTTTTTGATCTATACATAGCCGTACTGACATCCCTATTTTATAAATCATACTCCTAATTGATAGCATACTTTTAGGCTTTGTATATGCTATAAAAACGTTGATATAAAATATAAGATTACTGAAAGCTTTTATTGCTGTACATTAGACCACATAATTTGTTTTAACATTAACAATAACAGATGGGATCGGAACTTAAAATTTCCAAGTATAAGCAAATCGGTAACACACACATGGTAATATAATTTGGACATATATTGGAAAATAAAACCTACTCTTGGATATTAGATTTCACAGCTGGCCGGATTACAGATAACATATTTCTTAATTCGGCCAATGATTTTTGTATGTTAATCCTCGAGTGAATTTTATTTGCTAGAATTTAGAAAGAGGCCATGGGATGCTCTCCAAAATAATTGAAAGTTGTAATATAATCGATTTGTTTTCTATTTCATTATGGGGGTTTCCGCGACATTTATCTAACAGAGCAGGAATAAAGGTATATTTGTAATGTCAGGTAAATATTTGGAACTTTCCATTAAAGCGTTGTATTTTCTTACGTTAGCTTTAAAACGTAATAAGTATGCGAAGTTTAATGTTGACAGTGATCTTGAATTTTGTTTACAAATCTAAAATAAAAATTATAAACACATTTAAGAAGTTCCGCATGGATTTATGTCAACATGGAATATTTCAACAAAACATGCAAACAAATGTATATCATTGGAATATTTAAAGAAACACCCTTTCAAAATTAGATACGCCAGACAAAAATCTATTAGAAATACATCAATATTTAAGCATTACATTTTAAAACACTTATTTTTTATTTCGACTGGTATAACAAAACTTTCATTGTGAAGTATGGAACTTTTTTCGCTTAATCCACATCAGCACGTAAGGAAAATTAAGCTGATAACTAATCATTAAAAGGTTATTTTTAAAGTTCAAGTTCAGTTTTCAGAATTTTTATTTATAGATGGATAGTCTTTCGTTTCGTAATAAATAATTAAATGCATAAATTATGACATTACATTAAGAAAAATGACATAAAATTCTTCACGTGCTTCCAATCAAACCAAATCAACGCAAAACACTACAACTTAATCAATTAAAGACCTGTTGGCAGGGTAATCATTACCAGCATCTGTTGCTCTTACCGATGCTACTTCACAAGAAGCAGGTCTTAGCAAACATTTATTTGTTTCTGAGAATGTATGTAAATTTTAATCGCCACTTGATACTCGTTATGAAAGTGGCAGTTGTCAACATGGAACTAAATATTTTAACTAGAACTATTACTAGTCCAATGAAATTACTTTAAATTGTAAATAAGTATTAAACAAATAATGAATATGCAATTGATCCGCCGTTATAAAAAGATAACAACAAAATATCAAAAAACTACTACCTGAAAGATTGCTGATCGGTTTCTAAATTGAAGTATTTAAAATTATGTTTTCTTTTTCCCTTGATCCTTGACAAATATTCCACGTTTGATGACCTTTGATCCTTGAAAAATATTCTGTAAAAAATCCAAGTTTGATGATCTCTTGATCCTTGACAAATATTCCACGTTTGATGACCTTTGATCCTCGAAAAATATTCTTTAAAAATCCAAGTTTGTGATCTCTTGATCCTTGACAAATATTCCACGTTTGATGACCTTTGATCCTTGAAAAATATTCTTTAAAAAATCCACGTTTGATGATCTCTTGATTCTTGAAAAATATTCTTTAAAAAATCCATGTTTGATAATCTCTTGATCCTTGACAAATATTCCACGTTTGATGACCTTTGATCCTTGAAAAATATTCTTTAAAAAATCCACGTTTGATGATTTCTTGATCCTTGACAAATAATCTTAAAAGAATCCATGTTTGATGATCTCTTTATCCTTGAAAATATTCTTGTAGAAGTCCACGATTGATGGCATCTTTATCCTTGACAATATTCTTTAAAAAATCCACGTTTGATGGTCTCTTGGTCCTTGAAAAATATTCTTTAAAAAAACCACGTTTGATGGTCTCTTTTGACCCTAGACAAATATTCCTTAAAAAATCCACGTTTGATGGTCTCTTAGTCTTTTACAAATATTCTTTAAAAAGTCCCCGTTTGATGGCATAGTAACAGCAAATTTAGTTCCTTTTGCAAGTGACAACTTACAATAATAGTTGTAACATAAAAAATCTTGGATAAATATTGAGCAGGGTCGAAAATTGAAATTTGCTTGTTACAATTTAAAAAAAAAATGAAATTTAGGAGAGAGGAACTGATATAGTCTGTCTTCGAACGTAGAATATAATTTTTGACATGTATAAAAAGGTTTATTTGTAAGTGGAGAAATATGGCTATGTTTACCAGGGGTAAGTCAGGAATACCTTGGTTTCGGAAAGAGCCACCAATCCTCATAAGTTCGTCCAATCCAAAATTCCAAAACATTATGTTTTTATTTGGAATCTCAAGTCTTGTAGCTGTTTTTTGAATTAAGCAATGGTTTTGATATTTAGAAAACTAACTGTAAGAAACATCGAATAAGTCAACCATCAACCGGATCTGTATTAATCCAGAAGGGGTTCGCAGAAATATATTATCTTTACAACAGTTCTTGCGTTAGCAAAAATATGTGTGAAATTTGAAGAAAATTTCAAATTCTTGAACCCTAAGTGGGGGAGGTAACAGAAGAAATGGTCCACTCCCTCCCATTTTTATAACAAATCTTGTGTTGATAGAAATATTGAGATGTATCAAGTCCAAATGGAATCGAATGTTAATTTCCAGTTGAGTTTCATTGGTATTCAAAATTTTGATCCTTGTGTGGGGGAGGTATCAGAAGGAGTGTTCCGATCTCATCCATCTTTATAACTGATCTTGTTTTGATAGAAATATTGAGATGTGCCAAGTCTAAATAGAATCTAATGTTTATTTCGCGGTTTTTGAGTTTCATGGGTATTCAAAATTTTGACTCTTTCTGGGGGATGTACCAGAAGGAGTGGACCGATATATTCCATCTTCACAGCAGATCTTGTGTAAGTATAAATAATGTGATGTGTGAAATATGAAAAGATCCGGATGCTTATTTTAGATTCTATTATCGTTTTGGTAATTCAAATTTTTAACCTTTTGTGGGTGAGGTACCAGAAAATGTTAACCTTTTTTGGGGGAGGTACCAGAAAATTTTGCCCCTTTGTGGGGGAGTTACTTAATGGAGTGGACCGACATTGTCCATTTTCGCACCTGACCTAGCACTGATGCAAATATAAGGATTTGGATAGTTGGCGCAAAATCGGATTATCCCTTCCGATTTTGTCGGCCTTTTGTGGGCGAGTGGACATATAGTGTCCATCATCTAACTCAATCTAAGTTTAACAATAATATTACGATGTACCAGGACCAAATCGCATACTCTATTCGAGAGTTATCGTGTGCACCAGCCAGACAGACAAACGAGCGGACGGACATCGCTAAATCGACTCCAAATGTCCTCAAACTTATTTGGTCCAAAGAGACCTTGTGTCTAAAATTGTTATTTCGATGAGGCAAGTTTTGGCCGTATCAAATTATGTATACCCTCTCTAGCCATATGTCTGAGGGTATAAAAAGAGCCATGTTTAAATTTGCTAAATTTTACTGGCGAGTGAAACATATTCGAGCGAATGGAAGTAACACTCTTAACTCTTTTATAATAATCAGGGGCATTTGTAAATTACTGCTGATTGAAAATATGAGTGGGAGCAAAATGCTCGAAATAGAGTAAGAGTTTACTCTAGCAATTAGGATTACTCGAAGAGTTAGAGTTATTTACGGAATTTACTCCTCAAATGTTGTTTTGTGTGGCAGAGTGCTGAAAATTTGACAGAAGAATTTGTATTGTGGGTAGGATGATTGCTATTGAAAATTATATATATAGGTCCACGTTTTGGTATAGCCGCTATAAAACGGTACCTCCCGATATTCGGTATTATGATGATTTTTGCAATATTTTCACGGATTTGTCTAAATATTGGTATTTGTAGTTCATAATGGGTGCTGGCTACGGCGGCAGAACTATGAAAATGCACGATTTTCTATAGCACACATATAACGATACCCACCGATATTCGGTATTTTGATAATCCTACTTACATTTACCCACGAAATTGTTTCAAATTTGGTATTTAAAAAGATTTGGTAGATGACAAGCCTTGAAGTATAAAATTGTCTAGGGAGGTTCCCATTTTTTTATGGCCCCCATGTAATGGCCTCACCCACTTTATGTTTTTTTAAGTTTAGCAGCATTATTGGTCTTACTGGAATTTGTAGTTTAAGGTGGAACAGGTTTAAATTCAGATACTTTTATAGGAAAATTTTTTCTTTACCCACAGGTATGAAGAGGCTACTAAGAGTTTTATACGGCCGAACTCACTGCTTTTACTTGTTTATACTAATGTTGACTTTTTGTACTAAATTGTACCGTTTTGGAAACTTTAAGTCTTTATTGATATTACAACACATAGGCCAAATATTCGGAAAGTGATTTCATGGTAATGTAAAACAAAAATATAACCCTTTAATCACATGTTTGATATTAGGACATCATTTCTATTCTGAGACATAGATAGCATTCGTTCATTTTTTCCATTAATATTATTTTTAGCCACTTTACTTACCTATATTTAGGTGATGCCAAATATGTATAGCAATTCTAAAAATAGAAAAAAGAAATAGAAAGTGAGACTGTTCTGGAATTAAACGTATTTAACGGTTTCAATCTATTATACGAAACTTGTTTTTAATTACATATGTTTTTATTTTTAATTAGCTATTAAAACGTCTGCAGAACATTTTCTATTAAAATCAATTTATGTTTCAAAACAGGGAATAGATCAATAATAATAATAATAATCGGCAAAATTTTAAAATTTTGAGATTTGTGATATTTATCTCGTTATTATTTTCATGTTGATTAAATGTTAGTATAGCAAGTCTTCTATTAAAGTATTTTTGTTATTTTTGTATTTTTGTCATTTTAGATAGGTGTAAAGAAATTAGTAAAACCGGCTTTGTCGAATTCTTAATATATTCCAACACAATGCATTTCTTAATAATTCCCTTTGGATGCATTTCTCTTGAAAAAAAAAATTTCAGTCAACATTATCTCCCCCTTTCCTTTGGTTTATTAGAATTATAACGGCAGTTTGCAAAAAAAAACTTCAGATTGCCTTTTTTCAATTGTAAAACTATCTACAACGAGATATGTTAATTTACTTCCAGTAGCTCTTCTTTAAATGTGGGCTAAGTATAGGAAAAAAAGCACCAAACTTGATTAGCAGACTTGTTGTACCTGATGTCGAATTAAATATGCGTTTTAATTAAATAATTTATTAAACCATTAATATTAAGCAATCGTTTCTTTTTGTCTAGCAATTTAAGTAAATTAAAATCAATTAAAAAACTGAGTACTCCCTCCTTTGAATTAAAATAAAAAATTCGATTGCAAAATAATTAAAATACATTCGTCTTTGTAGCATCCAATGATTTACAACAAGCCGTCCCTGTCTAATGTTCCAAAATTCGCTATCTCTCATCTAGAACAGCAGCAACATCATCCGACACCAATAACACCAACAACCACACCGAACATCATCTCCATATCTTAACACATCAGAGAAGCATCAAAGACACATCTCGGCCAAATCCAGTTTGTGAATTGAGTCTAGTATAAAAAGCCAAGTTGCTCGCTGCCAATTAGCCAGTCGTTCTCATTAGTGTTCTCAAAAAAGTCAAAACGACAAAATTAATTCCGAATCCAAGATATCAAAACTAAAATGTTTCATTTCAAATTGGCTATTTTTGTGACACTTGCCGCCGCCACCTGCCTAAGTGTGAATGCCAAATTTCGTAAGTTTCGCCGGAAGTGAATTATTAACATATAAGTGTGAGAAAATTTTCAAAATTCGAGAATCTATTATAAATTAATAGTGCGAAATGAAAATATTCCGTTGCTATTACAACAAAATTTGAAATTTTGAAATTTATGTGGATTATTTGTTTTGAAAACTGGCAAAAAAATTTATGTCCAACTTAGAAAAATGGATAACAATTTGTGAATGAAGAACTGAAAAGGAGTCTATAGAGCAGCTGAATATGAATCTATAGAAACGCTGGTTCACAGAAGAACTGAATAGGGGCCAAACAGATGTTCTATAGCCGAGGTGAATAGGGTCTCTCTAGACGAGCTAAATTTGAATATGACTCTGTAGAAACGCCGGTCCACAGAAGAGCTGAATAGGGGCCATATAGACGTTCTATAGACGTGATGAATAGGACCTCTAGAGACCTTCTATAAACGGGTCGAATGTAGAAGGTGTTAATTGGCCGTCCACAGATGAGCTGAGCTGCATAGGTGGATAATAGGCGAGCTAAAGTGATTAGGTCATATATAGACGAGCCGAATTGAATAGGTCGTCAATAGGCGATCTGAACTGTATATAGGCGAGCTGAAGTAAAAAGGTCGCCAATAAAATGAAGAGGTCGTATATAAGCGAGCTGAAGTGAATAGGTCGTCCATGGGCGAGCTGAACTTAATAGACTGTCAATAACTAAGCTGAATAGGTCGTCAATAGCTGAGCCGAACTGAATGGGTCGTCAATAGGCGAGCTGCACTAAGTAGGTCGGCAATACGCGAGCTGAACTGAATTGGTTGTCTTTGAGGCGCTGAACTAAATGGGTCGTCTATACGCTAGCTGAACTGAATAGGTCGTCAGTGGGAGAAATCTTCTATAAACGAGCAACAGAGAACGCTCCACAGCCGAACTGAGCCGCAGGGAGCTCTCTATACTTGAGTTGAGGTGAAATGAGCTCTCTATAGGTGAGCTGAAGCGCAGGGAGCTCCAGAAGCGAGCTGAAGCTGAGGAGAAGAGAAAGGGAAGGGAAGCGAAGAGGACTCTCTATAGGCGAGCTAAGGCGAAGAGAGCACTCCATAGGTGAGATGAAGCGTAAGGAGCCCTCTATATGTAATTTGAAGAGTAGAGAGTCCTCAATACACGAATTAAGGCGAAGGCAGCCCTCTAAGAGAGAGCTAAGGCGAACTGAGTAGAGTAGGCGAGCTGCACTAAGTAGGTCGGCAATACGCGAACTGAACTGAATAGGTCGTCAATAGACGACCTGAAATGAATAGGTTGTATATAAGCGAGCTAAACTAAATAGGTCGTCAATGGGCGAGCAGAACTGAATGCAGTCATGCTGAAGTAAAGATGTCGTATATAACCGAGCTAAACTGAATAAGTCGTCAATGGGCGAGATAAACTAAATAGGTCGTCAATGGGCGAGCTAAACTGAATAGGTCTTCAATGGGCGAGCTAAACTTAATAAGACGTCAATGGGCGAATTGACGTCAACTGAACTGAGTAGGTCGTCAATGGGCGAGCTAAACTGAATAGGTCGTCAACGGGTGAGCTGAACTGAATATTTCTTCTATGGGCGAGCTAAAATCAATAGATCGTCAAAGGGCGAGCTGAACTGAATAAATCGGCAATGGGAGAGTTGAACATAATAGGTGGTATATAAGCGAACTGGACTGAATAGATAGCAAATAGGTGAGCTGAAGTTAATAGGTCGTCAATGGCAGAGCTGAGGTGAATAGGTCGTTAGTGGGCTAGCTAAACTGAGTAGGTCATCAAAGGGTGAGCTGAACTGAATAGATCCTAAAAAGGCGAGCTGAAGTGAATAGGTCGTCAATGGACGAGCTAAGCTAAATAGGTCGTCAATGGGCGTGCTGAACTGAATAGGTGGCGAGCTGCACTAAGTAGGTCGGCAATACGCGAACTGAACTGAATAGGTCAGCAGTGGGAGAGTTGAACATAATAGGTGGTCTATAAGCGAACTGGACTGAATAGATAGCAAATAGGTGAGCTGAAGTGAATAGGTCGTTAGTGGGCTAGCTGAACTGAATAGGTCATCATATAAATATATCGTCAATTCGCGTGCTGAAGTGAATAGGTCGTCAATGGACGATCTAAGCTGAATAGGTCGTCAATGGTCGTGCTGAACTGAATAGATCGGAAATAGGCGAGCAAAACTGAATAGTTCAAAAGGCCAACTGAAAACTGAACTGGAGAGCTGAACAGTTTGTCTTTAGACAAACTGAATCGGTTGTCTCCAGGAGAGCTGAATCAGCAGTCTCTGAGGTCGTCTCTATACGAGCAGAATATGGAATTTTGCGTAGTCTCTAAAATGGGGAAAGCGGTAAGATTTCAGGGACAGGGAGAAACAATTTCACAGAAATTATCCTTCAATGTCCTTCAAGTATCCATTATTTTAGATTTCTAGAATCAATGTGAATTTTCAATCTAAGCTGCACTATTTCCAAGACTCTGTCTGCCCGCGTGAGTTGTTGTTAAGTCAAACATATCTACTTGTTTAACTACGTGTCAAGCGAATAGGAAAAAAACCTGATTGCCACACTAGGTATTACACATCAATTTGATTAATTAATTTACAAAAACTATATGTCTTAGTTGATTATAACAACATAAACAACAAATTATTGTTCTGGGGAGTAAAGTTTACACCCAATCATTTTGAGATAATTTCACTGCTAATTATTTGCACAGTTACAACGGAAACTGGATTTTATTGAAATTTTACCTTAAACTGGATTTTTAATTGCGAGAATTAATTCGTTTCTCTCTACGTTACAAGTGCTAACAATATCTTCCTGAACTCAGCAGAGTTTCAACATGATATTGAGAATAAAAAAAAAAAACTTGTTTTATGAAATCTTGGCTATCTATTTATTTAAAAAACGTATTAACATAAATGTATTTTGTCTCATTCAGCTGATGAACCAAAACCATGTCAGTATGGCGATGCCGATTGTATTTCCAAGGCTATGGAATATTTTCTACGCCAAAAGAACCAGGGAGAGGGTTCCATAAATCTAATTGCCATCGATCCATTGGTCATTAAGGAAATCAGCATTAAACAGGGAGCCGAGAGTCCGGTCAACATCGATCTGCAGTTTATCAACAACAAATTGATGGGTTTGAAAAATGCCAATGTTGTGAAAATTAAGTGAGTCTCCTAATTTTTTTATTAAAAAATTTGAATTATTTAAAATAATCTCCATTTCAGGGGTTTCGGCAAGGACCTAAGCGAGAAACATGAAATCCATCTCTCCGTTCCCGAAATTGAATTGGCCGGCAATTACAAGGTAGATGGCCGTATTTTAGTATTGCCCATATCTGGTAGTGGCACTAACAGCATTAAACTATGTAAGTTTGAATATATCACCTTCTTTGATACCTTTTTTATAATGTTCTTTTGTTAATTCTCTCTTTAGCCAATGTCCTCGTGAAAATGCAATTTGCCGGTGTCCCAATGGAAAAAGATGGCAAAACCTACATGAAAGTTGAAAAATTCCGCATGGACTTGGAGCCCAAAGGCATGCATTTCAAAATTGACAATCTTTTCAATGGCGATAAGGCCTTGGGCGACAACATGAATTTGTTTTTGAATGAAAATTGGCAGGACATCTATCGCGAGTTGAGAGCATCCATAACATCGGCCTTTGGCAAAGTTTTCCACACCGTCATCGGTCATGTATTCACCAAATATCCTTATGAGGAATTCTTTGCCCAATAAAATGTGATATTAGTTAGTTGTAGGAAATAAATAAGTATTTTATAGGAAATTGAAATAAACGGCGTTTTGATTAAAACGTGCTGGGAAATATTGGAAACAAATATAGGTGGAGAATCTATGAGCGAGATGAATAAAAAGGGATTGTGCGAACTAAAAATTGAGCAAAAGGAGGAAAATTTACGAGTTGAAACTGGAGACTAACAATCCTAAAGTGGGAATCTATAAATGACGTCAATAACTCTTTTATAGAGGATTCGGAAGTCAGACGGAAAAGTCTGAAGAAAAGTGTGCCTGTCAACGATCTGAATAGGGGGTCTATAGACGAGGTGAAAAAGATGTTAAGACAACAGAATAAGAGTTCTATAAACGAGCTTGATAGAAGTCCATAGCCGAGCGGAATAGGGACTCCATAGACGAACTCAACAGTGAATCTAAAATTATCTGAAAAGGAAGGTCATAGACAGGCTGAATTGAAAGTCCATAGACAAGATGAATGATCAGTCTTCACGCGAATTGAAGGGAACATTTTATAGGCAATATGACAGATAAGCTGACGAACTCTATAGCTGAGTTGAAAGGTCCCTAATGCGAGTTCTATGAAGCTGAAGCCAAGAATGGGAGCGAACGGTGGCGTAAGAAGTTCTCTACAGGTTACCTGTAGCGAAGAAAGTCTTCTATAGGACAGCTGAAACATAGGGATTTTTTTTATAGACAAGCTGAAGCGTAGGGATCCCTCTATAGGCGAGCTGATACGAAGGAAGTCCTCTACTGGTTACCTGATGCGTAGAGAGCCCTCTATAGGCAGGTTACTGTAAGCAAAAAGAGCCTTCTAAAGGCGGGCTGAAACGAAGAGAGTCCTCTATAGGGCAGCTGGAGCGTGTGGAGTACTCTATAGGAAAGCTGAAGCATAGGAAGTCCTCTACAGGTTACCTTAAGCGAAAAGATCCCTCTATAGGCGGGCTGAAGCGAAGGGAGCACTCTAAAGGCGGTCTGAAACGAAGAGAGTCCTCTATAGGGCAGCTGGAGCGTGTGGAGTACTATATACGAAAGCTGAAGCATAGGAAGCCCTCTACAGGGGACCTGAAGCGAAAAGAGCATTCTTCTATAGGCAGGCTGAGGCGAATAGAGCGCTCTAAAGGCGGGCTTAAGTGAAGAGAGTCCTCTATAGGAAAGCTGATGCACAGGGAGCCCTATGTAGGCAAGCCGAAGCGTAGGAAACCCCCTACAGGTTACCTGAAGCGAAAAGAGCCCTATATATGCGGGCCGACGCGAAGAGGGTCCCCTCTCTAAAAGTCAGCTGAAGTGTGTGGAGCCATTTAAAGGCAAGCCGAAGAAAAGAGAGTCCTCTATATGTGGACCGACGCGAAAAGGGTCCCCTTTCTAACTGTTGTGAATATAATCTCCCTAGACGAGCTAATGCGAGTATCCACAGGCGAGTTTTTACTAGTATCCATAGGAAAGCAAAGGGTTTCAACGGAAGAACTGTGTGGAGTCTATAAAGACGAACAGAAGAAGTTGAGAGGTGTCCCCTTTTTAACAAGCTGAAAGGAGTGTTGTGCTAAATAAGGACTTCAATGGAGTTTTTTTAGAATGAACATAAGAGGCCCTTCATAGACGATCTCAATGGAGTTTTTATAGAAAACTTCAAGCTAGTCTTTATGTGGACATGAAGTAAATCTTTTTGAACGACTTGGGGAGTGTTTATTGGAGTCTTTGGGAAGTCTTTATCGACTCCAAAATGAAGACAAAGGGAATCTTTATTTCCGACCTGAAGGAAGTCTTTAAAGGCTATCATAAGGATTTCTTTAAAAAAAAATTAACCAAAACTTAGTCAATGTTTAAATAAGAACCATAAGGTATATAAGTCTCCCTTATGGTTCTCATTTTCCGCCTTTTTGGAGACCGCCATGGACATAATGTAAGTAATTCTAGACGTTCTAAAGAGAGTGTTGTAGATGACAACAAGGTGTCTATATAGGCGATTACAAGGGAGCCTTTTAGATAACCTCAATGGAGACCAGGTTTTTTTTAAGATGATCGGAGGATTCTTAATTGCGAGCTGAATGGAAACATATATAGAGGAACAGAAGGGGGTTTATATGAGGTTTTATAGTAAGTCTCAAGAGAGTCGTTTTGGATGAGCATAAGAGAGTCCCAATACTCTTGCAGGTCGTCTACAAACACGCCCCTGAGGACGCCTGGAATAACTTACCTTAAGTCCATCGAGGTCTCCATTAAGTCTGTAATAAAAAAACGTATATAAGGCTCCCATAGGGTCCTTCTTTAAGTTTTGGTCCCTAAGTTGTGGTTAAAATACACTTGCTTCGAGGTCTCCAATAAGGCTGTAATATGGGAGAATTTATCGACTATCATAGGGTGTCTTCTAGACACGCAGATGGGAGCTGTACGGGTGATCAGAGGGGAATCATTGTAAACAACCTGAAGGAAAACTTCAGGTAGAAAAACTGGCGGTCTAAATAGGGTTCTATAGGTCTGCTGAACTCCCTTCAGGTGATCCCTATATGGAAAACAAGAAAGGATATATATCGTCGACCACAAGGTATTCATATAAGAAGTTCAGAAGAGGCTTGTCTGGAGGGTATCTCTTCAAACGAATGTTTATTACTAAATTCTGTTATCTAATAATCTTCTTTAGATTCAGGAATAAATTTATATTCATTTGTTAAGTGGAAATAAGTTTATAATCCGACTACAATAGGTTCTGTCAATTGCTTGTCTACTTTATCAATTATGATAAGTTATTTACAAATCTTCGCGATAAGCTTGGATTCTATTGAATTTAAATTTATTGAATAATTCCTAATGGTTATTCACAAGAATCGTTTAGGATGAGTGATTGATTGAATAAATAAATGTTACAAACGAGTATCTGACAAATGCGTCTTGTAAAAGATATTTGAATTGCCGGAAGCTGTTCACACTTAGGGTGACTGCTGCAATGGTACCATTCGGTAGCACTTTCAGTCATGTGTATTTCCCTTGATGGAATGTATTTCCCTTGATGGAATGTATTTCCCTTGACGAATCAAAATCAAAATATTCCGCAACGAATAGCTTAATGTTTGTTCCTCATTAAGAACGAGACTTCATGCACGCCCTTCTTCCTTCGGCAATTTCTGTTGACTCTTCATTGAATTGATTTATAATTCTTATTCGCAATTTATTCTCTATTTGTTTCCAGTTTCATTAGATATTTTTGACATCTTTGTTCTGTATTTAAAAACTTAATCCTATGAGTTTTTTTCAACATAACACATTAGGATAGCTCCATACATATTAATTTTAGACCCTATGGCTATTAATTCTTCAATTTATAAATACCATAATTTCCAAAAATGTAATGTAAAATTTTCAATAAAAGATAATAACTATTTTATAACCTTATTAACTTTTTTCCAATTCATCAATTCGGAAGTCCAACATTCTCTCCCAACTTATCTCCATTATTTATTCATGCGAACAGGAAATCAACGCTACAGCCAGCAGTGCGAATTGTCGATGAACTTGGATTAGAGCAAAAAATTGAAAACTTGCAATTCTCAGTGGAAATATTGCAAAATAGACAAGTCTATAAAATGCCGCCACTATAAAAGGCTCTCTAACAGTTTTGTAACACGTTTCGAATTGTGCGGATTGTCAGGCAAAAAAAAAAAACAACAACTAACCGAAATAAAATAGCAACAATGTATTTTAGCAATTTTGTAAATATTTTGATTTTATTCGGCTTGGTGACAGCGTGGAGTGCTGTGGCGAACGGTGCCTTTCGTAAGTGAATTAAGGAAATACCAAGCGGAATTGTGAAAATTAAGGATATTTAAAATCGATTTCTCACCGGAACGGATGTGTACAAAAACCACGTACTAAACATGTGTTCTGCAAAATATTAACGTTCCGAAAAAAACATGTGACCAATATTGAAACAAGGATAATGAAACTGATATCAGTCTCGAAGAATATACGATGATCGTAAAAACTTAGCCCATGAATCGTTTTGGAATAGCTGAAATTTAAACGGCAATTTAGACCTTTTAATTGGACTCAAAGGAGTATTGCTATAAACGGTCTGAAAGGAAATATCTATAGACATTATCAGGTCCTTTTTGGATGCCAATCGAAAGTCTTAATATTTTTCCAAATTTAGGGCCAGAAGTGAGTCCAACCCGACCATTTCTGTACCTAAAATCTAATCTCTATACTCATTTTAAACAGATAATGAAGAGTCTGTCCTCGACGAAGCTTTAAAGAAATCCTCATAAGAATGGAGAAATTTGATTTTCAGCCTTATTCTGTTGATTATAGATTATTGAGTAGCATCAAAAATCCAGACCTCGAGATCGGAAGATTAAAAGGATTCGAACCATTCTGGTCCTCAATAAAAGCGTTTTTCTAGACTTATGTATAGAACCCCTCCTTTTCAGCTTTAAACACTCTTCAGCTTTTTTTGAGAGGAGAGGATACTTGCTTCTGGACTTCAGTAAATTCTTCATTCTAGTTGTTCATAAATATGTCCGTTCAGTCGGCTATAGATTTTGTTTATTTTTTTTAAGGAGGAAACTTTCTTCGGCACTCTTTAGGTGAACTCCCTTAAGCTCATCAATGGAGACCCACTCAGCTAGTTTACGGAGGCTACTTCGGCTCGCCTATGGAGATTACATTTCAGCTGGCCTATAAAGAAAACTACAATTAGCTCGTCTAGAGAAGAGACTCTAGAGAGAAGACTCCCTTCAAGTAGAGGATACTGCCTTTATCGCTCCTGAAAATCAGGTTGCCAACAGCTCTTATAGAATGGACCCTGCCCTCAGCTCGTCTAGATTAGGGACTACCTTCAGCACGTCTAGTGTGGAATCTCCCTTCAATACGTCCCCAAAGGAGACTCAATTTAGCTCATCCCAAGAGGAGACTTTCTTCAGGTAGAGGAGACTGCCTTCATCGTTTCTGAAGAACAGGCTGCCTTCAGCTCTTCTAGAGATTCCATTCAGCTCGTCTCAAAATGAGACTTTCTTCAGCTCATCTACAGTGGAATCTCCCTTCAGCAAGTCTCGAAAGGATAATCCCTTCAGCTCGTCTCAAAAGCTCATCTAGAGAGAAGACCACCTTCAGGTAGAGGATACTGTCTTCATCGCTTCTAGAGACTGAACAGACTGCCTCCGGCTCCTCTAGAGTGGAGACACCCTTCAGCTCGTCTCGAAAGGAGACTTTCTTCAGGTCTTCCAGAATGGATTTTTACTATTAAGACTTCCATCAGCTCGTCTCGTAGACTCTCTTCAGTTCGACTATTAAAACTTCCTTCAAACCGTTTATGAAGACTCGCTTTAGCTTGTCTTTTAAATCAGCTCGTCTATGAAGACTTTCTTTAGCTCATCTCTGGAGACTTCCATCAGCTCGTCTATACAGACTCCCTTCAACACGTCTATAGAGTCTTCCTATAATTCATCTATTGAGACTCCTCTCTACTTATCTATGAAGATTTGCTTTCACATCGTCTATGGAGACTCCCTTCAGCAGGACTATGGAGACACAGCTCTCCTATATGAAGATAATGAACCGTAAATCTTATTAATTTATTTTCACGCGGATTTAACCCTAATTAATACTTAATATTTATATTTAAAAATTTTCACTTAATAAATTTCTATTTTCTAACTGTTTCAGCGGATGATCCAAAGCCCTGCAAATATGGCGATGAACAATGTATTGGAAAAGTTATTGGACTTATTGCAAGGGAGAAATATGGTGGTATGTTTTACTAAATAATAAGGTTCTCAAAATGAGGAGTATTAAGATCAATATATACTCCAAACAAATTCGGCTTCAAATTACCTTAACCACTTTCCTCAAACTAAATTATTATCCTGATCTTTACCTGAACTCCTAGCATAATAAGTCCTTAGGAGGTATTGATTTTTCCATAACCATTTTCTATTTTTTTTTTTTTTTTTTTTTTTTTTTGAACTCCCAGGTGATGACAGCCTGAATTTAAGTGCCATGGATCCCATACCTGTCAAAAAGTTGCACATCAAACAGGGTAGTGATAGTCCAGTCAACATTGATTTGTTATTTACCAACAACGTGGGGATTGGACTTAAAACGGCAACATTGTTAAAAACGAAGTGCGTATAATTATTTTTTTTGGTTTTCTGATAACTTCGTTTGATTTTTTTTTACTTTCAGAGGCTTCGGCAAAGATTTGGCAACAAAACATGAAGTTATATTCAAAACTGATAAACTGGCCTTAGTGGGAGACTATAAGATATCCGGCAAGGTGTTGGTACTTCCCATACACGGTTCGGGTAAAAGCAATGTAACACTGGGTAGGTAACGATTTTTCCAATACATATGTAATTATTTCCTAATCCTTGTTTTGTCTTCCAGTCGAACCCAAAATAACTATCAGTTGGATGGGCACACCAAATGTAAAGGATGGTGGTGCTACCCACATGAAATTGGATAAATTCACCGTTGATTTGGAACCAAAGAATGTCATTTTCAATTTTGAGAATCTATTCAACGATAAGTTTCTCAGCGATAATATGAATAAATTCTTAACTGACAGTTGGAAGGAAATCTATCCCGAAATCCATACCGCATTGACAAAGGGCTTGGCTCCGATTGCCCGCAATGTTATTCAGGGTGTTTTTGATAAACATCCCTATGAGAAATTGTTTTTAGAATAAATTTGTTTATAGAAAATTGTACGTAGAATATATTGAAAAGAATATGTGGTATAATAAATTTTTATTTCCGACAATTTTTAAAAGATGAATCATGCTACAGGATGCATTAAATACGTCTAGGCTTTTCGAGAACAAGGCATAAGGTTTAAAATATTCTACACCTGTTACAACTTTTCTATCTACAGAAACCCGGCTGAAGATCTTCTTTCTATCAAGAACCTGTTGAATGTGTTCTAACCGAAAAATACATATTGAAAGCCCTTTAAATAAGGCCTTCAAAAGATATTCTACAGAATGAAGACTATCAAAATGGCCCTTACACAAAAGGGACCTCCAAAAGGGTTTCTATAGACGGAAATCCTCAAAGGGTCCTGGAAAACTGAAGGTCTCCATAGGTCCTCTATAGAATGCCTTTAAAGATTCTTGGAAAAACAGAACGCCTCCAAAAGCCTTTTATAAAAAGAGGGCCTTCAATAGACCCTTCAACAGGTCTCCTGCAAATAGAAGACCTTCAAAGGGTATTCTATTGACAGAAAATCTTCCAAAGGCCTTCTATAAACAGAAGAACTTCAAGAGGTGTTCTATAGGAAGAAAAGAGTAAAATGCTTTCTTCAAAATAGGTTCTATTGACAGAAAACCTTTAACCGGTATTCTATGGACAGAAGACCTCTAAACTGTAAAGACAATGGAACTTTAAAAGTTCATCGATAGAATGAAAGCCTTCAAAGCCCTTCTATTGAACCCTTCATCTATAGCGAGAAAAGTTTAAATGAGTCTCCAATTGAGGAAGACCTTGGACAGCTGGTACCTAAAGAGGACTTCTCTCAATTTTTGAGTCCTCATGAGAATCATCTTTCTAATGAAGATCTTCTAAAGGTTTCATTCGTAGAAGACCGATGAAATGAAGTCCCTCAGAAGGTACGAGACTTCCCGTCTATGGAGGCTTCACAACTCGTCTATGGAAATTCCGCCTTTAACACGTCTATGAGGACCCCACCTTCAACTCGCCTGCGTAGACTCCAACAATGGAAACTCTGCCTGCGGAGAGTATGTTCCTCATCTATGAAGACTCCCTTTCCAACTCGCTATGTCAATGGAGACTTCGCTCCAGCTCAACTATGGAGACTTCACTCCAGCTTGTCTATGAAGACTGCGCTCTAGCTTGTCTATGAAGACTGCGCTCTAGCTTGTCTATGAAGACTGCGCTCTAGCTTGTCTATGAAGAGTGCGGTCTAGCTTGTCTATGAAGAGTGCGGTCTAGCTCTTCTATGAAAACTACGCAGACTTCACTTCAGCTCGTTTATGAAGACTGCGCTCTAGCTCGTCTATGAAGACTGCGCTCTAGCTCGTCTATGAAGAGTGCGGTCTAGATCTTCTATGAAGACTGCGCTCCAGCTCGTCTATGGAGACTGCGCTCCAGCTCGTCTATGGAGACTGCGCTCCAGCTCGTCTATGAAGACTGCGCTCCAGCTCGTCTATGGAGACTGCGCTCCAGCTCGTCTATGGAGACTGCGCTCCAGCTCGTCTATGGAGACTGCGCTCCAGCTCGTCTATGGAGACTGCGCTCCAGCTCGTCTATGGAGACTGCGCTCCAGCTCGTCTATGGAGACTGCGCTCCAGCTCGTCTATGGAGACTGTGCTCCAGCTCGTCTATGGAGAATGCCCTCCAGCTTGTCTATGGAGACTGTGCTCCAGCTCAATTATGGATACTCCTTCAACTCGTCTATGTAGACTTCGCTCCAGTTTTATTATGGACACTGCTTCAACTCGTCTTTGGAGAAGTATGAAAGCTCCCCCCACCATCTTGTCTTGTCTATGAAATCTCCCCCTGAAAGATTGACTCCTAATTTAGTCTCAAGGGTGCAATTAATAAACTAAAGAAAATAAAAATTGTGTAGCTTGTTCCGAGGTTCAAAAGGGTCTGATTTTACTTAGTTATCTTTACTAGAAATATTTATAGATTACAGCTCTATCTTTCTCCAAAAAAACAAACAGTTTGTCCATATAAAGAAGATCTCTGAAAGGTCTTCCTCTGAGATCTTTTTGAAGGTATTTTGTACAGTTAACACCGTTCTTACGGAAGCCCAATTATAGATATTATATTCTGAAATGTGTCCCCTCCAAATATAATATCTACAAATATTTTCTAATCTTATCTACCTATTCCGACTTACATAAGATCTGAGAATAGGTCTATGAATAACGAAACTTTGTTAAGGTGAGATGCGTAAATGTGCAATTTCTGCCCTAGAATTGTAACCGAATCTCGGGTGTAGGATAAAAAATATACTTGCCAGTGTTGGAAATAAAAGGAGGCCCCAATACGGACCTCAAAATTTTCCTATCTTCGCGGCAGGACAAACCTAGAATTAATCTCAGTTTTTAAGTATAAATTTCAAAGATTTCGGACCTTTCATCTAAGTGGAAGTTTACATGAAAGGTAATAAGAAAAAATTTGGTGCGTGCATGCCATACATAGTTGGCATTGCTTTCCTCACTTTGGGACTTCAGTAAACCAGCATCAGATGTAAACCAGGTCCCTAGTATAAGGGTATTTATTTTGGCATAATCAGTGTTGTGGCCAACCGAATAACCAGTTTATTTAATCAATATCATTACGTATCTTAAATCCCTAACACTAGTCTACTGTTTTCTTAAATTACAAATACTGAGTGAGATGAAAAAAACTGCAACCAACTTCAGACTGCTGTCATTTCTAAGCCACTCGTCCAGCAGCTGTAAAAATACTCCAGTGAAAGCTCATTATATTGTTTACAAGCGTACAAAAGCGTTGTGGTGAAAATTTTCTAGAAAAAAGTTATTCGTGATAGTGTATTTTCTTTATATTTGGCTGGAAAACCACAAGTGGCTATCGTTAGAGCATTCGAAAAGTAATGAAACGACTTGATCGAAACCCGCGTCTCAGTGGCCGAGAAATGGCTTGTGAGCTGCACATATCGCAATGTTCCATTCGGCAGATATTGAAAAATTGCCATTGAACTTCCAAAAAGTGTAAGAACTTACACCGCAACAGAAAGAAAATAGACTGAAAAGAGCTAAAGAGTTGTTTCGCTTGGCCGAAAGCGGTGATCTGCCGAATTTGGTTTTCTCCGATGAGAAAACATTCGTTGTCCAGCAGTTTGTAAACAAACAAAATGATCGTGTTTACTTGCCAAAGAGGTCAGCTGAAAATGTGCAACTTCGGTTGGCCACCAGAACTCAAGCGCCGGCCATCATCATGGTGATGGTGCGGGCCGCCTTAACAGCCGATGGTCGCTCTCCGCTCGTAATAATCGACAGTGTCATCAGAATAAATGCCGAATATTATCGCGAAAATATTCTGGAGGGTGTATTAAAGTCTTGGACATGCAAATATTTAGGCGGCAGACCTTGGACATATCAACAGGACTCAGCACCATCGTACTCAGCACGCCCACCCAAGAATGGTTACAACATGAGATTCCTCGTTTCATTTCCAGCGCACAATGGGCACCAAAATCTCCAGATACCAATCCCTTGAAATCTTCGGATACTAATCCGCCTGGAGTATTGTGGAAAGCAAGTTTTGCACTAAAAAATACCAAAGTGTTGATCACCTCAAAAAAGCGTTTCGGCGGGAATGGGCCAAAATACCGCAGAGCAACATTTGGGCAGCGTGTGACGGTTTCATTGTCCGTTTGAAGGCCGCAATTCATGCCAAAGGTGATCGATTCGAACAAATTTAAACTTATTCGAAAAGTTGATGCTATTTCCGACAGTTTTGCTTTCATTCAGTAAAATTTAAAAAAAAGTATAAATTATAGCGTAAAACTTTGTTGCAGATTTTTTTATGTCACCCTGTATATGACATATTAGAACAAATTGAATAGATTTTTTTCATATTCAACCGAATTTTACCATTGGTAAAACTAGGTCCGGTATATCTATTGCTACAATAAATATTTTTAATATATTCCGTATCGAAGTCAAGTGGAAATTTTGCAAAACAGACAAGTATATAAAATGCCGCCATTATAAATGGCTTTCTAACAGTTTTGTAACACGCTTCGAATTGTGCGGATTGTCAGGCAACAAAAACAAACACCAACCAAAATAAAATAGCAACAATGTATTTTAAAAACTTTTTTGTAAACATTTTTATTTTATTCGGCTTGGTGATAGCGTGGAGTACTGTGGCGAACGGTGCCTTTCGTAAGTGAGATGAAAAAAAAAACCAAGCGGAATTGTGAAAATTAAAGGATATAGAAAAACGGGTTCCCCATTGGAACGGTACTCATCCGCACACAAAAACCGATATAAAAGTAATAAGACATGTGCCATACAAAATATTTGCTTCAAGTTCCGATAAAAATATATAAATTATAACCAATCTTAAAATAAGGATAATGATCCAGCGTCCTGGAAAAATAGTGTTTGTATCCGAAAACTGGAAGGATATGAGATGAAGAGTCGTAAAAACTAAGCCCATGAGTCGTCTTGGAGTAGCTGAAATTTAAACTGCAATTTAGACCTTTTAATTGGACTCAAAGGAGTTAATATCGACAGCTACAAAGGAGTCCTTTAGACATGGAATAGCTGAAAGAAAATTCTTATAAGCCAGACCAATGAATTGCTATAAACGGCCTGAAAGGAAATATTTATAGACATTATCAGGTCCTTTTTTGAAGCTAATCGAAAGTCTTAATATTTTTCCAAATTTAGGGCCAGAAGTGAGTCCAACCCGACCATTTCTGTACCTAAAATCTAATCTCTATACTCATTTTAAACAGATAATGAAGAGTCTGTCATCGACGAAGCTTTAAAGGAATCCGCATAAAAATGCAGAAATAGTTTTTCGGCCTTAATCTGTTCATTATAGATTATTGAGTAGCATCAAAAATCCAGCCCTCGAGATCGGAAGATTAAAAGGATTCGAACCATTCTGGTCCTCAATAAAAGCGTTTTTCTAGACTTATGTATAGAACCCCTCCTTTTCAGCTTTAAACACTCTTCAGCTCTTTTTAAGAGCAGAGGATACTTGCTTCTGGACTTCAGTAAATTCTGCATTCTAGTTGTTCATAAATATGTCCGTTCAGTCGGCTATAGATTTTGTTTATTTTTTTAAGAAGGAAACTGTCTTCGGCACTCTTTAGGTGAACTCCCTTAAGCTCATCATTCTAGACCCACTCAGCTAGTTTACGGAGGCTACCACGGCTCGCCTATGGAGATTCCATTTCAGCCGGCCTATAAAGAAAACTATATTTAGCTCGTCTAGAGAAGAGACTCTAGAGAGAAGACTCCCTTCAAGTAGAGGATACTGCCTTTATCGCTCCTGAAAATCAGGTTGCCAACAGCTCTTATAGAATGGACCCTGCCCTCAGCACGTCTAGTGTGGAATCTCCTTTCAATACGTCCCCAAAGGAGACTCAATTTAGCTCATCCCAAGAGGAGACTTTCTTCAGGTAGAGGAGACTGCCTTCATCGTTTCTGAAGAACAGGCTGCCTTCAGCTCTTCTAGAGATTCCATTCAGCTCGTCTCAAAATTAGACTCATCTACAGTGGAATCTCCCTTCAGCACGTCTCGAAAGGAGAATCCCTTCAGCTCGTCTCAAAAGCTCATCTAGAGAGAAGACCACCTTCAGGTAGAAGATACTGTCTTCATCGCTTCTAGAGACTGAACAGACTGCCCCCGGGTCCTCTAGAGTGGAGACACCCTTCAGCTCGTCCCGAAAGGACTGCCTTCATCGCTCTTGAAGTTGACTGCCCTCAGCTTCTCTAGAGGGGGGACTCCCTTCAGCTCGTCTAGAGTGGAATCTCACTTCGGCTCGTCTCGAAAAAATACTCTCTTCAGGTCTTCTAGAATGGAAACTAACTTCAGCTCGTCTAGAGTGGAATCTCTCTTCAGCCCGTCTCGAAAGGAGAGTCCCCTCAGCTCGTGTAGGCACAAGACATCCTTCAAGTAGAGGAGACTGCCTTTATCGCTTCTGAAGACTGAACAGACTGCCTCCGGCTCCTCTAGAGTGGAGACACCCTTCAGCTCGTCTCGAAAGGAGACTTTCTTCAGGTCTTCCAGAATGGATTATTACTATTAAGACTTCCTTCAGCTCGTCTCGTAGACTCTCTTCAGTTCGACTATGAAAACTTCCTTCAAACCGTTTATGAAGACTCGCTTTAGCTTGTCTTTTAAATCAGCTCGTCTATGAAGACTTTCTTTAGCTCATCTCTGGAGACTTCCATCAGCTCGTCTATACAGACTCCCTTCAACACGTCTATAGAGTCTTCCTATAATTCATCTATTGAGACTCCTCTCTACTTATCTATGAAGATTTGCTTTCACATCGTCTATGGAGACTCCCTTCAGCAGGACTATGGAGACACAGCTCTCCTATATGAAGATAATGAACCGTAAATCTTATTAATTTATTTTCACGCGGATTTAACCCTAATTAATACTTAATATTTATATTTAAAAATTTTCACTTAATAAATTTCTATTTTCTAACTGTTTCAGCGGATGATCCAAAGCCCTGCAAATATGGCGATGAACAATGTATTGGAAAAGTTATTGGACTTATTGCAAGGGAGAAATATGGTGGTATGTTTTACTAAATAATAAGGTTCTCAAAATGAGGAGTATTAAGATCAATATATACTCCAAACAAATTCGGCTTCAAATTACCTTAACCACTTTCCTCAAACTAAATTATTATCCTGATCTTTACCTGAACTCCTAGCATAATAAGTCCTTAGGAGGTATTGATTTTTCCATAACCATTTTCTATTTTTTTTTTTTTTTTTTTTTTTTTTTGAACTCCCAGGTGATGACAGCCTGAATTTAAGTGCCATGGATCCCATACCTGTCAAAAAGTTGCACATCAAACAGGGTAGTGATAGTCCAGTCAACATTGATTTGTTATTTACCAACAACGTGGGGATTGGACTTAAAACGGCAACATTGTTAAAAACGAAGTGCGTATAATTATTTTTTTTGGTTTTCTGATAACTTCGTTTGATTTTTTTTTTACTTTCAGAGGCTTCGGCAAAGATTTGGCAACAAAACATGAAGTTATATTCAAAACTGATAAACTGGCCTTAGTGGGAGACTATAAGATATCCGGCAAGGTGTTGGTACTTCCCATACACGGTTCGGGTAAAAGCAATGTAACACTGGGTAGGTAACGATTTTTCCAATACATATGTAATTATTTCCTAATCCTTGTTTTGTCTTCCAGTCGAACCCAAAATAACTATCAGTTGGATGGGCACACCAAATGTAAAGGATGGTGGTGCTACCCACATGAAATTGGATAAATTCACCGTTGATTTGGAACCAAAGAATGTCATTTTCAATTTTGAGAATCTATTCAACGATAAGTTTCTCAGCGATAATATGAATAAATTCTTAACTGACAGTTGGAAGGAAATCTATCCCGAAATCCATACCGCATTGACAAAGGGCTTGGCTCCGATTGCCCGCAATGTTATTCAGGGTGTTTTTGATAAACATCCCTATGAGAAATTGTTTTTAGAATAAATTTGTTTATAGAAAATTGTACGTAGAATATATTGAAAAGAATATGTGGTATAATAAATTTTTATTTCCGACAATTTTTAAAAGATGAATCATGCTACAGGATGCATTAAATACGTCTAGGCTTTTCGAGAATAAGGCATAAGGTTTAAAATATTCTACACCTGTTACAACTTTTCTATCTACAGAAACCCGGCTGAAGATCTTCTTTCTATCAAGAACCTGTTGAATGTGTTCTAACCGAAAAATACATATTGAAAGCCCTTTAAATAAGGCCTTCAAAAGATATTCTACAGAATGAAGACTATCAAAATGGCCCTTACACAAAAGGGACCTCCAAAAGGGTTTCTATAGACGGAAGTCCTCAAAGGGTCCTGGAAAACTGAAGGACTCCATAGGTCCTCTATAGAATGCCTTTAAAGATTCTTGGAAAAACAGAACGCCTCCAAAAGCCTTTTATAAAAAGAGGGCCTTCAATAGACCCTTCAACAGGTCTCCTGCAAATAGAAGACCTTCAAAGGGTATTCTATTGACAGAAAATCTTCCAAAGGCCTTCTATAAACAGAAGAACTTCAAGAGGTGTTCTATAGGAAGAAAAGAGTAAAATGCTTTCTTCAAAATAGGTTCTATTGACAGAAAACCTTTAACCGGTCTTCTATGGACAGAAGACCTCTAAACTGTAAAGACAATGGAACTTTAAAAGTTCATCGATAGAATGAAAGCCTTCAAAGCCCTTCTATTGAACCCTTCATCTATAGCGAGAAAAGTTTAAATGAGTCTCCAATTGAGGAAGACCTTGGACAGCTGGTACCTAAAGAGGACTTCTCTCAATTTTTGAGTCCTCATGAGAATCATCTTTCTAATGAAGATCTTCTAAAGGTTTCATTCGTAGAAGACCGATGAAATGAAGTCCCTCAGAAGGTACGAGACTTCCCGTCTATGGAGGCTTCACAACTCTTCTATGGAAATTCCGCCTTTAACACGTCTATGAGGACCCCACCTTCAACTCGCCTGCGTAGACTCCAACAATGGAAACTCTGCCTGCGGAGAGTATGTTCCTCATCTATGAAGACTCCCTTTCCAACTCGCTATGTCAATGGAGACTTCGCTCCAGCTCAACTATGGAGACTTCACTCCAGCTTGTCTATGAAGACTGCGCTCTAGCTTGTCTTTGAAGACTGCGCTCTAGCTTGTCTATGAAGAGTGCGGTCTAGCTCTTCTATGAAGACTACGCAGACTTCACTTCAGCTCGTTTATGAAGACTGCGGTCTAGCTCTTCTATGAAGACTACGCTCTAGCTCGTCTATGAAGACTGCGCTCCAGCTCGTCTATGGAGACTGCGCTCCAGCTCGTCTATGGAGACTGCGCTCCAGCTCGTCTATGGAGACTGCGCTCCAGCTCGTCTATGGAGACTGCGCTCCAGCTCGTCTATGGAGACTGCGCTCCAGCTCGTCTATGGAGACTGCGCTCCAGCTCGTCTATGGAGACTGTGCTCCAGCTCGTCTATGGAGAATGCCCTCCAGCTTGTCTATGGAGACTGTGCTCCAGCTCAATTATGGATACTCCTTCAACTCGTCTATGTAGACTTCGCTCCAGTTTTATTATGGACACTGCTTCAACTCGTCTTTGGAGAAGTATGAAAGCTCCCCCCACCATCTTGTCTTGTCTATGAAATCTCCCCCTGAAAAGATTGACTCCTAATTTAGTCTCAAGGGTGCAATTAATAAACTAAAGAAAATAAAAATTGTGTAGCTTGTTCCGAGGTTCAAAAGGGTCTGATTTTACTTAGTTATCTTTACTAGAAATATTTATAGATTACAGCTCTATCTTTCTCCAAAAAAACAAACAGTTTGTCCATATAAAGAAGATCTCTGAAAGGTCTTCCTCTGAGATCTTTTTGAAGGTATTTTGTACAGTTAACACCGTTCTTACGGAAGCCCAATTATAGATATTATATTCTGAAATGTGTCCCCTCCAAATATAATATCTACAAATATTTTCTAATCTTATCTACCTATTCCGACTTACATAAGATCTGAGAATAGGTCTATGAATAACGAAACTTTGTTAAGGTGAGATGCGTAAATGTGCAATTTCTGCCCTAGAATTGTAACCGAATCTCGGGTGTAGGATAAAAAATATACTTGCCAGTGTTGGAAATAAAAGGAGGCCCCAATACGGACCTCAAAATTTTCCTATCTTCGCGGCAGGACAAACCTAGAATTAATCTCAGTTTTTAAGTATAAATTTCAAAGATTTCGGACCTTTCATCTAAGTGGAAGTTTACATGAAAGGTAATAAGAAAAAATTTGGTGCGTGCATGCCATACATAGTTGGCATTGCTTTCCTCACTTTGGGACTTCAGTAAACCAGCATCAGATGTAAACCAGGTCCCTAGTATAAGGGTATTTATTTTGGCATAATCAGTGTTGTGGCCAACCGAATAACCAGTTTATTTAATCAATATCATTACGTATCTTAAATCCCTAACACTAGTCTACTGTTTTCTTAAATTACAAATACTGAGTGAGATGAAAAAAACTGCAACCAACTTCAGACTGCTGTCATTTCTAAGCCACTCGTCCAGCAGCTGTAAAAATACTCCAGTGAAAGCTCATTATATTGTTTACAAGCGTACAAAAGCGTTGTGGTGAAAATTTTCTAGAAAAAATTTATTCGTGATAGTGTATTTTCTTTATATTTGGCTGGAAAACCACAAGTGGCTATCGTCAGAGCATTCGAAAAGTAATGAAACGACTTGATCGAAACCCGCGTCTCAGTGGCCGAGAAATGGCTTGTGAGCTGCACATATCGCAATGTTCCATTCGGCAAATATTGAAAAATTGCCATTGAACTTCCAAAAAGTGTAAGAACTTACACCGCAACAGAAAGAAAATAGACTGAAAAGAGCTAAAGAGTTGTTTCGCTTGGCCGAAAGCGGTGATCTGCCGAATTTGGTTTTCTCCGATGAGAAAACATTCGTTGTCCAGCAGTTTGTAAACAAACAAAATGATCGTGTTTACTTGCCAAAGAGGTCAGCTGAAAATGTGCAACTTCGGTTGGCCACCAGAACTCAAGCGCCGGCCATCATCATGGTGATGGTGCGGGCCGCCTTAACAGCCGATGGTCGCTCTCCGCTCGTAATAATCGACAGTGTCATCAGAATAAATGCCGAATATTATCGCGAAAATATTCTGGAGGGTGTATTAAAGTCTTGGACATGCAAATATTTAGGCGGCAGACCTTGGACATATCAACAGGACTCAGCACCATCGTACTCAGCACGCCCACCCAAGAATGGTTACAACAGGAGATTCCTCGTTTCATTTCCAGCGCACAATGGGCACCAAAATCTCCAGATACCAATCCCTTGAAATCTTCGGATACTAATCCGCCTGGAGTATTGTGGAAAGCAAGTTTTGCACTAAAAAATACCAAAGTGTTGATCACCTCAAAAAAGCGTTTCGGCGGGAATGGGCCAAAATACCGCAGAGCAACATTTGGGCAGCGTGTGACGGTTTCATTGTCCGTTTGAAGGCCGCAATTCATGCCAAAGGTGATCGATTCGAACAAATTTAAACTTATTCGAAAAGTTGATGCTATTTCCGACAGTTTTGCTTTCATTCAGTAAAATTTAAAAAAAAAGTATAAATTATAGCGTAAAACTTCGTTGCAGATTTTTTTATGTCACCCTGTATATGACATATTAGAACAAATTGAATAGATTTTTTTCATATTCAACCGAATTTTACCATTGGTAAAACTAGGTCCGGTATATCTATTGCTACAATAAATATTTTTAATATATTCCGTATCGAAGTCATATCATGCACTATACAGCGAAGTTATTTGGTTCAAAGTTGGTATTATCTACTTCAGATTAATTCCCAATATAAACTTTTTTGTTACGGGAGCTCTACTAAATACGCATAGTGGTGTCGATCCCGCCCGGCTTTTGACCTTTCCTTACTGGTTTTCAATTATAAGATTTTCCCAGCGCCTCAACCGCACTCAAAATAATGTGCCATCACAATTAGTTATTTGTTAGTTGAACAAAATTGGTCTCAAAGAATATCCATCTTTGTAAAACATTGTCCATCCCTAAATCAAAGGCCAGCAATGTTTCTATTCATATTTTGCTGACATTATATTATTTTTAAATATTTCTTCCACTAACTAATTGTATTCCCTTGATTGCATTTATTTTTTTTCAAAACATTTACTCAATTATCGACGATTGATTTGTAAACCAGTGTAATGATTGAAACGTGCATTCTAATGGGCTCTAATTCTCCAATGACGAAGGTATCACATATATAAGGAACGCCTGCTCAAGTCCGCTTCAATAGTCGAACAAACTTAATCTTTATCAGAACATCTAATTAGCATCGCGCAGTAAAATGCCAATCAAAGTGGTGATATTATTAGTTGCAGTGGCGATTGGTGGCGTAATTGGTGATTTTCGTAAGTGTAACGCGGCGGAGAAAAAATGGAAAAATCCAAACAATTAAAGGATTACAATTATACTCCTAAAATGAACGCATATATGTATCTGAGTAGGACGAAAGTATGTCGGTGTCCGTGATGTTAGTGTTTTGAATTAAACCACAAAAAAGATCTGAAGGATTAAAGGACACTTTCCAAATATTGTAAAGTCTGAAGTGTAAACAATTAAAATAGTATCAGTCGGTTTTTCCGACAGGTGTATACCCCCCGACTTGAGTTATGATTATTCAAATTGTTGACTCTTTATGGGGGAGGTTCCCAAGCAGTTGGCCAATATTGAGCAATTCGTATCTGACCTAAGACTGATATAAATATTACATCCTGCCAGATTTGGACTATATCGGCTACTTTATATACTTGATATGAGATATGTGCAGATTTTTGGAAAATGTAGAAATATGTGTAAGGGTAGCGGAAATAGCGGAACGAAATATTCCACTTCATCTAATACAGATTAAAAAATATTGGTATGAGCAAAATTTGAAGGACATCGACATCCAATTTTATGCGAAACCATAAATTCCGATAAATTACATATTCTTATCGGATTTCTGGTTAAGAGAAATATTTAGATATAACAAGTTGTAAAGAATCGCCGACTTTTTTCGCAATTTATGACTGATATAAGTATTGGAAATTTTAATCCTTTGTGGGTGAGATACCAGAAGGGTTTGGAGGTGGATGGATGGATTTGAATGTTTATCTCTTTGAGCGTTTTGTTTTTCAAAATCTTGAATCCTATGTGGGGGAGGTACCAGAAGAAATTGTGCGATCTTTACCATCTTCATAACAGATCTTGTGTTGATGGAAATATTGAGATGTGCTAAGACTGAATGAAAATGGATGTTAATTTCGTGATTTTTGAGCATCATGGATATTCAAAATTTTGACCCGTTGTGGGGGAGGTGCCAGAAGGAGTAGACCGATGTATTTCATCTACACACCAGACCTTGTCTTAATTAAAATATTGTGATGTGTGTAATTTGAAGAGAATCGGATGCTTATTTCGGATTTTATAATCGTTTTGGTTATTCAAAATTTTAACCCTTTGTGGGGGAGGTATCAAAAGAAGATATGCGATCTCTACCATCTTTATAAAAAATCTTGTGTTGCTAGAAATATTGAGATGTGCCAAGTCTGAATGGAAACGGATGTTAATTTCGCGTTTTACGAGCTTCATAAATATAGGAGTAGACCGATATATTTCGTCTTCACGTCAGACATTGGGTTAATACAAATATTGTGATGTCTGTAATTTGAAGACAATCGGACACTTACATCACATTTTATAAGACTTATAATTATTCAAAATTTGGTACTTGATGGAGTGAACCGATATTGTCCATTTTCGCACTTGACCTAGGTATTATGCAAATATTAGGATTTGCAAAGTTGGAACAAAATCGGATCATCCTTTCTTTTGTGTGCAGTAAATTATTATTTTTTTTTTTTTTGAAAATATTGATATTTTGTGGGGGAGTTACCAGAAGGAGTTAACCGATATTGTCCATCTCCGAGCTCGATCTAAGTTTTATAATAATGTTATAATGTACCAAGTTTGGACCCAAATGGATACTCCAACATCGGACATCGCTAGATCGACTTCAAATTTCCAGAAACGGATTTGGTCAAAAGGGACCTAGGTGCTAAAACCGTTATTTCGATGAGGCACTTTTTGGCCGATCAAATGATATATACTCTCTCTAGCCATATGACTGAGGGTATAAACAAACTACAATTTGTTAAGCCATTATGGTGATACTTTCAAGGTTTCCTCCTGTAGTATTGCAAGCATATTCTCCAAACATTATCGAGAAGATACTGTTTCAATATTCCGTTTTTTTCAAATTCTAGAATCGAAAAATCGTTCAAAAACTATCCTCTGTCCTGTTGTCATCAGCAGACTCCACAACATATTCCATATACTCCACAAAATTAGAATCTTGACTTTTACCTCAAATGTTTTCGGTAGCCTTCAGGTTTCTATTTTGGTATAAAACAAATTGCTTTTTAGGCTTTTTATATAATTTAATTTTATACATTTTTCATTTAAACTATTTCACCAATTTGGAGATTCGTTTATTTCACTTTCAACAAATGCTTTTTACAGCCGCTAAAATTGTATGCTTCAGAACAGTTAACGAAATGAAGATAAGAAGAAGCTGAGTTTATCGGCTGTCATTGCTTATGCTTCTTCCTACTGGGAGAAAAATAAAGCATGTAGACAAAGTGTTGATAATGTCTCATAAATACTAGACTAACCTTCCTACAAGGTACTCACAGGTTACTATATACAATATAAAAGATTATTGTAACAAAAATAACTGCTCTAGATGTCCCTACCATACGTTTCAGAAGTCCAATCTCTTAGCCAATTATTCTCTGTATTCTTGCGGTATTCTTGCGATTAAAACCCCGGCATTGCCTTTAATTTACTTAATGCGGGTTGCACAATTTTTTCTTTAGATATCGTTAAGTTATCCATTATTTCCCCTCTATGACTTGCTTCAAACTAAAATCTACTTGGAGTATCTTCCACCAATTAAAACATTTCTTATTGATACAGGTGTCAATTACTTGCCCGTGTTTTCAATAGAGAGATCGTTCGTTTGAAAGTATAATTTTTTGTTACACTTAACCGGCAGATATCTAGCGGCAAGACGTTTAACCTCAACAAAGCACTGCTGTTTTGCAACCATTTAGATTTATATTTCCATTGTTTGTCATCATTAAATTAATTAATCAATTATTTGTAACATAACAACTTCAACGACGTTACATACCACGTTTTTTTAATGATTTCCGATTTTAGATTGACTACTGCAGGTTGCTTCGGGACAATTGTAGATGAAAGTAAACAATAAATGAATACAATGTTTGTTTGTTTTAAACATCGTATTGAAATGAATGAATTGAGTACTAAACAAACATTATTTAAAAAATTAATTGTTTAAATGTGTAATATTAGAAATACTGATTACTAAGGTTTTAGAATTGTTTGGGCATGAATAACTATGATTGTATTGCATCGCTATCCGGAAGTAATTAATAAATATAAATACGTTAAGGGAAGACATTTTACTCTGTCTCTTTAAAATATGTAATCGCAATGAAAAGACGATACTTAAACTTTTCGATAATTTATTTCAACAAAAACCTTTCGATATTTCGTTTTAGTCCCACCACTTAAAATTCGATTTTTATACCCTCTCTAGCCATATGGCTGAGAGGAGAAGAAAAAAAATAATCCGATTTTGCTCCAAATTTGTAAATTCTAATATTTGCATCAGTGCTGGGTCAAGTGCGAAAATGAAACAATATCGGTCATCTCCATCAAGAACTTCCCCCACCACTTAAAATTCGATTTTTATACCCTCAGCCATATGGCTAGTGCCTCATGGAAATAACGGTTTTAGACCCTTGGTCTGTTTGGACCAAATCCGTTTCAGGACATTTGGAGTCGATCTAGCGATGTCCGACCGATCGACCGTCCGTCCGTCTGGCTGGTACACACGATAACTCTCGAAAGGAGTATCCAATTTGCTTTCGTAATATTATTCAAGATGAATTTTCAAAAAATATATTTTCTGCACAGAACGAGAAACTTCGGTCCGATTTTGCTCCATCTTTGCGAATCCTAATATTTGCATCAGAGCTATGTCAGGTGCGAAAATAAACAATATCGGTCCACTCCATTAAATACCTCCCCCACAATGGGTCAACATTTTGAATAATTACAACTCTTATAAAATGTGATGTAGGAGTCCGATTGTCTTCAAATCTCACACATCCCAATAATTTTATTAACCCAAGGTCTGGTGTGAAGATGGAATATATCAATCCACTTCTTCGGGTACCTCCTCTTAAGGGTCAAAATTTTGAATATCCATAAAGATCATAAACCGAGAAATTAACATCCGGTTCCATTCAGACTTGGCACATCTCAATATTTCCACAAACACAAGATCTGTTATAAAGACGGAGGGGTCCGATCTCCTCCATCTTTATAACAGATCTCCTTTTGGTACCTTCCCCACAAAGGGTCAAAGTTTTAAATAACCAAAACTATCATAAAATCGGAAATGAGCATCCGGTTCTTTTCATATTTCACACATACCATTATTTGTACTAACACAAGATCTGCTGTGAAAATGGGATATATTGGTCCTCTCCTTCTGGTACCTCCCCCAAAATAGGTTTCAATATTTTGATAAACAAAACGCTCAAAGAAAGAGAAATACGAATCCAAATCTCTTCAAATTTCACACATACAAATATTTTTGCTAAGACAAAATCTGACAAGATGATACATATCGCGATCCCCTTCTGAACCCCTTATCCACAAATTGTTACAATTTCAATACTTTTATCTGTAAACTCTAGCGAAACAAGTCAGCATTTCTCTCAACCAGAAATCTGAAATGAATATGGAATTTATGATTTCGCAAAAAAGTCGGATATATATCTCCGATTTTCTTATAATTTTGCCCATACCAATATTTTTATCTGTATTAGATTAAGTATGAAAATGGAATACTTCGGTCGACTATAGCTGGTACTTCAGGCACATTTTAATGTTTCCAAAAATTATCAAATATTTCATATAAAGTGAAGGAAATAACCAATATAGTCCGAAACTGACACATCGCAGTATTTATATTATATTTTTGATGTGTAGTTTTGTCAAACCGAGGCTAACATTGTCTTGATGGTATGGACCATAAAAGTAGTAGGACATCAAAACATCATTGTACATTAATTGGCTCGTTTGAAACTGAAACTCGACAAAAAAGGCTATGACCTCAAAATCCATTACGAATACTCAACTCTACAAGTGCTTTTTTAAAACTTTTTTTTCCAGCCGATGATCCCAAACCCTGCAAACATGGTGATGTGGAGTGTATTGGGAAACTATTTAACTACTTTATGATTGAAAAACACGGAGGTGTGTCCTTATTACAAATTTGGTCCTTGAAATAATTCTCAATAACATTAAACATTTTTCCTTTCATTAGGCGATACAAATTACGATTTGAAGTCTATCGATCCTCTCTTTCTCGAAACATTGGTAGTGGCGCGAGGTGCCGAAAGTCCAGTTAATATTAGATGCTCAATGAATGGTTCTGAGGTCCTGGGGATAAAAACTTTAAGATTTGAGAAAAAGAAGTAAGACAGGATTCAAATTTTATTTCATTTCATTTTTCTTTTTTTTTTTTTATTATAATTAACCTTTGGTATTTTCCAGGGGCTTTGGCAAGGAGATTGCCGGTAAACATGAAATTTCAGGCCAAGCCCAGTATCTGTCACTGGTCGGCGACTATGTCATAACGGGTAGTGTCTTGATTTTACCCATAAAAGGCGAGGGAAAAGCCAATATTACCATGCGTAAGTTAATACGTTTCTCTAAAATATGTTCTTTCAAATATCGTATCTATTTTAATTTTAGATGAACCCAAATATCGCATTGGCTGGACCGGATCACCATATGAAAAAGATGGTGCCACTTATATGAGAGTCAAGAATTTCTATATTGATTTGTATCCCAAGAGTATTACGTTCAATTTCGAAAACCTCTACAACAACAAGGAATTAAGCGACAACATGAACAAATTCTTGACCGAGAACTGGAGTGAAATCTATCCGGAGCTAGCCGAACCTCTGACACGTGGTGTCAGTTTTGTTGCCAACCAAGTTGTCGATCGTTTCTTTGCCAAATATCCATATGAGAAATATTTTACAAATTAAATTGTAAATGAAATTTATGAAATTAAATGAAAATAGTCAATAAATAATCGAGGCAGAATGGCCGTAAATGGAGGCTCAATGAACTGTGGTTAGAAAAATGTCTTAATGAATGAAAATAGGTCACAAGTACTTAGTCAAATATGGAAGGCTCATGAAAGCAAAATTTAAGAAATTTGTGAAGGCCACCACTGGGCACAGTTGCATGAAATCCTTCCGATTAATGGGAGTCTAAAATTCGAAATTGATGTCAGACTGTGGTATAAATCGCAAAGTCCAATTGATTTTGAGATCCACTTCAAATTATCCATTGCCAAAACTTCAGAATATAATGATCTGAAATGAAAATCGATTTTGGTTTAAAAAGTCAAAACTATTTTTATCTAATTGGGTACAATCGATAGATCGAGAAGTCGTTTTTCTGCTTAAGGCGAATGTACAAATCTCGATTTCGCTCCCCCTACTATAGACTGGCCTTGGCTGTCGCATATCCCTGTAGGAAATGTCAAAAAGGAATCACTACTGACTTACTATTGACTTTGTCACCAGTTCTGTTGACCTAAGGTAGACCAACATTTATTTGTTATACCCTCAGTTATATTGCTAGAGAAGGTATATATCATTTGATATGGCCAAAACGTGCCTCATCGAAATAACGGTTTTAGATCCTAGATCTCTTTGAATCAATTCACTTTCATCACATTTGGAGTCTGGCTGGCTGGTGACTCTCGAAGGGAGTATCGGATTTGGTGCAAACTTGGTACATCGTAATACTAATATCAAACTTAGATCTACAGTGTGAGAAAAAAAAACTGCAACAAAGTCAAACACCATAATTTTTACATTTGTTTTTTAAATTTCATTGAATAAAAGCTAAAAATGTCGGAAATAGCATCAAATTTTAGAATAAGTTTAGATTTGTTCGAATTGGTCACCTTTGGCACGAATTATGGCCTTCAAACGGCCAATGAAACCGTCACACGCTGACCAAATGTTGCTCTGCGGTGTTTTGGCCCATCCCGGCGAAGCGCTTGCTTCAGGTGATCGACATTTTGGTATTTTTTAGTGCCGACCCCGCTTTCCAAAATACTCCAGACACAACAGTCCAACGGATTGGTATCCGGAGAATTTGGTGGCTACTGTGCGCTGGAAATGAAGCGAGGAACCTCATTTTGTAACCATTCTTGGGTGGCGCATGCTCAGTGCGATGAATGTCCAAGGTCTGCGGTCAAAATATTTGCGTGCCCATGGCTTTAATACTCCCTCCAGAATATTTTCGCTATAATATTCGGCAATTATTCTGATGCCACGGTCAATTAATACGAGCGGAGAGCGAACATGAGCTTCTATGACGTCCCACACATCACCATGGCCGGAGCTTGAATTCTGGTGGTCAACCGAAGGTGCACATTTTCAGCTGACCTCTTTGGCAAGTAAACACGATCTTTTTGTTTGTTTACAAACTGTTGTACAACGAATGTTTTCTTATCGGAGAAAACCAAATTCGGCAGTTCTCCACTTTCGGCCAAGCTCTTTTGAGTCTATTTTCTTTCTTTTGCGGTGTAAGTTCTGGCACTTTTTGGAATTTCAATGGCTTTACCCCGAGCTCATTCTTCAATATTTGCCGAATGGAATATTGCGATATGTTCAGCTCACGAGCCATTTTTCGAATATCCATGCGACTTGGCTATATTTGTACTTTTCGTTTGGATAAATACGAGATCGGTTTGGATTCTGGTATTCAAAATGAGCAAACTTTGGCTTTTTTTGACTCCAGAGCCTTTCCTCGCCTAGGTAAGGGCGTAAATTACGTTAAACGTATATCGCTTTCTATTGGAAACCTATGTAATTTCCAATTCCGTGCTTATAATAAATTTCTTATGAAATTCATCCGTCTATCTATTAGCACGCATTCATTTTCGAGTTAAACAATTAAATCTAAAATTTGACACCTATCACAGAAACACATGCGAGAACAGTAAATAGTTTTAGAGTATAAATACTTCTAACTTTGTGAGAATTGTAGTTTATGTAAATTTTACATTCTATGAATATTCGAAAAAACGGGAAAATGACCAAGTTATATGCGAATATTTGTGTCATAAGTGTTTTTATTATTGGTATCCTGGGAGAATTTCGTAAGTGCTATAAAATGTCAAAAAAGGATACATAACACTCGATCATACTATACCTGAATTGAATATACCATGTGGTTTAAACAAACTAATTTTCACATCCATAAAAATGTGTCCTCAACAAAGTAAACAGGATATTTCGAGGATGTGTTAGAATAAGAGCACAGATTCTTTATTGCCGATTTGAATAACTCGATTTACGAAGACATGTTCGGAAATTGAACTTTGGATCAATAATAACATTAAAAGTTTTTGTGGTGTTTTATTCTCAAAACCATTGCCTACTTTAAGGAGCTTTTTCTACTCTTCTAACCAAAAAAAAATAGAGAGTGCCTCAAAAATAAAAATATTTTGTTAAAAAATACTTTCTTTACAGCCAACGATCCCCAACCCTGCAAATTTGGCGATACTGAGTGTATCGGTAAATTTATCGAATATTTGATGAGTGAAAAATATGCTGGTATGTGCAGGAAACAATTTAGACTGAAATGAAGTCCATTAAAAATATGTATTCCATTCCAGGTGATGATTCTTTAAATCTAAAACAAATCGATCCATTATTTTTGGAAAATGTTCGCATACACCAAGCAGCCGATAGTCCTGTAAATATTGATTTGAAATTAACCAATAATTCCGTACATGGCTGGAAAACGGCAAAGGTCGTGAAAGTCAAGTAAGTTGAACAGACAACGAAAAGGCACGATTGAACCGCCGAAAGAACCGACTGAACTAAAATAAACTAATGATCTGTTCCAGAACCTGCAAGAATCTACTAGTTTTGCAATTTTCTTTAATATTATAAAGGGATAATCGGTTATCGTAGTAAAAACTTTTATATTCTTGCAGTTCTGGAACAGAGCATAAGGAAGTAGGTGAACATATTAGTTCCTCTTGAGGAAAGGATCGCTCAGTAAACTAGAGCTATGTTACTTTACCTTACAGAATGACTGCACAGTTCAATGGAAAGATTTATTTAGACTTTTCCATCCGCTCGGAATATCAAAGGAATTGAGCATATATTGTCCTTGTTTTTACTGGGATACTTTTTATACCCTCACCCATATGGCTAGAGAGGGTATATATAAATTGATACGGCCAAAGTGTGCCTCAGGGAAATAACGGTTTCAGACCCTAGGTCTCTTTGGACCAAATCCGTTTCAAGACATTTGGAGTCGATCTAGAGATGTCCGTCCGTCTATCGGTCTGGCTGGTGCGCACGATAACTCTCGAAGGAAGCATCTGATTTCGTCAAAACTTGGTACATCGTAATATTATTATCAAACTTACATGGAGTTCGGCGATGGACAACATCGGTCCACTCCTTCTGGTAACTCCTCCACGCAATTTCAAAAAAAAAAATATTTTATTACACAGAAAGAGAAGTTGTAATCCGATTTTGCTCCTGCTTTGCAAATACTAATATTTGCATCAGTGCTAGGGCGTGTGCGAAAATTAACAATATCGGTCCACTGCATCAAGTGCCTCTCCCACAAAGGGTCAAAATTGTGAATAATTATAAATCTTATAAAATGTGATCTAAGGGTCCGATTGTCTTAAAATTACACACATCACAATATGTTTATTAACCCAAGTTCTGGTCCCGCTCCTTGTCGAACCTCCCCCACAAAGGGCCAAAATTTGGAATAGTCACGATGCTCATAAAACTCGAAATTAACATCCGATTCCATTCAGACTTGGCACATCTCAATATTTCCATGAACACAAGAGCTGTTATAAAGATAGTACATATCGCACGATTTCTTCTGGTACCTTTCCCACATAGGGTTCAAAGTTTAGAAAAACAAAACGTTCAAAGAAAGCGAAATGAGCATTCAGCTCTCTTTAAATTTCATACATCCAAATATTTTTGCTGACGCAAGATCTGTTAAGAAGATTATATATATCTGCCAACCCCTTCTGGTAGCTCGCCCACAAAAAGTCAGAAATTCCAATGCATATATCTGTCATAACTTGGAAAAAACTGTTCAGCGATTCTTGACAACTTCCTATATCTAAATATTTCTCTTAACCAGAAATCTGATATGAGTATGTAATTTATCGGAATTTATGATTTCGCGTAAAATTGGATATAACTGTTCGATTTCCTTCCGATTTGATAGATGAAGTAGGAAAATAGAATACTTCGATTCGCTATATCCTACCTCACGCAAATTTCTACATTTTCCAAGAATGTGCACATATTCCTTATAAAGTATAGGAAGTTGTCCAAGTCTGGCACGTTGTAATATTTATATTAGCCCTAAGTCCGAAACAAATCTTCGAACCTCCCCCATATAGGGTCAAAAGTTTGAACAATAATAACTCAAGGCTGGTGTATACATCTGTCGGAAAACTCGACTGATACATTTTACTTGTTTTTTTTTTGTATTTTTTGTTACTTTGGGGCCTTTACTTCCCTTTTTGGTTCTTTCAAAACTGCCGAATATCTGATTATTGTTTTATAAGAAAAAAAGTATTTAAATTAATAATTTAATGTGACGTAATTGTGTTATATAGTGCTAAAATAATAGTAGTAAGAATGACAGTAACACCACTAATAATACTTCTAATTCACCCTTTCAGAGGTTTCGACAAAGATATGACCAAAAAGAATCAACTGATATTCAAAATCGATTATTTAAGCTTGGTTGGCGATTATGTCATTGATGGAAAAATTCTAATATTACCCATTAAGGGTAGTGGACAAAGCAATATTACAATGGGTAATTACTCTAAATGAAAAGATGAGTTTTAACAAAATTCATTCAAATTTCCTTTTACAGTTGATGTCACACTGCAAATGGATTTCGTAGGCACCCCATTGGAAAAAGATGGTGAAACCTACATGACAATTAAGGATATGCAGCTGGATGCCGAACCCAAACATATGACCTATAAAGTGGAAAATCTCTTCAATGGCGATAAAACACTGGGAGACAATATGAATTTATTCCTCAATGAAAATTGGAACGATATTTATCAAGAAGTTCGGACATCACTGGCCGAAGGTTTCAGTGAAATTTATGGCGATGTTATCAATGACGTTTTCAGCAAATATCCATATGAGAAATTTTTCACAGAATAGATAAAATCATTATTTGTTTTTTAAAATTCATTATATATATATATATATATATATAAAAAAAGTGTTTTAAACTATAAAAAGTGTTTGAAAAAAAAATTAGACACACGAATGAAGATTTTTTTGCTCTTTATTAATGGTGTATAGGCAGACGCCAAGTAAAACAGGCTATTATGGAAATGTATGGTAGGTGTATTAAAATAATATACATATGTATATTAAGGCCACAATTTAGTATATAAATATCGCTCATTGAGAGGACAAGTTATTGAGGTGACGTAGGAGCTGTATGCAAGGAAAGTTTTATTCAATTTGAATTATTAGATCTGTTCTAAAGTTGTTCTAAACATATCAATGGGTTTGGAATTCCATTGCATTCATAGCTATGGGTTAATATCAAAAAAAATAAAATAAAATAAATAAATAAATATAAAAAAGTGTAGGCTATGTTTCTTAATAGGCCAAGTAAATCACTTTGATTAATTAGTATATGAATAAATTATTTTTATTTAAATACAGAGTTGTGTCGCTCCGCAATGTTCAAAGGAACTATTCCGTGAAAGAAACGGTCGGAACTATATCCAGCTGTACAGAGACGATTGTTGATTCGATTCTTATATCTGGCTCGAAGGACCAAATGTTAAGGCGAGAAAGGAACACATCTTTACGGGTTGGTTTTGATTTTGATATTATTTTTAAAGTTTTGATTTTGTTTTGATTTTGATATTATTTAAAAATATTTTACTTAAATACTACTAAAACAAGTTAAAAAGTATCAGCCAGTTTCGCCGACATATAAAGCGGTACGAAGTATTCCATTTTCATACTTCATCTAATACAGATAAAAATATTGGTACATCCAAACATTTATACTAAAATAGATTCCGATAAATTACATATTCGTATCAGATTTCTGGTTGAAAAAAATATTTAGATATAGGAAATTGTTAAGAATCGTTGACTTTTTCGCAACCTATGACAGATAAAAGTATTAAAAATTGTGACCTTAGTGGGTAAGGTACCACAAGGGGTTCGTAGATATATATCATATTCACAACAGATCTTGTGTTAGCAAAAATGTTTTTATGTGTGAAATTTGAAGATAGTTGGGTGCTTATTTCGTTTTCTTTGAGCGTTTTGTTTTTCAAAATATTGAACCCTACGTGGAGGAGGTACCAGAAGAAATTGTCCGATCTCTACCATCTTTATAACAGATTTTGTATTAAAGGAAATATTGAGATGTACCAAGTCTGAAAGGAATCGGATGTTAATATTGCCATCTCCAAACTCGATCTATGTTTGACAATATTATTACGATGTACCAAGTTTGGATCAAATCGGATACACCCTTCGAAAGTTTTCGTGCCCACCAGCCTGCTAGACAGACGGACGGACGGACATCGCTAGATCGCAATGTCATCGCAGATAGATAGGGGCTCGTTCGGGATCGAGAGCTTACCATGGGTATGCTCGGTTTTAGCTATTTGGGTCGTCTTCAATGGTTAGGAAACTATTCTAGCTGGCACTTCGGAATCGGCAGCTAATGTCTAGGCCTTTGTAGATGGATCGGAACTACTTCGGGATCGGCAGCTCTCTGTAGATATGCTCGGGGCCGATGTCAACGCAGATGGATAGAGACTCGTTCGGGTTCGGCAGCTCGCCGTGGGTATGTCCAGCTTTAGATATTTGGGTTGTATACTATGGATAGGAAACTATTCTAACTAGCACTTCGTATTCGGCAGCCAATGTATAGAACTTTACGGATGGATAGGAACTCGTTCGTGTTCGGCAGCTCACTGTAGGTATGTTCGGATTTAGCTATTTGGGTGGTCTACAATGGTTAGGAAACTATTCTAGCTGGAACTACAGTTTATGACTACTACAAAAGCTGCTGTAAAACTGCGATTCGAAACTCCTGCTGAACAAAGAGTGTGATAATGAATTACTAGCGAACGTTTTGTTTTAGTCGGAGGACAGAAAATGATTCAGAAAAGCACTAACTACCCTTCGCCAAGCCGTCTGCCGTAGCAAGTCTGTTTCATCTTAACCCAAACTGAACACCATATATAACCGGCATTACCAAGTTAATGAGAATTATTTGCCTTAAGCTTCTGTGAAACAGCGAGTTGAAACTCCTACGAAACAACGAGCCTAAGCCCCCTTTGGTAATGTATTACCAGCGAACGATTTTGTTACTTGGAAGACAGAAAATGATTCAGGGAATTCTTAACTTAACTTTGTCAAGCCCCCTTTTAATAGAAAGTCTGTCTTAACGTAACCCAAACCGGCACTATCGAGTTAATGAGCATTATTGGCCTAAGGCGGTAAACGTCATATTGCCGAATTATTATAAATTACGATTCGTGTCGTGCAACCGTATTAATTAGTATTAATAAAAAAGCTTGCAATGTCTAAAGTTAATTGGAGGTAATGAAATTCGTAATAGACCAGATTAATTTATCTGGGCGTTACATTGCACAACAACATTGATTTACTTTGGAATATTGGGCCTACTAACGTAAGCGGGAGAATCAAATTTTACTACTTGTTGGTTCGTTTGTCTGATTTTTATTTAAATATATTTTTCTTAAGTGCTACAAAAACTGACCTAACTTAGCCCAACCGCAGCCACACAATTATTCTTATCTGTCACTGAATTGTACACATGTGATATTTTATGACAGCTTGGAAACTGACAATTTTGAAATTTTTTTTTAATGGTTAGATTTTCCCAGCGCCTCAATCGTATGTACAAAATATTTTGTACACAGATTCTTAGGACCTGTTTGAACCCAAGGCGCCTGTCCATCAACAAAATTTCTGGCGAATAGATAACTTTCTTATGGCTAGCGTTCTAGGTTTCCTAGACTGAGCTGCATCCTTCGAAAATTGGTTAGTAATAGAAATCTCGCGGGAACAATTACAGGTAATCGAGCAGTTTAATAACGACGAATTAATAAGGTATTCCCCGCAGCGACAACCTATTCCTCTTCTACCATCGAAGGTTTGGGACACTCGCGTTAGAAAAGCCCATCTATCAGGTGTCGGACGTGTGTTCGCCGTACAATAAACGTGTGTTCTGTTATCAGTTTGGTTTTATCGCTTCATTTATCTGTCTACGTTTGTAGAAAAAAAATATTCCCAAAGAATTACACCTGTGTTTAGGCAACGAGTACGCAATAAATTCTAAATTAACTGTTTTTTTTTTTGTTTATGAATCACTTAGGAATAAATTTAAAACCAGTAGCCAATAGAAGATCAATATCAGTCGTCATTGACTATACGATACTCTAAATGCCTATGACAATAGGCTTTCGTGCCGTTGGAAGAATATCGAATATGAAGAACACGTGAAATTTGTTAGAATTAATTACTCATATATACATATTTAAAAGCCTAAGCTTTTGTTCCGGGTTATTTTTATAATTTAATCTAATTTGGCTGAGTCCATATTTTGCATGTCATGGTGTAGGGTATAGCTATGAAGTAATCGGCGGCCTGAATAAAGCGGGTTTCTTTAATTTCACTTTCACAGTTTGTTTACCCATTGTCTTTTGACTACTGTATTTAGAAATAATAGCCATTCGAATCGATTTGCTAACGTTTCACTGTAGTTGATGTTTTTTTTTTTTTTATTGATGAGTCTAGTTCTTAATTTAAGCAACTAAATAATTAATTGCATTGGAAATTTACTTAAATGACTTAATTAGTTAATTATTGAAGACATATTTTAAGTATATGCATTACCATGGAGGAGTATGAAACCAATAAAAATAAAATGCACACAATTTGTCTATGGAAAAACCACAGCTCTTGATTTACGGCAATTATGGCGCCCAAATTGCGATAAGTTTTCTTTGTCTTTTTTTTTAAAAATAGGATTGTGTTTGGTTTTACTATAATTGATTATTTATACATTTATGGATGAATCCAGTTCTTCGTTGAAACAATTAAATACAAATTGTCCATTCTTTGGAAATTAAATCAAATGGCTTAATTAGCAGATTATAATGGAAGATATAAATTAAGCATGTATCCTACAAACAAGAGAATATACGAGAATTATACAAAAAAAATTTTTTTTTTAAACCCTCAGCCATATGGCTAGAGAGGGTATCGTGCCTCATCGAAATAACGGTTTTAGACACTAGGTGTCTTTTGGACCAAATTCGTTTCAGAACATTTGAAGTTGATCTAACGATGTCCTTCCGTCAGTCTGTCTGTCTGACTGGCTGGCTAGTGCGCGTGATAACTCTCGAAGGGAGTATTCGATTTGATCCAAACTTTGTACATCGTAATATTATTATCAAACTTAGATCGAGTTCGGAGATAGCTAATATCGGTCCGCTCCTTCTGGTACCAGATTTACTGCACGGAAAGGGGAAGGATAATCAGATTTTCCAACTTTGCAAATTCTAATATTTGCTTCAGTGCTAGGTCAGGTGCGAAAATGGACAATATCGGCCCACTCCATCCAGTACCTCCCCACAAAGGGTCAAAATTTTGAGTTATTATAACTCATACAAAAATTCAAATTGCACATATCACAATATTTTTATTAATTCAAGGTCTTCGGACACCACCTTCTGATACTTCCCCCACAATGAGTCAAACTTTTGAATATCCATGATGCTCATAAAACGCGAAATTAAAATCCGATTCCATTCAGACTTGGCACATCTCAATATTTCTATCAGCCCAATATAAAGATTGTAAAGATCGGACCATTCCTTCTGGAACGTCCCCCACAAAGGGTCCAAATTGAATAAACAAAACGATTATAAAATTCGAAATAAGCATCCAGTTCTCTTCATATTTCACACATCCCATTATTTCTACCAACACAGGATCTGCTGTTGGGATATATAGGTCCACTCCTACTGGTACCTCCCCCACAAGAGGTTCAAAATTTTGATTATCAATGAAGCTCATAAAACGTGAAATTAACTTCCGATTCCATTCGGACTTGGCACATTTCAAAATTTCCATCAACTCAAAATCTATTATACATGGTGAGATGAAAAAACGGCAACCCACTTCAGACTGCTATCATTTCTACGTCATTAGGCCGACAGCTGTTAAAATTATTCCACTGACAGCTCATTATATTGTTTACAAGCGTACAAAAGCATTTTGGTGAGAATTATCCAGAAACAAGTTAATCGTGATGGAATTCAAGCGTGATAGTGTAATTTCTTTATATTTGGCTGGAAAACCACAAGTGGCTATCGTTAGAGCACTCCAGCATTTAAATGTGAATACATATTTTCTGTCTCGTACCATCGCTCGTTACCGTGATACTGGTAGCGTAGCCCGACGTCAAGGAAGTGGACGGAAGAAAACAGCAACATCAGTAGAAATGGTTCGAAAAATAAAGAAGCGACTTGATCGAAACCCGCGTCGCATGTGACCGATAAATTGCTCGTAAGCTGAATATATCACAATATACCATTCAGCAAATATTGGATAAAGTAGCTCGGGGTAAAGCCATTGAAATTCTAAAAAGTGCAAGAACTTACACCGCAACAGAATGAAAATAGACTCAAAAGAGCTAAAGAGTTGTTTCGCTTGACCGAAAGTAGTGAACTGCCGAATTCGGTTTTCTCCGATGAGAAAACATTCGTTGTCCAGCAGTTTGTAAACAAACAAAATTATCGTGTTTACTTGCCAAAGAGGTCAGCTGAAAATGTGCAACTTCAGTTCGCCACCAGAACTCAAGCGCCGGCCATGGTGATGATGTGGGCCGCCATAACAGCCGATGGTTGCTCTCCGCTCGTAATAATCGACCGTGGCATCAGAATAAATGCCGAATATTATTGCGCAAATATTCTGGAGGGTGCATTAAAGCCTTGGACACGCAAACATTTTGGCCGCAGACCTTGGACATTCCAACAGGAATGTCACAAAATGAGGTTCCTCTTTTAATTTCCAGCGTAAAATGGCCACCAAAATCTCCGGATACCAATCCGTTGGACTATTGTGCCTGGTGTATTTTGGAAAGCAAGGTTGGCACTAAAAAATACCGAAGTGTCGACCACAACAAGCAAGCGCTTCGTCCGGAATGGGCCAAAATACCGCGGAGCAACATTCGGATAGCGTGTGACGGTTTCATTGGTTGTTTGAAGGCCATAATTCGTACCAAAGTTGACCAATTCGAACAAATCTAAACTTATTTTAAAATTTGATGCTATTTCCGATATTTTTTGGCTTTTATTCAATAAAATTAAAAAAAAAAATGTAAAAATTATGGCGTTTGACTTTGTTGCAGTTTTTTTTTTTTCTTTTTTATCTCCCCCTGTACATATACATTTTAACGTTCCATGTGAGAGAGAGAGAGAGAGAGGGTAGGGTATCAGAAAACCGGAGACTAAGTGGCGCCCAACGTTTAAATAAAATTTTCATCATGTATTAGCTGCCGGTTTGAAATATTTGGAAAATTTCTTTATAGAAAAGGACAATTGAAGTCACGAGGAGACAAATTTATTGCGGTGTCTAGGTACCACTGAACATTTTCAAATTGGGAAACACCTACATTGGCCCTCCACAAATCTGCCTACCGAGTTTGAAGAGGTCAACAATGTTTTCCTAAAAACCATGTTCAAATTCTCAAAGTTCTGCTTTGGCGACTTAACTGGCTTTAGAATGAAACCTATACGAGTTTTGGGAGATTGATGGTAAAAATTAATAACCTATCAATATTCATGTTGTAGTCGTCTTGGTGATGTATATTTTTATGCTGTTTTGACTAGATAAATTAAGTAGATAACTATCAACCGATCATATATATATATATATATATACGACATCGACAATCAAGCAAAGCAGCAACCAGCGAACAATCACATGCGTTCGTAGTATTTTTATAGCTGGTACGAGGGTGTAAAATATTAGATTTTCAATATTAAATAGATTGTCGATTTTCTGTTTATTCCAATCACATATCACATCACATCACACATGTAAATCAATCAATATCGCGTGCCTGAGTGTATTAAATGTCTTTTTAAAATAAGACATCAAGATTATATTACTGTTCAACCTTTGAAAGAATCTCTCTTTGTTTGCTATTTTCTCATGGCGCCCAACTACTCATCAGCGTCGAAGAGATATTTAAAATATCGACATTAAACAAACAATACAATGACATAATTCCGAATTATTAATCGAAAGTAGGGTCTGAAGAGCTGGAAATCAACGAGAAGGCTGGCATATCAATTGCCGAAACTTGTTTTCCAAATTTGCAAATGTGACGTTTCAAACGTTCTAAACCAAAACAAATTAGGTATAAAAAGCGAAACGAAACGGCGGCACTGTTACAGTTAAATTAAATTCGGGTATTTGAGCGAATCGCCATAGCTTAAGTGAAAATGAAATGTTTAACAATTATTAGCAGTATTTTGTTTGTAACGCTGGTGCGGGCCGATTATCGTGAGTAGTGTTTGTAAATATCACACACGGAATTTTGAAAAACAAAAATATTGAAATCTTTAAAAAGAAAACCAGTGTGGTGAAGAAAATTAAATTCATTCAAAAAGTGTTTGTGTCTTCAAATCAATTATTGTCTATCTCCTTCGTTCCCAGCTTCGGATTTTCCAAAATGTAAGAATGGTGATGGCTCTTGTCTCGTCAAAGCTGCCAATGAAGTTACCCAGAAATACTATGGTGGCAATCGGGATGTGAATTTATTACCCTTCGATCCATTGCGTATTAAAGTATTCGAATTGGAAAAGAGTCCCACGAGTCCAGTGAATGTGGGTTTTAAATTTACCGATGTCGAATTGCAGGGATTGAAGAATATGCATGTCACCAAGTTTGAGTAAGTTCCGAACACAAATGTAAATAACAAATTAATAATTTATGCAACAAACTAATTTTTCACAAAACAACAGTGGTCTGAATGCCGACATGAAGGGTCGCAACGTTTTCGAAGCTACTGTACCCGAAGTCGTACTAAAGGGTCACTATGAAATGGAGGGACGTGTTCTCTTGCTGCCCATTGTTGGTAATGGCCAGTGTGAAATTAAAATGAGTAAGCGAAAGATCTCTAAATTTTAATGGAACTAAGACACTCTAACCGATACTTGCAGAAAACATTCAACTCAAATATGCTTTTGATTTGAAACCCCTGGAAAAAGATGGCAAAACCTATGCCGTATTGGAACATGTCAAAATGGATTTGATACCAGGAGAAACATATTTCCATTTTGAAAACCTTTTCAATGGCGACAAAGCCTTGGGCGACAATATGAATGAATTCATCAACACCAACTCCAAGGATATAACCAAAGAAATATTGCCAAGCTTTTCGAAATCGCTGAGTTTGCTGATAAAACAAATGATTAATGCCTTCTACGAAAAGCATCCCTTTGCGGATCATTTTTTGTAAAATGTGATAAATAACGTTCGGTTGTTATACTTTGTAGATATGTTTATATGTTACGAATAAATTAGTTAAGAAAATTATGAAAAGAGTTTGTATTCGCAAATCGTTGTTATCTCGGACAGGTCTTTAGAGATACAATACTTAATGGAGGTCTTCTATAGACATTCTTCAGATCCTTCAAACTTTTTGAAAAAATTAAAATCTTTGAACTTTTGTGTAGAAGGTACTACAAAAAGAGTGTACCGATATATTCTATTTTCGAACTTGCTCTGGCATAGGCCAAAATTATCGAATGTGCTAAGTTTCACATATTACGAGAGTTATTTTTAAAAACGCTTACCTTTTCTTGGGAGGTACTGAAAAAAGGGGATAAATATTGCCCATTTGAACTTTATCGCGTCTTCCTCAAATTTAGATAAAGCTTCCATATATATCTTCAACCGATTTCAGGTTTCAATATCATTCCAAATGAACTGAATCTTGGCAATTCAAACTGAATTCACCCTAGAAACAAGTACTTCATATTTGGTGATAATCGATTCAGATATAGTTATGGCTCTCATATATCTGTTTCATCCGATCCGATCGATCCGATTTGGGGTCATAAGTCCCTCACATGCGTAATATGCACTCGACAAAAATGATCTTTGATACCAGACACCAGGTACAGCTCAGAAATAAGTGCCTAACATTTTGTAAAGATAGGTTCAGATTTGGATATAGCTCGAACATACAGGGTGAGATAAAATAACTGCAACAAAGTCAAACACCATCATTTTTACCTTTTTTTAATTTTATTGAGTAAAAGCAAAAAATGTCGGAAATAGCATCAAAGTTAAGAATAAGTTTAGATTTGTTCGAATTGGTCATCTTTGGCACAAATTATGGCCTTCAAACGGCCAATGAAACCGTCACATGCTGCCCGAATGTTGCTCTGCGGTATTTTAGGCCACTCCCGGCGAAGCGCTTGCTTTAGGTGGCCAAAACTTTGGTATTTTTAAGTGCCAACCTTGCTTTTCAAAATACTCCAGACACAATAGTCCAACGGATTGGTATCCGGAGATTTTTGTGGCCATTGTGCGTTGGAAATGCAGCGAGGAACCTCATTATGTAATCATTCTTGTATAGAGCGTGCTGAGAGCGGTGGTGTTGAGTCCTGTTGGAATGTCCAAGGTCTGCGGCCAAAATGTTTGCGTGCCCAAGGCTTTAATACACCCTCCAGAATATTTTCGCGATAATATTCGTCATTTATTCTGATGCCACGGTCGATTAATTCAAGCGGAGAGCGACCATCGGCTGTTATGGCGGCCCACACCATCACCATGGACGGCGCTTGAGTTTCGGGTGGCCAACCAAAGGTGCACATTTTCAGCTGACCTCTTTGGCAAGTAAACACGATAATTTTTTTTTTTGCAAAATGCTGGACAATCTCATCGGAATATTTTCTCATCGGAGATTCGGCAGTTCACCTCTTTCGACCCAGCGAAACAACTCTTTAGCTCTTTTGAGTCTACTTTCTTTCCGTTGTGGTGTAAGTTCTTGCACTTTTTGGCATTTCAATGGCTTTACCTCGAGCTCATTTCTCAATATTTGCCGAATGGAATATTGCGATATGTTCAGCTCACGAGCCATTTTTCGCCCAGTGCGACGAGGGTTTCGATCAAGTAGCTTCTTTACTTTTCGTACCATTTCTGCTGATGTTGCTGTTTTTTTTTTTCGTTCACTTCCTTGACGTCGGACTACGCTACCAGTATCACGGTAACTAGCGATGGTACGAGACACAAAAGATTTATTCTCGTTTAAATTCTGGAGTGCTCTAACGATAGCCACTTGTGGTTTTCCAGTCAAATATAAAGAAATCACAATATCACGCTTGAATTCCATCACGAATAACTTCTTTTCTGGAAAATTCCCACCAAAATCCTTTTGTACGCTTGTAAACAATATAATGAGCTGTCACTGGAATAATTTTAACAGCTGGTGGATGGGTGGCTTGGAAATGACAGCAGTCTGAAGTTGGTTGCAGTTTTTTCATCTCACCCTGTATATGGTGTATTTTCTATTCACTTCTATATTTCGCAAGACCTTCTCCAACGGGATACTAAAATGAACACACTAAAGACTGTTTTTTTATCTGAAACCTCATTTGGTACTGAACTGTTCTCTATATGTACTGATGGCCGCAAGTCATCATGCAAAGACTGCAGTGTGTGAAGATTGGGTGGATGATGGATTTGCCAGGTCTAGAAGCGCACTGACATGACTCAATCATTTCATTGATCATAGGGTATAAAGGTTCACAGAGCACACTGCATAGGATTTTGTGGGCGATGAGGTGAAGACGATCTTAGAGGCCTTTTTATACCCTCCACCATACTATGGAGGCATTATTTCAACTTTGGTATTTGTAGTTCGAAATGGATACTACAGCCTATGACAGAAAATTATCTGAGCAAGTCCACGTCTTCGTATAGCCCCCATATAACGGTACCCCCTAAAATTCGGTATTTTGATGATTTTAGTGACATTATTCACCGGAATTGTTTGAAATTACGTATTTAGATTTCGTAATGGGAACTACAGTCCGTGACAGAAAAATGTCTATGCACGTCCAGGTCTTCGTATAGGCCCCATATATCAGTAAATTCCTATATTCGGTATTTTGACGAGTTTAGGTACAATACCCACCGAAATTGTTTGAGATATCGTATTTGACGTTAGTAATGGATGGTAAAGCCTGTGACAGAAAATTGTCTATGCTGGTCCAGGTCTTCGCACAGCTCCGATATAATGGTACCTCCCTATATACGATATTTTGATGATTTTAGCTACATTATTCACCGTTTATTTCAAGTTTCGAATTTGAGTATGGTAATGGCTAATGGCAAACAATGCCTATGTAGGTCCACGTCGGATAGACCCCAATATAACGGCAATATTCGGTATTTTTAAAATTTAACAGAATTTTTTAAGGATTTTATTTGTTTTTAAATTTTCAAATTAGTTCCAAATGGTAGAGAGTATTCAAAGTTTGACCCGGCCGAACTTACTGCTTTTTAACTTGTTAATATGTTAGATAGCCTGTGATTTGCTATAAATCTTTATGGAGATCTGGTAAGTTAAAAAATTCTCAATAGAAGGACTCTCGATTGTCTCCTATATACATATATAAATACATTTTACGGCAATAAAACCATTCTACATACATATTTTCCAATATCGAATATTTTCGTCATTTCTTCCTTACTACTATCGCTGGCATTAATCCGATACACGCCGGTAATGAAATTTAAATAACATTTAAATTTATACGATTGTTTTCCTGTGACACATATTGTAAATAAAAAAAATGCCAACAAACTGCTGCTTATGTTCTACAAACGGGGTAATTTTGCCCGGACACAACAAGCAGACTACATGCCGTCAATTAAAATTAAATAAAATTGAATGAGCTCGTGTTCGAAATATGACTTATGACACAATTGGATCTGAGACATTACAAAGTAAAAACCCCCAAAACCCACTGAATTTTGTGGTGTCATGTTGAGTGTGTAATATTTACATGGTAGTTATAATCCCTTTAATTCGAATAGGACAACGACATTTGAATATAGAACATAAATAGTATATTAAAAACCGTATATTAAAAATTATATAAAATAAAATATTTCAAATGAAAACTTCAGTTAAATTTTAGCTACGGTGGTGTAAAGTTTCAATTAATAAATTAAAAATGAAATTCCTTACCGCCTTTGGTGTGCTAACAATTTTGGCTGTGGTCCAGACTCAGTTTCGTAAGTTCTTGGTTTAAGGTGAAAAAATATACATATCGATAATTTACTCTCTCTCTCTCTCCTTAGCTCCCAACTTTCCCAAGTGTAAATTTGCGGAAGAAACATGCATTGTCAAGGCCACCAACGAGGTTATTGGAAAATACTATGCAGGACTTCCGGAAATCGGTTTAACACAATTCGATCCTTTGCACATTAAAACCATGATGTTGAAGAGAAATCCCTCCAGTCCGGTTAATGTTGAGGTTAAGCTAAGTGATTTGGAATTGGAGGGTCTGAAGACCATGAATGTTTCTCATATGCAGTAAGTTGGATTTTTTTTTATATTTTATAATATATTTAAAATTAATGTCCTTATGTTAGGGGCTTCAAATCAGATATGAGCGGTCGCAACTCCTTAACCGGAATAATAGAACACCTAAACTTCAAGGGTCATTACATTATTGATGGACAAGTTATGATACTGCCAATAAAGGGTGAGGGTACCCTAAGATTGGTGTGCAGTAAGTAAACCCTTGCCATAATTACATTTCACTACCTATTTTAATTTTTATTCAAACATAATTCCCTTAGAAAATCTCCAATTTAAATATGCCTTTGATTTGAAAGCCATACAAAGAAATGGTCAAACCCATGCCGCCCTGGAGCATGTTAAATTGGAAGCCGAACCTGAACATGTTGAATTTCACTTTGACTCATTGTTTGATGGTGACAAGGCGCTGACGGACACCACCAATGAATTCATCAATGCCAACTGGAAGGAATTGTATCGTGAAATACAAGCCGATATATCGAAGTCTATTAGTTTGATTGTGAAGTCCTTGGTGAATTCATTCTTCAAGAAATATCCTTATGCTGATTATTTCCTATAAGTTTTAAAAAACATGTTTTAGAATTACAATATAATAAAAAATATTAAACAGATTAGTTCGAATGATTTTAAAATTTCTCGTTTTTTCTATTGGAAAAGACCTCCATCTACATTCACCAACTCAGCGTGAAATACATATTAAATCTCTAAAAGGATCCAAAAATGAAAAGAAAACTTTTCTAAGTAAAATTTTTCCAAATCTCGATTAAATTTCACCATCTCGAGGTAATGAGCCTCTCTTGGCCACTTCAGCGCTAATTCGCAACCCAACATCCAATGAAAAATTCAACCCAAAGGAGTTAACCCAATCGTAAATAAAATTTCGTTTCTTCGCCATCAAAAAAGGCATTCTAAAGGTCCTCTAGAGATATACGTCTATATTGTGGTATTTTAGAAGATCTTCTATAAGTTCAAGAGATCCTGTATAAAAAGAAGACCCTAAAATTTAAGGATTTGTTATAGAAAGAGGCACTCTAAAGAAAAACTTACAGGGCTCTAAAAAATTAATAACTTCATAAAGTTCTTTCAAAGACAGGAGTTTTCTATAACTAAGAACTTTCTGTAATACCATATCGGGTTATCGAGCTCTCCTGTTTTAGTCATTGCTAATTCGCTCATTTTGCATTACATTTTCCTCAGGGCTTTTTGGCGCATTCATTGGAAAAGTGGAAACAAATCGAAAAGTCAAATGAGTCGATAAGTAATAATGAAAACAAGCAGAATAGAGGCCCTGATTTTTTTGCATTGGAAATTATTGGGTCAATATTTGAACAAATATTTCATGATTTGATATGTTCATGGATCGATGGCACGACATCTTTTGGCAAAAAAGAAAAATCTCTAAAATTAATTGTTGATTGCTACTGCATACTTTGAGGCTTATTTTAAATCAGTGGTTACAAAATAACTTTACTGAAATTGAGTTATTGTAAATACATTTTAGCAAGCAGGGATGAAAAGCATTCGAAACGATTTCGGTCGGTGGCGGTAAAAATGGCTTGTTATTTTACCCCGACAAATCGAGCATCTATCCCTGTGATTTGTTCTTCCTATATAATAACTGACAATAACAGATTATGATGGAGGTCTTCCGCCGAGTACAATCATACGATAAATTCATAAGCCCTATCATCTCAAGAGGACATGGGGAAAGTTCTACTACAATTTGAATGCTTTGGGTAGTCTCAAGGCCCGTGTAGGTAGCGACGAAAAATACCATTGTGATTGAAAACCTTCATATTGTCAAAATTTCTCTTCACGTTTTCATACGTTCAATTCACACAATGACTTGCATGTCAGGATGGAGCACTTGTGGAAATATGTTTCGCTCAATTAACTAATATACATTTTAGACCCCACAAAGCACATATATTCTTGATCAGCATAAAATTCTAAGTCGAAATCACTCTAGCTTCCGAACAAAATGAAGTAGGTTGATACAATTTTAACCAAATGTATATTATGTCTGCAGGACTTTTGGTATGGAAAATAGGTCATGTAGGTCCACGTTTTGGTGTAGCCCCCATATAATAGTACCTCCTTTTTTCGGTATTTCGGCGATTTAAGCGACATTATTCACTGGAAATGTTTCAAATTTGGTATTTGAAATTTGTAATGGGTACTACTGCCTATGACAGAAAATTGTCTGTGCAGGTCCACGTCTTCGTATAGCCCCCATATAACGGAACCTCCCGATATTCGGTACTTTGATGATTTTAGCCGGAATTGTTTCAAATTTGGTATTTGAAGTTCGCCATAGATACTACAGCCTATGACAGAAAATTGTCTGTGCAGGTCCACGCCTTCGTAAAGCCCCCATATAATGGTACCTCCCTTTTTTCGGTATTTCGGTGATTTAAGCGATATTATTCACTGGAAAATTTTCAAATTTGTTATTTGAAGTTTGTAATGGGTACTACAGCCTGTGACAGAAAATTGTCTGTTCAGGTCCACGTCTTCGTATAGCCCCCATATAACGGTACCCCCCGATTTTCGGTATTTTGATGATTTTACCGACATTATTTACTGGAATTGTTTCAAATTTGGTATTTGAAGTTCGCCATAGATACTACTGCCTATGACAGAAAAATGTACAGATCCACGTCTTCGTATAGCTCCCATATAACGGTCCCCCCCCCCCCCCCCCCCATATTCGGTATTTTGATGATTTTAGCGACATTATTCACTGGAAATGTTTCAAATTTGGCATTTGAAGTTCGTTATGGCAGAAAATTGTCTGTGCAGGTCCACGTCTTCCTATAGCCTCCATATAACGGTACCTCCCGATATTCGGTATTTTGATGATTTTAGCGCCATTATTCACTGGAAATGTTTCAAATTTGGTATTTGAAGTTCGTAATAGGTCTATCACAGAAAATTGTCTGTGCAGATCCACGTCTTTTATTTTTTTGAAAATTCAAAATCGTTCCAACTGGAGGAGAGTATTCAAAGATCGGCCCGGCTGAACTTACAGCCTTTTTAATTGTGTTTTTTTATTTCGAATTTCAAACGGAAAAAGGCGAATTTCCAATTGTAACCTCGAATTACAATCAAAATATTTCGAATTACAAAATATTTCGAATTCTCGAATTTCAACTAAAGTATTTTATAAAACATCTGAGAATGGTGTTGCCAATGAAATATAAAGATTGAAATAATGAAACATTTTTTCAAAAGTTACAGAATTTTCAACCACTTTGCCATGTATGAAAGAAAGATGCTGCAATTCTCTGGCAAAAGAGCAATTTTTTGATAATTTTGCCCATTTTAATGGAATTGTTAATTTTTTTCCGGTTGTTAATCCCATGACTTATATGACTTATTTTAAAATTCAAAACTTGTTATAATTAAAAAAAAAAAGAAAAAAATGTTCATTAGACCTAGAATCATTTCTGAACGGGCTACGTTTTTTGACCATTCTCAAATAAACTAATCAATAGATGATGTTCGAAAGAATAATAAATCAAACTAATTGAATGTTGATGCATTGGATTGAATATTTTTTAGCTTAAAAATAATTTATCAAAGTCCTGGGAAAGTAAAAAAAATATTTTTAAAAAAAGACAAAGTTTCGCAATATCGATACTTATATGAGTCAATGTATTGATTGAATCAGATATTACTGATTATTTATTTATTCTGATCATTAAAAAAATTGCTAATATACATTCCCAATAATACGAAAACACGTCCAAAAAATATTTAAATAAATACATTTAGAATTTATTTTTAACTGTCAAAAAATTAGCCTCTGGACACAGATATACATTTCTCAATTCAATTAATTACATTTTGGATCGTAAAAAAAGTGAAATGATCACTTAGATCAATGCATTTAAAAAAATATGGATTACATCTAAACAAAAAGTACAAAAAGATGCAAAATGTATTAAAACCGGTTTCTTTAAAAATAAAAATAATATTCCTCTTGTTGAGAATAAAACAAAAAACATTTAATAATAAAAATTAGGCATATAAATTTGGCCGGTATTTGTAAACATTTTAGAAGTTCATTTCGAACAGTTGAAGCTGTTGGTGGTAGAACGAACGTCTGCTAAGCTAAATTCATTGACCATGAAATTTTGTATTTTTATTTCGTTTCTAATACTGCAAGTTGCCTGTGGATCGTATCGTAAGTAATTGACTTTCTTTTATTTTTTTATAATTAATTAATAATTTAATTTTATTTAAGCACCCAACTTTCCCAAATGTAAACATGGCGATGAATCCTGTTTGCTGAAAGGCGCTGCTGACATTCTGCAGCATCACTTTGCCGGCTTGCCAGATGTTAGTTTGCTACCAATTGAGCCATTCCCGGTTAAAAAATTAAATGTGGAGAGGAATCCCTCAAGTCCGGTTAATGTCGATATTAAATTAAAGGATGTTATTGTGGAGGGTTTCAAAGCGGTAAAAATTGATAAATTCCAGTAAGTGTAGACCCACAGCGTAGGAGATAGATAGGAGATGAGGCGAGGTAATTCTTCTTATTTTTTTATTTGCAGAGGTTTAAAGGAGGATATGAGTGGCCGTAATGCCATAGCTGGTGTAATTCCCTCGTTGACAATTAAAGGCAAATATACACTCGATGGCAATGTATTGGTATTACCGATTAAGGGCAATGGAGATTGTGAAATCAAGTGCAGTAAGTAATGGCTTAAATAGAATTTCACAAATTATTAATATTTACATTTTTAAAACATTATTTTTTAACAGAAAATGTTAAATTCGACTTTTCTTGGGACTTCAAAAAAGTGGAAAAAGATGGAAAAATCTATGCCGCCTTGGAGCATGTCAAGCTGCAATTTGAACCCGATCATGTGCACTTTTTCTTCGACCATCTATTCGATGGTGATGCCTCCTTGCAGACGACTACAAATGACTTTTTAAATGCCAATTGGAGTGAGATATTCCATGAAATCCAACCAGGTCTCACAAAAGCCATTAGTTTGGTGGCCAAGGCTTATATTGCCAAATTCTTTGAACACCAACCCTATGCTGAATATTTCCAATAAAGTGACAAAAATCGACTCAATACAAAATGTGCGGATTTTTTCATTTGTTTCATTTCAAGTGCAATCCTAAGCTAGATAATGAATTCAATTCGAAAACGAATGGCAAAACAAAATTTAATTATGGCCAAGTTCATGGACCTTTTGCGTCAAGCTCTGCTTAGCTATTATTTTATAATATAAACAAGTAAAAAAGCAGTAAGTTCGACCGGACCGAATTTTGAATACCCTCCACCATTTGGAGAGAATTTGGCAATTAATAAAAATAAAATCCGTTAAAAATTCTGTTAAAATTTTAAAAATACCGAATATAGACGTTGTATAAGGGTCTATACGACGATATAGACCTGCATAGGCAAATTTTGTCATAAGCCATTACAATATTCAAATGCGAAACTTGAAAAAAATCGTTGAATAATATAGGCAAAATCATCAAAATACCGAATATCGGGAGGTACCGTTATATGAGGGCTATACGAAGACGTGGACCTGCACAGGCAATTTTCTGTCATAGGCTGTAATATCCATTACGAACTTCAAATACCATATTCGAAACAATTCCGTTGAAAAATGTCTGTAAAATCATCAAAATACCGTATTTTGGGAGGTACCATTATATGGGGGCTATACGAAAACGTGGACCTGTACAGACAATTTTCTGTCATAGGCTGTAGTATCCATTACGAACTTCAAATACAAAATTTGAAACAATTCCGGTGAATAATGTCTCTAAAATTATCAAAATACCGAATATTGGGAGGTGGCGTTATATAGGGGCTATACGAAGGCGTGGACCTGCACAAACAATTTTCTGTCATAGACTGTAGTATCTATTACAAACTTCATATACCAAATTTGAAAGAATTCCGGTGAATAATGTAGCTAAAATCATCAAAATACCGAATATTGGGAGGGGCCGTTTTATGGGCGCTATACGAAGGCGTGGACTTGCACGGAAAATTTTCTGTCATAGGCTGTAATATCCATTACGAACTTTAAATACCAAATTTGAAACAATTCCGGTGAATAATGTAGGAAAAGTTATCAAAATACCGAATATCAGGAGGTACCGTTATATGGGGCCTATACGTGGACGTGGAACTGCACAGACAATTTTCTGTCATAGGCTGTAGTATCCATTACGAACTTCAAATACCATATTCGAAACAATTCCGTTGAAAAATGTCTGTAAAATCATCAAAATACCGTATATTGGGAGGTACCATTATATGGTGGCTATACGAAGACGTGAACCTGCACAGACAATTTTCTGTCATAGGCTGAAGTATCCATTACGAACTTTAAATACCAAGTTTGAAACAATTCCGGTGAAAAATGTCGCTAAAATTATCAAAATACCGAAGATCAGGAGGTACCGTTATATGGGGCCTATACGTAGACGTGGAACTGCACAGACAATTTTCTGTCATAGGCTGTAGTATCCATTACGAACTTCAAATACAAAATTTGAAACAATTCCGGTGAATAATGCCGCTAAAATCATCAAAGTGCCGAATATCGAGAGGTACCGTTATATGGGGGTTATACGAAGACGTGGACCTACATGTCCCATTTTCAATACCAAACGTCCTGCAGACATAATATACATTTGAGTAAAATTTTATGAACATACTACATTTCGTTCAGAAGCTACAGACGTATAGACGGACAGACGGACGGACGGACATCGCTAAATCGACATAGAATTTTATGCTGATCAAGAATATTCAGGGTGAGATGAACAGAACTCAGAACTCAATCGCCGGCCATGGTAATGGTGTGGGCAGCCATAACAGCCGATGGTCGCTCTCCGCTCGTATTAATCGAACGTGGCATCAGAATAAATGCCGAATATTATCGCGAAAATATTCTGGAGGGTGTATTAAAGCCTTGGACACGCAAACATTTTAGTCGGTGACCTTGAACATTCCAACAGGACTCAGCACCATCGCACTCAGCCCGCGACACCCATGAATGGATACAAAATGGCCACCAAAATCTCCGGATACCAATCCGTTGGACTATTGGGTCTGGAGTATTTTGGAAAGCAAGGTTGGTACTAAAAAATACCAAAGTGTCGATTACCTCTAGCAGGCTTTCCGCCGGGAATGGGTCAAAATACCGCAGAGCAACATTCGGGCAGCGTGTAACGGTTTCATTGGCCGTTTGCAGGTCATAATTCGTGCCAAAGGTGAGCAATTCGAACAAATCTAAACTTATTCTAAAATTTGATGATATTTCCGACATTTTTTGCTTTCATTCAATAAAATTAAAAAAAAAAATAAAATTAATGGGGTTTGACTTTGTGGCAGATTTTTTATCGCTCCCTGTATATATATGTGTGCTACAAACGGAATGACGAACTTAATAAACCCTCCATACTATGGTGGAGGCAATAAAAATATTCATTTCTTCTCTAATCAATTAATCACATTATCCATAAAGCCAATGAACAAAAAAATTATACCTCGCCCAAAATCTGATTTCTTCCTCTAAAAGTCTCTGATTACGGATATATCTCCAATGATTTACGATTACATTTCGTACGGTACCGGTCTCAAATCAATTAATTACATTGCATCGCCTATCGTTAAAAAAAAAGAAACAAAGCAACACTTATAGAACTGCACCTAATCTTATAATCGCAGTTTTAACCAAAACGAAAATATTAAAAAACCAGTTTCCCAATTAGAAATTCAAACTTGTCAGAATCTTGTCCTCAATTAAAATAAAAAAACATCCAATATTTTATAGTAGACATATAAATTTGGCAGACAAAAGAAAAATATTTAGAAGTGCACTACAAACAGTTGGAGCAGCAGGTGGAACGGCCAAAAATTCGGTTGACAATGAAATTTTGCATTTTTATAACGTTTCTTATTCTACAAATTGCCTATGGAGGATATCGTAAGTGAATCGACTTCTCTATTATTATCAGCCTTATAATTATTTTAACCATTATAACTATAACTATTATTATTTATTATTATTGTTTAACAATATTATTTACTATTACTATATAATCACACATTTTTGTTTTTATTTTAGCATCCAACTTTCCCAAATGCAAATACGGCGATGAGCCCTGCCTCATAAAAGGCGCAGCTGATATTCTAAAGAATCACATCAATGGTGTTGCAGATGTCAATTTGCTGCCAATCGATCCATTTTCGCTGAAAACCTTAAATGTAGCCAGAAATCCCGCAAGTCCTGTGAATGTGGATATCAAACTGAAGGATGTAATTGTAGAAGGTTTCAAGGACATCAAATTAGAAAAGTTCCAGTTAGTCCGTCCATCGTCTAAAAGATAAGAGAAATGTTAAAAATGTTTTTGTTTTTAGAGGCTTAAAGGAAGACTTAAGTGGTCGCAATGTTATAGCGGGCTCCCTGGACTCCTTAACAATCAAGGGCAAATATATGCTTGATGGCAATGTACTGGTGTTGCCGATTAAGGGCGATGGAAATTGTGAAATTAAATGCAGTAAGTATAGGCCAGTTTCTCGATGGCGATACGAAATGCAAACGAAAAGTACCATTCCAAATTTTCATTCAAATTAAACAAGGCCTATATAAGGTGAGCCCATGTGCCTACAAAGTTTGTTGTGAGAAACATATGACTTGTTCCAGAACCTGCAAGAATCAAATTGGCGTCAAAAGTGGTTTTGTTCTGATCGACACTTCGATATTTGACCTGACCTCTTTGGCAAGTAAACACGATCATTTTGTTTGTTTACAAACTGCTGATATTTGATGAATGTTTTCTCCTCGGAGAAAATCAAATTCGGCAGTTCACCACTCTGTAGCTCTTTTAAGTCTATTTTCTTTCTGTTGCGGTGTAAGTTCTTGCATTTTTTGGAATTTCAATGGCTTTACCACGAGCCCGAGCTAATTTTTCAATATTTGCCGAATGGTATATTGCGATATGTTCAGCTCACGAACCATCTTTCGGCCACTGCGACGCGAGTTTCGTGCTTTTCATTCTCATTCATTCGTTTTGGTATCGTCAACAGGTCACATTTTTTTTTTTTAATTTCCATAATTCATATTTAATTTTTGCAAGAAAATATAAAATTCGACTTTTCATGGGATTTCAAAAAAGTCGAAAAGGATGGAAAAATCTACGCCGCCTTGGAGCATGTCAAGCTGCAATTTGAGCCCGACAATGTACACTTTTTCTTTGACCACTTATTCGATGGTGATGCATCACTGCAGACGTCAACAAATGATTTCTTAAATGCCAATTGGAGTGAGATATTCCATGAAATTCAGCCGGGTCTCAGCAAAGCTCTGGGTTTGGTTTTTAAGTCATATATTGGTAAATTCTTTGCACACCAACCTTATGCTGAATATTTCCAATGAATTTATGAAAAATAAATTTTATAAAAATATTGTTATTGTGTGTTAATTTCTTTTAAGGTATTAAACAAAGTAAGTGGAATCATTCATGTCAAGATTCTGAAATTCAATATTTAATGCCAAGGCATATATAACCACAATTATTATCACAACAAATTTACTGGAGACGCACTTACTGGCTGTAGCCCTTTTTTTTGTATTAAGGTCTCTACGACGACGTGGACCTACATAGGCAACTTTCGTCATAGGCCATTACTATATTCAAATGCGAAACTTGAAAAAAAATCGGTGAATAATGTAGCCAAAATCATCGAAATACCGAATATAGAATATATGGGGGCTATACCAATACGTGGACCTACATGGCCCATTTTCAATACCAAAAGTCCTGTAGAATAATACACATTCGAGTAAAATTTTAAATTTTTTTCAAGAATTTCAAGAAAAAACTTCAAGCAATTTCAGACTGCTAAGCCCCTCGTCCGACAGCTGTTAAAATTATTCCAGTGATAGCTCTGTATATTGTTTACAAGTGTACAAAAACATTTTGATGAGACTTTTCCAGAAAAAAGTTATTTGTGATGGAATTCAAGCGTGCTAGTGTGATTTCTTTCTATTTGGCTGGAAAACCACAGGTGGCTATCGTTGATCGACCGTGGCATCAGAATAAATGCAGAATATTATCGCGAAAATTTTCTGGAGGGTGTATTAAAACCTTGGGCACGCAAACATTTTGGCCGCAGACCTTGGACATTCCAACAGGACTCAGCACCATCGCACTCAGCACGCGCCACCCAAGAATGGTTACAAAATGAGTTTCCTCGCCTCATTCCCAGCGGCCACCAAAACCTCGGGATACCAATCCGTTGGACTATTGTGTCTGGAGTATTTTGGGTTTGCACTAAAAAATACCAAAGTGTCGATCACCTCAAGCAAGCACTTCGCCGGGAATGGGCCAAAATACCGCAGAGCATCTTTCGGGAACGGTGTGACGGATTCATTGGCGGTTTGAAGGCCATAATTCATGCCAAAGGAGACCAATTCAAACAAATCTAAACTTATTCCAAAATTTGATGCTATTTCCCACAATCAAATTAAAAAAAAGTAAATATTATGGAGTTTGACTTTGTTGCAGTTTTTTATCTCACCCTGTATTATTGATAAACCCTATGAAAGTGTGAATAAATTAAAACAAAACATGATTTGAATACAATTTTATTTTTGAAAATATAAAGAAATTCATTGAACAGTAAAAATGGATATCGTTAAAAGCAAACAATTCAAAAGACTAGAATATGTTTTTGTTATTATTGTAATTAAAATAATTCTTGAGGGAATTAAAAAATAGTTTTCATTGCAAAACAAAAATAAATAATTCATTGTATAAGTGTTATATGTGTTAAAATAATACTAAACTTTGCATCAAAAAATATGTGTAAAGATAAGAATATTTAGATTAAGATTAAGACTCAAAAATATTTTTAACAAATTTTGTGAAACAGGAAATCAAAGACAACTGGGGTGCTAGGAAAATTTGGGTGCTCAAGGCTCTAAACTCGGGAATTTGTAACAAATTAAAAAAGGAGTTTATTCAGGAGAACATAGAGTGTTAGGGACGGTTTAATCTACTCATTTAGGGGTTAAATGTATCATGTTGAAAAATCTAAATTCGAAGATATTTTTAACAAATTTTATGAAAACAAAAATTAAAAATCAATATTGGAAACTTGGAAATGTTTTATGTTAAAAGGACCTATTATTGTAGCCCTAAAGATTTCTGACAAATTAAAAAAACAGGAGATTGTTCAGGAGGTTGCTTCAACAGAGAGACTATTCAGGTTACTTTAACTGAATATTATGGACGGTTGTCTTAAACATTGAAATAACAAAACCTCAGGAATCCACTTATTTAGGGGTTGAATATATCATCTTGAAGTATTAAAGATCCAAAGACATTTTTAATAAATTTTATGAAAGCCAATGGATTTGTAAGAAAAAAATTATTATTCAAAATTTTATATAAAAAATTCAGTTTTAATCCAGAAATGTAGGGGATTTCAAAATATGTATATCATATTGCTTCAGAAAGAGTATTAAATAAATCCCATTTAAAGATCAAAAGATCTCATAACGCATTCAAATATAGGACTTCTAAAAATATTAATAAAACTGAAAGTATGAGTTTCGAAAGAGGATTTTCGTTAAATTATGTTTGTTATAATATTATAGATATTTAAAGATTTGTATAAAAAACCTAAAGATACGACCTCAAATTAAGTATAAGTGCATGGAATTTGGGGAAAATTGTAAAACAAAGACTACAATTACAAGAAGACATAAATAATTACAATAAAAGGGGAAAATAAATCAAATAATCCATTAAAAATCAAACAAATGCAACAATACAAAAAACGGGGAATATAAATAAAGTGGATTAAAAAATTATCCACTAAAATAATTACAAAACGTTTGTAAGAAAAATAATTACGAAAAAACTTTGAAATAATTTTAATGTTGTATAAATAATGTAAAAAAATATGAACAAACAATTGAAAACAATAAATGAACTATGAACAAAAATATTTACAATTTTAAATAATAAAAACTTAAACCTAAACAAATAATTAAAAAATTGTTTAATGGCCTTTTTTGTATGACAATACCAAAGTGAATGCAAAGGAAAAACGCAGTTCCAAATGTAATTTTTAAAATTTTAATTGAGAAATTCGACAATTTTAAAAACTAATTTGGAATGGTGTTACCTTTGTATTCCCCTTTGTATTGTCTTACAGAAAAAAAATCTAAAAATGGAATGGAACTACAAACTAATATTTCAAAAGAAAATACTTAAAATAGGTATATAAAACAAAACTACAAGCTAATATTTTGTTTTTGAAAATAATTAAAAATTAATATATATAAATTTGTGTAATAAAGCATTTTTTCACGCAATCATCACAGATTGATTGATGGCCTTTAACCAATATAAAAAACCGGTTGGCGATTATGGGCTGGATGGCCATTAAATTTAGTTAAACATGTGGCACCAACAGCAGTAGTAGCAGCATGCTTGTCTACGGCAGCTGCTCTGGGCAACTCTGCATTAGCCGAGTTTATTTGGGTCACACCGTTTGCTGTTTTATCTAAACCGTCACCTGTTTCTTTGGCATTGGCGGTTGGGGCACAGAATTGTAATATTTCATTAATGACCCCATTATCAGTTGTATAAGGCAGATCAGCAGGTTTTGTTGCAGCTTTGGGAGTAACTCCCATGGTACGTCCATATTTCTTGGCAATAAACCAATCGGCTGCAATAACGCGTAGATTTACTTCACGTATTTGATGGTTCATTTGCTCCATGATTTTTTCCAAATGTTCAGCATGCACTAAGAACGCATTTTTTCCCAATTAGTAATTTTTTAATAAATATAAATTATAAAAAATGTAACTGTTGCAAAATAATCGGACTTAATCCCATTTTCGTTGTTTTTATAAAACAACGTTTATTTATTAGTGAAGAAAGATGGTAATGTTTACCAGGGGGTAAGGCAGGGAAATAGCCACCAATCCTCCTATAACCAGTAGCGAAAAAATCGCATTTTTTAAATTTTAGAATTGAGTTGGTAAAAGGATATATCCATCGAATAAGAAACGTATTAAAAAAAAAAAAACAAGTAAAAAAGCTGTAAGTTCGGCCGGGCCGAACTTTGAATACCCTCCACTATTTGAAACGAATTTGGCAGTTCTCAAAAACAACAAAATCCGTTAAAAATTCTGTTAAAATCTTAAAAATATCGAATGTAATATTAAGGTCTATACGACGACATGTACCTGCATAGGTTACTTAAACTTAAAGAAAAAATCGGGGAATAATGTTGCTAAAGTCATCAAAATACGAAACATCGGAAGGTTTCGTTATATGGGGGGGGGGGGGTCTATACCAAAACGTGCACCTAAATGGTCAATTTTCAATATCAAAAGTCCTGCAGATTTAATATACATATGAGTGAAACTTTATCAACCTACAAACTTAATATACCCTCCATACTATGGTGGAGGGTATATAAAAATCTTCAATAAATTATCACGCACTGAGCATTAGCATCGGAGAGAGATTCTGTCAGAACATGGCTGTCCAATCACCTATTGTAAAACCCAACCAGAACGAAAACGACACAAGCCAAACAAAATTTGAAATTTGTCTCAACATATCCAAGAACAAATTAGGAGGTTTGAGTAGGGGTTTAAATTGTTTTTGTCTCTTAAGAAGTTTTGATAAAGTATCTTTAAGGTCATAACTACAACCATTACTTTAATATATAAGACAAATATCCTCCCTCTGAATCGATTTCTACTAAATTTGACAAGGCATTTGTGCCTTTTTAATTCGGTATTATATTACCCATTTGGTTGGTACACAATTACTTGAAATCGGATAAAAACATATGGGAGCTAAATCCAAATCTGAACAAAAATACAAATCGAAGGAAGCTATATCTATATCAGAACCGATCTTCACCAAATTTGAAGTACTTGTTTCTATGCTCAATTTGGTTGCAAGTGCCAAATTCTATCCCATTTGGGCTAATATTACACGTTTGGGACACAATAAAAGACAAATCGGGCGAAGATATGTATGGGAGCTACATTCAAATCTGAAGCGATCTCGAAAAAAAACTTTCCAAAGGTATTTCTGCGGTTTATTTGATATATTTCCTCGAATATCGTTGTTACGGATGGCATATTAGGGCTGTGTGGGACAAAAATGACAAATCGAATGAACAATTTCGTCAATACTCAACTCCACTTTTAGAAATTCATTTAATATTAGCCACAAACAAGGTTTCGAGCTATACCAACCGGTGGGCAAGATCATTGTCTTTGTCTAATGACGAAGTCGAAAGTTGAATATCGTGTTAATTTAATTCTTTTAGGGCAAAGGTATCTTTCGTCTTTGGTTATATGCGTAGATTTCGACCTCTACTACAGATCTGGTAACAAAAAATTAACCTCTACTACAAGAACATATGTTCTTAACCTTCATTCATTAAATTTAAGAAAATTTTAAATACTCTTTTCATATACAATTTTTCTAATTCTACTTACCTCTTACACTCTCATTGATGAACTGTCCACGTTTGTGTTTCAATTCAACGAATTTGTACATTTCAAACTGGGCCAACATTTGACGCAGCTTAATTATATACAATTCACATTCGGCATTCAAATTATGATCGTAAACGATATTCACAGCCATCAAACGTTTCATGGCACACAGAAAAGTAGCTACCTGGGTTGTGGCATATTTCACCTGACACTGGACACTCATGGTGCAAGGTAAAACAATTTTGGGTAATGGGGCAAATGTTGGCACATAAACACTTTCATTTGATGTAGGGGGTTCGATTATTGGTGGTTGTTCGCCAATGGCAATGTGCAAGTCACGAAAGAGGCCAAACAGACGCAGCACCAAATTTGGCTCTTTTCTGAAAGAGAAAAATTGAAACATGTGGCATATTTTGGAAAAATATGTATTTGACTTACCCATCCTTTCTAATACCCAATGCCGAGAGATCCACAACAATGTTTTTATAATCATAATCATGATTTTTTGACATCATGTTGAATCTGGTATTTGGTTTAACGAACTTTTTATATGAACCTCCAGATGCACTGTGCGGGCCATTAAGATTGTCTGTAGCGGCTATAGATAATAGGGGAGGAGAGTTGATTTTGTCAGCATTCATTTGCTGTCTCCGATAAGGCTGCATAGGAGCATAACCAACAGGTGTTGTATAAGCACTATTAAGTGCTGGTCCAGAATAACCAGAAGTAGAGAAACATGGGGCATTTGATGCAGTAATGTTGTTTGCATTTCCCTGTGGAAGTGGATGTGACTCATATGATGTAGAACAATGATTCATATAGGTATCTCCAAGCGAATTAGCATTTAGATGATACTGAGTGGCAAACATATATGGAATTTGTTGGCTATTGTTAACACATTGCGTCCCAGCAAATTTGGGAGGAATACTGCAAATAACATTCTGGTATCCTGAGTGCTGCATATTTTCCGCAACCACTGTGCCGCAATCTTTCTCATGCGTAACCACCAAATCATTTAACTCCTTCGAAATAATTTCCATATTTATTTGCAATGCATCTTTTTCAGGGCAACCATTAAGGGAATACATTTCTTAGACTATGAAAGGAAATATAATACTTTTGTATACATGAGAAAATGGATAAGATCTTACTTGTTCAAAGTATTTCACTTGTGTTTCTTCCAAAGGCCAACGTGAAAAAGGAAGATTTCTGGACAGGCCGTTTTTCAATTTGAAATGAAGTAGAATTTTTTTGATTTGGTAATACTTAAGCGTATTAGTGTTGCCAACTCATTCAGAGTTGAATTAGTGGTGGACGTGTTGTGTTTTTTAATGGCTGTGTTATGCATTGTTTACACTCCAACCCTTTATGAGATGCATCAAATCACGTTTACATACAAGTTTATTATTGTTGGAATTTTGAAAAAAGCAAACAATAAAACGGCAGCTCTGGGCAGAAGTTATTGCACTTATTAAATACTTCTTTCATGGGAAGTTCACACAATTTGTAACACTTATTTTTCATGTATTTTACATAAAATATATCATGATAGAGCACATGAACGTAATAAAGACACACACGGGTGCTACACTCATTACGAGACATCTGCTACTTTTTACGTTTGAATATGACATTATACAAACAGAATCGGATGAAATTCAACAATTCTATTCTTTGTAGTAGAACATATATTAAAAATTTGACAAACCCTCAAGTAATGATTGCATTTTTTTCGCATTTATTTATTATGACATTGTGAAACAGTAACTACATATGCATATATAAATACACGACAAAAATCTTAAAGAACCTGATATTGTGGGTAGAATCATCTTTTTTTTATTCAAAGATTTATTACTTCACGTCATACTTTGAGTCTATGGCTTAAAGAAGCCATCATTAATTTATAAGCAATACTTGTCTCTTTACACTAGGATCTTTCCTTTTTTATTTTTGTCAATGAAAACTTTTGATACAATTGTATATCATATATTTGCAAAAGATTTCATAGCACATAAATAGAAGGCAGAACCAAACTACCTCCTAAGTACAATTTTTTTCTTTTGATGCACCTATTCTGTCAAAACATACACTCAGATTGTATATTACTGCACATTATTTTAAATAAAAAAGAAATTCTCAAAATTATTTCAAATTCAGTTGAAAAAAAACTAAAATCAACTGTTGAATACTTAAGTGACTACTTGACACAATAGGACTCCAGCCTATAGTTGCATTTTCCCAGTTATTTTGAAGTCGAACAACCTGTCTTATTGTTTACTATGTGTTCTATGCTATGTTTACATTGGAGTTTTTAAGTTCCTTCATCATATCGATATTCATAAGGGCACCTGGCTGTCAAAAATCGAAACTTCGACTGAATCGTGAATAGAAAAAAGCATGAAATTCTTCAAATTTAGTTGAAACAAAAACTCATTCGTTTGACGTTAAGGGAAAATAAATTTTACAATTTTCGAATAAAGCAATGCTGTACATCTGTTTTTTTTTTTTTTTTTTTTTTTTTTTATTTATTTATTCTATCATAGGAACATAGTATAGTTAGGATTATGTACAATATTTTGGGTTTCTATCTTAAAGATATTTCAACAAAATATAACATATTGGTAATTACTAAATACATTTTAAAAAATTCTATTTAATAGGAAAAAGATAGTAAAAAACCTATAATGTATTATCACAAAAGTTATTGATAAGTTTTAAAACAACATCTAATGACCGCTATACGAATAGTATAGTAGAGATTAGGTGTTATCAAATCAAACTTCTCAGATGGTCATACTTTGATCTTCTGCATTTTTCTTCAAATGACAGCGTCATATCATTTACCAAATTACTTATCATCTTCATGTGAGATCTTGAGTGTAATTCAAATGTAGAATATCTCCTTGGCAGGTCGTAAATTATCTTCAGGTTTTTGTTTTGTATTATTTGCAGCTTTTTTAAATGAGTTTTGGCACAATTATACCAAACTTGACAGCCATACGTTAGGATTGGCCTTATACACATTTTATATAACAGTAATTTATTTTTAAAATTTAATTTAGATTTTCTATTCAGAATGGGATATAGGGATCTTCCACTTCTTACCGCTTTGAGACAAGTCGCCTCCAAATGTTCTTTGAAGTTTAATTTTTCATCTAGGATAATGCCTAAATATTTAACGGATTTCGCAAATTGAAGTTCTTTGCCTTGTATCCACAATTTTTTAGAGGGAATTCTTTTAGGAGACTTATTATAAGGAAATATGATGGCTTGGGATTTCTCTTCGTTAATTTTTATTTTCCATTTGGAAAAATAATTGGAAGCTGATAGAAGAGCGTTCTGAATCCTGTTCACAATTGCGTTGGACACTTTTCCATGACAAATTATAGCACTGTCATCTGCATAAAAAGCTATATCATTTCCTCTGGAAATGTTAAAATCAGAGATGAATAGAGAATATAATATTGGAGAAAGTATTGAACCCTGAGGAACGCCAGCGGGGATATTACGCAACGATGATTGACTTCCTTGGACATCTACAGTGAACATTCTATTTTTGAGAAAACTTTTCACTAGTTTAGTTAGATATAATGGAATATTCATTTTATAGAGTTTGAAGATAAGGCCTCTATGCCAAATGGAGTCGAACGCCTTTTCTACATCGAGAAGAATAACGCCCGTTGAATACCTTCGTCTTTTATTTGATTTAATCAAATTGACTACTCTTCTAATTTGGTGTGTTGTGGAGTGTTCAGGTTTGAAACCAAATTGATATTTATGTATCAGATTATTCTCTTCTACGAATGTTTGAAGTCGTTGGAAGATAATTTTTTCAAAGAGTTTGCCTAAAGAGCTTAATAAGCTTATTGGCCGGTAATTAGAAGGAATTCTTTGATCTTTACCCTTTTTTGGGATCGGAATAACTTTGGCTAATTTAAAAGCACTCGGAAAGTATGAGTTTGTTATACAAAAATTGTATATTCTCAATAAGCAATTTACAGCAGAGTGAGGTAGATTTTTTAGCAATATATTATAAATTTGATCTATGCCAGGTGCTTTTGAGTTCTTAAGACATGAAATAAAATACTTAATTTCTTCAAAAGATGTTCTGGAGTTGGCATCTGTATGTGATGGAGTGATGTCTTTTTCCAAGAGATTATAAATATTATTAACCTTGATTTCCATTGAGCTAGAAGAGTTTAAGGTAATTAAATGAGCTTTTTCGAATTGGTCAGCAATTATATTTGCCTTTTCTTCATTGGATACTATTTCATTACCATTAGCTACTAGTGTTTTCATTGGAATATTTTTACCTCGGATTTTCTTTGCAATTTGCCAAAATTTTTTGCTGCCAGTAGGCAGAGTGGACAAAAAATTAGACCATTGGAGATTTCTTTCATTTTCTACATTTACTGAAATAAGTTTATTAAGCTCCTTGATGATGGCATTAATGGTTATTTTGACGTCTGGATCTACACAACGTTGAAATTTTCGTTTATATTTATTTCTTGTGGATATCAAGTATCTACAAAGATCGTTCACATTGCTTTTGTTATGTTTTTTGTGTTTAGTACATATTGACTCAAAACATGTGGATTTTAATATATTCGTAAATTCGTTTATCGATTCTTCAATGTTTGATAAAGATATGCTGCTATTGAGTAATGTGGAAGCCGTTATTTTTGAGTTTATTAAAGTTGTAAAATTGTTCCAGTTGGCTTTATGGAAATCTAGATAAGTTGTTTCTGTATTGGAAATTTCTTCTTTAATGGAAAAAAGTAATGGCACATGATCGGAACGTAAAGTATGAGGATATGTTTCCAGGTCGGTGAATGACACTGTCGAGTTTGAAAGCAGAAGATCAATAGTTGAGGCTTGTCTATGGGTCAAATTTTGTGGAAATCTGGTGGGGTAAGGTGGGTAATATATATAGTAATTGTTATTATTTTGATGATTAAATAGAGCGTTTCCGGCAGGATCGGATTTTGTGCAGTTCCAACTGGGGTGTTGTGCATTTAAGTCGCCTAAAATGAAGAAATCCACCGTTTCTGATGTTATCATATCAAGGTCAAAGATAAAGTCAGATGTGTACCGAGGACAGTATACAGATATGAATTTGATTTTGGAGTTGAGAAACTCGACGGTGATGCATATATTTTCTATCAGTTTTGTAGGATAGGATGAATCAATCTTGTGTTTCAAAGAAGATTTAATGGCGATTGCCACTCCTCCTCCATGGGAGCTTCTATCTTTTCTGTGTACTTTGTATCCAGGTAATTTTAAGTTATGATTTGGTTTAAGAAATGTTTCGTTCAGTAGGAGAATGTCAATGGATTTTTCTTTTAAAAATGTATAAAGCTCTGCAGACTGCGAGAGGGTGGTAATGCCTTGACAGTTCCAATGCATTACTCTAAGACTTGTTTGTATATGATTATATTGCATATTTTAGCATAGTCATAATAACATTTAATTGTTCCATTTTTGTTCTACATTTACGTAGATCTGATATCGCGTGAGTAAAAATTTGAAATAGTTCGTCAATACTGTAAAGTTCGGCCGTTGACCTTTTTTGAGCTGATGATTCAAGTAATCCGGCATATGAGATTTCCGGATTGAATGTTTTAGGGTCGTTTGGAGTATAGATTGAGTTTTTAAGTTGGGGAAATTCATTTGCGGCTATATCAAAGTTAACAGGACCAGGTCGTCTTTTTACAGACAATTTTTTCGTTAGATTTTCTCGAATTGCCAGGTACTCTTTTCGGCATGGACATCGTGGATCGTCGGCTCTATGGTTGTTGTTCTTAAAATTTTTCTTTGTGCAATTAAAACATTTGTATGCGGCAGGACTTCCTTGTGGATTTTTGTCTATTTGGCATATAGCTACGTCGTGATTACCACCGCAGGCCATGCATGCATTTTTTCTGAAACAATTTTTGGCTCCATGACCATGCATTGTACACTTTGTGCATTGAGTATAGCCTTTATTTCCTTTTAGAGGTTTTCTCCAGTGAATATTGATCTTACATACTTTCCTAATTTTGAGGATTTGGGCTTTACTGTTTACTGAACGATCGAACTCAGTCATATAAATTGCATCACTTTCAGAAGAACGAGCGGTTTTAATTTCTTTGATATTGACAACATTAATGTTGTAGGAATTTTTTAATTCGTCTTTGATCTCACTGGTATTAAGTTGCGGGAGGCCATAGAGTACCATTTTAAATACCTTGGTGTCTTTGCACTCATGAGAGTAGAAAGTATACCCTGAGTCAATAAGTTTCTTTTTTGCTTGCTCAAAGAGTGTGATTGAAGGTGAGATAATTTTAGTACCGATGGACATTCTCTTATATGTATATAATGTGCCAATCAATTTGTACACACTTAGGAACTTGTGCTCAGCATCCACAACAATTGGAGGAACAACAATTTTGTACTCTCGTACTTCACTCTCTCCTTCGCTGTAGGTATCACCGTCGTCGTCATTGTCAAATGACTGAAGTATGTTAAAACGGTTCTCACTAGTTTTATATTTTTCTTTTGGCGCTCTTCCTGACACCATCTTTCGTTTTAGTGAATGCATTTGAATGTACCACTAATAGTTGTTATTGGTTTTTCAATATTAGATTGGTTCGATTTTTATAACAGTGATTACACTGGCTTTGTTGGTAGAGTAGACCGTGCTACGCGACGGAGGAAAAAAAAATATACGTCTGCTTGCGATCAATGATAGCATACGACTGTGTACATCTGTTTCTTTTTTTAAACTTGGTAGAAAAATTATTAAAGTAATCTCTACCAATTGTTGTGTGCTCTAAAATTATAATTTAAACAAGTAAAAAAGCTGTAAGATCGGCCGGGCCGAACTTTGAATAACATCCACCATTTGGAAAGAATTTGGCATTTAAAAAAAAAATTAAATCCGTTAAAAAGTCTATACGACGACTTGGACCTGCATAGGCAACTTTTGTCATAAGCCAATATTCAAAGGCGAAATTTAAAAAAAATCGTTGAATAATGTAGCTAAAATCATAAATATACGTAGTTACTATTATATAGGGATAATTTTCTGACTTAGACCGTAGTACCCATTACGAACTTCAAATTCTAAATTTGAAACCATTCCAGTGAATAATGTCGCTAAAATCATCAAAATACCGAATCTTGGGAGGTATGGGGCTATGCGAAGACATGGACCTGCAAAGACAATTTTCTGTCATATGCTGCAGTATTCAGTACAAACTCCAAATACCAAATTTGAAACAATTCTGTTAAATAATGTCGCTAAAATCATCAAAATACCGAGTATCGGGTGGCTATGCCAAAACGTGGACCTACATGAACCATTTACAATACCAAAAGTCCTGCAGACGTGATATACATTTGATTAAAATGTTATCAATCTACATTGACGGACATTGCTAAATCGACATAGAATTTTATATAGATCAAAAATATATATACACTTTATAGGGTCTAAAATGTATATTTCGAGGTGTTGTAAACGGAATGACAAACTTAATATACCATTCATACTATGGTGGAGGGTATAACAATGACAGAGTTGCAGTTTTCCCACTTCCTTCGAAGTTAAACTACCTTTCTGATTTTCCCATGCTAGAACCAATGTCTTAAAATATCTTTAACCAATTATCTACCACAGTTCTTATATGTTGTCTATAGGACCGTTTTAGTGTTTTCATGTTTTTGTTCGGGGAAAATGTATCTACTTTTTCTTTTGTTACAATAATTTTCGTTATTTTTCGAGAGAGATTACGGTGCTGTTATATCATAACAAAAATATATAAAACGTTTTGTTAATGCTATCAACATATGTAAGTGTGTTATGTAGTACTACAACTAGAATGAAATCGATTGTTCGATACAACTTGATTACATTTTATTAAACACTGTGGTCCGACGTACCGTGGTAAGAAATTAACAAATGTCATGAAATTAACAACTCCATGCAGCTATCTGGTAACACTGTTATAATTTCAAAAATTTAGCAACAGGGCGACTCACACACAAATAAAAATATTTTGTAATGAAACTACGAAAAATCACATAATTACTGTATAAAATATATGCAGAAATAACAAGAAAAATATATTATTTGTAAAACAAATCGTTATTTGTTAAATTATTCATCAAAAAAACAATTTTAAGAGCAAAATAAACAAGTACATATTTTGCGCTCCTTGTGATTACCCTGTTATGCCATGAAAATACAACCCTGAATACTATGCACTGGTAGATGGCACTAGTGTTTCTAGTGGTGAAATTGTCATACATATAAACCACATCTAACTTCGCTCGCCCATAATCTACTTCCTTTTCCGTGTTAGCTGTGAAAGAATAAACATGCCGGTGGGTGAAAATTTTCAGAAAAATGCCTTAAAATAAACGAAAAAATTGCAAAACTGTTCGGAAAATATGCACAAATTGTTTGCAAGTCCTGGTGTTGCATGAAAAACTTGGGAAAACTAGCGAAATGTTGTGGAAAGTGGCAAAAATGAATAAATTTGTGTCTGTTGTGTGGTTGTGCGTGAGACGAGTAAAAGAGAGGGAATAACATACACATGGCATTTCTTTTATGAGTGAATGAATGTCAGCAAATACCTGCAATATGACCGACCAATGCAATTGATAAGTGATAATTAATGGATAAAGTTTCAGAATGTTGTGAAATTTTCCAACAAAAAATATTTTGTGGAAATGAGCATACGGTGAAACAATAAACTCGAAGAAGTGCTACTGATAAACAACTTTAAGACATAACCTCCTTCCACATCCTCTGGGCATGGACAACAAAGTTTTGCAATTTTTTCTTCTGTTGAAACCAACATTTTAAGGCGTGGACCTCAGGAGATCATGTCTCCAAAGTGATGGTGACTAATGTTGTCAATTTATTGTTTTGCAGCTAGCCAAAGATTTGTTACACCCATTGCCCGCTCAAGAGAAGCGTAAACACAAGCTGAAGCGCTTGGTGCAACACCCCAACTCCTACTTCATGGATGTTAAGTGCCCCGGCTGCTACAGAATCACAACCGTCTTCAGCCACGCTCAAGGCGTTGTTGTATGTGCGGGATGTGCTACCATCTTGTGCCAGCCAACCGGTGGTCGCGCTAAGCTCACAGAAGGTAAGTTCCCACTGCATGCTTTTCCCTCACCAACATGTGAATCCATTAATAATGTTGTTTTTGTTTTCCCATTTTCAGGTTGCTCTTTCAGAAGGAAGCCTCAATAAATGTGACGTTTTAGTTTCTTTGCTGCCTCCATTGAATTTTTTTCAAATTATAATTTTTTAACATCCAGATCATAAATCAATAAAAACCTTTTCGTTGTGAAAAGCTTAAAAGAGATGTGAACACAAAATTGATTGGAACAATTTTAAAATATGCATGAATGATGGACATGGGCTGCTGAGCTCTGGTGTATAGGTGCTGTTTATTGTTGTATACAAATCAAAGGAGGATATTTTTGCAAAACAAAAAATGTAAATTTGAAAAAAGTGCTATTCCATGAATACAGAAACTTAAAGGTTATAATTGTGTTTAATTCAGGGTTTGTGAGACATATTTTAGTAGATTTTTGTATTGTGTTGAACGTGGAAATGATGAAAATAGAAAATTTTATATCGAATGTGGCATCACAAGCAGTTGACTAGCCATATCTTTACTGAATTGAGTTAAGCTGACTCACTATAAGTTTCTTTCAGACATCTTAAAAATATTTGATGGATTCTGTGCCAGAACAGAGGGACATTGCAATATAAGCGGAATAAGCAAGCTTTAGCGAATTGTAATAAAGATTAAAAACCAGGCAAGAATTGTACCATCCCCAAAGTAAAACTCATTTCAAATTACCATATTTGTCATCGAATTAATACCATTTCAGTTCCATGTGTTGTGTATTAAGTTTTGCATACGTTCATAGAAGATAGCAATAAAACACTTCCGTAATGCTATGTTTACGTTAGAACTTTTTGTAAGGTTAACCTACTTTGAGAGGATTTATTTGAAGTATAAATAATGGATATGACAATTTTAATCCAAATCCAGTAGGTTAACCCATTTATATATAAACGTACTGTAAGGATTCTAAATGAATTTTGACCGAACTTTCCTAGGCGACACTGTTTTACAGAAGAGCCTGAAAATTATATGATCATAAATAGATATGTTTATCTGGATTAGTCCTAAAAGAAAATGCATACTTCATTGTTTAAATATTACAGTCCATCTTGACGTACATTGGAGTCTATAAGTACATAGTATTATTTTCTATGCGAATAGAGTGCAATTAATTATTTTAGGGTAGAAGACCATCTCAAAAAATTATGGCGTAATATGACTTACACTATGGTTAATCTGTTTTGATTATTTTAACCAAATTTTTCCATTGAGAAGGATAAAATGAAATGTATGATTAAAAATGTGGAAAGACGTTCGAAGTACGTTACCTTTTGTACCTTACTTTCCTTTTTATACCCTCAGCCATATGGCTAGAAGAGTTATATATCATTCGATACGGCCAAAACGTGCCTCATCAAAATAACGATTTAATACCCTATTTCTCTTTGGATCAAATCCATTTCAGGGCATTTGAAGTCGATCTAGCGATGTCCATCTGTCCGTCTGGCTGGCTGGTGCGCTCGATAAATCTCGAAGGAATTGTCCGATTGGTTCCAAACTTGGTACATCATAATATTATTATCAAACTAAGATCGAGTTCGGAGATGGGCAATGTCGATCCACTCCTTCTGGTACCTCCCACACAAAATGACAAAATTTTCAAAGAAAATAATTTACTGCACAGAAAGAGAGAGGATAATCCTATTTTGCTCCAACTTTGTAAATCCTAATGTTTGCATCAGTTCTACGTCAGGTACGAAAATGGACAATAATATCGGTTCACTCTATCAAGTACCTCCCTCACAGAGTGCCGACTTTTTGAATAATTATAAGTCTTATAAAATGTTATTTAAGAATTTGATTGTCTTCAAATTACATACTTGTATTAAGCCATGGCCTGGTGTGAACCCACAAATCTTTTGGGCCAAAAACATTTCTTCAGGGGTATTTGTTTTACGGACTTGAAATCAATTCCAAGACTGTAGCTCTTATACCGATTTATTTAAAAGATTATAGCCTTAACCATTGTGACCGACAATTTTTGAATACTTAAATGCAAATGTTTTAATTATTTTATGAAAAAAAAAAAAAAAGAATTTGGGTGGTAAGACTCATGGTAAAGCTCCCAGCTGATTACAATTTTTTCTAAGTGTGCCCGACTTCTGGCAATTTTGTGTATGTATTTGTTGATTTGAAAAATAAAAACAAAATATTTTCAAAATCAATGATTGGAAGAAACTTAAATTGCGGGGCGCGCATTAGTGATATTAACCAGATTTGCCACGGAATTGAAAGATTGAACACTTAGGATCATATTTTTGAGAGAACATCCAGGCATTTCATTCATTTTCTCGCTGTAGAAATGAACAATAATGCCAAATAAATGAAAACGACTTGTTGCCTACAATTTTGAATAATTCTGACAGGAAGTGGACATAGCCTGAGGGTTGTTTTACTGAAGTTTTACGAAGCTTATCTACCTCCTTATTGGACCATGGTAAGACCTAACTGTGTATCTGTATGCAGATGACCTATACGTACCTATAGAAATATTGCTATGCATAACCCATAGGAGAAAATTCAAATTGCATTCTGCCTGTCGTTAGTGGTTATATATGTACAGTATACCTATAGAATGGGAAAATCCTTCTACAGGAAACAAAATATATTTTCTATCTACAAAATATGCCTTAAATTGCAAGATTTACAAGATTTCCATTTATTTAAAACCTATGGGGGTTTTATATTTATTTATATAAAATAGCCATTAAATAATCTAATCTTAACAATGTAAATAATTTTAAACTTACCCCAACATTCAAGTGAATGCTTCTTGGCTTTTGATGGCACATCTATCTTTGGTATAGATAAGGGAAACTTGCAAATTTGTAATGCCATGATAGATCTTCTTTTAACTTGGATGAACTTATGACCTATTTCACCAAAAATGAAGCATTTTCTTTGAACACAACGAAATTAATTCGCGAACTAGCTTCGTGAACTATAAAAACATATTATTTGATTTACAAATTAAAAACTTTCTTGTGATGCCTTTAAAACATAAGCACTTCTATTTTTTCACTTGACCACAAATTTATAACTACAGGATTCTAGACTTTTTGATGCCTCTTCAACAAAACACATTTCACCCAAAAGGAAGCATTTTTTTGAACACTACGTAAATATTTTGCGAGATGGATTTTCTTCCTGTGGAAACAATTTCAGGCTTTGTAAACTATAACACATATTTTTTTCTTTTTACGGAGTATAGAATTCTTTGTGATGCCTTAACAAAATATTTGGATATCATTCACTTGACCACGTAAAATGGATCATTTTCTTTGCAAATTTATAATCACTTTTTATTAACTTCCTTTTGGTGCTTTTTCATATAACCAATTTCAATCAATTATAAACGACAACCACACGACAAAGACTTAAAACTTAATCAATTCTATTTTTTCACTAAACCACCAAAAATGGCGCATTTTTCTTGCAAATAATTTATAATAACAGGATTTTATCAATTTTCTTTCAACTTCTCTCAATACAATAAATTTCACCAAAGAGCAAGCATTTTCTTTGAAAATAACGAAATGACATTGCGAAATTGATTATCTTAACGCGGGAAATAATCCAAGCTTTGTTAACTATAACACCGTTTTATTACTTTTACAGACTTACAGACAAATTTATTCTGATGCCTTTTCAACATAAGCGATCACATATTTTTTTCACTTGACCACGAAAAATGGCGCATTTGCTTTGTACGCAACGAAACTACTTATTAATTATACTTATTTTCTTTTCGCGGAAACTGAGCCGATCATTGTAAACCTTAACATCATTATTTTTGTTTTACTTAATAAAATATATGTATTATTTATATCTTCAGAAATAAAAACACAAATTGACTTCAAATTCAAGGCGTCAGAATCTGTTTTTTTTTTTTTTTGTGGAGTGCTTTTTGTTGATATATATTTTTGTGTCATTGTTGGCAACGCTCTTGAAGTAACGTACGAGACAGCTGTTTTGTGCAACACCGACATAAAGGTCATTTAGACTATTTAAATGCGATTATAAATGGTTTTCGAATATATGACATCAGAGAATAACGCAAAAGAAAGTGTTCGATATAAAAACATTATACCAATGTCCTACATACAGAATAATAACTCATATTGTACAAAGAAATAGGACAATAAATAGGATAATTCCCAAATAATCATACAGTCTAATGTCACCTTAATGACAACTTAAAGCTTCTTCACGAAATACAACCATGTGTTGGTTTGTAGTTTTTGGCGGAAAATGCAGTTGACGTCAGAAAACTTTTGCTGTGCAATTTTCATATTTTTAACAATTAATCAAATTGGAAATTTTGAATAAAATGAATGAATTTTCGTTAATCGGGTTATAGTTTAGTTTTCTTTAAATAATAGTGAATACGAAATGAAAGTGGCCAAAATAATTCATCCAGTTTATACGTTAAACCTTTAAAGTGTCATTTCCACAGTGGGCATCCCTCTCCACAAAGATTTGAAGATATTTCATTTGCAACCCTCAAACGTTCGAAAGTGGTTACCCGAAATCATGGGAAGACATGTGAGTTTATCAAGGTGAGTTATCAAGACATCGATTCCAGAAATTATTTCTAAAAACGCGTATTTTCTTTACTAGGTAGGTGGTATTACATTATTAAGGGGACTTTGAACCACATCAAAGGAAATCAACAAAGGTTTCAGATTACTTGCCAGTTGTTATGGATGAATGGTGTAAGTTAACGATTCGTTTATTAGATTATTCTTATTGGATTGTATCCTATGTACCACAAAGAAACATATTTGGGAGGAAACTGTTGACTTCAAAGGAATACTTTTGTTGGTATTTACATTTAAAAGGAGATAAATACAGGATCATAGAGTTATACCTACTCTGCAACAATTACAGATAAATTAGCAAATATTGGTTTCCTAGCCTATGGGTATACGACGTGACATGACATCTTTATTTGATCTGTAGGACTATTTTTGTGTAGCTCAAGTGAGAAATCTTTGGGCATATGTAAATTGCTTTAAACGAAATTCACTAAGGTTTAAGAGGTTTAAATTATTCTATGTACACAATGTTGTGGCAGAAGCATTGATTTTTAGGAATCAAAAAACATTTTCCTAGTCTAATTTAGGGGTCACAACTTAAATCAAGGATGTGTGAAAATGTTTAGAATTTTGGTGAAATTCATTAAAAAAACTCAATAACAAAAGTCATTATCTCTTAAAACGTATATGACTTTCAAGAGAATTATACTTGGCCATCTAAAAATTTGTTGCTAACTTGGATCTTCTCAGACTACCAGAAGAAGAAGAAGAAGACATTATGATCAGCATTAGGGAAACTTTATGCTCATTTATATCAAAATTTTCTACAGTAACAAAGAAAATTCAACTCTTTAAAAATCACAAAAAATCCCAATGCATTATTTCGAATAAACACCCACGACCTTCATTGCATTCAAGTAGGACACTTACCCATATATTCTTTTTCTTTGCTTTATATAAACATAAAACTAGAATGTCCTTAAGACTGTATGTGTGAATGGATATACAATTTTATTTAGTATAGAAATCAAGTTAATATGGTTAGATGTATACTTTATTTGTTGTTGCAATTTTTTGTGGACATTGCCTGGCAAAGCCATCAGCAATGGTGATGATGACGAGGATAATGCGAATAAGGATTGTCGCTTCCATTTATCGGGACAATGTGTAGAGGGTGCATGATAATATATGATTGCAATAAAAACATTTTGGTCATTTGCCAACATCCGGTTTTGGGTCTGTTGCATTTTTTGGATATATGGCTGCAGGTCGGCAAAGAAACTACAATGAAATGTAAATCTGAAAATGGATTGAGAAAGATGTTAGCGGATATTTTAAGATGGCGGAATATTCATTGACCAAAAAATATGATAAAGTATTTGTAGACCGAAAAGAATGCTACACAAGCAGGATAAACTCTAGATTAACCCAAAATTGTGTTTATAATGAAATCAGAATATATGGAATTGATTTTTTAATTGAACATTGTTTGAGAAATGCTTGATTTTTGCAATTTTCTTGACTCTTGTTGTTCTTTGTTTCCACTTCAAGTAAAGAAATTGAAAAAATACATCCATCAAGTCAAATCTACCATCCAGTCAAGATGTTAAGTGAGCAAAAAAATATTGCCAAGAAGTGAAAAAGTAGCGAAGTTAAGAAAAACAAAACAGCGAAAAAATATTCTCTTCGAAGTAGAAGAAAACGGATACCAATCCCTTTACTGCTTTTGGTATGAGTTCTTGCATGAAAATGACAATGAAACGTTATGCTACGGCAGCGAACTATAAGCGCTAACTGTTGGTTGTTGACTGGTATAGTTTTTGCTGAGTGCATACTTTGTATTTCGCCTCGCCCACCCAAAACCCAAAAGAGAAAAGTGCATTAAAAAGAAAAGCAAAATGAAAAAGGAAATAAAGTGGGAGTACCATTATATGGTATTGCAATCGGCTTGAGATAATATCAATTTTTTACAGTTTGTATATAAATATGTACATAAGGTCGGTCGGACTTGTGAATTGGAAAATATCGTTCCATTAAATTTGGATTATTCCATTATTGAGTTTCATCATTTTGTCAAAAGAATACAACTTGGGTTGGAATGAGGTTGACTGGTTGATATTTTTGCCAGCAATTGAATTTGTGTTTCCGGATGTTAAATAAATAAAGGGATGTAGAAATGGTTTAGTTGAAAGATCATGATTTGGGGAAGGCAATGTAATTTATTTATGTAGTTTACCTAGAGCAATTGCTTGTGTTTTCAGTCGGTGGTTGATTAATGTGGCAGCGATAAGCAGAAGTACCTTTTCGCTATGCATAAGATATTCTAGGGCTAGTTGGGAGTAGTGAGTTATTGTTGTAGCTAACGATATTATGTTTATAGAAGACAAGACTAATAAAATATTTGTATTTCTAGGACTCCTAGGGCGATTTACCCATGTTGATCCATCCATTATCAAATCTCAAATGGTAATTTTCCATTGCTGTCTGTAAAGACATTCCTAAATACATAGAGTGTTTATATGGTCTGAAGTAGGAATTATACCATTTCAAAAAAATCAATTCCATGTGTGTCCCGTATGTAGTGGAATAATAAGGCAGCGATATGTAGGGGTAGATCACTTTCTATGGCTATATATTTGTTTACCAGATTATGTGTGTGAAGTTAAAACTAATTACATATTTGTATTTATAGGACATCTAGAGAGATTTATACACGTAAATACGTCCCTTATCAAATCTGACCGTACATTTTTATACCCTCAACCACATGGCTACTGAGGGTATATTTCATTTGATACGACCAAGACGTGCCTCATCAAAATGTGGGTTTTATAACCTCAAATCCTTTTCAGGACATTTGGAGTCGATCTATGGGTGTCAGTCCATACGTCTGTCTCTCTGGTTTGCATAAAAACTCTCGAAGGGAGTACCCGATTTTATCCAAACTTCTTACATCGTAATATTATTATCAAATTTAGACCAAGTTACGGCCAAAACCTTGCAATCGAAACAACCATTTTAGACCCTAGGTCTCTTTGGACCAAATCCATTTCAGGACATTTGGGTGTCCGCCCGCTGGCTGGTGCGAAGGAAGTATCCGACTTGGTACATCATAATATTATTATCGAACTTAGACCAAGTTCAGAGATGGGCAATGTCAAGCCATTTAATCAAGTACCTCCCCCACAAAGGGTCAAAAATTTGAATAGTTATAACTCTTATGAAACTTGAAATAAGAGTCCAATTTTTTCCAGTTTCGCACATCTAAATATTTCTACCAATACAAGGTCTGATATGAAAAACGGATAGAACGGACAATTCCTTCTGGTACCTCCTCCCCAACTGGTCAAAATTTTGAATAACCAAAACGCTCATAAAATGCTAAATAAGCATCCATTTCTTTCTAAATTTGACATATACCATTATTTTTTATAGATATGGAATTTGTCTCCCCACTCTTTCTGGTACCTTCTCCAGAAGGGGTCAACATTTGAAATAATTAAAATCAAACCTTGAAATCCGCTATATTTATTTCATATGCAAAATAGAAAATATGGGACCACTCCTTCGGTACGTTTCTTCCACAAAAAGGGTCAATATTAGGAATAATCATAATGCATGTCAACATATATTTTGATAAGCTGTCCAAAGACGAGGGTCTACATCTGTAGGCAAAACCGACTGAAAATTTTGACTTGTTTTATCATAAATGCTTTTATTCCTAATTTCATAGAATGAAGGTCCATATATGTTTATCCAGAAATTGTTTGTCGCGTTTGACTTTTAAAATAAACTAAATTAATACGTTATTTTTGGAATTCTAGGATATTTAAATCCCTCAACCTTACCCAAGGTGTGTATAGCTATCATATACTTATTACAAAATCTCATATCGTACCTTTTCATCCATTCCAGATAAAGACAATTATTCCCAATTTATAAAACGGCCATTATCCGCGCAGTATGACCTTGCATTTGCAAAGTAACAAAATCCCTAACCTCTCTAAAAGTGCAACCACAACTGTTGAGCAAATTTGCACCTGATTCTGAGTCGTTCCCCCCGCACATTGAACGGTTAACCTTTGCGGTTGTCAGGTTTCTGACCTACTGACACAAATATGCAATGCATGCCACACATTTATTCTGCAAGGGTGTTGGTTCCATTCATATTTGTTTTCCTTGCGCCATAATGTAAATGGTTTGTTGTCCTTTTTTTCTGAGGGTTCATATGGCGAGGAGACAAAGTGTCTGAGGGTACATGCTGGCACATTGTCTTATTATGGTGATGTTTGTGGAAAGGGGGCTTGGTCGGTCGGCCGTTCGGTCATGTGTTAGATTGAGAAATTGTATAGAGTTGAATAAATGTCAATAAATTTGAAAGCCACTTCCGTTTTCCGTTTCCGCCATTACCGCAGTAGTGTTTTTCGTTCATTCACTCAGTTATCGATTTAATGACCACACAAATTTTCCTTAATTTCACAATGGACATGCTGACAAACATGGTTATGAATGTTTCCTGTGACTTTTTACTCTGCAAATGTTGTTCGTATGAATGTGTGTAGAGCTTTGGCAGTCTATTTGTAATGTCCATACATACATTTGCCTTACTATCTGTCTGTCTGTCTGCATGTCTATGTCTTTGCCATGTGAAAATGTATCGTTGAGTGTGTGAGCCACAGTTGTGCTGTGCAAGTTTCACGTTTTGTAAACATAAAGTAAAATGTCCTTACAAGCTGTTGCAAAGACTATACATATATGTATGTATCTATATGGTTGTTGGATGTATGACCATACTCAGTCATGTGTATGCCGATTGTAGCTGTGTATGAAGATTTGTTCATTATTAATAATATGTTTGTTTGTATATCTTATCATGTCAATGATATTTATATATGTGTTAGGGAATTGTTGTTGATCATCAAAAATGCTTATGAAATTACCCTTTAATATACAGATACTTATGTGTATAGAGATATGTATGTATGTATTTATATTTGTATGCACATTCAGACATACTTATGTAACATATGTTGGAAATTTGTCAGTTGCTTGTGTTATTATTGCTAAAGTTGACAGGGTTATTAGTCTTCTGTAAGGGATATATTATTTTAAATGTATTTTATTTGGGATAGTGTTTGACTGCTCCATATATATGTAGGTCATTTGTAATTAAAACTTAAACAATGTTGCCATTTGTCCCTCTGAACTTCACTTTACTTTTGGAGAATTTGATTATCAAGCTTTAATATATTATAGAAATCTCCTTATCCAATAGTTTCCATTCGCAAAAAATAAACATTCTACAATTCAAATTAAAAAATGGATATTCTAATTTTATTTCAAGCCTTCAACACATCACTCTATTTTTGAATTTTTTAAATTTGGAAAACTTCTTTCAAGTGCAACCTTTTTCCTTTTTATATTTTACATATCTCCTTTCTACCTCTTGATTTAACCGTCCTCATGTTCCCATTCATCTTTAGCCACACATAATCGATTAATTGCCATGTAATTGTATTTCACGTCTGACTTGTTCTATTCCTTAATATGTGTGTGTGTGCAAATGTTGTAACATAACCTCAAGTCAGCAATAATTTTGATCCCTAATACGATTTGCTAAACTCGTAATGGCTTGGCATAGTCCAAAGTTATTGAATATCCATTAAAAAAGTTTCCACTTCAGGTAACACAAATGGAAAGAAGAAGAAGAAAATCTTTGTCAGAGACTTTTTGAACTTTTTATTCGTTCTTTTAGGTCCTTTTGAAGTGAAACAATAGCAACAAAGAGTGAAGAGAAATTTTTCTCTTATGAATGTTTTTGATTAGAAAATTCGAAGGATTTTCCAGGGAAAAAATTGGATTCCAGCTTTTTGTATAGAAAATCATTGAAGATCCCTCTCCCTCGAGAATTTTGGAAGGATGAGGGACCCTTCAAAAATTTTCCGTATTTTCTTCCTTTACTCTTTGAGAATTTTCCATAGAAAAAATTTGAAAGTTTCTTTATCCGTCGAGAATTTTTTATAGAAAATTTTTGAATAATCCCTCCTCACCCTTCGAAAATTTTCTATATAAAACCCATCCTCACCCTTCGAGGACTTTTCAAAAATTTTCTATAGAAAAATTTTGAAGGATCCCTCACCCTTCGAGAAATTTCTATAGAAGATTTTTGAGTGTCCCCCCTCAACCTTCGAGAATTTTCTATAGGCATTTTTTGAAGTGCCCTCGCCCTTCAAGAATTTTCTATAGAAAATTTTTGAAGGGTCCCCGCTCACACTTCGCGAATTTTCTATAGAAAATTTTTGAAGGGTCCCCGCTCACCCTTCGAGAATTTTCTATAGAAAATTTTTGAAGGGTCCCCTCACCATTCGAGGATTTTCTATAGAAAATTTTTGAAGGATCCCATCTCACCCTTTGAGAATTTTCTATAGAAAATTTTTGAAGGGTCCTTCCTCAGCCTTCGAGAATTTTCTATAGAAAATTTTTGAAGGGTCCTTCCTCAGCCTTCGAGAATTTTCTATAGAAAATTTTTGAAGAATTCCTCACCCTTCGAGAATTTTCTATAGATAATTTTTAAAGGATCCCTCACACTTCGAGAATTTTCTATAGAAAATTTTTGAAGGATCCCTCCTCACCCTTCGAGGATTTTCTATAGACAAATTTAAAAGGGTCCCTTATCCTTCGAGAAATTTTTAGATAGCATTATTGATGGATCCCTCAACCTTCGAGACTTTTCCTCAACCTTCGAGACTTTGACATTTTCAGGGGAACCACAATCTATAGATTATTTTTCAAGTGTCTCTCCTCGAAGATTGAATTTATGTTTGCAGAACATTTAAAAAGGTTTGGTTTTTATTCTACATTATCCTTATGAATTCCAAGGACTTTGTTGTAGCATCATTCTACTGACCACTTGTATCCAAAGCATACATAGCTATGCATTTACAACGATATACACACATATGTGTGTCTGCATATGTACATGATATAGCTAGAAAATAAATGTAAGTTCATTTATGTGTTGTTTTTTTGAAACACAATCTATTGGGTGTTTTTATTTGTCCAAGCAATTTGTTGCTTGTCAAATGCAGTTGACTTTTAGCTCATTTTTTTGCAGAAACCCAAAAAAAAAAAAAAAAAAGAAACAACAAAATGGAAAGATGAAAGATGAAGTTTTTCAATCCATTTCTGCTTTTTTTGCAGTATACTCTACTATTTACTGGAAGTCTGGGGTATATGAATAGTAGAACTAGTTCCCACCTTATGAGTCCGTCTGATGCCATGCTTCCACATGAAATTGATATTAAAGAACACAGTTATTTTTGTAGCTTTGCGGTTTATGCCCTCCAAAGGATCCCATTTAAAGAAACGCTCGTTTCAAAAACCCAAGAAGGAACTATTGAAATAATTGCAATCATTGGCAGCATCTGCAACACGTCCAATGACCATACATCACCCCCTCTGCTATCATTCTACTTTTTGGGTTTTCTGGTGAGTGCAAGAATTCCAATAGCAATGGGTTTTTTGTTAAATATTTAATGAAATTAGTTTGCGTTTTAATGTGGAATCTTTTGAAATAGGAGAAAAGGGAAGATTGATACGCTATAATATTAATTAAACATAAAACACAAACGTTTAGAGAACTTTCAAAAATATTTGATCAATAGCAATAGATTTTTCTATCGGGAAGGATTTTACTGTAAAAGACTTAAATACATAAGCAAGCATACAAAAGGATACTACTGTAAAGGCTTTTAAAAGACTTTATTGCAAGGAGCAGGACACAGAAGTATTATTGAACAAGAGGCATAATAAGATCTTATAAGTACTCAAGCAAGGAAATTTAATTGAAGGAAATTAAGTTTAGATTTGTTCGAATTAGTCACCATTGGCACGAATTATGGCCTTCAAACGGCCAATCAAGCCGTCACACGCTGACCGAATGTTGCTCTGTGGTATTTTGGCTCAGTCCCGTCGAGGTAATCGACACTTTGGTATTTTTTAGTGCCAACCTTCTTTCCAAAATACTCCAGACACAATAGTCCAACGGATTAGTATCCGAAGATTTTGTGCGCTGGAAATGAAGCGAGGATCCTCGTTTTGTAAACATTCTTGGTTGGTTGGTTGGTGCGATGTTGCTCAGTCCTGTTGGAATGTTTGCGTGCCCAATGCTTTAATAACCCCAGGAACATTTTCGCGACAATTTTCGGCATTTATTCTGATGCCACGGTCGATTAATACGAGCGGAGAGCGAACATCGGCTGTTATGGCGGCACACACACGATCACCATGGCCGGCGCTTGAGTTCTGGTGGCCAACCCAAGGTGCACATTTTCAGCTGACCTCTTTGGCAAGTAAACACGATCATTTTCTTTGGTTAAAAACTGCTGGACAACGAATGTTTTCTCATCGGAGAAAAGCAAATTTGGCAGATCTCCACTTTCGGCCAAGCGAAGCAAGTCTTTAGCTCTTTTGAGTCTATTTTCTTTCTGTTGCGGTGTACGTTCTTGCACTTTTTGGAACTTCAATGGCTTTCCCCGAGCTCATTTTTCAATATTTGCCGAATGGAGTATTGGGTTGTGTTTAGCTCACAAGCCATTTTTCGGCCACTGCGACGCGGGTTTCGACCAAGTCGCTTCTTTACTTGTTGAACCATTTCTGTTGATGTTGCTGTTTTCTTCCGTCCACTACCTTGGCGTCGGGCTACGCTACCAATATCTCGGTAAAGAGCGATGGTAGGAGCCACAAAAAATTTATTCACATTTAAATGTTGGAGTGTTCTAACGATAGCCACTTGTGGTTTTCCAGCCAAATATAAAGAAATCATATTATCACGCTTGAATTCCATCAGGAATAACTTTTTTCTGGAAGATTCTCACTCAAATTCTTTCGTACGCTTGTAAACAATATAATGAGCTGTCACTGGAATAATTTTAACGGCTGCCGGACGAGGGGCTTAGAATTGACAGCAGTACATCCCGATGATTTTTCGGCATTTCGATGATTTTAGTCACATTTTTCCACGGAATCGTTCCAAATTATTAAGAGGGTGTAACGGGTTCTACCTCTGGTGGCAGAGCATTTTCTGTATATGTTTTACAAAAGCACCCCAAATATCGGTACCTTCGGATATTCGTTTTATTTATGATTAAAGCCACATTTTCTAACAGAATTGTCTAAAATATTGTATTTTTAGCTCGTAATAGTAACAGTACCACCCAATATTCGGTATTTTGGCCATTTTTTCCAGAGCGTACTTCTTTCGTTTCAGAAAAAAAAACATTTAAGTGCAGCTTTATAAAAAGACAAATGATAAATATATTTTAAATCCTATTCCAAATTTAACCATACTCTAACTTCATTCCTCTTATAACCCATTGCTACCTCATTAAACATCATTGACCTGCTGGGAATTTCAAGGCCAATGGCGACAAGTAAATACGAAAAATAAATATTCTACTTGTTACATTATTTTTATGGTTATTCGTTCGTGTTCATCATTTCTTAGTGTGGTCAACAGACAAATGTCAGGGAATTCATGAATGTGAATGCCATCCATTCATTGTTGGTTGGCTAGCTGCTTTTCAATTCTAAGAAATCTGAGATCAGACCGTATGAGCAATGTAATACATTTGTATGTCATCAATTACTCATACGCCTTTGTTGGGGGCAAAATACAAACAAACACACATTTATTTTCTATTTCGGCAAATTATGAAGCGTAGTTTTAGTATGCCATTTATAAACAATTTGTCACATTCATTCAAGTATTAGGAGGTTGGAAGATGTGTGGGTTGAGCAGTGGCTTTTCCATTTTCTCTTCAAACCTTGGGGTATGTCATAAACAAACAATATTAAATTCAAAAGAAAACGAAATATTCATTCATTAAAAAGAGCTTGTAAAATAAAGTCATATTCCCACATTTATTCTGACATATTTCTCCACATCTTTAAGATATATGAAATATGTTAGGTATTTGTTATAAAATGTTATGGTATCTATTCATATAAAATTCCCAAAGAAATCAAAACACACCCATTGGAAATGTATGAAAATACAAAATACAAATCATAAAATCATATTAAGTATCCGAAATTGTAAATATGTAGCATTATAAATGTTTATACACACGCACACACACTCATTTCAATCTATATGTGTAAACAACATAAAGAAGAAAAAGCCATGCAATGGGAAATGTCAGTAACCTTCACATTTGGCAACAACTACAACAACACCATTATAAAGCTTCAACAACCTACTCTAACATACATACATACCCACTCACACAGAGAAGAAAACAACAACAACAACAATAAATACCATGTAAAATACAATCAAACCAACAAATAAATAAATAGGATAATAGAAGGAGAGCCTGTCGAAGGCGATATGATGGCAAAGCAACAAAGCACGAATTATATAGACTTCGACATTGGAAAGAAATAAGCCAATATAATGCTTAGCAGCAGTCATACATCCATACAAGTGTCTGTTGAGGGAAAACAAATACCACCGAATATTTTCTTCGGCAATACAGGGATTCGGCAGTGCAAATATGGTCCTTTGGGATTCAGGATTTGTGTAAGATTTATTACTAAGACACTATAACATCATATGCAGGGCGTCTAGGCAAAAAAATTGTCAAGCTTGCCTTATGGTTTTGCAGGTGCCAAATTAATTTTTGCCGAATTTCTTAGTGGTTATGAAATGTAAAAAAATTATATTATACTTATTCCAGAGCGTTAATTTAAGTTCGGCATTTCATAAAAATCTCCCTCTTATTTCTTTAATTCCAGACAACGAAGTGGAGGAATTCTCAAAATGAATTATTATTTCCGTCATTCTGATTGGAATATCTCAAAATAATTGTCTGAGATCCCATAAAGTACACAAATTGAAGTGAATTTAAAAATTCCGTCCGGCTGTCTTTTGAAATCAAGACAGAGGCTACATTTTCTATTTAAGAGTTTTAAATTTCACAAACAAACTTGTATTATATTTAGAATGAAAGATACTTAAAATTGGACTATGTGACAGCCCCTTCCGATTTTCGATATTTTGAATGTTCTGATATTCCTCTGTCGGTTTGCTAGTTCTACATTTCATCCGAGATCGTAATAATCGTTGGTTAATGTTCTCGAATTTTAAAAAAACAAAATCTAAAATGAAATTCTAAATTTAGTTTGTCTTGTGTGAAGAAAACATACCTTAACTTATTTTGGTAAGCACTTTTGTCAGAAAAATATCTAGTTTTTCGAAATGTTACCGAATTTCTGAATTTTTAGTTCTATGTTGAAAACAAATAATATTTATCCCTGTCTGTTTCAAGACATTTGGAGGCGATCTACCCATGTGCATCCGATAACACTCGAAGGGGTTACTCGATTCGATTTAGAATTTATCTTGGTATATCGTAATATTTTTCTCAAACTTGAAGTACCCGATATAGGCCTTTGAAATATTTATATAAGACTTATGTCAGCTGCGAAAATGGACAATATTCCCGTACTCCACAATCGAGTTGGAAATCTAAAATTTAGTATTAGGATTACTTTTTTGGACGGTGCTGTTCATATATAGATGGATATATGTGGGATCTGGAAATGCATAAGTTAGCATATTTTTAACGATTGGTCTAACAGTTATGAATAGAGACGTCACTTAAAATTCTCAAAACGGCTGTAAGATTACAGAGATTTTCATTTAAAAAAAAGAAAAAAAAATACATAAATAAATAAAATAATAATAAATAAATAAATAAAATTTAAAAAAAAATCATAAAAAAATCACTCGTTATTTGAACAATATTCTGTCACAGGAGGTAGAACCCAAAACGGACTCTATTTACGGATTTTTTTACGATTCCATTTGAAAAAGTGACCATAATCATCGAAGTACAGAGTATTAGAGGTACCAAAAATGTGGACCGATACCATCCATCTTTGAACCGATATAATTCCTTCGGCAGTTGGAGTGATTTCAACTGATCCAGAGAGTAACAAGTAAAAACGCGTGAACTTCGGCCTGGCTAAACTTTTAATACCCTCCGCCATTAAGATAGGGGTTTGATCCACTTCCACAGGGATTTGCTCCACTTTCCATATTCGGTTGGAAAGAAGTCTTGAAAATTCCGTAACATCGATGGTACCCAAGGCCGTTGACAAAGTGTAAAATACCAAATTAAAAAAGATCTGCTAAAAATGTGGCTAAAATCACCAAAATACTAAATGTTCGGAGGCATCGCCGTATGAGCGATAAAAGGAATAATAAGTGTATTCCAGCTGTCTTCTGTCTTAGAAGAGAGAACCCCCTTCCAAAATGTGCCTAAAATTATCGGAATATCTGCTACAGGAGGTAGAACCGAAATACAATCTCTAAGTACGAATATTAAATAATGTGGCTTAAATCATGAGAAGGTATAGTTATAAGAGGGATATACGAAAACGTGGACCGACATGGCCCATTTATGAACTTAACCTGCCTACTGACAAAATACAAGTGGGATTAATATGATACACAAAATGTTTAATATGCTATCCAAATATTGGGCCTATCTCTTATTATCAGTTTTTTTCAGGGTTCCGAAAGACTCGCTAGAATTCGAGTAAGGACTGAAACTATCTCGAAGTTAAGCGAGGACTCGTAGGTGTAAAGAAATCAAATCAAACAAACTCTATTTTTCGTTTTCTCTCGAATGATCGAAATCATGCTTTGCTCATTTTGGAGTGGGAACAAAAATTTCTTGGAAAAGGAGGAGGACCATTAATTTTCTTAAACCACATCAGCAAACAACACTCCATATAAAACTACCGCTCTTCGAGCATTCCCGCACGGGAGTATGTTTCGCTCCCGATTTAATATTATATTAATATCAAGTTTATCTGTTAATTTTGGTTTTTTTTTTGGAAATATATCCAACCAAATTAGCTACAGTTGATATTTTAAGCTATCAGGAAATAGAAACCTCCCAGTAAAATGTCCTTTTTTCCCATATTTTGGTATTATCCAATTTCAATGATCTTTAATGCCTTAGTAGTTTTTTCTGCTGAAAAGCCTGCCGCCGGCCAATGGGTAAAATCTATTCATAAAAAGTGAACCTATATATGTTATATAGCGATATCATCCAACTTAAGGGATTAAAGGTTAGATACTCTCTCTTTGCAAAACGTTTTTCAGTGGACAGATCCAAATCTAAGGTATTTTTTCAATTTTGAATATTTATCATCAATTTTGAATATCATATGTATCCAATGATTGAGTTGTCATTTCGTATTTAGGGTTTTTGGGAAGTATACATTTTTAAAAAATTCTCCATTTTAGATTTATATAATTTATGCCGGAAGAGCCTTGAAAAGCTTGGGTCACTCTCATCGGGATTGTTTTCAATAATTTCTGAATGAGGTCTATAATATTCGGACGATTTCATTTTCCTGCTACCATATCGTATTTCGAATTCCACTTAGTTCTTACTATTCGGTCGTACTACTCTACAAATGCATACACACATAAATATATTGCTACACACACACACATACTTACATAAAAAGAAAAGTAACGGCAGACATTTGAGATTTTCAGACTCACAAACAGCGAACGAGTGAGAGAGGCAAGATGTTGCCTAAGTATTTGGGGGAAAAAAGTTTAATTGCAAAAGGGAGCGGTTTTTTTTGTTTGGTTTAAGGATTAAATCCAAACAACAACAAACACCCACAACAGCAACAACAACTACAACAGCTGTCAACAACAAAAATACACTAAGGCATTCTCATGAGACAACGAAAAAGGAAAACTGTTGAGCTTGTTGCTAAAAACACCGTTCTCAACTCAAGAGCACAACATAGACATTGGAGAAAGAGAGAAAACCAGAGAGTTGCTGAGCAAGAAAGAGTTTATTCTGGGGGCGGCTGATAGAAGAACAAGAGAGTCACAACAAAAATGGAGCAAAAAAAAAAAAAAACAACTTTCAGTGTCAATGAATTGTTTGTGTGTGTGTGTGTAAGGAGAAACGTTTTAACTCCAATTGTGAAAAACTCATTGAGTACCACAGGCTTAAGGTTGAGGATGGTAATGTTTGTTGGTAACTGTCGCTTTCATTATTTTCCACATCAAGTTGTTGTTGTTGCTGCTCTTGTTGTTGATTTCAGTCAGAGTAAACACTGTGGACTACTCGTTTGTTGTGTACAATGGGGAGACCCTCAAATGAATGACTGACTGGATGGCTGGTTGCTTGGCTGGCTGAGTTAGCGAGTGAGTGATTGAGTATGTGAGTGTTTGTTTGTTTGTACGTTCGTTCGCTCGCTTGCTTGCTCGTCCATGGATAGATAGCTTGGTGTGTGAACTTTGTTTTTGTGCGGACAAAAGTGAAATTCGGTTAAGAGGTTATATTCAGGACTTTAATGGCACAATCAAAGGAATTCCATGTTTAGTTTTGGTTTAAACGTTAGACAGACACGAAAGGATAATACGTGCGTCGCGTAACGTGTCAACACTCCTCTTTTGTCCTCCCAAAAAATAAAGCAAAGCAAAAAAACCAACAACAACAAAAAATATATAAATGAAAATAAAAGAAAATTATACACCCAATAAATCCACTCACCAGGATAAAGTCGTTCTCTTTACTCGAGGCAAATGCGAAAGTTAAAAGTGCAAAAATAAAATATATTGAAATATGCGAAGAAAAATGAAATGAAATGATTAATAACAAATACACAAATTGCAAAAAAGAAATTCGAAGAAGAAAATAATTAATGCAGAGAAGCAATTGCCACAGAAAAAAAGTAATAAATTATTGTAAAAAATTAATGTAATTGAAATTTATTGCCAAAAGTTATGTAAAATCCAAAAATGAAGAAAAGTTTCTAAAACAACAACCATAAAAGAAAGAATTAAATCATTATCAACGAAATATCTCAAAAATGTTCAAAATTCCCATTAAGAAAAATTAACTACACTTGACCCCAGGGCAAATTCATTCATAACCCCAGGATCTTGACTTTTTCGCAATGATAAAACAAAAACTAATTACTCAAACAGCATAGATACCTGCTGTTGTTGCTCCCTAGAAGAGGGAGGGGAGAGGGGTGTTGCTGTCATTTTCTTTTCTAAATTAAAACTCAAAACTAAAACCATACGACGTAATCTTTACTAATTTTGCTAATGAACTTGACATAAAACTTCTCCGAAAGCAAGCGAGTGAGTGTGTGTCTGTTTTGGAGGAAAACACATGCATGCCCACCTTTCTGTCTGTGTCGGTCTGTTTGTCTGTCCGCCTGTTTGTCGGCAACACCCATATGTGTTTTTTGGAGATTCGTGCAAAACATTCAAACATTCCATTCCCAGCAATGCCGTTGAAAAAGAAAGTTATATCAAGAGCAATAATAAAATTAAAACCACCAACAACAATGAAGCATAATAATAACAACAACAACTATAACAATTCGCATACACACATATTCGTACATACATACAACAAGCCATTAGAATGTTATTTCCCAACATTTTGTAACGCTACCCACTTCCCAACAGCCCAACAGCTCCGCCGATTTTACATGGTTCAGGGCTTCTCCTATCATTATTGCTTTGTTGGATTTTATTTAAGGTGTATTTCCATGAAGCTCTCAGCGAGTGAATGTGTGTATGTATGTGTATTTGTGTGGGTAGAGTTCATAATAATCATCATCCTCGTCGTCGTCATCATCATCAGGTCCCATTGCCGCTACGGCGTCTATGACGACGACCATAGTTTAGTATGACTTGTTCACAAAAAAAAAAAAAAAAAAACGGAGAGAGACAAAGAAAATAAAATAGAAAACAAATCGACGAGTCTGATTATTTGCAAAAATCAAATACAAAATACTCACACACACACACACATAGACAACATGCATACATACGCACCCACAAGTTGTACTGGTAGTTGGCCTAGTAATGCACAGTGTCTGGTTATTGATTGAATATTAAAAATAAGTAGATTCAGTTTATTAGCGGAACTCGTTTCAAATATATTTTCTTCAGAAGCTAGACTCGATCGAATTATAAGCGACCATTGCCTTAAAAATATCTAGCTAATCCAAATTTAACCATAGAGTTTCCAAAATATCAAATTGCAACTGGTAAAGTCAAAAGTCGGGCGGGTCCGACTATATGATACCCTACACCACTATGTATACTTTGTAGAGGTCCAGTAACAAAAGAATTTATTTGTAGTAGATTATACCACCTATCAACCTTTGGCTTTAGAGCAGTTATAAATTGGTTTCAGAGGGAACTAATATATGGTAGGCATGGCCAGATCTGGATTCGATTTTCACCAAATTTGACAGAGACTTTTTTATCTTTTATACCAAATAATATTGCTAAAGAGTCCATGATATCACTTCTAGAAGGTTTATATTAAGAAAAATATGGTTGGGAGCCGAGTTCCGCTAAAGTTCCGAAATTCACTCCATTTGGGTTGATATTAGCCATTATTTGCACAATAAACCGGAAATCGGTTGAAAATGTATATCTATATCCAAATCTGAGTCGATCTATATACAATTTGGCATTGTTGTGGAGTGCATATAACCCATGCAAGATACATAAAACCTAAAATTGGATGAAACATATATATGGGAGTTATAGCTAAATCTGAACCGATTTTCAAATTTGATGTGCTTGCTTCTAAACGGAATTCGGTCGAATTTGCCAAAATGCAGGTCATTTGGACTGACAATGGCTATTAGGTGCATAATTAACCCGAAATCGGTTGAAGATGTATATGGGAGCTATATCCAAATCTGAACCGATCTTGATAAAACATGGATGAAACATATATATGGGGGCTATAGCTATATCCGAAGCAATTTTTAACAAATTTGATGTACTTACTTCTATACTGAATGCAGGTGGAATTCAGGTCATTTAGACTGATATGGCCCATTAACAAGGAATCTGTTGAAGATATGTATGGGAGCTATATCCTAATCTATATCAATCTTGATAAAAATTGGCAGATGTATTTCTGGGCAGTAACTGACATCTAGTACCAAAAATCATTGTTGTGGAATGCATATCACGAAGGTAAGGGACTTGAAGACCAAATCGAATGACATGTATATATGACAGCTATAGCTATATCTGAAGCGATTTTCACCAAATTTGATGTACTTGCTTCTAGACTGAATTCGGACGGACGTGCCAACATTCAGGTCATTTAGACTGATATTGGCCATTTGGTGCGCAATTAACCCGAAATCGGATGAAGATAACATAAGGGGGCTATATCTAAATTTAAACGTATTCTAACCAATAGGGTTCGTCCTTGGGCCAAACAAATACAGGGTGAGATGAAAAAACTGCAACTAACTTCAGACTGCTGCCATTTCTAAGCCACTCCGACCGACAGCTGTTAAAATTATTCCAGTGACAGCTCATTATATTTTTTAGAAGCGTACAAAAGCATTTTGGTGATAATTTTCCTGAAAAAAGTTATTCGTGATGCAATTCAAGCGTGATAGTGTGATTTCTTTATATTTGGCTGGAAAATCACAAGGGGCTATCGTTCGAGCTTTCCAGCATTTAAATGTGAATAAATCTTTTGTGTCTCTTACCATCGCTTGTTACCGTGCGATACTGGTAGCGTAGCCCGACGTCAAGGAAGTGGACGGAAGAAAACAGCAACATCAGCAGAAATGGTTCGAAAAGTAAAGAAGCATCTTGATCGAAACCCGCGTCGCAGTGGCCGAAAAATGGCTCGTGAGTTGAACATATCGCAATATTCCATTCGGCAAATATAGAAAAATGAGCTCGGGGTAAAGTCATTGAAATTCCAAAAAGTGCAAGAACTTACCCCGCAACAGAAAGAAAATAGACTCAAAAGATCTAAAGAATTGCTTCGCTTGGCCGAAAGTGGTGATTTGGCGAATTTGGTTTTCCCCGATGAGAAAACATTCGTTGTCCAGCAGTTAGTAAACAAACAAATTGATCGTGTTTACTTGTCAAAGAGATCAGCTGAAAATGTGCACCTTCGGTTGGCCACCAGAACAAACGCCGGCCATGGTTATGGGTTGGACCGCCATAACAGCCGATGGTCGCTCTCCGCTCGTATTAATCGACCGTGGCTTCAGAATAAGTGCCGAATATTATCGCGAAAATATTCTGGAGGGTGTATTAAAGCCTTGGGTACGCAAACATTTTGGCCGCAGACCTTAGACATTCGTGACAAAGGTGACCAATAATGCTATTTCCGACATTTTTTGCTTTCATTCAATAAAATTAAAAATAAAATTTAAAAATTATGGCATTTGACTTGTTGCAGTTTTTATACCCTCTACCTTGAAAAGGAGGGTATATTAACTTTGTCATTCCGTTTGTAACATCCTTAAATATTCGTCTTAGACCCCATAAAGTATATATATTCATAATCAGCATAAAATTCTAAGTCGATTTAACGATGTCCGTCTGTCTGTCCGTCTGTCTGTCTGTTGAAATCACGATACAGCCCACACTATTTCACGTAGAGCGCCAAAATTTAGCAGAGCTATTTACATTGTGTCTAGGAAGGTTGGTATTGAAAATGAGATATATCGGTCCACGTTCTGGTATAATCCCCATATAACGGTACCTCCCGATATTCGGTTTTTTGATGATTTATGCCACATTTTTTCACGGATTTGTCTGGAAATTGGTATTTGTAGGTCATAACGCGTCCCTGAGCGTGTGGCAAAACATTGCATGTATAGGTTCACGTTGTGGTATAGCCCCCATATAAAGGTACCTCCCGATATTCGGTATTTTAGTTTTTTTTCACATTTTTTCACGGATTTGTCTGAAAATTGGTATTTATTGGTCATAATGGGTTCCAGCTCCGGTGGCGAATCATTGCATGTATGGGTCCACGTTTTGGTGTAGCCCCCATATATCGGTACCTCCCGATATTCGGCATTTTAATGGTTTTTGCCACAGTTTTTTCACTGATTTCTCTAAAAATTGGTATTTGTGGGTCATAATGGGTCCTATTTCGTGTGGCGAAATATTGTAATTATAGGTCCAGGTTTTGGTGTAGCCCCCATATAACGGTACCTCCCGATATTCGGCATTTTAATGGTTTTTGCCACATTTCTTCTAATGTTTCTTTTACCCTAAGGTGGAGGGTATTAAAAGTTTGGTCCGGCCGAACTTAATGTTTTTTACTTGTTTTATCTCACCCTGAATATAAAATTGATCAGCATACATTCGTGTGTCTTTCTGTTCAATCATTGATATTATATCAAGGATGTTTGGTATTGCACGTTGAATATTTCAGTTTATCGTACCTCCTGATTTCAATATTGATGGTTTCTTATCAGTGGCTTCGCTACTACTTAATATTCTTACAGTAATTCCCGATTATATGATAGATAGTTCTTAATAAATTTTCTTGAGAAACACAATTATAGCTCGATTAGGGGGAATGCCTTTTCGTATCACAATCTTCAAAATCTCTGCACATTGTCGAATTTTGAAAAAATAGTAGGAATCGATTAGGACCCATTTGTTTATTGCTTGGCAAGGTATTTAAGAGTTGCTCCCATCCACTTTCAAACCCGTTTCCCAAAACAGTCATTTACTCACAATAGAACAACCTGTATATGATTTACATTTTTCATTTCAATACAGGAAAACCTCGTCATCTTGGAAACATGTTGTGGTAGTCAGTGTGTGTGTGAGAGAGAGAGACTAGGTGCAAGTGAACTTACGCTGCATGTTGTTTGTATTTGTAATTGTGTGTATGTTTTTTTGTTGTTGATGATTTGTTATTGCCTTTCAGCGATGACAATCATGATGCCAATGCTCATGTCGACGACGAAGGCGAAGACGACGACAGTGAAAACGATGATGATGATGTGGACGTGGACATGGATGTTGACGACAATGTTGTCGCTGTTGTTTATGTTGACGTTTGCGTTGGCAGCAGCATCATTCGCCTTCTTTCTTTGCTCAGAGTAGAATTTCTTCTTTTGAAAATGATTTGTGAACATCTTGAAAATAGCAAAGAGTCTGTGTCGCCTATGTTTGGCGTTTTCTTATTCTTATTATTTTTGCCACACGACAACAAACGAAAGAGTACTAGGAAATGAGCAACAAGAACAACACGAGAAGAAGAAGAAGAATAAGAAAACGGAATATAACGGAGACTCATGGACTCGTTTTGTTGAATAACCACACACTTGCACACAAACAAGAAAAAATATGCTCATCTACGAAAAGGATAAGCAAAGCAATTTGCTTGAATAGATCCCACACGCTGGTTCCTCGTCCTCCTCCGTCTTCGTCTTTGAGACAGTCCTTTTTCGGTATTCACAGAAGCCATGCGACATTGAATCAATGGGTTTCTTTGCCTTGGCTGTTGTTTTTTTTTTTTGGTTTTGTTATTCTCTGTTGTTTGTTTTTTAGTTGGTATTTTTTTGAAATTCCTTAAAAACTGTTTGTGAAAGTGAGTAAAGGTTTGTGTGTGTTTGAGCTGGTGTCTGAGAATGAATATGGGATTTGCTTTTTTTATTTATTTGCAAATATTGGATTTTATATTCGGTTTGTAACATTGTCTTGATCAACGTTAATAAAAATCTTCATTCTATCCCCTTCCACGATCTTTATAGTCCAATAAAACGATAAAAATCAAATTCTGCAACAAATATATAAAAATACAGGTATATCGTATTTTTATATATGAGGTTCTAAAAAACAAAAGTCTAATTATTCAAGAATTCTTTGACAGATCCTAAACCGTAGAAAGTACTTCAAAAAAATTAAAAACAAAATTAATATTGAAAATATTTGCAATAAGTTAAAAAGTATCAGTCGGTTTTACCCACATATTTTACGAGATTATTATACAAACTGTTGATAGTGGGTCAATATTGTAGATATTAATAATATACAGGGTGAGTTAAAAAAACTGCAACAGAGTCAAACGCCAAAATTTTTACATTTTTTCTTTAAATTTTATTGAATGAAAGCAAAAAATGTCGGAAATAGCATCAACATTTAGAAGATGTTTAGATTTGTTTGAATTGGCCACCTTTGGCTCGAATTGTGGCCTTCAAACGGCCAATGAAACCGTCACGCGCTGCCCGAATGTTGCTCTGTGGTATTCTGGCCTATTCCCGGCGAAGCGCTTGCTTGAGGTTATCGACACTTTGTATATATATTATACATAATGTATATATATTCATAATTAGCATAAAATTCTAAGTCGATTTAACGATGTCCGTCTGTCTTTCTGTCTGTCCGTCTGTCTGTTGAAATCATGATACAGGGCACATTATCTGACGTAGAGCATAAAGATTTAGCAGAATAATTTGTCTTGTGTCTAGGATGGTTGATATTGAAAATGACATACATCGGTCCACGTTTTGGTATAGCCACCATATAGCTGTACCCCCCGATATTCGGTATTTTTATGATTTTTGCCACATTTTTTTATGGATTTGTCTAAAAATTGGTATTTGTTGGTCATAGTGGGTTCTAGCTCCGGTGGCGAAACAGTGCATGTATAAGTCCACGTTTTGGTATAGCCCCCATATAGCTGTACCTCCAGATATTCGGTATTTTGATGATTTTTGCCACATTATTTGTTGGTCATAATGGGTTCTAGCTCCGGTGGAGAAACATTGCATCTACGAGTCCACGTTTTGGTATATGCCCCATACTCGGTATTTTGATGATTTTTGCACATTTTTTCACGGATTTGTCTGATAAATGGTATTTGTAGGTCATAATGGGTCCTAATGTTTCCATTATTTTTTCCATTTTTTACTTGTTTAGTGCCAACCTTGCTTTCCAAAATACTCCAGACACAAGGCTTTAATACACCCTCCAGATTATTTTCGCAATAATATTCGGGATTTATTCTGATGCCACGGTCGATTAATACGAGCGGAGAGTGACCATCGGCTGTTATAGGGGCCCACACCATCACCATTGCCGGCGCTTGAGTTCTGGTGGCCAACCGAAGGTGGACATTTTCGGTTGACCTCTTTGGCAAGTAAACACGATCGTTTTGTTTATTTACAAACTGCTGGACAACGAATGTTTTCTCATCGAAGCGGAGAAAACCAAATTCGGCAGTCTCTTTTGAGTCTAATTTCTTTCTGTTGCGGTGTAAGATCTTGCACTTTTTGGAATTTCAGTGGCTTTACCCCGAGCTCATTTTTCAATATTTGCCGAATGGAATATTGCGATATGTTCAGCTTACGAGCGATTTTACTGTCATTGCGACGCGGGTTTCGATCAAGTCGCTTCTTTACTTTTCTAACCATTTCTGCTGATGTTGCTGTTTTCTTCCGTCCACTTCCTTGACGTCGGGCTACGCTACCAGTATCACGGCAACGAGCGATGGTCCGAGACACAAAAGATTTATTCACATTTAAATGCTGAAGTGCTCTACCGATAGCCACTTGTGGTTTTCCAGCCAAATATAAAGAAATCACACTATCACGCTTGAATTCGATCACGAATAACTTTTTTTCTGGAAAATTCTCTCCAAAATGCTTTTGTACGCTTGTAAACAATATAATGAGCTGTCACTGGAATAATTTTAACAGCTGTCGGACTAGTGGCATAGAAATGACAGCAGTCTGAATTTGGTTGCAGTTTTTTTGATCTCACCCTATATGTTCTAAAATCCTCGAGAAAGGTACAGATGGCTGCGGAGAATTTTTACTTAAAAATCAGTATTAATGACCTTCTGTTTTGGGAAACAAACAATCTATAAAATTCCAAAACAAATATGCTTTCATAATGTCAAATATCCTCCTTTCGGAGGGTCTCTAGAATTCGTCCTTGCCGATTTGATCGTCGCCTTTCTCACTTTTATTTTTATTTTTGTCGACTCTGCCGTTTTTTTACTTTTTCTTTTTGTTGAGTGTGCGTGTGTGTGTTTGCTTTTTTTTGCCAATCCAAAATATGATGTTGAAAGGTTGTTGTATTTGTTGTTCGCCTTTTCCTTGGCGTTTTCTTTGACTAGTTTCTTTTATTTTCTTCTCGCTGTGCCTGTTTCTGCTTTTTGCCTTTTTATGTGTGTGCTGTTTTTTTTTCGATTCATCCTCTCCTTGATATCCTTTGTGAGGGTGTTTTTCTTGTATTTTTTTTTTTTGGCCAGTAGGTGAGAGTGTGCTGCGTCGCATCGCGTGGGGCATAAAGTGTGTACTTTGTGGTATTGTGGCGAATATCTTTGACCTATGTCGCTGTCTGTGAGTGCGTGTGTGTGTAGATGTGTGCGTGAGTGAATGTCGTCTGAGCCTGTTTTTCCTGCAATTAATTGGTTGTCTTTTATGTTTTGATGTTCATAAAACTTAAAAAACAGACGAGGAGATTCCAAATGCTTTTTGTCGCAACAAAATTAGCCCATAAAACATATGAACATATGCCGTTGCCCCGAAGAAAAAGAAAAACACACACACACGACTGAGCAAATCACTGACTACGTTTTTTAGTGGTGTTGTTGGCCTCAGACGTCACACACACACAAACTGAAAGTCATTCCCCACCTTTTGATTTTTTCATTATTTATTTTTTTTCTTTTTTTCCCTTCCTTTGTTTGTCACTTGCGTTTTCTTTCCCGTGAGTAGTTTAGCGGCGGTCTCTCGTTCTCACTCTCTCTCTCTCTCTCTCTTGGGGGAATTGTTAAATAAATAAACATTAATCATACGTCTGGAAGAGAAATTGTTTGTTTATCTACTGCTTTGCTCCAGGGAATCAACGACGCTTTCGTGTGACTGGCGACTAGCGGTGGCAGCCCAGCTAAGTTAGTAACAAATTAAGCAATATGGCTGTTTTGGCAGCAGTTGTGGCAACAACAGCAACAACAACAATAACATCATAGTTGAAGGTGTCATGTTTTTGTTCGGAACAAATGAGCAGCTCTATTTTTCCTGCCATCCACCAAAAGGAAGACAATTAATTTTTACTTTGGAGTGGATTAATTTCTTCTACTCAGGATAAACGATGGCCACGTGTTTTTCGGACGGGCTTAGATCTGTTTGGGGGGTGGAGAGAGAAAGGAACTAAATAAATGTTGAAGTTCATTGTAATAGTGGAGAATAAATAAAATATTACCAAACATCAAAGTTGAATGTCAGAATGCCATTGATGGACATTTTTGCTAAATGAGAAAAACAAACAAAAGGATAATGGTTTGTTAGAAAAAAGAGAAAAAACAAAATGCAGACGAATTCATATTTTGGTCCTTATAGGGTTCTGATATTGGGGAGGGAAAATTGGAAAAATGTTTTGAAAGAACTAAAAAATAATATTTAAAGCTTTTTTTTTTTTTAATATTTTAAAAATAAATAAAAAAAATTTTCCTTTTTGAACAGTTTGAAAATTTGTATTGGAGTATTTTAAAAAATGCAAGGTTTGTAGCCCTTTTTGTTTTTACACCCTCAGCCATTTATACCCACAGCCATATGCAATTTGGTATATCGTAATAATATTATCAAACTTGGATCGACTCCGGAGATGGTACATCCCTCAAAAAAGGCCGAAATTTTCAAAAAAAAAAAAAAAATAAATAAATAAATAAATAAATAAATAAATAAATTACTGCACAGAAAGGGAAAGGATAATCCGATTTTGCTCCAACTTTGCAAATCCTAATATTAGCATTACTTCTGAGTCAGGTGCGAAAATGGGCAATATCGGTTCACTTCACTGTAAGAGATCGATTGTCTTTAAATTACACACATTACAATATTTTTATTAACCAAAGGTCTGGTGTGAAGATGGAATATATCGGCTTACTCCTTGTGGTACCTTCCATAAAAGTACCACAAAATAGTCTTAATTTTGAATATCCATGAAGCTCATAAATGGCGAAATTTACATCCGATTCCACTCAGACTTGGCACATCTCGATATTTCTATCAACATAAGATCTGTTATAAAGACTGCACAGATCGAACCTATCCTTCTGGTATCTCCCCCACAAAGAGTCAAAGTTTTGAATAACTAAAGCGATTATAAAATCCGAAAAACATCCGGTTCTTTTCATATTTCACACATCCAATAATTTCTACTAAAACAAGATCTGATGTGGAGATGGTATGTATTGGTCCACTCCTTTTTGTACCTCCCCCACAAAGGGTCAAAATTTTGAATAACCAAAATGATCATAAAATCCAAAATAAGTATCCGCTTCTCTTCAAATTTCACAGATGCCATTATTTTTACAAACACAAGTTCTGCTGTGAAAATTGAATATATCGGCACACTCCTTCTGGATCTTCACCCACGAAGGGTTCAAAATGTTGAAAAACAAAACGCTCAAAGAAAATCGTCATAAACAATCAACTCTCTTCAAATGTCACATCCAAATATTTTTGCCAACGCAAGATCTGTTATGAAGATGATATATATCTTCCAAACCCTTCAGGTACCTCACTCACAAAGGGTCACAATTTCCAACCCTTTTATCTGTCATAACTTGCGAAACAAGTCGTCGATTCTTTACAACCTGCTATATCTAAATATTGCTCTTAATCAAAAATCCGATATGACGATATAATCCAAATGTGGCACGTTGTTATATTTGTATCAGACGAGGTCAGATACGAATTGGACAATATTTGCCAACTGCTTTGGAACATCCCCTCAACTTAACTTTTTTTATTTTGAAAATCCAATATTTCCCTTAGAAACATTTGTCACATAGTCTTGATTGTCGTCCTGAAAGTCCTTCCAAAATATTCTTAAAAAACCAGACACATACCATTGATTGTGATTTCGATAGTCCTTCTAAAAATATTTTGAAAAATTATGAACCTTATAATTGTTCTAAAATGATCCTTAAAATGATTTGAACAAACTCTCGGTTATAGTCAAGATAGTCCTTCTACAAAAATTGTAAAAAGGTCGCGGTGATGGCTTTGGTTGTTTTTTCAAAATTTAATCCTAAAAAATAATAATATTTCTAAAAATATTTTTATGGTCCTGTTGTCTTTCAACAAATATTCTTAAATATCAGTTTCGTTAGACCTTAAAAATATTCATAGAAAATAATGCGACTATGGCCTAAATTGTCTTTTAAGAAATATCCCTTAAATACAACAATTTTTGAATCTATATGTATATTATAATTCTTCGAAAAAAGCATTTAAAGTTTAGCAAAAGTTTTTCCAAAACCACTGACCAAAATCATCGTGCTCAGGTGCACCCACACGTATACTTTCCATAATATCTCAAATTTTGCTCATACGCACCCATTAGCCAAACTTTCAATTTTTGGTTTTAAAATCCATTTTTGTTGGCTTTTAATGTTTATTTGGTTTAAAACGCTATTTGGATTTGGAAACTTTAAAACACAAAAAAGTTTACTAAATTTTAATTACTTGAATAAAAAACACACAAACTTTTCAATGATTATTGTGGCCTTCACCTACCCGCACCAGGCGTTTAGTTGTCGTCGTCATCGTTGTTTCACTGTTGCAGGTCACCACGTACGTTACCACCCAACCACCTGCTTTTACACGGAGAAAATTCGTATTCGTGTTTTAATTAAATTTAGTTTTAATGAAATATCTTTTTTTTGAGTTGTTGTTGTTGTTGCTGTGGTTTTAGTTACCGCCACCGCCACCATCATCAGCTCTGCTAACATCATCATCGTCGTTTTTGGTATTGTTGTTGTTATTGTTGTATTGTTGAGTTTTGGGTTTTTTCTCCTTGTTTTGCAACAATCCAATATTTAATGTTAGCATGCAAGTGAGTCATTTTTATTGCCAACTGTTGTAATTTTTACCGGTTTTTTGCGCGCTCTCTCTCCCTTTTTTTGTTTTTGCAATGTGGGGTTGTGGTTTTTGCGGAGCTTTACCTTTTATTTGAAACATTTGTCAAATAAAAGTTAAATTAATTGTATTTTCGCTACAGCTGAAGAGAGAGAGATAGAACAAGAGGTATTTTATGGGTGAGATTGTGAAAATGAAGGAGGGAATGGCAATAGAATTTTTTAAAAACTTAACTACCGGAATTTTTTTTTAAAGAAAATATAATTTATTTTTATATCAGAAATAACCCTTAAAAGCTATAGAAGACTTCTTGTGCAGAACATAAAAATCTCTTTAAAGGTCATCCTCTAGAATATAGCAGAGATTTTCTATAGAGAACCACTAAAGGTTTCTTACAGCAAATAATTAAGATCTGCTTATAGAAGAGTCTTCTTACAGAAGAAATGTGAGGCATATAAAAGCCACATAGAAGACCATTAAGGCCTTCTTATGGAAGACCATTTAAGTCTTCCATTAAGGTCTTCTAATAAGAGACCATGGAAGATCATTAAGAAATTTTTATAAAAGGTAGCTAAGGCTTCTTATAAAAGACTAGCAAGTTCCAGCTACATCTTTAGCGGAAAGTCAACGTCAAATTTTTAGCATTGTTCCAACAGTTCGTGTTAGGCGTTTTAGTACTCAAAATGCACAATTTGTTCAGTTTGACAATATTTTTTAATGAAATCTATATCGTAGAACAAATATAGTACGCATTTCCAGACTCACCTCTTCTAATAAGAGACCATGGAAGATCATTAAGGAATTTTTTTAAAAGGTAGCTAAGGCTTCTTATAAAAGACTAGCAAGTTCCAGCTACTTCTTTAGCGGAAAGTCAACGTCAAATTTTTAGCATTGTTCCAACAGTTCGTGTTAGGCGTTTTAGTACTCAAAATGCACAATTTGTTTAGTTTGACAATATTTTTTAATGAAATCTATATCGTAGAACAAATATAGTACGCATTTCCAGACTCACCTCCAAATCTCAACCTCTGATACCGGCACTTATCTAAATATCAAAATTTTTGAATTTTTTCTCTATCCCTTTGCCGTAGTACTTTTCGAACAATTTTAGTACACATTTCCAAAACCTCCTCCATATCCAGATATCAACAGAGATTTCAATAGCAAATTTGGAGATTCCAGACCTATCTCTTCAACCAATACCAAATTAAGTACCATTTAGTACTTTTTGTATACGTACAGGCTGAGATAAAAAAACTGCAACAAAGTCAAACGCCATAATTTTTAATTTTTAATTTTTTTTAGTGAAAACAGAAAATGCCGGAAATAGCATCAAATTTTAGAATAAGTTTAGATTTGTTCGTATTGGTCACCTTTGCCACGAATTATGGCCTTCAAACGGCCAATGAAATGTCACACGCTGCCCGAATGTTGCCCATTTTGGCCCATACCCGGCAAAGCGCTTGTTTGGGGTGATCGACACTTTAGTATTTTTTAGTGCCAACCTTGCTTTTCAAAATACTCCAGACACAATAGTCCAACGGATTGGTATCCAGAGATTTTGGTGACCATTGTGCTCTGGAAATGAAGCGAGAAACCTCATTTTGGTAACCATTTTTGGGTGGCGCGTGCTGAGTCCTGTTGGAATGTCCAAGGTCTGCGGCCAAAATGTTTGCGTGCCCAAGGCTTTAATACACCCTCCAGAATATTTTCGCGCTAATATTCGGCATTTATTCAGATGCCACGGTCGATTAATACCGGCGGAGAGCGACCATCGGCTGTTTTGGCGGCCCACACCATCACCATGGCCGGCGCTTGAGTTCTGGTGGTCAACCGAGGGTGCACATTTTCAGCTGACCTCTTTGGCAAGTAAACACGATCATTTTGTTTGTTTAAAAACTGCTGGACAACGAATGTTTTCTCATCGGAGACGGAGAAAACCAAATTCGACAGTTCACCACTTTCGGCCAAGCGAAGCAATTCTTCAGCTCTTTTGAGTCTATTTTCTTTCTGTTGCGGTGTAAGTTCTTGCACATTTTGGAATTTCAATGACTTTACGCGGGCTCATTTTTCAATATTTGCCGAATGGAATATTGTGATGTGTTCAGCTCACGAGGCATATTTCGGCCAATCCGACTCGAGTTTCGATCAAGTCGCTTCTTTACTTTTCGAACCATTTCTGCTGATGTTGCTGTTTTTTTCCGTCCACTTCCTTGACGTCGGGCTACGTTACCAGTATCACGGTAACAAGCGATGGTACGAGACACAAAAGATTTATTCACTTTTAAATGCTGGAGCGCTCTGACGATAGCCACTTGTGATTTTCCTGCCAAATATAGAGCAAACACACTATCACGCTTGAATTCCATCACGAATAACTTTATTTCTGGAAAATTCTCACCCAAATGCTTTTGTACGCTTGTAAACAATATAATGAGCTATGACTGGAATAGTTTAAACAGCTGTCGGACGAGTGGCTCAGAAATGACAGCAGTCTGTAGTTGGTTGCAGTTTTTTCATCTCACCCTGTATATAGATTACTAAGGACTTCATATAGAATATGGACGGATATTAATGTCTCGTATGATGATATTTCCTATTAGAAGACCATCAATGCCTTCGTACAGAAAATTAAAAAGTATTCATATGAAGGATAAAAAGGCGAAGGCCCTTTTATAGAGGGACTAGAATTCGAATCTTCTTATGGAGCATCATTTAGGTATTCTTATAGAACAGCAAAAGAACTTTTCATTTAAGGCATTCAGAATCTTGTCATAGAAAATGGTAAAGGTCTTCTTAAAGATGACAAAAGATAATGTGTTCTTATGGACGATTAAAGTCCTCTTATGACATATAATGTCTCCTTATAGACGACCATTATAATTTTTTTAGATATTGCTGTCAGAAAATACATTTTTTGTGAAACTCTAATTTTTGCTTCTCTTGGAAGCCCCAATCTCGTTTTATAGGTGCTTTTACCATATGACCTTTTTCTTGACCTTCTTAACAAATATTTTTGTTTTATGTTTTATGCAAATTCATTCGTGTTTCCCTAACAAAAATCCTTCGACTCTTAATTATCTGCGAAATTCCGCAAACCCTTTGCTAAGGTAGAAATTTAATAAAAATTCTATTTTACGACAGTCGTTAGGCCGGCTGACACATTTTTCTTGCACTGACCAACAAGCAAAACATACACCCACCCACCCACTTAACAAGAAAGCTCGTTCGCCCGCTACTAGTTTTTTTTTTGCATTTCTATTCGATTTCATTGGCGAAAGTGTAAAACTCTATCTATTATTGCTGGAAAATGCAAATGCAGTTTATAATTGTTTCTATAAACGATATGGCGGCAGTGCCTGCCTCACTACTGCAACGACGACGTAACCACACATAGACACATACACACAATCACGATTACATGCATGGCCTATGGCCCATGTCCTGCGTCCAATGTGGCGTATGATTATTTTTAATTTTTAATTTCTTTTATACGTTTGCCTTTTTTAATTGTTGTTGTGTCTGGTGTTGTTGTTGTTGGTGGTGCTGGCGTTTTAGTTGTTGCAGAAAAAACTGAATATAAGTTATAAATATACACACATACATGCCTTGGAAAGATGAGTGTGCATGTGTGGGTGTTTGCATGTGCTGAGATTTATATTGACATTGTGGGAAATGCTGTTGAGAAGGTAGAGAGCGAGGGAGGAGGCTTGTTTGCTGGTTCTAGCTGACTGGCTTTTGGTGGTTGCTAGAATAATGCAGATTTTTATAATGAATGAAGAAGGAGGAGATTTATTATGATGCCATCTTAAATAAAGTAATGAAATCATACATAGGCCTTTTCACATACATACAAATTCCATCAGCATTTTCTTTTTGTATGAATGCATTTTGTTTTTATGTTGCGTGCGATAGGTATTGGGTTTTGTCACCTCTACTTTGTCAGTGATTTTGCTTGAATTTTTTGTAGGTGCTAGCAGTTTTGCCAATATTGACTAAGATTCTCCAACTTTTTTGAGAATTAGTCAAAAGACTTGAGATTTACTTTGGTTTTTATGCCCTTAGCCATATGGCTATAGAGGGCCAAAACGTGGCTTATCGAAAAAACGGTTTTAGACCCTATATCTCTTTGGACCAAATCCATTGAAGGACATTTGGAGTCGATCTAGTTGTGTCCGTCTGCCTGTCTGTCTGGCTGGTGCGTACGATAACCCCCGAAGGTAGCATCCGATTTGGTCCAAACTTGGAATATCGTAATGTTATTATCAAGCTCAAATTGAATTCGGAAATGGTCAATATCGGTCCACTTCTTCTAGTACCTCCCCCACAAAAAGTTAACATTTTCATAGAAAATAAATTACCTAACATAACAAGATAGGATCATCCAATTTTGTTCAAACTTTGCAAATCCCAATATTCTTATCAGTGCTATCCCAGGTGGACCATATCGGCCCACTCCATCATATACCTCCCACACAAAGAGTCAAAATTTTAAATAATCTCAACGCTGATAAAATGTGAAATAGGAGTCCAATTGTTTTGAAATTGCGCACATTACAAAATTTGTATCAATACAAGATCTGGTGTTGAGATGGTAGATATTGATAGACTCCTTCTGGTACCTCCCCCGCAAAGGGGTCAAAAATTTGAATAACCGTGAGACCATAAAACGAGAAATGTCTATCCGATTATTTTCAAACACTGTACATTCCAATATTTCTATCAATACAAGATTTGATGTGAAGATGGAATATTCAGACCACTGCTTTTGGCTTACGACTATGGGAACGACTTATCCATAGAAAAAAGTCCCATGCCTATTGAAGAGCTTAAGAAAATAGTCTATCTATCTTTAGAAGACCCGCAGGACGTCTTCCATCTCTAAAAGACCTAGAGATGGGTTTCTGTCCTCTTTATACAGAAGACCCACAGAAGGTCTACAAAAGATTTTCTGCTTTTCAAAGACATTGGGAAGATTTTCTGTCTACAGAAGACTTATAGAAGGTCTTCTCTCCATGGAAGACCTATAGAAGGTCTTCTGGCCATGGAAGACTTATAGAAGGTCTTCTGTCCATGGAAGACCTATAGAAGGTCTTCTGGCCATGGAAGACCTATAGAAGGTCTTCTGGCCATGGAAGACCTATAGAAGGTCTTCTGTCTGTAAACGACCCGTATAAGATATTCTGTCAATAAATGACCTAAAGAACGTCTTTTTTTTTTTTTTTTCTTAAAAAGACCTGCGAAAGGTCTTAAGCCTATGGAAGCCCTGTAGAGGTCTTCTATCCAAATAGAGGGTTCTGCTTAGTGCTTCTAAAAAGACTTGTAGAAGGTTTTACAGATGGGGTTCTTGTGTCAAATTTGTTGCCTAGTGCCCCTTATCTGTGTTATGATGTTATCCTTAAGGTTATATAGGCCATAATGATTTTAAGAATTATTAAGGATATATATTGATTTTTCAAAGACTATTAGGTCACAAAAGGTACCTGGATCTCTTGAGCGGTACCGGATAACAAGCATAGATCCTTTAAAGGCTATGAGAATTATTTGAGTAGATGTTCTATAAACTACTAAGAATCATCAAGGCTATAAACGAAAATAGGTATTTTTAGGATCTAAATAAAAGTGTGTCCTGCAAGTTTGCATATCTTTAGATCACTTTCCCTAAACTCTTTAAAAGCGGTGTTTTGACTTCCACGTATAATTTCATAATGTTCTTGTTTTGACTCAATTCTATGCTACAATTCGAACAATCCTTAATCAAAATTACATGGAAAAACCCTAGCGCCATCAAGGGAAATATCGTAGAAACTTTAATCCGGGTTAAAATCCTAAAAATCTTGCATATAAAAAACGGCTGTGAATTTCTCAGTTTTATTAAATTTTATTATTATTAATTTTTTTACTTTTGTCAAATAAATCCGGCTAAATTTCTTTCTAATCAAAAAAGTCCCCGAAACGACAACCCTGATGACGTATTTTATGCATTCATAGTTTTTTTGATGTTCCCCCATTCTTCGTATGCGTTCATATAGTCATCGTTAGACATATACACATATTTACTCATAAGTTTGAATATATTTGTGCGTGTAGGTTTGTAGCAATGAGGTGTTCTGTTTAAGGTGTTCCAGTGGCTGAATGTGAAAATGCGCGCTTGAGTCAGTGTTTTTTTTTCTTTTTTGTTTTTGCCAATGTCTTTGCTCATTGAATATGTAAAGAAGGTGTTTATGTCTGCGGCTTTCGAATCCATTCATATAATTATAATCAAGACAGTGGAAGAGGGGAATCGAAAAACAAATATGATTATGAGATTTAAGAGTTTTTCACAACATTCTTCAACAGAAAATCTTCTGGAAATATAAGGTTTTTTTAAGGATTTTCAGGTATTCGATTGACATTAATGATCACATTAAATCTTTCTCAACGATAAAAGATTTTGTACTTAGAAGTGATCAATTATAAGTATATTTCTAAGGCTCTCGTTTTTTTTCTTAATTAAGAAATCTCTTCCAAATGATATTTAGTCTAAAGACTCTTCATAAGGTCAGGTCTTTTCGAAGTTTTCTCTCAATATTTTATTAAAAACTTGTTAAGCTTACCAATCTTTTGGAAGAACAACATTCTTTAGCAACCTTCCCAATGGTTTTTTTCCTTCTGCCGGACATTTTTTTGGGTCACCCATCTACAATTCATACCTAATTTGTAATATAGAAAAAACCTCTCTGGACTGGGGGATAATTCCTTTTCCATGGAAAAATGTCCCAGTCTATAGAAAAATGCCCGGGGCATGTGGACAATTTTTTATGTTTATTTCTTAAGCTAACAAGTGCCCTCTATCCATCAGCGAAAAGTCCAGCTTAAAACATTAGGATTTATTGCAAAAGTTCGCTTTATGTCTTTTTAGTACTCAAAATACACAATTTGTTTAGTTTGACAACTTTTTTTTCAAAACTTCATACGTTGTGTAAACATTTCGGACTTTTAAGGTCTAACATATTATTCAAGCTTTTCCTTCTTTTTAAAGAAAAATATGAAAATGTTAACCTTTTAGACCAAAAAATCTTCGAGAAGGAAAGTAGAAAAACAACAGCACAATGTGCCCACATACAATTTTCGGTCCAAAACTATTTCAACGTCTCCATATGTAGACCCTAGAAACCAACAGTGGGTTCAATATAAAATTTCGGGATTTTAGCTCTATCCCTTCACCCAATACTAATTTAAAATGTCGCGATTTCAGCTCCATTCCTTCATCCAATACCCACTTAGTACTTTTCGAACAATTAGTACGCATTTCCAAACCCATACGCATATCTTAACCACTAACACCATACATTAACAACAGACACCAACAGTAACATATCCATAAAATTTCGGTATTTAAACTCTATTCATTCGCCCAATACACATTTCCAAAACCACCTTCATAACCTCAATTCCAAAAACCAACATAGACCTCAGTATGAAATTTGAGGATTTTAGCCCTATTCCTTCACCCAATACAAAATTTAGTATCCATTTAGTATTCAGTACTTTTCGTACAAATGTGGAACGAATTTCCAAACCGCCGCCAAATCTCAAACACAGATGCCAACAGCGACACCAATATCAAATTTCCAGCTGTATTCCTTTACCCAATACGAAACTTAGTACTATTTAGTACGTTTCGTACAATTATTGTACACATTAAAAAACCCTCCATATCTCAATTCGAGGTACCAACATAGAATTCAATATCAAATTTGAGGATTCTAGCCCTATTCCTTTACCCAATACCAAATTTAGTACTATTCATTACTTTTCGCACAAATAGAGGACGCATTTCCAAACTATCATCAAATCTCAAACACTGATACTATCAGTAACCTAATTATCAAATTTCAGGATTTCGGCTCTATTCCCTCACCCTATAATAAATATAGTACCATCCAGTACTTTTTGTCGTGCGCTTGTAGTACACATTTCCGAAATCACCTCCTTATGCCCAGGCGAGACATGAACAGTTTCCCTAATACAAAATTTCACATTCTTTTATTTACTATTTTTCATGCACTTGTAGTACACATATCCAAAACCACATCTTTATTCCAAACCTGCCTCAAACAGGGACCCTGAGACATTTATGTGCGTGTTACACCCAAATTTCAGCTTCATCCGTTCATCCTAAACCGAACTCTTTCAAAAGTTGTACCATTTTAGAGGCTTAGTACCGTTCTAGAACTTTTCGTACCATTATAGTACGAAATTCCAAAAAGCCTTTAGCACACATATCCTGCACTCCATTAGTGACTCTCATTCCAATTTTCATTCTATTCTATAGGTTATTTCATTCGTCCAATACAAAGTTTTTAATTTTTAGTACTTTTACTACCAAAAACCCCAGCCTTTTTACACGCCTACGCACCATAGCTGATCCTCGTGCAAAATTTGAAGATTTTAACTTCAGCCTTTTCGTCAAGGCCTTGATTCTCGATTAGTTATTTCACTACTCTGTTAAATACATAATTATGATACCAATGTTGCCAAAAATAGGATTTTTTTTTTCAGAAAAACTTGTCCTCATGTCCTGAACAATTTTTTCATAGATTTAGAGAGATTTTTATTATTAGGAAATTTATTGAGAAGAAATTGTCCACAGGTTCTTATTTTTCTTATGTCAGGTCCTGGGAAGTTTTTGGTATTGAAAAAAAATATATGTCCTCACGTCCCATGTATTAATAATGCACAGGAACCCAGTCCATTAAAGACATTACCTTCCTACGTGGAAATTAAGCCACTCCATCTATTCCATTGGCAGCTTTAACCCTTTTCTTTATCAATTGCTGCTAATTTTTCATTACTGAAATCAGATGCCACTGTGACAAAAGGAAATTGCAAAACTCGCACACACACACACCAACACACAAAAGAAGCCTCACGTTCATATATTTTACTCACATAATAAATAACATGACTGCCTGTGTATGGGTATTTTTAAACTATGACACATGTGGAATGACGATAATATCATTGCCGTTTTTGTGTGTGTGTGCCTGTGTGAGTGTTGTGTCGACAACGCTGTGACTGTCGCTGTAGCCAACGCTGACGGCTGTCGACATTCATGTGCGTGTTACACCCACATGTTAAACACCATAAACTTGATGGCAATATAACAGTCCTGTGTATCTAATGAGCAAAAAAAAGAGGAGGAAAACGAAATAGGAAAACACAAACGTAAATAACAACAACAACAGCAACAAAGCCACAACTAAGCAAAAAACAAAAATGATATAGCGGAAAAATAAGCACAGCAAAGGATAATGGAAAAAACACAACAGCACAGCACACAAAAAAAGAAATACAAATAGAAATAGAAAAATGGAAAGAATAACAAAAAGAAATTAAATAAATAAATGACTTTGTAGTGCAGGAGTGGAGACCAGGCAGGAGCAGCAGCAGCGGGTTGGTGGGTTTGTTTGGCTGCTTGGTTGGTTTGCTAGCTGGTTGACCAACATCTCAAAGTCACGCAATCTAATTCCAATAGACCGAAAACCAATGCCAACATCAACAGAATAACCACAGCTTGAAAAAGAAAACGAAGAACTCCCAAAACACCACACACACACACACACACCGACGCACACAACATTACAATTATCCTCAAATACCAGCAAACAATAACAACATTATTTGATCATAAATACAATGTTGTGGGGGGTGGTGGGGGTTGTAGGAGAGTCACATTAGCACCCGAAAAAACGCGTTTCTGCTACTACTCATAAAACGTGTTAATGGCAAAATAATGGATTTGAATTGCATTGGAATTATTTTTTTTTGGAACAAAAAGAGTAAATGTAGGATACCTTAATCTTACATTAGGTAGGGATGGGGTCAAAAAAAAAGGGAAGTCCGAAAAATATTCTATTGAAATACCAAATAATCTTGATTAGCCATGACTGAAGAAATTGACAATTTTGGAGAACTTCTTTATAAAGAAAAAATGTTCCAACTGCAGATTACATGCCATTTCGTCCGGAGGATATATTTCTTGTTCTGTATTCCGCTTGCTCTTAAAAAGCTATCTTAAAAAAATATCCTAAGAAAGAAACAATTTTTTTTTCATAGAATACAGATAAGAGGGTTTCCATAGAAAAACAAATAAAAAAGCTATAAGTTCGGCCAGGCCGAACTTTGAATACCCAACACCATTTGCAACGAAAATTTAAATATTAAAAAAAATCGTATTTCATTCAATATTCATCCATTCAATATTCAAATGCGAAACTTGACAATAAAAAACCGGTGAATAATGTAGCTATAGCTATACCAAAACGTGAACCTGCACAGACAATTTCCTGTCATTGGCTGTAGTATCCATTACGAACTTCAAATACCAAAATTTGAAACAATTCCGGTGAATAGTGTCGCTAAAGTCATTAAAATACCGAATATCGGTAGATACCATTATATGGGGGCCATACTGTAGTATCCATTATGAACTTCAAATTCCAATTCCGGTGAATAATGTCGCTAAAATCATAAAAATACCGAATATCGGGAGGGGTCATACGAAGACGTGGACCGTCACTGACAAATTTCTGTCGCAGGCTGTAGTTTCCTTTGCGAACTGCAAATACCAGATTTGAAATAATTCCGGTGAATAATGTCTCTAAAATCATCAAATAATCGAATATCAGGAGGTACCGTTATATGGGGACTATACGAAGACGTGGACCTGCAAAGACAATTTTCTGTCATAGGCTGTAGTATCCTTTACGAAGTTCAAATACCAATTTTGAAACAATTCCGGTGAAAAATGTCGCTTGAATCGTCAAAATACCGAAAATAGAGAGGTACCATGTGGGGCTACACCAAAACGTGGAGCTACATGGCTCATTTTCAATACCAAAAGTCCTGCAGACATAATATACATTTGAGTAAAAATTTATTAACTTACTTCATTTCGTTCAAAAGCTAGAGACAGACAGATAGACAGATGGACGGACGGACATCGCTAGATCGACTCCAAATGTCCTAAAACCGTTATTTCGATGAGACACGTTTTGAAGGTATAAATATTGGTATGTATATAAAATATTGGTATACAATTTCACTGGAGCAATAATACCCATCAGCGAGCTCGACCTACTTTTGATATTAATATTACGATATACGTGCGCACCAGCCAGACATATCAGATGGGCCGACGGACATACCTAGATCGATCCAAATGATCAGAAACGAATTTGGTCCAAGGAGACCTAGGTTCTGCAACCATTATTTCGATGAAGTAGGTTTTGGACATATGAAATTATATATACCCTCTCTAGCCATTTGACTGAGGGCATAATGTTATAAGCTCCACAGGATTTTTATATTGAAATAAAAATTGTCCTCAGGTCCTGGGTTTTTTACAACAGAAAGAAATGTTACTCATTCAAAGAGGTTTTTTTTCTATAGAAAAACATTTTTTCTTAGCACCAGGAGAATTTTTCTGCTGGATTTTTTTTCTGGATAAATATGACCCTGACAGAATAATTTTTTTAAAGGAGAAATTTAAAGTCACATCTTAGAATTTTTTCGTAGACTCTTTTTATGGAGGAAGCATTTCCAAGGTTGTCCTCAAGTTATGAAGATTTTTTCTTGTAGAACAAATTTCCTTAAGATAATGTGGATTTTTATTCTAGATCACGCAACAAATTTGTCCTCAAATGATTTTTATTGTAAAGAATGAAATTTGTGCTCGAGTCTTTAGGGTTTCAGTAGATAAGACGCTGGTCTTCTATGGATATGGTTTTTAAAGGTTCTCTATTGGAAACCAGTTCACAAGGTTTTTTCAGATTCTGAGAAATTATTTCTATTGGATTATTTCTAAAGGAAATAGTGCTTAGATCGTGAGGATTTTTCCTGCAGAACAAATTGTGTTCCATGGTCGTGAGGGTTTGTTTCTATAAAGAATTTTCCTCAGGTCCATAGGATAGTTCTAGGGAAGGTATGTCCTTAGGTTCTCAGGAAACTTAAAATTTGTTTCTTAAAAAAATCGTTTTCATCGAAAGATTTGTTGGCATAAAAAATCCTCTGGACAGCAGAATTTTTTTCTATAGAAAAACAATTGTCCAAAGTACTAAAAAAAACCGATTGCTTTTACATATTTTTGTCATATCTTAACGAAGAAAAAAATTGGTGTTTAGAAAATTTTATCCTCAGATATGGCAGAAGTCGAAAATCTTCAAACTTCTTTAGAAATAAAATTTTCCACAAGTCCTTTGGAATTTTTAATATTTCCAAAAATATGTAGTATTATTAAAACCTTAAATATATGAACCTCAGTGTATTAAAGGTTTCTGCCGTAACTTCTAAACGATAAGGATTTGAGCATGTGGAATATATTTAAGCAAATCAACTTCATTGTGGGTCCAACACTTGGTATAGATCCCATTATAAAGACACCTTATTATGTTCGTTATTTTGGAGGCTTCCACCAAAGTGGTATTAACTTAGCATTATATATTTCCAAAGCTTTTCCTACATCGAGATTTAAGTACAGATCCTTGTTTTGACTTAAGCTGTCTATTAATTATCTTATATGGTAGAGCTTTGTGTGGTATAAGTTATGACAATACGTATACGTTTATACCCTTGTAAGCAGAGCTTAATTATAAATTTTAATAATAAACCCCTTTTCAAAGCTTCCAATGGGAATATTTTGCTAACTTTGGCCAAAAAATAAAGCGTTTTGTTTATTTTATAAAAATTCCTACCCTGCACTTTTGTAATTGGCAAATTAATTTTTTACGACTGTTCTATTTACAAACTAAATTCACTACACCCAAAATCTATAATTTATAACGAAAACTAATTTTATCGCCAAATAATGGCATAATTGGTAACAAATTACAGTAATTTGAAATTAAAATATTTATGAAATTTGTACTTTGCACTACATAAACTGGAAATTTGCATTATTGGCCGCCCATTTATACAATGCAAAAATAGTAAAACCAACCTCAACAAGAACAGAAACAACAACAAACAACCAACGAAAGCATAAGAGCAAAAAAAAAACTGAAATGAACAGCAAAACCAAACCGAGGAACGAGAGCTCATAAATAATAAATTCCACCCACTCACTGTGTTTTTAAAGGTTACAGTCAGTCAATATAAGGGCAAATAACTTGTAATAAACGGTCGTGTATGCGTGTGTGTGTGTGTTTAAGGCAAGTACTCGAGTTGTAGTGAATGAGAGAAATGAAAAAAAACAAAACAAATGAGACCAATGCCTACATTGAGCAAGGGCATGGTGGCCACAACAAGGAGTGCTTGAGTTTTCGAGAGAGGGCCCATCTACTCAAGGGAAATGTTATGCATATCCTAGTATTTTTAATTGGAACTTGACATTTGCAAAGAGAGAGAGAGAGGGATGGAGAGCGAGAGAAATGTATTATTTTCTCTTCACATGAGAGCGGCTGAGAAATATAGTTCGCTAAAAAGGGAATAAAATGGCCTGATTTTCTTTTTTTCCCAACATCGTACTAACCTACATCAACAAAATGTATAAAAATGGGTCTATGCTTGTGTTTTCAGACCAGGCACACACACACATATACTTGTGAGAATAAACACAGATACACATATGTTGTGTACATTCACACCTTCCTTCTTGTGTTGTTGTGGCATTTCATTTTCAATGAAATTTCCGTTGTCATCATGGTGTAGAAATGTATATTAGTTTCATTTGATTGGATGGAAAAGCAATCATCAAAATGAGAGTTGGGTTTCATCAGGGCTACAGGGTTTCGAAAATATGCTCATATTGTGTGTGTAGAATAAATTTTCGTGGTGCAAATTTTTATGAATGAAAATTACAGAACGGTTTATTTTTCGATTATTCTGGATGAAAAACTTTTTGGAATTTTGCGATTTTGAATACAGATTTTGAGTGAAGATTTTTAACCTAGGTCACTCTTCTTATTACCTCTCTTTGGTATTGTTATATATTACTAGTTAATGGAGAATAATGCTTTTGAGCACATATAGAGAATAGGCCTATTCAGAACCAACAACAGTTGGGCTAAGAGAAGATCGTTAGTGAAACACACGATTATTAAGGAACAGAATTTGTGCTCAGGGATCAAGGGGATCTTCTTAAAAAAATGTGAAATAAATGTTCCAGAGAGTTGCATAAACTGAAAAATGGTATAAAACCTGTTTTATAAAATATTTCAATGTTTGAATTTAGGGACGAAAAATACGAAACATTTTAAGGGATTGAAACCAATTTAATAGTGTATCGATTTACTATGTACCAAGTTGGGGCCAAATCGGGTACCCCATTGAATTCAGACCTGTCACGTTCCAGAATTCGCAGTTCAAATATATAAGAGTGAACCCTTAGATAATGGCGCAGAACATTAGTACAGGCTATGGTATGAAAGTCAAAGCTTTATTAAAAACCTTTTATGAAGGTATTTGCTCTCGAAGTATAGTTTACTTATCCAGAAGAGGTGTTACTGGTTATTAAACCGCATAGTATTGTCTATAAATGTCAAAGTCCCCACATCTTATCGATATACATAAGGTATCGGCTACAGAGAGATAGACAGACCCTAGGTCTCTTTGGACCAAATCCGTTTCACGACAATTGGAGTCGATTTATCGATGTCCCGCCGTCCGTCTGTCTGCCTGGTGCGCATGATAACTCTCGAAGGGAATATGCGATTTGATCCAAACTTGGTACATCGTAATATTATGATCAGACATAGTTCGAATTCGATGATGGGCAATATCGGTCCACTTCATCGGGTACCTCCCCCACAAAAGATCGAAGTTTAAAAAAATATATTTTACTGCACAGAAAGAGAAATGATTATCCGATTTTGCTTCAACTTTGCAAATCCAAATATTTGCATCAGTGCTAGGTCAGGTGCGAAAAGGGACAATATCGGTCCACTCCATCAAGTACCTCCCCCACAAAGGGTCAACGTTTTGAATAACCAAAACGATTATAAAATGCGAAATAAGCATCCGGTTTTGTTCATATTTCACACAACCTATTACCACACTAGATTTGATGTGAAGATAGGATATAATGGTCCACTCCTTTTGTTAGCTCCCCCACAAAGGGTAAAATTTTTGAATATCTATGAAGCTCATAAAACTCGAAATTAAGATTCGATTCCATTCAGATTTGGTACATTTCGATATTTTCATCAAAAAAAGATCTGTTTTAAAGATGGTAGAAATCGGACCATTTCTTTTGGTACCTTCTCCACATAGGGTTCAAGATCTTGAAAAACGAAATTTTCAAAGAAAGCGAAATAAGCTTCTGTTATAAAGATATAAAGATGATGAAAATGGAATACTTCGGTCGATTATATCTGGCACCTCACGCACATTTTAACATTTTCTAAAACTTATCACATGCTCCATATAAAGAGAAGGAAGTAACTAATATGGTCCAAACCTGGCACGTCGCAATATTTATATCATATTTATTTAGATCCGATACGAAATGACTCATTCCTTCGGAACATACTCTATCAAGGATCATATATTTGAATAATCATAACAGAAGTAAAAATATATTTACATAATTACATAACCTTTTTAACAAAGACCTTAATTAAAGAACTACCTTTGTATGGAGTCTATAGCAAATGCTAGACCTATATAGAGACGTTTTTCAAGAAGAAATTCTACTTAAAAAGAACTCTAAATATCAAATTCAAAATGCCGAGAATCATAAGGTACTTTGTACGGTGTCCAGGGACGCACGCAGGATGGGGCCTTGAGTAAGGGTGCTCTGCGAAATGCCTCGGTTTCTGACATGCTCTGTTTTTATATAGAAAGGCACATTTTTCCAGCTGTGTCCCACCGGATTTGTTTCGAAATGTGTACTGTCCTTATGGGAACTATACCAACTAGTGAACCTACATCGAGAACTTTTCAAATGAAAACCCAAAATGTAGAACTGCAGCTGATTCAGGTGGAAAATATGGCTGAAAACTTCAAACATTGAAAATTGGGAGGTATAGCTATGTAAGGGCAAATGGAGCTCATTTTCGGAACCCATCTTGGGAAACACAATACTAATTTTTGTGACGAATTTTGGATACCTTCTACAAATAATGTAGGAATCTCTCTTGACTACAGGCAGTTGATGGACATTGTTAAATCGGTTAAGAATATTTCGAGATATTGCAAACAGAATGACAAATTGAATATTCCATCCATTTTATGGTGGAGGATATAAAAACATATTGCAGCCAATAAAATATTTCCATGGAGCCTTCTATAGATGGGGAACATTCAAGAGAAGACCTTCGAAATTTGCTTTGCAAGAAAGATACAACTGTGATTCTTTGATAATGGAATGATTAATATTCAAAGAACTGTTGTTTCCAATTAATATTATCATTAACAAAAATCCATTGGGTCTAACATATTTTACCTCTCTTCTATTTTCAGATATAATTCACTCGAGAAAAATCTCCAGTGAAACATAATATATCTCCTATTAAAATAAAAGAAAAGCAAACAACCAAAACAAGTTTATTTCTCATTCGAATTTACCTGTGACATTTGCAAAGCAAAAAAAAAAACAAACGAGAAAAACCCCAACATCACAACAATAACAAAAGTGTCATTCCTTTTTCAATTCAATTCAACTCAAAAAGAAAAACAACAAGAAATCGAAAATGTAAACAAAAACCGAAATACCACCCAAAATTCTCTCTCACGCATTTTTTTTCGAAATCAGCTGTGAAGTGAAGAAAAAGTGTAAAAAAAAAGAGCAAAAGAAAGAAAAGGGGACAACAAAAACATAAACAAATCTTTCATTATCAGTAGGCCACCAATACATCTATCCGTCAACCAAACATAAACGAGAAATCCAGCAGAGGAAGAGTTGAAAATAAAGAGAAAAATCTGCGCTGTAAAATATATCACAAAAAAGTAACAACAAACAAAAATCACAACAAATACATCAGCTGTTCTGGTAAAACATTGCCATTAACTCTTGGACTCATCTAGTACTCAATGAAAGTTATTCTCATAGTGTCTCTCTCTCTCTCTTTACTACAATCTCAACTCATCATTCTGTGAAAAGTTAACAAGTTATAACTCAAAGAGTGTGTTTTATGTAACAGCAAAACTCTCTCCATTTCCATATATTTTGGAGCAGGCGCCAACAAGAGAGAAAGAGAGTGTGCCATCATCATCACTGTCAGCAGCTGAGGCAGGAACAACGACAACAACAACAGCAACAGCCACCAATGTTCTGTGACAGGATAACGATTACTTTCGAACACAGTGCGGGTGTGTTTGTCAGTTAGCGCCTGAGCAGGCCAGCGAGTGATACCGTTATGTGTTGTGAATACCACTGCTACCACGACTACTCTCCCCGAAATTACTCTGTGTTCTGTTCCCACTCTGTCACTATCTATCGGGCGTTGTGTTTGTGTCTCTCGCGACTCTCGCTCTACTCTGTTCGAAGATAGGCATTTATGTAGTAGGTACCACCCGTGAATTTGCCAACGTGTTCGTGTTTGTGTTCATGTGTCTCTGTGTGTGTGTGCGTGTGTGAGAGTGTTTACATGTAATGCCCAGTTGAAGGGATACCATCTGCGATGAGAGTGCATTTCCGCTTTTCTAACGTAACAGAGCAGTCATTCGTTTGAACGGCGGCAGTCAACGCAAGCGTCCATATTAGATTGTTCCGTCTTTCGTCGGTAGGTCGGTCGGTTGGTCCTTTGCTCGCTCGCTCGTTCCTTCGTTTGTTAGTCAATGAATTATTATCCCAGTACAATGTTGTGATTTGTTTTTTTTTTTTTCTCTGCTGTCGTTGTAATTCGCCCGTTCGCTATACCGAGAAGAAGAAGAAGCAAAAGAATAAACAAAAAATAAAGAAGAAAAGCAAAAAAAAAAAAAAAATATTCCAAACAAAAAAACAAGAGAAATCCCAAAGAAAATAAATTCCCTACCACTCACTCTTACTGTTGTTCAAGCTGCCCGAACGCTACCATTGAGGATATTTGCCCAACAATTTGAAAACAAACAACAACAACAAAAACAACCTCAAATATTTACCTTGACCAACAATCAACACTAATTACTCCTCCCCCATGTCTTGCATTGAGAGACCAGCAACATCGAAATCCTAAGATTCGCCTCTCCCACCCCCACCCTCCCCAAAACTGCAAAGAGAATTCGGCGGCGAGAGACGAGGACGAGAACGAGGTGATTCTCGGTAGTTTTCTTTTTTGTTTTCCAAATTCTCAACAACACTGGCAACATACAATCCTCAAAAGTTAGCAAACACGACGACGTCGTTTGCGTCGCTGACGCTACGGCTGCCCCTGCTGCTCAGCGTTCTGTTCCCCGTGCAGCCGGCAGCACCAACGTCGTCGTCGTCACCCCAGCCAGCGCATCGGCATCGGAACACTCGGAGAGTCCGAGTAGCAACACCAACACCAGCATCATTCAGACTTCGGCAGCCATACACAAACATAACAGTAACGACGACGACAACATCAACATCTCGCCCACTCCCACCCCCATTCCCAGCAACAAGACCACCAACGCCGCACAACCCACCACCTGCACAACAGCAGCAACAGCAACACCAGGTTCCGTATCCATCTCAACAGCAGCAGCAACAACTCAAGCATCCGTCCCCACCACCTGCCCCCCATCTGCAGGAGCGACAACAACAAAAGCATCCAAAAATAAGAGAACCACAAGATTTGCCACTGAAAAGCGAGACGCCAGCGACGATAATAACATTACACCACTGGAACCCATTGTCGTCACCTGCTCACCCTCACCCACAGCCGCAACAACTGCCAGCAACAGCAACACCGCCGTCGTCGCCGCCGCCGCCGTCATTGCCGCCTCCTCGGCCAGCACGAGTAAACGCTCGCCAACGTTTACAGCTGTTACATCTCCCGGCCAGCAACAGAGCTCTGTTAGCCATCAACAGAGCCATAACACCCCCACAACAGAGGCTGTGTGTATCCTCGGAGGCGGTGGCGGCGTAGGCCCACTTCCGAAATCGGTCACTGCATCGTATCTGCGCTGTGCAACGTGTGACGACTTGAGGAGGCAGCAATATCCTCCCCGTTATTCTCTGAGTGGTGCTGGTGGTGGCACGACCAGGGGTGGCAAGGCATCATCATCATCGTCGGCATTTGCTGCAACCAACAACACGTCTACGTGCCGAGAGTGCGCTGTTGCTGCAGCTGCAGTGTCGACATCATCATCGTCGGCTGCTGTCGCTGGCGCTGGTGCTGGTGCTGCTGCTTCCGGAGACTATCAACATCACCAAAATAATCGCCCTGTGTGCACGGACAATAATATGAGGAGTGGCAGTTCGGAATTACTACTCGAGCAGCAACAACAAGAGTTACGGTTACGTAAACTACGAGAACTGGCTCCGAAAAAGAAAAATGGTAACCGGCGCTTTCGTTCGTGGCGCGAACGTGCCCGCTTTTACGCTACCTCCACACTCGCCTTCTTCTCGGTGACCGCCGGTGCCTCGCTACTGTTCCTCGTGCCCCTCTACGTCGATCCGGCGATATCGACCCTCAGCCACGACTTCATCGAGAATCCCACGCTCTGCACCACATCGCGCCGCGAAGATCTCGTCGGCATCTTCAACTGCTCGTGGAGCTCGTGCCGCGAGGGCTGCACCTCCGATCTATACAAGTGTGTTCATATCTATGTGACGTTTATCGAGGACAATATCACGATACCCGAGAACATGACCGACTACACGAACTACACGGCCGACTGGACGCAGTCGGACGAGGCGACGCTGCTCGTCAACATCAAGGGCTGCGGCTATCCGCCCACGGTGACGTGCAAAACGTTCAATGCATTTTACGGCGTCGAGGGCGCCATCTATCCATGCTACTATTCGCGCAAAAACAAAACGGTCGTTCTCACGTCGTACAGTCACGACGACCAGGTCCACGTGATTGTCCACTTCTTCGCCGTGCCATTTGTGATAACACTGATCTCATCGATAGCTTTGTGCATCATGCACTGTGACTGCCGCTGCAAAAAGGATCGCAGCCATCGGCGCAATCGGCCGCAGTGCCGAAGGCCGCGAATTGATAATTTAAGGTAAGTTGGAGGTGTTTCGTTTACGTTGTTCTTGTTGTTATTATACCAATGGGAGCGGGAAAAATTAATAAGTGAATGTGAAATTAGAAATTCCAAGATTGGAGTTACGGACTTTTGGTAAATGTTGAAAAATATCGGAGTTTTTCAATTGAACATCAAATTTTGAAATAAGAAAATGAAGGGTTAAAAGGTATTTATTTCTAATATAAAATATATTGTAGAAATAAATGGTCAGCTGACAATTATTGAAAAATACAGTTTCAACCTCCTGAGGAAAATTTTCCATTTTTGGATTTATTTCATCAGATATGTTATAAATCGGAAATATATCGCGAGTGTTCATACTTCCTTGCGATAAAAATACGTTAGGTCCTGACTTCATTTAAGACCCCTCTCACGGTAAAGTGCTGAAATAAAATAACTTTAATGTAAACGTTCATAAAAAAGTACCATTTGGTTTTTGATATTCTAAATATTCCACCACAATATCCACTCAAACCAGCCGTATTTTGAATTTTTAGATTTTGAAGGTGGCATCTCTTCATGAATAAAAGTTACAAATGTGAGGCATCGTGTGGCTATAGCTCCACATATTCATAAGCCTTCTTATTTCTTACCGAATAAGCTGCAGTGTTTGCTGTGGCCCTTTGAATTTTAAAGCTTATAAACACGGTAAATAATTTAGAAGAGGGTAGGAGGATTTGTCTCAATATTGCAGTCGAGTGAAAATCATGAGTAGCCATGATGATAAGCGCACCAAAGCAAGTTTATAAATAACTCTAAATCCTTTCAACATAAATTAATGTTTAAAAAAATAATATTAAAAACTGGGATACCTTTAGAAAATTTTCTCGAGCTAAGAAATAAAGACAGTTCTCCTTGTACCTTTCATTTACAACGTTTAAAATATTGTTTATAGAAAAACTGGCTTGTGCCCCTACTTCGTCAGCAAAAGGCCCACCTTAATATTTAATGTTTGCCTTTTGCAGCAAAATGTCTTCCAGAACTTTTAATTTTGAAGTTTAGCGAGGAGGATATTAGTAAAACTATTGAACAATGGACTCACATCCAATTTTTCTGTCCAAAATTATTTCAACGTCTCCGTTAGAATGTCAGCTCTATCCCCTTACTCAATCCTAAATTTAATAAGACTTAGTAGTCATATCCAAAATCAACTACATCTCTCCATCCTAGACAACAACAGTTATCCAAAATTTATAACCTTTGGTACTTTCAAACAATTATAGTATACATTTGCAAAACCAGCTCCTTCTCCCAAGCACAGACACCAACAGTGACATCCATAGCACATTTTAGGATTTCAGCTCTTTTCCTTCACCCATTCAAAATTTAGTACTTTTCGTATAATTATAGTACACTTTTCCAAAACCATCTCCATATCTCAATGCCAGATACCAACAGACATATCAACATCAAATTTCGGCTTTTCAGGATTTCAGATCTATTTCTTCGACCAATACCAAGTTAAGTACTATTTAGCATTTTTCGAACTATTATAGTACACATTTCCAAATTCAGTACTACACAGTTCTTTATAGCACAACAGGGACCTCAGGGATTCCAGCCCCATTCCTTTACCCAATACCAAATTTAGTACTATTTAGTACTTTCGTAAAATTATAGTACACATTTCCAAAAACAACCTCCATATCTCAATTCCAGATACCAACAGAATGCTCGATACCAAAATTTGAGTATTCCAGCTTTATCCTTTCAACCAATTCCCAATTTAGTATCACTTAGTACTTTTCGGACAATCATATTACACATTTCCAAAACCAGCTCCATCTCTGAACCACAGACACCAACAGTGACATTTAAATCAAATTTCAGTTACCTCCTTTCACCCAATGCCAAATTTAGTACTATTTAGTACTTTTCGCAAAATTAAAGTACATATTTCCAAACCCCCCTACACAACTCAATCATAGACACCAATAGTTATAGCAATATACAATTTCACGACTTCAACTCTATCCCGCCAAATCTCAAACAAATTTTAATCTCTATTCCCAATATCAAATATAGGACCACTCAGTACTTTTCTCATAATTATATTACACATATCCGAAACCACCTCCAATACCAAATTTCAGATTTCAAGCACTATCTGTTCACCCAATACCAAATTGTAGCGAATATAGTAATATGTTGTTGTTGCAAAATGGTCAGGCTTAATCCCTTTATTGTTGTTTTTATCAGTTCTCTTACCCCTTACCCCTTGGTAAACATTACAATCGTTCTCCACTTATAAACAAACGTTTTTTGTTTGTATAAAAACAACAATAAAGGGATTAAGCCTGACCATTTTGCAACCACAAAATACTATGGCATCCCTTACAAACAAGCCAACACTGTTCTAAATATAGTAATATTTATAAATGTTTATGAACTTGTACTTATTACTATATTCGAAAACCATCTCTTTATCACAAACCATCGACAAAGACGTCAACACAAAATTTCCAAATTCCAGCTTCTCTGTTCACCCTAAACCAAACTTTTCCAAATTTAGTACGATTGTACAGTTTGTGCACTTCGTTCACATTTCCAAAACCAACGAACGAATAGAGCTAAAAACTGAAAAATGAGAATCCAGGTTGGAAAGTTATCAAACTTACTTTCCAACCTGGATTCTCATACCAAATTTCAGTTTTTCAGTTTTTAGCTCTATTCGTTCATATAATACCACATGGTACCATTTTAGAGGTTTAGTACCATTTTAAAACTTTCCGTAACCCTAAATTTCGAATTTTCAAAAATTCTTTGGTACATCTATGCTGTACTCCATCAGTGACTCTCATTCAACTCTCATTCATCTCTCTCTCATTCATTCTATCTCATTCCGTTTGTTCAATACAATCCTTAGTACAGATATTCAATGTTCTGCCACCGGAGATAGAACCCATTATGAACTACATATACAAATTTTTAAGCAAAATTCCGAATTTCGGGAGGTTCCATTATATGAGGGCTATACGAAAGCATGGACCTATATGTACTCATATAATGTTCTGCCACCGGAACTGGAATCCATTACGAACTACAAATACCATTTTTTAGATAAATCCGTGAAAAAATAGATTGTGAAAATCATCAAAATATCGAATATCGGGAAGTACCGTTATATGGGGGCTATTTTTTGATACCCTACACCACTTTGCATATTTTGTAGACCTTCACATAACATATAAAAGTTTTCATGGCGAATTTGTGAGAATTAAATCATACCAGCTATGATTATAATTATAATTTAAATTCCAAAGGACTAAATTTGCCGGGACATTTGTATCTTTCGGGCTTGTATTACCCATTTAGTGCATAATTAACTTGAAATCGGATAAAAATATAAATGGGAGCAATCACCAAATCTGAACTGCTCGCGATAAAATTATCAAAGATATTTCTGAGCTGTATTTGATATATTTCCCTGAATATTGTTATTACGGACTGCATATTACGGCTGTGGGGAACAAATATAACAAATCGGATGAACAATATATATGGGAGCTATAGCCATATCTAAACTGATTTTCACCAAATTTGACGTACTTGTTTCTATGCTCAATTTGGTGGCAATTGCCAAATTCCACCCCATTTAGGCTAATATTACACGTATGGTGCACAATAAAGGGCAAATCGGACGAAGTTGTATGTGGGAGCTATATCCAAATCTGAGCCGATCTCCATAAAATTTAGCAAAGGTATTTATGAGCTTTATTTGATACATTTCCCCAAACATCGCTGTTACAGAGTGCATATTACGGCTGCGGAGAACAAAAATAGCAAATCGAATGAACAATATGGGAGCTTAAGCTATATTTGAACCGATTTCGATCAAATCAAATTTGTCATACTTATTTTAGGGTCTAATTTGGTATGTTGTGCAAAATTCCATACAATATGGTCTGATATTACACGTTTGGTGCACAATAAAAAGCAAATCGGTCGAAGATGTATATGAGAGCTATATCTAAATTTTGACCGATTATATCCAATTTCAATGGAGGTCGACCTTGTGCCAAAGAAATTATTTGTGCGAAATTTCATCTGGATCGGGCAGTAAATTCGACCTGTACTTTGTTTACAAAAATACATGGACAGACGGACGGACGGACATGCATATATCGACTCAGAATGTGATTCTATGCAGATCATCAAAAGGAACTATGGGTCTATCTCGTTCCCTTTTGCCGGTTACAAACAAATGCACAAAGACCACCTTGTGGTTTAGGGTATAAAAATGTATCAACCAAAATCCAGTTTTGGGGGATTTATCCTTATATACGCGTGAGTCGGCTCTCAAGAAGAACGTAGGAAGATTTATCCCTATATTGTTCCCCAGTGATAGGCATGAGAAGCCAAGAATATAAGCGCAACAAAAAAAATATTAGTTACTCTAGTATTCCTTTCAGAAAAGCTCCTCGAGCTAAGGAATAGAATTAGGTAATGTTTTATGTTCCCATCCTTCCTGCTGCGCCAGAATAAGCTCTAAGGCTCTCTATATCGAGTTAACTTAATTAGTCCACACAATTTCCAAAAATTAGAATTCTCCATTAACACTTGACGAATAACTGTCTGAACATAAAAGAAAAGGTTTTTTAGACTCCTGAAAGTACAACAACATTTTAGGCGGACTAAGACTAAGCTGGTCAACTCCTTACCCCTGTTGTATCTCAATTCCAGATACCAACAGAACGCTCGATATCAAAATTTGAGTATTCCAGCTTTGTCCCAATTTAGTATCACTTAGTACTCTTCGTATTTAGTACTTGCACAAAGACATAATACCCTGCCCACCTTCTGGTGTAGGGTATAACAAAAATAATTTGTTTTGTTGTCGTTCCGGTAGAAATCCAAAATCCAATTGATATCTACGGCAAGGGTGTATGGCGTTATGGTATGTCACAAATAATCAATTACATTATAGCCCATAAGATTAGTTTGGGCAGCTGTTTTATATGATTATGGTTAGGGCAGGTCTAATTGATCCTTAAATTTTCCTCGATGCCAAAAATTGAGCCTCGGCTTCAAGGTTGTGCTATTGTATAATTATGTTTTCTATAACTATAATAAAAAAATCCGACAGTTGTTTATGTCACAAATCAAATATTCCGCACTATTCGATCTTAATCATGTTGCTTGTTATCCATTTGGGACAAATGGACAAAAAAAAACCCTTGTTCCATTGTTAAATGATCTCTGTTGAATTATCGGGTTGATGGCGGTTAATCAGTTGCAGCCGAATCGCAAATTGACGCTGATGACAGCTGGCAGTTCTAATGTGAAATTTTAATTTAAAACCGCATAACTTTTTAATGGTACAACCAAAGCTTCTGCTCACAAAAGGAGTGTATGTGTGTGTGTGTGTACTCTGGTGTGTAACTGACAGCCAGCCAGCCAGCCAGCCAGTGAGTAGGAAAGAGAGTAAAAGAGGGAAAAAAAGAATAAGTGATTGATATGGATTTATTTTATTTGCTCCAAATGTGTCACACAACTGCAATCAACACTTTTGCACAGCTCCGAACAGCACTGTCAGCCTGCAGCTATAGCCGACATTTATCATCTGACAATGTGTTAGTTGGTTGGTGGTTGGTTAGCAGAAATAGCGACCGACCAACCGACTGACTGACAGTCTGGTTGTTTGCTTGCCTTCCTGCCAACCTACCTGCCTCCTTGGTGGCTAAATCCATCTAATGTTGATGAAAATCAATCACAACATTCAATTTTCGCATTGATTGGATTTAAAATTAAATTGTCATTTTGTTGTTGTAGTTTGTCTGGCTTTTGTTAGTGTTGTAGTTGTTGTTTGTCGTTCATTGTTCCATTCCCCATAGAATCAACAATTCATTTAAACTATTTCTCTGTGGCAACATTTCCAGTTCGATGTGTATAAGTATGTGTGCGTGCGTATTACAAAGACTTGCCTAACTACTACAACTCGACATTTCTGTTCTGCTGCCATTCTACTTTCTTCGGTCTTTTGTGTTACGCATTCGAAAAAATTCTCTTTTTTAAATACAAATAGAAAAAAAAAGCTCCGAACTACTATCACTATCTTAATTGAATTTCAGTTTTGTGTGTGTGTATGTGTTTAAGTATAGTTGGTTAGTGGTGTGTGAGTGTGTATGTTTGTATGGTTTTTGAGAAAATTTCTCCAATGTGTTTACCAGAAGTAACCTCAAAATTAAATTGGTTTATCTAAATATTTAAGACCAGTCGGAACACTTTAAATTCCCTTAATATCAGATGCGTTGAATGCAACGTGTTGTCAGTGGCAAAGTGATTTTTGAATACATATCAAGTTCTTACAATTTGATATGATTTTAAGGTCAAGTTACCACTGGTGGCCTAGAGAATTCGGACGATGGCTTAATGGGGTATATAGGGTGAAAAAACTGCAAAAAAGTCAAACGCCATAATTTTAACATTTTTTTTAAATTTTATTGAATGAAAGCAAAAATGTCGGAAACTACATTAAATTTTAGAAAGAGTTTAGATTTGTTCGAATTGGTCACCTCTGGCACGAATTATGGCCTTCAAACGGCCAATGAAACCGTCACACGCTACTCGAAAGATGCTCTGCGGTATTTTGGCCCATTCCCGGAGAAGCGCTTGCTTGAGGTGATCGACACTTTGGTATTTTTAGTGCCAACCTTGCTTTCCAAAATACTCCAGACACAATAGTCCAACGGCTAGGTATCCGGAGATTTTGCTGGCCATTGTGCGCTGGAAATGTAGCGACAACCTCATTTTTTAACCATTCTTGGGTGGCGCGTACTGAGTGTGATGGTGCTGAGCCCTGTTGAAATGTCCAAGGTCTGCGTCCAAAATGTTTACGTGCCCAAGGCTTTAATACACCCTCCAGAATATTTTCGCGATAATATTCGGAATTTATTCTGATGTCATGGTCGATTAATACGAGCGGAGAGAGACCATCGGCTGTTATGGCAGCCCACTCCATCACCATGGCCGGTGCTTGAGTTCTGGTGGCCAACCGAAGGTGCACATTTTCAGCTGACCTCTTTGGCAAGTAAACACGATCATTTTGTTTGTTTATCAACTGCTGGACAACGAATGTTTTCTCATCGGAGAAAACCAAATTCGGCGGTTCACCACTTTCGGCCAAGCGAAGCAAACTCTTTAGCTCTTTTGAGTCCATTTTCTTTCTGTTGCGGTGTAAGTTCTTGCACTTTTTATAATTTCAATGACTTTACCCCGAGCTCATTTTCAATATTTGCCGAATGGAATATGTTCAGCTTACGAGTCATTTTTCGGCCACTGCAAAGCGGGTTTCGATCAAGTCGCTTCTTTACATTTCAAACCATTTCTGCTGATGTTGCTGTTTTCTTCCATCCACTTCTTTGACGTCAGGCTACGCTACCAGTATCACGGTAACGAGCGATGGTACTAGACACAAAAGATTTATTCACATTTAAATGCTGGAGTGCTCTTGCGATATCCACTTGTGTTTTTGCAGCCAAATATGAAGAAATCACACTATCACGCTTGAATTCCATCACGAATAATTTTTTTTCTGAAAAATTCTCACCAAAGTCTTTTTGTAGGCTTGTAAACAATATGATAAGCTGTCACTGGAATAATTTCAACAGCTGTCGGACGGACGAGGGGCTTACAAATGACGGCAGTCTGAAGTTGGTTGCATTTTTTTCATCTCACCCTGTATAGTACAACATATAGTCCACAAGTGGTACATGCTAATATTTATATCAGACTTAAGCCTGATCGAATATGGAGCATGTTGGCTCTCTGTTTCTCTATTAGTCGTTCGGAATACCGACTGAAGCTTTCTAAAATTATTTAGATTTGCTGCATATGCAGTTGTCATTACATGCTGCTTACTGGTAATGCATATGGTATATTGTTGTCGTTACGTATAGTGCTGATAGTGGCGTATGTGCCTAACGAGTTTTGAAGGGAGGGCATGTGAAAATTGTTATAATCGACCATCACCAAATAATGTGTCGGCTAAGCAATTTTTGCAATCGTAACTACTTACACACTAACCTACTAACCCATTATTTTTGAAAGTTCACATCAGTCGTCTGTCTGTCTGTTGTAATCATGCTATCTTTCGAACGAATTGATGTAGAATACTAAAGTTTTGCATACATGCATAGTTTACCAGTAGACACGTTAAGTTCGTAAATGGCCCATGTCGGCCCACGTCTTCGTATATCCCCTATATAATTGTTTCAAATTTGGTTTTTGAAGTTCGTAATGGGTACTACGAAACCATATATCACAGTTTTCATTTCAGTGGTAGTTTTCGCAAGTTTTTTGAAATTTTTCAAGTTTTTTCCAAATGGTGGTGGTTTTTAAAAAATTCGGGCCGGCCGAACTTAGCAGATTTTTACTTGTTTTTGTTTTTTTTTTTTTTTGGTTTTGCCGATGTTGAGTCTCGAACTCAAAACGTTTGGTTTTGTATTGTGCCGACGATACAAATTACCTGGTGAAGAGAAAAATTTTTGCCTCGTCTTATTTGCTGACTCTGCGTATTAAACAAGAAAATATTAGTTTTACTCCTCGCCTATTATTCAACCGTAATGAGTTATTTGTGTCGTGTGGCTCCCAAATTTTTACGTCCGTATTCTGCTCACCTATTCTACAACACGTGAGCCTTCTGCTCTCCTACTCGAAACCACGTGATTCTTCTGCTCACCTATTCTAGAAAATAATGTTAGAATGTGAAGAATGCAACCTTGTGAACATTCGAACTCCGAACTTTAATAACATTTTTTATGTTTTCATATCCAATATTTTCAATTCTATTTTCCTCTGATATTTATGAATAATTTATGAAATTGATAGTGTTTCTGTGAAGCTGTCAAGGATTTTTAATTGGAAAACATATTTTCCAACACTTAGTCGTCAACAATAAAATCATCAAAATGCATCATCATCAACATGCTTCATCATCAGCTGCATAAACACGGTAAATATCAGCAGCATCAACATCAGTTTGCTACGCAAATATTGAATTTTAATAAATTTATTGTTTTCATGCAGAGTTTCACAAAAACATAAAACAAATGAACAACAAATGTGTTGGAAAAGAGGGCAGATAATTTAATTAAAATTTCTCATTTAGTCACCTGTCGTAGCCTAATGCATCTTAAATCTCCACTCGAATTTTTGAATTCTTATTCCACCATCTTTGCAATTATTTCATGTTCATCTAAAGCAAAATCTAATTTCTTGGGTGCTGCACTCCACTTGAAGACAACGACATCCATGCTGGTGCTGGTGATGGTGACGACGATGATGACAAAAGAAACACTCATTTGCAAGTGTTTAATCTTCAGCATCTTTTGCTCTGGAACATAACTTTAAACGACGACAGCATTTAATGTTATCTACTCATCAGCATCTACAGGAGCAGCAACATTTTCCTTGGTTGTCGGGCTCGACACCATCCTCATCACCAACACCATCCTGTTCTTCTTCTTCGTTCTCATTGCAAGTCTCATAATCGTTGTTGTCACCATCACCAGCCGGGCGAGTTCTTAATTTTCTTCGGCAAACTCTTTGTTATCTCAACCGTCTTTGTCATTGTCCTCAACACATCCCAGCCGACTCAATAGCCATAGGAGAGAAAAGAGGGTATTGGAATAACAATGCAATGACAATGGAGATTGACTACACTCTCTCTGGCTCTCCCTCTCCCTCTCCTATCCCTCTTTTTGTTGGTTACTCTGACTAGTTGCCTTTCCAGCTGCTAATGAAATTTTGCATTAACGCCGATGCCATTTTGCAACAACGTTATCGTGTCCTTGCCATTGTTTGTCGTTTGAGTCCTTAACCCCCCCATTCTTCTTATTTTGCCAAGTTTGAGAGTATCGAAGAAAGCCAAGGCATAAAATGCAACACAATAGCAAAGCTCGATGTGGAGAGTTTGGCAAAAGGTTTATAATGTTTCTTTAGGTTAAATGTGTTTATATTTTTCTTGGCTTCTTGGCAATTATCCCAAAAAAATGGGATGTAAAATTGTTGTAAAGGGTGAAAAAAGGGGAGGAGGGGTGTAGATCATAAGAAAATTAAGCAAAGTGTTAAGGACATTGCAGAGGAATAAAATGAAGCTAAATATTTTTGATCTTCTGCTATCCCATTCAAGAAGGCAGCCTTCTTATCAACTATTCTAGAATAAGAGAGCTAACCTATTCTGGAATAAGAGAGCCTTCTGGTTACCTATTCTGGTATAAGTGAGCCTTCTGCTCACCTATTCTAGAATAAGAGAGCCTTCTGCTTACCTATTCTGGAATAAGAAAGCCTTTTTAGAACAAGTGAGCCTTCTGCTCGCCTATTCTAGAACAGGGGAGTTTTTTGCTCACCTATTCTAGAACAGGAGAGCCTTCTGCTCACCTATTCTAGAACAGGAGAGCCTTCTGCTCACCTATTCTAGAACAGGAGAGCCTTCTGCTCACCTATTCTAGAACAGGAGAGCCTTCTGCTCACCTATTCTAGAACAGGAGAGCCTTCTGCTCACCTATTCTAGAACAGGAGAGCCTTCTGCTCACCTATTCTAGAACAGGAGAGCCTTCTGCTCACCTATTCTAGAACAGGAGAGCCTTCTGCTCACCTATTCAAGAACAGGAGAGCCTTCTGCTCACCTATTCTAGAACAGGAGAGCCTTCTGCTCACCTATTCTAGAACAGGAGAGCCTTCTGCTCACCTATTCTAGAACAGGAGAGCCTTCTGCCCACCTATTCTAGAATAGGAGAGCCTTCTGCCCACCTATTCTAGAATAGGAGAGCCTTCTGCCCATCTATTCTAGAATAGGAGAGCCTTCTGCCCACCTATTCTAGAACACATGAGCCTTCTGTCCACCTATTCTAGAACACATGAGCCTTCTGTTCATCTATTCTAGAAAATGTGAGTCTACCTATAAGTGAGCCTGCTGCTCACCTATAAGTGAGGCTGCTGCTCACCTATAAGTGAGGCTGCTGCTCACCTCTAAGTGAGACTGCTGCTCACCTCTAAGTGAGCCTGCTGCTCACCTATAAGTGAGGCTGCTGCTCACCTATAAGTGAGGCTGCTGCTCACCTATAAGTGAGGCTGCTGCTCACCTATAAGTGAGCCGTCTACTCACCTATAAGTGAGCCGTCTGCTCACCTATAAGTGAGCCTTCTGCTCACCTATAAGTGAGCCTGCTGCTTACCTGTAAGTGAGCCTTCTTTTCTCTTATAAGTGAGTCTTCTGCTCTGATCGGTTTTTGCACCTATTAAAAAAGTAATGATATATTTCTCCTAGTGTACTTCATTGCCAATACTCTCCTGCCAACATGTGTTACCTACCTTGGCGTATGAGTGCCATAATTATGACGATGACTGATATAAACCATACGCCACAATTACAGTCCGATAAATGTTACGAATGATGATGATGGTGAGGACGGAATGCTATGTTGCGGGCCAACACACTTTGGGTCGGGCCATAAACTCCATCAAAACTCATGCCATGAAACTGTCATAATTTGGTTTTATTACTTTTGACAGGTTGCATATCAAGTGGCCGTGGTTGGAGTAGTGGCAGTAGTCCTGACAGCAGCGCCAGTAGTCGACCACAACAATTTGTATGGTGGGCTAGCAGGTGTTAGTTGAACACACACGCACGCACGCACACACACACACACAATCGCACTTGCCACTGAGATTTCTTGCTGTGGCATGAAATGAAATAACCGATTTTTAAATTATTCAAAACTGTGGTTTTACAAATTAACACACTCACACCGAGAGAGTGTGAGAGAGAGGTTGTTCAGTGGTGGAACATTTCGTTTTGGGCCAATGTGAGTGGTAATTGTGTGTGAGTAGGGAGAGGGGACGAGGAGGCTGTTTGTGTGAATTTTACAAAATTAAATTATGGAAATTGATAACAAGCCAGTATTACAGCCATGGAGTTGCCGTTTAGGGGGGGGGGGGGGAGCTGTGTGTGTCTGATTTGTCATAAATATTTAGAAAATTTTCAAAAGGAGATCATAAATAAATGAGAGAGTGTATGTGAGTGAGTGTGTGAGTAATACACTTGAGGTTTCACTCTTAGTTTCACATTACCTTGACTTACACCTTTAGTCTGCTGTTGTTGCTGCTGCTGCTGTGGGGCCGCATGTTGAATGTTTGCTCCGAAGTTGGTTTGGCTTAGTTAAGGTCTATTGACATGTAACTAAATGTATTTACAGGGGTTGTGTGTGCTTTTATTTATGTAGTGGCAACACATTCATTTTTAATGAATAACTTTCTCCAACCACCATACCCCCCGCTCCCCCCATTCCTTCCGCTTCTATGAAATTATAACTGTTTATACCCAAACAAATAAAAGTTATGAAAAATTATAGACATGTGTTTTATTACATTTACACCTTCTACATGCTCACACACATACACACACACATGCACACATTTGTATGTGTTGGCATGGTGTTATAAACATTAATACCTCAACATTCAACCATATCAATTCCATGAAAGTGGGAGTGAAAGTGGGAGGCAGGAAGGACATGTAGTATGTTGCAACCACACATTGAAATGTTCGAACCCCAGATGTTGGCGAGTGGAATTGTGGCTGTGCCGCCAACACTTACAAACTTAATGAAATATTTTGCTATGTGACGCCCTGCATCAGTTTTATGTTGTGATTGTGTCCTTGATGGAATAAAGGACTCTATTGTGGGAGTCATATTATTCTTGAATTGATTAAATCAGTGCATAGAGAACTTCGATAAATTCACGGAAATAAAAGTAGATTTCTGGGTTTTGGAGATAAATACTGAATTACAAACGTAAATATAGAACATTTTTGGTTTATTGAGAATAGGTGGTAAAATAGGAAAAGGAGGCAAAACTCTATACTTATTCGAAATTTGTGACCAAATAGCCTAACTTTTTTTTGAAACAGGTATTGGAAAACATTTCGGTGGATTTCAAAGGATAAAATATTAATTATTCAATATAACAAGTTAAAAAGTATCAGTCGGTATTGCCGCCAGATATATACCCTCAGCCTATGTTCGATTATCTAAATATATTTTGACTAGTGTTAAGATTATTCAAACGTTTGATTCTCTATGGAGCAGATCCCGAAGGAATGGGCCAATATTGCCCATTTCCTATCGGACCCGAAAATATGATATAAATATTTCGACAGATGTGCCAAGTCTAAATGGAATCGGATGTTAATTTGGTGTTTTATGAGCTTCATGGGTACTCAAAATTTCAATATTTTGTGGGGAGGTACCAGAAGGAGTGGACCGATGTATCCCCCCTTCACACCAGACCATGGGTTAATACAAATATTGGGATGTGTGAAATTTGAAGACAATCGTACCCTTACATCGCATTTTATGAGAGTTGTAATTATTCAAAATTTTGACCATTTGTGGGGGAGGTACTTGATGGGGGAGGTACCGATATTGTCCATTTTCACACCTGAACTAGCACTGACGCAAATATTAGGATTTGCAAAGTTGGAGCAAATTCGGATTATCCTTTCTCTTTCTGTGCAAAAAATATATTTTTTGAAGATTTAGACCTTTTGTGGGGGAGGTACCAGAAGGAGTGGACCGATATTGCCCATCTCCGAACTTGATCTAAGTTTGACAAAAATATTACGATGTAGCCAATTTGGACCAAATCGGATACTCCCTTCGAGAGTTATCGTGCGCACCAGCCAGCCAGACAGACAGACAGACGGACGGACGGACGGACATCGCTAGATCGACTCCAAATGTTTTGAAGCGGATTTGGTCCAAAGAGACCTAGGGTCTAAAACCGTTATTTCGACTAGGCACGTTTTGGCCGTATCAAATGATATATACCCTCTGTAGCCATATGGCTGATGGTATAAAAAGCGCAAAATATCTGAAATTCATCCTTTCGTGGTAGGGTCGATGTCAAAAAATTCTCCATTCTAATTCAGAAAACTTATAAAGTATCGGTCGGTGACCTAACCCAGATGACCTAAATGCAGGTGATCTTTAATTTATTAATTACAGTTTGTAACGTCGTTTTCTAGTCGGGTGAACCCACTAAACCTTATGAAATGAAAAGAGTATAGTTCTCTCTTTTCTGGGAGTAAAACTCGGGTATTTTATTGATTTGAATACTAAATTAAAAGAGGCACTCGGAAATTCAATATTTAGCTTTCAGCTTCAATTGCTGATCGGGAATGTTTACGACGTAAATTGTAAGCGATCGGTGTTAATACGATTTCAGTATAATCGGTAACTGATGGGTGGTCGTCGGATGTTGACGAGTAATGTCTGGTCGGGATTTCGACGTTGACGATTTGTAAGGATAAGGAGGTTCGGATTGTCGACGATTTGAAGATAATCGTGAACTCTGACGAATAGTCGTCGGGTATCTCGATTTTCCTGTTCGGGTTGAAGACGTTTTCGCTGATCGGGTTGTAGACGATACCGCTGATAATGACGCTCGGTTTTTAGATGAAAAGCGTTTGGCTTTCAGGTGTTCGGTTAGTGTGTGCCCGACGGTTAGTTCGGCATTTGCTACGGTATGGGAGCCAGTCAAGAAAGATATTCCCAGCTAATAGTTTCTGTAGTCGGAGGATATTTAATGACTTCAAATCAATCATCACATACACTTAAGGCATGCCCTACTGCAGTAGTGACCCTGATCCTTCAACCGATACATTAACTATATATTGCATAACCATAGCCAAGTGGATGAGAATTATTTCTCATGAGTTTTTATGACGATGATGGTAAATAAACTGCTATTTCTCGATAAGCGATCGGTCTATTGCGTTGTGTGGTTGAGGTGGTCTGTGCTGTGCTGTAATGGTGGGCTGGGATGAGGTGGGCTGTGCGTTGATAGAGTGTAGTGCGGTGTGGTTGCTACTAAATGGTGGATTGTTGGTTGTTGCCATTGTTGGGGTGTACTTATTATGTACGTGATCTATGATATTCCCAATTGCCTTTTCTTAAGGAGGTCCTTGAAAAAAAAGTAGGTCTTCTCAAATATTTCATAGAAATCCACGACATTTGGCCAGGCGAAAAAAAATGAAAAGAAGAGATCCAGAAGATTTAAAAAAAAATTATTTTTGTCTGCAAATCTCTAACATATTCTCAGAAAATCCATGATTTATTGAAGGTCCTTGATAAATTCGTCTTTAAAATCTACAATTTTTGTTATCCTGAGAAAATTCTTGAAAAAAATTCGCTTAAAATAAACGGGATTTGTGTTCCGTCTTCCTTGGAATTTTGTAAGCAACGGAATTAGTATTTTTATACAAAGAGTTCTTTAAAATTGTTCTTAAAAGTCCATAATTTTTAGTCAGGAAGTCCCTGATAAAATGTCCTAGAAAAAACAAAATTTTTCCATGAGATCCTCAAAAAAATTGGATTAAAAAATCCACAAATGTTCTTCAGGTGGTCCTTAAAAAACGTTTTTTAAAGATTTCATGATTTTTCGCCAAAAAATTCTATAAAAAATCAACGAATAATGGCCTAGAAGCCTTTGATAAATTTTCTTACAAATTTAATTTTTTATTTCTTACAAATTTAAAAAAAATTCTTAAAAATCCCCAAATTTAGGTCCTTGATGGAAATTCCTATTCAATAGTGATAAATTCAAGTTTTTCATGAAGAAACTGCTAAAAAATATACGAGGGTTTCTTAAAAAATCTTACTAAATCAAAGGCTGTTTGTCAGTAGGTTCTTCAAGAAATGTTCTCAAAAAATCAAAGGGTTTTATTTAGGAGGTCCTTGACAAAAATCAACAATTTTCCCAGGAGTTACCTAGAATATTTTATTTAAAAATCTGCTATTGTTATTATATACGTGCCGGAACAATTTTTTTTAAAGAATTCATGAATTAATGGTCGGGAGGTTCAGAAAAGTCTTAAAGAATTCACAATTTTTGGCCAGGAGGTCCTTGATGAAATTTTCTTTAAAAATCCACGACCAATGGTCCAGAGTGTCCTTCGTTCTTTTTTTTGTGGAAAATCTACATTTTTAGCCAGGACGTTTTTCCTTTTTTTTAAATACCTTATATCCTGATCTTATACAAATATTTAAAATGAATCGTATTTTTTTAAAGAGGTCCTTAAAAATTTATGACTTTTGGTCAGTAAGTCCTTGAAAAAAAATGGTTTTAAAATTAAAGATTTTTCCTGGGAGTGTTTTAAAAATGTTTCTTAAAAAATACACAGTTTATGGCCGGGTGTACTTTATACAATTTACTTTAAAAGATCTGTTAATTATTGGCCAGGATGTCTTTGATAGAATTTTCTTTAGAGAATATGCGAGTTTGTGGTCCATTTTTTTATTCACGAAGGTCTTTTAAGATATTTTGAAAGAAATCGAAGATTTTTAGTCAGCAGGTTATTAAATAATTTCTTAAAAGTTCAATATTTTTGGTCACAAAGTCCCTTAACACATGTTTTTAACAAATTCGAGGTACATGGCCGGAGAGTCGTTCACAAATGCTTCTAAAAAATCACTTTCTTGAAAATATATATTTTTTAATCGGCTGTTCTTGACATTGGCCTTAGTCTTAAAATAGTGTTAGCTTGTTAGAATAGCTAACGAAAAGTGTTGATTCAAGGGATGATCAATTATTATGAAGTTCTTGGAATAGGCCTAGACGTCTAATGATTAAATGATAAGAGGATTACTTTGAGGCCCGTACATAAAAAAATAAAATTGATCTGAATTTAATATTTTGAATGTGCGAAAATTTCATTTTCAATTATTAGTCGATAAAAATATTATCAACAACATAAATATTCCATTCTGCTCTTAGAAAAAATATTCCCCCCAAAAAGTTTGCTTTCGTGACAAAAAATCATTCGCAAATACTTTATTGGTTAACCAATATCTCTCCCCATAACTCGTGCGAGCCCATCACATTGATTAAAAGATCTCATGAAGTGGACACCCACCAACACATTACCATTCCCGCGCACAAAGAGTCAAAGCACCAACAAAGGCAACAACATCAATGTGGCTAGTCAGCCAGACCAGACCAGTAAAGCTCCTCTACTACACAATTAGTAGCCAATAATTCCCCTCCATGGATGAATGACTTACGGAGCAGCGAATGAATGAATAGCCCATATCAAAGATCTATAAAAAATCCAACAACAAAAGCAATCAATACACCAAACACGATACGACAATAAACTGAACATGACAACATCGTCATACATGACGATGACTACACGCTATGGAGGAGGTGGACGACGGCGGCGAAGCGAGGAACGGCCGGAGCAGCTCCATTATTCCACATGCTGGTGAGGGTGTCATTGGCGGTGGTGTTGCTGGTCATCAGCCACAAACATAAACAAACACGACTTGTGGGAATGTGTGCTGGGGGGGTGGGAGAGGCAAGTCCACCTAATGTCGGTTGTGTTTTGGGTCAGGTGTCAGGGAGTTGAATATTGTATTTAAAACATAACGTGGCTGTGACCTTTGTGCTTAGTCATCAGCATTGACATCGTGGACATGAGCGAAATATTACAAACACACATTCACAGACACACACACACACGCTACAACAGGAACAAAGATACAATCTCATTGTTTCATTCAATGAAAAATCGAATAACTCCAGAATAGAAAAAAAGGGGGCGAAGAATGTGGTGGCGAAGGTTACCAGGGTACACGTTAAACAACCAGGGCTATGTTAGATTGGAGCGATACTGAAAAGTTAAAAAAATGACTTTATGCAGAACAGTTTATGAAACTCCTCTTTACTTATTCTGCAATACGAGCCCAAAACGTTCTGTAAAAAGACAAAAGAGCATCGCCTAATTTAGAATATATGACAAATAAGGTTAATCAGGGTGAGATGAAAAAACTGCAACCAACTTCAGACTGCTATCATTTCTAAGCCACTCGTCCGACAACTGTTAAAATTATTCCAGTGGCAGCTCATTATATTCCTTACAAGCGTACAAAAGTATATTGGTGAGAATTTTCCAGGAAAAAAGTTATTCGTGATGGAATTCAAGCATGATGGTGTGATTTCTTTATATTTGGCTGGAGAACCACAAGTGGCTATCGTTAGAGCACTCCAGCATTTAAATGTGAATAAATCTTTTGTGTCTCATACCACCGCTCATTACCGTGATACTGGTAACGTAGCCCGACATCAAGGAAGTGGACGTAAGAAAACAGCAACATCAGCAGAAATGGTTCGAAAATTAAAATCCACGTCGCAGTGGCCGAAAAATGGCTCGTGAGCTGAACATATCGCAATATTCCATTCGGCAATTATTGAAAAAATGAGCTCGGGGTAAAGCCATTGATATTCCCAAAAGTGCAAGAACTTACACCGCAACAGAAAGCAAATAGACTCAAAAGAGCTAATGAGTAGCTTCGCTTGACCGAAAGTGGTAAACTGCCGAATTTGGTTTTCTCCGCTCCGACGAAAAAACATTCGTTGTCCAGCAGTGTGTAAACAAACAAAATGATCGTATTTACTCGCCAAAGAGGTCAGCTGAAAATGTGCACCTTCGGTTGGCCACCAGAACTCAAGCGCCGGCCATGGTGATGGTGTGGGCCGCCATAACAGCCGATGGTCGCTCTCCGCTCGCACAGGGTTGCCCATATTCGACGGACATTTGGGCCCTTTGGGCCCATTTCAATCTACGAGGCTTGTCCGCAGACAACATTCTTTGCGTCAATTGAATTTTTTTACGGGAACAAATGCAAATCAATGCGAATAATCCGTTGTAAAGTGGACCGAGCCATGCCCAACTGCTGAGAACGGCGTTTTTGGGATGTTCTTGGGGACCTCCCAACACTGGCTCGTACGGCAGCGATATTCTCGGCCGATCGCCTTGGTCGACTTTTATATGGCCTCTTCGGATTAGAAAGAGCCTTACCAGTCGAAAATTTTTCGTATAAACGCTTAATGGTGTTCTTAGAAGGCGCACTTCTCACATTTTTTAATGTTTTAAAAGCACGTTGAGTTTTCACAATTGACTTCTTCTGTTGAAAGTAAATTTCAACTATTTCAGAGCGCTCGCGTGGCGTGTATTGGTTCATGGTAAAAATCTGCTTGGACTGACGCTTCAAACGCGGTATGTCATTTAGCGATGTGACATCTCTGTCAAAAGTTATGGCGTTGCCAGATGGGTCCGTCGAATATGGGCAACCCTGTATTAATCGATCGTGACTTCAAAATAAATGCCGAATATTACCGCGAAAATATTCTGGAGTGTGCATTAAAGCTTTGGGCACGCAAATATTTTGGCCGCAGACCTTGAACATTCCAACAGGACTCAGCAGCGTCGCTCTCAGCACGCGCCACCCAAGAATGGTTACAAAATGAGGTTCCTCGCTTCATTTCCAGCGCATAATGGACCCCAAAATCTCCGAATACCAATCCGTCGGGCTATTTCATCTGGAGTATTTTGGAAAGCAAGGTTGGCACAAAAAAATACCAAAGTGTTGGCCACTTTAAGCAAGCGCTTCGCCGGGAATGTGCCAAAATACCGCAACGAGCAATATTCGGGTAGCGTGTGACAGTTTCATTGGCCGTTTGAAGGCCATAATTCGTGCCAAAGGTGACCAATTCGAACAAATCTAAACTTATTCTAAAACTTGATGTTATTTCCGATTTTTTTTAATTTTTTTGAAATTTAAAAAAAAAAATGTAAAAATTATGGCGTTAAACTTTGTTGCAGTTTCTTTATCTCACTGGTCACTGGTAAGGCCTGAACAATCACCCAGGTGGATAATTTTTTCCAAGATTGCAGCATGGACAGAATTTGATGATGACCTCAGAAGACTCACTTATTTCAGGATAAATTATATGACCCTAGAAAAGATGAAATTTTATAGATGTGTTGGTATGTGTTCTTTTGCGTTGGAAGGTTCAAGGTACTGGTCGCATATTCTAGAATTCGCAGAAAAATAAGGATTTTTTATTTAATGAATCTTCCTTTGCTAACAAAATACGTCACTTGTCTTTATTTGATTTTTCTCCTCCTTCCTTTTGTCGTTTATTTTCCTTTAGAATTTTACAAATTTCATTTGACTTTCGCAGAAATCGCGACTCTGCACAGACTACAGAAGATAGATGGCTGTGAAGCACGTTTTGCCATTTTAACTGTCATTAGTTAAATTATTTAAATTTAGCGCGCGTTTCATGTTTAACAAACCACGGCGTGGTGTTAATGCCAAGTGATGGGTCACCAGCGACAATGAATGGCTGGACATTTGAGGCGACACAAAACGTTAGGTGGAAGGGGAAAAGGGTTCCTCTTCATATGGTGTGGGAGTTGGGACGCAGAAATAAGTCCTAGAATATTCCAGTGGTAAATAAATTTTTTAACAATGACCGGTAACAACGACGAGGCCCATCATTTGTTTCGGAATGGCTACTCCATTAGAGGTATTAAAAGTTAGATTGTGGATGGGAGGGTTGACTGGATGTTTGCTTGGTTAGTGTAACGATGCCGATGATGGCTACAAAACCAAAGTGGCCAAGGTGTTGAAATTATCACCACCCACCCAACACATCATCATGGAAGTTTATTGGCATTCTCGTAGTACCCTCTCTCACACACATACACACAGACAGCTTGCTACACTTCCATACCCAGCCAAGTGCAAGTGTACGAGGCCATTCAAGAATGAGGTTACGCTACCCCACCCCTCACCTCAACTTGTGACTTACAAGATGTCGTGCATCCTTAAAGTGTGAATGTTGTGTGTGTGTGCGTGGATGAGTGGGATGGTCGACCAAGATGTTGTACATGTGTTGGTTGTTTGTAAGAATTGCCACCTCTCCCATTTCCATCCCCACCCCCCCAAGAGCCCCACATCCACTCGCTGTGAACTTTGCTGGGTTAACAAACAATGCCAACAACGCCACTTAGTGTGGAACATAATTGAACGTCATTATTATTGCTTGTCTTTTCGGATTGGATGATGGCATTGGCCATTTGTTGTAGTCATCGTCGTCAGTCTGTGGATGGTGGGTGGGTTGGTGTGTAGTGTGAGTGAGTTCAAATTACTCACACCACCCACCACATCAATGGGTAGGATTCATTATTATTGTTGCTGCTACTGTGAGTCAACAAGGTCATGTGATTCGCCTTAACTGAATGGATTAACAGGTCCAACAATAATTTCATAGAGTGACAGAACCACAAACACCTTTCACTTTCAACTTGTTTTGTTTAAGTTGTCTTTTCGAAGGGACAAATATTTTGCTGGGTATTTGTAAATATTCCTCGCAGTTGGTAGATGGGGGGGGGGCTTTCTTGGGCAGATCCTCTGGGGGATTTATAGGTTTTTATTTTTTTTATGCACGATATACATTGACAACTTTGTCTTTTAACATATTTGTGGCTTATTATAAATTCTTGTTACCCATTTTGGGATATATCCCTAATTTGCTTGAAAAAATCCTCATTAGTTTAACGAAAGGTGAAGATTTTATTAGGGTTAAATTTTGCAAAGTCATAAGGTGTACAATAATGAACACATTTACATGTCATGTCATTGCGGTTCAATATATCATATGAAATGCCATCATTCAAACGCACCAAAAAGTTGTTGATTAGAAACTAAATTGGTGACTCAGAATTTTTTAAGTTGATTTAAAAATAATTAATTTATCTGAAAATTATTCTGAAGAACCTTGTAATTGCCAAAAAAAAACCGTATTAAAATTTAGAGTTTTTTTCTTAAAAGACTGTATCAATGAATTACACAATATTTTTACTTGTAGACTTATACAGGGTGAGATAAAAAAATTGCAACAAAGCCAAACGCCATAATTTTTACATTTTTTTTTAATTTTATTGAATGAAAGCAAACAATGTGGGGAAAAGCATCAAATTTTAGAATATGTTTAGACTTGTCCGCATTGATCATCTTTGGCATGAATTATGCCCTTCAAATAGCCATTGAAACCGTCACACACTGCCAGAATGTTGCTCTGCGGTATTTTGGCCCATTCCCGGCGAAGCGCTTGCTTGAGGTGAACGACACTTTGGTATTTTTTAGTGCCAACCTTGCTTTCCAAAATACTCCAGACACATTAGTCCAACGGATTGATATCCGGAGATTTTGGTGGCCATTGTGCGTTCGATATGAAGCGAGAAACCTCATTTTGTAACCATTATTGGGTGGCGCGTGCTGAGTGTGGACATTCCAACATGACTCAGCACCAGTCCTGTTGGAATGTCCAAGGTCTGCGGCATTTTGCGTGCCCAAGGCTTTAATACACCCTCCAGAATATTTTCGCGATAACATTCGGCATTTATTCTGATGCCACTGACGATTAATACTAGCGGAGAGCAACCATCGGCTGTTATGGCGGCCCACACCATCACCATGGCCGGCGCTTGAGTTCTGGGGGCCAACCGAAGGTGCACATTTTCAGCTGACCTCTTTGTCAAGTAAACACGATCATTTTGTTTGTTTTACAAACTGCTAGACAACGAATGTTTTTTTTTTTTAATCGGAGAAAACCAAATTTGGCAGTTCTCCACTTTCGGCCAAGCGAAGTGGTGAACTCTTTAGCTCTTTTGAGTCAATTTTCTTTCTGTTGCGGGGTAAGTTCTTGTACTTTTTGGAATTTCAATGGCTTTACCCCGAGCTCATTTTTCAATATTGAATGAAATATTGCGACATATTCAGCTCACGAGCCATTTTTCGGTCATTGCGACGCGGGTCGCTTCTTTACTTTTCGAACCATTTCTGCTGATGTTGCTGTTTTCTTCCGTCGACTTGACCTCCACCTTGACGTCTGGCTACGCTACCAGTATCACGGTAACGAGAGATGGTAGGAGACACAAAAGATTTATTCACATTTAAATGCTGGAGTGCTGTAACGATAGCCACTTGTGGTTTTCCAGCCAAATATGAAGAAATCACACAATCACGCTTGAATTCCATCACGAATAACTTTTTTTCTGGAAAATTCTCATCAAAATGCTTTTGTACGCTTTTAAACAATATAATGAGCTGTCACTAAAATAATAATAACAGCTGTCGGACAAGTGGCTTAGGAATGACAGCGGTCCCTGTGCATCACATTTTATAAAAGTTATAATTACTCAACATTTTGACCCTTTGTTGGGAGGTATTGGGTGGAGTGGGCCGATATTGTTCATTTTCGCACCTGACCTAGCACTGATGCAAATATTAGGATTTGCAAAGTTGGAACAAAATCGGATTATCTTTTCTCTTTCTGTGCAGTAAAATATTCTCTTTGAAAATGTTGACATTTTGTGTGGGAGGTACCAGAAGGAGTGGACCGACATTGCCCATCTCCAATCTCGATCTAAGGTTGATAATAATATTACGATTTACCAAGTTTGGAACAAAACGGTCATTTAGATAGACAGACGTACGGACGGACATCGTTAGATCGACTCCAAATATCCTAAAATGGATTTGGCCCAAAGAGATCTAGGTTCTAAAACCGTTATTTCTGTGAGGCATGTTTTGGTCGTATCCAATGATATATACCCTCTGTAGCCATATGGCTGAAGGTATAAAAATCCACCTTATCTAGAACCAGTTAAAATCACTTCCTCAAGACCGCTTTATTTTTAGTTCGAATATTCTGGACTTTAAATTGGTTCCAACTTTTTGAAGAAATTTTGTAATGTTTTAGTTATGTATTTATTTATCTATCGATTGTTTCTTTTCGTGACAAACGCTCCTCCTATTAATTCTCTTTATCTCTCTTAACATCTCTTTTTAAAAACCCTTTCTAAAACCTTTGCTAGTTACGCCTTCAAATATGTTTGTAAAACTTTGACTAGATGATAGTATTTTTGAAGAAAAATTTTTAATGGCTCTTGAAACCCAAAAATTGGGGTGATTTTAAGTTCTTCTCTAAAAAGTGCAGGGTTTTGTAAGTACCTTTTTAAAACTTCACGCTTAGAAATCTTGGACATTGTGAAAATATTTTGTCAAGACTGTCTGGTTTAATAGTTGATACTCAAATGGTTTGTTCAAGGGGATTCTGGCAAGGGAGGTGGGTTCTTATGTGGAACTCATCTTGCGGTGAATATGGTCGGAAGTATAGGCTATAGATCTTTTTATGCTTATTGTTACTGCTTTACATTGACTAAACACCTAAAGCAGCATTGCAGGGTAACACCTTACTTATCTGGGAAAATAGTCGCGAAATTTTCTCAAAAAGGTTGATCGCTGGACGTTGTTGGGGTGAAATCGTTCACGGTTGTTATGAGAGTTATTGGAAGCTTCTGAAGGATATAGGTATGTGTATATATTCTAGCTTTTTTTATCTAAAAAGCGTTTAACCTTTACATGGAAGTTTTTCTACAAAAAGAAAAAAAACATAATTTCTAAAATAATGAGGAATTTTTAAGTAAAAACTAATCAGAGGTGGCGATATTTCTATTGGAAAGGTCAAGGCTTATTTATTTCATAAGGATGCATGATAATTTTTAATTGAGATTTTAATATATAAATTTGTAAACTTTTAGGATTTTTTTCTATAAAATCTTCAAGGCCAGGAGATCATCTAACTATCACAAACACACAATAAATGCAAACATGTAAATCACATGAACTCTTGGTTAAATATTTGCATATTCGAAGCGAATTACTAACTAACTCGAATCTATCACATCCATTAGAAATACAACGCCGATGATGACAATGGGAGAAATGTCACGTCCATGGGTTGGCCATTTGTTTGGCAAGAAATTGACGACCTATTATTGCAACGCTAATGACTTAGATATGCTTCTGCTGCTGCTGGTGGTACTATTGTTGTTATTGCTTCATTTTGTTGTTTACAATGAATGATGGTGATGATGATGAGAATATCTATCTATGTGTGTGTGTGAGTGTGTGTGTGTTTGTATTTCAAATGTTAGTTGCTGCTTCATTTAATCCGATATTGGTAGGCCAACTGACAGCCAGTCATAATCTCCCCTTTGCCATTTTGCAATTCCAGCTGCAGTTCCAGCTGCGGTGATCAATGCTTTTCTATGCCTGACTGGCTGTACATTTGAACATTTGAAGGATGCCATGGCATTACGTTATGGACGTCACATAACAGCCAAGGGACATATGGTTCATATCTCTATATATCCATTGTTGTCCCGTTACACAAATTGGCAGGCAGGCAGGCCGACATATGAATGTGGTGCAGTCGTCATCGAACTACTTAAAGTCCTACTCGATTACGTCGAACACACCAAATCTCTTAGGGAGCCAAATAAACATGTGGATGCAACATCTCAATATCAGATGGAATTTCAATTTATTGCAGCTGCACTGCTAAAGGCCAATGGCATAAAAGCTGCGGGTATTGTAAGAAGCGGGAAATCAGGTTACTAATTGAATGCATTTCAATGTGAGAGGAGAATGAGGCGAAACTATGCATAACCTTTTGACCCGTTTGATTTGGAGGGAAAGGTAGAAAAAAGTGGTTCTCAGAGGTCACTTATTCTAGAATAGAATAGATGACCCCCATGGGTCACTTATTCCAGAATAGAATAGGTGACCCCCAGGGGTCACTTATTCTAGAATAGAATAGATGACCCCCCCCAGGGGTCACTTATTCTAGAATAGAATAGATGACCTCCAGGGGTCACTTATTCTAGAATAGAATAGATGACCCCACAGGGGTCACTTATTCTACAATAGAATAGATGACCCCACAGGGGTCACTTTTTGTAGAATAGAATAGGTGACCCCCAGGGGTCACTTATTCTAGAATAGAATAGGTGACCCCCAGGGGTCACTTAATCTAGAATAGAATAGATGACCCCCCAGGGGTCACTTATTCTAGTATAGAATAGATGACCCCCCAGGGGTCACTTATTCTAGAATAGAATAGATGACCCCCCAGGGGTCACTTATTCTAGAATAGAATAGATGACCCCCCAGGGGTCACTTATTCTAGAATAGAATAGATGACCCCCCAGGGGTCACTTATTCTAGAATAGAATAGATGACCCCCCAGGGGTCACTTATTCTAGAATAGAATAGATGACCCCCCAGAGGTCACTTATTCTAGAATAGAGTAGATGACCCCCTAGGGGTCACTTATTCTAGAATAGAATAGATGACCCCCTAGGGGTCACTTATTCTAGAATAGAATAGATTACCCCCTAGGGGTCACTTATTCTAGAATAGAATAGATTACCCCCTAGGGGTCACTTATTCTAGAATAGAATAGATGACCCCCTAGGGGGTCACTTATTCCAGAATAGAATAGATGACCTCTAGGGGGTCACTTATTCTAGAATAGAATAGATGACCTCCCAGGGGTCACTTATTCTAGAATAGAATAGATGACCTCCCAGGGGTCACTTATTCTAGAATAGAATAGATGACCCCCCAGGGGTCACTTATTCTAGAATAGAATAGATGACCCCCCAGGGGTCACTTATTCTAGAATAGAATAGATGACCCCCCAGGGGTCACTTATTCTAGAATAGAATAGGTGACCCTGGAGGTCATCTGTTTTAGAATAGAATAGGTGACCCTAGAAGTCATCTGTTTTAGAATAAAATATGTGACCCTAGAAGTCATCTGTTTTAGAATAGAATAGTTGAGCCCAGAGGTAATATGTTCTAGAATAGAACACGTGACCCTGGAATAGAATAGGTGACCCTGAGGTCATCCATTCTAGAAAAGGTGACGAAATCGATTACCTCTAGGTCATTCAACTTTATTTCGGCACTATTATGAATTCCTCAATAGTATAGCTATGCATAAACCAATCATTTGTTATTTTTGTCCGAATTGTGTTCATAAATATTTTATTGACACATTTATTGCGTGACAAAAATATTCGTGCCGATGTTGATGATGATAATAGCCAAAAAATAAAATAAAACTAAAAACGATCAGTTATCTCCAGCTATTGTCCTTTTGTAATTAATGAAAAATGGAATGGCATGACTGCATATGGAATACACTCGAAAGAAAATTCCATGCTAAGGAATTTTCGTATTGAAATAGTGCGTCTAAATTCTAGCAGCTTTGAAGTGACAAGAGTCTGTTTGGCTGGGCCTCATTCATAGTCTCTTTTTTCATAAAGACTTTTCCAAGATTATAGTCGTTCCTCTTTTCAAAAATGTTCTCTCCGAACATTGCAGCTCTAAATTTCGTTGAGTGTCGATAAATGCTTAAATTTTCATTCGGCCCCTCGGCCTCTTCCATTGCAAACACGCCGAAGCCTTTTATGACAACATCGACAGAAAATATAAACGTTTAGCTGAAATACAATTTTTGTTTGTTTTTGTAGTTATTGCAGCAAAAACAACAACACCATCAACAACAACGACATCGATTTTTCTATCGGAAAACCCTTCCGTTTGGTCGCTCATTTCCGTTTGTTTCGTTGGAGTTGTTATATTTGTGTTTCCATGTTTCATTTTCATTTTTTTCTGAAGCAGCTATATTTCGATATTTTATTTCCGTTTTTGGCGATTTGTATTGAAATGGTCACATGTGTCGCTTTGTGTGTCTGTGTGGAGTGGCGTGGTGTATGGGTATGTGTGAATTTGTGTAATGTGGTGGTAACACATAGCCATGTATATGGACATATTTGGTGTTGTTGTTATTTTTTATTGGTAATATCATTGAAAGGCTAGATTGGCTTTTGTTGTATTGGAATCCCTCTCCTACCCCCAGCAGCCCTTTGTTCTCCTCCCATTCTCCCCATAAACTAGTTCCAATGAATTTTTACGAAAATGAATTTTTCGATAGTGTCCATTAAGTGATTGAACAAACATATTGATATGCCATTCATGTGAGAGCCGTATCGGCATTCCGAAATTATATGTCCATGTTGAAATTTAAGGGAACACAGACACACACATACACACTCATTGGCATGAAAACCTATTTTATATGGAAATATTTAATGAAGAATATAATCATTTGATTCCGTTTGGATAGAAATTGGTCAGTTTGGTTTTTGTTTTTTTTGTTGGAGGTGTTTTTTTGTGAAGGCCGGAATTTATGCCATTAGAAAAAGAACTGGGTATAAAAAATAAAGTTGCTTCGTGGAAAAATGATTTCTAGGGAAATTTTATATACATTGTCTATCTGGAGAAAAAGGAAAGAGAAATGGCATATATAAGAGTAATACTTCCGCACTCCAGAAACAAATTGGGGTAAAGTCGAATATGTTCATCTAAAAACTCATTAAAAATTGTCGAAAAAAGCTTTTATAAAAATCTTAGCTGTTGATAAAAGACCTTCCATGATTCTCTCGGAGACAACACAAATTCCATAGGGCATTTAGGAATAGATTATTACATAGGTTCTTCTTAGACAAACGATTTTTTAAATCAGACAATTCCCATAGTTTTTATACCCTCCACCATAGTACAGAGGGTATATTAAGTTTGTCATTCCGTTTGTAACACCTCGAAATATACATTTTATACACCACAAAGTATATATACTTCTTGATCAGCATAAAATTCTATGTCGATTCTATCCGTCTGTCCGTCTGTGGAAATCACTCTAGCTTCCGAACGAAATGAAGTAAGTTGATAAGAATTTACTCAAATGTGTATAATGCCTGCAGTACTTTTGATTTTGAAAATGGTCCATGTAGGACCACGTCTTCCTATAGCCCCCATATAACGGTACCTTCCGATATTCGGTATTTTGATGATTTTAAAGACATTATTTACCGGAATTGTTTCAAAATTGGTATTTGAAGTTCGTAATGGATACTACAGCCTAAGACAGAAAATGAGCCATGTAGGTCCACGTCTTCGTATAGCCGCCATATAATGGTACCGCATTTGAAGTTCGTAATGAATACTACAGCCTATGACAGAAAATTGTCTGTGTAGGCCCACGTCTTCGTATAGCCCCCATATAACGGTTCCTCCCGATATTCTGTATTTTCATGATTTTAGCGACATTATTTACCGGAACTATTTCAAATTCCGCATTTGAAGTTCGTAATGGATACTACAGCCTATGACAGAAAATTGTCTATGCAGTTCCACGTCTTCGTATAGCCTCTATAAAACGGTACCCCCGATATTCGGTATTTTGTTGATTTTAGCGACATTATTTACCAGAATTGTTTCAAATTCCGAATTTTAAGTTGGTAATGGATACTACAGCCTTTGCCAGAAAATTGTCTGTGCAGGTCCACGTTTTATAGCCCTCATGTTACCCTCCTATATTGGGTATTTTGATGATTTTAGCTACATTATTAACCGATTTTTTTCAAGTTTCGCATTTGAATATTGTAATAGCTTATGACAAAAGTTGCCTATGCAGATCCACGTGGTCATATAGACCCTAATATATGGCTACATTCTGTATTTTTAAGATGTTAACAGAATTTTTTAACGGATTTTATTTTTTTTTTTTTGAAAATTGCTAAATTTGGACCAAAAGGTGGAGGGTATACAGAGTCCGGCTCGGCCGAACTTACAGCTTTTTTACTTGTTCCATGTTGAAAATGGCCCCTACGATAAATAAATGACCTCTAATTGGAAATTGATCGATAGAAGAAATTCGACAGGATTTAGATATATAGTAGCCGGAATGTAGGTATTTGATATATAAAAGAATTGTTCAAATTCTTCTACAAAAATATTATATAAACAAGTAAGCAAAGGCTATAGTCATGCGGAGCCGATCATGTGATACTCTACAACACTGTAGTATGGTAAAGGCCCCCTTATGTCCAAATCCATTTTGGAAGATTTCGCTTTTGAAATTATGTCAAAGAGCAGATATTAGCCATAGCTGTTTGACCAGGGACAATATTTACGCACTCCGTCGTGCTGTTGTGGTCCATTTTACAGGTAACAATATTTCAATAGTCATCCAAAATGGTAAACTTCTTTCCTAACCTTAACTCTCTTCTCATGCAAAGACTTCAAATCCGTATCTTCAAATCTTGACTCATATATATGATTTGCTTGTCTAAATATTACCCGATGACCATCCAAATTAGAAGGCATCTGCCCAGCCTACGTCTATAATTGCAATAATTTTTCAGTTTTTGTTCCATTTCAACCCCTGAATATTATGCGATCATATCAAAAGCAATAGGCTTCTATTCTGACCATAACCCCACCTCCATGCAAAATTTCATGAGGATAATAATTGCGACCTATAGCGTGATTACAAATTAACATGGGCAGACGGACATACATAGCTAGATCGACTCAGATCTGCGAGATAGGAAGATCCATATATACTTTCCTATGTGGGACACCAATACAGGGTGAGATAAAAAAAAACTACAACAAAGTCAAACGCCATCATTTAATTTTTTTTCTTCAATGTTATTGAATGAAAGTCGGAAATAGCATCAAATTTTAGAATAAGTTTAGATTTGTTCGAATTGGTCAACTTTTGCACGAATTATGGCCTTCAAACAGCCAATGAAACCATCACACGCTGCTCGAATGTTGCTCTGCGGTATTTTGGCGCATTCCGGCGAAGCGCTTGCTTGAGGTGATCGACACTTTGGTATTTTCTAGTGCCAACCTTGCTTTCCAAAATACTCCAGACACAATAGTCCCACGGATTGGTATCCGGAGATTTTGGTGGCCATTGTGCGCTGGAAATGAAGCGTGGAACCTCATTTTGTAACCATTCTTGAGTGGCGCGTGCTGAGTGCAATGGTACTGAGTCCAGTTGGAATGTCCAAGGTCTGCGGCTAAAAAGTTTGTGTGCCCAAGGCTTTAATACACCCTCCAGAAGTATTTTGCGATACTATTCGGCATTTATTCTGATTAATACGAGCGGAGAGCGACCATCGCCTGTTATGGCGGCCCACACCATCACCATGGCCGGCGCTTGAGTTCTGGTGGCCAACCGAAAGTGCATATTTTCAGCTAACCTCTTTGGCAAGTAAATACGATAATTTTATTTGTTTACAAACTGCTGGACAACGAATGTTTTCTCATCGGAGAAAACCAAATTCGGCAGTTCACCACTTTCGACCAAACGAAGCAACTCTTTAGCTCTTTTGAGTCTATTTTCCTTCCGTTGCGGTGTAAGTTCTTGCACTTTTTGGAATTTCAATGGCTTTACCCCGAGCTCATTTTTCAATATTTGCCGAATGGAATATTGTGATAGTTGCAGCTCACGAGCCATTTTTCGGCCACTGCGACGCGGTTTTCGATCAAGTCGCTTCTCTACTTTTCGAACCATTTCTGCTGATGTTGCTGTTTTCTTCCGTCTACTTCCTTGACATATGTAGGGCTATGCTACCAGTATTACGGTAACGAGCGATGGTACGAGACACAAAAGATTTATTCACATTTAAATGCTGGAGTGCTTTAACGATGGCCATTTGTGGTTTTCCAGCCAAATATCAAGAAATCACACTATCACGCTTGAATTCTATCACGAATAACTTTTTTTTTGGAAAATTCTCACCAAAACGCTTTTGTACGCTTGTAAAAAAATTAATGAGCTGTCACTGGAATAATTTTAACAGCTGTCGGACGAGTGGCTTAGAAATGACAGCAGTCTAATGTTGGTTACAGTTTTTTCATCTCAACCTGTATACCCTCTGAGGGTATAATCATAGGAAAATATGAATAGAAAATAATGACAAACAATAACAGGGAATTCTGAAATTAGATTTTAAATTAACTTAAATTTTTTGGTCAAATTTGTAGCATTGTGAAATATATTTTTTCAATACTGATGGAATCGTGATTCCTATCTAAATAGTTTTGTAGCACCCTCAAAAATTAGCTTCTAAATTTGTATTTTCCTCCCTTCCCTCAGACTAATAATTTGTATACATAAAAGTATTTCGTCCTCTAATGGTTGAAGGATTCCATTAACATTATTTCTAACATTTATTTATATTTCTACTCCTTGGCAAGTTATGCCCCTTTTCATTTCCAAATGCAAATATTCAGCCTTAAAACCTATTTATACACAATATCAAAAGCTACATTCCGATTGAAAATAAGCACTTATATATAATTTTCAAAATTAAAATATTATGAATTTTTAATAAGCCATAATGGCCAGAATATTTAAATACAAGTTCTTTTTTTGTGGCCAAATAGCAGAGGAATGCAGGATTCATTTCTTATTTCAATTCGAAATATTTATATTTTGGAACAAATCCAAAATGCCGTTATGACCCCCCAAAAAAACACGAAGACGAAAAATCCATCAATCATAGTTTAAAATCACTTCAGCCTAATGCCAGGACAAAATGAAAAAAACGAACGAAAAAAAAGTGAAAGGTCATAAAAACGTGACTATCAGGGAAAACAGTAGAACGGCACAAGCAACAAAAAAAAAGAAAAAAAAACATTCCCGCCCTCACCGTTATCATTGCCATTATAGGAGGTGTTGTTTTTCCTGTTGTTGTAATGTTTATTTCCCACCTCATAACTAAGCAGGAGAATGGAATGGAACGGAAGAAGAAACAACAACAACGTAACACTGTAATTACAAAATTACAATGGACACGAAAGAATTTTGAGCAAATAATGAAGAATACATTTGAAGAGGCCACACGGACACAGATGGACGGACAGGTCGACTAGTCAGTCCACCATTTGTGGTGGACAACAGAAACGTTGCCAAATACCGACATAACATGCCCATACAAAGGCTCCATAGACGTATTGTCCCACAAAAGCCATGCGGCACACCTTTTTGGCCCAGCTGTTTCGTACTTGACGATTGAGTGTCCTGCTGAAATGTTTGCCACAATGGCCGGAGATCGCAAGACCTTATTCAACCATGTCAGACATGGAACCTGGCCCAGGTTGTTGCAATAAATCAGCGATGAAATGTTTGTAGAGCAATTAAATGCTGCCCACAACAACTGTGAGTTGGTCAGCTGGAGTAGAAGAACCAGAACACAGTCGGTCATTCATTCATTCACTCGCTCACTCATCCATCTGCATTCCCGTCATGCATGTTTGGGGAAGTAAATGGTCTGTGTATGAGTGACGTTGCGATGAAGTAGTTGTATTCTTCGAAAGGTGAAATGCATGGGTATTTGTCGAAAATAAGACCTGAGGATAATTAATGATCTTGGAAGATAAAAGAGAGAGAGATAGAGAGAGAAAATAAGGGGACTGTTATCTAAATTGGAGTCTTAGAGTTGGCTTTGAAATGGGCAAGCAAATTTTGAAATCTTAATACAACATAAGGATCATTTTGTAGCCTCCCATACAGAAGTCGATCCTGAGGGCTTCTATATGTAAGAAATATTCTAAAGTTCTTCTAGCTATAAATGTTTTATATCCAAACGTTTTTTGAAATCTGCAAATTTCATCCCAATATTTAAAGACTAACAAGTGTCCGCTACTTCATCAGCGAACAGCCCACCTTAAAATTTTAGATTCGTTCCAAAACTTCCCGTTAGGCCTTTTTATACCCTACACCACAAGGTGGTCAGGGTATTATGTCTTTGTGCATTTGTTTGTAACAGTCAGAAGGAAACGAGATAGACCCATAGTTCATCACATTCTGAGTCGATTTATGCATGTCCGTCCGTCCGTCTGTCCATGTATTTTTGTAAACAAAGTACAGGTCGCATTTATTGCCCGATCCAGACGAAATTTTGCAAAAACTTTTTGTTTGGCCCAAGGACGAACCCTATTGATAATCGGTCAAAATTTAGATATAGCTCCCATATATAACTTCGTCCGATTTACTTTTATTGTGCACCAAACGTCTAATATTTGTCAAAATGGGATGGAATTTGGTACTTACGACCGAATTGAGTCTAGAAGCTAGTATGTCAAATTTGGTGAAGATCGGTTCAGATATAGCTATAGCTTCCATATATATTATTCATCCGATTTGTTATATTTGTTACCCACAACCGTAATATGCACTCCGTAACAACGATATTCAGGGAAATTTATCAAATACAGCTCAGAAATATCTTTGCCAAATTTTATCGAGATCGGTTCAGATTTGGATATAGCTCCCACATATATCTTTATCCGATTTCAAATAAATTGTGCACCAAATGGGCAATACAAGTCCGAATTTAAAAGATACAAATGCTTCGGCATATTTAGTCTTTTGAACTTTAAATTATAATCATAGCGTTTATGATTGAATTCTCCTATAAAAACGTTTAATTGTCATATGGAGCTCTACTAAATTAGCAAAGTGGTGTAGGGTATCATAAAGTCGGCCCGCCGGATTTTAAGACTTTCTTTACTGGTTAGTACTTAAAATTCACAATTTGTCTGTTTGACAAAATTTTTTATTCAAAACTTCATATTCCTACTAAATTTTCGGACTTTCAAGGTTTTGAAAATTATTCAAGTTTTTTCCTTTTTTCGAAAAGATTATTAAGGAAATTTGTACCCTTTACACGAAATAGTCCTCAAAATCTTTCCAAATCCAAAATTATCTCAACCAACATTGACCTCAATATCAATTTTCAGGATTTTAGCTCTATTCCTTCACCCAATACCAAATTTACTAACATTTTAGTACCCTTATCCAAACAAACTACATCTCTCCATCCTAGACACCAACAGTGATCCAAAATTAAGTACCATTTCGTACTTTTCGAATAATAGTATTACGCGTTCCCGAATTCACCTCCTTCTCTCAAAAATATATACCAACAGTGGCCTGCATATCAAATTTCAGAATTCCAACTCTATCCTAAGACCCAATCCTAAATTTGTTACCTTACTTTTCGTACAGTTATATTACGCATGTCCAAAACCACAATTTAGTACCTTTCGAATAATTATAGTACATATTTCCGAAACCTCCTACATATCTCAATTCCAGATATCAACAGAGACCTTAATATGAAATTTCGGAATTCCAGTTCTATGCCTTCACCCAATACCCAATTTAGGACCACTTAGTGCTTTTCGAACGATTATAGTACATATTTCCAAAAACTACCTCCATATCTTCTTCACAAACATCAACTGTGGCATTTATATCAAGTTTCAGGATTTCATCTCAAATTTGGGCCAATTAAAGCACGTATATCCAAAACCAGCTTCTTCTCCCAACCACAAACACCAACTGTGACATCCATATCAAAATTCAGGATTCAAACCCTATTCCTTCACCCAATACCAAATATAGTACTTTTCGTACAATTATGGTACACATTGTCAAAACCGCCTCCATAGCTCACTCCCTAATACCAACAGAGACCCCAATATAAAATTTCCAGAAAACTGTAGTACGCATTTCCAGACTCGCCTCCAAATCTCAACCTCAACCTACAGTAATCTAAATATCCACATTTTGAAATTTTATCCTTTAGTACTTTTCGAAAAATTATAGTACACATTTCCGAAACCTCCTACATATCTCAATTCCAGATATCAACAGAGACCTTAATATCAAATTTTAGGATTTTAGCTCAATCGCTTTACCCAATATAAAAGTTAGTACCATTAGTACCATTAAGTACTTTTCGTATAAATATAGGACACATTTCAAACCACCGCAAAATCTTAAACACAGATACCATACAGACTTTAATATCAATACTAGATATCAACAGAGACTTTAATATCAAATTTCAGAATTTCAGCTCTCTCCCGTCACCCAATACCAAATTTAGTACTTTTCGAACAATTATAGTACACATTTCCAAAACCATTTCCATATCTTCGCCACAGGCACCAACAGCGACATCTATATCAAATTTGAGGATTCCAGACATATCCCTTCACCCAATACCAAATTTAGTACCATTTAGTACTTTTCGTACAAATATAGGACACATTTCCAAATCACCGTAAAATCTCAAACACAGATACCATCAATAATCTAAATATCACACAGATACAATCATAATCTAATCCTTCTTCCAATACCAAATTAAATACCATTTAGTACTTTTCGTACAATTATGGTACACATTTCAAAATTCTCCATATGTCCAGGCTACACATGAACAGCATCTTTTATGCCAAATTTAAGAATTCAAGCTATATCTGTTCACCCAATACCAAATTGTACAAAAAATAGTACTGTTTAGTACTTTTTGTGCAATGGGAAAAAAAAATCCTAACCACATCTCATATCCACAATCCTACCATCAACCGTGACCAAAATATGAAATTTCAAAATTCCAGCTTCAATTGTTCCAAATTCAGTACTTTTCGTACAATTGTGGTACATATTTCCGAAACCATCTCCATATGTTAAGGCTACACATGAACAGCGACGTTAACGCCAAATATCAGGTTTCTTGCACCATATGTGGCGCCAATACCAAATTGTACGATATATAATACTATTTAGTACTTTTGGTGCGCTTGTATACATTCGTTGTACATTCCCAAAAACACCTCTTATATCACAAAGCTACCATCAATCGGAACCCCAGTACAAAATTTCAAAAATGCAGCTTCATCCATTCATCCTAAACCAAACTGTTCCAAATTTAGTACCATTTAGTACAGTTCGCACACTTAGTACACATTTCCGAAACCACCTTCATGTATCAAACTCACTTTCTTACCTTGATTCTCATACCGACTTTAAAGTTTTAAGCCATATCCGTTCGCATAATGCCAAATGGTACCATTTTAGAATTTTAGTACAATTTTAGAACTTTTCGTATCCTTAAAGTTCAAATTTCCAAAAACCCTTTGGCACATGTATCCTGCATTTCATTGGTGACACCCATTCCAAATTTCTGAATTCTAGCTCATTCCGTTTGTCCAATACAATGTATTGAATTTTTAGTACTCTTTAGTACGTTTCGTACCCTTTGGGTTTCTTTGTTTGCACTAATCTTTTATATATACATATACTGAAGGTACACATCCGTCGGTAACACCGGCTGATATTTTTGAATTCGTTTTTAAAAACTTTGGTCTTTTTTTGGAGGATGTATCAGAAATAATATCACGTTTTGTCTATCTCCGAATTAAGTTGGATACCTCTAATTTTCAAAATATATTGAAATTTTTAATTTCAGCATTGAATGATTTTCGACCCAAAATATTGACACTTCGAACGAATAATATCGAAATTGAGCTAAATATATCGAAATTGAGCTAAAATTGATGTAAAACCTATAAAACGGAAGAAGATTCGTAACGATCTAGCATAGTTCAAAATGGTATTTATGTATTCTGCCATAGCCTGAGGATATGTAGACATATAGTTTATGTCCTTCTATATATAAGTCATACGTACAATAAACATAATTTGTAGGTCTTTATCAACGAATTTTCTACTGAATCGTTTGAAGATCTTCAATGCATGAAAGTTCTTCTCTTTACGTTTAAAAAGCTCTTTTGCACAAAGCACATCAAAAATCATCTCAGTCTTTAAGTTTTTGAAATACCAAAAACTCCCATATATCACCCTCCCCTCCCTCCCCCTTCTCTTTGAACAAATATTCCCTTTTAAGGACACTGCATTAAAACAACATTTACGAAGCTCTTCCATTTCAATTGGGGGATAAAAAGTCATCACTACTTATGGAACATATTACAAATATTCATGTGGTCTAGTGCCTTAGGGGCTGGGCAAGAGGGGGAATGGATGGATGGAAACTAGTACTGCAATACATCAGTGTCATTAAATTTGAAGTTCGATTGGTTGCTTGGATGATTCAATGGTTCGATGGTTGGTTGGTTGGTTGGTTGATTGACTGTTCTCTTTTTCCCCATAATTGTGCTTCAATGATTTTGCAGCAAATTGGATTTCATTTTTCTTCGACAGGGCCAAAGCATCAGCTGCAGCAGCATCATCAGAAAACGGCGTCAGCATCAGCAACAACATATGCTTGCTTGAAGGGAGAAGAGACCGACCCCATCAACATAACAACTATTCAGAGATGAATATATAAATCTTCTTAGAAATGCAAGTACGTAAAGGAACAGTGGTAACCCACTAAAAATACGATTGTACTTAGAACTACTTAGAAAAAATAGGCATGAGGAGTAATTAGTACCTATCTAAAGAAGAAGAGCCTCTCTGACCTATTTTACGTTGTTAACCGAGATAGGTTCGGCTAAGCCTTTTTAATTGAATTTCACAAGACATATTAACACCGTCAAACAAAACTACTTCCATGTTTCAGAATTTGTAGCTTGAAGTATAGTATATAGTGCTATTTAGTAAAAACTTCAATACGCACTTCATTTTATCTACTCTTTACATCAGAAGCAACCAATATGCAAGCTCTACTTCTTACATTAAGTACCATTTTTGGGAATTTTTGTACCAAAATGTACGAAGTTTTAAATTATATTTTTCAGACTTTGTCAGAAAGAGCTAAATATGGAATTCTATAAAATATCTCATACATTCTTAACACAAATTACTTTTCACCATTGGTGGCCCAGCTTTAAAGAATAAAGTGGCATCGAGGCACAGTTTTAAGTACATTTTAGTACCTGTTTTAATAAAAATGTCGAAAAAGCCGCCATTTCTGATGTTTCGTTTAAATAGTGACCCATCATCAAAAGTCAAATATACGCAAAATTTCAAGATTCTGGCTTCAAAGTCTTAAATTTTAATTCAAAAGTGACGTATTTAGTACCTCTGGCAAGAATTTCCAAAAATCCCACAATGTTTCGTGTTTAAAGCAACCCTCTTGCGAAATATGAGGTCCTAGCTCTGAAATTAAAACATTTAAGTGCAAAGAGCGAATATTAAGAACTTTTTAGAACTTTTTGGTACGTGTTGATAAACATACCACATTTTCAGATTTTTGGCACCAATAGCGAAAGACTCTAGATTCAAAGGTATTAGATTTTGGTTGGGAAATGTACTTCCCAGAACTTTTTAGTACGTTTTTTGTATAAGCCCTAGAAGCATTGAATTTTAAATTAAACAAGGTCAAATTTCAAAGTCCTATCGTTTAAAAATAATGTTGTTTAAAATAATGAAGTTGAACTATTTCGTACAGTTTAGTACTTTTCGTACCCTTGAAGTATGGATGTCCAAAACTTTACTTCCTTACATAAAAAACGACCCTTATGTACATTCTCATATGAATCGATCTTTCGATAATAATAAAGAACTTTTCGTAGTAGTTGGTACTATTTTTGTATTCATGGAGAACGGATTTCCAAAAAATGCGAGGATTTCCAAAAACATAAAAAAATTTGCTCCCTACACTAACGATGACACTCATGCTATACATGGTGAGATAAAAAAACTGCAACAAAATCAAACGCCATAATTTTTACTTTTTTTTAAAAATTTTATTGAATGAAAGCAAAAATATCGAAAATAGCATTAAATTTTAGAAAAAGTTTAGATTTGTTCGAATTGGTCACCTTTGGCACGAATTATGGCCTTCAAGCGGCCAATGAAACCGTCACATGCTGTCCGAATGTTGCTCTGCGGTATTTTGGCCCATTCCCGGCGAAGCGCTTGCTTGAGGTGATCTACACTTTGATATTTTTTGCTTTCCAAAATACTCTAGACACAATAGTCCAACGGATTGGCATCCGGAGATTTTGGTGGTCATTGTGCGCTGGAAATTAAGCGAGGAACCTCATTGTGTTTTTTTGGTTTTCATGTTGCTGAGTCCTGTTGGAATGTCCAAGGTCTGCGGCCAAAATGTTTGCGTGCCCAAGGCTATAATACACCCTCGAGAATATTTTCGCGATAATATTCGGTATTTATTCTGCTACCACGGTCTATTAAAACGAGCGGAGACCGACCATCGGCTGTTATGGCGGCCCATACCAGCACCATGGCTGGCGGTTGAGTTCTGGTGGCCAACCGAAGGTGCACATTTTCAGCTGACCTCTTTGGCAAGTAAACACGATCATTTTGTTTATTTTACAAACTACTGGAGAACTAATGTTTTCTCATCAGAGAAACCTAAATTCGGCATTTCACCACTTTCGGCCAAGCGAAGCAACTCTTTAGCTCTTTTGAGTCTATTTTCTTTCTGGTGCTGTTGCGGTGTAAGTTCTTGCACTTTTTGGAATTTCAATGGCTTTACCCCGAGCTCATTTTTCAATATTTGTCGAATGAAATATTGCGATATGTTCAGCTCACGAGCCATTTTTTGGCCATTGCAACGTGGGTTTCGATCAAATCGCTTCTTTACTTTTCGAACCATTTCTGCTGATGTTGTTGTTTTCTTGCGTCCACTTCCTTGACTTCGGGATACGCTACCAGTATCACGGTAACGAGCGATGGTATGAGACACAAAAGATTTATTCACATTTAAATGCTGGAGTGCTCTAACGATAGCCACTTGATGTTTTGCAGCCAAATATAAAGAAATCACACTATCACGCCTTAATTCCGTCACGAATAACTTTTTTTCCGAAAAAAAAAAAATTCACACCAAAATGTAAACAATATATTGAGCTGTCACTGGAATAATTTTAACAGCTGTCGGAGGGACGAGTGGCATATAAATGACAGCAGTCTGAAGTTGTTTGCAGTTTTCTCATCTCACCCTGTAGTGGTAGAAAACAAAGTTTAAAGCCTAAACATAGATCTGAGACATTGACGACTTTGTTTTTTTTTTTTAATTTTTAATTTTTAATACCCTAGGTGTTTGATTTTCCAAAAACCCCGGCTTACATCATCATGCCACGCGAGGGGCCACCATCATACAAAATGTCGAAGCTTAAGTACCTACCGGTTGCCGTACCATTTTGTACTTTTCGTACCGTTTAGGTACTTTTTTTTAAAGACCAGCGTTACCATAACCCTGCACATCTTTAGTAGTCCCCTACCAAATTTCAAGGTTCTGGTTTCAGACATTTCGACTGGGCTTTGATAGCTCAATGAGTCAATCACCTTACATGGAAAATCCTTTCAACTGAGTAAATAGGATAAAGCGAGAGAAAGGAAATTGGAAGACCAAGTTTAGAGCTTAGACACGGGGCTGAGACATCGGTGTCCATCGATGAATATTGCCGTAATAAAACACCCAATATTTTCCTTCTTTGTTTATGTGAGGACATTACTCTCCTAAAAACACTCTCTTCCATATTTCTGATACCATGGGTGCAGGAACAACTCCTAAGCCTATATATAAGGGCTCTTATATGATTCTGGTGCAATATAGCATCCATTTCACCCTGGCTCCACTGTATCTTGTCTGGCCCTCTTTTAGATAACTTTTCCATTTTTTTTAATAAATTCAGCCCTATGACTTATATCCCTCCTATGTCGTGTCGTGTAGGTTTGTATGTATGTATGTGTGTGTGTGAGTGTGTTTATGACAGCATTTTATGTATGCACATAAATTGAATACAGAATTTGGTTCTATCTTAAAAATTTGTCTCTTGGATCAAAACAATCAAATTGTGCTTGACATGCATGCAGTCAGTCAGTCAGCCATTCAAGCCTTGGCTGACTTGCCAGGCATGTACCAAGGACTACATGGGCTATGTAGGTATGTGTGTGGTATGATTGGTCAAAGGATAACGAATAACAATAATAATACGACACAGAACACAGACAGATAGCTATGGCAACAACAACAGCACTATCCAGTACTACAGCTACTAACGAGAGCAAAAAAACACGAGCAGCAACAACAACCAGAACCACAAAAAAACGGAAATCATCGTCTATGGCAAACTAAGAACGTGCCTGTCACACTTGTAGTTCCTTTTTTTGTTTTCGTTTTCCAGCCGTGTGATGCGATGAAGTGAGTCAGTGAGTGACTGAGCGAGTGGCCAAGTTACTCAATAACCGAATCTGAATTCTTGGTTTAGGATAAGAGGTACTCACACCCATAAACCGACACACACTTGCACAAAAAACAATCACGCTAACACACTTCAAACATTCCATGCAATCTCTAGGCTTTGGAAGGGAAGTGAGCTCGTTCGGCAGCAGCAGCCACAAAAAACACAACAACCAAGACAGCCAAACAATTGCTGGGCGAGTGTATTTTGAGCAAATGCTGTCGGCCTGCATCTAAACATTTTCAACGAAAACTATTGCAAATTTGCCAGAGTGAGTGTCTATGTGTGTGTGTGAGTGATGATGAGTGGTTATGGTTTTAAATGTGTGTGTGTGTGTGTGTCTGGCACACACAATGAACGAAAAAAAGGACTTTCGTAACAACTATAAGAGCCACACTCAAAATGCATCATTGTTGCCAGTGTTTGTTTAAAGTCTACAACAGCAACAACAACAACGTCAGCAGTAGCAGCAGCAAGAAGAAGCACAACTGCAAATATCAAAATGTAAAAATATACAAAACGTTTTTCTTGTTGTTATTGTTGCTGCTGCTGCTGTTAGGTTTGTTAGTTTTGCTTGTTTATTTGAATATTAAAATCAAAACAGTTGCTGCTGCTTCTGCCGTCGTCATCGTCGTTGTTGTTGTTGGTATTATTGTTATTAAATTATTCAATTTTTATAAAGGTCTTCATGTTGTTGTGTTTTCATATTTTTCATTTAATTTTAATGGTAATTGAACAACAGACAAATTCTATTATGGATTATATTCATATTTTTTATGCCGACGGGCTATACGGTAGTCACCAGTCAAGCGACTGAGTGTGAGATTATTTTCGAAAATTTAAATTTTAGGAAGAGATAGTAAGAGAGTATTGGCGATTGATTGATACACCAATGTATTTAATGGGAAGGCGCTGTGGTTTCTTATGAGAAGACTTAGTGCTCTTCTATTACAAGATCGAGTGGTCTTCTATGGAAACACCCTTTGCTGGCCTCCTATGAAAAAAACCTTTTGCTGGTCTTCTATGAGAAGACCCTTTGCTGGTCTTTTATGAGAAGGCGATTTGCTCGTCCTCTAAGAGAAAAGCCTTTGCTGGTCTTCTATTAGAAGACCCTTGGATGGTCTTATATTAAAAGGCCCTTGGATGGTCTTCTATTAGAAGACCCTTGGATGGTCTTCTATTAGAAAACCCTTTGCTGGTCTTCTATGATAAGATCTTCCAGCTCTTTTTTCAGCTTTTCTATGAGTTCTTCTATGAAAAGACCTTGAGCTCTTCTATGAAAAGCCTTGAGCTCTTCTATGATAAGACCTTCCAGGAGACCCCCGGTCTTCTATGAGAAAACCTCCCGGTCTTCTATGAGAAGACCTCCTAGTCTTCTATGCGAAGACCTTCTTCAGCTCTTCTATGCGAAGACCTTCTTCAGCTCTTCTATGCGAAGACCTTCTTCAGCTCTTCTATGCGAAGACCTTCTTCACCTCTTCTATGCGAAGACCTTCTTCAGCTCTTCTATGCGAAGACCTTTTTCAGCTCTTCTATGCGAATACATTCTTCAGCTCTTCTATGCGAAGACCTTCTTCAGCTCTTCTATGCGAAGACCTTCTTCAGCTCTTCTATGCGAAGACCTTCTTCAGCTCTTCTATGCGAAGACCTTCTTCAGCTCTTCTATGCGAAGACCTTCTTCAGCTCTTCTATGCGAAGACCTTCTTCAGCTCTTCTATGCGAAGACCTTCTTCAGCTCTTCTATGCGAAGATCTTCTTCAGCTCTTCTATGAGAAGACCTACAGCTCTTCTATGAGAAGACCTACAGCTCTTCTATGAGAAGACCTACAGCTCTTCTATGAGAAGACCTACAGCTCTTCTATGAGAAGACCTACAGCTCTTCTATGAGAAGACCTACAGCTCTTCTATGAGAAGACCTACAGCTCTTCTATGAGGAGACCTACAGCTCTTCTATGAGGAGACCTACAGCTCTTCTATGAGAAGACCATCAGCTCTTCTATGAGAAGACCATCCAGCTCTTCTATGAGAAGACCTACAGCTCTTCTATGAGAAGACCATCCAGCTCTTCTATGAGAAGACCTGCAGCTCTTCTATGAGAAGACCTACAGCTCTTCTATGAGAAGACCATCCAGCTCTTCTATGAGAAGACCATCCAGCTCTTCTATGAGAAGACCTACAGCTCTTCTATGAGAAGACCATCCAGCTCTTCTATGAGAAGACCTACAGCTCTTCTATGAGAAGACCATCCAGCTCTTCTATGAGAAGACCTACAGCACTTCTATGAGAAGACCATCCAGCTCTTCTATGAGAAAACCATCCAGCTCTTCTATGCGATGACCTTCCAGCTATTCTATGCGAAGACCTTCCAGCTCTTATCTGAGAAGACCTTATTGTCTTTTATAAGAAAACCTTCGGTCCTTCTATGAAAAGACCTCCTGGCCTTCTATGAGAAGACTTCTGGCCTTCTATGAGAAAACCTTAAGGTCTTCTATGAAAAGACCCCCTGGCCTTCTATGAGAAGACTTCTGGCCTTCTATGAGAAAACCTTAAGGTCTTCTATGAGAAGACGTCCCGGTCTTCTGTGAGAAGACCTCCTGGTCTTCTATGATAAGACCTCCTGGACTTTTATGAGAAGATCTCGTGGACTTTTATGAGAAGACCTCCCGGTCTTCTGTGAGAAGACCTCCTGGTCTTCTATGAGAAGACCCCCTGGCCTTCTATGAGAAGACTTCCTGGTCTTCTTTGACCCTTTGACGCTTTGTTGGTCTTCTATGAGAAGAACCTTTGTTGGGCTTTTATGAGAAGATCTCCTAGTCTTCTTTAAGAAGACCCTTTGTTGGTCTTCTATGAGTAGACCCTGTTGTTGTCTTTTCTCTTTTGGATTATGATTTGAAAATATTTTTGTCTTCTCTTTTTTTTTTGCAAAATACCCTTTATTTACCCCCTTTTAAGTAAATTTAAAATTTATCCTCAAAATTGCCATGAATTTTGAAAGATTTGAACCCAATTTCCATTAAGTTTTGTGTCAGAATATTTACCCTGCTTAATTTTGTTTAAATCAAGTAAAGATTCGTATTTTTTTTTGTTCTTAAACAAAATGAGGTCATAACGAAATATGGACCCTTCTTTACTTTCCGACAGCAAATATGTCAAATAACACAGCAACAAACAAAAAAAATGTGGAAAAAAGAAAATGACAACAACATATGTCTATGACATTGTTTATCTTTGTTTTGTTAAATAAATAAAATCAAAAATTCCTTCCTCCTGCATGACCTTCCATCCGGCCATATCCTTTAAAAGAAAACTTTAAAGATTATTTTGATGGTTATCGAAAACTGCCTATTTATTCTAACACCCTTTGTCTATATGAGGGTGGGGAGTGTTAGGAGGAGGGACACTTTCCTATTTACGTAGGAATCGACCATTGAAAGCAACACCCAGACGAAAAAGTTTCTCAAGAGAGAGAGAGAGAGAGAAGAAAAAACCCAAAACGAAATTCGTTGAATTATTTATGTGGGAAGTGTAGATGGACGGACGGACAGGCGGACGGATGGGCCCTGTTGGACGACATGTACAAGAAAAAGATTGCCAAATTTATTGCACTACAACCCGACCATACCAAAAAGGTGATGAGAAGGAGGTGGAGGAGAAGGAAGGAGGGGTTAAGCCGCCACTATGGTCACCAATTTACATGGCTGTTGGAGGCATGCATTGCCAGTGGACGGCCAAATTCTTTTTTCCGATACATTGGCCAAATACAAGATTTAGTTTTTTATGGTCGAGAAAAAGTAGGAAAAAAAAACGAAACAGAAATAAAATAAAGAAATTTCCTAAACGGAAATAAACGGGGGAGATTTGTTTCAAATTTATAAGGCATTACCAACGAGCAGTGGTGGACATTTAAATAGCACAGGTACTAATAAAGACAAATTATTATTATTAGGACCGTTAGCTCTTCTATGAGAAGACCTTCAGCTCTTCTGTAAGAAGGCCTGCTCTTTGAAGAGATGATCTTCTGTGTATTCTACCTCCACCCATCTTATTCGTACTAAAAGGGTACGAAAAGTACTAAAATGTACTTAACATTGAATACTTTGTATTGAACAAACGGAATGAGCTAAAATTCTGAAATTTGGAATTAAAGTCGTTGATGGACTGCAGGATAGATGCACCAAAGGGGTTTTTGAAACTCCAACTTAAAGGTTACGAAAAGTCCTAAAATGGTCCTAAACTTCCAAAATTGTACCAGTTGGTGTTATGAGAAGGGATAGAGCTAATCACTTTAAATTTGATATCTGAATCAAGATGCGAAAATGAGTTTGGTTATGAAAATGTGTACTAAGTGTGCGAACTGTACTAAATGTTACTAAATTTGGAACATTTTGGTTTAGGATGAATGGATGAAGCTGGAGTTTTGAAATTGTGCACTGGTGTTCCTGTTGCTGGTATGTTTTTGATAAAGAGGTGGTTGTGGAATTGTGTATTACAAGTGAATGAAAAGTACTAAATAGTACCATATATTTGGTACAATTTGGTGTTGGATGATCAAATAGTGCTTGAAATCTGAAGTTTGGTATTAAGGTCGCTGTTCATGTGTAGCCTGGAAATATAGGGGTGGTTTTGGAAATGTGTACGATAATTTTACGAAAAGTGCTGAATGGTTCTATATTTGGTATTGGGTGAAGGAATTGAGCTGAAATTCTGAAATTTGATATTTAGATTACCGATGGTATCGGTGTTTGAGATGTGGCGGTTTTTTGGAAGTGCAACCTATATTTATACGAAAAGTACTAAATGACACAAAATTTGGTATTGGGTGAAGGGGTAGGGCCGGAAACCTTAAATTTGATATAGATGTCACTGCTGGTGTCTAGGACTGAGAAAAGTACAAAATAGTACTACATTTGGTATTGGGTAAAGGGACAAAAATAAAATTCTGAAATTTTATTTTATGGTCTCTGTTGGTATCTGAAATTGAGATATGGAGGTGGTTTTGGAAATGTGTGCTATATTTATATGAAAAGTAGGAAATAGTACTAAATATGATATTCGATAAAGGAATAGAGCTGATATCATGTAATCTGATATTTTTGTCACTGTTGGTGTCTGTGATTAAGATATGGAGGTGGTTTTAGTTATGTGTACTATAATTGTTCGAAAAATACTGAGAGGTTCTAAATTTGGTATTGGGCGTATGGATGTAACTGTTGTTGTTGTTGTCTGGGATTGAGATATTAAGGTGGCTGTGGTAATGTGTAGTTGTTCGAAATTAATTTGGTATTGGATGAAGGGATAAGGCTGGAATCCTCAAATCTCATATTGAGGTCTCTGATGGTATTTAAATTGAGATGTGGAGGTGGTTTCGGAAATATGTACTATAATTGTACGGAAAGTACTAAATGGTACTAATTTTGGATCACTGTTGGTGTCTAGGATGAATAGATGTAGATTAGTTTGGATATGCGTACTAAAAGTCACTAAATTTGCTATTGGGTGGAGAGACAGGGTTGCCTATATTCGACGGACCCATCTGGCAACGCCATAAATTTTGACAGAGATGTCACATCGCTTAATGACATACCGCGTTTGAAGCGTCAGTCCAAGCAGATTTTTACCATAAACCAATACACGCCACGCGTGCGCTCTGAAATAGATGAAATTTACAAGAAGTCAATTGTGAAAACTCAACGTGCTTTTAAAACATTAAAAAATGTGAGAAGTGCGCCTTCTAAGAACACCATTAAGCGTTTATACGAAAAATTTTCGACTGGTAAGGCTCTTTCTAATCCGAAGAGGCCATATAAAAGTCGACCAGGGCGATCGACCGAGAATATCGCTGCCGTACGAGCCAGTGTTGAGAGGTCCCCAAGAACATCCCAAAAACTCCGTTCTCAGCAGTTGGGCATGGCTCGGCCCACTTTACAACGGATTATTCGCATTGATTTGCATTTGTTTCCGTACAAAATTCAATTTACGCAAAGAATGTTGCCTGCGGACAAGCCTCGTCGATTGGCGCAAAGAATGTTTCCTGCGGACAAGCCTCGTCGATTGGAATGGGCCAAAAAAAAAAAAACATGGGTCCGTCGAATATGGGCAACCGTGTATACTGAGGCCACTATTGGTTTCTAGGGTTTACCTATGGAGACGTTGAAACAGTTTTGGACAGAAAAAAATGGATGCGGGTCCATTGAGCGAGTCCTTTGGTTTTACGAATATCCTCCTAGGTAAACTTCAAAATGAAAGATTTTGAAGACTTTATGGTCTGAAAGGCAAACATTTTTATATTATTCCTTCGGAAAAGGGAAGAATTTGAGTAGTACATAAAAACTTGAACGTCTGAAAATTTAGTTCGATATATGAAGTTTTTATTTAAGGAACTTAAAAAAATTATGAATTTTGAGTGCTTGAGGCCTAACATGAACTTTTGGAACGAATCTTAAATTTTAAGGTGGACTTCTCGCTAACGAAGTAGCGGCCATTTTCTAGTATTACCTATTTTTTTCAATTCTTGCCATGGCAGCAATATTTTGTATCATTTGGTACCATTCGTAACCTCCTTATTCGGATTTCCAAAAACACCTTCTCATTGCAATCTCTCCGACGAAAGTTACATCTTCTGCTATTTAACCACCGCCCAACTGTGAAATTCCTAACAGACTAACTCGATGTTATGTGTCCATAACCATAAGTGTGAATTTTATATTAAATACATACAAAAACAACAACAACACCAAAAAACCAAAACAGCAGCAATGGTTGTTGTAGCAAGCAACATCCAAAAAAACCGATACAAAACGAAAAACATTTGTTTAGAAAGCGAGAAATACACGAACATAAAACATTTGTCTTCTTTAACATCCATCTGACTGCCTGTCTGACCGCTGTGCATTGTTGTATTTTCTTCTCCACATGTTTGCAATGCTCTCTCTCACTCTCTGTCTCTCCGGTGGAACTTGGCACCAGGGAAATCCTTAAACTTTTTGACGGTTGAAGCAGCAGCAGCAATGGCAGCCGGGACGTGTTGTCGGTCTCCGTCCGGGTTTGCTGTTGTTTCTTTTTCTTATTGAACAAAACAGTTTTTCGGTTATTTGGTAATCTGTTGTTGTTGTTGTTGGTGTTGTCATTGTTGCTGTTGCATGTTTATTTCTGTGACTGCTTGTTTGGTTCGTTTTTTTTTCGGGTTGTTCATTTTCCTTCTGTTTCCGGGAAATGGAATTGAAGAGGAAAAATCCCGCAAGGAAATGGACAAAATTAAAGTGAAATAAAACTAAATCGAATAATGAATGGAAATGGGAGAGAAAGATCGAGAAGAGAAAGATGTTCCAAAAATGTAATGAATGAGGAAACTAAGTTATGTAGATAATCTTTAACCTATGTAATTGAATAACGTCAAAAATCCATATGAATTTCAGAAGACCGTGGATAACTAAAGCATCTAAAATAGGAATTAATAAGTGCCCGCTATTTCGTCAGCGAAAGGTCCAACTTAAAATTTCAGAATCGTTCCAACAGTTTGCATTAGGACTTTTTAGTACCCAAAACGCACAATTCGTTCAGTTTGACAAAATTGATTAATCAGATCTCCATACATCATACTAAATTTGCAGACTTTCCATTTTTCATTTACATCAAAAAATCTTTAAAAAGTTTTTATTTTGAATTTTACCGAGGAGGATAGTGGTAAAATTAATGCACAATGGAACGACATCCAATTTTTCTGTCCAAAACTATTTCAACATCTCCATATGTAAACCCTAGAAATCAACAGTGATATCAATATTAAATTCCAGAATCTAAGCTCTATCCATTCACTCAACGGCAAAATGAGTACCATTTAGTACTTTTCGAACAATCACAATAGCCATATTCCAAAACCAGCTCCTTCTGTCAACCACAGACACCAACACATCAAATTTCAGGATTCCAGCTCTATCCCTTCACCCAATACCAAATTTAGTAGCATTTAATACTTTTTTAACAGCACAATCTCCATATCCCAACAACAACTTTCAGGATTTCAGCTCTGTAATTTCCCCAATTAGCAAAGTTTGTAACATTTTGTACAATTACAGTACGCATATCCAAAACCAGCTCCTCAATTTTTAAGATTCCAATTTTATCCCATTGCCCAATACCAAATATAGTACTATTTGGTAATATTATAGTACACATCTCCAAACGACAAATACCAAGAGAGACCCAATACCATATTTAGTACCATTCAGTACTTTTCGAACAATTATAGAAGACATTAACAAAAAACACCCCCATACCTTAACCACAGACACCAACAGTGACATCTATATCCGATTTCAGGATTTCCGTTCTTTCCTTTCATCTAAAATCAAATTTAGTACCTTGCGTACAAGTATAGCATACATTTCCAGAACCACCTCCATATCTCAATCCCAGATAGCAAGAGAGACCTCAATAGCAAATTTCGGGATTCCAGCTCTATCCTATCAACTAGTACCAAATTTAGGACCATTTAATAATTTTCGTACAACTAAAGTAGACATTTCCAAGACCATACTCATATCTCAACCATAGAAACCAACAGTGACGTTTAGGTAAAATTTCAGAAATTCTGCCCAATTCCAAATTTAATACTTTTCGTACAATTATAGTACACACCAATCAATTCTAGATACCAACAGATACCTCGACATCAAATTTGAGGATTCCAGCTCTATTCCTTCAACCAATACCAACACCAAATTTAGTACCATTTATTAGTTTTCGTACAATTATAGTACACATTTTCAAAATCAACTCCATATCTCAACCACAGACGACAAGAGTGACGTCATAGTAAACTTTCAGGATTTCAGCTCTATTCGTCCACCCAAAATACCAAATTTAGTACTTTTCGAACAATTATAGCGCACATTTGCAAAACCACCACCAGATCTCAACACAAGATACAAATTTCGGGATTTGAGCTCTGTAATTTCTCCCATTACCACAATTTAGTACCATTTTTTACTATTACGCATATCCAAAACCAGCTCCGTCTCTTAAACACAGGCACCAGTAGTGACATCTATATTAAATTTCAGGATTTCAACCCTTTTCCTCCACCCATCTAGTACCAAATGTAGTACCAATTAGTACTATTCGTAAAAATATAGGACACATTTTCATACCACCGCCATATCTCAAACACAGGTACCATCAGTAATGTAAATATCAGACTTCTGGATTTCAGCTCTATTCCTCCATCCAATGCCAAATATTGTAATAATGGACAATATCGGTCCCCTCTATCAAGTACCTCCCCACAAAGGGTCAACATTTTGAATAATAACAACTCCTATGAAATGTGATGTAAGAGTCTGATTTTCTTCTAATTTCACCCATCCCAATTTAAGAATTAAACCATGGTCTGGCGTTTAGATGGAATATATCGGTCCACTCTTTCTGGTACCTCCCCAACAAAGGGTCAAAATGTTGAATATCCATGAAGCTCATAAAACACGAAATAAACATCCGATTCAATTTAGACTTGGCGCATCTGAATATTTCTATCAACACAGGATCTGTTATAAAGGCGGTAGAGATCGGACCATTCCTTCTGGTATCTCCCCCACAAAGGGTCAAAATTTTGAATAACCAAAAATAACCATCAGGTTCTCTTTATACTCCACAGATCCCATTATTTCTACTAACACAAGATCTGTTGTGAATATGGAATATATCAGTCCTCTCCTTCTAGTACCTCCCCCACAATGGGTCAAAAATTTTAATATCCATTTAGCTCACAAAACGCGAAATTAACATCCGATTCCATTCCAGATATGGTATGTCTCAATATTTCCATCAACACAAAATCTGTTATAAAGATGGTAGAGATCGGAAAATTTCTTCTGGTACCTCCCCCACATAAGGTTCAAGATTTTGAGAAACCAACGCTCAAAGTAAGCCAAATAAGCATTCAACTCTCTTCAAATTACACAAATACAAATATTTTGAAGTGAAGATATATAGCTGCGAACCCCTTCTTGTACCTTACCCACAAAGAGTCACAATTTTCAATGCTTTTGTCTGTCATAACTTGCGAAACAAGTCAGGTATATCTAAATATTTTCTCAACCAGAAACTTGGGAACAATATGGATTTTATGATGAAGTTACCAATATAGACCAAACCTGGTACGTCGCAATATTTATGCCGTATATATTTAGGTCCGATATGAAATGGACAATATTGGCCTATTCCTTCAGAACCCACTTGATAGAGGGTCAAGAGTTTGAATAATCATAACAGAAGTCAAAATATATTTAAATAATCAAATAATGGCTGAGGGTATACGTCTGTCGGCAAAACTGACTGATACTTTTAAACTTGTTTTTCTGTCGACGGCCATCTATAGCTTGATCGGCACATATGCAGTATGCATGTTGACAAATCTTTACAGTTTTATGCCTTTGATTCTGCATTCCACCAAAATATGCTTGGTTTCTGAAGTTGTTTTTTATTTAAAAGTGTACCGCCCTATAGACAGGGTTAAGAATACAGATCAATTTGTTCCTTACGGGAATTCTATAAAAAAAAATTATTTCGGATAGAAAAAATGTTTCCCTATTTACCCAAAGAATAGTCCTCCCAGTTTTCATTGGGGATCCCCATATTTGTAATAATTAAATATCGGATCCCTCTGATTATGGACTCATTTTTGTTACCTTAAACAATGTACTCCAAGACCTGAAGCATATCGAACCATACTGGTTCTTAGCAGCTTATGTCTTAGCGATTTCCATCCGATAAGATGAGATATATTCCTTTGTTCTGCCATTTTACTTTTATTTGAAATCCTAATTCCCTTGAAAACTACATCTAGGCCAAGCTGAAGATCAAGGTACGGCCTGAGTACGTTCATACGTTTTGTCATAGCCTCCTTGAGAAGATATTTAAATTTAGAAGGCATTATCATTCATTTGCATTCTGGTCATGGTCAGAATATTTGTTTTTCGTTTTTCTACCTTTGTAGATAAAAGTGAATAATTTTTTGTTGTTTTTTTTTTCTTTCTTTGGTTTCATTGTGTTTTCTTTTTTCCTTTGTGTTGGCCCCCCTCTTCAGCACCTCTCACCCAATTATGTATGACGTTGCATGTTCGGCTTATTAAAATGCCATAAGCAAGTGGTTTGCTGCCTCACTCAGAATGTAGATGAACTAGGGCTGCTGCGGCTCTTGCCTCGGGCTAAAATGATTCAGGATGTAAAGAATATTAGCTTCAAAAATGGACGTGTTGGGGTACGTGTGAACGTGTGTGTGTGTGCGTGTGCCTGTCATTGTGGTTGAAAACTAGAAATCTATAATCAACGAAAACACGTATTCGGTTTTAGAACACCTAATTGCATACAATTTATTTCAAAATATGGTAAATAAATAATAAATATTAAAAAAAAGTAAAGAAACAAGCAGCAGCAGCAAACTGTTCCAGGTCAATTCCCAGGTATATTAGGGTGGATTTTCTGTAGGAATATTAAATTATGTTTTTATCTCTAAATTTCCTCTACTCATTTTGAAATCGGAAATTTATCTCCTGGTCTATCCTATTATTCATACACAGTTCACACACATTTACCTTACCTTTATTTACATTTCTTCAAACACTCGCACACACATGCATTGGCTTCAATATGCGTGTGTGTGTGCGTTGTTTGTAGAAATATGCAAATATATGATGTTATAATACAAATAATATTAGCATATTTTTGTAGTATTAAAAAAATTCCAAAATATTAAAGAACTTTGTACATATATATTTTTATATACAAAAAAAAAAAAAAATGGCATATAACAAAATACAAACACAGGAGTATAAAGAACGAAGGAACAGAGAAACAGAACAAGAATGCATGAACGTCAATGTAATGTAATTTTATGTATGAGACATTTCAGAACTAAATTCTTTATAAATATATCGTTTTTATATCCTCCATATCGGAATACCCATTTTACATTTTGATAAAGCCGCATATAACCGTTCCAATCGATATTCTCCATCTTTAGACTGTAAATCTGATGTCATTTTCGAATTGCCTGTAATTTGGTAGAAGGCAGTAAATCTCTGACAAAGGAGTATAACTTCCCACATAACTTTATAGATTGGTTCTGCCTGATATTCGATATTTTTATGGTTTTTATTACGTTTTACGGCAGAGATGCCTGTCTTGTTTAAGATTCGACAATTAAAAGGCTTAACTAGGCTTTCCACATCACTCTACCGGCATTTATAATATAAATTGGAATTTATTCGAACACTGCATTTTAGTGTTGGTGAATTCCAAAGTATTCTTCTCCCTCATGCCAAAGTTTATTAAAATCTGTTCCCGGCAGACTGAATGTACTTTTTTCCTTTTCCCTCTTCACCACGCTTTTCATGCTTTTTTAAACCCTCCGTCATACATAGTATGGAGGGTATATTAAGTTCGTCTTTCTGTTTGTAACTCATCGAAATAATCATTTTAGACCCAACAAAGTATATATATTCTTGATCAGCGTAAAATTCTGAGATGATTTAGCCCTGTCCGTCCCTCTGTCCGTCTGTTTTAGTGACGCTACAGTCTAAACGAATTAAAATAGGAAGCTAAAATTTTGCATACATCTCTCTTTTGTCTGCAGGCAGATCAAGTTCGAAGATGGCCTACATCGGTCCACGATATCGTATAGCCCCCATATAACGGTACCCCCCAATATTCGGTATTTTGATGATTTTACCCACATTTTTCAACGGAATTGTCTGATAATCCACACAAGGAGTTCTTTGTGGGTACTTTACTCCTTGAAAGAGAGTTGACTATATAGATCTTCCGATATTCGGTATTTTGATGATTTCAGCCCCATTTTTCAATGGAATTGTCTGAAATTCCACACAAGGACTTCTTTGTGAGCACTTTACCCCCTGACAGAGAGTTCTCTATATAGGTTAACGATATCGCATAGCCCCCATATAAAGGTACCCCCCGATATTCGGTATTTTGATGATTTTAGCTATATTCTCCAATGGAATTATCTGAAAATCCGCACAAGGAGTTCCTTGTGAGTACTTTACCCCCAGACATAGATTTGTCTATGTAGGTCCACAATATCGTATATCCTCCATATATCGACAACTTCCGATATTAGGTATTTTAAAGATTTTAACAGAATTTCTAATGGATTTTTTTTTTAATTTCTAATTCGTTCCAAATGGTGGAGGGTATTCAAAGTTCGGCCCGGCCGAACTTACTGCTTTTTAACTTGTTTTTCATTATTTTTGGGAGGGGTGTGAGAAACAGGTGTTCAATTTTTTCCGTAATCATTCTAGACTCAAGTTTGATATAAATATCTATTTGTACTAAATCGGGTTCTCGATTCGTTTTATGTGAGATATATGTTTGAAATATGAGATTTTTTTAACGAGACATGTGCTCAAATTATGAAGCTTTTATGGCGGAAGAAACCAAAACGAGTTGACCTACACTAGCTTCAATTTGTATGAAAATATTGGGTTGTAAAAATCGGAAATGGATTTTCCAGTTTAAGGAGTCATACTCTCAGCCATATGGCTATATCATTTGATACGGGCAAAGTGTGCCTCATCGAAATAACGTTTTTAGAACCTAGGTTACTTTGTACCAAATCCGTTTTAGGACATTTGAAGTCGATCCAGGCTTATCCTTCCGTCTGTCTGGCTGGTGGGCACGATAACTCTCGAAGGGTGTTTCTGATTCGGTCTTAATTTGGTGCATCGTAATATAGTTGTCAAACTCAGATCGAGTTTGGAGATGGGCAATATCGGTCCACTTCTTCTGGTACCTCCCTCCCACCAAAAGGTAGACGTATTCGCAGGAAATAATCGAACTCATAGAAATCATGCGATTTCGCTCCAACTTTGCAAATGTTCATATTTGTAGCAGTGCTAGGTCAGGTGCTAAAATGGACAATATCGGTTTACTCCTTCTAGTACCTCCCTCACGATGAATACAAATTTTGAATAATTGCGAAGTTTATAAAATATGAAGGAAGAGTTCGATTGCCTTCATATCCCAATATTTCTGGGAAACTTAGGTCGAGTATGAAGATGGGAAAGATCGGACCACTCCTTCTGTTACATCCTCTATAAAGATTTAAATGATTGAATGATCGCAACGCTTGTGAAAGTAAAATTGCTTCCAAATTTCGCATTTTCAATATTTCTAACAATTCTAGGTCTGACATGAAGATGGGATTGATCAGACCGCTCCTTCTGGTACTTTATTCACAAAGGGTCGACATTTTGAATAATCGCAAAATTTATAAAATATTAAAGAAGAGTCCGATTGTCTTCCAATTTCGTATACCTAAATATTAAAATCGGATAGATCAGACCACTTCTTCATGTACCTCCCTCACAAAAGGTCAACATTTTGGAACGTTTATTAAATGTGAAGATATAATCCGATTGTGTTCAAATTTCGCATATACCAACATCTCTCCCAATTATAGATCTTATATGAAATGGACCATTCCTTCTAGTACCTCCCCTACAGCGGGTCAAACTTTTGAATAACAATAACACGAATAAAATGTAAAATGAAGATCCGCACCATTGGCCCACTCCTTCAAGGAGTCGACACTTTCAATAATTGCATATCTCATTAGGTTTAAAACAGGCCAAAGATTTTCTTTCAACTTGCAATGCAAATATGGGATTGGTCCACTTTTTCTGGTTCCATCCCCGTAAAAGTTCATGATATGGACATATATCGGCAAAATCAACAAAATCGATCCTTTTTAAATTGTTCAATTTTCTCTCTTTCTCGCTCTTATCTCTTAAATGGAAATGTTCTTCATTTTCCATTACTTTTTCGCGTGTTCGCTTTCCACTACCTATCTATAGGGAAATATTTTCTTATTTCCAATATCTACTCACTTCTTCTCTTAACTTACATTTCTGCGCCGCTTCCCTTCTCACTATGATTTTATACAAAATTATCCTCTTGCCGTGCATGTAAAAAGGCGCTTCTTCAGCAGCTACTCGCTACATATGTAAATATTCCAATAGAGCATCCCTGGGCGAAACGGTTCTCCATTAGACCCCATAACTTTTAGATGGGCATTTCGCCCGAAATAGGAAATTATACTCAACAGTTTGACCCTTTGTGGGGGGAGGTACCGGAAGGAGTGGACCGATATATAATCTTTACACCAGGCCTTGGGTTAATAACAATATTGTGATGTGTGAAATTTCAAGACTATCGGACACTTATTTGACATTTTATTAAAGTTATAATTATTCAAAAATTTGGATTTTCTAAGAGGGAGATACTTGATGGAGTGGACCGATATTGTCCATTTTCTCACCTGACCTAGCACTGTTTGAAATATTAGGATTAGCAAAGTTGGAACAAAATCGGATTATCCTTTATCTTTCTGTGTAGTAACTTATTATCTTTGAAAATATTGATATTTTGTGGGGGAGGTGCCAGAAAGAGTGGATCGATATTGCCCATCTCCGAACTCGATCTAAGTTAGATAATAATATTACTAGACAATTTCGACCCAGACAGATAGATGGAGTTCCCTAGATCGACTCCATATGTCCTGAAACGGATTTTGTCCAAAGAGTGGTGGTAGTGGAACTGGAATTGAACCAGCATTCTTGAAATTTGTAGTTGAACGCGCATACTCTGTGCCGACATTACTCATTACTTGGTAATGAGAAAAAGAAGTTCCTTTGCTTAGCATTTTAGCAAAAACTATTTATTTTCAATTGGTAGGCTGAAGAAAGTTTGTTTATATTACCTAGTAATGGGTTATTCGGTTCATACTGATTCCCCTACCCAACGACTGTCCACCGTTAGACAATCTTCAGTTGCATTTCTCCCATGACCAGCAGAAATACTCATTACTTATCTGATTACTAACACATTATTTAAGCAAGGGGAACTCGCATCGGATGAATTATTTTTTTCTAGCCACTAAAAGACGATAAATAAGTTTCTACAGAATATAATTTCTGTGGAGCAAAAAATAGCATCTTATTTCGTGCGATATTTGAAAATAATGGGTTGGTAACCATATTTGTAATGCGTATATATGCTGCGTCTCCTTATGACTTTTCCAATAAAATTCTGCTTTTCCATTGAAAAGAGACCTGTAACCTTTCCCCAGGTAAATGATATCCGCAGTATATTTTCTTAAATAAATTTCACAAAAATATTTAAATATGTTTACCTCCAATGTCCCATACGTTGTACCGAATCTGCTCTCAGGTTTTTGTTTTATTGTATAAACAACAACGTCCTTTTTGCTGTTGTTGTTTTTGTTGGCATAATTCCGATTTGGTTTATATTTTTCTGCATCATCGCCTTTGTTAGCGTTGCTAAATGCTGTTGTTGTTGGTTTTTACGTTCGTCGTTTTCATTGCGTTTGTTAATACAAATACATTTTGCACATAATAAAACTGTCAAATACACTTATAGAATAACTTGTAGACACAGAGACACACACACACATTCACCCATTGAAAATTTTAAGGACATCAAGGAATACTTAAAGATTAAAATGTTGTTGTTGCTTTTGTTGTTTTTGTTTTACCCACCCCCTCAAGACAAAAAATAAAGAAAAGCAAAAAAGTAAACCTTGGCGATGCTTTTCATCCGATGGCTTGGCTTGACTGGCTGGCTGACTGGCTCTGCCATTTCTGCAGCTGATTCTGTTGTGTGTTGTTGATTTTCTTTTTGCTCATATTCTGGACGTCGTTTAAATGTTTTATTATAAATGTTTCTTGGTCTGTTTGTTCCTCTGCCCCCCTCGCCCTCACTCTTTCTGTCCTCCCCCCTCGACGTTGTTCACCTTTATTCTTGTCTTTGAAAAATCATAAAATTGGAAAATGTTGTCTTGAGGCTTAATGCTTTTATTGTGTTCCACGCTAATGCGAGCGTTTGTGTGGTTGGGGAGATCGGGGGATTGTCGGTAAGTAAATTTAAAGTTGAGTGGTGTTTTATTTTGTATTTGTATTTCGGTGTGTGTGTGAGTGTGTGCTAATCCTGACAACAGTGCTGTGAGCCCATGAAGAGAAGAAGAAGCTTTAAGAGAAACATAAATTGATTCAAGTTTTTCTGAACTTCTATAAAAAGAAGGTCCTTTAACAGGTTGATATGCAGATATGAATTCAAGAATCAAGAGGTGTACCAAAAGTATGGATTCGAGATGTCTGCCCATTCGAGATAAGCCCAGCGGATTTTTTTGCACATACATCTTCCAACTGAGACCATTGACAATGTAGGTGCGACTCATTCAAAGCCTTTATACAATGTCTATGGCGAGTCCGAAATGTAAGCGAATATTGGATGGATCCGAAATCTACCGACATTGTAAGCGAAGGTTGGATGGGTGCAACATCTATCGACATCCGATTCAGATACAAGTGTGATGGACACATTTCAATATATTTTGTTTTGTTTTTTAATGAATAGAAATTCATTTGATATATATGAAATAGAGAGGTTTCTAGAAGGATATCTATATAGGTCCACGTTTAGTTATAGTCCCCATATAACTGTACCTTCCTATACTCGGTATTTTAATTAATTTAGCTATAACCGGAATCGTTTCAAATTTCGTAATAACAATTCGTAATGGGTTCCACGTCTTTGTATAGCCCCCATATAACGGTACTGCACTATATCCGGCATTTTTGATAATTTTAGCGACATTATTCACCGGAATTGTTTCGAATTTTGTATTTAAGGTTCCTATAGGTACTACAATCTAATGCAGAAAATTGTCTATGCAGATCCAGGTCTTCGTATAACCCCCATGTAAGGGTACCTCCCTATATTCGGTATTTTGCTAATCTTATTGACATTATTTATCGGATCTGTTTAAAATTTCGTATTTGAAGTTCGTAATGGCATATGACGGAAAATTATCTATGCAGGTCCAGTTCTTCGTATAGCTCCTAAATATCGATACCTGCCTATATTTGACCTTTTTGGTGATTTAAGCTACATTATTTTCCGGAATTTTTTCAAATTTCATATTTGCACTTCGACATAAGTACTACAGCCTGTGGCAGAAAATTGCCTATACGAGTACACGTCTTAAACCCCCAAATAACTCTATATTCGTTTTTTTAAGATTTTAACAGATTTTTTAACGGATTCAATTTTTTATTTATTTTGAAATTTTTCACATTATTTTCAAATGGTGGAGGGTATTCAAAGTTCGGCCCGGCCGAACTTACTACTATTTAACTTGTTAAGCATAGAAATGTTTTAATATCCGAAATACTAAATTGTAAATTGCAGCAGGTATTTGTGAAGGGAATGGTCATTTTAGAAGTCTAATATAAATGCCCAAGGGGCCTTCTTCCTACAGAAGACCCTTCACCAGAACTTTCATAAAATCTTCTACAAGATAAATTTTTACACCCACTGGCATCACACGACCTTTTTGATAAAGAAATGTCATTGTACACTCAGCCATATGGCTGCAGAGGTTATATACAGGGTGAGTTGAAAAAACTGCAACCAAGTTCGGACTGCTGTCATTTCTAAGCCACTCGTCCGACAATTGTTAAAATTATTCCAGTGACAGCTCATTATATGGTTTACAAGCATACAAAAGCATTTTGGTGAGAATTTTCCAGAAAAAAAGTTATTCGTGATGTAATTCAAGCGTGATAGTGGGATTTCTTTATATTTGGCAGGAAAACCCTCAAGTGGCTATCGTTAGAGCACTCCAGCATTTAAATGTGAATAAATCTTTTGTGTCTCGTACCATCGCTCGGTACCGAGATACTGGTAGCGTAGCCCGACGTCAAGGAAGTGTACTTAAGAAGACAGCAACATCAGCAGAAATGGTTCGAAAAGTAAAGAAGCTACTTGATCGAAACTCGCGTCGCAGTGGCCGAAAAATGGCTCGTGAGCTGAACGTATCGCAATATTCCATTCGGCAAATATTGAAAAATGAGCTCGGGATAAAGCCATCGAAATTTCAAAAGGTGTAAGAACTTACACCGCAACAGAAAGAAATTAGACTCAAAAGAGTTAAGGGGTTGCTTCGCTTGGTCTAAAGGGGGAGCTGCCGGAATTGGGTTTTCTCCGATGAGAAAACATTTCTTGTCCAGCAATTTTTAAACAAACAAAATGATCGTGTTTACTTGCCAAAGAGGTCAGCTGAAAATTTGCACCTACGGTGGGCTACCAGAACTCAAGCGCCGGCCATGGTGATGGTGTGGGCCGCCATAACAGCCGATGGTCGCTCTCCGCTCGTATTAATCGACTGTGGAGGGTGTATTAAAGCCTTGGGCACGCAACCACCCAAGAATGGTTACAAAATGAGGTTCCTCGCCTCATTTCCAGCGCACAATGGCCACCAAAATCTTCGGATACCAATCCGTTGGACTATTGTGTCTGGAGTATTTTGGAAAGCAAGGTTGGCACTAAAATATACCAAAGTGTCGATCACCTCAAGCAAGCGCATCGCCGGGAATGGGCCAAAATACCGCAGATCAACATTCGGGCAACGTGGGATGGTTTCATTGGCCGTTTGAAGGCCATAATTCGTGCCAAAGGTGACCAATTCGAACAAATCTAAACTTATTCTAAAATTTGATTCCATTTCCAACATTTGTTGCTTTCATTCAATAAAATTAAAAAAATCTGGCTTTTGACTTTGTTGCAGTTTTTTTATCTCACCCTGTATACGCTTTAACCATATGGCTGAGGTATAACAGTCATAACGCAAGGATGGGGATATACATCTGGCGAAAAAACCGACCGATGCTATTTAACTTGTTTTTCTTTTGGACTGGTATAGTGAGGAGGCCCTTGAATAAGTTTCCGTAATAAATATACATTTTCAAAAAGTGTTCCGAAAAAAAGAGATTCGAGATGTTTTCTATTGATAATTGATCTCTTGAGAGATAGAGAGAGGTAGGTATGGAGTTATTATGCGTAAGGATACGTTTCTAGAGACTCCCTGTGGACATTTCAACGTATCCTGGGAATGGAAGACTTGAAGAGACTTCTATGATTAGAACGAAATCTTATGGTATACACATGAAATATGGATGTCACAAGCATGATATTACAAGATGTCTAATGGGAGATATGATGAAAAGACATCTAACACCTATCAGTTTTTTTTGTACATAGAATCATTTACAAATCCGGGAAGTAAAATTTTAAATTATAGTAAGTATTTGTTATAGCTAAAAGACCATTTAAGATGTCCAATATAAAGGGGTCATGAGTGGATAGGAAGCCTTTAATCGGCCCTGTCAAGATCTCCTGGAGATACAAGACCTCTTATCAGTCCTTCTATAGTTAAAATATTTTCTCGATCGAAAGTACCTTTCCAGAGATCCAAAATAAATGCTCAATGAGTCTTCTTCAAATAGAAGACCCTTCACCAGACCTGTCATAAAATTCTGCAGATAAATAATCTATTTTTACACCCTCTGTCGTTAGAAGACCTTTCAATACCATTTTGTTCTGTGTCATTATTAATATTTAATGAAGACATGTTATTTTTCAACATATATATTATTTTCAATATATATGTCGATTTTAATACTCCTCTTTCAATTCTTAAATCGCACACATGTTCAATATTCGCCTCATATTTCTCCCCGTAAAATAGTTGTTTGCTTTGCTTTATACGGCAAAGTATTCATAATGAATGATTCCATACTGTCATAGTTTGTTCATCAGTTTTCTTTTTAATCTTTCTCTTTTTCACCAACACCCCCCCCCCCCCCCCCCCCCCCCCCCCTCCTCTGCCGTTCGAGTTTTTCCTCGTTTGCTAAAAACTTGTGCCTGCAGAGTTTTGTTATCTTTGGCAATGTTTACTTTTTAATACTGGAGCTTGTTTCTTCAGATATTTTTAGGGGGATTTCCGTTCTCACACATACACATATATATCCATGTGTGTATGTGTATAGATTGGTCCATGTGTTCAGGTTATTCTTTTGTTATAATTTATACATTGTTGAGTATCACTTGACAGACACACATCCATACATATATTTTCTATGAGTGAGTGTTTTTGTGTGCGGAACATGGGTGTGCTCTCACATCAGTGTTTGTATGTGTGTTAGAGTTTTTGTAGATGACTGCATGCACTTCCTGTCACAAAATCCATATCTTCTTCAAACAATTGAAACACTCGCTCTGCCCATGGAGAGAGAATGCCAAAGGTAACAGCAAAAAAAGTCTCGTTAACATCCACCACCAACCGGATGGATTTGTTTCATCACTTTTTTTTGACTGCTGCCATGTACCGAAATCTGTTTAAAATGCCAGACAAATTAAGCAATTGGCTTAATTTTCATAAATATTGCAACATTCGAGAACAGAAGGGATCTGTAGGGAGTTATTTTGCAATGTTAAAGATTAATCTTTATGAAACTAGATTTTTTTATATAGGAAATAGGGAGATCCATCACAAATTCTATGAAAGAACATTCAGATATTATAAGGATTTCACCAGACCACCTATGAAAAGACGTCCACCCCGACTGATATGGCCAGAACTTCATCTGGATTTAAGTCTTCCTTGAAAATACTTTAAAATATTCAGTTTTTCTGTGAAAAGACAGCAAGTTTCTGAGAGAAAGTATATTTCCGATGCCCTGAGAGAAGATCTCGAAAGCTTCTGAAAAAAACCCAGTACTTCTGGAAGGTCCCATAAGAAATTACCTCCAGTTCTTACTTGGGAAGACCTATGAGACATCTCCTGGTTTTTTATGAGACACCTCCTGGCCTTCTATGAGACTTCTCCTCGTCTTCTATGAGAAAACTCCAGGTCTTCTATGAGAAGAAATCCAGGTCTTCTATGAGAAAACCATCAAGTCTTCTATTTGAAAACCTCCAGGTCTACCACGAAAATACCTCCAGGTCTTCTATGAGAAGATCTCCACGCATTCTATGAGATGAACTCCATGCCTTCTATGAGAAGACTTCCATGTCTTCTGTAAGAAGACCTCCCAGACAGAAGATCTGGAGGTATTTCCTTAGAAGACCCAAAGACCAGTGTGGCCTCTTTTGGAAGACCTAAAAGTTTTCTCATTTCATTGAAAAGAACTTCAGATCTTCTGTAAGATAAACATTAAGGTAAAGAAAGTCCTCTACCTTTTCTGTGAAAACCACTACAGGGGTTCTATGAAAAAAGAACCGGGGAACACCCAGGTCCTCTGAAAGAATCCCTCTGGTACTTCAATGGGGAAATATCCAGACCTTCTGTGAAAATATCTCCAAATTTTATGTGGGAATACTTCTATGAGAACACCTTCAGGTCTTTTGAGACAATACCTTCAGGTCTTCTGATAAAAGTCTTCCTGGTCTTCTGAGGAAAGACATCTAGGTCGTACTGAGAAAAAAGCTCAAGGCATTCTGAGAGAAGACATCAAGGCCTTCTGATAAGAACCTTATGCGGGAATATCTCTATGTTACGTCCAGGATTTCTGTGAGAAAATCTCCAAGACAATACTGACGGGTCTTCTGAGAAAAGACTTCCGAGTCTTCTGAGAGAAGATATCTAGGTAGTTCTAAAAAAATCCTCAAGGCTTTCTGAGAAAAGACATCAAGGCCTTCTGAAAAGAACCCTAAGGCTTCTGAGGGAAAATCTCCAGGTTACATCTAGGATTCCTGTGAGAAGATCTCCAGGTCTTCTATGAGTAGGTATTTTGGCCTTCTAGGAGAAAACATTCAAGACCTCTATGGGAAGATATCTAAGTCTTCTAAGAGGATAGCTCGATGGCTTCTACGAGAAAACCTCGTCCGAGAGAACTCAGGTCGTCTGATAGAAGACACCTGGGCTTCTTCTATGAGGAGAACTCTAGTTATTTTATGAGAAGACCTTCAGGACTTGTATGAGAAGAACCCAGAGTCTTCTGATAGAAGACAGGTCTTCTGATAGAAGACACCAGGACTTCTGAGAGAAAAGATCTTCTTTGAGAAGACCTCCGGTTCTTCTATGAGGAGAACTTTAGTTTTTCTATGAGAAGACCTTGAGGACTTGTATGAAAAGACTTCCAGATTTTGTGATTTTCCATGAGAAGTTCTTTAGGCCTTCTGTGAAGTACGTCCAAATCTTCTGAGAAAAGATCTTCATGCCTTCTGTGAGAGTACTTCAAGGTCTTATATGACAAGACTATACGCTCTTCTATGAGAAGATCTCCAGGTCTTCTATGAGAACAACTTCAAGGCTACTATAGGAAGACATACAAGTCTTCTAAAAAGGACCTCTTCTGAGATAACTTAGGTCTTCTGAGAGAAGATCTCCTAAAAGAAGCCAGGCCTTCTGGGAAAAACAATCAGGTCTTCTATGAAAGACGAGTCTGTCTTCTATAAAAAAAACCTTACGTCTTCCGCAGACGTACAGGTCATTAATGAAAATACCTTCAGGTCTTCCGACATCCAGTTATAATATGAAAAGACCTCCAGGTCTTTTATGAGAACATCTTCATATCTTCCATGAGAAGACCTTTAGGTCTTTTATCAGAAAACCTCCAGGTTGTCTGTGAGAAGAACTTCAGCCATTCCATTAGATAACTTTCTGGCCTTCTAGGGGAAGCCAGTGTTTCATGAAGTAGGACCTCTAGATCTTCCATTATCGGTTCTCCATTCCTGGTTTCCTAGTCTTCTGTAAGAAGACATTTTGGTCTTCTACGAACCTGAATTCTGGGAATTCTTTCAAGTCTTTTATAAGAAGAGCTTCAAGGATTTCGTGAGTCTTCTATGAGAAAACGTCCAGGTTGTGTGTGAGAAGAACTTTAGATCTTCCATTAGAAAACTGCCCGGGGAAGCCGGGTTTCATGAAATAGGACCTCTAGATCTTCCACTATCGGTTCTCCATTCCAGGTCCTCTGGTCTTCTACGGACCTGAATTCTGGGAATTCTTCCAAGTCTTTTTTTTAAGAAGAGCTTCAAGGATTTCGTGAGTAGACCAGATCTAGAGTAAGATAACACCTGGTCTTCAGAGAGAACGCCTTCATGTATTTTTAGAGAAGACCTCCAGGGTAAAAGGTATCCTGGCTTCTATAAAAAGATCTGAATGTTTTCAGTGAGCAGACAATGAAATCATCTAGGAAATCGTTTCAGATATCCAATACTTGTTCATATTCTATTGAAAGAGCTCCTGGTCTTATATTAAGATAACTTCGCGTCTTCTTTTTTAAAAACCTGCTATTATTCCGTGAAAAAATCCAAATTTTCTGCGAGAGGTCATCCAGGTGTTGGACCCCCAAATCATCTACGAAAGGATCTCTTATTTTTATTTCAGATATTATCTCGGTTTTTTTTTAAGTTGAAGTTGGACGTGTTCCATCCTCCCTGCCCCTTGTCTATTTTACTATTTCTTTTATTAATCTATTGAGATTAATTTATCATGCCAACCCACATCCCCTCTTCTACCTCCGCCCATTCTATTTTTAGTTTAAATGAACAGATGATGAAGAAAAAAAAAAACAATAAAACAAACAGCCATAAATACTTTATCGAAGAAATTCTAATACCACATCCTTTGCTTTTTTGGCGAAAGTTTATTAAAAACTGAAAGAATTTTTGGTTCAAACAGAAAAGTTTCATAGAATTCCCCATCAGCAACAGAGTGGCGGCTGGAGGAGCGAACAGCTGTGCTCGCTCGAACAACGAAAGACGAAATGAGAAGAGAAGGCAACAAAACTTTTCACTCTCAGTTGCAATATTTTATTGGAAGATCGAACGAACAAAATATTGAAAGGACATTAATGAAAGTGTATCCTTGAAGAGTGTTTCTGCCTGTCTGCCTGCCTCCCTACCCATCAGCCAGACAATGAAACCGAAGGAGATGGATGGGAGAACAAACAATCAAAGCAGCCATCTTTCACTTGAAATACTGTCGAGAAAGAGAACATTGAAATTATTGCTGTGAAGGATGCATTTTTCCCATGAGAAAATGTGTGGGAGGGTGGGGAAGGAATCTGGCAATATTTCTTAAAGGAAACTATAAGGTCCTAGAAGATACTACCTGTAAAGAAAAGAAATCCTAGAATAAAAAGGAAATAAGCAAACAATGACAACAACCGAATGTTTCTGCTTCTAACAATAGAATGCCAAAGCAACAACAACAGCAAGAATTGCTACAGCAACAACAACAACAATGACATTGATAATGATAGCATCTCATTGTAGATATTTTCGTTTCGTTGAAATCGTAACAAAGGCAGATACAAAGATATTGATTTGATGAAATCCATTGTTCGGCTGTTTCAAGGAGACCAGATTTCATCGTTTGTTCCCCCAGCGCATAAATAAACGCAACATGCCGCTCATCGCAACAACAACAACAACAAAAACTATATGCAGAAGGAGGCTTTGATTTGCCTGGAAAATGGTACACCTCGGCCGAGCGGTCATGATGGGTGGGGTGGGGGAGAGGCCTTGTCACGACATTAGAACCGTCGCTGAACCCCGGCTGGTGGTGGTGGTGGTGGTGATGGCCATGTTACTATGAAATAGAAAATGGAAATCACAAAAAAAATATGAGCAAAATGAAAATGGACAAAAGTGAATTGGAAGAAGAAGCAGAGGACGGAACAGAAGAACGGCAAAGTGACATGCCCCGATTCTCACGTATTCTTCTGGTGTGTCATCATTAACATGCCATTGTTGGACTCGGAGATGGGTATCGTTGTCACCATTATTTCAATGACGTTTCAAAGATTGTCTGTTGTTGCTCTATGCCGATGACAGAATAGCCGCATTACAACTATTGACAGGGTCACATAACACGTACACACGCACACGCTCACACTCGCATTGATTCGCATATTGGACCCCCACTTCCTTCCTCTTTGCCAAACAAAACGTCCTTTGCTTTGATTTGATTATGGAGACAATAATGGCGGGTGACAACACAAACTCATATTAATGCCAATTTTATTTTGGCCATATAATATGTTGTCGAACCCATACATTTTGTCTATCTTTCACTCTTTCCCCTCACCCGACTGCTTGAGGAGGAGGGGTCGGATGAGATCTTAATAGTAATAGATAAGATAATTTTATTAGTTTTATTCAAAGCAACCCATTTCAGAATGGATTTGGTTTAGGGTGTGAGGCAATGTTGGAGGATATTCAATATATGTGGGTGTTGTTAGGATAAGTTTCGTCCACAGTGTGACCAGTGAAGGGAGGACATTTGTAAATATTCAAAATGATAGCCATAGGTTGATAAAAGTAAAGTTGCAAGTCGAGTAAACCATTTTTATACAACCCAAAAATTCAGGATATATAATCCCAAGACATCCGGGTTGAGAAGAGGAGGGCGAGATGAGGAGCGAAGAGATAATCCCATTGATAATTCTAGAGATTAGAAACCAACTTTATTGAGGTGTCACATACGGAACCTTGGATAGTGAGTAGCGAGAAATCTTAGACTTCATTAAATAAACCCTCTACACTCTACCGTTTCCTCTCATCCCTTGAATAGACCTTCAATGAATGGATCTCTGAATATTTGAAAAGGGGTTCTCCTTTATTAACCACGAGTTAGAAAAAGCCGTGCAACAAAATTCAACATTTTCAATAATTACAAGAAAATTTATGGAAATAGATCCAAAAAAAGACCCGTAAATCGGCATTTTGAAAGCTCAAGTCACAAAGCAACCTAACCTCAAGTCGCAAGCAACCTTCTTCGAAATTTTCAGATTAGGACTTCTTGAACCTTTCGTTTTAGATATGTAATGTTTTCAGCAATATTACAACATGAATTTTTTGTCTAAAATTTTAACCTTCAAGCGTGTCAACATAAGACTTTAAGATTAAACGGTTCAAAACTAAAGTTACCTAAATAGGTAGAATCATGAAATTTTGCACGAGAGTCAGTCTTGAAAATATATATCATATGGTATTATGTGAACGGATAGAGCGAAAAACTTGAAATTTGGTATGAGGTTGGAAAGTGAGATTGATACATGCAGTTGGTTTGAAAATGAGTACTAAGTGTGATAAAAGCACTAAATCGTACTCAATTTGGAACAGTTTGGTTGAGGGTGAAAAGATGAAGCTGAAATTTGGAAAATTTTATTGGGGTTCCTGTTGGTGTTAGGTTAGTGATAAAGAGGTGGTTTTACAAATGTGTACTACAAGTGCAGGTGAAGTATCAAATAGTACAGGGTTGCCCATATTCGACAGACCCATCTGGCAACGCCTCACATCGCTTAATGACATCAATCAGGAGCGTTATCGCGACATGTTGACCAATTTTGTGATTGCCAATTATTCGTGATTGTGATGCCAGTTCTGGTTTCAACAAGACGGCGCTCCACCGCACACAAGTCGCATAACAAACGATTTTCTGAAGAATTTGTTTCCGGGCCGTTTGATGTCGAAAAGTGGTGATTTGGACTGGCCACCGCGTTCGCCCGATTTGACGCCGCCTGACTTCTTCTTGTGGGGATATTTGAAGTCAAAGGTTTACGTTAACAAGCCAAGGACCGTCGAAATGTTGGCAAAAACGATGGAAAATGCAGCAAAAAGGGCATAATACGCCATCAACGCCAGAGGCGGCCATTTGAGAGATATCATATTCAAAAATTGATGTAAACAAATCTACTTGGAACAAATTGAATGATTAACATTGCCAACCGCCAAATTTTTATTTTTTTCTTTGATTTAAAAAAAAAAAACATGGGTCCGTCGAATATGGGCAACCCTGTAAAAGTATTGATAATGGTGGGAGAGGTACCAAAAAGGGTTCGCAGATCTTGTTCTGAGCAAAAATGTTTGTATGTGTGAAATTTGAAGAGAGTTGGATGCTTATTTCGATTTCTTTGAGCGATTTGTTTTTGAAAATCTTGAACCCTAGTGGGGGGAGTATGGTCCGATCACAACCATTTTTATAAAAAATCTTGTTTTGGTGGACATTTTGAGATGCACCTAGACAGAATGAAATCGGATGTTAATTTCGCGTTTTATGAACTTCATGGATATTCCAAATTTTGACGCTTTGTGGAGGAGGTACTAGAACGAGTGGATCCAACTTAACACCAAACCTTTAAAAAAATATTGTAATGTGTGTAATTTGAAGAGAACCGGATTCTAATTTCGGATTTTATAATCGTTTTGGTTATTCAAAACTTTGATCCTTTGTGGCGGTGTTGATGGAAATATTGAGAGGTGCTAAGTCTGAATGGAATCGGATGTTAATTTTGTGTGTTTATGAGCTTTATGAATATTCAAAATTTTGACAAATTGATGGGGTTTGGGGGGCGGTAAGTGGAGGTACCAGAAGTAGTGGTACCATCGCTAGATCGACTCCAAATGTCCTGAAAGGGATTTGGTCCAAAGAGACCTAGGGTCTAAAACCTTTATTTTGACTAGGCACTTTTTGACCGTATCAAATGATGATATCCCTCTTTAGCCATATGGCTCAGGGTATAAAATGTATATATTTTTAGATTTGTCAAAAAGCACTTCATTTTTCTTATGTTGGAAGTTTAAACTTATAACTAATTCAATTATTTATTTTTTGTAATTTTAATTTGTTCTTTTTTTCTTCTTTCAGGTATGGTCTTTTAATACTTAATACATATTTCAAATACTACTATACGTTGGTGAGTCCTATTGTATACTATGATATGTGTTTTCTTCACACCTCCATCAAAACAAATTAGCTCTTGAAACAATAAAAACATGTACAAATGAAATTGTACTTCAAAATTATGCAAAGAACACTTGCGAACAATTGTGGAGAAAAAAAACTTCTTTTTAAAGTTTTGCAACTTGTTAACAGGGAAAACTGTTTTAATAAACAATGGAACAATATATCACGCAGAGGGGGAATACTGGCGTACAAGATTTTGCGATTAAAAATGTTAATACTTTCCGCAGAGTAGAACATCAATAATCATGGTTTAGGTTGAAAAGAGAGGCGATAAGAATCGCCCGTATAGGCCTGTTGTGCGTTTTAGACTAAGAGGTTTTTGAAAGAAGACCGGCAGTTTACATTATATTATATTTGAGAATCAGTTGCCCCAACAAAATTCGTTGAGTGTTTTATTTCATTTACATTATCTGATTTAGGTCTGGTATGGAGTTGTTCCCTAAGAATTGGGACCTGATATTTGCAAACGTTCGGCATTGCCAGAGAAAATGCTACAAATTTTCATTATCTTTGCCGCATGCCCTGCATATGCTGTTATCTGCACAACCTATCTTATACAGATGAGCCCGTAAGGAAGCCTGTTACCCCACTGTTTGAAAGACTCAAACATGTGTGTGGAAATGGAATTGGTGTTTCACACGCTTATCTAAATATTATTTAGTTTTAGTTTACTTTATGCTAAGTACTTACATTCTTCTCAACATAGAATTTACTCTTCAGTTTAGTGATAATTTTGTATTGAACTATTTACGTACGACTATGTTTAATAGTTTTTGTAAATTATAATCTACCCAACGCTGTGTTTCCTGCTGCATAAGATAATGAGCATGTAATAAAGATTTTATGACCCCCACAAGAGATATGCAGGCAAGACAATGTACGCAAGATGAGTCGCGTTGGTCTATCACCAATTCATATGTATTCTTGAATAGAAAGTAAGGGTTGCTAGATAGTGTGTAAGGTTAAGAATTATTTTGTAAACTAGCACTTAAGATGGAATTATGAAAAAATAAATTCAGTGTCGAATCAAGCATCATACGAGCATTTTCATTCTCCTCCCAAACATTTGGTCCTTCGAGCCGGATCGAGAATGGATTCTACACCCGAACAAAGCGGTGGTCTATCCTTCTCGATGCAAGAATTGATTATACACCCGAACGAAGCGGTGTTATATCTTTTCTCGCTATAAGAATTGAATCTACACCCGAACGAAGCGGTGTGTTTCTTTTCTCGCCAAAAATTCGTTTCCCTCAAAAGCGGCGGATACAATCAACACCTATACAACACTAACTACATACAACTTTAACAACATCGAGTGTGGTAATAGCAGTAAATCAACTCACCAACCACAAAACTCAACAACAACAAAATCTTCAAGCGATCAACAACAACATTTTTCAAAGGACTCTCTCAAAATGCTTAGCTGCCAAGAAGCTGGATCAAGAAGTGGAGCCGTTACTTTGAAGCGTTTACCTAGCAGAAGGCTTACATTATTATAAGTATTAACTGTTTACAAAAATCAACTGTCCCTTTAACTTTCCCTTTGGTAAAATCAGATTTAAAAAATAAAACTAAATGTATACATATTAAACCCGGCCGGGAGAATGTACAAAATACTTTGTACATCCTTTTGTGTGCGGTTGAGGCGCTGGGAAAATCCAAAAATTAAAAATAAATATTTAAACATTATCAGTTTCCCAGCGGTCATAAAATACCACATGTGTACAATTCAGTGATCTTGTGCGCTGTCGCATATGGTAATGTGTAAAATAATAAAGTCCATGACCCACACACACACAATTATCGATGCGCCAGTAGGTAGCCAAGACCACTTGAATGAAGGGACAAACAGCTATGCAATGATTCATTGTAAATCTAAAAATAGATAAGGACAATTGTGTGGCTGCGAATAGGTTAATTTAGATTAGTTTTTGTAGCAGTTAAGAACAATATTATGAAAATAAAGTCAGATTTAAACCAGCAACCCAAACGAGCGGTTGTGTTTTATTTCTCAGGAGTGAGATTTGGAACTGATCTCAACACAGAGTGTTTGGTTTCCCTTCTCGCCCTTAATCACCCACTAATCTCATTCTTACCTACTAATAGAAGGCTCTACGTTCAATCTCATTGGGGTCGCCCTATAGGATTTTTTTTGTGGTTCCATAGGGATATGTTTGGTGTTTTCTTGCCCATTTCTTTATGTTGCTAATTCTCTTCCAGTATATGCGAGGGAGCTCGCTACGTCGTTGGATGTTATAGCTTTTATAGTGACTGTCCGTTAGGACCTTTACATATTGCATCCTATTTTCATAATAGCTGAAAGACAATGAGTGACAAGTTTGAAGCTAAAGAAATCCATTCTTACGCTTTTTATGTCATATTTCTTCTTTCGGTTTGATTCAACTTTAATCAACTAAATTTAAAAAATAAAAAACATATGCACTAGGGTCCAACACTACATAAATACAGTGTGAGATGAAAAAACTGCAACCAACTTCAGACTGCTGTCATTTCTAAGCCACTCACCCGACAGCTGTTAAAATAATTCCAGTGGCAGCTCATTATATTGTTTACAAGCGTACAACAGCATTTTGTTGAGAATTTTCCACAAAAAAGTTAATCGTGATGGAATTCAAGCGGGATAGTGTGATTTCTTTATATTTGGCTAAAAAACCACAAGAGGCTATCGTCAGAGCACTCCAACATTTAAATGTGAATAAATCTTTTTTGTCTCGTACCATGGCTTGTTACCGTGATACTGGTAGCGTAGCCCGACTTCAAGGTGGAGGTCATGTGGACGGAAGAAAACAACAACATCAGCAGAAATGGTTTGAAAAGTAAAGAAGCGACTTGATCGAAACCCGTGTGAAAAATGGCTCGTGAGCTGAACATATCGTAATATTCCATTCGGCAAATATTGAAAATTGAGCTCGGGCTAAAGCCATTGAAACTCCAAATAGTGCAAGAACTTACACCGCAACAGAAAGCGAATAGACTCAAAATAGCTAAAGAGTTGCTTCGCTTGGCCGAAACTGCCGAATTCGGTTTTCTCCCATGAGAAAAAATTCGTTGTCCAGCAGTTTGTAAACAAACAAAATGATCGTGTTTACTTGCCAAAGAGGTCAGCTGAAAATGCGCACCTTCGGTTGGCCACCAGAACTCAAGCGCCAGCCATGGTGATGGTGTGGGCCGCCATAACAGCCAATGGTCGTTCTCCGCTCGTATTAATCGACCGTGGCATCAGAATAAATGCCGAATATTATCGCGAAAATATTCTTAAAGGTATATAAAGGCTTGGGCACGCAAAAATTTTGTCCACAAACCTTGCACCTTCCAACAGGACTCAATACCATCGCACTCAGCACGCGCCATCCAAGAATGGTTACAAAATGAGGTTCATCGCTTCATTTCCAGCACTCGATGGTTACCAAAATATGGCAATGTTGGCCTTAAAAAATACCAAAGTGTCGATCACCTCAAGCAAGCGCTTCACCGGGAATGGGCCAAAATACCGCAGAGCAACATTCGGGCAGCGTGTGACGGTTTTATTGGCCGTTTGAAGGCCATAATTCTTGCCAAAGGTGACCAATTCTAACAAATCCAAACTTATTCTAAAATTTGATGCTATTTCCGACATTTTTTGCTTTCATTCAATAAAATTAAAAAAAAAAAAAAAAAAAAAAAACTATGGCGTTTGACTTTGTTGAAGTTTTTTTATCACATCCTGTATGATTTAAACTGGAGTTATCTGGAGGGTTAGGGAGTCAACGTTTAATCAACTAAATTTGAAAAATTAAAATCTTACGCACTAGAGTCCAATGCTGCATGCATGTTGCATTTATTCTCACATAAAAAACCATTTAAAAATATGAAAATTTTTCATTGACACGACACTAAGAAATCTCAACACTAGGAATCCTGCAAATTTGTAACAATTTGCACTTCATATTACCGCACGCACAAAGTTTCCCTATTGCGTGGCAGCACTTTTACAAAGGAAATAAACATTTTGTTTCACAACAGAATAATTTGTGAAGTTATTAAATATTCATAGCTTATTTTAAAGTTTAATCAGGTCAAGGAATTTGTTCGCCTTTCAGATTCCTAGAAATGTCCCGCTTTTTTAATTTATTTAGAAATGTAATCTCCTTTTTCTCTTTCGCCAGACGAAAAACTCTATGGAATAACCCATATGTAAATTGAAAGCAGTTAAGAACAGTTCTCGGAAGAGCCAAAGGCAATATACGTATGTAGTCACACTGATACAGTCACACTCCCATCCACGCAGCGACCAACATGTGGTGGCCAAGTGTAGAAACATTGCACAACACAGCCGAACTGAGTTGAACACAACAACATAACCCTCCAAACAACGCTTTAATTTATTTAGAAATGTAATCTCCTTTTTCTCTTTCGCCAGACGAAAAACTCTATGGAATAACCCATATGTAAATTGAAAGCAGTTAAGAACAGTTCTCGGAAGAGCCAAAGGCAATATACGTATGTAGTCACACTGATACAGTCACACTCCCATCCACGCAGCGACCAACATGTGGTGGCCAAGTGTAGAAACATTGCACAACACAGCCGAACTGAGTTGAACACAACAACATAACCCTCCAAACAACGCTTCAAATGAAGCGTGTAATGTGAAAAATTGTATTGTGTCTCTGAGTGTGTGTGTGTGTGTGTGTGTGTGTGTGGGGGGGGGGGGGTAATGCTTGATGCGTTGCTTTCCTGCCAGCCAGCAGCTGCTCACAGTCGTAGGTTTGTTTCTTCTTCTACTTTCCGTTTGTCGTTCTTTGCAGATTTTCCCCTTCGTTCGCATGAGGTTTCGCATGCAATGTTTGCCTCACAACCAAAGAATGCAATATTTGTGTGGAAGTGTGGGTGTGCCTGCGTGTGTGTGTGTGGGTGAATGAACAATTGGTATAAGTGGTTTTGTGGCAGTGTGATAGTGCGAAATTACCTCCAAGGAACAAATGTCCTAGATTGTGGTGATAGTCTTCGTGGATTTCAATTTAGTTTTGCTCTTCTTCGAAAATTTCAACAGCAACAGCAGCAGCAAATGTCAGGGCATGAAGTGCTCTTTGGGAAGAATTGAAAAAAAAAAAAAATTGGGGGACATTTTTAATTATTTTTTTTATATATTTACTCAAAGGAATCTCGAAAAAAAGGGGGATCAATGTTGAAAAGGGAGGATCAAATTAAACGAATTTTATCGCTACCAAATATTTTTTAGAATAGGACGACAGTCTTTTTTTTGATTCGCTTGTCTGGGGACAATAGATCTACTTCAGTAGGGAAGACTTTGGGTCTTCTTTATGAAAGGCCAACTGATTCTTCAAAAGAACAGTGATAGGGCAATCAATAGAGGACTTAGAAAGAGGGCGAAGGAATCTTTTCATTTAAGAAAAATATAAGAGTTATGAAGGTCGTTCTTTGAACAGGCGTGTAGTCTTATATAAGTCCTGATGGTCTACTGTTAGTCCAGCCGAAGTTTTTTCGGTAAAACCTCGACACCTACTCATAGAAGATATTGAGGTGTTCCTGTGGCTCTTCTGATTGGAAATCTAGGGATCTTCTTTTAGCAGACCTCGAAAATCTGAATTTTTGGATGGAAGATCAACAAATCACAAAAAGTTGGATTCGAAAAATCCTACTCATATAGAATAGGACGATGGTAGGTGTTAGATGTCCTTGTCTATGACCAAGGCTTTTTGCTCTTAGATTTTTTTGCAGCGGCGGCCTTCTTCATCTGCTCAGGATTTGACTTTTCCGCAGTGGCATGAGAACCAACAGCTGTCGTGTTTCTGACCACATCGGTGAAATATTACTTGATCTGAAATATCCCTTCAGCAGGGCGTAGTAATCTTCGTTTCATCTTGATTTTGACTCACTCTTTCCGCTATGATAGACGGATTCTGCCAGAAGAATTTCCTGCAAAAATTTACATAACGTTAAGTGCAGGAGGTACTCTTTCCAATTTCTCCTTCTCGATTATGTCTCCCCTTTGGAGATCTGGAGATCTATAGTTGACCTGTACGTTAGCAATCGTCAGTTGGAGTGGACACTTCTGTGGTCTGTGCTAGCCGTTATTTTCCTCTCTTTGTTAGACAGGGTTTGGCTAACAAAGATGCACTCTTCTGACGTCATAGACCCTGGCGTTCCAGGAGGTCTACAATCTTGTTGCTCTGCCAATTTAAAGCTTCGTATATAGCATCGTGGTCAATTTTCCAGTTGTCCTACCCATCATAATTGATGTTCGTAGAGCAAACTGCTTAGTTCGGCTGAATGTCTTAGAAGTTGACCATATTGGCCTAGTAGTGATCCGGTGTTAGGTAAATGGAAATTTTTTTTCCACATAAAAAATTTTGGACATTGGAGAATATTGGGTCAACGATGGCGTAACGTATATAGCACCTTGTGGGGACTTGAGAACCAAGCCTAATATTCCCTACGGCTCCTAGGTACCAATGAGGTCTGCATTATAGTGCAACCACTACCCCGACTACATATGGGCTACCGATTACCGATGGACGTAGTTGCATTATAAAGCCTCGTGATAAAAAGTACAGCACCGTTATGGGCTAGTTTGGCCCGCCAATAGAATGACCTCTTCCTCCTAGTAACTTCTGGACTTAAGTCGAGCTTCTCCTCCCGGATCTGCTAAGATGTCCGCAACTGATTATTTATGAGCAGAGCACATATTTTTTCGTTTTTACTTGGGAGTGAAATTTGCTCGCGAGCGGGAGTGCTCGAAGAGTACGAGTTTTATACGAAGTTTACTTTGTACATATAGAAGACAAGGAATTATTGATTATAGATCTCATAGAAGACCAGAAGTCCTTCTCACAGAAGACCAAACAATATTTTCAAAGATATCTTATAGATGACATGGAGGTCCTTTCATGGAAGGTCTGCACGTCTTGTCATAGAAGACCTGGAGGTCCTCTCATGGAAGGTCTGCACGACTTGTCATAGAAGGCCTGGATGTCCTCTCATAGAAGACCTGTAGTTATTCTCATAGAAGACCTGGAGGTATTGGAAAAGAAGAACTGCAGGTATTCTCATAGAAGACTTGAAGGTCTTCCCATAGAAAATTTGGAGGTCTTCTCATAGAAGACCTGGAGGACTTCTCATAGAAGACTTGAAGGTCTTCCCATAGAAAATTTGGAGGTCTTCTCATAGAAGACCTGGAGGTCTTCTCATAGAAGACTTGGAGGTCTTCTCATAGAAGACTTGGAGGTCTTCTCATAGAAGACTTGGAGGTCTTCTCATAGAAGACTTGGAGGTCTTCTCATAGATGTCCTGGGGGTCTTCTCATAGATGACCTGTAGCTGTTCTTATAGAAAACCTGTAGGCCTTCTAATAGAAGACATCTATGCCTTACCATAGAAAACTTGTAGGTCTTCCTTAAAGAAGATCTGGAGGACTTTTCGTAGAAGAAATATGATTTAGTGGTATTATACCTAGTACTCCATGGTAATTGGAATACATCAGTCAGCTTGTCGTTATCGGGTTGTTGCCAGATCAGTGCTGCCATCTGATCTAGCCATGTACCCTGGTTGTATATCATCTAGAATTATAAGAGGGTTACCATAAAGGAAGCAAGCGAACAAGTCGGAGAAGCGGAAAAGTCTCGTGAATAAAAAAAAAATACGTTCTCTAATAAGAGACCCATAGGTCTTCTTACAGAAGGAAATGTGGCAAGAGCCAATGTAGCCACCACATTATTATTATCCTTTATATATCTACATTTCTTCTATAATAGCATACATTAAACTTTGTATGGAAGATCATTAGAGTCTACTCACTGCAGAAAAATAAGCCTTGAAAATATTGAAAGAGATTTCTTTCAAAAACACAAAAGTAATGAACTTTGTTCGCATTCCTAAAAATGTTATGAGCTTTTTTAAATTTTTCTTTAAATGAAACCCTGTGCTAAAATACATGGCAGGATTTTTATTTGCAAATAAAAATACACAGACACACACTTATAAACGCAACACTGCTCCCCCTCTACCCTAACCATGTAGTAAAAAAAAACAAAAACGCAACAGTATTTAATGGGAGTTCAAAAGTCAGTAACCCTCCTCCTCCTCCCCCATTCATCCCTTGCCATCGAACCTACGCCGCCCACACAGACTTTTAGTCTTTAAGTAGTTTTTGTTGTTGAATTCATAAAAATGATAGCCCCACCTCTCCTCCTCTTCTCATATAAATAAATAATGGTAAACGATATTAGTTAGCAGAAGCAGCAGCAGCAGTAGCAGTGGCAACAACAAAAACAACAGTAATCCATAAAAATCAATTTTATAACATAAAATCTCATCAGTCTCATTATCTCGCCTCGTTGCAGCTGGGAATCGCCATTGTTGTTGTTTTTGGTTTTCCTTTGTCTTTGTGTTGTTGTTGTTGTGTTTGAGGCGCAAAAGCCTCAGTTTATCGTCGACCACTAAAACACAAACCAAAGGACACCAACGTGTGTGTCTTTACCCATTTGGTTTTGTCTGTTAACCTTTATTTTGGTTATAACCCCAATTTCCGCAGAGATACATGTGAATATACATATATGAGTCATTTAGAGGGCAAAAGGAAAACTCTCTCAGAGGATCTATAGGGTTTCTTAAAGAAGAGTCAGAGATCATCTTATGGAAGAGCAAAAGGTCTTCTCCCAGAAGAGCTGAAGGTCTTCTCCCATAGAAGAGTCTTCTCCTAGAACAGTTGAAGGTCTTTTCCGAGAAGAGCTCAGGGTATTCTCCCAGAAGAACTCAGGATCTTCTCCCAGAAGAGCTCAGGATCTTCTCCCAGATGAGCTAGAGGTCTTCTCATAGAAGAACTAAAGGACTTCACATAGAAGCGCTGAAGGTCTTTTTCTTATAGAAGCGCTGAATGTCTTCTTCTCATAGAAGCGCTTAATGTCTTCTCCTAGGAGAGCTTAAGGTCTTCTCCCAGAAGAGCTTCTCTTCTCATAGAAGAGCTGGAGGTCTTCTCATAGAAGAGCTGGAGGTCTTCTGATAGAAGAGCTGGAGGTCTTCTGATAGAAGAGCTGAAGGTCTTCTCCCAGAAGAGCTGGAGGTCTTCTCCCAGAAGAGCTGGAGGTCTTCTCCCAGAAGAGCTGGAGGTCTTCTCCCCGAAGAGCTGAAGGTCTTCTCCCAGAAGAGCTGGAGGTCTTCTCCCCGAAGAGCTGAAGGTCTTCTCCCAGAAGAGCTGGAGGTCTTCTCCCCGAAGAGCTGAAGGTCTTCTCCCAGAAGAGCTGGAGGTCTTCTCCCAGAAGAGCTGGAGGTCTTCTCCCAGAAGAGCTGGAGGTCTTCTCACCGGAGAAGAGCTGGAGGTCTTCTCCCAGAAGAGCTGGAGGTCTTCTCCCAGAAGAGCTGGAGGTCTTCTCCCAGAAGAGCTGGAGGTCTTCTCCTAGAAGAGCTGGAGGTCTTCTCCCAGAAGAGCTGGAGGTCTTCTCCCAGAAGAGCTGGAGGTCTTCTTCCAGAAGAGCTGGAGGTCTTCTCCCAGAAGAGCTGGAGGTCTTCTTCCAGAAGAGCTGGAGGTCTTCTCCCAGAAGAGCTGGAGGTCTTCTCCCAGAAGAGCTGGAGGTCTTCTTCCAGAAGAGCTGGAGGTCTTCTTCCAGAAGAGCTGGAGGTCTTCTTCCAGAAGAGCTGGAGGTCTTCTCCCAGAAGAGCTGGAGGTCTTCTTCCAGAAGAGCTGGAGGTCTTCTCCCAGAAGAGCTGGAGGTCTTCTCCCAGAAGAGCTGGAGGTCTTCTTCCAGAAGAGCTGGAGGTCTTCTCCCAGAAGAGCTGGAGATCTTCTCCCAGAAGAGCTCAGGGGCTTCTCCCAGAAGAGCTCAGGGGCTTCTCCCAGAAGAGCTCAGGGGCTTCTCCCAGAAGAGCTGGAGGTCTTCTCCCAGAAGGTGAGCTAAAGGTCTTTCCATAGAAGAACTGACGGACTTCTCATAGAATCGCTGAAGGTCTTTTTCTAATAGAAGCGCTGAAGGCCTTCTCATATAAGCCCTGGAGGTCTTCTTCTCATAGAAGCACTGGAGGTCTTCTTCTCATAGAAGAGCTGGAGGTCTTCTTCTCATAGAAGAGCTGGAGGTCTTCTTCTCATAGAAGCACTGGAGGTCTTCTTCTCATAGAAGCACTGGAGGTCTTCTTCTCATAGAAGCACTGGAGGTCTTCTTCTCATAGAAGCACTTCTCATAGAAGCGCTGGAGGTCTTCTACTCATAGAAGGGCTTGAGGTCTTCTCCCAAAGAAGAGCTGAAGGTCTCCCCCCTGTTCGTTCTCGTCTTGAATTGCTCATATATACCTGGCCAACAACACTGCAGCAGGTTGTGTGTTGCGGGCTTTTTGTCGCATTTGAGCCTGGTTAGTTGGCGTTTGAGTGTGTGTGTGTGTCTATGTGAGCACACTTTGGTGATGGTTAGCTTAGATGGAGAGATAGATACTTGATGTCTTTGCAGGATTTGCAACAGCTTCCTAGCATTTCCGCTTTAATATTTTCTTTCACTTTTCTCTTTTTGTTGTTGGTTCTGTTGCTGCTGAACATTCATTTCTGGCATTGCCGTCACAACATATTTGCGTTTAGTTTTTTGTTTTATCCTTTTTCGTCTTCTATATTTTATTTTATGGCTTTATGTCTGTCTGTCTGCCTGCCGTTCACTCTGTTTCTGTGTTTGTGTAGATTTTTTTAACTTTGATGTTGATTTTATAGCTTTTAACCCAAAGCAGTGTCATTTCTGCGGCAGTATGAATTTTGTTGTTGTTTTTTTGTTCACGTTGATGTTTGCTGTCTCATTCGTCGTCATCTCGCAGTCGTCAGTCTTTTGTTCTATTTTTAAAATTTGACAAACAAGGCAGCTCCTTTCATTCATTCTTTCGTTCACTCAGTCAGTCACTTGTCTTTTTATTTGTTTCGCTTTTCTTTTCTTTTTTGGTTTTTATTAAATTCGTCATAATTTTTCATATTTTTTTTTGTGTGTGAAGGCTTTGAGTGAGGGTGTATGTGTTTGAGCCTGTGTAGGTTTGATTGTGGTTTTTAATATTTCAAATTTAAAAACAATTGTTGGCTGGCAGGCCGGCTGGTTTGTTGCTGCTGCATATCAATGTGAGCTTTGTGTGTCAAGCGTTTACAGAAACTGAAATGATAATCCGTTTTTTGACAGTTTCCAGGGGTGTGATGGGTTTTTAAATAAAAGTACAGGGCGAGATAAAAAAACTGCAACAAAGTCAAACGCCATAATTTTTACATTTTTTATACCCTCCATCATATTAACTTTGTCATTCCGTTTTTAACTCCTCGAAATACTCATGTCAGACCCAACAAAGTATATATATTCTTGATCAGCGTAAAATTCTAAGACGATTTAGCGATGTCCGTCTGTCTGTCTGTTGTAATTACGCTACCTTTCGAACGAATTTAGATAGAAGGCAACATTTTTGCACACATGTTTATTTTGCCAGTAGGCAGGTTAAGTTCGTAAATGGGCCATGTAGGTCCACGTTTTCATATAGCCCCCATATAACGATATCTCCCTATATTCGGTATTTTGATCTGGTGAATAATGGCGCTATTATTCACCAGAACTGTTTCAAATTTGGTATTTGAAGTTCGAAATAAATGCTACAGCCCAGAAAATTATCTGTGCAAAACCATGTCTTCGTATAGCCCCCATATAACGATATCTCCCTATATTCGGTATTTTGATGATTTAACCGAAATTGTTTCAAATTTGGTATTTGAAGTTCGTAATGGATACTACAGCCCGTGACAGAAAATTGTCTGTGCAGGTCCACGTCTTCATATAGCCCCCATACAATGGTATCTCCCAATATTCGGTATTTTGATGATTTTAGCGTCATTATTCATCGGAGTAGTTTCAAATTACGTATTTAGAGTTCGTTATGGTTAATAAAGCCCGTGACAGAAAATTGTGTGTGCAGGTCCAGGTCTTCATATAGGCCGTATATATCAGTACCTCCCTTTATTCGGTAATTTGACCATTTTAGGTACAATACTCACCGAAATTGTTTGAGATGACGTATTTAAAGTTCGTAATGAATGCTACAGCCAGTGACAGAAAATTATCTATGCAGGTCCAGGTCTTCGTTTAGCGGTACCTCTCTATATACGGTATTTTCATGCTTTTAGCTACATTATTCACCTTCTATTTCAAGTTTCGAATTTGAATATGATAATGGCTTATGACAAACAAAGCCCATGTATGTTCACATCGTAGAGCCCCAAATATAATGGCTTTATTCGGTATTTTTAAGATTTTAACAGAATTTTTAACAGATTTTATTTTTTTGAAAATTTCAAAATTCGTTCCAAATGGTGGAGGGTATTCAAAGTTCGATCCGGCCGAATTTACTGCTTTTTAACTTGTTTAATTTTATTAAATGCAAACAAAAAATGTCGGAAATAGCATCAGGTTTTAGAATAAGTTTAGATTTTTTCGAATTGGTCACCTTTGATAAGAGTTATGGCCTATGAAACGGCCAATGAAACCGTCATACGCTGCTCGAATATTGCTCTGCGGTATTTTGGTCCATTCCCGACGAAGCGGGACTTGCTTGAGGTGATCAGCACTTCGGTATTTTTTAGTGCCAACCTTGCTTACCAAAATACTCCAGACACAATAGTCCAACGGATTGGTATCCGGAGATTTTGGTGTTCATTGTGCGCTGGAAATGAAGCGAGGAACCTCATTTTGTAAACATTCTGAGCTAAGTGTGATGGTGCTGAGTCCTGTTGGAATGTTCAAGGTCTGCGGCCGAAATGTTTGCGTGTCCAAGGCTTTAATACAGTATATTTTCGCGATAACATTCGGCATTTATTCTGATGCCACGGTCGATTAATACGAACGGAGAGCGACCATCGGCTGTTATTGCGGCCCAAAACATCACCATGGCCGGCGCTTGAGTTCTGGTGGCCAACCGAAGGTGCACATTATCAGCTGACCTCCTTGGCAAGTAAAGCCGATCATTTTGTTTGTTTAAAAACTGCTGGACAACAAATGTTTTCTCATCGGAGAAAATCAAATTTTGCAGTTCAACACTTTCGGCCAAGCGAAGCAACTCTTTAGGTCTTTTGAGTCTATTTTTCTAGATCAGCCTACTTCACATCAATGTAGATCTACATACCAATTCTCGGAATTTTAGCTTAATCCTTCAAGAAGATTCGTGGAGCAGAATTTAGTACCTTTTGGAACGCATAGTACCTTCAGTACCCTATATGCCATCAATGAACTAAATTCCAAATTTCAGTTTTTTTCTTAATTCCCACTTTTCGTATCCATTTCCAAGAATTCTGCCGTATCTTATCACAACTCAGTACCAGTAAACTAAAATTTTTATTCTCCGAACTTCATCTTCCACCGTTTGTTAAAAACCTACTCTTCTCCCTGCATAGTACCAGTGATCCACATTCTAAATTTAGCTTAACATGTTCGTAAGGTACCAATGCAAGCTTTATTACATTTTGGTACTTAAGTACAATTTCAATTCGCATTTTTGTACAATTTTAATCCGATTTTTCATAAATGCAGTGCTACCTCACCCAAACTTACTATCAGTGTTTTTCATTCCAATTCTAAGCTTTACCTGTTCGCAGTATACGGTGCCAAGTTGTTGGTTCCTTTTGGCAATTTTAGTACCCTTAGCACTCATCTAAAAATTCCTTTATTCAATTTTTTTCAAAACAACCTCGTCATTTTTGTTCTTGAATTTCAAAGATTGGAGAATTTACACTAAACCAACAACTTTGGTACGAGTTCACACCGATATTCAAGTGGCCATATTCACAACTATGCAGGATAACCCCTCATCCGACAATTTTTTTTTGCTGGCTACACGCCACTACGGGTGTTCGCAAACGAACTGTGGGTTTTTGTGTTTATTTTATGCGTGCGATTCAAGTATACATGAATGTGCGTGCGTATGTGTGTGTATGTGTATAAGTGCGTGCATGTGTGTTCGGCTGTGTTATAAACCCATAACCCTGTTAGCGTATATTTGGTTAGCATCCACAAGTGCCGACAGCCGACATTCTTTCTCTTCTCTTTTTTTGTTCTTTTCATTTTTGGTGGCCAACAACAGCAACAAAACATCAAAGGTGGTAACAACCAATAAACCAAAACAGTCCGAACGGAAGCTGGCTGGCTTGCCTGCTTGGCTAGCTGGCTGGCTAGCTGGCTGGCTGTTTGGTTCGTTGGTTGGTTGAATAACTGCAGCAACAACAGCGACGACAACCTGATGTGAGCTGTGGACTTGGAATTTTAAAAACCGCATAAAATGTGGTCGAAACTATGCGTACCGGCGGCTGGCATTATTTTCAGCCATATCAACCGACACCATTGCCGACATCACCACCACCAGCATGCCTGCTCATCCTCTCATTGTCATTATTTTTGGCTTTCTCTTTTAAGCCTGGTTCATTTATAGCCGTGGTTTACGTTTGTAATTTTTGGTGGACGTGTATGTGTGTTCTGTTGTTCAGATAATGCGTTCTACACAGTGGGGTGTTTGGATGGGGTTTTGAACTGAGAAGAAATGTGATATATTTAATTCAGCAATTTAATTGCGAGTTTTCGATGAAGAGCAACTTATCATAGAAGACCAGAAGTTGTTTTCAAAGAAGTCAATTAAAGAGCAGGAGGTATTCCCATAGAAGGCAAGAGGGTTGTCTCATAGGAGGCAAGACGTTATTCTCATAGAAGACCAGAGTGTCTTATCATAGGAAAGCGGGGGATTGCTCACAAAAGAACTGCCATTCCCATAGAAGACCAGAGAATCTTCTGAACAAGGACGAGAAGGTCTTCCATAGAAGACCAGAGGTTTTACTTATAGAACACCAGAGGGTCTTCTTGTAGAAAGCCCAAAGACCCTTAGTTCTTCTTAGGCAAGAACCAAGAGCCTTCTCATAGCAGACCTCAAAGTCTTCCCTTAGGTGACGAGAAAAAAAGACCCGAAAGTCGTCCCGATGTTCTTCTTCTAAAAGACCTGAGTTTTTTCATAGAAGAGCTGAAGGTCTTCTCATAGAGGAGCTGAAGATCTCCAGAAATCTGAAGGTCTTCTCATAGAAGAGCTAAGATCTTCTAATAGAAGAACAGAAGGTCTTCTCCGAGAAGAGCTGAAGGTCTTCTCCGAGAAGACCCTTTAACCAGCCTAGACCCTTTAGACAGCCTAAAGAACCTTACTTCTGTTTATATTAGAACCGAGAGACTTCTCATATCAGACCACAAGGTCTTCTCTTAGGTGACGAGAAGGCATTCTCCTAGATGGCAAGAAGATATTTTTCTAAAAGACCTGAAGGTTTTCGGATAAAAGAGGAGAAATCTTTTCATAGAAAACCCGAACGTCTTGGCGTAAAAGACCCGAAAGTCGTCCCGATGGTCGTCTTCTAGAAGACCAGACGTTTTTCTCATAGAAAAGCTGAAGGTATTCTCTGAGAAGAGCTGAAGGTATTCTCTGAGAAGAGCTGAAGGTCTTCTCTGAAGAGCTAGAGGTCTTCTCTGAGAAGAGCTAGAGGTTTTCTCTGAGAAGAGCTAGAGGTCTTCTCTGAGAAGAGCTAGAGGTCTCCTCTGAGAAGAGCTAGAGGTCTTCTCCTATAGAAAGCTATAGGTCTTCTCCCATAGAAGAGCTGAAGGTCTTCTCATAGAAGAACTGTAAGTTTTCTCTGAGGAGAGTTGAAGGTCTTCTCCTAGGAAAGCTGAAGGTCTTCTCCTAGAAGAGCTGAAGGGGTTCTCTCATAGAAGTACTTAAAGTCTTCTCCTGGAAGAGCTGCAGGTCTTCTCCTGGAAGAGAAGCAGGTCTCTTCTCCTAGAAGAGCAGCAGGTGTCTTCTCCTAGAAGGTCTTCTCCTAGAAGAACTGAAGAGCTCTTCTCCTAGAAGAGCTGAAGAGCTCCTCTCCTAGAAGAGCTCTTCTCCTAGAAGAGCTGAAGAGCTCCTCTCCTAGAAGAGCTGAAGAGCTCCTCTCCTAGAAGAGGTGAAGAGTTCTTCTCCGGAAGAGCTGAAGGTCTTCTTACATAGAAGAGCTGAAGGTCTTCTCCCATAGAAGAGCTGAAGGTCTTCTCCCATAGAAGAGCTTAAGGTCTTCTCGTAGAAGAGCTGAAGGTCTTCTTCTCGTAGAAGAGCTGAAGGTCTTCTTATCGTAGAAGAGCTGAAGTTCTTCTTCTCACAGAAGAGCTGAAGGTCTTCTTCTCATAGAAGAGCTGAAGGTCTTCGCACAGAAGAGCTTAAGGTCTTCTTCTCATAGAAGAGCTGAAGGTCTTCGCACGGAAGAGCTGAAGGTCTTCTTCTCATAGAAGAGCTGAAGGTCTTCGCACAGAAGAGCTGAAGGTCTTCTAATAAAAGAGCTTTAGGTCTTCTTCTAGAAGACTAGCAGGGCTTCTCCTAGAAGTGCTGCAGGTCTCTTATCCTTTGTTTTATGGTGCCAAAGGATTCGAGTGTCTTAAGAGCCTGTCTTTAAATATTCCCTCCTTATGTCATTTGGTTCCCAACTGCCGTGTGACAATTCACACTTCTGTTCCAAATTACCTCATTTTTCTCCACTTCCGAGAAGAATTATCCTTGTGTTGTTCCAAAGGATATTTCAAAAATAAAAATAAAAAAACGATTCCATAAAGAAATTCAAATTTGCATACCAGGTGGTGTCCTCCTCGGTTGTCCCATTAATTTAGCCATTAACTCAGGAATTTTTAATTCCTTTCTTGAATTTTTTGAGATTTATTTCTTTTGTTTATATGCTCATTTATTATGTTCTGCTGTAACGTTTGTTTACGTGAGTGTGTCCGTCCGTCTGTATGTATGCCTGAGTGTGTGTGTGTGAGTCTATGTGAAAGTGTCTTTTGTTTTACTACGAAGTTGTTTGCTTCCGTATACGAACGTTGGATGCTTTGTTTTGTGTTTTGTGTTTTTTTTTTTTTTTTTTTTTTTTGGAAGGTAGGAACCACCATTTTTGTATTGCCTGAAATAAATTGTAAGGATCGTGCCAAAAAACACGTTTTTGTGTTCTCTCTTCTCTCTCGGTTTCAGTTTACTTCTGATTGTATTTGTATGAGTGCGTGTGCGTGTTTGTGTTGGTGTTTACTTACCTAAATACAATTGTGCAAATGTAATTCGTTTTCGGGTGTTTTTTTTTTTTGCTTTTTTGGTTTATTCGAGTGTTGTTTTCTGTTTACTTGACTGATTTGCCGCTGTCCCCCTCTCTCCCCCACTCACCCGGCTTGCGAGCGTTAAATGTGTAAACAATAAAATATTGTTTACAATGTTTTTAACACGCTTTTCTACCCCGTTCCAGTGCAGTGCGAATTACTTGGCCCATTGTTTTGAACTGTGTGGCAAGTGAGTGTGTGTATGTGTGACTGAGTGTTCCATTGTTTGTCCTCAGTCGTCCTCCGTTCGCTATAATTCCGGTGGGGACTTTCACTTTCTTTCTGTTGTTGTTGTCGTTGTAGCTGTGGTGGTTGCATTTCAACCATGGCGCAGTAAGCATTTCACTTTGTTCATTCAGCCAAACCAAAATGGAAAGCGGAAGGAAAGCCAGCCAAAGCAAGGCAGAACAATGCCTGTAAACAATTCTATGCCTATCCTAGGAGTGGGGGTTCTGAGAGGAAACAAATTTAGTTAAATAAGTTGTGTTTGAAATGTTATGTTAATAATGAAATTTACTGTTTGTGAAAAAAAAAAACAAGAATTAAAAGAAATAACTGCGTTTTACAAAGGGAATTGCATAATTAGGACTATCCTTACAAATGGACGGAGAAGGACACAAAGTGGAAATCATGGAATTAATTAAGGATTTAGGAGTCGTATATTAAAGGAGTCGAATATAAAGTATGTACAGGGTTGCCCATATTCGACGGACCCATCTGGCAACGCTATAACTTTTTACAGAGACGTCACATCGCTTAATGACATACTGCGTTTGAGGTGTCAGTCCAAGCAGATTTTTACCATGAACCAATACACGCCACGCGAGCGCTCAGAAATAGTTGAAATTTACATTCAACAGAAGAAGTCAATTGTGAAAACTCAAAGTGCTCTTTCTAAGAACACCATTAAGCGTTTATACGAAAAATTTTCGATTGGTAAGGCTCTTTCTAATCCGAAGAAGCCATATAAAAGTCGACCAAGGCGATCGGCCGAGAATATCGCTGCCGTACGAGCCAGTGTTGAGAGGTCCCCAATAACATCCCAAAAACGCCGTTCTCAGCAGTTGGGCATGACTCGGTCCACTTTACAACGGATTATTCGCATTGATTTGCATTTGTTCCCGTAAAAAATTCAATTGACGCAAAGAATGTGGCTGCGCACAAGCCTCGTCGATTGGAATGGGCCCAAAGAGTCATGGGTCCGTCGAATATGGGCAACCCGTACTTCTAATTACGATTCAAAGGATATATAATTTGATATGACCAAAATGTGGTTGATAAGAATTCCATTGTTGGACCCTGTATATCTTGGGCGAAATCCATTCCAGAACACATGGAGTGGATCTAGAGATGTCCTCGGTGCCATTTGCCCGTGAGGCTTGGATGAACTATGACTACCGAAGAGACATTTAATTTGGGCCAAATTTGTCACTTCGCAATATTTTTTTACCATGCTAAGATCGAGCTCGAGGATCATGAGTATCGCACCACTACTTCTGGATATCGTTGACAATTTTAAATAAATGTATCTATCAAAGACACAAACCATCTGAATTTTAATCGAGTTTAGAAAATTAAAGGGTGGAAGGAGGTGATCTGGAGGGAATGTCAAAGCACTTGAGAATAAAACAAAGAGGCAAATATTCTGTATTTACAAAATTTATATAAGTATAGTTATTCAAAAACCACAAAATATTCGAAAAAATTGGAAACCCTTTACGCCGTATGTGGTCTTCAGTATTTTTTTTTAGATTTTTCGAATTTTCTCGAAATGCATCAGTTGGTTTTAATTAAATGTCACATAAAAAAGTACGGGAACTAAAAAAGCCGGATACAGAACGTATATACGTATAGAGAATGTATATACTAAATATTTCTCGTGAGCTAATTGGTAGATTTTAGGGAAATATCACATAAAACTACCCCTGAAAAAAATTTAAAAATTAAGCGAAGTTGAGACCGAGTTCAAATGAAAAGTCTTTGGAAGTACTTACGGATCATAAGGATCTTATAGGCAAAAGAATTTTGGATTTTTTGAACATTTTTCGATCCCACTGTACTGTACAGAGGCTAACAAAGAAATGAATAAATTGAAGGGAGTACATTTAGAAAATATGAAAATTATGGAAAATCAAACTGTGGAGTTAGGATTTCTTTTTTCAGTCAATTATATATATAAATTTCACATGTATAGTCCCACTGTAATAATATAAACCAGTAAAGAAAGTCTTAAATTCGGGCGGGGCCGACTTTATGATACCCTAACCCACTTTGCTAATTTAGTAGAGCTCCACATAACAATTGAAAGTTTTTATTGGAGAATTCCAACATAAACTCTAGATAATAATTATAATTTAAAGTTCAAAAGACTAAACATGCCGAAGCATTTGTATCTTTTAAATTCGGACTTGTATTGACCATTTGGTGCACAATTAATAAAGATATATATGGAAGCTATATCCAAATCTGAACCGAACTCGATAAAATTTGGCAAAGATATTTCTGAGCTGTATTTGATATATTTCCCTGAATATCGTTGTTACGGAGTGCATATTACGGCTGTGGGTAACAAATATAACAAATCGGATGAACAATATATATGGGAGCTAAAGCTATATCTGAACCGATCTTCGGTCGATGTTATATATGGGAGCTATATCGAAATCTGAACCGATCTCGATAAAATTTAGCAAATGTATTTCTGAGCTGTATTTGCTACATTTCCCCAAATCTTGTTGTTACAGAGTGCATATTACGGCAGCGGAGGACAAAAATAACAAACCGGATGAACAATATATATGGGAGCTATAGATATATCTGGACCGATTTCGATCAAATTTGGCATACTTATTTTCAGGCCTAATGTTGGTTGTATGTGCAAAATTTCATACTATTCGGGCTGATATTACACGTTTGGTGCACAGTAAAAGGCAAATCGGACGAAGATATATGTGGGAGCTATATCTAAATTTTTACCGATTATCTCCAATTTCAATACGGTTCGTCCTTGGGTCAAACAAATGATCTGTGCAAAATTTTATCTGGATATGGCGATAAATGCGGTCTGTACTTTGTTTACAAAAATACATGGACAGACGGACGGACGGACATGCATAAATCGACTCAGAATGTGATTCTATGCTGATCATCAAAAGGAACTATGAGTCTATCTCGTTTCCTTTTGCCTGTTACAAACAAATGCACAAAGACATAATACCCTGACCACTTTGTGGTGTAGGGTATAAAAAGCTATCAAGAAATAATATGAAAATATATAAAAATTATAGGTAAAGAAATCGGACTTGATAACTAATTGATCTACCAAGAATGAAAAACGTGCCAAAGTTTTAGGTGGGACCGGGCTCAAATAAAAGTTATCAGGGAGTACTTTGCGAATATGTAGAATTTAATTTTCTCATCTCATTAATCGGCCGACGTTAGAGAAATTTCGCATAAAAAGGCCCACTGTACAGAAACTGAGAATGAGTCCGGGTCGAGACATGTCTCAAATAACCATACTTAGTGAGTACTTTTTTAATATATGGAACATATAGGCAATAAATATTTATAACTTAGAATTTTTGCCATTTTCCTTTTTTTGGACCCACTCTTGGGAAACTAGAAGCGAAGCTATCTTCATATGATCTCACAAAGTAGTTTCGAAAAAGCTAAATTTTCTGAAAATCAATCAGTTGACCCTTGAAAATTGATGGGTAAGAGTTTCATATGAAAATGGTCTCGCATACAAAATCTCAAGGAGTACTTTCAGAATATACGGAAATTATATGCAAAAAGTATGTTAGACTTAAGGTTTTCTTAAATTTCCTAAAAAGGTATCGGCCCTTAAAGGCCCACTGTATATGAACTAAAAATGAAGCAAGGAAGCTATTACAGATTTCCAACCATTTGGTTTGTTAGAGTTGAGATACCGATTCCAAGTACATAGGTATGAATGGAACGGAGCCAACCTACCTCTGAGCGGTCCTGCAACTTTCATGGTCGGAAAAATCTCTGTTTGAAAAACACTGCACTTTCCATCCAACTTTTAGGAGCAGGCTATTCCTAGCTGCTCACAGAAAACTCAGGCCCCCGTGCCTTCTTTCATATATGATCCGTTTGTAAATATTGGCAAATAAATTAACTTAACCGGTGAGTATTTATGTGGATGTGGTTAAGCGGCTCCCAAAGCTATTGAATCTTCTACAATCAATTTCGGAGCAGTTCTGAAGTGAAATCTGTACACGTATATTCGGCTTTGCTGGGAACCTGGTCATTGCAATATATAAGGGAAATGAGGAAGCCGATAAATTGTTACGAATTGGATCGATGTCAACAGACCTTGAAGTCGCCGACATGTTAAGGCCCCCTCTCTGTTATTTTAGCAGAGCATTAGAACTACTCTACTCAGGGAGAAAACCAAAGTGTGCTGGGACAACGAACCATGGTGCAAGGCATCAAAACAAATTTGGCTAAATATCTCAACGCTTAGAACTCAGTCTCTGTTAAGAGTGAAGAGTGTGCCATCTTCCATTTTTAGTTATTTCATAATTCCTGTAGTTATTGAAAAAAATGAATTTTGTCGTGCAGTTTAATTAAAGTTTCCGATGATTTCTTTTAGAATATCTACGAAGAATTTTTTCAAACTGGACCAGCTTTAAATTAGTTGTGTGTCCCATTTTTAATGATATTCTTTCAGATTCATCTCATTTCAACGCAAAAATGCAACTTGTATGTGTATGTGCGTTCCTGGTTGTATTATTGCTTTACCTTCACAAAACGAAACAAACTCCCTTGCTCTCTCTCCTTACAAGTTTGAGCGTATGATTAATATTAGTTTCATTTAAAACACTCCCATATCATGTATACGCCACCCTGATGCTGGAATTACAGTTTTCACTCACAAAAAGTCAATATGTAACTGCTTTGCACAACAAAAACTTAAAATAGTTTTCCACAAAAAAAAAAAAAAAAAAATATTCAAATTTAAGAAAATCTATATAAAATTTTGGAGAAATACTAAAACTTTTCCTCTGCTGGGATTTATTTGTTATGTGTTACGTGTTTTGTGAGAAAAGCAAAAAAAAAAAAACCAAACTGAAAAACAAAACTCTTGTTAAAACTTTATTTATTCCACCGGGGGTAACGAGATTCTTGACTGTTGAGCTGAGCTGAGTTGCTCTCTTTGGTGGTAGCATGCAATTCAGTGGAATTGGATGCCTTTAGATTTCCATTTCCACCTCTCCACCGATCTCCTCTGATTTCCTCTTTTTTCTGAAACAGGAGCAGGGTAAACGGAGTATAGCAATACGTTGCAGCGGTAAACGCCACCCGTGGCCGGAGTAACAGCTGAACAGCGAATGTATCCAACAACAACAACAAAAAGAAAAACCGAAACAAAATAACAAAACATGTTTGCTAATTTCACAACTTCCGTTAACACATCGCTTCACATGCTTACATATTTATTTTGTGTCGTTGTGCTGCTCTCCGGTTTCTGTGAGCGGGTGGGAGGGTGTGTTTGGGGGGCTCCTTGTAATGGGAAATCCTTTGCGAAAGGGAAAAATTTACATTCCATGCAACAATAACTGAAAGTAGTAGTTCCTCAACTTAGCGGAACAATACAGCCACGGAGTAGATTGTGGCAGTTATATGATTTCTTCTTCTTGGTCCTCCGTTTGTTGTGTTTTCTCAAATATTTACAGGATCTCAGAGGAACAAAAACAAAAATTCTACTGACTGTCAGGAAGTTGCAAAATACTCCACACATTGTCATATTTTGGGGGTAACAGTTGTTTTCAAGTGTCTTTTTATGATGATTTGGTTTTTGGAAGTTTTGAAAAATTAAAAGAGAACAATTCAACAAATGCAGACTAAAGAATAACGAATACAAAACCCATATACCCATATACAGGGTGATATAAAAAAAACTGCAACTAAGTCAAACGCCATATTTTTATTACTTTTTTAATTTTATGGAATAAAAGCAAAAAATTTCGGAAATAGCATCAAATTTTAGAATAAGTTTAGATTTGTTCGAATTGGTCACCTTTGACAAGAATTATGGCCTTCAAACCGCCAATGAAACCGTCACACGCTGCCCGAATGTTGCTCTGCGGTATTTTGGCCCATTCCCGGTGAAGCGGCGCTTGCTTGAGGTGATCGACACTTTGGTATTTTTTAGTGCCAACCTTACTTTCTAAAATACTCCAGACCCAATAGTCTAACGGATTTGTATCCGGAGATTTTGGTGGCCATTATGCGCTGGAAATGAAGCGATGAACCTCATTTTGTAACCATTCTTGGGTGGCGCGTGGGGAGTGCGATGGTGCTCCTCCTGTTGTCCTGTTGGAATGTCGAAGGTACTCAAGACTTTAATACGACCTCTAGAATATTTTCGCGATAATATTAATATCGATTAATACGAGCGCAGAGCGACTATTGGCTGTTATGGCGGCCCACACCATCACCATGGCCGGCGCTTGAGTTCTGGTGGGCAACCGAAGGTGCAAATTTTCAGCTAACCTCATTTTTGCAGTAAACACGATCATTTTTTTTTATTTATAAACTGCTGGACAACGAATGTTTTCTCATCAGAGAAAACCAAATTCGGCAGTTCACCACTTTCGGCCAAGCGAAGCAACTCTTTAGCTCTTTTGAGTCTATTTTCTTTAGTTGCGGTGTAAGTTCTTGCACATTTTGGAATTTCAATGGCTCTACCCCCCGAGCTCATTTTTTAATATTTGCCGAATGAAATATTGCGATATGTTCAGCTCACGAGCCATTTTTCGGCCACTCCGTAGCTTTTTTTACTTTTCGAACCATTTCTGCTGATGTTGCTGTTTACTTCCGTCCACTTCCTTGATGTCGGGCTACGCAACCAGTATCACGGTAATGAGCGATGGTACGAGATATATTCACATCTAAATGCTGGAGTGCCCTAACGATAGCCACTTGTGGTTTTCCAGCCAAATAAAAAGAAATCCCACTATCACGCTTGAATTCCATCACGAATAACTTTTTCTCTGGAAAATTCTCGCCAAAATGCTTTTGTACGCATGTAAACAATACAATGCGCGGTATCTGGAATAATTTTAACAGCTGTCGGACAGGTGGCTTTGAAATGACAGCTGTCTGAAGTTGTTTGCAGTTTTTCTTTTTTATCTCACCCTGTATGTTTGCATGAACTCATCTCATATTTCCTAATTCAAAATTTAATCAAAAGGAAATTTTTTCTATTTAGGAAAATCTTTGAGTTTCCTAGATTTCCCCGAAATTAATTCAACTACTTTTCCCCATTTTCAATGCCTGCATTTAAAACTCACCTTGTTGTTGTTATTGCACAAAGGAATATCCTTTACAAGCAACCCACATAAATACCGCAAAATTTACGCAGTTTTGCGGCAATTTCCCTGAATTGAAAGGGTGGCCCGAACACACCTACACACACACAGGCACATATACCCACACATTACCTATAATAAATCACTCTCACAAAATACAATGTAAATCCTTCCACTACCACCATCGACACTAGCAGCAGCAGCAAATAAATTCTTTCGTGCGAAACAATTTGCAATGTTTTTAATTCATCCCCTTCAGTATTTTTCGTCGTCGTTGTTGTTGTTGCTGTTGCTACTGCTACTGATGTTACAGAATAGAAAAAAACATGTTTTCGGCTCCGTGTGTGCACTCTGCAACAGCTTGGGGGAATATATTTTTCGGATTGTAGCACTTTAATATTTGTATTATTACTTAAAATGTTTTTTAATCCAGATGGCGGCACAGTGGGTTGCCGTCGGCGGTTATGAATGGATTGAAGGGCTGAGGATTGAGTACAGAAAGAAAGAGCAGGCCAGGTAACACTGAAAATAGTTTATCTGGTAATGGGGATAATGATAATGTATTAAAATTAGCCTTCAAAGTGGATTCACCATGGTGGATAATCTATCCTCCATCGTGGATAGTTTATGCTCCATCGCGGTTAGTTTATCCACAATTGTGGATAATTTGTCCATATACATATCCGCCGTCGTGGATAATTTTACACCATCATGGATAAATTTTCACCATGAATAAAAATTCACCATAGTGGATAATTTATTCATCATCGCGGATAGTTTTTCCATCATCGAGAATATTTTATCCACCATCGTGGATAATTTATTCACTATCGCGGATAATGTATCCACCACTGGGTATAATTTATCCACCACCGTGGATAATTTTCTTACCATCGAGCAAATTTTATGCACCATCGTGGATAATTTCTCCACCAACCTAGATAATTTTTCACCATAGATGATAGTTTATCCAGCATAGAGGATAATTTATCCACCATAGTGGATAATTTATTCATCATCGTGAATAGATTGTCCATCATTGAGGATATTTTATCCACCATAGTGGATAATTAATCCACCATCGTGGGAAATTTATCCAACCGTGGATAGTTTATCCACCATCGTGGGAAATTTATCCACCATCGTGGATAGTTTATCCGCCATCGTGGATAATTTATCCATCATAGTAGATAAATTTTCACCATAGAGGATATTTTATCGACCGTCGTGGATAATTTATCCACCTTCACGGACATTTTATACACCTTCGTGGATAATTTGTTAACATCGAGGATATATTATCCACCATCGTAGATAATTTTTCACCATTGATGATATTTTATCTACCATCGTGGGTAGTTTTTCCACCCGTGATTAATTTATCCAACATAGTGGATACATTTTCACCATCGAGGATATTTTATCCACCATTGAGGATGATTTTTCCACCATCGTGGATAATTTATCCACCATCGCAGATAATTTTTCACCATAGTGGATGATTTATCTACCATAGAGCTTGATTTATCCACCCCGTGGATATATTTTGACCATAATCTACAGGATGAGATGAAAAAAATGCAACCAACTTCAGACTGCTGTCAATTCTAAGTCACTCGTCCGACAGCTGTTAACATTATTCCAGTGACAGCTTATTATATTGTTTACAAGCGTACTAAAGCATTCTGGTGAGAATATTCCAGAAAAAAAGTTATTCGTGATGGAATTCAAGCGTGGTAGGGGGATTTGTTTATATTTGGCTGGAAAACCTCAAGTGGCTATCGTTAGAGCACTCCAGCATTTAAATGTGAATAAATCTTTTGCGTCTCATACCATCGCTCGTTACCGTGAAACTGGTAGCGTAGCCCGACCTCAAGGAAGTGGAAGAAAACAGCAACATCAGCAGAAATGGTTCGAAAAGTAAAGAAGTGACTTGATCGAAACCCGCCTCGCAGTGGTTGAAAAATGGCTCGTGAGCTGAATATATCGCAATATTCCATTCGGCAAATATTGAAAAATGGGTTCGGGGTAAAGCCATTGAAATTCCAAAAAGTTCAAGAACCTACACAGCAACAGAAAGAAAATAGACTCATCAAAATAAATGCCGAATATTATCGCGAAAATTTTTTGGAGGGTGTGCAAACATTTTGGGCGCGCAAACATTTTGGCCGCAGACCTCGGACATTCCAACAGGACTCAGCAAGCACCACCCAAGAATGGTTACGAAATGAGGTTCCTCGCTTTATTTCCAGCGCACAATGGCTACAAAAATCTCCTGATACTAATCCGTTGAACAATTGTGTCTGGAGTATTTTGGAAGGCAAGGTTGGCACTAAAAAATAACAAATTGTCGATCACTTCAAGCAAGCGCTTCGCCGGAAATGGGCCAAGATACCGCAGAGCAACATTCGGGTAGCGTGTGACGGTTTCATTGGCCGTTTTAAGGCCATAGTTCGTGCCAAAGGTGACCAATTCGAAAAATCTAAACTTATTCTAAAATTTGATGCTATTTCCGACATTTTATGGAAAGTATACCCTCCTTTAACTTTGACATTCCGTTTGTAACATGTCTAAATATTCGTCGTAGAACCTATAATGTATATATATATTCATAATCTGGTATATTCATAATCAGCATAAAATTCTAAGTCGATTTAACGATGTCCGTATGTCTGTCTGTCTCTTTGTCTGTTGAAATCACGATACAGGCCACATTATTTGACGTAGAGCGTCAACATTTAGCAGAATAATTTGTATTGTGTCTAGGATGGTTGGTATTGAAAATAACATATATCGGTCCATAGTCCCCATAATGGTACCTCCCGATTTTCGGTATTTTGATGATTTTTGACGCATTTTTTCATGGATTTGTCTAAAAATTGGTATTTGTTGGTCATAGTGGGTTCTAGCTCCGGTGGTGAAATATTGCATTTGTAAGTCCACGTTTTGACATAGCTTCCGATATTCGGTATTTTGATGATTTTTGGCACATTTTTTAATGGATTTGTCTAAAAATTGGTATTTGTAGGTCATAGTGGGTTCTAGCTCCGGTGGCAAAACATTGCATGTATAAATCCACGTTTTAGTATAGCCCCCATATAGCTGTACCTCTCGATATTCGGTATTTTGATGATTTTTGCCGCATTTTTTCATGGATTTGTCTAAAAATTGGTATTTGTTGGTCATAGTGGGTTTTAGCTCCGGTGGCGAAACATTGCATCTATAAGTCCACTTTTTGTTATAGCCCCCAGCGATACCTCCCGATATTCAGTATTTTTATGATTTTTGCCACATTTCCCCACGAATATATCTAAAAATTGGTATTTGTGGGTCTTAATTGGTTCTAATATTTCCATTGCCCTAAGGTGGAGGGCATTAAAAGTTCGGCCCGCCCGAACTTAATGTTTTTTTCCTTGTTTGATTTCATTCAATAAATTAAAAAAAAAATGTAAAAATTATGGCGTTTGACTTTGTTGCAGTTTTTTTTATCTCACCCTTTATAATTTATCCAGCACCTTCTGCGGATCCATTTTCATGGAAAATATGTCCAGCATTAATTCTTCCATTCTAAGGATGAAAAAACACACCATCAAAAGTGGTGGTGCCTACGCTCCTGATACATCTAAAAATTCTAGGAAAACTTATCCGCTTTGGTGCCTTGTGCCCTCTGACCTTTGTGTGTATTTGCTAACCTCCGGTTCCCAAAGGGTTAAATGTCAACACGAGGCATTTTCAGGCGAGTGTGCTCATATATATATGTCAATTGCTGTGTTGTGTAGGTGTGTGTGGCGTGTGTTTGAGTGTTTTAAAAAATTTCCAAAAAAACCTGGCCGTATGTCTCGCTCCTTGTTACCTTGAAAGTGATTTACGACGGAAATGGTGGCTCTTAATTTGTTGAATCCCAATGACAAACACACACACACACACACTCACACCACACACAGGGCCACACGAAAACACAGTTTTGGGAGACTTCAACGAATGGCTGCATGTTATGGATGGGGCTGAGGGGAAGGGTATGCCTTGTGGGTGTGAGAAAGAATAAGTAGGAATTCTTGCAAGCCCGAAGAAAATGTGCAGAACGAAAAAAAGCCAAATTATTTTGAAAACATTATTGTCGTGTATTTTCCGTTGGTGGTGTTGTTGTTGCTGCTCTTGGAAAAATAAATAATTGTGGCACGAGTCGTCAGCGTCGACGAGTGGAATGGAAACTTTTTTTGCTTCTGGGGCATTTGCTCCATGTTTGTGTGGCGAACGTGAGTGAGTGAGTGAGAGCCTGTTTATTTTAAGTAATTTATTTAATTAAATCAGATTTTTTTTTTGGGTTGAGTTTTAAACAACAATGCCAGCCAGCAGTTAGTCAACTTAACAAGGACTTTGGAAATGAAATCATTATTTTTTGTGCATTCTCTCCTCCCGCTCTCTCTCTCCCTCTCCCTCTCTGCCATTTGTCCCTTGTCCCAGCACAACTCTCGCAAAAATCACACTCTAGTTGTTTAGTCCATAATTACTTTTTGTGTGATTTGTAATAATTCTTGTGTTGTTTGTTTTGGTTTCGGTTTCGGTTTTTGTTTCCATTTTCTGTTTTGTTGTTTGTTTCCGCTTTTAATCCTGTTTCGGTGCATCCTTCACTCTTGCACTCTTTAATTAAAACCCTGGGATTACGCTGCGAACTACAACAATAATAATAACTGCATTATGTTGTGTGTGTTGTTCCTCTCCATGATCTCCGTGCCGTGACAGGATAACTGCAGTGAAGGACATTGCATTCGAAAGCTCACAATCCATAATGTTTTAATTAATTTCATTCCTCTGCAATTTCATGTTGTTGTTGTGTTGCATTGTCAGTTGTATTCAGATAACGGAAATATGTCACAGAGTAGTACAAGTTGTTGGCGGTGGGAGGAGAACGAGGTAACGGGGATTGCTACAGAATAATGAAGAGCTGAAATTAATTGAATATTGTCTAGCAATGTCGTTATGATTGTTGTTGTTGTTGTTTTTCCGCTCTTTCTCTGTGATTCTCATGTTACAAAACTTGTTAATTGTCAATAAATTGATTATGGATTCATTGTTTCGTTGAATTGGATTTGATTTGTGATTTGTTGGCATGACGGAGAGGGTTACAAATAAAAAAACTTGGGAAGGGGATAACAGTGTAAAAATATTTAAAGGGAAATCCATCAGTTTATGAAAGTAGAGCTAATCAAGTTAAAAAGTATCAGTCGGTTTTTCCGACAGATGTATGCCCTCAGCCAATGTTCGAATGTTTAAATATATTTTAACTTCTGTTCTGATTATTCAAAATGTTGTCCCTCTGTGGAATAGGTTTGAAGGAATGGGCCAATATTGTCCATTTTGTGTTGGACCTATGAAATATTGGTGTTGTCAGGCCTAATCCCATTATTGATGTTTTTATAAAAACAAGTAAAAAAAACATTAAGTTCGGCCGGACCAAACTTTTAATACCCCCCCACCTTAGGGTAAAGGAAACATTAGAACAAATGTGGCAAAAACCATTAAAATGACGAATATCGGGAGGTACCGTCATATTGGGGCTATACCAAATCATGGACCCATACATGCAAGGTTCCGCCAACGGAGCTAGAACCCATTATGACCTACAAATACCAATTTTCAGACAAATGTTTCAAAAATCATTGAATTACCGAATATCGGGAGGTACCGTTATATGGGGGCTATACCAAAACGTGGACCTATAATTACAATGACTCGCCACACGAACTGGGACCCATTATGATCTACAACTACCAAATTTTCAGTGAAAAAATGTGACAAAAATCATCAAAATAACGAATATTGGGAGGTACCGTTATATGAGGACTATACCAAAACGTGGACCTATACATATAATGTTTCGCCACACGAACTAGGACCCATTATGACTCACAAATACCAATTTTTAGACAAATCAGTGAAAAAATGTGGCAAAAACCATCAAAATACCAGATATCGGGAGGTACCGTTATATGGGGGCTATACCAAATCATGGACCCATACATGCAATGTTTCGCCACCGGAGCTGGAACCCATTATGACCAACAATTACCAATTTTAAGACAAATCCGTTAAAAAAATGTGGCAAAAATAATCAAAATATCGAATATCGGGAGGTACCATTATATGGGGGCTATACCAAAACGTTAACCTATACATGCAATGTTTTGCCACACGTACAGGGACCCGTTATGACCTACAAATACAAATTTTCAGACAAATCCGTGAAAAAATGTGGCATAAATCATCAAAATACCGAATATCGGGAGGACTATACCAGAACATGGACCGATATATCTCATTTTCAATACCAACCATCCTAGACACAATGCCAATTGCTCTGCTAAATTTTGGCCCTCTACGTCAAATATGTGGGCTGTATCGTGATTTCAACAGACAGACAGACGGACATCGTTAAATCGACTTAGAATTTTATGCTGATTATGAATATATATACTTTATGGGGTCTACGACGAATATTTAAGGATGTTACAAACGGAATGACAAAGTTAATATACCCTCCTTTCCAAGGTGGAGGGTATAATAAAGATAAATATAATATAAATATTGTGACGTACCAGGTTTTGACTCTATTGGTTACTTCCTTCACTTTATATAAGATATGTGATAATTTTTAGAAAATGTTAAAATGTGTGTGCGGTACCAGATATAGTCGACCAAAGTATTCCATTCCACAAAAACTGATATGGGCAAAATTACAAGAAAATCGAACATTTATATCCCATTTTATGCGAAATCATGAATTCCGATAAATTCCATATTCATCACAGATTTCTGGATGAGAGAAATATTTAGATATAGCAAGTTGTAAAAAATCGCTGACTTGTTTCGCAAGCTGTGACAGATAAAAGTGTTGAAAATTGTGGCTGAGGTACCAGAAGGAGGAGCAGCAAATATATATATTCTTCACAGCAGATCTTGTGTTAGCAAAAATATTTGTATATATGAAATTTGAAGAGAGCTGGATGCTTATTTCGATTTCTTTGAGAGTTTTTTTTTTTCAAAATCTTGGACCCTATGTGGGGGAGGTACCAGAAGAAATAATCCAATCTGTACCATTTTTATAACAGATTTTGTCTTGATGGAAATATTGAGATGTGCCAAATCAGCGTGGAATCGGATGTTATTTTCGCGTTTTATGAGCTTCATGGGTATTCAAAATTTTGACCCTTTGTAGGGGAGGTACCAGAAAGAGTGGACCGATATATTATTTTCTCCATTTTCCCACCAGATCTTGAATTGTTACAAATAATAGGATGTGTGGAAAAAGAAGAGAATCGGATGCTTATTTCGGTTTTTATAATAGTTTTGGTTATTTAAAGCTTTGACTCTTTGTGGAGGATTAACCAGAAGAAATGGTCCGATCTCTTACATCTTTATAACAGATCTTGTGTTGATAGAAATATTAAGATGTACCAAGTCTGAATTAAATCGGATGTTAATTTCGCATTTTATGAGCCTCATGGATATTCAAAATATTGACCCACTGTGTGGATGGTACCAAAAGGAGTGACCGATATTTTTCATCTTCACATGGGTTAATGAAAATATTTTGATTTGTGTAATTTGAAGAAAATCGGAATCTTACATAACATTTTATAATTATTATTCAAAATCTTTGCCCTTTGTTGAGGAGGAACTTGATGGGGTTGAACGACATTGTCCATTTTCGCACCTGACTTATCACTGATTTATATATTAGGATTTTCAAAGTTGGAGCAAAGTCGGACCAACCTTTTTCTTTCTGTGCCGTAAAATACTTTTTTTTTGAAATTTTCAACCTCATGTGGAAGAGGTAGCAGAAGGAGTGGACCGATATTGCCCATTTCGGAACTCAATCTAAGTTTGATAATAAAATGACGATGTACCTGGTGTGGACGAGTCGGATGCTCCCTTTGAGAGTTATCGTGGGCACGCACGAACATCGCTAGATCGACTTAAATGTCCTGAAACGGATTTGGTTCAAAGAGACCTAGGGTCTAAACCGTGATTTCGATGTGATACGTTTTGCCCGAATCAAATGGTCCTTCTCTAGCCATTTAGCTGAGGATATAAAAAATGGGTTCTAGAGATGTTGTCATAGTTTCATCAGCGTTCAAACTGCAGGGATTTGATAAAGTGCTGGATTTATTTTCGGTTCCAATATCTCGGTTTATAATCACGCCTCATGGTGTGACTGAATTCCATACCCAATTCTTGTCATCACAGACATCTTATTTCTATATGAAATCCGAAAACTATGGAATCTTAAAAAATATATCAACATATTGACAAATGTAGGAATGTCAAAGACAAATATTCTTTTGGTGGCTACGAAGAAATGCCCGCTACATCGCCAGCGAAAAGTCTACCATAAAATTTGAGATTCGTTTCAACAATTTTTGCTTGGCCGTCATAGAACTCAAAATTCCAAATTTGTTCAGTTTGACAACATATTTCAATCAAAACTTCATATATCGTACTAAATTTTCAGAGTTTCTAGGTTTTGAATATTATTAAGATTTTCTCGTTTTTCGGAAAGCCAAGGCAAGTCTTTATAATTTTTAATTTTTAAGCTAACCGAGGAATATTTTAGTAAAACCATTGCACAATCAAATTTTCTGTCCAAAATTACGTCTCCTTATAAACCCTAGAAAACAATAGTGCTCTCAATATCAAATTTGAGATACCAACACAGAACTCAGTATCAAATTTCGGGAAACCAGAATTATCCCTTCACCCAATATCCAATTTATTAGCCCTTAGTTTTTTTTTTTCGAACCGAGACACCAAAAGTTACATCCATATCAAATTTTAGGATTTCAGCTCCATCCTATTCACCCTATATCAAATTTAGTACTATTTTATATTTTTAGTACAATTATAGTACAAATTTCCAAAAATACTCCATGTCTCTATTTCAGATACCAACATAGACCTCAATATCAAATTTAAGTATTCCATCACCCAATACCGAATTTAGTACCATTTAGTACTTTTCGTATAAATATAGGATGCATTTCCAAACTACCGCCAAATCTCGAACACAAACACCATCAGCAGTTTAAATATCAAATTTCAGGATTTCCTTCTCACAATAGCAAATATAATATCATTCGATACTTTTCGTAAGATTATAGTTCACAATTCCGAAATCACCCCCAGGCTACACATGAAGAGCGACTCCAATACAAAATTTAAGATTTCAATCACTACTATACAATACCAAATTCGTGCACTTCTAGAACCACATATCTATTACAAACCTACCGACAACAGGGTAGGAATTAGGAATTGGGGTCTCAATTCAAAATTTCAACCAAATTTCTGGTGTTTTCAGATGGTACCATTTTAGAATTTTTCGTAACCTTAAAGTTCGAATTTCCAGAAAAAAACCTTTGGGACATCTATCCTACTCTCTATCAGTGATTCTCATACCAAATTTCAGAATTCTAGCTCATTCCGTTTGTCCAATACAAAGTATTAAATTTTTAGTACAGTTTGGTACCTTTTGAACCCTTTTTTTATGAATTTCAAAAATTTCCAGACTGACCTTTTTGCAAAACTTCAAGAATCTAGCTTCAGCCTTTTTCTCCTAGGTGTTGATTCTAAGTCAGTCAGTCAGTTTTTTCAGTACTCTCTTATATATAGGTATACCAGACTTAAGTCTGGTGCGGAATTGACAATATATGTCCACTCCACCTGGTAACTCCCCTAGAAACGTTAAAAATTTTGAATAATCATTACTCCTTTAATATGCGTAATCAGTGCCCAATTTTCGTAGAATGGTAAAATTTGATAAATTGGTCCCTTTTTGAAATTCAGTCCCATTTTATCCAATTTGTTTCTTTTTTTTTAATTGCTTTCAACCTCTCTTCTTCCATATCTGTCTGCATTTGCTACATAACCCACTGAGATGTGTAAAATTGTCGCATTCCATCTCCACCCTCTTTCTCTTCGGCTAAAGGTTACTCGAATTCCAATTAAGAAGGCAGTTGTTATCTGTGTTCTGTTTTTCAATTATCCGTCAATGAAACATCAAGTTAATGTTAATTGTAATGCGAAATAAATAAGGATAAATGCAACAACAATCACCAACACTGTACAATACAGAGAGAAGCACTGATAACATTTCATTGAACAGTGATAGACATAAAAAGAATGATACCATATAAAAAGTGGAAGAAAATATCAGAACGAACTACATTCCATACCGAACTGCAAAGTTCTCTCCAGTGCCACACCATTTTCAATAACAAAATCGTAGCTTGTCTTCTCTCGCCTAGGGTTATATACATTGACAGAAACCTCAGTAGCAGTTTCGGGGTTCTAGCTACATTCCTTTGCCCAATACCTATTTTATTACCGCTCAGCACTTTTGAAACGGTTAGAGTACAGATTTCCAAAATCACTTACATATCTTCGATATCAAATCTCGGTATTTCGGACCTATTCCCTTACTTAGTATTATTTCATAATTTTCATACAATTATAGAACACATTTCCGAAACCACCACCATGTCTCAATTACAGATACCAACAGATACGCAATATCAAATCTGGAGATTTCATCACTATCCCTTCACCCAATACCAAATTTAGTACCATTTAGTACTTTTTGTACAAAAATGGACGCATTTCTAAACCACCGACAAATCTCAAACACAGATACCATAAGTTATCTAAATATTAAATTTGAGAATTGTATCTCTATTCCTTCATCCAATACCAAATATAGTACCATTTAGTACTTTCCGTACAATTTTAGTACTAATTTCCGAAATCATCTCCATATATCAAGGCTACACATGAGCACCTAATACCCCATTTCAGATTTCAATCGCTATTTGTACACCCAATACTAAATTGTTACAGATATAGTACTATTTAGTACTTTTCGTGCACTTGTAGTACATATTTTCAAAACCACCACTTTATCACAAATCTACAACACACAGGGACCATAGTACGAAATTTCGAAATTTCAGCTTTATCCGTTCAACCTAAACCAAATTGTTCCGTATTGAGTACCATTTAGTACAGTTCGCACACTTAGTTAGTACTCATTTCCAAATCCATCTTTATATATCAAACTCACTTTCCAACTTTGATTCTCATACCAAAATCCAAGTTTTAGCTCTACCCGTTCCCATAATACCAAATGGTACCATTTTACAAGTTTAGTACCATTTTAGAACTTTTCTTAACCTTGAAGTTTGAATTTCCAAGAACCGTTTCGTACATCTATCTTCACTCCACCAGCGACTCTTATTCAAAATTTTAAAATTCTAACTCATTCCGTTTGTACCATACAAAGTATTCAATTTTTAGTACATTTTAGTACATTTCGTATCCATTTAATACGAATTTCCCAAAAACACAGCCCAGCAGAGCACCTACGCACCAAGACTCGCGCAAAATTTCAAGATCCTAGCTTCAGATTGTAGGTCAGTCAGTCAGTCAGTTATTTCACCACTTTACATAGAGTATGCAAGCATTACGATATAACTTTTTCTCTCTCTCCCTCTCTCTCTCTCTCTCTCCACATCTATCTCCTTCGTGCAACATCAAATTCAATGTAAACGACGTTCTTTAAAAATTACTTCTCTCTTCAAGTCAAGCCCTCATTTACATCCTCCTTTTAATTAAATCATTACTTATTCCAATCAAAAACTGATTTAAAAAATCTGCATGCAATAAGCCAAACTGTTACAATTTAACAAAGAATGACTCTCTCAATAATTGTCCAAAGGATAAAAACGTATGACAAATAAAAATTAAATACAACAGGACATAATCCTCAATTATTGATCCTTTGGCCTGTGATGTGAGGCTTCTGCAAGTATTTGCTGGCTGGCATATCCTTTGCTCTCCAGGGACGACAATTGAAATGTTAATGTTAAAAAAAAACACACAAACAAACCAACATACACATACATGCTTACACTCACACATACATGTTTACTATTTAAACTGTTAATGATTAATGACATTTGAATGCAAACATCGGATAAGAACGGATGGACGAACAACCGAACGAAGCAACGGCCATATTGGAATGTTCATGCAAATTTAATTAACTGCCGCAAAACGTTTAATACAAATCAATAAACAATTTTGTGACAATAAAAACATTTTGTGGCAAAGGAGAGGAATTTATGGCGAATGCAATTTGCAGAATTTATGTATTTTTCTATGGTTTCTCTTCATTAAGAAATAATTAACTCTTTCGGAGCTAAATACAGGGTGAGATAAAAAATCTGCAACAAAGTCAAACGCCATAATTTTTACATTATTTTTAAATTGTATTGAATGAAAGCATAAAATGTCGGAAATAGCATCATCTTTTACAAGAAGTTTAGATTTATTCGAATTTGTAACCTTTGTCACGAATTATGGCCTTCAAACGAACAATGAAACCGTCACACGCTGCCCGAATGTTGCTCTGCGGTATTTCGGCCCATTCCTGGCAAAGCGCTTGCTTGAGGTGATCGACACTTTAGTATTTTTTTGTGTCAACCATGCTTTCCAAAATACTCCAGACACAATAGTCCAACGGATTGGAATCCGGAGATTTTGGTGGCCATTGTTCGCTGGAAATGAAGTGAAGAACTTAATTTTTTAACCGTTCTTGGGTGACGCGTTCTGAGTGCAATGGAGCTGAGTCCTGTTGGAATGTCCAAGGTCTGCGGCCAATATGTTTGCGTGCCCAAGGCTTTAATACACCCTCCAGAATATTTTCGCGAAAATATTCGGCATTTATTCTGATACCACGGTCGATGATTTCGAGCGGAGAGCGACCATCGGCTGTTATGGCAGCCCACACCATCACCATGGCCGGCGCATGAGTTCTGGTGGCCAACCGAAGGTGCACATTTTCAGCTGACCTCTTAGGCAAGTAAACACTATCATTTTTTTTTTTGTTTAAGAACTTCTGGGCAACGAATGTTTTCTCATCGAAGCGGAGAAAATCAAATTCGGCAGTTCACCACTTTCGACCAAGCGAAGTAAGTGAGTTCTTGCACTTTTTGGAATTTCAATGGCTACCCCGAACTCATTTTTCAATATTTTCCGAATGGAGTATTGCGATATGTTATGCTGATGTTGCTGTTTTCTTCCGTCCACTTCATTGACGTCGGGCTTCGCTACCAGTATCAGGGTAACGAGCGATGGTACGAGACACAGAAGATTTATTCACATTTAAATGCTGGAGAGCTCTAACGATAGCCACTTGTGGCTTTCCAGCCAAATATAAAGACATAATCTCGAGTTAATCCATCGAGAGAAACTTTTTTCTGGAAAATTCTCACCAAATTGCTTTAGTACGCTTGTAAACAATATTATGAGCCATTACTGGACTAATTTTAACAGCTGTCCGACGTTTGGCTTAAAAATAACAGCAGTCTGAATTTGGCTGCAGTTTTTTCTTCTCACCCTGTATACTATTTGAAGAAGCCAAAATGTGGTCCATACCTCTTTGGAAGAAATCCATTGAAGAACATTCTGAATCAATCTAAACATGTCCGATCGACGGTGCTTCCACTTCCACTTTCACTTCACTGCAAATCTCTTTTTGAAGAGTCGCCATTCTAGCCTTATACCATTACCTCAATATGAAATATCCCCCTCCTTCACAATGATTCTGAAAATATTACTTATCATTTATATATAATTTCCAATTTCCAAATCCTTCCTTTTTTCAAATTCTGTAACTAAACTATGGGTTAATTCCAAATCTTATTATTATATTCCATTCCATTTCAAATTCAAAACACGTCATCAACTGAGTTTTTGATAATTATGCTCAAAATTTGCTATTGCAAAAAATTATCATCCGGTCAACTGGTCGGTCAAAGAAGTTATTATTTCCATGTTTACCCAAAGCCCGTCTGATATTAGCAAATTAGTTTGGTTTTGCTTTAGATTTTGAGCAAATAAATTTGGCAAATGCATTTAGCAAATAAACATTATCTAATAGACTTAAATAAATTAATTAATTTTTGGTTTTGCAAAGTAAATAGAAAAATTAGAAAAATTCAGTTTATTTTTATGTGGAGAATGTAAAATTTAAATGCATTGTAATACATGTACACATGTGTATGTAGGTATGTATGTATATATAAATTGTACGTATGTATATGCAAATTGTATAAGGATTGAGACTAAATGGATATATTATCTAGATTCATTTAGGAGATAACAATAATATAGTCCATCTGAGAGAAGAGGGATTAGTAATTTGAAGTAGTGGTGATGGCATTAGGTTACTGGACGAATTGACTTCTAAGTTATCTGGTCAAACATTTTTAGACTATTAAATACGTGTCTGGCATCAATGAAGGACACATCTTTCCCGATATCTTTTCGACATAGATGGAACCTGGTACCTCTAGAATTATTGGTACCAGCGTGGTACGTCTCGAGCCGCTTTGTCTTTTGTTAAGGTTATATGTATAAAGGGTTTTAAAATAAAAGATCGTGCCAAAGATTCTAAACCTTTTTTTCTAATATTATCCTTCACTTGAAATTTCCAACACCCAGACCAAATCATGCTATGTTGAACATTTTCTGTAGTGAAATGTTCTATCCCCTAAGGGGTCCACAGCAAAAATTTTCTGTAAACAGTTGATTTACGATATGAAATGTGAAAATTCTAAAAAACTTTCCAATCGATTGGAGATTTTACCCAATGCCTTTGATATTTTTTTGCAAGGATTTTTTTTAATCTGTAATTTGTAGATTAAAAATCCTTGAAAAAAAAAATATCAAAGGCCTTGACTAAAATATCCAATCGATTTAAAAGCCCTTCCCGTACTTTTTTCCAATCAATTTTCCAATGGATTTAATTAACCCATTGATTCGCTACCTATAATAAATGCATTTCGAATGGAGTATACAATTCGGCTTTAACTTAGCATTTCGCAATATTTATTATTTTTTTTTTTTTGTGAAAATTCGTTGGAATTCAGAGATGGGATATATCGGCTCACTCCTCCCGTTGAACCACCCCAACACATACTCACTTATAAATGTTCAGCAAAAACTAACAATCTCGTATAAAACGGAGTGCCTACTATGTTCAAAACATGACCCGTGATATTATTTATATCAGACATAGGTCATGTACGAAAAGAGAAATATTGACCCACCGCTTCTGGCATACCCTAAATTTTTCAAAAAAAAAAAAAAAAAAAAAAAAAAAAAATACGTAACTCGTACATCGATTCTTTTTTTTTTCAAATTTTATACATCCAAATATTTTTTCATATCATATCAGAGTAGGTGTGGTAAAAGAATATATCGGACCATCCTGTGTGGTATATCCCACAAAAAAGTTCAAAATTTCCAAAGAAAAAAATTGTTTAATAAATACAGTATTTATATCAAACTTCAGTCAGGGGTGAAGATGGACAATATTTTCCCGCTCCTTCTCCCTTCCCCTCCCTACAAAAGGTCAGAATTTTGAATATTAATCCCAATATCCCAATATTTTTAGCACCATAAGGTCTCGCTTGAATGTCTGATGTAAACGGACAAAATTGTTCAAAAATGTATCTATGTATATAAAAACGTGAGTTACTGATAAGGACGTGGAATGGAAAGTGTAGAGTACGAAAAGTACTAAATTAGTATAATTATGAATTTCGGTAAACGAGTCACAACGAGTTACGAGTAGGTGTATAAAATGTGGGAATGGGGTGCGTTGGACATGCATGCTATATACCTTAGTACAAAAAGTACTAAATTTTATATAGACTAACAATGCGGTCTTTTTTTAAATTAGTGCTTTATAGAGTACGAAAAGTACTAAATGGTACTAAATTTGGTAGGTACTTCCAGTCCCTAGAGTTGGGACTGGAAATATAATATTTGGTGCAAGGATCTACATATATCTCATTTTGTTAAGAAATTACACAGAAAGCAAAGGGGATGTTCGATGAGAGTACATTCTATGAGAAAACCCTTCTGCCCTTCTATGCGAAGACCTTCTGCCCTTCTATGCGAATACCTTCTGCCCTTCTATGCGAAGACCTTCTGCCTTCTATGCGAAGACCTTCTGCCCTTCTATGCGAAGACCTTCTGCCCTTCTATGCGAAGACCTTCTGCCCTTCTATGCGAAGACCTTCTGCCCTTCTATGCGAAGACCTTCTGCCCTTCTATGCGAAGACCTTCTCCCCTTCTATGCGAAGGCCTTCTGGCCTTCTATGAGAAGACCTTCTGGCCTTCTATGAGAAGACCTTCTGGCCTTCTATGAGAAGACCTTCTGGCCTTCTATGAGAAGACCTTCTGGCCTTCTATGAGAAGACCTTCTGGCCTTCTATGAGAAGACCTTCTGGCCTTCTATGAGAAGACCTTCTGGCCTTCTATGAGAAGACCTTCTGGCCTTCTATGAGAAGACCTTCTGGCCTTCTATGAGAAGACCTTCTGGCCTTCTATGAGAAGACCTTCTGGCCTTCTATGAGAAGACCTTCTGGCCTTCTATGAGAAGACCTTCTGGCCTTCTATGAGAACACCTTCTGGCCTTCTAGGAGAAGACCTTCTGGCCTTCAATGAGAAGACCTTCTGGTCTTCTAGGAGAAGACCTTCTGGCCTTCTCGGAGAAGACCTTCTGGCCTTCTATGAAAAGACCTTCTGGCCTTCTCTAAGAAGACCTTCTGGCCTTCTATGAAAAGACCTTCTGGCCTTCTCTAAGAAGACCTTCTGGCCTTCTATGAGAAGACCTTCTGGGCTTCTATGAAAATACCTTCTGGCCTTCTATGAGAACACCTTCTGGTCTTCTAGGAGAAGACCTTCTGCCCTTCTATGCGAAGACCTTCTGCCCTTCTATGCGAAGACCTTCTGCCCTTCTACGCGAAGACCTTCTGGCCTTCTATGAGAAGACTTTCTGGCCTTCTATGAGAAGACCTTCTGGCCTTCTATGAGAAGACCTTCTGGCCTTCTATGAGAAGACCTTCTGGGCTTCTATGAAAAGACCTTCTGTCCTTCTATGAGAAGATCTTCTAGCCTTCTATGAGAAGATCTACTGGCCTTCTATGAGAAGACCTTCTGGCCTTCTATGAGATCGGTATTCTATGAGAACACATTCCGGTCTTCTTCAGAGGAGACCTTCTAGGAGAAGGTCTTCTGGCCTTCCTTGAGAATACCTTCTGGCCTTCTATGAGAAGACCTTCTGGTCATTAAAATATTGATATCAAACGTGGGTAGCCTTCAGTAACGAAACTTCCCAATTGTATGGATCTTAAAAGTAGCAGATTTAGCCTTAAGTCCAGTTTTCACCTGGTGTAAACAAAAGTGGATTATACTTAAAAAACAAAAAATTTATTTGTATCTCTTTGAACAATATTGAAAGATTGGCTATAGTTTTCGGTTATATATCCCTAGCAACATTGGCCCATAAATGTTAGGGAAATACACTGCAAAACGCCGACCCCCTCTGTTTGAGGTTTTTAGTTGTTCGATTTGTTCAAAATTAAAAAAAGTATAACTTTTTAAAATAATCTCTTAAGAATTCATTATTTTATTTTTGATGGTGTATGTTCTCCTTAATTTCTATGTAACAATTAAAAAAAATAAGTGTATAACTCTACCAACTACTAAATTATGTAGCATTAGAAGAGATATGAGCTTGGAAGTAATCCCTCTGCATTATCTACTTTGTATTTCATCGATTTGAAAATCGTATTTCAATTTATTATTTCAAAAACTAATTGCATTTCATGCAACGGTTCTACGCTTCTGTGACAAGGCATTTGTTTTGAGATTTTTTTTATAACTTATTTATTTACATATTATTTATAATTCGATATTTAAATACGCGCCACATAACACCGCTCAAAGCCATTCCACAAGCCTTTTTTTTTGCTAAATATGCAAACACAAATATGCGACAACAACACCACCAACATGAACATGAACAATAAATCTCATTAAATATTTATTACGAATGTGTTTTACATCAGCTACTCAAATATGGAAAGCCAAATCGAATTAAAAAAAGATATACAAAAGTTTATGCAATTTTGCCCGCCTACGAGTTGTTGTTGAATTGAATGGAGAATGAAGAATGATTTGTTGTTTGGATTGTTGTTGTTATTTTTGCTTGCAATTTCATTTAGGAATTTACATATCTATTCACACACACACACACACATTCGCACGCACTGACATGCATTTGATATTTGTATTAATTTCATAATTTCAAAATAACATGCGCCCCAAAATTATGACATTCAATTTAAATTCTTTTAATTTATTTAATTGCTTTTGGAAGTCATCGAGACATTAATAACAATAACAAAACACAAATGTTTACACTTGTGTGTGAGTATAAGTGTGGTCGATATGTATGTGTGTAGGCACACATATAATCTTAGTGCAATACAATGTAAGGAAATTAGGAAAAATAATTCGAAATAATTGAAATGCTCTTCAAAGTTTTTTTTTTTGACTATGGAAGACCTCTTGAACGCCATCTGACTATGGAAGACCTCTTGAAGGCCTTCTGACTATAAAAGATTTGTAAAAGTTCCTCTGTTGTTGGAAGACTTTTGAAGAAATTCTGAGACATGTAAAAGATCTTCTGACTATAGAAATCCTATACAGCAGATCTGTAAAAGGCTCTCTGACTTTAAAAAATCTATTAAAGGTCATCTGACTATAGAGGACCTGTAAAAGTTTTTCTATAGATGACCTGTGCAACGTCTGTGGAAGATTCTCTGATTATATACGACCAGTAAAATGTCTTCTGACCATTGAAGAGGGCTTCTGATTATAGAAAATCTGTAAAAAGTCTTCGGACTATATAAAACCTGTAAAAGGTCTTCTGATTATATAAAGCCCGTAAAAGGTCCTCTAACTATAAAAGACCAGTAAAAGTTGTTCTGACTATAGACGGCCTTCTGACTTCAGAAGACCTGTGAAAGGTTTTCTAGAAATAGAAAAACGTGGTTGGTCTTTTGACCATAGAACCCTATGGAAGGTCCTGTGATTATAGAAGACCAGTGGCAGGTCTTCTGACTATAGAATACCTGTAGAAGGTCCTCTGACTATAGACGACATGTAGAAGATCCTTTGACCACAGTTGACCTCTTAAAAATCTTTTGACCATAGAGAACCTGTAAAAGGTTCTTTAGCAATAAAAGACCTATAGAAGGTCCTCTGACTATAGACGACCTGTTGAAGGTCTTCTGAATTCAGAAAACCAGGAGAAAGTCTTCTGACTAAAGAAGACCTGTAGAAGATCCTCTAACTATAGACGACTTGTAGAAGGTCCTCTGACTATAGAAGTCTTGTAGAAGGATCATAGACGACCTTTGGCTGTAGCAGACTTCTAGAAAGTTTTCTGACTATGGAAGACCTGTGGAAGGTATTTTGACCAAAGAAAACCGGTAGAAAGTCTTCTCAATATAGAAAAGAAGGTCTTTTGATCATAGAGAACCTGTAGAAGGTCTTTTGACAATAAAAGACCTATAGAAGATCCTCTGACTATAGACGACCTGTTGAAGATCTTCTGAATTCAGAAAACCAGGAGAAAGTCTTCTGACTATAGAAGACCTGTAGAAGATCCTCTGACTATTGACGACCTGTAGAAGGTCCTCTATAGTCAGAGAATCCTGAAGGTTCTTTGATTATAGATGACCAATAGAAGATCCTTGACTATAGAAGTCTTGTAGTTTTCTGACTATAGAAGACCTGTAGAAAGTCTTCTCAATATAGAAAATTTGTAGAAGGTCTTTTGACCATAAAAGGACTGTAAAAGGTCCTCTGACTATTGGCGACCTATCGAAGGTCTTCTGACTTCAGAAGACCAGTAGAAGGTCTTCTGGCTATAGAAAACCTGTAGAAGGTCCTATGACTATAGACGAATCGTAGAAGGTCCTCTGACTATAGAAGTCCTGTAGAAGGTCCTCGGACTTCAGAAATCCTGACGAAGGCCTTTTGACAATAAAAGGTCTGTACAAGGTCGCCTGATTGTAGACGACCTGTGGAAGGTCCTCTGACTTCAGACGACTTGTGGAAGGTGTTCTGACTGAGTAAGTATAGAAGACCTGTAGAATGTCTTTTGACTATAAAAGGTTTTTAGAGGGTCATCTGAGTATAGACGACCTGTGGAAGGTAATTTGACCATAGAAGACCTGTAGAAGGTCTTTTGACCATAAAAGGTTTGTAGAAGCTCATCTGAGTGTAGACGAGCTGTGAAAAGTATTTTGACCATAGAAGACCTGTAGAATGTCTTTTGACCATAAAAGGTTTGTAGAAGGTCATCTGACTATAGACGACTTATAGACGGTCCTCTAACTGTATAAGACCTGTTAACTGACTTTAGAAGACCCGTAAGAGTTCTTTTTCTTATTGAAGACCTGTAAATGATCTTCTTACTATAGAAGATCTTCTGTAGGTCTTCTGAGTATAGAAGACCTACTATAGGTCTTCTAAGTATAGAAGACCTATAAAAAGTCCTCTGACTAGAAGGCCTATAGAGGGTGGTCTCACTAAAATCGCTGACTTAAGAAGAACTATGCATGGTCCTTGGGCTATAGAAAACCTATAGAAGATCTTCTGCCTATATAAGGCCTGTAAAAGCTTCTCTGTTTATAGAAGACCTTTAAAAGGTCTTCCAGATATAGAATACCTCTTGATAGTCTTCTGACTATAAAAGACCTCCTAAAAATCTTTTGACTTAAGAAGACCTGTAGATTGTTTTTTGGCTATAGTAGACTTATGGAAGGTCTTCTGGCAATATAAGGTCTTTATAAAGTACTCTGAAGATAGAAGACCTGTAAAAGGTCTCTGACTAAAGAAATCTTCTTGATGGTCTTCTGACTAGTGTAGACCTCCCGAAAGTCCTCTGACTAAAGAAGACTTCTTGAAAATCTTCTGACTATTGAAGATCTCTTGAAGGTACAATATAAGATCAGAAATAGGCCTTTACACTATAGAAGAACTTACGGATTTCTTATGTTTATAGAATACTTGTGAAAGATCTTCTCTCCAGAGAAGACCTGTAAATGGTTATCTTTCAATAAAATCCTTTTTAACGATCCTTTCCCTTTAGGATCCCATTAAATCGTCATCCTTCAATATCGCAACACTGTTCCCTCAAAGACCTCAAGAGCCTTACCGCTGAGTATCTTCATGAGCATTTAATAAATATGTATAGAATATTTGATCAACCACAAGATATTCATTAGACACTCAGCAGAGAGACGTAAGTGCTATATTTGTACTTGTGTTAATAGCACACAATGATATCTGTATACCATGTATGTGTGAGCGGAATAACAATGGCTTTTTGGGGCTTTAAATTGTGTTGAAGTATTAATTTTGAAATTACTAAAATTGTTGACCAAAGAAATACGACTATGGATAAATGTGGTTTTCACACACGGAACCACGCACACACTTTTACATTTGTCATTGCAATGTTTGTTCAGACTTACAAACATTAACACACACACACACTACCACGGAAATATGGATTCTTGAAGCTATTCATTATTGTCAAATATGTTTCCAAAATATTATTTTTGTGGTTGAGGGGGTTAGGGGGAAGACTTATCATCGTTGATGCTTGACCATTTTAAGAAGATTATTTTGTCTCAGGGCGTTCGACCGGAGACTTAATTTCTTGCAGACCATCCAATTTGTCTAAAACAAGATGTTCTGGGATCACTAATGCCCATCCCGTCTTGTGCAGTTAAATGACTTTTATGTGTCATTAATTAACAGCATTAGAAACGGAGCAGATATTGGGATTATTGAAATGAGAACTTTGGTCGTAATTGAGTGAATCGTAGACTTTGGAATTCATAAGTGGATATTTTAGTAAATAATATTTGCAAAATATTGAACTCTAATTAAATATTATTTTCTCTTCTCTTTTTGCAGGTATGTTTGGAAAAGTTGTTGCTTGCAAGGTATTGGTAAGGGAAATAAGAGATTTTTATTTTATTTTCTAAAATAGCAGTTCCTTCATGGAAAATTCGTTTATATCTTGGATGATTTCCAGAAGCATATTGGTATTTCTTGGATTTATTTAAAAACTGTCGATATGTCTACAATATTTCATAGTTGTAATGACCTATTAGATAGGGTTATTACATCCTCTTCAGAAATCCTGATAAAAAAACAGTTTGAAAGAATATCCTTCAAAATACCTATTTGGGTTATATACCCCAAACTTTGATATATAGGAAAAATTATTTATAAGAACCTTTTATGCAATTTCTTAAAATTCGATTGATTTGTTGTTTTTTTTTTTTTTTGAATCATGGAAATTTCTGGCTATTTCAGTATTTAGAACCTCTAAAAATAGTTTTGAAAAAATAACAAATATTTCATACCAATTTTAATTCTGACATCTGTAAAAAGTCCTCTGACTATAGTCAGGCCTTTATTGGGTGGTCTGACTATAGAAGACCTGTAGAAGGTCTTTTGACTATAGAAGACAAAAGAAGGCCAGTTAAATGTCCTCTAACTACAGAAGAACTGTAAAAGGTCTTCAGGCTTCAATATATAACAAATACAGGGTAAAATAAAAAAAACTGCAACAAAGTCACACCCCATAATTTTTACATTTTTTTTTAAATTTTATTGAATGAAATAAAAAAATGTCGGAAATAGCATCAAATTTTAAAAAAAGTTTAGATGTGTCGAATTGGTCACCTTTGGCACGAATTATGGCCTTCAAACGGCCAATGAAACCGTCACACGCTGCACGAATATTGCTCTGCGGTATTTTGGCCCATTCTCGGCGAAGCGCTTGCTTGAGGAGATCGACACTTTGATATTTTTTAGTGCCAACCTTGCTTCCCAAAATACTCCAGACACAATAGTCTAACAGATTGGTATCAGGAGATTTTGGTGGCCATTGTGTGCTGGAAATGAAGCGAGGAACCTCAATTTGTAACCATTCTTGGGTGACGCGTGCTGAGTGCGATGGTGCTGAGTCTTGCTGGAATGTCCAAAGTCTGCGGCCAAAATGTTTGCGTGCCCAAGGCTTTAATACACCCTCCAGAATATTTTCGCAATAATATTCGGCATTTATTCTGATGCCACGATCGATTAGTAAGAGCGGAGAGCTACCATCGGCTGTTATGTCGGCCCACACAATCACCTTGGCCGGCGCTTGAGTTCTGGTGGCTTACCGAAGGTGCACATTTTCAGCTGACCTCTTTGGCAAGTAAACACGAAACACAAACTTCTGGATAACGAATGTTTTCTCATCGGAGAAAACCAAATTCGGCAGTTCACCACTTTCGGCCAAGCGCAGCAACTCTTTACCTCTTTTGAGTCTATTTTCTCTCTGTTGCGGTGTAAGTTCTTGCACTTATTGGAATTTCAATGGCTTTACTCCGAGCCCGAGCTCATTTTTAATATTCGCCGAATGGAATATTGCGATATGTTCAGCTGCCGAGCCAGTTTTCGGCCACTGCGAAGCGGGTTTCGATTAAAGTTGCTTCTATACTTTTCGAACCATTTCTACTGATGTTGCTGTTTTCTTCCGTCCACTTCCTTGACGTCAGGCTACGCTACCAGTATCACGGTACCGAGACACAAAAGATTTATTCACATTTAAAGTAACTGGAGGGCTCTAACGATAGCCACTTGTGGCTCTCCAGCCAAATATAAAGAAATCACACTATCACGCTTGAATTCCATCACAAATAACTTTTTTTTTCTGGAAAATTCTCACCAAAATGCTTTTGTACGCTTGTAAACAATATAATGAACTGTCACTGGAATAATTCTAACAGCTGTCGGACGAGTGGCTTTTTAGAAATGACAGCAGTCTGAAGTTGATTGCAGTTTTTTCATCTCACCCTGAATTCATGATCAGCATATCTAAGTCGATTTGACGATGTCCCTCTGTCTGTTGAAATCACGATACAGCCCACATTATTTAACGTAGGGCTTCAAAATTTGGTACAACAATTTATATGGTGTCTAGGATTGTTGGTATTGTCCACGTTTTGGTATAGTCGCCATATGACGGTACCTCCCGATATTCGGAATTTTGATGATTTTCGCCACAATTTTCACGGATTTGTCTAAAAATTGGTATTTGTAGGTCATAATCGTTTTTAACTCTAGTGACGGAAGATTGTATGTATAGGTCCATGTTTTCGTATATCCCCCATATAAGGGTACCTCATGATATTCGGTATTTTGATATTTGTAAAATTTTCAACTAATTCATCTAAAAATTGGTATTTGTAGTTCTTAATGGTTTCTCGCTCCTGTTGCGAAATATTAAATATCTAGGCCCATGTTAGAGCACATATAACGATACTCAACAATATTCGGTACAATCCTAGACAACTTTACCATCGGCCTCACTGACTTTATGGATTTTGAGAAGAATATCGAGTGAAATGTTATATGTATGCCGATTTGGTCCAAACTTGAGAGACTTTATTCTAGTCGGAACTTGATTCAAAATTCAACCTAAATGGACAAAAATAAAGTCAAAGTATAGGGATCTCCGAAATGTAGGCAAAGGTATTTCAGGCTTTATCTGATATCTTATAGCGAATATCATGGTAATGGAATGCATATACATATTATGTCTTTAGGATGAAACATATAGAGCTGTAGCAATATCTGAACCGATTTTAACCATATGTTGTTATTAGTAGTCGGAATCACAAGGTTCAACAATTTCCGAATTCCACATATTACTTACACAGATTTTTTTCAGCAAGAGAACATGAATATCAATGCTAAAGATGGCCAACAGATTCGAAGTCATCACTCTGTTTCCCTCTTCAAATCTTCGAATTCTTGTGTCCGAATCCCATATACATCTGGTCTTGTCTTATACATATAAGACTGAAAGGTAGTTTTAACAAGATCAGCTTCTGATATGACTTGCAAAATCATAGAACATAAATTGTAGAGGTTCATCCTCTGCTACATTTTTTTGTGAAATAACCAGAAAAAGCTTATTCTAATTGTTACGCTTCATATAAGTTCTCTGCACTTCTACATATTTAATTTTACACAATCACTTCAATTACATAAAACACACCCCGTTCACTTTCATTTTTGCACAATTTAATAAAATTGGCCATCTCTCTGTATTATTTTCCATTCTCCAGTCCTTGTTCTTCTGGTTTTCACCTTTGCTATGACCTAGAAAACACCACGTTATGACCTACCGAAAATGTTTTTATGTTGTTCATATTTTCTTTTTTGTCTTCTATTATCTTAGCCTTCGTTCCGTTTCTATTTCCTTTCAAACTCTTACAACATTATTCTCAAAAAGTAGCCGGCTTTCTGGCCAAGTGTATTCGGTGTGTGTTCGTGTGTTCGGGAGAAAGGCAGGTTGTCTTGTTATATAATCGTTTGTGTTAAAGTTTATGTCCAAGAGTTTTGCTAACCTATTTCCTTTCGGTTTTTTTATATTTTGCTTTGAACCTCAGGTGTGAGAAAATCAATTTTCCCAACAAAAACAATAACAACAACACTGGCCACTTACGCCAACCAACTCGACATGAAACAAATGCTCTCTCTTTGTATTCACCGAAATTAACAGGCCGGGAAAAGGGTCTTTAGGACTATTTGTTGCTGTGACGGTCGGTCGGTTTTTTGCCTTTGCTATTGTTGTTGTAGTTTTTCTTGTTGTTTTATTCTATTTGAGTTTCCAACTTTTTTTCTTCTTCTTTTTCCATATTTTAGTGTTTTCTTTTGTCTCTCGCCTCCAATCACCACCATTTGCCACACCCACAAAAGTTAAGTATATATATATATATATATGTATGGGTGAGTGTGTGTGTTTGGAACCACAATACAAAAAATAATATATATTTCTATGGTTGTTTGGCAAGTGTGTGGGTGTGTGTGTTTTTGCGGGATACGATTTTTGTTTTAGTCGAGCCTCAATGTGTCGTTGACCAATTTGTTGTTCTGTTTTCTTTTCGAGTGTGATTAGCCAATTGTGATAGAGTTGGCGTAAGGGACAGTGGTGCCGTCGGGCAGAAAAAAAACAACATAAATTCGATTCGAAGACCAAGAGCTTCTAACGGAACTCGAAGAGCTCTTTTCATAGAAGCCAAAAAGGCCATCTCATAGAAGACCACAAGATGAGATAGAAGACCGAAAGGACTTTTCGTCGACGAAGAGGTCTTTTCATAGCAGACGAAGGGGTCATCAAAAGATCAAAAGATCTTCCCACAGAAGAGCCAGAGGTCTTCTCATGGAAGAAGAGCTTAAGGTCTTCTCATAGAAGCCGAAGAGATTTTTTCACAGAAGACGAAGAGGTCTTCTCATAGAAGATCTAGAGGTCTTCTCACAGAAGACCTAGAGATCTTCGCATAGAAGTCTTGGAGGCCTTCGCACAGAAGTCCTGGAGGTCTTCGCACAGAAGTCCTGGAGGTCTTCGCATAGAAGACTTTGAGGTCTTTCCATTGATAGAAGAGACAGAGCTCTTCTTGCAGAATACAGAGAGGTCTTTTCATAGAAGCCGAAGAGATTTTTTTCACAGAAAACGAAGAGGTCTTTTCATAGAAGACCTAGAAGTCTTCTCACAGAAGACCTAGAGGTCTTTTCACAGAAGACTTAGGGGTCTTCTCACAAAAGACCTAAAGGTCTTCTCATAGAAGAGCTGAAGGTCTTCTCATTGAAGACTGGGAGGTCTTCTCAAAGAAGACCTTGAGGTCTTCTCATGGAAGACTGGTAGGTCTTCTCAAAGAAGACTGGTAGGTCTTCTCAAAGAAGACTGGGAGGTATTCTCATAGAAGACTGGGAGGTCTTCTTATTGAAGACTGGGAGGTCTTCTCATTGAAGACTGGGAGGTCTTCTCATAGAAGACCATGATGTCTTCTCATAAAAGGCATTGAGGTCTTCTCATAGAAGACCTAGAGGTCTTCTCATAGAAGACTGAGAGGTCTTCTCATAGAAGACTGAGAGGTCTTCTCATAGAAGACTGAGAGGTCTTCTCATAGAAGACTGAGAGGTCTTCTCATAGAAGACCTAGAAGTCTTCTCATAGAAGACATTGAGGTCTTCCCATAGAAGACCTAGATGTCTTCCCATAGAAGACCTAGATGTCTTCCCATAGAAGACCTAGAGGTCTTCCCATAGAAAACCTCGAGGTCTTCCCTAGCAGACCTCGAGGTCGTCCCAAGCAGACCTTGAGGTCTTCTCATAGAAGACCTAGAGGTCTTCTCATAGAAGACCTAGAGGTCTTCTCATAGAAGACCTAGAGGTCTTCTCATAGAAGACCTAGAGGTCTTCTTGAAGACTTTGAGGCCTTCCCATAGAAGACCTAGAGGTCTTCCCTAGAAGAGCTTGAGGTCTTCCCATAAAAGAGTAATTTGTCTCATTTTTTAAGTAAATAAAAATATCTTCCCCTTGGAACCACTGTTCCAATAATCCTTTACCCCATTAGCCTTCGTATGTTTGCCGCCATGACTTTTGCCTTTGCTATTGTTTCAATGTTTGAAAGGGTTTGTTTTCTTTAACTTGTGCCTGTTTGTGTTTCCTTGTGGTCAACTGAGTTGGGTAACATTTTTTTCTAAAAAACTTTATTTGGTTGTTATTTTGGTATCCTTCCTTTATTTTCGAAAAAATACAAATATCCTACCACATTTTCCTGTTGTATTTTTGTGGTCGATGGAAAAAATGCCAGAAATAATAATTTAAATGTTTTTCATTCCGTATATTTTGTTCCATCTTTCGTACACATGTTCTTTGGCCTTCCTTCCTTTTGCTTATTTCCTCTTTCGCTTTATTGTTCCTTTCGTACCTCCCTCATTCCTTTTCCTTATTTAATTTGTCATTTGGAGGATAATATTTTTACGAGCGGTAACATATTTTTTATGACAGTTTGTCGTTTTAATTTGGCTGATTTATTTCGGGGTAGAGGCCTGCGAAAATGATTTTTGCGAACTGGAAAAAGACAGAGCAGATGAAATGCTCGGAAACCCTTGAGAAATGTACCTCAAACGAGCATTTGAGGGTTTCCACAGAACTTCTGGAACACGTGGATGCTTCAGCTACCAAAAGAGTGGCAATAAACATAAAATGTTGCTACGACGATGATGATGATGATGACGTGCGTGTGAGACCGTCATCGAGAATTGTTTATTAAAAGAATGCCACAGCAACAATGTATTTTTTTTGGTTTTTATGGTGGAACTTTTGTTGATGGGGTGGGGTGTAGGGAAATTGCCAAATAATATTAAACTTTGTGCCATAAACAAAATTATGGTTACATTTTATGTTGACATTAAACCGGGATTCAGATTTTATGGGGTCTAATTTGGAAATAGTGTCACCTCATAATGCTGATTACGGAATTATGTGGAACTAATTTTGTTTTCTTTTCTTTAAGGGAGGGGGGTTAGTCAGGTGCCTATGCCTTCAAACGGATTATATGTTTATATCCTACACCAGATAGTGGTAAGGGTATTATGTCTTTCTTCAGTTGTTTATAACTTGGAGAAGGAAGCGAGAGAGACCCATAGGTATTTTTGAGGATCTTCATAGAATCACTTTCTGAGTCGATTTATAAATGTCAGTCCGTTAGATTGTCTGTCCATATATTTTTGTGATCAAAATGCAGATGGCATTTATTATCCGGTTGAGATGAAATTTTCTAAATAATATTTGTTTGGTCCAAGGACGAATCCTATTGAAATTGGTGTTTCAAATTATATATAGGTCCCATATATGACTTCAACCGATTTAGGGTTAATTGTCCCCCAAATGCCCATAATAACAGTCCAAATGAACCGAATTTTGGCACATCCGACCGAATTCAGTCTAGAAATTTTAATAGAGTTGGGGTTTTAAGTCCCGCACAAGCGTAATATGCACCCCACACAAATGACATTGGGTACTAGATAACTTTGGTACTAGATACAACACCTCTATCAAATTTAATTTAAATCGGATCAGATTGGGATATAGCTTTCATATATATCTCTATCCGATTTATGAGGTTAAAGGTTTATTAAGATATAGGTTTATTCTGCACCAAATGGCTTATATTAGCACAAATGGACTTAATTTTAGCACTTCCAACTGAATTCAGCCTAAAAGCAACTGCTTCAAATTTTGGTGAAAATCGGTTCAGATATAGCTCCCATATATACAATGTGAGATTAAAAAGCTGCAACCAATTTCAGACTGCAGTCATTTCTAAACCACTCGTCCGACAGCTGTTAAAATTATTCCAGTGACAGCTCATTATATTGTTAACAAGCCTACAAAAGCATTTTGGTGAGAATTTTCCAGAAAAAAAGTTATTCGTGATGGAATTCAAGCGTGATAGTGTGATTTTTTTATATTTGGTTGGAAAACCTCAAATGGCTATTTGAATGTGAATAAATCTTTTGTGTCTCGTACCATCGCATAGCCTGACGTCAAGGAAGAAGACGGAAGAAAACGGAAACATCAGGAGAAATGGTTCGAAAAGTAAGGACCGCGTCGCAGTGGCCGAAAAATGGCTCGTGAGCTGAACATATCGCAATATTCCATTCGGCAAATATTCTAAAATGAGTTCGGGGTAAAGCTATTGAAATTCCAAACAGTGCTAGAACTTACACCGCAACAGAAAGAAAACAGACTTAAAAGATCTAAAGAGTTGCATCGGTTGGCCGAAAGTGGTGAACTGCCGAATTTGAGAAAACATTCGTTGTCCAGTAGTTTGTAAACAAACAAAAATATCGCGTTTACTTGCAAAAGAGGTCAGCTGAAAATCTGCACCTTCGGTTGGCCACCAGAACTCAAGCGCGGCCATGGTGATGGTGTGGGCCGCCATAACAGCCGATGGTCGCTCTCCGCTCGTATTACTTGACCGTGACATCAGAATAAATGCGAAAATATTCTTATATATATTAAGGCTTTGGGCGCGCAAACATTTTGGCCGCAGACCTTGGACATTCCAACAGGACTCAGCACCATTGAACTCATCACGCTCCACCCAAGAATGGATAGAAAATGAGGTTCCTCGCTTCATTTCCAGCGCACAGTGGCCACCAAAATCTCCGGATACCAATCCGTTGGACTTTTGTGTTTGGAGTATTTTGGAAAGCAAGGTTGGCATTAAAAAATACCAAAGTGTCGATCACCTCAGGTAAGCGCTTCGCAGAGCAACATTCGTGCAGCGTGTGACGGTTTCATTGGCCGTTTGAAGGCCATAATTCGTGCCAAAGGTGACCAATTCGAACAAATCTAAACTTTTTCCAAAATTTGATGCTATTTCCGACATTTCTTGCTTTCAATCAATAAAATTTAAAAAATTATCTGTAAAATTTATTGCGTTTGACTTTGCTGCAGTTTTTTTATTTCACCCTGTGTCGGTATACACACAACTGCAACAACGTCAAACGCCATAAGCCATATGGCGGAGGGTTAAAAACGAATTCAAATAGCAAAGACTCAAACCGCGATGTTATTCAACACGTGTAAATTGTTCAGGGATTTTTAGGGCTTTTTTAAGAAATTTAGGAAAATGACTATAACAGCTTTAGTCGTGGATTTGTGAAGAAAATTTTTTCAATTACTTTAGATTTTCTATTAGGGTTTTAAGAATTAAGAAAAACTTGTCAAAAGACAGATATCTGACCACGACTGTAATTTAAGAAAGAAATTAAAAGTCCAGGACTATACAACCTTCAGTCGTGATTTTCCAAAAATTTTCTTTGAAACTATCGGAGCTTCAGTCCTAAATATTTTTAAAATGTGCTTCAGACATGAATATTTCAGGATACTTTTTCGAATGACTTTCTGAGCTGCACTCCTGTATATTTAAATTTTTTTTAGAATAACGAATCGTATCCTTTTGGGGAAACTTTTCAAGGTATTAAGCCGTGAATATTTGAGGCATTTTTGTAGGAGAATCGAAAGAATTTTATTTTTCCAAGGACGGTCCAAACCTAGCTATTGCTCCTAGGAACATCCGATCTACAGTCGTGTATTTTTTAAGCAATTTATCTTAAGAACTTTCAAGGCTTTGGTTGTTCATATTTAAGTGTCTTTTTTTCAAAGGACAATGAATTCTTTTGTTGTACATTTTTCCCAGGGACTATCAGAGATTTAGTCGTGAATTTTTGAATACATGTTCATAACGAACTGTATGATCCTCTTTTGTGTATTTTTTAGGAAATATTTAAAAAAATATCTGAGCAAGACTGTTATCCACATTCTTCGTGTATATCGATAACTTCAATTCGAGATATTTTAAAAAAGTTTTTGAAGAAATATTGGAGCTTCAGTCACTGATTTTCAAAATATTTTCCAGGGTATTTTTTCGGGAATTTTCAGACCTGTAGTCCTGGGTATTTCCGATTTTTTTCAAGCATTATGAGTCGTTTTTAAGGAATCTTTTCTAAGAAATTTAGAACTACAACCGTAAATATTTCAAACTTTTTTGAAGGATATATTTTTCCAAAGACGGCTGTAGTAGATTTTAAGGGATTTTATCTACAGTCTTAGCAATGTTTCCAAGGACTATGAATGCTTTAGCACTGCATATTCTATTTATTAAAGTTTTTTTTTTTTTTTTTGAGAGGACTAAAAGACCTAAAGTTGTACCTATCTGCGATGGAAATGGCTTGGAAGACAAAGTACACTGCTGAGACCTTCCAAAACCTACCACAAATATGAATTTATAAGTACAGACCTCAGAGACAGTTCTATTGTGTTTATCAAATTGTACCCTGCCCACTATAAAGTGGAGACTTAATAAGTTTATTTTTTCCCATAAATTTGTCTCATTTCTTTCCTTTTTATATTTTCTACGTTAGCTAATTTTTCCATGGGGAAAATGACAGGTGAAATAATTTTTCTTCCACCCAAAAATATGATCCCACCGGGAACTTATATTGATTATTTGTGTTTAATACTTAAGTACTTTCAATTTAGCTGCAATTATGGACCCCTGCTGCTGCTGCTGACCATTTTCTTTAACTATCGTCTCTACCCTGCCACAGCAATTTTGTGGCACTCATTTTCTGCAACATTTATTTTAAAAAATTAATGAACTTCATTATGGCTAATTAGTTTGGCGTTTTGAATATTCCAGTACACGTTAAAATGGACGTCGGAAAACACACACACACACTCGCCCGAAAAATACATAAACTTATTTGACTCTATTATAAGCAATTTCCAACAAAAATATTATAACCGCCAAAAAATGGACAAAACGTAGGGAAAAAATCTCAGATACATATTTTTGAAAAATTTTCCTGCAGAGCACAAGAAGAAGAAGAAGCAGCAGCATCACACGAAGACGATAGGAAAAAGGCAATAAAACTACTTAATGGCTCATAATTTATGCACAATTGGTCAAACATACAAGCTCCGCCGCACAGAGAATGGTTAGACCACTAACGGAGGAGGCTAGGCCAGGCATGGCAAGCCATTCACCACCACAACTGAATTATAACCCCGGCAAGAAAATGAAACAAAATGTTAAACAACAAAAAAGTTTCGACTCAAAGGTCTTTGCCGTTTTTCAGAGATTTTTTCTGCTGCTTTTAGAAAGAAGCAGTGAGAAAGGGGAGGGGGTTTCTTTCTATGGCCGTTTTCTTTTATTTCATTTTGGTTTGCCATTTTATTTGAGGTTTCTTACGAACATCTTGGCCACGAAGAGGAGGAGGAGGCAGTGGGGGCAATGGATGTAAGCATATTGTCCGCACACGATGACGACGACGACATTCATTCGCCTTCAATAATGGCAACAATAACGAAAATGTCAATTCAACAATTTGTTGGTACATTGAGTCCCCATAAAAACGCCTCATAAATATGTTTTAAATGCCAACAGATGAAATTTCGAATTGAATTGAAATGCAATGCAAAAAAAAAACATTTGCATGTAATGAGCTGTGGAATTCAAAAGGTCTGCTAGAGTGGAAGGGGGTTGGTATTTGTTTCCAAGGAGTGTTTGAATTTCATTTGTGGATATTATTTTGTATTTTTTTTTTTCTAATTATTTTCGAAATTTTAATTCAGATTTTTTAAGCAAAATTTTCAGATCGACTATTTTTTTACAACGGCAGATTATTTATTGTTTTTCCTAGGGATATATAACAGGATTGTTAGACGATTTATAAAAGCTACAGTCGTGAACTTTTTAACGATTTTTTGAAAGAAAAAACGGAGATTACTTCGTGGGATTTTCGCCTAATTTTAAACCAAAGATCAAAGCTTAAGATTTCGATTTTTTAAATAATTTATTTGTACGAAGATAGCAGCTTCATTCGTGGATTTTTTAAATAATTTTTTCGATTTTTAAAATAATTTATTCAATTTAATTTTTTTTAAATATTTTTTTAGGGCAGATTAGATTGAATTAAATCGCTACTTTTAAATAATCTTTTTTTTAAGGTCAAAAGTTAATTAACATTTTTATACGGTATTCAAAGCTCAAGTCTTGAATTTTTGCAAATTTTTTTTTTCTAGAATGGTGCCGAAGCTGGTCGTGGACTTTTATAAGAAAGAAAGAAGCTCAAGTCGAATATTTTTTTTGGCTGAATTGTTCATGGCCTATCGGAGCTTCTTTTGGAAGGCCAGAAAGTCTTCCTATTGAAGATCGGGAGGTCTTCTTTTTGAAGACCAGAAGGTTTTCTTCTAGAAGTTCGCAAGATCTTCTTCAAGACGACCAGAATGCCCTTTTTAAAAATGAAAGGAGAAACTAAAAAACAGAAGGCCTTCCTTAGACGACCTTATAAAAGACAGGGGAGTCTTCGTCTAAAAGACCAGAAGTTTTTCTTGAATATTATCTTCTAAAAACTCTGATTTTCTTCCCTTTTAATGATGACAAGAAAACCAGAAGGTCATCCTCTAGGAGACCAGAACTTATTCTTGAAAACCAGAAAAACTTATTTGAGAAGTACGGATGGTCCTTATAAATGGCCACAAGGTCACCTTTGAGAATACTACAATGTCTACATTTAAAGCCAAGAGATCTTCTTCTAGAAGACCAGAAGGTCCTCTTTGAGAAGTCCCGAATTGATTCGTCTAGAGAACCAGAAGTTCACTTTTAAGAAGACCAGAAGGTATTTTTTAGGGTATTCTTCTCTTCGAGAAGATCAGAAGGTCTTCTTTTAGAGAACCAGAAGTTCACTTTTAAGAAGACCAGAAGGTATTTTTTAAGGTATTCTTCTCTTCGAGAAGATCAGAAGGTCTTCTTTTAGATGTCTCAAAGGTGCTGTTCTTCTCGTCCAGAAGTTCCTTTTCGAGAAGACCAGAAAGTATTTTTTGTGAAGACCACAATATCCTCCTCCTGAATACCAGAAGGTTTTGATTATCCTCCTCCGTAACACGAGGATGTCTTCTTCTAGAACCATGAGATCTTCTTCTAGATGACTAGAAGGTCTTTGTGTAGAAGATCAGGAGGTTCTCTTTAAAAAGACCAGAAAGTCGTTTTCGAGAATTCCAAAATTTTTTCGTCTAAAAGACCAGAAGATCTTCTTTCAAAAGACCAGAAAATCTTCTTCGAAAAGACAAGAAGGCACTCTTCGAGAGAAGAAGAAGGGTATCTTCTAGAAAGGTCCTCTTCAAGAAGACTGGAAGGTTCTTTTCAAAACAAGGAGATTTTCTTCTTGAAGAAGGCCAGAAGCTCCTCTTCAAAAAACAAAAACAGAAAATCATCTTATAGAAGTTAAGAAGGTTCTCTTCGAGAAGCCCAGAAGATTTTCTTCTGGAAAACAAAAGGCCATCTTCAAGAAGTCCACAAGGTCATCTTCAAAAAGACCAGAATGTCATCTTCAAAAAGACCAGAAGGCCATATGCGAGAAGACCATCAGATGACCAGAATATCTTCCTCTAGACGAGTAGAAAGTTTTCTATAAGAAGACCAGAAGGTCCTGTTCGAGATGATCAAAAGGCCATCTTCCAAAAGACTAGAAGGTTTTCCTCTAGAAGTCCATACTCCTCCTCTAGAAGACCAGAAGCTCTTTTTCGATAAGTCACAAATGTCCTACACTAGAAGACCAGAATGTCCTCTCCGAGAAAACAAGAAGGTCTTCTTTTTTAAAGTCAGAAGGTCTCCTTTAAGAAGACCAGGAAGTCCTCTTTGAGTTGAGTAGAAGGTCTTCTTCGGGGAGAATTGAATGCCTCTTTGTAGAATGCCAGAAAGATCTCTTCCAGAAGACCAGAGGGGTTTCTTTGGGAAGACAGAAAGGTCCTCTTCAAGAAGAAAATAAGTTTTACTTGAAGTTTTTCTTCCAGAGGGGGCTTTTCATGAAGACCAGAAAACTAGAAGGTTATCTTCCAGGGGGTAAGAAGTTTTTCTTCTAAATGAGCAGAAGGGCCTCTTCGAGATGACTACATGATCTTCTTTTAGAAGATTAGAAGGGCCTACAATGTCCAGAAGACTACAATGTCCTTTCCGAGAAGACCAGATGTTTTCTATCTTAAAGGCTCATAGGACCTCTTCAAGAATAACAGAAGGCTTTCGTCTAGAAGATTAGAAGGTCTTCGTCTAAAAGACCTGAAGCTTTTCTTTTAGAAGACCAGAAGGTATCTAGGAGACAAGAAAGACTTCGAGAAGACCACAAGGACTTCATCTAGATGGCTAGATAGATGGTCTTGTCGAAAGACCAGAAGGATTTCAAATATTTTATCTAAGGGTTATCAGGATCAAAGCAATTTGTCCGCAGTCGGTCAGAGCTGCAATCGTCGCATTTTCTGGGAAACTTTCGAAGGGTTGTCAGAGCTGTAAGTCTAGAGCTTACCACATATGCAGTCTTAAAATATTATCCCATTTTTTCTAGGATTTTAGAGAAACAGTCCTTGATTTTTTTGCATTTTTCGAAGGACTTCATTTTTCAAGTTTTTATGTTTATGTTTTGAGGGACTATTACTGCTACAGTCGGGATATTTAAAGAATTTTTCAAGGACTAGAAGAATATTTTATATTGCTGCCATGGATTTGCTGTCGTGGATTTTTATGCAATTTTTCGGACGACTATCAGAGCTACATTGATCCTTAATTTTTAAGCAATTTTTTCAAGGACTTTCAAAGTGACAATCCTTGGTTTTTTAGTCTTTATCTAAGGACTATCAGGACTGCAGGTTTAGGTTTTTTAAGCGCTTTCGTTTAAGGGTTATCAGAACCACGACCATGGTTTTTTTATCATTTTTTTTTTTACAAACACAACCAGACAGACTTACAATCATGGACATACAAAATAATTTTTGCAAAGGACTTTTTGTTTTAAAAATAGAAAGCCCTTAAGAATGGTATAAAAATACAGCACCAATTATAAAGAAGAAGTCAACTAATTGCCCCCTATAAATTGCTTTGAATATTGATTTTATTCATTGCCCTTCTTGTGCTGTGCCTCAATTCACTGCTGCTTGAATATTCTACGGATATTCTACAACTGCTGTTGTACTAAAAAAAGTAAAACACAACCAAAAAACCTACCAAAGGAAATCAAATAGTTTAACGGCAAATGAATATTTTAAAGCTTTGTCTATATCCGGCCTGTTTGTCCATGGGACTTATTTGTATCCGGTTTGATGATATTGAAAGTTAAAAACTTACCCTCGAATATGTAAATACAGAGGTATTTTTTTGTTGCAAAGAACAAAGCTTGGCTGGTCGACTCGCTTGCTGGTTGTCGGATGGGTTCAGTTAGGCCAAATTCGTTATCGCAGCGAAATAAAGACCCCTTGTGAAAAATGGCAAACGAAAATAAATACCAGAAACAAAATATTGCCGTAGCAAAAGACACACCAGCCAACCTTCCGTTCGCTCACTCGCTCGCTCATTCATTTGCAATTCTTTAGCCCAGCGCCAGAAAAAATGGAAAATTGCGTAGTTGTGGTGGCCATGTCTTTGCGCTTGGCAATTGCCATTCCTGTCGCTGTTGTTGCTGTCGTGGCTGCTGTTGTTGTTGTTGATAGTTTAAAGCAATGACGACAGTAAAGAGCTTTAGTGCTTAGAACAGATTCCAAATCACACATGCTTACATCAGTACCCAACATCACACCCACCAACATCCTGCCAAGCACACAGGCACACACACCCTCCCACACTATTTCGTAGTCCTTGTAAATTGCCACACATATATTTTTCCTGCTAAGCTCTGGCCATTCGTATTTCCCGGTAAGACAGTTGGTTATTTGCTTGTATTGTGGTTTGACAGACAACGAATGCGAGAGAGTGGGAGTGGGAGTGGGAGTGAGAGACAGAGAACGAGAAAAATGATAGTAATAGAGAGAAAAAAAGAGAGAAACAAACATTTAAAACATTGTCTATTGTTCGTTTGTGATAAGCAAAGCTACAAAAGCTCTGCGTAAACAAATGGCACAGTAATCGCAGTCAGTCAGATGTTTGGGGGAGGGAAAGAGAATGACAGTACCATATTCAGATATTATAAAGCCCAGGAGATACTCCAAACCGACCAGAAGGTCTTTCTATAGAAGATGAGCCGATCTTTTCAAGGTCTCATTATAGAAGAATCACAAAGACCCGGAGGAAAAGTTAATTTCATGGAGAAACAGAATGTAAAAGACCACCAGGATCTTACAAAGAAACAGCGGGCATTCTTAGAGCAGGCTAGAAGGCCTTCTTATTAAAGAAGATTTGCAGCTGTTTATACAACTCCAGAAGTTTTTCTTATAAAAGACAAGAAGATTTTTTCATATAAGACCAGAAGGCCTTCTAATATCAGACCAGATAGCCTTCTTCATGAAGATCTGGTGGTCATCTCATAGAGGACCGGAAGGTGTTCTCAAAGAAGAGCGAAATGTCTTCTTATGAAAGAGCTGAATGTATTATCATAGAAAGTACGTATCATAGATCACTGGAAGGCCATAGATAACCAGAAGGTCGTCTCATGGAGATCAGTAGGTCTTCTCCGAGAAGAGCCAAAATTTATCTCGGAAAAGAGCTGAAGTCTACTCGGTGAGGAGCTAACATTTTTTTCGAAGAAGAGCTAAAATTCTTTTCAGAGAAGAGCTTAAAGTCTTCTCAGAGAATAAGGTCTTCTCATAGAAGAGCTGAAGAAGGTCTTCTCATAGAAGACCGGAAGAAGGTCTTCTCATAGAAGACCGGAAGAAGGTCTTCTCATAGAAGAGCTGAAGAAGATCTTCTCATAGAAGAGCTGAAGAAGATCTTCTCATAGAAGAGCTGAAGAAGATCTTCTCATAGAAGAGCTGAAGAAGATCTTCTCATAGACGAGCTGAAGAAGATCTTCTCATAGAAGAGCTGAAGAAGATCTTCTCATAGAAGAGCTGAAGAAGATCTTCTCATAGAAGAGCTGAAGAAGATCTTCTCATAGAAGAGCTGAAGAAGATCTTCTCATAGAAGAGCTGAAGAAGATCTTCTCATAGAAGAGCTGAAGAAGATCTTCTCATATCATAGAAGAGCTGAAGAAGATCTTCTCATAGAAGAGCTGAAGAAGATCTTCTCATAGAGAGCTGAAGAAGATCTTCTATAGAGAACTGAAGAAGATCTTCTCATAGAAGAGCTGAAGAAGATCTTCTCATAGAAGAGCTGAAGAAGATCTTCTCATAGAAGAGCTGAAGAAGATCTTCTCATAGAAGAGCTGAAGAAGATCTTCTCATAGAAGAGCTGAAGAAGATCTTCTCATAGAAGAGCTGAAGAAGATCTTCTCATAGAAGAGCTGAAGAAGATCTTCTCATAGAAGACCAGAAGAAGGTCTTCTCATAGAAGACCAGAAGAAGGTCTTCTCATAGAAGACCAGAAGAAGGTCTTCTCATAGAAGACCAGAAGAAGGTCTTCTCATAGAAGACCAGAAGAAGGTCTTCTCATAGAAGACCTGAAGAAGGTCTTCTCATAGAAGAGCAGAAGAAGGTCTTCTCATAGAAGACCAGAAGAAGGTCTTCTCATAGAAGACGAGAAAAAGGTCTTCTCATAGAAAACCAGAAGGTCTTCCTATAGCAGACCAGGAGGTCTTCCTATAGAAGACCAGGAGGTCTTCCTATAGAAGACCAGGAGGTCTTCCTATAGAAGACCAGGAGGTCTTCCTATAAAAGGCCAGAAGGTCTTCCTATTGAAGACCAGGAGGTCTTCCTATTGAAGATCAGGAGGACTTCCTATAGAAGACCAGAAGGTCTTCTCCGCTTTGAGGTGTCCTAATGTGCAACCAGGATACTGTCGACTCCTCTGAAAAGTCAACATAAATACAAAACATCCCACTAAATATATCTTCTACTCGCGAACGGAGAAAAAATCCACGAAACATTACTATTTAGTTCGGGAGGTGTTTGTTGTTGTTTTTGTTTTTCGTTTCAAAGAAACATTACGCGAATTTTCTGGGTTTGGTTCTATTGTCGGTAGGTCGTGGAGTCTGTTTGCAAGTCCCTAAGATTTTGTGTGGTGGTTTTACAATTGGGGGCAGGGAAGCGAAATTTATTGAGTTTGTCTGTGAGACATGCCACGAAAAGGGGCTTAGATTCGAAATTAGTTTCATAACATTGGTCTGTCAGCTGTTGGCATCAACAAAATGCGGGAAATCATGCGGGAATATTGGCAAAGAAATAAATGAAGAAGAAACTTTAATTCTCTAAGGACTTGGTTAAGAGCCGCTGTCAAATTGGAATTGGAACTGGAAGGGGCAAATAATTATTATTTATTGGAAATATCGTTGTTTTTCCTTTGAACAGTGATTTGTACATGGAAAAAAATGTTCGAAGGTCTAAAGACACTAAACACTAAAGGACCAAATAGTAGTAACAATCATACAGTCGTTATTCTGAGAAGGCATTGAAGATCAAATGATGGAGATCTTTCATGTGAAGTTATGATTCATTGCTGAACGTTTTTAAAATTTATACTCTGGGGACACAAAGAAGCCAAAAAGGTTTAAGAAATTATTCTCGATGAGTATCTAAAATAGAATGTCCACCACCATAGACCGAATCGAATTTGCTGTTATTGCAATTGGTACCAAAAATGAAAAAAATCTCTGATTTTATTCTAAAATTGGGGATTTGTTTAAAAGTCGGAAAATAATATTTTTCACTGGCAATCCAAGGCAAACTGTGTATTGTGTATTCCTTTTCTATCTATTGTGTTGTGGTATTCGAGTACTCCTTTCCAAAAAATAAAAAGAAAAAAATACAAATTGACCAAATGTTGAAGAAAAAACTCTAAAGTCATTTTGAAAACATGCAGCAATTAATTTTGCCATTGCTGGGGTTTCTCCGCTTATTCTTCGCCTTCATTCCTGTAATTACAACGAATTTTCTATTTCACTGCTTCACATAAGTACAAGTTGTGGAAAGAGAAAAAAAAATAATGCAAAACCAACCCAAGATGAGAATAAAAAAATACCAACAAATGTTTCTAACAGCTGAAGAGGAAAAAATACATTTTCGGGAGGGTGCTACAAGTGGCAGTATTGAAAAGTTGAAACTTATTTAAGGTTTTTCTTATTCGCAGGGCCCCGTAAAGCCTTGATCCTAATATTGTGGAGGTTTATAAAGTATGGGGATTGGAACTGCATATTTTTTAAAACAGTTTTCAATCAGACAATAGAGATTCTAATGGAGATTTTCGAAGATTTCCAGTTGTGGTTAGAACTTCGTAACTTCTTAGTAACTTCGTCAGCGAAAATTCCAGCTTAAAATTTTACATTTGTTCCAACAGTTCGAGTTTCGAGTCTTTTTAGGACTCCAAAATGTACAATTTGTTTAGTTTGATAACATGTTTTAATTGAAATTTCATACATCGCACTACATTTTCAGATATTCAAGGTTTTATCAGGGTGAGATAAAAAAAACTGCAACAAAGTCAAAGGCCATAATTTTTACATTTCTTTAAATTTTATTGAATGAAAGCAAAAAATGTCGGAAATAGCATCAAATTTAAGAATAAGTTTAGATTTTTTCGAATTGGTTACCTTTGGCATGAATTATGGCCTTCAAACGGCCAATGAAACCGTCACACGCTGCCCAAATATTGCTCTGCGTATTTTGGCCCATTCCCGGTGAAGCGCTTGCTTGAGGTGATCGACACTTTGGTATTTTTTAGTGCCATCCTTGCTTTCCAAAATACTCCAGACACAATAGTCCAACAGATTGGTATCCGGAGATTTTGGTGGCCATTTCCTCGCTGGGAATGAAGCGAGGAACCTCATTTTGTAACCATTCTTGGGTGGCGCGTGCTAAGTGCGATGGTGCTGAGTCCTGTTGGAATGTCCAAGGTCTGCGGTCAAAATGTTTGCGTGCTCAAGGCTTTAATACACCCTCCAGAATATTTCCGTCAAAATATTCGGCATTTATTTTGATGCCAGGGTCGATTACTACGAGCGGAGAGCGACCATCGGCTGTTATGGCGGCCCACACCATCACCATGGCCGGCGCTTGAGTTCTGGTGGCCAGCCAAAGGTGCACATTTTCAGCTGACCTCTTCGACAAGTAAACAGGATCTTTTGTTAGTTTACAAACTGTTGGACAACGAATGTTTTCTCATCGGAGAAACCTAAATTCGGCAGTTCAACACTTTCGGCCAAGCGAAGCAACTCTTTAGCTCGTTTGAGTCTATTTTCTTTCTGTTGCGGTGTAAGTTGTTGCACTTTCTGGAATTTCAATGGCTTTACCCCGAGCTCATTTTTAAATATTTGCCGAATGGAATAATGCGATATGCATAGCTCACGAGCCCTTTTTCGGCCACTGCGACGAGGGTTTCAATAAAGTCGCTTCTTTACTTTTCGAATAATTTCTGCTGATGTTGCTGTTTTCTTCTATCCACTTCCTTGACGTTGGGCTACGCTACCAGTATCACGGTAACGAGGGATGGAACGAGACACAAACGATTTATCCACATTTAAATGCTGGAGTGCTCTAAGGATAGCCACTGGTAGTTTTCCAGCCAAATATAAAGAAACCACACTATCACGCTTGAATTCCATCACGAATAACTTTTTTTCCGGAAAATTCTCACCAAAATGCTTTTGTACGCTTGTAAACAATATAATGAGTTGTCACAGGAATAATTTTAACAGCTGTCGGACGAGTAGCTTAGAAATGACAACAGTCTGAAGTTGGTTGCAGTTTTTTTTATCTCACCCTGTACACTTCAAATTTCAGGATTCCATCTCTTTTTCATTCACCCAATAGCCGATTTAAAGTCTCTTAATACTTTTGGAACAATTATTTCCAGACCCATTTCCATACATATACCACAGACACCAACAGCGACATCTACACGAAATTTTAGGATTTCAGCTCTTACTCTTCACCCAAAATCAAATTTAGTCCCATATAGTACTGTTAGATACGATTATAGTTCAAATTTCCAAAACCACATCAATATATTAACTATATATACCAAAAGGGACTTCAATATCGTATTTGAAGATTCCAGCCCTATCCATTCAGTCAATACCAAATATAGTACCATTTAGTACTTTTCGTACAAATATAGGATGCATTTCCAATTCACCGCCAAATTTCGAACCCACAGTAATATTAATGTCAAATTTCAGAATTATATTTCTATCTCTTCACCCAATACCAAATGTAGCACCTTTTAGTACTTTTCGTACAAATATAGTACACATTTCCGAAACCACCTTCATAGAGGCTATACATGAACCGGGACCATAATACCAAATATCATATTTCAAACACTACATGTTCACCCAATACTAAATTGCATCAAATATAGTACTATTTTGTACTTTTCGTACAACTATGTGTACTACATTTCCAAAATCATCTACTTATCTTACCATCCGTAATATTAAGATCAAATTTCGGGATTCCAGCTTTATCCCTCCACCTAGTACCCGATTTAGTACCACTTAGTACTTTTCGTAGAAATAGGGGACGCATTTTTAAAACACCGCCAAATCTCAAACAGAGATAGCATCAGTTATCCAAATATCAAATTTCAGAATTTTATATTGATCCTTTCTTCTAATACAAAATATAGTACCATTCAGTACTTTTCGTACAATTATAGTACGCACTTCCAAAACCGCCTCCATGTGTCTAGGCTACACATGAACAAAGGCCCTAATACCAAATTTCAGATTTCAAGCTCTTTATCTTCACCCAATACCAAATTGTACCAAAGTACTATTTAGTACTTTTCATACAATTATAGTACACATTTCCAAAACGCCTCCATACCTTGCCATCAGTATTCAAAATATAAAATCTTAGGTTTCCAGCTCTATTTCTTCCCGATTTAGTATCACTTAGTACTTTTCGAATAATAATGGTACACATTTCCAAATCCATCTTCATATCTGTACCACAGACACCAAAGGCGACATATATATCAAATTTATGGATTTCAAGTATATTTTTCGCCCAATACCATTTAGTACTTCTCGTACAATTATAGCACCCATTTTCGTAAACAACTCCATAGGTCCAGGCTATACAGGAAACGCGACACGAATACCAAAATTTCAGATTTCAAGCACTATATGTTCACCCATTGCCAAATTGTACCAAAAATAGTACTATTTAGTACTTTTCGTGCACTTGTAGTACAATTATCGAAAACCACCTTTTTGTCAAAAACCTACCACCAATAAGGATCCTCATACAAATTTTCAAAATTCCTGCTTCATCCGTTCACCCAAAACCAAACTATTTCAAATTTAGTACCATTTAGTACATTTCGCACAATTAGTACACATTTCCAAAAGCACCTTCAGATGTCAAGTTTGCTTTCCAACCTTGATTCTCATACCGAATTTCAAGTATTCAGCTCTATCCCTTCACATAATATCAAATGGTACCATTTTAGAAGTTTAATACCATTTTCGTCCTTTTCGTAACCTTAAAGTTCGATTTTTTTAAAAACCCTTTGACACATCTAGTCTGCACTCCAGCAGTGACTCTCATTCCAAATTTCATAAATCTAACTCTTTCCGTTTGTCCAATACAAGATATTAAGTTTTTATTAAATTTTAGTACTTTTCGTACCTTTTTAGTACGAATTTTCAAAAAAACACATATGCATATAGATAGCCTATTATCAATTTTTCGCTCGATTTTTTCTCATTTCTATTAGCGTTGAATAGCTGTTATATAGTGAGACCACATAGCCTCCACATACCTAAACTTTTTTTATTTTTTTTTTTCCAAATTTAAATGGCAACATCCTTAAAGGACGAACTTGCAAGGCGAACGGAGGAAAAATTAAATACAATTATGCGCTTTTATGTTTTAGTAACGCAGAGCTCCCTCCCCGGCAATCTTCAAGTCATGTTATTGCCATTTACTTTGTGATTTCGTTTATTTCACTTTTTTCTGTGTGTGTATGTCTGTGTGTTCCGCTGTTTTTTTACTACTCAACTGAACATGTATTGTTTTGTTATTTGTTTTTATTTCTTTCCTTCATAGTTTTGTGATGCTGCTGGCTCTGCTGCCCCCTTCTAAAAAATTACACAAAAATAGACGACCAGAGTAGAGGTTAAAAAGAGGGGTAGAGTAATTCTCGAGTACAGTCCTCTTACGGATGGCTGACATTTAACAACGAAATGTTCACGAATTGTTTATGCGGAGACCGCGTGGGGTAGCTCTGTGGCACAAACCACAAAATCCACCAGCAGTTCTTTTTTTAGTTGGGGGTTAGTGAGCTCATATTGTTGTTGTTGTTATTTCTGTTGTTTTTATTTTCCGTCTATGGACTTACTTGTGTTTGGGGGGAGGGGGCAAAACTATGGATACTCCTTGAATAACAACTGTCATTGCCACTGTCATTGCCACATCCGTGGCATCACGTACAATTTGTGCAACTAATATTCGATGGACAGAATGAAAGGTGTTTCGCAGGTTTTGAGTTTGTTTGATAATTGTAGAATTTAAGGGTAACTCCGGGGAATGTAGAATTCCCTACGGAAATTGGTATTTTTTGAAGTTCTGTTGGAAAAGTTGGAGGTAAGGCCTTTAAAATTATTAAAAATACGAAAAACTAACTCAAACTTTGGTTGGGAGAAATATTTTTTAAGTCCACTATTATAGTCCACTACAAACCCAAAATACTTACATTGGATGGTTGCTAAAAATTATCTGAATATCCGCCATTGCTGTTCTGAAAGCCCGTGGAAAAATCTTTAAGAAATCGTATTGATCTTAATAATATTTGTAACAAATTATCGATTCTTGGTCTGTACCCGTTTAAAAATCCACGTCTAAAGTTCTTATAGCCCTTGATATATACAAGGTGAGATGGAAAAACTGCAACCAATTTCAGACTGCTGTCATTTTTAAGCCACTCGTCCGATAGCTCTTAAAATTATTCCAGTGATAGCTCATTATATTGTTTACAAGCGTACGAAGGCATTTTGGCGAGAATTTTCCAGAAAAAAAGTTATTCATGATGGAATTCAAGCGAGATGGTGTGATTTTTTTATATTTAGCTGGAAAACCACAAGTGGCTATCGTTAGAGCACTCCAGCATTTGAATGTAAATTAATCTCTTGTGTCTCGTACCATCGTTCGTTACCGTGATCCTGGTAGCGTAGCCCGACGTCAAGGTGGAGGCCAAGTGGACGGAAAAAAAACAGCAACATAAGCAGAAATGGTACGAAAAGTAAAGAAGCGACTTGATCGAAACGCGCGTCGCAGTGACCGAAAAATGGCTCGTGAGCTGGACATAACACAATATTCAGATAATTCGTCAAATATTGAAAAATGAGTCTTTGAAATTACAAAAAGTGCCAGAACTTACCCCGCAACAAAAAGAAAATAGACTCAAAAGAGCTAACGAGTTTGCTTCGGTTGGCCGAAAGTGGTGAACTGTCGAATTTAATTTTCTCCGATGAGAAAACATTCGTTGTCCAGCAGTTTGTAAATAAACAAATTGATCGTGTTTACTTGCAAAGAGGTCAGCTGAAAATGTGCACCTTCGGTGCAGGCCAGGCCCCCAGAACTCAAGCGCCGGCCATGGTGATGGTGTGGGCCACCATAACAGCCGATGGTCACTCTCCGCTCTTATTAATCGACATCAGAATAAATGCCGAATATTATCTGGAGGGTGTATTAAAGCACGCAAACATATTGACTGTAGACCTTGGACATTCCAACAGGACTCAGCACCACCTCACTCAGCACGCGCCACCCAAGAATGGCTACAAAATGAGGTTCATTGCTTCATTTCCATTACACAATGGCCAGCATAAGCTCCGGATACCAATCCGTTTGAGTATTGTGTCTGGAGTATTTTAGAAAGCAAGGTTGGCACTAAAAAATAACAAAGTGTCGATCATCTCAAGCGCTTCGCTGGAAATGGACCAAAATACCGCAGAGCAACATTCGGGCAGCTTGTGACGGTTTCATTGGCCGTTGGCAGGCCAAAGGTAACCAATTCGAACAAATCTAAACTTATCCTAAAATTTGATGCTTTTTATCCGACATTTTTTGCTTTTCTTCAATAAACTTTCAAAAATAAAATGTAAAAATGATGGCGTTTGACTTCTTTGCAGTTTTTTTATCTCACCCTGTATTTTTGCTCCTGAAAAAAATTTCTAGAAAATACTCGATTACGGCTCTGAATGTGCTTAAGAATGTTCTTAAAATCCTCCAAGACTACTGCTCTGATAGTCCTTGAAAAAAAAATCTAAAAATCTACGATTGTTGCCCTCATAGCCTTTGGTTAAATACTCTTAGTCTACGCTTGTTCTATCTGATAATCTTTGAAATTTCGTTCTTGAAAATTATGGATCTGATGTTTTTTTTTAGAAAAATCATCCCTAAAGTGTTAGAGCATTGCTTTAAAAATATTAAAAAACAAGTAAGCAAAGACTATAGTCGTGCGGGGCGACCATATGATACCCTACAACACTACAATATGTTAGAAATCCCCTTATGTCCAAATCCATTTTAGAAGATTTCGCTTTTGAATTTATGTCACTAAGCAATGCCTAGATATTACCTGTACAAAATACTTTGTACATACTTTTGAGTGCGATTGAGGTGCTGGGAAAATTCAGCAATAAAAAATAAATCTTCTAAAATTAAATATTTCCCAGCCGCCATAAAATATCACATGTGAAGAATTCGGTGATCTTGTGCGCTGACGCATACGATAATGTGTCAGATAATAAAGGTTATGACCCACACGCACAGATATCGATGCGCTCAGTAGATGCACAAGATCACTTGAATGAAATGTAAAGCAGCCCTGCAATGTTCTCCATTCAATATTAGAATAGATAAGAACAATTGTGTGGCTGCGACTAGGTTAAGTTAGATTAGTTTCAGTAGTACGTAAGGAACATGAATTTTAAATAAAGACAGACTTGAAATAACACACAGACGAAACGGTCGTGTCTCTATTCTCATTCATTACCATTAGCATGTTGACATGCACATTTGTCCAATATTTGCGCACTCCATCGTGCTAGACTTCTTCGCTGTCCTTAACTCTCTTCTCAGGCGTGTCGATTGGCTTCAATTGTGTGACCAGGAATTTTTTTCTGTTTTTGGTTCATTTGAACCCCTAAATATTTTGCGATCATCTCCAATAGGGTTCTATTCTGGCCCTGTCCCCACCTTCATTTTAAATTTCGTGAAGATCGGGCCATAATTGCGACCTGTAGAGTGATTACAAATTAACCTGGACAGACGGACGGACATACATAGCTAGATCGACTCAGCTTGGCGAGATAGGCAGATCCATATATACTTTCTTATGTGGGAAACCAATATTTCGAGGTGTTACATAATTTTTGGCCCAATCAAACTTATAATACCCCCAACACATAGTGTTGTAGGATATAAAAATCTTAAAAAATACAACTATGGCTTTTATAGTCCAAACAAGTTTTCTTAAGTATTCTGAAAGTCCTTTAAAGCTTTCTTACACAATGATTAATGACCTGCTAGTCCTTAAATAAGTTTGTATAAATTCATATAATTGTAAAAAATACATGATTACGGTTCTGATAATCTTTGAAAAATTATCCTTAAAAATTCCACGATTATAGCTTGGAAAAATGCCCCTAGAAAATATTCCGAAAATATTTATGTTTATTGATCTGATATGAAAAAATATCTTAAATGTTATAACATGGCGCTCAAAAATAGTAATAGTTTTAATAATCCATGACTGTAGCTCTGAGCATACTTTAAAAAGTCGCAGATCCAAGATAAAGCTTGACCTGCCGCAAAAAAATCTTTAAAACTCACTCTGCAGCCCTTATAAATATTCCTATTTTTAAATTATATCTCCAATAGATCATATGTTTTAAAAGATCAATTTTATCGCTCTGATAGTCCTTAAAAAATATTCTTAAGTATCCCAGATACAAATTGAATGCTAAATTCCTGATCCTTCTTATTTTCATTTTTTCATTAAACTACATCTACATCCTCTTTAGTTTACGTACCACAAATTGAAGCAATTATCATCATTTTAACAAATCCATATTTTGTCCTCTTCTACATCTTCATCTTCGCCCTCCTCGAACCACTTCAATGCAATTTATCTCAAAAAAAATGTAAGCGCATCAAATGCACTTCGCTTCTAAATGCTTTTTTCCACTTCAAATGGCGCGTAGTCGATCACATTTATTGTTTCTGCTACGGCAGTCGTTGATGGAGTTGATGATGGGTGTCCGTTCTTCTCCTCCTCCTCCACCATCCATAAACAAGAAATTTACACTTCAGCTACGAATGGCTGTGGATGTGAATGTATGTGTGTGTGTGAGTGTGCGTGTAAATGGCGATGAAAACATAATTATCAAATTTAGATGCTGTTCTTTTTGAGATTTTCATTTAATGGTGGAAGCTTTCACATTTAGCCAACATTTCAATTGGTCCACAAAAACACACTCACACACTTCCCTTTACTTTCTCACACACACACATATACATACACCCATATCTATTCACATTACTGACTATTGCCTTTGGATGTGAAAACTTTGAAATGGGAAAATGTTCATTCTTCTGCGAAACATGGCTGGGCCAGTCATTTCTGAATGGCTGATTGGCTTTTCGTGGGGCCAACAGATGGCAGAGGAGGACGAGCCGGAGACGAGGGGCAATGTATCCGTTTTCTGCTAGTCAATGGTCAGTTATGTGAAATTACGAAAATGTTCAGTGGAATTTTCATGAAACTTTTCTCTTTTGCTTTCTCTCCACGTTGTTGTTGTAGTCGTTGTTCACATGAGTGTGAGTGTAGATGTGTGAATGTGTGCGTGTGTGTATGGATCCATTCAAACAACTCTCATTTACACGTAGCCGGCAGAAGGACGCATTGAATTTTAATGGTCGAATTATAGTTATTTTTGTTGCAACTTTCAATGAATCTCTTAGTTTGGCATATTTGTTGAAAGGCAGCGACGAAAAAAAGTAGTGGCGAGTTATTTCTATTCATTGATTGCAGATTCTGAGAATTGTTACTAGTTTTTTTTTTTTTATTTTTAATCACAGAAACTAAGTGTTGTGGGTTTAAAAAATGTGTGACGTCAAAATTTTTAATCTATCAAAGACTGTCAAGGACATTAGATTTTTAAAATTTTTCGAAGAAACAAAATTCTCTATAGATTTTCTCCACAATCTCCAGGGATTTTTAGGAGTATTTACTCAAGGACTATCCTCTGCTTATGTGGACATTTCTCTATATTATTTTTTTTTCATTTTTTTATGTTTTTTTTTATAGAATGTTTCTTGAAGGACTATTTAAGGTTTATCATTTTTTCAAGAGCTATCATAGATATAATTGTTGATTTTTGTAGAATATTTTTCAAGAATAATCTTTATTAAAAAAAATAAAGTTTTTAAATCTTGCAGCTTTTAAAAATATTTTTGGGATATGTGGTCAAGTCCCCCGAAATAGGTAAAACCTTGAGGTACCTTTATATGGACGCTACTTCGAAACATTGACCTACAGTTTTTCTGCTTGGTTTTCTACCCACTTATAAATCAGAATGCCAGATAAGGGTTATATGTGGAATGGGAACTGTGACGTAGATGCGGAAAAAAACATGAATAGTAACAATGAAAGCATATATGTAAAATCCTGATAGCAGCTTTAAGAGTTATGAGCAGCGCAAAAGTTTAAAGATGGCTAAGATCATTGATCTAGGTCATAGCTGAATAAGAGTTTAAAGCTCTCTCATAGCTTGGAGTTAAATAAGAGGTAGAAGAGAAACAAGAGTTTAAAGCTGTCTAAGAACTTGATATTGATTTAAAGCTTAGTGCTAACAAAAAAACTGACTAAGAGCTTAAAGCTAACCTTGAGTTTTTAGCTGACTTATTGCTCGGATTTGGATAAGAGCATGGATCTTATTAAGACCTTAAATTTGGATAAAAGCTTAGATCTGACATGAAGGACATGAGGCTGACAAAGAGCGATAAGCTTTCTAATATCTTGGAACTGGAGTTGTTCAGTTGAAGAAGGAGGTGTCTAAGAACATAGAGCTGACTTAGAGGTTGGTACTGCCTTAGAGTTTGAAAATGTATAAGACGCTTGAAGCTTTTTAATTTTTTGAAACTTATTAATAACTTGGATCTGGAAAAGAGCTTTGAGGCCTTATAAGGTCTATGACTAAGGTCTTGGAGCTTGCTAAAAGCGTTGATTGGTGTTTATTAAAAGCTTGAAGAGGATCCAAAGCTCATAGCTGACTAAGATCTTGGAGCTGCAAAAATGCTTGTATTTTGCTCAGGCCCTGGCCAGGCTGTATGATAATTTTAAGCTAATGACCTTTTGTTAGGAGAGCTTCGACTTCAATAAGGACTTCGGGTGGCAAAGAAGTCTTAGAGATTGAAAATGGATAAGAGCTTGGGTACATAATCCCAGCTTGAAGCTGGGTAACTAACTAGAAGCTTAGATTTCGATTCAGCATATATGTTTAATCGAAGCTTGCACCTGTCAGAGAGCATACTGTTGACCACTGACTTGTTAAGACCTTGCTAAGAGAATGGTTGCGGTAATAAGCTTGTGTGAGGCTGGCCAGGAGTAGAACCAAAGCCTCAACCATATGGCTACAGAGGGTATATATCACTTTGGGCAATACATGCCTCATCGGAATAACGGTTTTAGACCCTAGGTCCCTTTGGAGCAAATCACCGATCTAAGCTTGTCCGTCCGTCCGCTTGTCTGTCTGGCTGGCTAGTGTTCACGATTACTGTCGAAGGGAGTATCCGATTTGGTCCAAATTTGGAACAAGGTAATATTATTGTCAAACCTATATCGAGTTCGGAGATGGGCAATATGGATCCACTCCCACAAAAGGTCAACATTTTTAAAGAACCGTTATCCAAACTTTGCAAATCCCATTATTTTTGTCAGTGCTGGTTAATGTGAGCAAATGTACAATATTGGTCCACTCCATCAAGTAACTCCTCCAAAAAGGGTCAACATTTTGAACAATTTTAACTCTTATAAAATGTGTCGTAAGAGTCTTCCCAATATTTCTACCAACACAAGGTCTGGTGTGAAGGTAGGATATATCGATCAACTCCTTCTGTTACCTCCCCCACAAAAGGGTCAAAGTTTTGAATATCCTTTAAGCACATAAAACAAGAAATTATCCTCCGGTTCCATTCAGACTTGGTACATCTCAATATTTCCATCAAATCCGAGATGAATATGGAATTCATGAAAATTCATGATTGCAGATGTTATTGGACATAAATTTTCGATTTTGTTATAATTTTGCCCTTTGGTCGACTATATCTGGTACCTCACGGGTACATTTTAACATTTCCTAAAAAATTAACACCTATCGCATATAAAGTGAACGAGATAACCCGTATAGTCAAAACCCGGCACGTCTTTATATTTGTATCATATTTTTTTAGGTCCGATACGAAATGGACAATATTGACCCATTCCGTCGGAACCTACTCCATAGAGGGTTAACAACTTGAATAATCATTATTACCGGATTTATTTCAAATTTGATATTTGAAGTTCGTAATAAATATTACAGCATAAGACAGAAAATGGGCCATGTAGGTCCACGTCTTCGTGGATATAACGGTACCTTCCCATATTCGGTATTTTCATGATTTTAGCGACATTATTTACCGGAACTATTTTAAATTTTGTATTTGAAGTTCGTAATGAATACTAGAGCCTATGATAGAAAATTGTCTGTGCAGGTTCACGTCTTCGTATAGCCCCCATATGACGGTACCCCCCGAATATTTCGATGATTTTAGTGACATTATTTATCGGAATTATTTTAAATATTGTATTTGAAGTTCGTATGCCAGAAAATTGTCTGTGCAGGTCCACGTTCTATAACCCCCATGGAACCTATCTATATTCGGTATTTTGATGATTTTAGCTAAATTATAAACAGATTTATTTCCAAGTTTCGCATTTGAATATTGTAATAGCTTATGACAACTTTGCCTATACAGGTCCACGTCGTCGTATAGACCCTAATATACGGCTACATTCGGTATTTTTAAGATTTTAACAGAATTTTAACCCTAATTACAACTTTTGTTTTTTTGCCCTCTTTCGGCCATAATATCCCCTATGTAAATATCACAGTATTTGTTGACTTCTTTTGTTTTTGTTGTTTCGTTCGCTGGCTGGCTGGTTGGTTGATTCGTTTATTAACCCATTTCAGTTGTTTACAACTGTCTTGGTCTTTGTCTTGCAGCAAACAACATTTTAGCAATTTTGTTCCTGCGATTTATGCTAAGCACTGCAATTGCTTTGCCACCAGCACCTCCTTAATCCTCCAACTGAAAGCAAAGGAAAAATTCAGCAACTTTCTGTTTGAATTTTGTTTGAGCACAAAAAGTTTTCAGTTTTTTTGTTGGCGCTCCTTCAACGACAACAAAAACAACATCAACATCAACAACAACAACACTAAACAGCTCATGCTGCTGTTTAAGTGTCTTCGGGGAGGAATAAGTACCGGGGAGCGAGCGGTCGGGGGGCATTGAGACAACAAAGCACTTTTGTCGATGGTACATAAGTTCGGCAAATGAATTGTGAGGGATTTGGTATGGATTTGAAGCGTTGGCGTTTGGAAATTTGGTTTCCAACCGAGCTCTGTCTCGCTCTCTCTTTCTCGCTCTGTCTCTCTCTCTTTCCATGAATGTGGTTATTGAGAAAGTGTTCTCGTTTATCGTCGATTCGTATGTTTACTTTGTTGTGGATTTCATAAAAATCGTTTCGCTTGTTCCCCAAAAATGAATGTTTGTTCTTGGCCCGTAATTTCGTGTTCTTTGCTGTTCTTTCTTTGTCGATTTCTTGCTGATAATGCCAAATTTGCCTGCAAATGATTCCACAGATATGAAGGCGAAATTATGCACAAGCTGTTATGCCAGATTAATAGTGGCAGCAGTAGTTGTCGTTGTAGTAGTGTTGAGGGTGCTGCAAAGAATCGCTGAGGCATTCTAGACCAATATTAGTTTTAGAGTAAACATTTTCAGCTGCTGCTGCCGCTTTTGGTGGTTTGGGGATTATTTTTCCTTCAATGGAAATTTAATAATGAGGAGCAAAAACAAAAATTCCCTACCAAGGCCAAGAGATGATGATATCGAGTCCATGTTTGCACTGAAGGGTATAATTAATATTTTGTTGTTTTAGAATATTACATATACGCCCCCATGCGTCCGCACAGATAATGAGCAATGGAAGAATGGTGGAAATTTCGATTATTTTCTATTAAAAGATAATCGAATGATTTGTTTGTGAAGAACATGGCAAAAACTAGTTTCCTTTATTCCATTAATTGTGTATGCTTAGGATAAATCTAGTCAGCAGATTTTTAAAATAAATATTTCCAGTACCCCAAATTTGATTATGTCCTATGAAAATAAAATATAACTTCAGAAAAACAAAAAAAAAAATGCTATCCATTAAACTATTAAAATTTATTTCGCCAGAGTTTGGGAAAATGTTGTCATTAAAGAAACCCTTTTTTCCATATTCGGAAAATTTGGAAAAATAATTTGTAATTATGATAAACAAAAATTTTATATTAAAAAAAAAAAAAAAACTGTCCTGGAGTATATCTTCTCTCAGACAATAGGACTGAGAACTTAGAATTTGTTAGAAAACAAAAAATAAGTCTTGAGAAATCATGGAAGCACTCTTGTTTAGCAAAAACTTTAATTTTTTTCGAAATGTTTTCCAGAGGTCAGCATTTTTACCCTGATTCCGGAAACTATTTTTTTTTTCTTAGGGGACGGATCCGGGACACCTGATTTTTGACCCGAAAGTCCGGGTTCACAAAAAGTATCACAAAAACGTATAAAATTTAGAAAACTTTGGTTCGCGTTATCCGGTGTGGGACACGCCCAGAGAAGAAAATCTGAAGCCCCGGCCGAAGGTCAGCCTTTTACAAAAAGTGTCAAATTTAGAAAACCTTGCTTCGCGTTAGCCGGCTTGGGACATATCCAGAGGACAAAGTATCAAGCCCCAGCGGAAGGACGGCCACTTACGGCAACTGTTAAATTTGGAAAAACTTTAGTTCGCTTAGCGTTGAACGTACCCAGAAGATATAATTTGGCATCAATTTTGTTGAACCCCATAATGCGCCTTTTTTCGACATTTTGAGGGTTTTATACAGGGTGAGATAATGAATGCAACAAAGTCAAACGCCATAATTTCTACTTTTTTTATACCCTCCACCATAGTATGGAGGGTATATTAAGTTGGTTATTCCGTTTGTAACACATCGAAATACACATTTTAGACCCCACAAAGTATATATATTCTTGATCAGCATAAAATTCTATGTCGATTTAGCGGTGTTCAACCGTCTATCCCTCTGTGGAAATCACTCTATCTTCCGAACGAATTGGGTCCACGTTTTGGTATAGCCCCCATATAACCTCCCGATATTCGATATTTTGATGATTTTTGCGCCATTTTTCACCGGAATAGTTTCTAATTTGGTATTTGTAGTTCGTAATGGATACTACAGCCTAAGACAGAAAATTGTCTGTGCAGGTCCAAGTCTTCGTATAGCCCCCATATAACGGTACCTCCCGATATTCGATATTTTGATTTTATCGACATTATAACCGATTTTTTTTTAAGTTTCGCATATGAATATTGTATGGGCTTATGACAAATGTCACCTACGCAGGTTCGTGTTGTCGTATAGACCCTAATATAATAGCTACATTGGGTATTTTTAAGATTTTAACAGAAGTTTTAACGGATTTTATTGTTTTTGAGAATTGCCAAATTCTTTCCAAATGGTGGGGGGTATTTAAAGTTCGGCCCGGCCGAACATGCGGCTTTTTTTGATTTTTTAATTTTTATTGAATGAAAGCAAAAAAATCGGAAATAGCAAAAAATTTAGAATAACTTTAGATTTGTTCGAATTGGTCACCTTTGGCACGAATTATGGCCTTCAAACGGCCTATGAAGGCGTCACACGCTGCCCGTATGTTGCTCTGCGGTATTTTGGCCGGCGAAGTGCTTGCTTGAGCTGATCGACACTTTGGTATTTTTTAGTGCCAACCTTGCTTTCCAAAATACTCCAGACACAATGGATTGGTATCCGGTGAATTGGGTGGCCATTGTGCGCTGGAAATGAAGCGAGGAACCTCATTTTGTAACCATTCATGGGTGGCATGAGCTAAGTGCGATGATGCTGAGTCCTATTCGAATGTCCAAGGTCTACGGCCCAAAGCTTTAATACACCCTCCAGAATATATTCGCGATTCGATATCTCGATTCCTTTTGTCTGTTACAAACAAATGCACAAGACATTATATTCTAACCACCTTGTGGTGTAGGGCAACATCTCCCTCTGCAAATCGTTGTTCCCAGACTCTTGCCTTCAAAATCCGTTTTCTTACTTTTTTACTCCCATTAGCCTCAACTAATTTGTGTTAAATCCCCTAGCGAACAATTATAATTGTTAATAATCTCTTGAGAGTTAGTGAAACTCTTTTTTTTTGAGTTTTTCTTAAAACAAAATAGATTTTTTTTGTTTTCTTATACCCTCCGCTGACTCTTCATCCACCTCTGCAAAAGAAAAAAAAACAAATAAAAAACTCAAACAAAACAAATGAAAGGAAAGCGAAAGAAGAGTAGACCGCTTAAAAGGACTTAATCCACTTGCGAAACACTTCGCATAACAAATGTTGCCTAGCATTCGGACAAAACGGTGGAGAGCAGTTGAAATGTTGCAAAAAAAAACAAAATAAGAAGTCCCCCCCAATGATACAATGGCAAAAACAGCAACAAAACTAATGAATAACAAGAAGTGAAAAAAAAAAATAGAATTACAAACAGAAATTGTTGAAATGAGTTTGAAATGCGCGAAAAAAAGAGAAATATTCAGCTAAACAAAGACCACCCAGCCTAGATGCCACCTCCCCCCTTCGTAGCTTTACAGATAGTCTAACGGATCCGAAAAACGGAAGAGGGCCATTAATTATGAATGCATTCATTTAAATTAAGAATCTCTTTGGCGAATACGCGAAAGCGACCAGCAAGAAGAAATGCTTATTCCTCCTCCTATTTCTTCTTCTTTTAGTTTTTGGTTTGTTGGATGAATTTTTGTCAAGAAGGGCGGCATTGCATCTCATTGCATTACGGAACCGGAGCCGAACATTGTGTGGCCCACAGAATTCCATTATGATTCATAAGAAACTAGATTTTAATGAATTCTTAATGGGATGAATGCCACAAACACTGCGACAACGGCGAAGACGATGACATTCATCTATCCGTGCATTCGGCCGCCTACATCATCCGTAATTCGTTTCGCTTGCTGGCGGATGGAAAAGGAATCTCCACCCACACCGAGTCACACACACACACACACCAATGTCAACATAACGGACAATTTGTCACGTCAAGGAATGTGTCTCTGCCGAAACAGAAAAGTTACAAATGGTGGGGACACCGAATTTGTCAAGTGACTCGCTGGGTTTTTGTTTCCCCCTTTTTAGACGTTTTGTTTTGGTTTTCCTTTGCTACATGGATCACGTGAGGGATTTGCTTTAAGGAAGTTTGTTCTAAGAATAAATTTTAATTTAATTGAAAATATTTTTGGAATTTTTAAGAAGGCATGAAATATTTTTTTCGTAACGGATTATTTGAATCTCTTAAGACGCGATGCCGAATGGCATATTGCGATATGTTTAGCTCACGAGCCATTTTTCGGCCACTGCAACGCGGGCTTCAATTAAGTCGCTTCTTTACTTTTCGAACCATTTCTGCTGATGTTGCTTTTCTCCGTTTCCGTCCACTTCCTTGACGTCGGGCTACGCTACCAGTATCACGGTAACGAGCGATAGTACGAGATCCAAAAGATTTATTCACATTTAAATGTTGGAGTGCTCTAACGATAGCCACTGGTAGTTTTCCAGTCAAATATAAAGAAATCACACTATCACGCTTGAATTCCATCACGAATAACTTTTTTTCTGGAAAATTCTCACCAAAATGATTTTGTACTCATGTAAACAATTTAATGAGCTGTCACTGGAATAATTTTAACAGATGTCGGACGGAATGGGTGTATTCCATCTTTACACCAGACCTTGGGTTTATAAAATATCATGGTGTATGTGGTTGGACGACAATTGGACTCTTACATCAAATTTTATAATTATTATTCAAAATTTTGACCCTTGTGGGTGAGGTACTTGATGGAGTGGATCGATATTGTCCATGTTCGCACCTAACCTAGCACTGATGAAAATATTAGGATTCGCAAAGTTGGAGCAAAATCGGATTATCGTTTCTTTTTCTGTACAAAAAATATATTTTTGGAAAATTTCAACCTTTTGTGTGGGAGGTACCAGAAGGAATGGACCGATAGTGCCCATCTCCGAACTCGATCTAAGTTTGACAATAATATTACGATGCACCAACTTTGGATCAAATCGGATACTCCTTCGAGAGTTATCGTGCGCACCAGCCGGACAGACAGGCAGACGGACGGACGGACATCGCTAGATCGACTACAAATGTCCTCAAAGGGAAAAAAATATATTTAAGACCCACACATTCGAGACTAAGAGGACTGAGTTTATTCCATATAGAAATTGGTGAGGCCCAAGGGAATAAGAGTGAATTGAGTCGTTTTTTCTTTGGAGATCATGTACGGATTTTTCTATAGAAAACTAAACTTAAACACAGGAAGACAATTTTTTTCAATAGAACAAGAGAATTTCGAAGACAATAGGAGGCTATGATTTTCTAAAAATACTTTAGACTCGGCCTACTCAGTTTTTCTACTAACAAATTCTCGAACTCCAGGAAAAATGTTCGAACCCAGGAAACTAAGGAGACGGACGACTAAAATATGAGACCCAAAGGGTTAAATCGACTTAGAATTGTATGATGATCATGAATATATACATACTTTGTGACAAATTTAGTATACCCTCCATTCCATTGTGGAGGGTTTTAAAATTATGAGACTCAATGAACCCAATCCTAATACATACATAACTATTTTTATGTTGAAAAAAATAAATCAGTTGCAAAAAACAGAAATCTATTCTTTAAAAAAATTAGAGCTCAATGTACTCGATTTTACTCGTGAGTAAAAAATATTCGAGAGAATTTTACTCTTCAGCAACTTTTACTACCACTCAAATGACGAGCAAAGTTTTCTCTCTCCCTCCCTCTCTCTCTCCCTCCCTCTATCTCTCTCTCTGTCTCTCTCTTTTGGTGTGTCATAGAAACATAGAGTATATTCAATTTCTTTGTTTTATTCGCGAAGATTACCCCGTAGTTGAGAATGAATCTCGCATTTCTCAGCCGTGGGAAAATGTCACAGGCTCGGGTTACTCGTTTTCTTTTTCATATGAAAAGTCCAACCTTAAGGGACAATGTTTTTCCTTTAGTCTTTTTTTATACCCTCCACCATACATAGTATGGAGGGTATATTAAGTTCGTCATTTCGTTTGTAACTCATCGAAATAATCATTTTAGACCCAACAAAGTATATATATTCTTGATCAGCGTAAAATTCTAAGACGATTTAGCCCTGTTCGTCCGTCTGTGGTGATAACGCTACAGTCTAAACGAATTAAGATAGGAAGCTAAAATTTTGCACAGATCTCTCTTTTGTCTGCAGGCAAGTCAAATTCGAAGATGGGCTATATCGGTCCACGATATCGTATAGCCCCCATATAACGGTACCCCCGATATTCGGTATTTTTATGATGTTAGCCACATTTTTCAATGGAATTGTCTGAAAATCCACACAAGTAGTTCCTTGTGGGTACTTTATACTTCGGCAGAGAATTATCTATATAGGTCCACAATATCGTATAGCCCCCATATAACGGTAACCCCCCGATATTCGGTATTTTGATGATGTTAGCCAAACTTTTTAATGGAATTGTCTTAAAATCCACACAAGTAGTTCCTTGTGAGTACTTTACCCCCTGAGAGAGAATTGTCTATACAGGTCCACGATATCGTAGAGCCCCCATATAACGGTACCCCCGATATTCGGTATTTTGATAATTTTAGCCACATTTTCCAATCGTATTGTCTGAAAATCCACACACGGAGTTCTTTGTGAGCACTTTATCCCCTGAAACGGAATTGTCCATATAGGTCCACACTATCGTATATCCCCCATATAACGGTACTCCCCTATATTCGGTATTCTGATGATTTTAGCCACTTTTTCCAATTGAATTATCTGAAAATCCACACAAGGAGTTCCTTGTGAGTACTTTACACCCAGACATAGATTTGTATCGACAGCTTCATATTTTAGATATTTTTTTGAAAATTTTCTAATTCGTTCCAAATTGTGGAGGGTATTATTGCTTCTTTACTTGTTTTTATTAAGGCCTTCTTATTTTTTTTTTTTTTTCTTAAAAAAATGCCAAGTCTTATGTGTTCGTCAATACTGATGACCTCATACCGTAAGAGTTTTCTCCTATAGAAAAAAGATCCGATTTAAAAAATGTATCACTTACCAGGCCCTAAGGTACTTCAGGTAGACAGATCCTTTTTTTAGAACCTAAATACTTGCATTTTACTGGCCTCAGGCCTTGAATCCTAGGTTTGTTTAGAAACAAAAAACCTTAAAAAATTCTCTATTGAAAACAAATACTAGCCTGTTTCAACCTTTAAAATTCTTAAATTTTTCCAGCTCTCCAAAATTTTTATTATGTAAAACTTATCTCACCTAAAATGCCTGGAAAATGCCAAAGCAGCTGCTTCCATCCGCATACAAGTTAAATGTTGATGATGATGAGGATGTTGATATTGAATTTTGCATTATTTTGGCTTAGGTTGCCAAAGCCGTTTTCTATTCCAACCCCCTCTCCCATCTGAGTGTTGTTGTCAGTCTTGTTCTAAAAACGAAAAAAAATATACTCTTAAATTGCAACAACAACGAAAATAAAGACAACAACAATTTTCAATGAACACCAAAATTAAAATGAATACTCAAAGGAACAACAGCATTCGCCGTACCCCCATCATCATCGTCGTCAGCATCATTGTCGAGTGCTCAATCATTTTGCTCAAATCCTGCAACCATCCACATGGTCATATTGTTGTTGCCTGGTGCATTTGGTGAACAGGCCTGCACTGCACTGCACCCCATTGCATTGCTTGGCTGCTGTTGCTGCTACTGGTTAGTCGTCCATCGAGTTGTTACATCCGCTTAAGCCAGCTCGTTTTGTTGTTGCTGCTGTTATTCTTTCCTTCTTTTTTTTTTTGCTTGGCTAAATCGAGTCGAGTGCAGTTGGCCAAGTCATAAATGTTTTGCAATTGTTGTTGTTCGAACTGATGCTGTTGTTGTTGGCGATTTGCTTTCCATAGCTGAGCCATCCAATGTTGCAACTGCAAGTGATGTTGCCACAGCTGTTGTTGATGCTTTCGATGTTGTAAACAACAATGTTTTGTTTGTTGCTGCTTTGCTGTTGTGTTGTTGTTGTTGTTTTCGTTTTGTTGCCATGGAAATGCCAGCCAGCCTGCCTGCCTGCCTGTTCGCCATTAACAAGCTGAGATGCTTTAAACTGTAAACAAATAGTCCTGATAAGCCTTTGAATAACTTAAGAATGCATTTTTTTCGTCGACATAATCCAAAAGAAGCCTTTGTATGCGCTACATAAGTACGATTTTACATTGCAGGGAATTTATTTAAAAATAAATAAAATATCTCTAGGAGAAATGCCAGAATATAAATAGATACTTTGTTTAAAGTCAGGCATATAGAGACCTATTATAGGCATAATCTTTAAATTATTTTTTTAAGTTATTTTTTGAATGATTATTTGAGGTCTTCCATAAATAATTTGAAAAAATCAAATGCCTCCAGGTTAGTACAATAATAATTGTAGGCTATAGAAACCTCCCTCACATATTGCTTTAAAGTAGTCATTTCCTAAGAAAATGCTCTCTTTCCTTCTCAGCTTCTCAGATTGATTTTAGAAGCATATGTTTCATCTTAAAATAAAATCTTTCACACGATCTAAAAAAGGCTAAAAATACAGTGAGTATCTTAAACTTTCTCCGGAGGTATTATTTACAGGGTGAAATGAAAAAAACTGCAACCAACTTCAGACTGCTGTCATTTCTAAGCCACTCGTCCGACAGCTGTTAAAATTATTCCAGTGACAGCTCATTATATTGTTTACAAGCGCACTAAAGCATTTTGGTGAGAATTTTCCAGAAAATAAGTTATTCGTGATGGAATTCAAGCGTGATAGTGTGATTTCTTTATATTTGGCTGGAAAACCACAAATGGCCATCGTTAAAGGACTCCAGCATTTAAATGTGAATAACTTTTTTGTGTTTCGTACAATCGCTCGTTACCGTGCGATACCGGTAGCGTAGCTCGACGTCAAGGAAGTGGACGCGAAGAAAACAGCAACATCAGCAGAAATGGAAATGGTTCGAAAAGTAAAAAAGCGACTTTCATCGAAACCCGCGTCGCAGTGGCCGAAAAATGGCTCGTCAGCTGAACATATCGCAATATTCCATTTGGCACATATTGAAAAATGAGCTCGGGGTAGAGCCATTGAAATTCCAAAAAGTGGAAGAACTTACACCGCAACAGAGAGAAAATAGACTCAAAAGAGGTAAAGAGTTGCTCGCTTGACCGAAAGTGGTGAACTGCCGAATTTGGTTTTCTCCGATGAGAAAACATTCGTTGTTCGGCAGTTTGTAAACAAACAAAATGATCGTGTTTACTTGCACAAGAGGTCAGCTGAAAATGTGCACCTTTGGTTGGCCAACAGAACTCAAGCGCCGGCCATGGTGAAGGTGTGGGCCACCATAATAGCCAATGGTCGCTCTCCGTTCGTATTAATCGACCATGGCATCAGAATAACTTCTGAATATTATCGCGAAAATATTCTTGAGGGTGGAGGTGTATTAAAGCCTTGGGCACGCAAATATATTGTCCGCAGACCTTGGACATTCCAACAAGAATCAGGACCATCGCACTCAGCACATGCCACCCAAGAATGGTTGCAAAATGAGGTTCCTCGCTTCATTTCCAGCGCACAATGGCCACCAAAAACTCCAGATACTAATCCGTTGGACTATTGTGCCCGGAGTATTTTGGGAAGAAGGTTGGCATTAAAAAATAACAAAGTGTCGATTACCTCAAGCAAGCGCTTCGCCGGGAATGGGCCAAAATACCTCAGAGCAACATTCGGGCAGCGTGTGACGGTTTGAAATTTTTGATATTGTGTAGGGGAGGTACTAGAAGGTGTGGTCCATTCTATTTTATATTCATACCGGATCTAGATTTGGTAGAATTATTGGGATGTGCCGAGTTTAGAAAGAATCGGATGCTTATTTCGCATTTTATGAGCGTTATGGATATTCAAAATTGTGATCCTTTATGGGGGAGGTACCAGAAGACATGGTCCGTTCTATTTTGTTTTCATACCAGAACAGAATCGGAAATCGGGATTTTACTGCAAATTTTGTTAGAAAGGGAGGTACTTGTTGGAGTGGTCTGATATTACCCATCTCCGAAATGGAACTAAGTTTGATAATAATATTACGATGTACCAAATTTGGAACAAATCGGATACTCCCTTCGAGAGTTATGGTCCACACCAGTCAGCCAGACAAACAGACGGACGGACGAACGGGCATCCCTAGATCGATTCCAAATGTGTGACCTAGGGTCTAAAACCGTTTTTAAATGGCTTTTATGCTACAGGGACCTTTGATAATACCCCCACAAGTCATACTCACAAAGGGAGTGACCTTGTTCTCTTCTCGGAGATTATAAGCCAGATTTCCTTGGGGCATTACATCCCCTTTAATCTAACCATTTGTATTGAAATCTCCCGGATTGATTGGGATCCCGGCTTTCCAATCCATCTGCTGTCTAATTACCGGAAATATTGCAATGGCCTGGAACCCAACAGAGCTTGATGGATAAGCCACTACCAGTTTTTGGGGGTCTTCCACGAGAGAAAAGCCTTAGAAGTTCTTCTAAGGACAAGACCTACAGAGAAAAGACTCTTTTAAGGTTTTCTAATGGTCTTCTAAATATAGAATTCGCGTTTAAGATCCTCTGTCATGAGGAACCTTTTTAAAGGTCTTCTATAGAGAGAAGACCCTTTAAATGTTTTCTATGGAGAAAATTCCTTTGAAAAGTCTCGTATGGAGAGAAGACCCTGTAAAGGTCTTGTGTGAGGCTTCTATGGAAGAAGACCCTTTAAAGTTTCTTGGAGAGAAGAAGGAAAAAAGACTTCTGAGGACAGATAGCTTTTTAAGGTCTTTTAGGGACCTTAATCCTTAATAAAATCTTATAAAGGCCTGCCTTATATCTTCTGAAGACAGAAGATCTTCACAAGGTCTTCTGAACACAGACGAACATCTGAAGAGAAAAATCCTGCACAATGTTTCTGAATATTCACAACGTCCTCTGAAAATGTATAACCTTAATAATGTCTTCTGAAGACTAAATACCTTCATACGGTCTTTTGAAAACAGAGGACCATCACCAGGTTTTCTGAAGACATAGGATCTTCACATGGTCTTCTGAGGACAGGGGACCTTCACAAGGTCATCTGAAGACAGGGGACCTTCACAAGGTCTTCTAAAGACAGTCGACCTTCGCAAGATTTTTTGAAGACAAAGGACCTTCATTGGTTCTTCTCAAGACAGCGGACCTACGCAAGGTCTTCAAGAGCTTGATGGACAATCCAGTACCATACCATACTTACAAATACAACAACGGTATGAAAAAAATAAACTGAAATAGTGCTCGGAAAAAATAGAATCTGCTTGCGGAGTTTTCCCTCCCTCTCTCTCTCTCTCTCTCTCTCTCTCTCTTGAAAAGGAGCGAAAATAGAGTACACTTCATTTCTCTCTTTACTTGTAGGAGTAGGTTCGAACCGACAACCAAAAAAATGTATAATCTGACATGAAGAATCTGTGCCGTCATCACTTATTACTTCGTAAGAAAAAAGTAAGCTGTAAAATTTAGAGAAATTATATGTTATATGTTTGACTTACTGGAAAGTTTCAATTTTTTATTTTTTCATTGCTGGTAATGAAGAGGCTATATAATTGTCAGTACTTGTAGCTTATTATTTATTTCGACTGGGACTTTTGCTGAAGAAGATTTCTCGAAATTTGTAGAAGACTTCATGAAATATAAAATATTCTCCGAATTTCCACTAAGTCTTCTGATTCCTTTTTAAATTTTTTAAAACAGGACTTATCGATTTCCCTAAAAATTGATGCTCGAGCGACTATCCTGCAGTGTCCTCCTTTTGTTGTGGGTGTGTATTTCCTTAAAACAAATATCTTTCTGCCCAGAAAACAAATAATATTTAATATTATATTCCATCCATTCATCGGCAATCCTTTATACTCATTCATATCCTGCACCTGCCATCCAACCGGATATAATTACAATAAAATTGCAGTAGCAGCATCACATTAAATTATAGCCCGAACTTAGGGTTTCTTCTTCATTCCTCCGTGTTTGCACAAACTGTAACTGACTCATAAATTTTCAATTCCAAGTCCTTGTTGACACAATTGTGACCAATGGCAGAGAGATAGAGGGAGAGAGAGAGAGAGAGGAAAGGACAAACAAAAGCGAACCAAACGAAAGAAAGAACGAACGGATGCTAACCAGAAATCACGAACAAAGAACATGTCATTCATTGCCGAATGAAGGACAACGAGAAGACGACAAACTGTTTCAATTTGAGGGAGAGGCATTGCTGCTCAGAAAGTGGAGGAGAGGGGCAGGTTACGTAGCAGCCTCAGCAGCAACGGTGGCAGAATCAAAAGCACTGGGACACTAGGAAACGGAAGCATTTAGATGAAAAATTGTTTTTTAAATAAACTTAATACAGTCAGTCGGACGAATACAATAACGACGAACGAGTGAACGAGCAACAGCAGCCTGCCCGAACGACCCACTGACACAGTGACAATGACAGTCAAACAACAGCAATGAACTTTCACTGGAATCCCACAGCTAACAATGCCAGCAACAACAAATCCTTGAAATCCTTTCGATCATTTGCACTGTGCAAAATGTTTGAGGAGAGGGAGGGAGAGGAGAGGAGAATTTTAGGATAAGGAGAGGCGAGAGAGAGAGAGAGAGAGAGAGCGACGAAGGGGGACTGGCACAACCTTTTGTGTCTGTGTAATTCCAGCCACACAGCAATCAACTATTGTCACAATGGAACCTAATAAATGAGCAGTAGCAACAACAACAATAACAGCATTAGAAGCACCAGAGGATTACGTTGATGACCAGCATGGCTGTGTTGTTAAGACTTCATCTGTTGCCGCCGTGGAACTGTTGAAGTATTCATAAACAGTTGCACTGCTGCTCCATTCTCCATGTACGGCAGAGCCATGTGGTAGGTAGGTAGGTCAACGGCGACAGCAGCCTCGGCAATATTCTAAAGCAAACAACAGCTCCACAAACTAAAAGGAGTAGCAGCAGCATTCGACCACCCATGGTGTTAGCTGGCAATGAATGAATGCCAGCCACCCAGCCAAAGGAATCTCAGAGGCAAATGAAAGGACCTTAAATAGGATTTCATTAAAATGACTTAAATTCAGCAACAAATAATGAGAAGAATGGCACGAATGCAAAGAATGGGTGAAAAAGGAGTGCCAGGATGCATTCAAAAACCGAAGAAAATTGTTTGCATTTTCCTTGCCTCCCCCTGCCCTTCCGAGAAGTAAGAAGTGTGGGAATTTGTTTTTCTTTTTTCCTTGTGGCTGCTAAAGTGTGTGTAATAATAATAGCGATGCCGGTTATAATTGAATATTGTCCCTGCCATGGACCCTGGCTAAACATAAAGACGGAACGCAACAAAAGCAGGCGATGTTAAGAAACTCTTTAATGAATTCTAAATAGAAAATTTGTTATGTTAACTCAGGCTGAGGGCTTCATGCGGTGCTTTGTAGAAAACATAAATCCTTAATGAGTGTCCTTTTAATAAAAACTGAGGGTTTAGGATGTAACATTGTTATACAAATTGATGAAAAGAGTTGGAGAAAGGATGCCGGCTAAACAAATTCGAAGAAATAAAATGATGGGAGAAGGATTATTGTTAAGGGAATACCTTGTAGAAGTCCTTGGGGGTCTTCCATGCGTGAAAAGCCTTAGAAGTTATTCTAAGGACATGACCTTAAAATTTGTCTTTAAAGAGATGACTAAGCAAATGTGTTCTCAGAAGAAAGGAGTCCTCTAAATACTATTTTTACAGGTATTTTTTTGATAAAAATAAAGGATTTGTTTATTGATAGAATATGGAGAGAAGATCTTTATAGGTTTTCCATGGAGAAAAGACCCTGTAGAGGTCACCTATGAAGAGAGGAGCATTTAAACTACTTCTATCGAGAGAAGACCCTCAAAGGGTCTTTTTATTGAGAGAAAATCCTTTAAAGGGATTCTATGGAGAGAAGACTCTTTAAAGGGCTTCTACGGAGAGAAGACCCTTTAAAGGACTTTTATGGAGGGAAGACCCTTTAAAGGACTTCTATGGAAAGAAGACCCTATAAAGGGCTTTTATGGAGAGAAGAAGACCTTCAGAGGTCTTCATTATAGAGCATTAAAGGTTTTCTATGGAGAGCATTCCCTTAAAAAGTCTTCTATGGAGAAAAGACCCTTTAATGGTCTTGTATGGAGGAAAGATCCTTTAAATGGTTTCCATGGAGGGAATGCCCTTTAAAGGACTTTTATGGAGAGAAGGTCTTTTAAAAGTCTCCTATGGAGAGAAGACCTTTTAAAAGTCTCCTATAGAGAGAAGACCCTTTAAAGAGCTTCTATGGAGTGAAGACCTTTTTAAAGTCTTCTTTGGAGAAAAGTCCCGTTATGATAAGAAGACCCTTAAATGTCGTCTATAGAGTGCAGAAGGGTCTTGTGTGAAGAAAACCCCTTTTAAATGTAGAGAAGACCTTCTATTGTCTACGGAGAGAATGGGCCTTTAAAAGGCCTCTAAGGAAAAAAGAAAATGTAAAGTTATTCGACGAAATGATTTGGCCCTTCAGAAGGATTTCTGAAGACAGAACCTTTATAAGGTATTTCAGAAAACTGCCCTAGGCAAACGAACCTCTGAAGACGGAGTCCTTCACAAGGATCTACAAAGGTTCTTCTGGAAACAGAGGACTTTCAAAGGTTATTCTGAGGACAGGGGACCTTCAAAGGTTCTTCTTAAGACAGATGAACTTTACAAGGTCTTTTGAAGATAGATAGATAACCTTCACAAGGTCTCCGGAGACAGAATAGATTTACAAAGTCTTCTGAAGACAAAGGAACTTCAAAGCATCTTCTGAGGACAGAGGGCCAAAACAAGGCTTTCAAAAAAAGAGATCTTCACATGGTGTTCTGAGGACAGAGGACAAGGTCTTCAGAAGAAGAGGATCTTCACGTACTTTTTCTGAGGACAGAGGACCTTTATAAGGCCTTCCGAAGACAGAGGACATTCCCAAGATCTTCGGAAGACAAAAAACACTCAAGGGCTTATGAAGTCAGAAAAGCTTCACAAAGTCTTTAGAAGACAAGGTACCCCACAAGACCTTCAGAAGACAGAGAACCTTCACAGGGTCTTCTGAGGACATATGATCTTCACAAGGTCTTTTTAGAAAAAAGGAATTTACAATGTCTTCTGAGTACAGAAGACCTTTACAGGGTCTTCTGAAGATAAAGGACCTTCACAAAGTCAGACAGAGGACCTTGATAGAGATAGAGGACCCACACAAAGTTTTCTAACGACAGAGGACCTTTAAAGGTTCTTTTGAGGACAGATGGCCTTCACAAGGCCTTCAGAAGGCAGATGATCTTCACAGGATCTTCTGAGGACAGAGGACCTTAACAAGGTTTTCGAGGACAAAAGAGCTTCACAAAGTCTCCTGAAGACAGAGGACCTACACAATGTCTTTCTAAAAACGAAAGGACCTTCTAAAAACATAAGACCCTTTCAGGTCTTCTGAAGACAGGAGAGCTTCACAAAGTCTTCCGAAGACAGGGTACCCTCACAAAGTCTACTGAAGACAAAAGATCTTTAAATGTTCTTCTAAAGATAGAAGACCCCCACAAAGTCTTTTGAAGATATAAAATCTGCACAAAGTTCTCTGAAGGCAGAAGACTATGACAAGGTCTTCTAAGGAGATAAAAAACTTTTGCAGGTCTTTTGAATACAGAAGACCTTCAAATGGTTTTTCGAAGACATATGACTATTGCACGGTCTTCGGCTTTCTTCCGTCTTCCTCCCAAGTTTTTCGGAAAACAGAGGATATTTCCAAGGTCTTCGGAAGACGGAGGACTTCACAGCATTTTCTATGGCCAGAGGAACTTCACATGGCCTTCCTCAGGTCTTTTAATTGTATTTTCAGAAGATTTTCTCGGGCCCTTTTGGGAGGGCCTCATATAAGAATTTCCTTTCTTTGAAAGTCCTTGGACAAAATACCTTTGGTTTTCTTTATCAATATTTTACAACTATGTTTCTGTTGTTTCTGATCACTTTTAGTTCTTCACTGCATGATGAGGTCCTGTTGTATCCTTTTTCGAACAATTAATTCAACTACAACACCAAAAAAATAATTTACATCCAATTACAATTCAACTTGTCTTATTTATTAGGCAATTAAGAATGTTCCGAGTCAAATTAAACTGTGGCCATGTAGGGTTCCTTAATATTTTACACAGCATATCCTTGGCGTTTTTCTCTTTGTTTTTCCTCTATTTCGTATATTTTACGATTATATACCAAAAAAAAGGAAAGGAAATCTAACCACAAATGTTTAAATAAAATCTTGGAGCAATAAAAATTCATAAGGATTTATGTAAACGAATGACAATTTTCTTTTGTGGAAAAAATACCGAAATTTATGAATCCTCATATGTGTGTGTGCAGGACAAATGCATATTACAACATTGTTGTAGTGGTCCAAACAATGTCTCTTCCTTAGGAATTGCAGGACAAAAAACAGTTATGGCAAAGCAAAACCAGAACAATGAAATATGAAACAATGATATAAAAAATGATTTTGAAATTCTATAGAACACAGACACACACACAGAGGGGCACACACACACACGTATGTATGCATACAGTCACAAGAAATAAGAGGACTTGAGGATGAAACTATTAAAAGTGCATGCCTTTGCAGATAGATACAACAGATGTATTCTATTGGACAATGGTACACTGTTTCCAAAAGGCAATTTATGGAAAGATGTCTTGAAAATGAAAAATTTTTAAATTTTAGTGGAAAGGATGTAACGAAGAAGATAAGCTGATTTGAGGACCCAGAAGTTTACATCTTCCAGTATCAAATATTAATAAGATTACTTCCCAAAACATGGAAAACATTGTCAAAATTTTCAATATGTTAAACAAAGATTGATTTTAAACGAATAATTTTAAAATATCCTTCTGACCTCCGTATCTTCCTTGAAGGCCTTCAATCTCCTTAGAAATAAAAATCACTCAAAATTACCCTGCCTGGAAATGGTGTTATCTTCCGTATTGTTCAATGCAAGCGAACACAATATTTAGTAGTTTTCATTTTTTAGTTCCATTTTTTTTTTCTGCCTCTTCTACTTCTACATTCGTGGCCCCTCCTAAAAAAAAGTGAATTGTGCAGCAGAACACACAAAAAAAGAGACAAACATAAAAGATTGCTTATAATAGACTTCCGCAAAATATGATGTCGGAAGTTGTTTTTGTTATTGCCTAGTCTTTTAGTGTACAGTGTCCCTTTGTCGTTTCGCGTTATTCTTCTTCTGCTTTCGATCGTCCTTTCTTTCGCTTGTCATAAAATATGAAATTATTATTAGTTTTTCTTTTTTTCTGACCAAAACATGAAAATGATGTTCAAAAGTTAACTTTAGCTTCAATGAAATATTTTTTTGGCGGCATCGTTTAGATGATTAGGAGAGATGTTAACATTATTAGATGGATTAGAGAGAGATCATGTAATTTTAGAATTTTTATAACAGATAAACGGGAATGTATTTAGAGAATAACATAAAGAATACAAAATAAGGTAGTAGATGGAAGTTAGAACACATTAAAAGGACCGGGTCGAACTTTGAATACCCTCCAAGATTTGGAACTAATTTGAAAAAAATAAAATCCGTTAAAAATTTTCTCAAAATTTTAAAAATACCGAACAAAGGCGTAATATTGGGGTGTATACGAAGACGTACACCTGCGTAGGCAACTTTTGTCATAGGTCAATACTCAAATAGGAAACTTGAAAAAATCGGTGTATAATACACCTAAAATCATCAAAATACCGAATATAAAGATCTTTCGAAGGTCTTCTATTTTCAGAAAGAAGAATTCTGTTTATGGTTTTTGGTTTTTGTTCATCAAGACGTGAACCTGCATAAGCCACTTTTGTCATATGTCATTAAAATATTCAAATACGAAACTTGAATAAAAGCCGGAGCATAATACACCTAACATCATCAAAATACGGTTATATTGGGGCTATACGAAGATCTTTACCTGCATAGAGAATTTTCTGTAACAGTCTGTAATACCCATTAGGAACTTCAAATAACAAATTTCAAACATTGAATATTGTACCTAAAATATCGAATATCGGAAGGTACCGTTGCATGTGGGCTATACGATATCGTGAACCTATATAGGCATTTCTCTTCCAGGGGGTAAAATGCCTATAAATAACTTCTAGAATGGATTTTTAAGCAATTCGATTGAAAATGTAGCTAAAATCATCAAAATACCGAATATAGAGAGGTACCGTTATATGGGAGGATATAAGATATCGTAGAACTATAAGGGTTAACTACTCAGAAGGAAGTCTTTTTGTCGATTTTCAGTCATTGAAAAATTTGGCTACAATCATCGAAATACCGAATATCGGGGATACCGTTATATGAGGACTATACGATATCGTGGACCGATATAGCCCATCTTCGAATTTGAACTGAACTACATACAGTAAAAAGACTGATCTGTGCAAAATTTTAGCTTCGTAGCTTTATTCTCGCCAAAGCAATTTCAATATGTTTTCATAATGAAAATCACATCTAAAAAACCTCAATATCAAATTTCAGGATTCAAGCTCTTTCCATTCACTCTATGGAAAATCTAGTACTTTTCGAACAATCGTAGTACGCATTCCTAAATCCAGCTCCTTATCGCAAACTATATATCCCACACTTTTCGTACAGTTGTACTACGCACGTCGAAAACCACCTCCTTCTCTCCACCCCAGACACCAAACGTTCACGGTATGCATTTCCAAAACTACCTCCTCCTCTCAACTGCAGACACCAAGAGTGACATTCATATCAAAGTTCAGGATTTCTGCGCTATTCCTTCACCCAATACCAAATGTAGTACATTTCGTACAATTATAGTACACATTTCCAAAACCACCACCATATCCCAATCCTGGATGTCAACAGAGACCTCAAAGGCAAATTTAGTAATTCCAGCTCTATCCCTTCACCCAATATGCAATTTATGACATCCATATCAAATGCCAAGATTTCAGTTCTGTAATTTCCCCATTACCATATTTAGTACCTTTAGTACAATTATTGTACACACTTCTAAAAACAACCTTCATGTCTTAACTACAGATACCAACAATGACATATACATATGTCAAACATAAAGATGTCAGCCCTATTACACATTTCCGAAACCATTTCTACATTTCAATTCCAGATTCCAACAGACAACTAAATATAAAATGTCGGGTTTCCAGCTCATCCCTTCACCCAATACCAAATTTTAGTACCAATTAGTACATTTCGATAAAGTTTAGTACACATTTTCACAACCGCCTCCTTATCTTAACCAAAGATACCAAAAGGGAAATTTATATTAAATTTTAGAATTTCAGCTAGATTCCTTCACTCAATACCAAATTATGTACTTTTTAGTACTTTTCGTACAATAATAAAGTACATTTCCAAAACCACGTACATATCTCACTACCAAATACCAAGGTAGACCTCAATATTAAATTTGAGGATTCCAGCCCTATCCCTTCACCAAAGTCTTATCTCTATCCCTTCACCTAATACCAAATTTAGTACTATTCTGTACTTTTCGTACACTTTTAGTACACATTTGTAAAACCACCTCCATATCTCAATTCCAGATTCCAACAGAGACATTAATATCAAATTTCATGATTCCAGCCCTATCCCTTCATCCAATACCAAGTTTGGTACTATTTAGTACAAATATAGGACCATTAATATGTAATAATATATACCATTAATATTCTAAATATCAAATTTCAAAATTCTCTATGCCTTCACCAAATACCAAATGTAGTACTATCTAGTACTTTTCGTACACTTATAGTACACATTTCCAAAACCACCCACATATCTAAATTTCAAACACCAACAGAGACATTAATATCAAAATTTCATGATTTAAGCCCTATCCCTTCACCCAATACCAAAATTTAGTACCAATTAGTACACAATTTCCAAAACCGCCTCCTTATCCTAACCATAGATACCAACAGGGAAATCTATATTAAATTTTAGGATTCCCGCTCATCCCTTCACCCAATACAAAATTTAGTACTATTTTGTACTTTTTGTAAAATTATAGTACACATTTTCAAAACCACCTCAATATCTCACTACCAGATACCATGAGAGAGACCTTAATATTAAATCTCAGAATTTCAGCTCTATTCCTTCACCTAATACCAAATTTAGTACTATTTAGTACTTTTCGTGTACACTTAAAGTACACATTACCAAAACCACATACATATTTCAATTTCAGATACCAACAAAGACATATATTTCAAATTTGACGTTTCCAGCCCTATTCCTTCACCCAATACGAATTTTAGTACGTTTTGTACAAATATAGGACACATTTCTAAACCACCGCCAAATCTCAAACCAAATACAGTACCCTTTTGTTCTTTTCGTACAATTATCGTGAACCTTTCCAGCTCCATATGTACAGGCTAAACCTGAACAGCGACCCTAATATCAAATTTCAGATTTTAAGCACTCTCTGTTCACGCGATACCAAATTGTACCAAATATTGTATTATTTTAGTTCTTTGCACTTGCAGTACACATTTCCAAAACCCCTTCCATATCACAAACCTACCGCCAACAGGGACCCCAATGCAATGTTTCAAAACTCCAGCTTTCAAGATTCTAGCTTCTGTCATTTCGTCTGGGCGTAGATAGGAGCCCTCGGTTTTAATCTGTCTGTAAACAAATAACGCACCTTTTTGGTGGCATATTCCTCCTTCCATCCCTTATGCAACCTCAGCAGTTTCACCTATTTAAAGGATTTTAATTGACTTTAATTTAATATTTAGTTTCTTTATAATGTATGACGAAAAAAAGCCAGCTGAACATTACCTCTCTATTTTTTTGTCCATTTTTCCCAACACAATGGCTTTAAAAACCCACTCAATTATTATGACAAGAATTTGTTCAAAAAAAGAAAACCCTGCGCATGTTAACACTTTTTTGTCATTCCTCGAAATTTTTTATTCACACACACACACACTCACACTTGCACCCACACTAGCCAAACACACGCAGAAGTCCCATTCATCTTTGTCCAGAGTCTATTAAAAGTTGTTCCATTTTTTTTGTACGTTTTGTTGATTTTTGCTTCACTTACTTGTTGTTGATTTTTGCCAAGTTTTTTTTTTTCATAAAATTGCTGATGTTTGTATGGATTTTTTCCAAAGTTTGTGTTTTTTTTCGAGAAGACAGAAGTTTACTTTTTCACGTAGATGACTGACGGACGGGCAGCTGCATGTGTCCAGATAGGAGGCAAGTTTTTTTTTTTTTTTGGAGACGAAAGTTTTCCAATACAATTATTTTGTTTAAATAGTAACAAAACTCATGTGGCATGCAGAAAATAAAAAAAAAAAAAAACATTATTGCATAGTTCAGAAAAAAAACGGCTGAGTTTAAAACGAAACTCAGTGCAGGAGTAAATAAATGGGACATTGCAACATCAGTGCAGTTGATTGGATACTTCAATGATATTTATAACGACAATCAGAGGATTTTGGGAGCTTCGAAAAAATTTTCACGGATTGAGAATCATCCATAGTCACGGACTTTACAGAACATTTTTCAAAAATATCGCGTATTTTTGGGAAGTGCTTTACGATATCTCTATTTTTCATGAATTAGAAGCAGATGTTTTGAGAAGGTTTTCTAGGGACTCACAGAGCCATAGTCCAGATTTTTTCAGAATATTTTTCAATGGAAGTCAGGTACATAATCCAGATTTTATTTAACGAGGATTCTTAGATTTCTAATCATTGGGGTTTTTAAGAAAATATTTTGCAAGGACTTTTAGAACATTTTTCAAGGACTGTTAGCGAACCTTTTGAGAATATTTTAAAAGACTTTCCATTGCCGTAATCCTGGATTTTTTAAGAATATTTTTTCAAATACTTTTAGAATATTTTCCAAGGACTATCAGCGATTATTTTGCGAAGATGTTTAAAGGACCCTCTGATCCAAAACCTTGAAGATTATCTTTTAATGACTGTCTGGAATATAATGGTGGATTTCTTTACCATAAGTTTCAATGACCCTCAAGGTCATAATCCTGCATTATTTAAAAACTATTTTCGCAAGGACCTTTTCAATGTTTTTAGCAGACCTTTAGAAAGTTTTGAGAATATATTTTTGAGGGTCTGAGAGTACATTATCCAGAATTTTTAGGAACATTTTTTCAAGGACTCTAGCAGACATAATCGATGATTTTTTTGGAATGTTTCTCAAGGACCATTTGAGCCATAATATGTTAAAAGATTGGCTTATGGTTGTCAAACTTTTTGACAGAGATTTTTTCCAATCACTAAAATGTGGAATTTTTTTTAAATATTTTTATAGACTCAAATAGGGATAGTCGCCCCTTTTTTAGATAATATTTTCGAGTGCTATCAGAGCCAAACTCGTGCTTTTTTAATAACTTTTGAGGGGATATCAGAGCCCATTACGAGTCTTTTCTAAGAGCACCTTTTTCAAGGACCATCGGAGTCATAATCATGGATTTTTGAAATATTTATTTCAGTGACAACCAGAGCTTAAATTGTGAACTTCTTTTTAGAATTGTTTCTTTGCGTCGCATTAGAGGGAGTTTATCAGGTATATTTTTCAGGGACTAAAAAATATTTTTCAAAGAAAGTCAAATTCAAAATGTTAGAGAAATTTTCAGAGAAATCGAGGATTTTCAAGCGAATATTTTTTAACAACCAGAGCTTGGGTTGTGGAATTTTTAAGAATATTATCGAAAAAAAATCATCGTTGATTCATGGATCCGGTACGCTAGAAATGAAGCGAGGAACCTCATTTTGTAACCATTCTTGGGTGGGGCTTGCTGAGTGCGATGGCGTTGAATCTTGTTGGAATGTCCAAGGTCTGTGGGCAAAATGTTTGCGTTCCAAAGCAGCCTACACCTCCTCCAGAATATTTTCGCAATAATATTCGGCATTTATTTTGATGCCACGGTCGATTAATGCGAGCGGAGAGCAACCATCGGCTGTTATGGCAGCCCACACCATCACCATGGCCGACGCTTGAATTCTGGTGGCTAACCGAAAGTGCATATTTTCAGCTGACCTCTTTGGCAAGTAAACAGATTATTTTGTTTGTTTCCAAAGTGCTGGACAACGAATGTTTTCTCATCGGAGAAAACCAAATTCGGCAGTTCACCACTTTCGGCCAAGCTAATCAACTCTTTAGTTCTTTTGAGTCTATTTTCTTTCTGTTGCGGTGTAAGTTCTTGCACTTTTTGAAATTTCAATGGCTTTACCCCGAGCTCATTTCTCAATATTTACCGAATGGAATATCACGAGCCATTTTTCGGCCACTGCGACGCGGGTTTCGATCTTTACTTTTCGAACCATTTCTGCTGATGTTGCTGTTGTTTTCCGTCCACTTCCTTGACGTCGGGCTACGCTACCAGTATCACTGTAACGAGCGATGGTGCGGGACACAACAGACTTATTCACATTGAAATGCTGGAGTGCTCTAACGATAGCTACTTGTGGTTTTCCAGCCAAATAAAGAGAAATCACACTATCACGCTTGAATTCCATCACGAATAACTTTTGTTCTGGAAAATTCTCACCAAAATGGTTTTGTATGCTTCTAAACAATATAATGAGCTGTCACTGGAATAATTTTTACAGCTATCGGAAGAGTTGCTTAGAAATGACAGCAGTCTGAAGTTGATTGCAGTTTTTCCATCTCACCCCTTATGTATTATTTTCGATGGTCAATCCATCCTGTATTCTGAATTTTTCTCGTCTGTAAATAATCGATTTTTTCAAAATCGTTCTCCCTCTTTATAATACCCCGTGATGATCGGAATTTGGAAAATTCGAAATAATCCTTAAATTTAAAACATTTCAAATATCCATTTATAATTCCAGTGTCCATTTTTCGATTATTTCCACAATGTGTCCAATTCGTAACAGACTTGTCAATTAAATGGTAACCAAAAAAAAAGTGAAATGTAGCTAACATGGCTTTTAGATGGCAATGGGTATTATTGTCAGTTTTTATTTAATTAAAAAAGTGTTTGTCCACATTTTTTGTTGCTCGTCCTTGATGGTGATGACAAAAAAATTGCAGTGCCAGAGAGAGAGAGAAGACGTGAAAAAGTTTTCCACTCTAACGCTCAAATATATTTCCAAAGACAAACATGCATTTCAATTTAAGAAAAAACAGAATCTAATATGGACATCAAAGATATTGCGATGAACCCTAGTGAGATGCAGAAGGGGAAATATTTGAAAATCTTTTAGTTTCATATGTTCCATTTTGGGACTATTAAATTTTCCATGTGTAGATGTCTACAAATATGCTTCAATTTTGGAACACATCGTTCCATTCTAACATATATTTCAGAATTTTATAGCAAGAAAAAACATTCCAACAAAATATACCACAAAAAAAAAAAAACCAGACAAGGGTAACAAAAACATGTCCCATGCAAAGCCCATAAAGAAATGAACGCCTAAATGGAAGTTAAATGACAGAATCTGCAATACGACCAACCACTTAGCCTCATTGGTCAGTCTTCAGCTGGACATAAAAATTAAATTAAAACACACTCGTTTACCTTTCGTTTTTTTCAATTTGGTTCTCATGCAGTTTTACCCTTCTCTGCCTTTCTCTTTCTAACAATAATGGACAGCTGCACACCTTTGCTTGGCAGGCAGTCAGACCGTATCCAAATGAGTTTCGCATGGCAAATTAAATGACATTTTAAATAGCATTACAAGATACTTATGAAAATGTGATGTTTGATTGTTTGTGTATTTGACCTAAGTGAACACACTTGCAGGTCGTACATGTGTGATAGGTCTTTATGTGTGTGTGTGTGTGTGAGTGTCTTTGAAAGTAATCCAACCGTAGGCCACCAGGTGAGAAAAACTCAAACACCAAAAGCATTCAACCAACCAACCATGAAGTCAACTGACAAAAACAACTTTGAGATACTCCCCGGAGCAGCTGCATCGGTCACAGTAAACAAAGACTGACAGCCAAAGAGAGTTATTAAATATTCATTTGATGCTGCTTGGCTAGAAGAAAAGTGTCCTTTGGCAAACAAAACCCGGACACTGCCACAGGCCTAAGTCAAAAAATAAAATGTGAACAAAACGCAAACAAAAACAACAAATGCAATGCAGAAGTAACTCGGTTTTCGTAGAAAAATTCTAAATGAAAAGTTAAGGTGAAACATTTTTAAATAAATTATTGCAAAGTATTTACTTTTTAAATAATTAAATTAAAAAGGACCTTACAGATATATAGTGGTGGGGTTTAAATGATGAGAAATTTTCACCTTCTGCCGGCCAAAATGCAAAAATCAAAGCAAATGAAAATAGTGTCAAATATCTATAAATATAAAATAGTAGTGTAATAACCAGGACTACAAACCGGTTCCGATGTTGTCAAGCAGTTCGCGTGCGAAATTGGATATATATGTATTTTCACATAATACTGAACCGAACTGAACAAAAACCACGGTTCGAGTCCTCTGAAAAAACATTTCAAACGCCGAACCAAGGTTCTAAACGTAGCATGAACCACTGAACAGAACCAACCGCCAAAACGACAAGTGGTTAGCAGCCCTGGTAATAACTGACTGACTGAATGGCCGAGAATCAACGCCGTAATGAAACGTCTTTAGCTTGAATATTTTGAATATAGTTTCTAAAATGAAAACTCAGAACAGCCCCAAAAATATTTTTGGAAAAATCTGGACTTTGAATAAATCCTCTAAACATATTCCAAGAAAATTCACAAATCGGGATAGTAACACTAAAATTATTCTAAAAAAATTCAAAATTTTGGAAAGTCCCTCTGGTACAAGGTCAGTCTAATGACGTAGGCGTGTGATAAGGATGGGTACGAAAAGTACTAAAATGTACTAAAAATTTAATGCTTTGTGTTGGATAAACGGAATGAACTAGAATTCTGAAATTTGGAATGGGAGTCACTAATGGAGTACAGGATAGATGTACCAAATGGCTTTAGGAAATTCCATCTTTAAGGTTACGAGAAGTCCTAAAATGGTATTACACTTCTAAAATTGTACCATTTGGTATTGGGTGAACGGATGGAGCTAAAAAATTCAAATTTGGTATGAGAAGCAAGGTTGGGAAGTAAATTATATTGAAATGGTTTTGCAAATTTGTACTAAGTGTGCGAACTGTACAAAATGGTACTAATTTTGGAATAGTTTGGCTTAGTGTGAAGGGATGAAGATCGAATTTTGAAGTCATATATTGGGGTCCCTGTTGGTGGTTGGTTTGTGATAATGAGATGGTTTTGGAAATGTGTACATCAAGTGTACGAAATGTACTAAATAGTACTATATTTGGTATTGGGTGAAAGGATAGAGATACAATTCTATAACCTGGAAGTAGTTTTGGGAAATGTGTATTACAATTGTACTAAATGGTACTAAATTTGGTACTGGGTAAAGGCATAGAGCTGGCATCCCCAAATTTGATATTGATGTCTATGTTGCTATCTGGAATTGAGGTATGGAGGGGGTTTTGGAAATGTGTACCATAATTGTACAAAAATTACTAGAAAGTACAATACTTGGTAGAATTTGATATTGGGTGAACAGATAGTTCTTGGAATCTAAGATCTTGACATATAAAGGTGATTTCGGAAATGTGCACTATAATGTACGAGAAGTACTAAATGGTACTAAATTTGGTATTGGGTGAATGGATAGAGATAAAATTCTAAAATATGATATTTACATTATTGATGGTGTCTGTGTTAGGGATTTGTCGGTGGTTTGGAAAATTGTCCTTTATCTGTACGAAAAATACTAAATAGTACTAAATTTGTTTGATATTGAAATCTCTGTTGGTATCTGGAATTGTGATATGGAGGTGGTTTCGGAAATGTGTACAATTATTGTAGAAGATGTACTAAATAGTACGTGATTTGGTATTAAGTGAAGAAATAGAGCTGAAATCCTGAAATTTGATATACCCGTCGATTTTGATATGGAGATGGGTTTGGAAATGCGTACTTTTATGTTTCGAAAAGTCAGGCAATGTGTGAAGGTATAGAGCGAAATTTCATATTTAGTTTTCTGATAACAAGATATGGAGGCGGTTGTGCTATAATTTTACGAAAAGTACAAAATAGTACTATATTTGGTACAATTTGGGTGAACAGGTTGTGCTTGAAACCTAAGATTTGGCACTCCGGTTACAGTTCGTGTGTAGACTGGACATATGGATTTGTTTTCGGAAATGTATACTATAATTGTACGAAAAGTACAGAATGGTCCTATATTTGCTATTATGTCAAGAGATAGAGATACAATTCTGAAATGTTATATTTAGATTATTGATGGTATCTGTGTTTGAGTTTTGGCGGTGGTTTGGAATTGTATCCTATATTTGTACGAAAAATGCTAAGTTCTACTAAACTTGGTAATGGATGAAAGCCTCTGTTGGTATCTGGAATTGAAAAGGGCTGAATGTACGAAAAGGTATTTGTTTTGGATCACTGTTGGTCTCTAGGATGCAGAGATTTCAGATTTCAGGATAGAGCTGTAATTCTGAAATTGGATATTGAGGTCACTGTTGGTTTCTAGGGTTTACATTTGGAGACGTTGAAAAAGTTTTGGAGAGAAAAATTGGATGTGGGTCCATTTTGTACAGTCGTTTTACTAATATCCTCCTCGTAAACTTCAAAATGATACATTTTGAAGACTTTATTGTGTAAAATGTAAACACTTACCTATTATTCTTTCCTGAAAAACTTGAATATGTATAAAGTCTTGAAAGTCTGAAAATTTTGTATAATTTTTGAAGTTTTGATTAAAAAATTGTGCATTTTGAGTTTAAAAAGGCCTATCACGAACTATTGGAACGAATCTAAAATTTGGACGTTTAACTTTTTGGTGAAGAAGTAGCGGGCTCTTGCTAGTTATTAATAAAGAAAACTAGCAGAATTATTTACACTACTCCATAACTTATTGCCCCGGAATTTTCTTCTTCTTAATCTCCCTCCCTCAGCTTCACACAATCAAGGCAATTGCAATTGTTTTGGCTTTTTCCTATCCTCCAAAAAGTTTGCGCCGAAAAAAAAAAACTTTCAAAAAATAGGAACTCATTAGTCCTGTTTCCGTTTGGAAAACAAGCCATTAGCTTAACTGGGAAACGGAGAGGGGGAAGGGGCTTTAATCAGCTTCGTTTGTTGTGTTCGTTAGGCAGACAGATAGACAGACAGGGACTAGTGTCCAGTCAGTCAACCAGCTAGACAGTTAACTTAACCCCCCTCCATTCATTTGGTTTATCAGCCCTCATTGACCAGCAACAACACTTGATTTCGCTAACATTTTTGGGTAGTTTTCCACAGAGGAGGGGGCGGAGAAAACCAAATTGTTTGCAATTTATGTGGACTTTCAAGTGCGTTTCACTTGCCGCTCGCTCACCCACTCACTCAGTGGGTCCGGCGAATGGGGTATTCACTCACTGACTAATGAACTTTGAAGTACCTTTCCAAATGAGTTTGCCTTGCGAATTTCCAAAGCAAAGTGTTTTTTGTTGTTGTTATTATCGTTGGTCTTCAGCTGGCCTGCTGACCAAAAGTTGTGCTCACTTTTCCCCCCAAAACTGCAGTGAATAACAGTTTGACTTAACCAAACTCCAATCCCCACCTAGACAGAACATTGGAACTGGAAGACCATTACCAATGTCAAGCGTAATCATTATTCGACCATTCAACCGCTTACAGTGGCACCAAAACCGCACTGGTGTTGCCAGCAATTTATATCCCATCTCATTTGTTTCCCTCGAGATTCTGAAGGGGTGGGAGGAATGCCTCCACCATATTTGCATTGCTACTTTAAATAAATATGCGGTGTGTAGAGAGAGAGAGAGAGAGAGAGAAAAGAAAATTAATTAAAAATTTAATTGTTTGTCATTTATAATGCAGGCTTCAGCTCTTCTCCGTTTTCCTTTGAGTTGTAAGAGGCGGCATGAAGTTCTGCTTATATTTGCATTATTCTCAGTAACACTTTAACCAAATTGTGGCAACATTTTGTATCCATTTCCTTTGATGGTAAGGTTTTTCTTTGTCATTTAAATGTAAAAGAGGTCTTAGCTTTAGCCATGTATTTATAAGGGAAATAGTTTTTTAAAGTTCTACAAATTTACGGAAATTAAAACAAAAATCATTTTATTAATAATTACAAGAACAATTCAGTAGATTATGAAAGAAGAGCTTACATTTGAAAGGATGATATATTTTATATATTGGACATTTGAAAAAAGTAGTAAAACAACTGACTGGCAGAGAATCAAAGAAAGAGCCGGAGCTAGAATCTTGAAATTTTGAACAAGGGTCAGTCATGGTGCATAGACCTGTGATAAGGCTGGCTTTTGGGCAGAGCTTTAATTCTAAAATTAAGATTGAGAGAAAGAGGGCGAGATATACATGGTGAGATGAAAAAACTGCAACCAACTTCAGACTGCCGTCATTTCGAAGATACTCGTCCGACATCTGTTAAAATTATTCCTGTGGCAGCTCATTATATTGTTTACAAGCGAACAAAAGCGGAAGCGGAATTCAAGCGTGATAGTGTGATTTCTTTATATTTGGCTGGAAAACCACAAGTGGCTATCGTTAGAGCCCTCCAGCATTTAAATGTGTATAAATCTTTTGTGTCTCGAACCATCGCTCGTTACCGTGATACTGGTAGCGTAGCCCGACGTCAAGGTGGAGGTCATGTGGACGGAAGAAACATCAGCAGAAATGGTTCGAAAAGTAAAGAAGCGACTTTATCGAAACCCGCGTCGAAGTGACCGAAAAATGGCTCGTGAGCTGAACATATCGCAATATTCCATTCGGCAAATATTGAAAAATGAGCTCGGTTACCCATCGAAGTTCCAAAAAGTGCAAGAACTTACACCACAACAGAAAGAAAATAGACTCAAAGAGCTAAAGAGTTGCTTCGATGGCCGAAAGTGGTGAACTGCCGAAAACATTCGTTGTTTTCTCATCGGAGAAAACCAAATTCGCAGTTTGTAAACAAACAAAATAATATGTTTACTTGCCAAAGAGGACAGCTGAAAATGTGCACCTTCGGTTGGCCACCGAAACTCAAGCGCCGGCCATGGTGATGGTGTGGGGCGCCATAATAGGCGATAGTCGCTCTTCGCTCGTATAAATCGACCATGGCATCAGAATAAATGCCGAATATTATCGCGAAAATATTCTGGAGGGTGTATTAAAGCCTTGGCCACGCAAACATCTTGACCGCAGACCTTGGACATTTCAACAGAACTCAGCACCATCACAGTCAGCACCCAAGAAAGGTTACAAAATAAAATTCCTCGCTTCATTTCCAGCGCACAATGGCCACTAAAATCTCCGGATACCAATCCGTTGGACTATTGTGTCTGGAGTATTTTGGAAAGCAAGTTTAGTACTATAATATACCAAAGTGTCGATCCCCTTAAGCAAGCGCTTCGCGAGGAATGGGCCAAAAAACCCCAGAGAAACATTCGGACAGCGTGTGACGGTTTCATTGGTCGTTTGAAGGCCATAATTCGTGCCAATGGTGACCAATTCGAGCAAATCTAAACTTATTCTAAAATTTGATGCTATTTCCAACATAATTTGCTTTCATTCAATAACATTTAAACAACATGTAAAAATTATGGTGTTCGACTTTGTTGCAGTTTTTTATCTCACCCTGTATAAAACCTTGAAAGTTTTAAAATTTGAATAATACATGAAGTCTTTATTGCAAAATTTTGCCAAACTATACAAATTATATATTTTGAGTACTAAAAAGGTCCGATACGAACTGTTCGAAAGAATCTTAAATATTAAGGAGGACTTCTGGCTGACAAGGTAGCAGGATCTCTTATAAAAGGTGAAATGAGTCCCCAATTTTCCTCAAACTTCAAACATTGGACCAGATTTGAATAAAGGTACCATTTCAGGTACCTTCCACTCAATAGGTCTACATTTTGAATAAGAACTCCAATAAAATGGGAAATTAATGCCAGCTTCATATTATATCTAGCGTGAAGATCAGATATATCGGTTCACTCTTCTTGGTATCTCCCAATAAAAGGTCAAAAGTGTTGATGCTATAGCACTTTTTAGGACATTTAAGCTAAGCAAACTACCTGACACTTTTAGCTTATTTTTAATAAAATTAAAATTATGGAATTTCTGGAAAATCATAAATATTAACAAAGTAATAATAAGATATTCCCGGACAGGAAATATTAATTTTCCCTTAGCCAAACATTTTCCATTAAAGCACAGAAAATGAATAATAATAAAAATGCGGACATAAAATCACAACACAATTTTTATGGTCTCCCGTCTTTTTTATCAATTTTTTAATATTCCCCAAGATGTTGTTGTTGTTCCTGTTATTTTGCAACATTTTAATGACACAGGACCTTCAACCCCTACTACACACACAGCCCTGGATCCGGGTGCACATGTTGCAGAAACTTACACTTCTTCCGCAGTCACAGGAAAAAAGAAAACAAACAAAGAAACCAACCAACTCGGTCCCATAAAATGACATCGACATTTGCAAATAAACTTGGACACTAAACCACATTACGCACTTTTATTGTCTCCCAGGCGCACAATGACTGCCAGGGCGGGGAGGAAGGACGGACGGCGGGCGGGATGAATGGAGATTTGCCTCCCAAAGCAAAGGGTCATAAAAATACTGAAAAAGCCAGTCTCAGCAGACCAATTACATTCATTAAAAAATGAGAAACGCAAAAGAACAACAGCCGAACGAACGAACGAATATAGACAGCTATAACTTGTGTCTAGAGCAACATTTTCCTCGTCTTTTTTGGCAAAGGGGATTTGGTGGGGGGGAGAAGAGTTTGGGAACAAAAGCAATAATGCACAATTGAATATACGAGTGTGTGTTTAGGCACTTGCTGCACATAAAGAATCGCCCAACAACAATGACTCGACAAAAACAGGCTATGGGAAGGACAATAAAATTAACATTATCATCGTCGTCATCATCAAAGCCACAACAACAAAGGCAACAACAATAACAACAATTGCGAAATGAAGCTGTATTATGTGCATAGACAGACAGACGGACAGACAGACAAAGGCAATAAAACTGACAAAAACCATAACAATAATAAACAATTAAATGTGTAAAACATGGAAATTAAATAAAAACAATAACATTGCAAAATTGCTTTTGTTGTTGTTCTTTAGTAATGGTGGGGCGTTGAGAAAGTTTCTTGGTATTATAAACATGATCGTTATTATTATTGTGCAACAGTTTCGGGGTCATGGTCAATCATCTGGGAAGTTCAAATTGTAATCTAGGCATCAAGCTTCAAAAAATTAGTGTCTGATGACTGGAGTTGTGTCAATCTGACTCCTAGTTCAGTACCGCAGTTCCTAAACGTATGAGTGATTTAATATATTTCACATTACTCATACGCCGGGTTTTCATACAAACTACCGGAGTCCATGGATGTAGATGAGGGACTTGTTCGCTCGATCGAAGTAAATAGGCACAATTCTACTGATGATCAACCCTTGAGGCGGAGGATCAATACAAATCTCGGTTTTTGGATGTTCGTGTTAGAAGTTGAAAAAAAATATAGTAAATATAAATATATATAAGTATGAATTATGAAATTTGGGTCACTGGTGGAATGTAACATAGACGTACCATTCTAACTTTAATTTTGCCAAAAGTACCAAATAGGTACTAGCTTAAGTTTTTTTTTTTTTTTTCTTTTGTAACGAATAGAGATAAAATATTGAAATTATTTATGGGAATCAGAGTTGGAAGAATACCCGATATAGAGGGTGACTGTGAAAATACGTATTTAAGTATACCAATCTTACCAAATGATACTAAATTTGGTACCACAGGGTGAGATGAAAAAAACTGTAACCAAATTCAGACTGCTGACACTCGTCCGACAGCTGTTCAAATTATTCCAGTGACATCTCCTTATATTGTTTACAAGCGTACAAAAGTATTTTGGTGAGAATTATCCAGAAAAAAATTTATTCGTGATGGAACTCAAGCGTGATAGTGGGATTTCTTTATATTTGTCTGGAAAACCTCAAGTGGTGATCCTTAGAGCACTCCAGCATTTAAATGTGAATAAATCTTTTGTGTTTCGTATCATCGTGATACTGGTAGCGTAGCCCGATGTCAAGGAAGTGGACGGAAGAAAACAGCAACATCAGCAGAAATGGTTCGAAAAGTAAAGAAGCAACTTGATCGAAAACCGCGTCGCAGTGGCCAAAAAATGTTCGTGAGCTGAGCATATCGCAATATTCCATTCGGCAAATATTGAGAAATGAGCTCGGGGTAAGCTATTGAAATTCCAAAAAGTGCAAGAGCACCAAAAGAGCTAAAGAGTTGCTTCGCTTGGCCAAGAGTGATGAACTACTCCGACTGGAAAACATTCGCTGTCCAGCAGTTTGTAAATAAACAAAATGATCGTTTTTACCTCCCAAAGAGGTCAGCTGCAAATGTTCACCTTCGGTTGGCCACCAGAACTCAAGCGCCGGTCATGGTGATGGTGTGGGCCGACATAACAGCCGATGGTCGCTCTCCGACCGCGACATCTAAATGCCGAATATTATCGCGAAAATATTCTTGAGGGTGTATTAAAGTCTTGGGCACGCAAACATTTTGTCTGCAAGCCTTGGACATTCCAACACGACTCAGCACCATCACATTCAGCAGGCGCCACCAAAGAATGGTTACAAAATGAGGTTCCTCGCTTCATTTCCAGCGCACAATGACCACCGAAATCTCCGTATACCAATCCGTTGGACTATTGTGTCTAGATTACTTTGGAAGGCAAGGTTGGCACTAAAAAATATCAAAGTGTCGATCACCTCAAGCAAGTGCTTCGCCGGAAATGGGCCAAAATACCGCAGAGCAACATTCGGGCAACGTGTGACGGTTTCATTTGAAGGTCATAATTCGTGCCAAAAGTTACCAATTCGAACAAATCTAAACTAATTGTAAAATTTGATGCTATTTCCGACATTTTTTGCTTTTATTCAATAAAATTTAATAAAAATGTAAAAATTATGGCTTTTGATTTTGTTGCAGTTTTTTATCTCATCTGTATTTTTTCTTTGTTTAAATACTGACTAAAAACCGCGAATAATGAAATATAAGCCTGGATTTTTTTTTCAAAAATATTATCACCCCTTCAATTTCATGGAAATTTATTTTTTTCTTTTTTTTATATTTTTTACATTGGTAGGTATTTTTACCTACTATTTTTTACTAGTTTTTATTTATTATTTATTTATTTTTTTTTGGAACAGACCCGGAACTCCAGATTTCTGTTAGGAATACATAGTCAAATTATCTATTTGTTTGGACTCAGATTTTTTATAAAACCCCCAAAAAGTCGAAAAAGGGCCCATCATGGGGGTCAATTGATGCCAAAATATAGCTAAAACTATTATCTTTTCAAAATGCTACAATTTGTTCTAATACCTTGTTTCGGGTCCAGAGACATGTGTCTTTTCAACCGCATAGACCATTAAAATTATGTTTTCAATAAAATAAATGCTATACATCTCGTAGCTGGCGTTGGACTTTAAATTTATCAAATTTGGAAAACTTTGGTTCGCGTTAGCCAGAGGAGAAAATATCAAACCCCTCTCAAAATACCTACCATTGGAAAAATATTTAAGAAAATGAAGAGTTTTTACTAAACTAGAGTTAAGCCATCGGTACCTCCCACTTTTCGATAGTTTAGAGATTTTGTTCCCAAATTCCAACCATATAATCTGTCATTTGATATTTTAGATTCTCTGTGTATAGATTAATCCTTTCAGAAATAGTCAATAAAAATATGGTCTTCATGTGATCGAAATTCTAAGTTTTAGGTATATTGAGAATAGCCGATTTTACCAAAAGTCAAGTTTCAAAAGAGAGCAGGGAATGAAATATTCGCCCCATTGTTTCTTCACTTACTCTCTTTTTAACGTGTTTTGAATACGGTCCTTGACGTTTAAAATATAATTTTTTTCTAAACCAATTTACTAATATTAATTTCTTAATTTGTCTTTTTTCAGGTATGCTTTCAATAGAGTTTCCAAAAACGTCTTGAAAAAATTTGGTAAGTTATTAGCCATAAAAATTCGACATGATGCCGCCCTACATAATACTACTCAATATGTTTTTCAAAAACTTCCGCTGTCAACCCCCATTATCTATTAAATTGCTCCATAATAAACATTTCAATATTTTTCAATGGACCTTTAAAAAATGCAATCAAGCCTGAAATTTAATACTGCAAAGCAGGAGCCATAACCAACGGACAAATAAACACTTATCCTAGATTTGCAGTATCGAAAAACAAAATGTTTAATTCAATAAAAACTGCAAAATATGAACTCGAATAATTTAATGCCATAATCGGTATTTGAAAAGCCAACAATGGTTGTTGTTCAGTTGTTGATCCACTCATCAGAATTAAATCACCATACAAACATACACCCATACATATATCTGTTTCAATGGCATAAATTCTATGGCCAGCCAAAAATCAAAAAAAAAAAAAAATCACTCCCACTAGTCCACTAGATTAGCCAGGCTTTGTTCAACATATTTTCGCAACTGAATTTGGAGAGGAAGGGGGGTAGGAATAGAAATTCCAGCAACAGCTGTTGGAATGGTCACTTTCAATCACTTTGCATCGCACACAGAACGCATGTAAACGAAACGGAATGAAATGACAGTTTAGCCATGACGGGACTAAGAATGGCCTGCCAAAACAAAAATAACATGGCCTAGATCTTCACATCATGATATCCCAACTATTTGTGTTGTTCTCTTTGTTGTTGTTATTTTTTTTTATATGAGTCCTGTGAGTATGTGTCAAATTCAATTGTAGCACCACTAAATGGAGTGTTGTAAAATGACCTTTGGGTAAAATTTGTCAAATCATAAAAACATTTGAACGAAAAGAAAAAAAAAACCAAACAAAAATGGTCACCAACTAAATTAGGGAAATTGTAACAAAATAATTAAGTTATTTTTATGGCCCCGAAAAAATAACTCAAATGAAAACATCAGGAGGTTGTGTTGGTCATATGGTTTGATAAAGATGTTGGTTGGCATTTTGGTATTTTTGTCATAGCAAATTCATTGATTTTATGGAATGGGTGAGGAAAAGTTTAGAGGATTAATAAGGGTTTACAATTCAAAAAATCTGTATAATATTCCTGAATCACAACTTATGTTTACAAAAGTCAATAGATCTTCTCTTACCTTTAAAGTAATTTTATTGGAGACCAATTGACTGAATTTTCACCTATTTTCAATTCCATAAATAAGCATGAATAAAATTAGCTTCTCTTTAATGGCACTCAGCCTTATAGTGACGATCTTGACATTGATGAGGACATTAAATATGTTTCCTACTCGTTTTTGAACGTTTTTATGCCTTTGGCCATAAAAAATCAACTCATACATGTGATGCGATAAGTTTATAACCCCACAAAATTTATTTGAAAATTTATTCAAATTAAATATTATTATATGCGAAGACTGTATGATATGAATTTGACATGTACTTGTCATCAGCCGCATCATAAGGAAATGATTAAACGGGTTTTTCGACAGATGTCGACCCCTAGCCAATGTTCGATTATTTACATATATTTTGACTTATGTTATGATTATTCACACTGTGACCCTCTATTGAGTGGGTTCCGAAGGAATTATGAATTTCGTATCGGACCTAAATAAACACAATATAAATATTGCGACGTGCCAGGTTTGGACTATATTGTTACATCCTTCACTTTATATGAGATATGTGATCATTTTTAGAAAATGTTAAAATATGCCTGAGGTTCGCTACAGCTAAATATAGAGATATTTAGATATAGCAAGTTGCCAAGAATCGCTGACTTATTTCGAAAGTTATGACAGATAAAAGTATTACAAATTGTGACCCTTTGGGGGTGAGGTACCATAAGGGGTTCGCTGACATATATCATATTCACAACGGATCTTATAGTAGTAAAAATGTTTAGTAAAAATTTGTATGTGTGAAATTTGAGAAAAGTAGGATGCTTATTTCGCTTTCTTTGAGCGTTTTGTTTTTTTTTTTTTTCAAAATCTTGAACCCAATGTGGGCCAGGTAGCAAAAGAAGTGGTTCGATCTCTACCATCTTTATAACAGATTTTGTGTTCATGGAAATATTGAGATGTATCAAATCTGGAATGGGTAGAATGTTAATTGCGCTTTTTATGAGCTTCATGTATATTGACAATTTTAAACCTTTGTGTGGGAGGTACCAGGGGGAGGTGGACCAATATATATCCCATCTTCACACCAGACCATGGGTTAATAAAAATATTGAGATGTGTGTAATTTTAAGAGAACCAGATGCTTATTGCATATTTTATGATCGTTATTCTAAACATTGACCCTTTGTGGGGGAGGTACCAGAAGGAATAGTGCGATTTCTACCATCTTTATGACAGATCTTGTGTTGAGGGAAATATTGAGATGTACCAAGTCTGAATGGATTCGGATATTAATTTCCCGTTTTATGAGCTTCAAGGATATTCAAAATTTTGACCCTTTGTGGGGGATGTACCAGAAGGAGTGGACCGATATATTCCATCTTCACACCAGACCTTTAGTTAAAATATTATTATGTCTGTAGTTTGAAGACAATCGGACATTTTTTAAGAGTTATAATTATTAAAAACTTTGACCCTCTGTGGAGGAGGTACTTGGTGGAGTAGACCGATATTGTCCATTTTCGCACCTGACCTAGCACTGATGCAAATATTTGAATTTGCAAAATTGGAGCCAAATCGGATCATCCTTTCTCTTTCTGTGCAGTAAAATATATTCTTTGAAAATTTCAACCTTTTGTGGGGGGAGGTACTAGAAGGAGTGGACCGATATTGCCCACCTCCGAACTCGATGTAAGTTTGATAATTATATTATGAGGTACCAAGTTTGAAGGTGGGTGTGGAAATATGTGTGCGAACTGTACTAAATGACATTACAAGTGCACGAAAAGTACTAAATAGTACTATATTTGGTACAACTCAGTTCTGGATAAACATATAGTGTTTGAAATGTGAAATTTCATATTCTAAATTTTGGCTGCTCATATGTAGCCTGGACATATGGAGGTGGTTTCGGAAATGTGAATTAAAATTGTAGGAAATGTACTGGATGGTTCTATATTAGGTATTGGATCAAGGGATAGAGATAAAAATCTGAAATTTGTTATTTACATTACTGATGGTATCTGTGTCTAGCGGTGGTTTGGAAATGCGTGCTATATTTGTACTATTCAATATTCAAATTTGTTATTGAGGTCTCTGTTGGTATCTGGGATTGAGATGTGAAGGTGGATTTGGGAATGCCAAAGTACCAAATTGGGTAGTGGGCGAAGGGATAGAGCGGGAATCCGGAAATTTTATATTGAGATCTCTGTTGGTATCTAATGTTGAGATCTGGAGAAGTTTTTGCAAATGCGTACTTAAGGCAGATAAAACGAAATTGCTGTATGTAACGTGTACATTATTTGTCATTATTCGCGCATATTAATATTTTATTTCATAACTGGATTTTGGCAGATATTTTTGTTCTGAAAATACATTTTAAAACACTTTTCCTTGCTCCAAAAATATAGGGATGCAATTGAAACACAATTGTTACTGTAAAAATAGCACAGCCCATTTTAATTTCTTTATCATTTCAATTTTTATTTATTCTCCCATACAGGGAGCCGAATTTCTCCATTTTAAAATAATCTCAAACAAAGTTATTCATTTTATTAAAAGAACTTCCAATGTGTTTTTAAGTGAAATGCCCTTTGGAATAACTTCTTCTTTTGCTTCAGCATTTAATAATAAAACCCCATATATTTGTTTACACTTCCCCCCTTTCCCCTTTTGTGGATTCGGCCATATGTGAAATTTTATTCCATTGTGCCAATGGCAACGGCAGAGAGAGGAACAATGGCAATCTATAATAAAAACGAAAACAAAAATAATTTTAAAAAACTATAAAAATTTATTCGTTTTATGCGCAGTTTTATGAAACCGACCCAGCTCAAACCAGAAAAAAACACTGCACAAGCAACAACAAACAACAACAATAACACAGAAAAAACGGAAAATAAATTGAAAAACGTGACTAACGATTTAAATGGCAACATAAAAAATATGTTGATTATTATATCCTTTGGCAAACAAATGGGAGAGGAGAGGAAACTTGCTCCCCTTTCCGTTTGTTTGTGCTACGTGGGATGCGCTGTTGTTGAGACAATATGTGTGTACACAGGGAAAACTTATGTTGTGTGTGTGTATGTGTGTGTGTGAAAAAAGGATTTTCTCCCTTTAGTTATTAGAAAATGATTGACGGGAGAATAAAATCCCATCACATATTGTTTTGGAGCCATTATTACTTTATGATGACGATGATGAGAGAACATTTGTTTGTTGATGCCGCAGGGAGGTTGGGGTGTTTTGTTTTTTTTTTTTCGAAACTGTTGAACCCTGATTCATTTCATTTTAATTTTATTATTTTTTCTACACTCCTCCTCGGGCCGGGAAAATAAACATCACTTTGTCTGCACGATTTGAGTGCCTTTGATAACCACCCAGGCACATAAAATGTTTCGCTCATTGAATAAAATCATTTATCCTTTAATTGTTTTTTTAAACATTTGTTCGCTCATGGCCTCTCATGAGAAAAACTATTAATTAAATAAATATAAAAATTATCCACACTTATTATTAAATATGATTATAATCGTTATTAATTTAAATGACGCTCACTTCCGAACGCTCACATATGTACATATGTTCGTATGTAGTTTTTCTTTTTTAATAGTTGTTGTTTTTATTCAATATTCGCATTCATAGAATTTCTTAAAAAAAGCAGAACCAACAACTACGAACCATGTCATTTTTGTAGAACGTGTACAAAATAAACAACAACGAAATACGTGCGGATTTTATTAACGGAAATCACCAATACAAATTTATTTGCGAAAATATGTAAACACACACACACACACGCACATACCACCATCGCCGCGGCGGGTTAATAATAATTTTATAATCATTTGCAACGGAAGGTGTTCATATTCTCATAGTAATGCGAAGCAGAACTATTTATTAGGGTGTAATGGAGACATGATACTGGGAGAGAATTTTAATGTTATGGCCTCTGGAAATTTTCAATCTTTTGGTTATGATACCCTCCACCATTCTATGAAGGGTATATTGGCTCTGTATATTAGCCGTTTGTAACTCCTCAAAATATCCATGATAGACACTGCTGGATCGGCGTAAAATTCACAGACGATTTAGCGATGTCTACCTGTCTGTTGTAATCTCGCTATCTTTCGAACTAATTGAAATAGAAAGCAAAAATTTTTCACACATGTGCATTTTGCCAGTAGGCAGGTTAAGCTCGTAAATGGGCCGTGTCGGTCCACGTTTTCGTATAGTCCCCATATAGCGGTACCTTCCGATATTCGGTATTTTGATAAATTTGGCGATATCATTCACCCGAATTGTTTTCAAATTTCGTATTCGAAGTCGTATAGCCCCCATATACCTCCCTTTATTCGTTATTTTTATGCTTTTAGCGACATTATTCGCCGGAATTGTTTCAAATTTTGTATTTGAAGATTTTAATGAGTACTACAGCCTATGGCAAGAACATACTTATGCAGGTCCCCGTCTTCGTATAGCCCCCGTAAAAAGGATATCATTTATATGGACTTTTTCGAAATTCGTTGGAATTTTTCAAGTTCCTTCAAAATGGTGGAGAGTATTAAAAATTCGGCTCTGCCGAACTATGCTACTTTTTTATTTGCTTTTCCTATCCAACAGCCTGTAGCCCAGTAAAAAAACATGAAAGTTGTATAATGCCTTTTTCATTACCTATAGACTAAAAATAATGGGTTATCTTTCGCAAAAATACAAAGCAAAAGAACTTATTCTCCTCATTACCAAGTAAGTAAAGAAAATGCGAGCAGTTATTGATGTAGATGTTAAACTTTAAACAACCCTCTATGTTCGAAACAGTGTACAGGGGGAGATGGAAAAACTGCAACAAAATCAAACGCCATAATTTTTACATTTTTTTTTTAAATTTTATTGAATGAAAGTAAAAAATGTCGCAAATAGCATCCAATTTTAGAAAAAGTTCAGATTTGTTCGAATTGGTCATCTTTGGCACGAATTATGGCCTTCAAACGGCCAATAAAAGCATCACACGCTGCTCGGACGTTGATCTGCGGTATTTTGGCCCAATCCCGGCGAAGCGTTTGCTTGAGGTGATCGACACTTTGGTATTTTTAGAGCCAACATTGATTTCTAAGATACTCCAGACATAAAAGTCCTGGTATCCGGAGATTTTGGTGGCCATTGGATGGAGCGGGGAACCTCATTTTTTTACCATTCTTGGGTGGTACGTGCTGAGTCCAGTTAGAATGTCCAAGTCTAGCGGCCAAAATGTTTGCTTGCCCAAGGCTTTAATACACCCTCCAGAATATGTTCGCGATAATATTCAACATTTATTCTGATGCCACGGTCGATTAATATAAGCGGATAGCGACCATCGGCTGTTATGGCGGCCCACACCATCACCATGGCCGGTGCTTGAGTCCTGGTGGCCAACCGAAGGTGCACATTTTTAGCTGATCTTTTTGGCAAGTAAACACGATCATTTTGTTTATTTACAAACTGCTGGACAAGGAATGTTTTCTCATCGGAGAAAACAAAATTCGGCAGTTCACCGCTTTCGGCAAAGCAAAGCAACTCTTTAGCTATTTTGAGTCTATTTTCTTTCCGTTGCGGTGTAAGTTCTTGCCTTTTTGGAATTTCAAAGGCTTTAACCCGAGCTCATTTTTCAATATTTGCCGAATGGAATATTGCGATATGTTCAGCTCACGAGGCATTTTTTTTTGGCCACTGCGACGCGGATTTCGATCAAGTCGCTTCTTTACTTCTCGAACCATTGCTGCTGATGTTGCTGTTTTCTTCCGTCCACTTCCATGACGTCGGGCTACGCTACCAGTATCACGGTAACGAGCGATGGTACGACACACAAAAGATTTATTCACATTTAAATGCTGGAGTGCCCCAACGATAGCCGCTTGTGGTTTTCCAGCCAAATATTTATTCCATCACGAATATTTTTTTTCTGGAAAATTCTCACCAAAATGCTTTTGTACCCTTGTAAACAATATAATGAGTTGTCACTGGAATAATTTTAACAGCTATCGGACGAGTGGGTTAGAAATGAAAGCAGTCTTAAGTTGGTTGCAGTTTTTTCATTTCATTTTATGGGTAGTCCATTTCAAAAAGTTTGGTTTACTCTGACAGATCTATTGGCCTACTATTTGCATTTTTAGTAATTCTAGTCATAAATGTTTTCCATAATTTTGTCCGTCTGTTCGACATATTAACTCTTACTCCTAACATTATATAACCTATTTTCCTTTTCATAAAAAAAACATTTTCTTTTTTATATTCTGCTACTTCCCTCCTCCCCATCCTAATACACCTCATTTCTCCAATCCGCACATTAACTTCAAGCATTTTTCATTATTTTTTTCATAATTAAAATACAAAAACGAACGTGAATCTATCGGAAAATCACTTTACACTTTGTCGTCCCATGTCTCTGCATGACAACATTTGCATTGTGACCGGTGCATTGGACGGATATTAATAAACGGAAATTTCAATACCCGTCAGCCAGAAGGTAGACTGCATCTGACTGTTGGCGGTTGAGACTGGTTCAATGTGGTTTCTGTGGGCATTGACAACTTTGTGCAGCACCACCACCACCGCCGCCAACGAACTTTTCAATATTATCAATTTAAATAAATTATCAGGTGGAATTTATGTGTGCAGGAATTAAAATTTATTTCGATACTCAATTAGTATGGATGGATAACGAAATCGTCCATATATATTTTAAGGATTATTTTAATTAATTAAAAATAAATGCATTTTTTATTCCATTGGATAAAAACTGAATAAATCCGAAATTTATTTGATAAATTTGGATCAAAAATATTTCAAAGATTTCTCACGAATTTTTTAAAATTATGAAAAAATACTACAGCTTTAACATTGCAACCCACCAAAATTTCTCCCAAAAACAACGTCACATTTTGCCTTTGAAAATAACTAATATTAACTAAACCACCCTTGGCTATGTTAACGCCCCCTCATTTCTCCCCCCAGGTTAATATAACCAAAACCAATTCATTTCTCTCCCTCCCTCCGAACTCCCCTTCCACCTACATACCAATGTCCTCCCTCATTGCTAAATTAGTTCATTCATTGCTTCCGAACACAAAAACCTGTTTTTTCTCCGTATCTTTGGGCAAATTTTAGTTTGGCCTCTATGCGACACAAAGTTCAATAGAAAAAGTCCAGCTGACAATCCAGCAAACGGTTGGCAAAAGTGAAATCAAACGAAATCTAAATCAAACAAAAAAGCAAACTTAGCGATTTTGTTGTTGTTGCTACTGTCGCTCTTTCGTTTAACAACTGGCCGCCAAAGCACAATTTCATGTCCTTTCGTTTCTTATTGCAGTTGACATGCCTTCAACAATTTTTGATTGATTAATTTCTAAATACAAACACAGTCATTTGTTGGCTGGCGGGCGAGCGGGTTTGAATGTGTGTGTGGATATGAGCGATTGATGGAGGTAATTAACTAAATGATAGTACTCCTCCGTTTATATCTATGCCTTCAAGAAGACAATCAACATATAATCCAAATTTCCCCAAAAATCTAATATTTTAGTCCTAGGAGAGCTACTATAATGCCAATGGAACAAATATGCTCCAGAGGCGGACCCATGGTTTGTGGAAATGGTACAAGGGTCACAATTGGTGATAAGGTTTGTGCTAAGATTTGATTTTTGGTAATATTTGAAAAACAGTACGAATTAGTTTTGCACACAGGTCCTACAATTGTGAAGGTGTGCCATGGGGCTGAAAATTGAAATTTAATGGCATATTCGTATAGTGTATTCTGAAGATCGTATTATAAGTGTATGACACGTAAAAAATAGTAAGATTTTTTGAACCATTAATATAGCATGCAAAATCGGTTGTAGAATCTAAAAACAGGTTTCCCTGTGGTGCAAAAGGTATAAAATTTTTGGAAAATTGAACTTTATGTTCTTACAAAAATACAAAGGACTTCGATCTATCGAAGTCCTTGAGTCCGTCGACAAAATGTCGAATTTTTCAAGAAAATATGTTACTGCACAGAAAAAGAAGGGTTAATTGTATCGTGGTTTTCTCATTCGCTGAGGTTAGCTCATCTGTGCCCAGAGTCTCCATAAGGACCCACTAAACCTTATGAAATAATATGAGTAGATTCCTCCCTTTCCTGGGGGTAAGAATCGGATGTATTATTGATCTTTAATGCTAAATTACAAACTACTCGGGTTGAAATACGTTATGATAAATATCGAATGTAGGATGTCAAATGGACATCGGAGGTGTACGTGAATTCAATGTAATGGTGTTAAATTGATGATCGGGAATTCGATGTAGGCAAGAAGGTGTACGGCTCGTGGATAATCGGGAATGATGATGTCATGTTGAAGGAGATCGGGAATTGCGGTGTTGCGTTCGGGTGACGTTTGTGCTGACGATTTGAAGGTAATTGGGAACTTGTGGTCGTCGGTTGTCAACGATTTGACTGCTATCCGGATTTACGATTTTGGTGATCGGGTGATGAGGGCTGTTGACGATTTGATGGTAATCGGGAACTTGTGGTCGTCGGTTCTCGACGTTTGAATAAAATCAGGAGTCGCGATGATTGTTCTCGGTCATGTCGGCATTCGGGATGTTGACGAATATAATCGAGAACTTCATCGAATGGTGGATAATCGGGGTTTGCAAAGTAGATGTGGACGTACAGGGCTTCGGAGACAGATTGGAGACCTGTGGTATAAAAGCAAATCACAGGGGAAATCCTCGGGAGCAGCTGTCCAGATCTTCGTAGACGGATTGAGATTCGTTCGTTTTCAGCAGCTCGTTGAGGGTGGATTCGGCAACCGATGCGCTGGGCTTTGTAGATGGATCGGGGTTCGTTCGGGTTCGGTAGCTCGTTGAGGGTAGGTTCGGCAACCGATGTCTAGGTCTTCGTGGATGTATCGGGCCCCGTTTGGGTTCGGCAGCTCAGGTTTTGTTATTCGGGTCGACTACAGGGGCGAGGTAACTAGTCTAGATACGGTTTATAACTACGGCTACTTTACTACCAAGCTAGACGAAACTCCTGCGAAACAGGGAGCCGAAGCTCCTGCGGAACAGGGAGCCGAAGCTTCTGTGAAACAGAGAGCCGAAACTCCTGCGGAACAGCAAGCCGAAGCCCCTGTGTGAATGAATTACCGGCCAACTTAATGGCTTAATGAAAGCCAGTCTTGGAAAAAAGTATTTCCGTCTAACGGCAAATTGGAGACCTGTGTTATAAAAGCAAATCACAGAGGATATCCTAGGGAGCAGCTGTTCAGGTCTTCGTAGGCGGATTGAGATTCATTCGTTTTCGACAGCTTGTTGAGGGTGGATTCGGCAACTGATGTCTAGGTCTTCGTGGATGTATCGGGCCTCGTTTGGGTTCGGCAATGAAGTAGGTTTATAAAATTTTTCTCAAATGTATATTATGTCTGCAGGACTTTTGTATTGAAAATGGGCCATGTAGGTCCACGTATAGCCCCCTTATAACGGTATCTGCCGATATTCGGAATTTTGATGATTTTAGCGACATTATTTCCCGAAATTGTTTTAATTTTGGTATTTGAAGTTCGTAATAGATACAACAGCACAAAACAGAAAATGAGCCATGTAGGTCGACGTCTTCGTATAGCCCCCATATAACAGTTCACCCCGATATTCGGTATTTTGATGATTTTAGCGACATTATTTACCGGAATCGTTCATAATGGATACCACAGGTCCTCGTCTTCGCATAGCCCCCATATAACGGTACCCCCGATAATCGGCATTTTGATGATTTAAGCGACATTATTTACCGGAACTATTTCAAATTAGGTATTTGAATTTCATAATGAATACTTCAGCCTATGACAGAAAATTGTTTGTGCATTTTAACAGAATTTTTAACGGATTTTATTTTATTTATTTATTTATTTTTTTTTTTTTTTTGAAAACTGTTAAATTTTACCAAATGGTGGAGGGTATTCAAAGCTCGGCCCGGCCGAATTTACACCTTTTTTACTTGTTTTAATTGAAAATATTTTTTTTTCAAGGATATCAAGAAAAAAATGAAATTTCTAGAATTCTTTCCTGAGAATTATGAAGAAGATTTATTAAGAATATGTTTTCCATGGATATTCTTTTAAGATCTCGTTTTTATATCTAACGCTCAACCCATTTGGATTGTCTCATACACCTTTCCATGTGTTCGCTCAATACCATCAAGTCCTTACCGACACAAAAACACACTTAATAGGTGGCAAATGTGGGAGGTTTGTGAATCAAACAACATTTTGGTCGGGTAATTTCATACTAATTTTTGTAGGTTGTTGGATGTGCTGGTTGAGGAGTAGAAAGAGTTGGTGGGTGGGCCCCAAGGGGAGGTTGGTGAAATGACTTTTATTGTTTGTACTATTTAATTGCTTTCTATTGTTTTTGTGTTTTATTTTCTTTCTTTCCTTTTTTTTTTTTGTTATCCTGGTATTGAGTCTTAATATATACTCTTTTATTTACACATACACAGATATAGATTCGAATTGAGCAGATGTGTAAAAAGAGAAAGAGAGACTTTTACATAAGTCCAACACATACTTATTTACAAAAGGAAAACAATATGGGATTGTCGAAGTATTGGTGCTTAAATGCGTTTCCTTTGTGTCTTTGTTTGAGATCGTGTGTGTAAGGATGTGGGGGTGTGAGTAGGTGTGTGTGTGAGTGATTGATTATTTGTATTTAATTCTTATTGATTTGATGTATTGAACAAAGTAAAATATAGGAATGTGTGAGTGTATTTGCTTTTATTTTTGGCTCTGCTTTGAAACAACACTTTCTTTTATTTGTTGTAATTAAAAATTCATGTAATTATTTACACCTCCAGGGGGTGACTTGTGAAAATAATTAACATTTCGTGTTTAGGCTTTGCGTTTAAATAAATCAGGTGCCAATTATCATAAATATTGAACGTAGTGACATAAATATTAGTAACTGAAGTTATTTTAAAACAAGTAAAAAAGCTGTAAGTTCGGCCGGGCCGAACTTTGAATACCCTCCACCATTTGGTACAAATTTAACAATTTTCAAAAAAAAAATCCATTAAAAATTCTCTTAAAATCTTAAAAAATACCGAATGTAGCCGTATATTAGCGTCTATACGACGATGTGGACCTGCATAGGCAACTTTTGTTACAAGCTATTACAATATTCAAATGCGAAACTTGAAAAAAAACTGTTTATAAAGTAGCTAAAATCATCAAAATACCGAATATAGGGAGGTACCATGGGGGTTATAAAACGTGGACCTGCACAGACAATTCTCTGTCATAGGCTGCAGTATCCATTACGAACTTTAAATACAATATTTGAAATAATTCCGGTAAATAATGTCGCTAAAATCATCAAAATACCGAATATCGGGAGGTACCGTTATATGGGGGCTATACGAAGACGTGGACCTGCGCAGACAATTTCCTGTCACAGGCTGTAGTATTCACTATGAAATTCAAATACCAAATTTGATATAGTTCCGGTAAATAATGTCGCTAAAATCATCAAAATACCGCATATCGGGGGTACCGTTATATGGGGGCTATACGATACGTGGACCTACATGGCTCATTTTCTGTCGTAGGATGTAGTATCCATTACGAACTTCAAATACCAAAATTGAAACAATTCCGATATATAATGTCGCTAAAATCATCAAAATACCGAATATCGGGGGGTACCGTTTTATAGGGGCTATACGAAAATGTGGACCTGCACAGACAATTTCCTGTCATAGGCTGTAGTATCCATTACGAACTTCGAATACCAAAATTGAAACAATTCCGACATATAATGTCGCTAAAATCATCAAAATACCGAATATAGGGGGGTACCGTTATATGGGGGGAGACGTGGACCTACATGGCCAATTTTCTGTCTTAAGCCGCAGTATCTATTACGAACTTTAAATATTAAATTTGATACAATTCCGGTAAATAATGTAGCTAAAATCATCAAAATACCGCAATCAGATGGCTATACGAAGACGTGGACCTACATGGACCTGCAGACATAATAATACATATTTTAGTAAAATATTATCAACCTACTTCATTTCATTCTGAAGCTAGAGTGATTTCCACAGATGGAATGATAAACTCAATATACCCTCCATAATATGGTGGAGGGCATAAAAATATGAATATAGGTTAGTTCTGTTGGTCACTTTGTTGCCATCGGCCTCCTAGGGCCAGCAAAGTAATTCATCACAACATTTTTTTCTTTTTTTTTTTTTTTGTTGACGATTTCAATTTTGTTGCAAACTTTAGTTTCCATGGCCTGGCATGTTTCGTGATTTGATTGGATTTAATTTGGATTGTGTTTGATTTTGCACTGGGCCAGGTAGGTCTAAACAAACAAGTCACACCGAATTAACCCAGGCCATGAATGCCGGCTCGCATGGCAACGTTTTTTCTCTGTTTTTTTTCGATGATGTTGCAATTTTGTTCGGCAACGCATGCCAACACAAAAAATTCGAATCACATTTCGTGATGATTTTTAATAGGGTGGAGTGAAACCAATTTAAAGAAAAAAACAGTAAAGAATGTCTTAAATTCGGTCGGGGTCGACTTTATGATACCCTACACCACTTTGCTAATTTACTAGAGCTCCACATAACAATTAAAAGTTTTTATGCACAATTAATTTGAAATCGGATAAAGATATATATGGATGCTATATCCAAATCTGAACCGATCTCGATAAAATTTGTCAAAGATATTTCTGAGCTGTATTTGATATATTTCCCTGCATATTGTTGTTACGAAGTGCATATTACGGCTTTAGATAACAAATCGGATGAACAATATATATGGGACCTATAGCTATATCGCAACCGATCTTCACCAATTTTGACATACTAGCTTCTAGACTCTATTCAGTCATAAATGCCAAATTCCATCCCATTTGGGCAAATATTAGACGTTTGGTGCACAATAAAAGGTAAATCGGACAAAATTATATATGGGAGCTATATCTGAAATCTGAACCGATCTCGATAAAATTTAGCAAAGCTATTTCTGAGCTTTATTTGATATATTTCCCTAAATATGGTTGTTATAGAGTGCATATCTCGGCTGCGGAGGACAAAAATAACAAATCGGATGAACAATATATAAGGGAGCTATAGCTATATCTTAACCGATTTTGATCAAATTTGGCATACTTATTTGCAGGCCTAATTTGGCAGTATGTGCAAAATTCCATACTGTTCGGGCTGATATTACACGTTTGTTGCACAAATAAAAGGCAAATCGGACGAGGATATATATGGGAGCTAAATCTAAATTTTTCCCGATTATCTCCGATTTCAATAAGGTTCGTCCTTGGGCCAAACAAATGATTTGTGCAAAATTTCATCTGGATCGGGCAATAAATGCGAAATGTACTTTGTTTACAAAAATACATCGACGGACAGACGGACGGACATGCATAAATCGACTCAGAATGTGATTCTATGCAGATCATCAAAAGGAACTATGGGTCTATATCGTTTCCTTTTGCCTGTTACAAACAAATGCACGAAGACATAATATCCTGACCACCTTGTGGTGTAGGGTATAAATATTTACAATTTAAAGGCTCATAATCGCAAATTTTTTTGAGATGGAAAAATACCTATCTTCTCTATTACGCTGCGGTATTAGAATAGGGATACTAAATTTCCTGATTTTAATAATCAGAATTTTGATCAATTTTTGGGGGCAAAAATGAAAATTCAAACGATAATATAGCCATTTTATTTATTCTAAAACGAAAATTTATCATCGATTTCCATTCCACCCCATGACACCATTCCACTGGTCGTCATACAGTTATTTTCTCTTGCCAAACCAAGCCGAGCCGAAAAAAAAAAACACATTTCACTTAATCAAAACGAAATGCGGCTTTAACACAATGTGAGGTTTTAGTCACGTGGATCAAATCAATGGAAATGCATACAAAAGCATCGGTTATTTGTAGATTTTGGGTTTTTGCTTTCAGTGGAATTTTAACGAATTCCATTTGTGGAATGAGGACAACGGCTAGTCACCGACAATATGTTGCATGATTTCCCATTTGGACTCGTGCAAATAGTTTCGATGGCAGGTTAACACAATTTTTTGGGTTGATGTGCTGGTCTGTTGTGATTTTAAAGACATCAATGGATTTAAAAGTGGGACGGATTCTTTAAATGCATAAATTCGCAGCCAGGAGGCCTCCAGGTCATCTATACAGGATGATATGAAAAAACTGCAACCAAATTCAGACTGCTGTCATTTCGAAGCCACTAGTCCGAAAGCTGTTAAAATTATTCCAGTGACAGCTTATTATATTGTTTACAAGCGTACAAAAGCATTTCGGTGAGAATTTCCAGAAAAAAAGTTATTCGTGATGGAATTCAAGCGGTGTAATTTCTTCATATTTGGCCGGAAAACCGCAAGTGGCTGTCGTTAGAGCACTCCAGCATTTAAATGTAAATAAATCATTTGTGTCTCGTACCATAGCTCGTTACCGTGATACTGGTAGCATAGCCCGACGTTAAGGAAGTGGACGGAAGAAAACAGCAACATCAGCAGAAATGGTTCGAAAATAAAGAAGCGACTTGATCGAAACCCGCGAAACGTCGCAGTGGCCGAAAAATGGCTCGTGAGCTGAACATATCGCAATACCCCATTCGACAAATATTGAAAAATGGGCTCGTGGTAAAGCCATTGAAATTCCAAAAAGTGCAAGAACTTACACCGCAACAGGAAGAAAATAGACTAGAAAGAGCTAAAGAGTTGTTTCACTTTGCCGAAAGTGATGAACTGCCGAACTTGGTTATCTCGATGAGAAAACGTTCGTTGTGCAGCAGTTTGTAAACAAACAAAATGATCGTGTTTACTTGCCAAAGAGGTCAGCTGAAAAAGTGCACCTTCGGTTGGCCACCAGAACTCAAGCGCTGGCCATGGTGATGGTGTGAGCCGCCATAACAGCCGATGGTCGCTCTCCGCTCATATTAATCGACTGTGGCATCAGAATAAGTGCCGAATGTTATGGCGATTTTTTTTTTTTTGGGGGGGGGGGTGTATTAAAGCCCTGGGCACGCAAACATTTTGGCCGCAGACTTTGGACATTCCAACAGGACTCAGCACCATCGCACTCAGCACGCGCCACCCAGGAATGGTTTAAAAAATGAGATTCCTCGATTCATTTCCAGCGCCCAATGGCCAACAAAATCTCCGGATACCAATCCTTGGACTATTGTGTCTGGAGTATTTTGAAAAGCAAGGTTGGCACCAAAAAATACCAAAATGTCGATCACCCTCAAGGTCTTCTATAGCCAGTAGAAGACCTCAAGGTCTTTTATAACCAGTGAAAGACCTCAAGGTTTTCTATAGCCAGAGGAAGACCTCAAGGTCGTCTATAGCCAGTGGAAAACCTCAAGACCTTCTTTAGCCAGTAGAAGATCTCAAAGATCTCATATGGACAACAGAAGACCTCAAGGTATTCTAAAAACAGTAGAAGACCGGATGGTCTTCTATAGCCACTAGAAGACCTTAGGGTAACCACTAGAAGACCTCAAGGTCTTCTATAGCTTGCGGATGTCCTTAAGGTCTTCTATAGCCCGTAGAAAGCCGCAACGTCTTCTCTAGCCACTAGAGGACCACAGGGTCTCCTATAGACAATAGAAGGCCTTAAGGTTTCCTATAGACAATAAAATACCTCAAGATCTCCTACAAACAATAGAAGAACTCAGGGTCTTCTATAGACAATTAAAGACTCAAGGTCTCCCATGGCCAGTAGAAGACATCATGGTCTAATGTAGCCAGCAGAAGATCTTCCATAACCAGTACAAGACCTCAAGCATTTCTATAGGCAACAAAATCAGAAGACCTCAAAGTCTCATAAGAGACCTCAAGGTCTCCTATAGTCAAAAGAAGACCTCAAGGTCTCCTATAGACAAAAGAATACCTCAAGGTCTTCTATAGACAAGAAAAGACATCAAAGTCTTCTATAGCCAGTAGAAGACCTCAAGGTCTTCTATAGCTAGTAGAAGACCTCAATTTCTTCTATAGGTAATGGAGGACCACATTTCAAATTTACACTCTCGAAAAATAAATAATCTGATACAATATTTACTACCTCAAATAATGCCACTCTTTCTCTATAATTTACCTCTCCTCTTTTCCCCATCTCCTTCCAGTGATACTTCAATATCAACCCGTGTGGATATGCTGACGCCGGCCATTGAAGTTTACAAACCACCGCTCTGACATAAGGATGACACGGTGGAGAGCAATTTAGGTAATCCATCGACGAGTAGTGATTTTTAGCAGAAGCTAATAACGACCCGTGTCGAGCTTAATAATGCAGGCTACAACATGCCAACAACAGCAACAACAAGGACATCAACAGCATCAACGCCCACAACCGTCATACATGTGACAGCATTGCCCCCGACAACTACAGCAACAGCAACAAGTACAACCAACACGACAGCAACAAATGCAACTACGACAACATCATCAACAAAAGCAACTTCAACAACAACAACAGGGACTGGTACTAAAACAGCAACAACAACTACTACTACTACAGCGACGAAGACGATGACTACGACCACAACAGCAACTACTAGTTCTACTACGGATAATCTATTTGTTCTTCCATCATAGTGTCAATCAAACTATATAAAAATTATAACGAAATAACAACAAGAACAACACTCTAGCAAACGAATTAAAAACCGGAGAAAAATGTAAATTGAAAAAGAAAAATTTGGGGGAAAACCATAAATCTCATGAAAATCCAGAACCAGAATTAACAACAACAACAGCCACAATATTAAATAAGGTAACAAACAGCAGCAGCAACAACAACAACAACAATGCCCAAACGAAATCAACTAAACTGAAACACAACAACATCAACTACAGTAACAAAAAAAACCAAACCAAACATGCACATATATAAATAAATATATATTTATATATATCTACTACTAAATAAGTTCATAAATATATATATTTTTAGTGGAACAATAAGAGTGGGAGAAAGAGAGATGGAGATAGAGAGTCGTAGAAAGGCCAAGCCTATTGTTGGAAGGGATTTTATGGTCAAATAAATGAATGAATGGATGGTCAGACGGCCGGTCAACTATTTAGGAAACAGCCAAACAAAATTATAATCAAATCCCCCCAAAAACCCATATTATGTATACAGTCACACACACACATATATATATATACACATCTAATAAGGTATATATTTTATAAATTAATTTATCGCCCTGGCTAAGCGAACACAAAACACAACTTTAATCTGACCCGAAAACCATAGAAAAAAAATTTCCGACAACACACACACACATATATAGGCAGATAAACATAATATATGTAATACCCCTTTTACACACATAAGCAAGGACAATAGGACTGATAACCCAAACATGGTAATCCCGGAAAATATATACATTTTCATTTTGAAATTTATTCCAAAAAATAAGGTAAAATGAAATTTTCACAAAATTCGTCCTGGCGTGAGAAAAAAAGGCTTCTTTTTGTGTATAAACAGGGATGTCGGCTTTAGTTCAGAATATTATTGGTAACTGATAATATTTATAGCATTTTTAATTGGTTTTACTTGGGGTTGGTCTTTTTAATTTTGAGTATAAGTCTTTGTTATAAATTAAAATAATTCGCAGGAAGCCATTGGAAGATATGATAAGAATTATGTGAGGAGTTTTTTCGGCGTACATCTTTTTTATACCCCTTCCTCCTAAGATGGAGGGGAATATTAAATTCGTCATGCCGAAAATTCATTTGAAGCTTCATAAAATATAGGTATTAAAAAAAAACTAATTAGATTTAACTATGATATCCGGCTGTCTCCCTTTTTTTTGCAAGTTAGGAAACATTCCACATTTTTGTAGCCTCCACCAAAAAATGAGGGATATATTAAATTTGGCATTCCTTTGACGATCCCACGAAATCTTCACCGAATATTCATTTATGATTGACGTAAAATTCTATGTCAATTTAGCCATGTCCGTGCTAGTTTTGAAATCAATGTTGAAGACAGAGTTCTGAAATTTTACACAGCCAATTATATTATTCCCAGGGAATGAAAAATAAATCAATTCACGTTTAGCTATAGCCCTCATGTAACTGTAACCCGTCCCAATTTCCAATCAAACTATCAGTAATTTTAGATTTTGGATTTTTTTTTTTGTTTATATTAACTCCTCCCAAAAGATATTCAATATATGTATAGCCCTAACTAAACGGAACTTCCAGATTTTTAAAATATTGTTATTTTTACTTTTGCCAACTAAAACTTTAAAATTTGGCTACAAATTTGGCCTAGGTCTGGATTAATTTATATTGAAAATGGGCTACAACGGCCCCCGATTTGTAAGAGTTTCCACATAGCGATATCTCCTGGTCCATATTTTCGGTCAGGGATTCATTCATTTTTTTTTTCAACCAATTCAGCTGAAAATTGACAGATTTTGTAATAGTCTCCACATAACGATATCTCCGGGTCCATATTTTCGGTCAAGGATTCATTCAACTTTTTTTCAACCAATTCAGCTGAAAATTGACAGATTTCAGATTCTCAGCAGGAAAATAACTCTTCGCAAACACACATCACAACCACTATTTGCTATTTTATCCGCCCATGAAACGGTTCCTCTTTTTTTCAAGTATTATAAAGGTTTTGGATGCATTACCCATAGCCCCAATATTTCAAAATAGCCTCAATTTTCGGCAACGACAAACAAAGAAAAACTTTAGAAAATACGACTAATGTACATAAACGTGGTTCAGTGAGTGGTGTGTTTAGCTCAGACCTCTGAAAAACTCACTCGAATTCTAGTAAAAAACGAAAATTGGAGCATTTTATTTTGGGGCTTTTTTATACCCTCAGCCATATGTTTACATTGGGTATACATCGCTTGATACGACCAAAACTTGACTCAACGAAATAACGATTTGGACCAAATCCGTTTCAGGACATTTAGAGTCGATCTAGGGGTGCCCATCCGTCCGTCTGCCTGTCTGTCTGTCTGGCTGAAGCGCCCGAAGGTTGTATCCGATTTGGTCCAAATATGGTACATCGTAATATTACTATCAAACATAGATCGAGTCCGGATCTGGTATCACCTCTTCTAGTACATCCCCACAAAATGTCGATATTTGCAAAAAAAAAAAAAAAATGCTGCACAGAAAGAGAATGGAAAGGATATTTGCATCAGTGCCAAGCCAGGAGCGAAAATGAACAATATCAGCCCACTCCATTAAGTACCTTCCCCATAAAGGTTCATCATTTTGAATGATTATAACTTATATAATTTGACATAAGAATCCGATTAGCTTCAAATTTCACAAATCAAAATATTTTTTTTTCGGTCCTCTCCTTGAGGTACCTCCCCAACAAAGGGTCAAAATTGGTAATATCCATGAAGCGCATAACACGAAATTAACATCCGATTCTATTAAAACTCTGCACATCTCAATAATTCTTTCAACACAAGATATATGTTATGAAGATGGTAGAGATCTCCACAAAGGTTCAAAATTTTGAATTGCCGAAACGATCATAAAATCCGAAATAAGCTTCCAATTTTCTTCAACTGTAACACATCCAAACATCTATATATCACCTTCTGTTGTGAAGGTGATATATATTTGCGAAGCCATACTGGTACCTCACCCACAAAAGATCACAATTTCCAATACTTTTATCTGTCATAACTTGCAAACAAGTCAGCGATTCTTTACAACTTTGTATATCTTAATATTTCTCTCAACCACAAATATAAAAATATTCCATTCGATTTTCTTGTAATTTCGCCATACCAATATTGCTAAAAATTATAACATAGCTCTTATAAAGTAAAGGTAGTAGTTGATATATCCCAAACGGGGTACGTCGCATATTTACTTAGGTCCGATACGAAATAATACGATTTTCCTACTCCTTCGGAAACTACTCCATAGAGAGTCAACACTTCGAATTTCTGCTAACATATAATTTTTTTTTTTTTTTTTTTTTTGAAAAAAAAAAAATGGATATTTATTTCCCTATTTAAGAAAGATCTTGTTTTTATTCAAAATGTAATTTTTTTTTAGGAAGGTGCAGGAATACCTTCTCTACTCATCTGTAAATATGAAAATCTTCTGTATGGGCTCTTTTCTTCGGTCAATATGAGATTTTGGCTTTGGACAATTTTGAACTTTAGTGGAGGAGGTACCAGACAGAGTGGACCGATATGTTCCATTTTCACAGTTGATTCATTGTAGGCATTGATTATGACCTTCTTTTGGAAGAGGTACATGTGTGGGTTGATCAATATTGTCCCCATTTAGAGCTGACTTTAACCTCTTCTAAATATTACGATATTCCATATTGGAACTATATCGGGTTTGATTTTAACCCACTCTCCGGACCATGCCCATTTAATTGTCTCACAGTCAACATGTTCTAGATTTTCTAGGTTCATTCAGAGGTATTGGAAACGGCTTGGAAGAAGATTTTAATTGTAGTTAAAAGTGGTTAAAAATATTGGATTTTTTATTCAGCTTTTTGAAGGACGAATTTTGTTGATTTTCTGTGCATTTTCAATACTTTCTTTAAAAACAACTTATTTTTACGAGAATGGTTATGTTTTCTTACATAAAAGATCTGGGGAAATCATTCAAATAATTTTTTTTATTAATTATTTTTTTTAAATTTTTAATACTTTATTCAATATTAATACTTCAATGTTTCCTATCTAAAGTTTGACCTAAAACTATCATCTACAATAGCAACAACATAGCAAACAGTACCGTCAATAATATTTGAACCAATATGAAAACTAAGAAATTCCTATGATTCATAAGCGATTAGTTCATTGAAGACATGACAGAAACCAAACAACTACAACAACTAGTGTAGTTGGCCATAAAGAGTGTTGCTTGCGTGTGTATAAAAAATTAACATTAAAAACAAAAACAAAAAGAAACGACAGAAACCTAGAGCTAAGTTATCATCATCGAAACTGGCATAATCATTGATTGAGGGTGTTGTGCATCACTTGATATCCATGAAAGCAGAATATATCGAACAGAAAATGTCCTTTAGCTTAACTAAGACCAATTATCCCATTTTTCATTGAAACCAAGAAAAAACAAAATGTGACATAAGCAAAGAGAGAAGGGGTAGTGCTATCATCCAATTGACGAAGAAGAAAAAAGAAATGGTGAAAGTCATACATTTAAAAGAATATAAAACCTGATTAACAAAATGAAAAAAATTAACAATATTAGTAAACAAAATATTTAAATTAAATACATGAAAATGAAAACCTAATTAAAGTTAGTCTAAATAATATTAACAATTTAGTTTAGTAATATTTGTATGAAATGGAAACTTCAAAAAATTTAAACAAAAAAAACAAATAATAATGAATTCAAATCCAAGAAAAAAAAGAAGTAAAACCAAAAAAAAATTATATATATTGCAATGAATAATAATTTTTGTACTGCTGAACAATTTAGATAAATATATTTAGAAATAAAACAAATAATAATTAAACAACAAAGACAAGTAACAATGAATTATGTACTTAAGTGTAATTTATACATATTTGTAGCTATTAACATAACATTCGTACTCACACATACATACACACACTCGCATTTGAACAAATACACATTCAATCATCATTGTCGCCATCACCTCCATCACCACTTGTTGGTTTTTAATTTAATTTAGAACAATTTCCAATTTAATTGGAAATTGAATTACATTTCAATGAAGGATGGTTGACCAAATATTATTGGGGTTATTAAGAAAAATTGGCGTTTACTTTTCATAGCCTCAATCCAGGGTGGTATGCAGAAATATATTTCGAAACTATTTCCATGTAGAGACACCCACAAGCCATGTATAATGTTGGCCCTCCATGGCTAACGTTCAGGATATAGTGAACATTTGAAATTAAATATCACCTTCGCTTTCTATGAAATTTTTAAATTCCTTTTCAATAACAATGTCCTTTACGGCTTCATTAACGAAGTTTTAAACAAATTCTTTACTTCCCTTCCCTTTAAAGGTATTAACAAATTAAATCGACACTTGTCACCCTTTCCAGCAACCCCTAATATTTGTCAACCACTTTTTTATACCCTCAGCCATAAGCCTAGAGGTGGTGTATATCATTTGATTAGTCAAAACGCGCCTAGTCGAAATAACGGTTTTAGACCCTAGGTCTCTTTGGACCAAATCCGTTTCAGGATATTTGGAGTCGATCTAGCGATGTCCGTCCGTTTGTCTCTCTGGCTGCCTCGTGCGTACTATAACTCTCAAAGAGTGTATCCGATTTGGTCCAAACTTGGTACATCGTAATATTATTATCACACTTAGATCGATTTCGGAGATTGGCAATATCGGTCGACTCCATCTGGTACTTCCCCCACAAAGGGTCAACATTATGAATATCTATGAGGCTTATAAAATGCCAAATTAATGTCCGATTCCATTCAGAATTGGCACATCTCAATATTTCCTCCAAAACAAAATATGTTGTTGGTAGAGCTCGGACCATTTCATCTGGTACCTCCCCCACAAAGGGTCAAAGTTTAGAATAAGCAAAACGATTATAAAATCCGAAGTAAGCATTCGGTCCTCTTTAAATTTCACACATGCCATTATTTTTACTAAGATAAGATCTGTTGTGAAGATGGGACATATCGGTCCACTTCTTCAGGTACCTCCCCCACAAAGGGTCAACATTTTGAATATTTATAACTCTTATAAAATGTGATGTAAGAGTCAGATTGTCTTCAAATTACACACATCAGAACATTGTAATTAATCCAAGGTCTGGTGTGAAGATGGAAGATATTGGTCCACTCCTTCTGGTACCTCCTCCACATAGTTTTGAAGAACCAAAACGATTATAAAATCCGAAATAAACATTCGGGTGTCTTCATATTTCACACATGCCATTATTTCTACTAACACAAGATCTGCTGTGAAGATGGGATAATGGATAATGGAATGGATAATGGTCCACACTTCCTAGTACCTCTACCACCAAGGGTCAACATTTTGAATATCCATGAAGCTCATAAAACGCGAAATTAACATCTGACTCCATTCAGACTTGGCACATTTCAATATTTCCATCAAAACAAGATCTGTAATAAAGATGGTATAAATCGGACGATTCCTTCTGGTACCTCCCCCACAAAGGGTGAAAGTTTTGAATAACCAAAACGATTATAAAATCCGAAATAAGCACCAGGTTTTCTTCATATTGCATACATCCCATTATTTTTACTAACATAAGATCTGCTACGATGATGGGATATATCGGTCCACTCCTTTTGGTACCCACCCCCCCACCCCCACCCACACACACAAAGGGTCAAAATTTTCATTATCCATGAAACTCTAAAAACGCGAAAATAACGTACGTTTCTATTCAGACTTGGCACATCTCAATATTTCCATCAACATAAGATCTGTTATAAAGATGGTAGAGATCGGATTCAGATTCCTTCTGGTACCTCTCCCACCAAGGGTCAACGTTTTGAATTACCAAAATGATCATATCCGAAATAAACATGCGGTTCTCTTCATATTTGACACATCACGATATTTTTATTAAACCAGGGTCTGGTGTGAGGATGGAATATATCGGTCCACTCTTTCTGGTACCTCCCCCACAAATGGTCCAAATATTAAGTGTCCATGAAGCTTATAAAACGTCAAATAAACATCCGATTACATTCAGACTTGGCACATCTCAATACTTCTATCAACACAAGATCTGTCATGAAGATAGCACAGATCGGACAATTTCTTCTTGTACCTCCCCCCAAAGGGTTAAAATTTGGAATAACCAAAAACGATTATAAAATACGAAATAAGCATCCGGTTCTCTTCAAATTTCACACATGCCATTATTTCTCTTCGCGCACTCTTTATCCACATAGGGTTCAAGATTTTGTAAAACAAACCGCTCAAAGAAAGCGAAATAAGCATCCAAGTATCTTCCATTTTTACTCATACCAACATTTTTGCTAACATAAGATCTGTTACGAAGACAATATATATTTCCGAACCCCTTCTGGTACCCCACCCCACAAAGGATCACAATAATTTTTAATACTTTTATCTGTCATAACTTGCGAAACAATTCAGTGATTCTTTACAACTTGATATATCTAAATATTTCTCTCAACCAGAAAACTGAGATGAATATGGAATTTATCGGAATTTATAATTTCGCATAAAATTTGATATGAATTTTCGATTTTCTTGTAATTTTGCCTGTACCAATATTTTTATCTGTATTAGATGAAGTATGAAAATGGAATACTTCGATTTACTATACCTGGTACCTCACGCACATTTTAACATTTTCTAAAAATTATCGCATATCTCATATAAAGTAAAAGAAGTAGTCGATATAGTCCAACCTGGCACTTCGCAATATTTATATCATATTTATTTAGGTCCGATACGAAATGGACAATATTGGTTCATTCCCTTGGAACCTACTCCATAGTGGGTCAACAATTTGAATAATTATAACTGAAGTCAAAATATATTTAAATAATCCAACATTGGCTGAGGGTATACATCTGTCGGCAAAACCGGCTGATACTTCTAAAGGTGTTTTTTTTTTTTTTTTCATTTCCATACATAATTCCAATTAATTACTAAATTCCATAGAAACATGTTAAATCCTCGAAACACTCAATAATTAAACAAATGAACAGGAAAATGAATTCAAAACAAGAATAAAAAATAACAACAAAAAAGAAACAATCCATCCTTTCATCAATAATCATGCCAATAAAAAGAACAAAAACGTTTATCATTTGAAACAGAAAAAAAAGATAAAATGAAATGGAAAAACAAAATTAACAACAAAAACTGCACACGAAAAAAAAAACAAAGAAGCATTAATTATAATTAACAATAATTGTCATCATCACCATCGTCGTCATGAGAATCCAAAAAACAGCCAATAAAGGCAAGGAAATTAAATCCAGCAACAACAACAACAAAAAATACACCGCCATCAGCGTGAATTTAATTGAACAATTAATTAAACAAAAATGGATTAACACATTACAAAAACAACAGCAACAACAACAGCAACTAATGTCTACAATTAAAGCCTGGCAAATTAAAAAATTGTAAAACAACAACACACACCTTTAATTCAAATTCATTGTTAAGGTTATCAAGTTTTTCTTTTTTTAACAGAATTTAATTTAAATAAATTGTTAAATAAATTCATTCATTTAGTTCATTTTTTTTTGTTACATGTGTAATACATAAGCGATTTAAGCTTCGAAAGGCAAAAAAATCACCCCCAAAAAAAATTGACAACTTAATTTAAAAGCCCCTACAAAATTGCCCATGAATCAATAAATAATTATTAATTAAAGGAAGAAGAAAAAAAACAAAACAAACATTTTTTGACTGTGATCATTTTACGATATAAAAACAAACAAAATATTGAAACATTAATTGTTATTAACATTTAAAACAACAACATAATACTCATTACACTGTGCTACAACAAACGAGAGAAAGAAAGATCTATTCATTTGACATAATGGCATGGAGATATGCCTGGCTTTTCATGGCATTTCCATGCAAGTAAGCAAGTGAGAAATGTTAAAGGTATATCTAACTGGTATCAGGAATACAGGATGGCTAAGTGTGGTTTAAAAAAGTAACATATTTTTACTCCATAAGATTGGGGCATATTAACATAGTGTTAGTTCTCTTTGCCCATCTATGAGTAAACTCACGTCTGTCAAAATTTCTCTCTTATATCTCTTTTGCCTAAAGAGATAACACCCAGTAAAGTATTGTAACAATTGTTTCACAAAATGCCTCTCCATTCGTCAGGTAAAATCAAGAAGGTATGTAAAACTTTGTAAATTAGAAAAAAAAATTGAATTACGTTCAACATGATTTTAATTGGGATTCTGCTATATCGGCCACCTATACAGCGTGAGATAAAAAAACTGCAATAAAGCCAAACTCCACAATTTTTTTTTTAATTTTATTAAAGGAATGCAAAAAATTTTCGGAAAAAGCATCAAATTTTAGAATAAGTTTAGATTTGTTCGAATTGATTACCTTTGGCACAAATTATGGTCTTCAAACGGCCAATGAAACCGTTACACGCTGCCCGAATGTTGCTCTGCGGTATTTCCAAAATACTCCAGACACAATAGTCCAACGGATTAGTATTCGGAGGTTTCGGTGGCCATTGTGCGCTGAAAATGAAGCGAGGAACCTCATTTTGTAACAATTCTTAGGCTGCGCATGCTGAGTGCGATGGTGCTTGTTGGAATATCCAAGGTCAAAATGTTTGCGTGTCCAAGGCTTTAATGCACTTTCCAGAATATTTTCGCGATAATATTCGGCATTTATTCTGATACCACTGTCGATTAATACGAGCGGAGAGAAATCACAGTTGTTATGGCCCACACCATCACCATGGCCGGCGCTTGAGTTCTGGTGGCCAACCGAAGGTGGACATTTTCAGCTGACGTCTTTGGCAAGTAAACACCATCATTGGTTTGTTTACAAACCGATGTTTTCTCATCAGAGAAAACCAAATTCGACAGTTCACCACTTTCGGCCAAGCGAAGCAACTTTTTAGATCCTCTGAGACTATTTTCTATCCGTTGCGGTGTTAGTTTTTGCACTTTTTGGAATTTCAATATTTGCTGAATGGAATATTGCGATATGTTCAGCTCACAAGCCATTTTTCGGCCACTGCGACGGGGTTTTCGTTTTGAAAAATTCTCACTAAAATGCTTTTGTACGCTTGTCAACAATATAATGAGCTGTCACTGGAATAATTAAAACAGCTGTCGGACGAGTGGCTTAGAGATGACAGCAGCATGAAGTTGGTTGCAGTCTTTTCATCTCACCCTGTAAGTGGCTGCTAAATGTCGACAAATAAGTAGAAAAAACCATTTATTTTATTTTGAGAAGTTTTCCGTTTTACTACACACTTTTTTCACTTTGTCCGCTGATGGTATTGAACTCGAGACGTAATGATTGCTAATTAAACTCACTGCGCCAAGGTCACAAGTTAAAAAGTAGTAATTTTGGCCGGGCCAAACTTTGAATACACGACACAAAAGACCATTTGAAACGATTTTGGAAATTTTCAAAAAATAAAATCCTTCAAAAATTCTTTTAAAATTTTAAAAATACCGAATATGGCGGTTATATTGGGTTCTATATGACGTGGACCTACATAGGCATTGTTTTTCATAAGCCATTACCATATTCAAATTCGAAACTTGAAACTTAACTTAAACGGTGAATAATGTAGCTAAAATCATCAAAATATCGTATAAAGGGAGGTACCGTTATATCGGAGCTGTGCGAAGACCTACAGCATAGACAATTTTTTGCCACAGGCTGTAGCATCCATTACGAACTTCAAATACGACATCTCAAAAAATTTCGGTGGGTATTGTACCTAAACTCGTCAAAATACCGAATATAGGGAGGTACTGATATATGGGGCCTATACGAAGACCTGCACCTGCATAGACAATTTTCTGTCACAGACTGTAGTTCTCATTACGAACTCTAAATACGTAATTTGAAACAATTCCGGTTAATAATGACGCTAAAATAATCAAAATACCGAATATTGGGAGGGACCGTTATATGGGGGCCATATGAATATGATACATGGCCCATTTATGAACTTAACCTTCCTACAGGAAAAAAAGGTCCAAATTTTCAAAAAAAAAAATAAATAAATAAATAAATATTGCACGAAAGGACAAAGGATAATCCGATTTGGCTCCAACTTTGTAAAGCCTAATATTTGCATCAGTGCTAGTCAGATGCGAAAATGGACAATATCGGTTCACTCTATGATGTACCTCCCCCTCAAAGGGTTAAAATTTCGAATAAAGAGTCAAAATTTTGAATATCCATGAAACTCAGAAAACGTTAAATTAACATCTGATCCCATTCAGACTTGGGACAACTCAATATTTTCATCAACACAAGATCTGTTATAAAGATGAAATATATCGAATCTCAATATTTCCATCAATACAAGATCTGTTGTAAAGATGGTAGAGATCGGACCATTCCTTCTGGTACCTCCCCCACAAAGGGTCACAGTTTTAAATAACCAAAACGATTAGAAAATCCGAAATAAGCATCCGGTTCTCTTCATATTTTACACATCCCATTATTTCATCTAACACAAGATCTGCTGTGAAAAAAAAAAAATTGTGCAAAATTGTAGCCTTCTGCCTTAATTCGTTCGAAATATAGCATTATTACAACAGACAGACAGTCGGATATCGCTAAAATTTTACGCTGATCAAGAATATATATATTTTGTTGGGTCCGACATTTTATACCCTCCATATTGCGGTGGAGGGTATAAAAAAATATTTGACGATGTTTTCCTTCGTGGCGAACACCAAGTCTTAAACCCACAAACTTCGGTCTTGACATCCGACATGCTAACGTTACTCATTACTTCGTAATATGATTTTTTGGTTCCTAATCGGTAATATTGTTAAACTTCTAAAGTATTCTCAATGTAAAAAATTATTGAAAAATGCCATGAAAAGTCATGATTTAGCTGCGTAGAAAATACTGGTCCATCAACCAGTAAGAGCCCTTACTCTTTAAAGGAGCATTTCTCTCTCTCCCAATGTTGTAACACAGTGTCATTAAAAAAAACCTATAACATTCAACAAGGCATTGATTTGAATTGAATATAAAACAAAAATTAAAAACATAAATAAAAAACTATAATAATATTAATTTAAAAACATAAACATAAATAACAACTTTTTTTCATAGAAAGAAACGCAACAAAAAGCAATTTCATTTTATGTTTATTTATAATTAATTACAATTATTATTATTATTAAGTATTAACTTATTTTAATGAAAAAAAAACAACAACAAAAAACAATTGCAAAATAAAAAAACAGCAAAAAAAGTCCTAAATAAACTATAAACAAAGGGAGTAGTTGAACAGTAAACGGAAAGCAAACAAACAGAGAGAAATAGAGATAACTCAGCGGAAATAAATGGCAACGGAAATGAAATGTAAACTGCTGACAGTTAGATTTGTTGGAAGGAAGGAAAGAAGAAGAAGAAAAAACACTAAATTTTATATGAAAATCTAGAGTTTTTTAAGGTTAGATAAAATTAGAGCAAGCCATTATCTATAGGAAGCAAAGAACAAAACAAGACCTAATTAATAATAATTGAATGTTAACAAAATGAATGAAAATTCACAAAAACGAAATAAAATTTAAATCCAATAAGACATACCAAACCAAAAAAAAATTGTTATTAAATATGCTAAAAAAAAATTGAAAATGAGAAACAAAAAATAATAGCTATAGAATTGTTAATGTGTAAGACGAAGCAGCAGCAGCAGCAGCATCGGAATGCAGCATTGGAATGCATGTTAAATGGAATGAATGGAAGAAACCAAATGCTGAGTGCTGGAGTGTATGTGTGCGTTCGTTCGTGTGAATGTCTAGATTTGTAATTGTTATTTGTTATTCAAATTGGCAGTTGTTTGAATTTTGTATACAAAATTTGTAGATATGTGGTGTGAATGTTTTATATGCAGAAGAAGAATAAAGAAAAAAGGAAAAACTGAATAAAACACGTTAAGAATAAATATATTTTTTAAAGTAACGTCTATATATAACTGGAGAGATTAGTTTAAATGAAAATGTGGTAATAACAATTAAGTTCTAGGCTTTATTATTTTATTTGCAAGGAGTAAAAAAGAATTTAAATTGTTTGAATGTCGGGCAGAGATTAAAAATAAATGCATTGTTATGAAATAAATTAAAATCCGCAAAAATAGAAGTTTTGTGGAATTCCACCAAGAAATTTGGAAAAAAGAAATAGGGATACGTAAGTCGATTTTTGATAACCAAATATCATAAAAAATCGTATTAAACAAACTTAAAATCAATGTCAGTTTATGTCGAATTTCTAAAGTCGAAGTTCAAAATCTTTTTACAATATTAAGATCATAGACTTTTGACCAATTTTCTTATTGTTCGAAATAGAAAATATGCAAAGAATAATGTGTTCTATTTTTGATTTTCTACTTTTTTTCATAATCCCCACCAAAAAAAGAACATTATTGACAAATGTTTTGACAAGTAAAAATTAGATATCGACTTTTTACGGAGGCAAAATTCAAAAAGTTTTACAATCGACTTTTCCTCTCGACTATGTATTCCAAAATTTGGAAGTCCTTTGAGTCGAAAAACTCATTTTTGATAATGTAAACAAACCACCATATGCTTTATCAGTATGTGACGTGGTTTTCTCATCGACTGAGATAACTTCAGCTGTCTCCACCGGTCTCCATAAGGACTTACTAAACCTTATGAAATAAGAGAAGGAAATTTATCTATTTTTTGGGCGATAAAAAACGATAAGATGTATATAAAATATATAGCATATTGACTCCGGAGATGGAATCGGAAATTCAAAGTAAAGTTGTTCAATTTATTATTGAGAATTCTACATTTACGATGTCTCGTAGCCAATCGCTTATTCTGGAGTTGATATTCAGAGCGTGAACGATTCGTGGACAATGGAGAATTTTGATGTAGTGATTGATACTCTCGGGTGATGGACTTGGAGCGAAACTTGCTCGCCAGCAGGATGGGAGTTTTTGAAAGAGTTTGCTCTTCACTCTTTCGTTTGTGTTGGATCATTTCCGAGTCACTCCTCTTCTTTTGTGTGGGAGCACTTCCGAGTCACTCCTTTTTTAATTTAATAGAAAGGTTGCAGAATCACTCAAAAACCAAGCGGAGTTAGTTCTAAGAGTGTGTGTGTGTTTTCTGATTTGTGTGGTTATGAGGGGAAGGAAAAAATGGGAATATAAAAATACACGTACAGAAAAAATACGCGTACATAGAAACACAACAAAGGTATGACAAAAACTTAAAGAGTGCTCGGCAAGAGTAGAATCGGCTCCATTTTGAAGGAAATTTGGTCCCAAATATTTATTGGCGCAGGAGAATTACGATGTTTGTGTTCGGGTGACGCTGGCGTTCGGGATTGTAACGATTTGAAGGTAATCGGGAACTTATGGACGTCGGTTATCGGCGGGTTAAATGTAATCAGGAATTACGATGTTTTGGCCCGGGATGTTGACAATTTGAAAGTAATCGGGAACTTGAATGAATGGTCATCGGACTGAGGGTTTTACGATGTAGGTGGATGGCATATTGATGTCCATGTCTTCGGAGTTGGGATTGGGGATGTCCATCTTAGGTTGTATGGTTCTGTTCGAACCATTTGAGACGGATCGGAACTCGTTCGGGTTCGGCAGTTCTCTGTTGGTATTTTCGGGCTTATATATCTGGGGACGGCTTCCATGGCTAGGGTTTATTCAAGCTAACAGTGCGGTTTATGACTACGACTAATTAACTACCAATGTTTGAGCTAATATACGGTACAACGGTCCGAAACTGCTGCGGAACACCGAGCCGAAAATCCTGCGGAACAATGAGCCGAAGCCGCTGTGTAAATAAATTACCGGTCAGCTGTCCAGGCCTTAGCAAATAATGGGAACTCGTTCGGGTTCGGCAACTCACTTCTGCAGAACACCGAGCTGAAATCTGCGATTTTTTAAATGACCTCTAGAAATATGACCAATTTTAAAATGTCTGATTTCAATGACCACTTGCATTTAACTTATGTACCGAAATCGAAAAGAATTCGGAATCAGTATCGGAAATTGCAAAAGAGATTCAGAAAGAATTTAGACATAATTCGTTATAAAATTATAGCGGCGCAACTGCCCTTTAACAAATCTTCTGCAGTAGCAGACCTGTCCCATTGTAACCCAAACCGAACACTACATGTGACCGACAGTAACCATTACATGTGACCGATATTTGCCATATGCGGTAAACGAAATATTGCCGAAAGCTGAATTGTTTATTACTGTTCTCGTCCCATGTTCTTCTGGTCCTGCTGTTGTCGTTATTGTTATTTTTGATACAATGCGTACGGTTGTATGTTCTGACTAATGTGTATCGGAAAATGCTTTAGAAAATCAGCAACTACCCTTGCTGTCTCATCGAACACTATATGTGACCGGCATTATGAAGTAAATGGGAATTATTTGTCTTATGCAGTAAATGGTTGTATGTTTAGGATTAATGTATGTGATGACACTATCACAAGCAGGGTGACAAATAATGACAAAAAACAACTTCTTTGACTCATTACCAAGCGATGACGTAGCAAAGAGACTTTAAAAGACAAAGACTTTAAATTGGAAATTTTCAGTCTAAGTTCAAAAGAAATATTCCAAAGAACCGGTTGAAAGAGGATCCGAAAATATAACTTTCTGAAATTTAAAGAAAACAATTAAAAATGGAAATCCCTCCATTTTTGTCCTCTTTGCCGAACCTACAAACAATTTAAATTTAATTGGATTTCCTTTAATTATTATTTTTATTTTTTTGTTTTACCTTTTAATTTATTTCATTTTTTCCATCAGTCATTGGAAACTGTAGATAGGTTGTTGAATGTTATAAAACCACAAGACTTTATTTTTATCATCATCAAATCAAACTGACATTTTTTTAGATAAGCAAATGCAACATTAAAAAAAATATAAAAATAATAAAATTTGATTGCAAACAAAAATAAAAAAATAAAAAACAATTTAGAAAATAAACAAAAAACATACACACTCACAAGACATTAAATCATATTAAATCGTGCTTGACAATATAATTTAATAAACAAGAACAAAAACAAATTAGAAAAAAAAATAAATAAACCCAAAAAATCACAATGGAAAAGCTGAAAAAAAACCAATAAAAATTATAACAATAAAACCAAAAAAAAGACAAACGCAAAAATAATGCCATTAGAAAATAAATCGTAAAGCATAACAACATTCATAAAAAAATTAAAAACAAATGATATAAACATAATAAATTAAAAGCAAAAAAAAAGAAAATAAAAAAATACTTAAGGCAGGCACAAAAATTAATTTTTTTGGATTTATTTTTAATAAAAATTATAGTTCATTTTTTCAATTTAATTTCAACATTATCTCTGTAAATAATTTCATTAAATGAAAATATTTATCACAACAAAATTATTATAAATAATTTAAAAACTGAAAGAATTGTTGAAAATAAATACGAAATTCAATAAAAAAAACTACACCCCAAAAATTACACTGTCAATAAGATTTTATAAAAAAAAAACAAATACAAAACATAGAGCAAACTAAACTAAAAACGAAAAAGTTAAACATATAAATTTAGATAAATTAATATAAATTATAAAAAAAATAACAATGAAAAAAATAAAAACCTACATAACCCCTAACATAGTAAGCAAGCAAATAACATTTAAAGGTAACAAAAACAAATCATTAATTTTCCACACACACACATTTGTATTAAACCAAAGAAGAAGAAGAAGAGAACATTTTTTACATAAAATAATAAACGATTTTTTATAGAAAATTATTACCAAAAAATAAAATAAAAATTACAAAAATTCCTTATTAAAAATTTAAGAACCCGCACATTTTATTTAATTTCAAAAGCTTTGCAACAAAAGAATTCATTTTTGACACTTAGCTAAACTTTTCAAACACCCTCGTCCCCTTTGATTTTAAACAACACCACCGCACGACAACTTTCATTGTTTATTATTCATCAAACCATAGATTAATGAACAACAACAAAAAAACTGCAAATAAATCTTAAGGTTACTGAAAGCTAACAAAGCCCCCCTCCCCCAAAGGAAAAAAAATAATAATAATTACGAAAAATAATTTAGTGGTAATAAATATTAATTAATTAAATTGAAAAACAAAAACCAAAACTGATGAAAACAAATGTGTATTAAATGGTAAAACAAAAGCAAACAAAAAAAAAATAAGAAAATATTTATAACTGAAAAAAACAATGACAGAAACCAAAAAAACAAAGAAAAAACATAACAAACCAACAGACAGACAAACATGCTGATATAATAAGACAGAGAAAGAAAAAAAAACAATAGTAATGTTAATAAAAAATCGAAAAGATATGATTGATAAAAAAAATTAAAAAAAAAACAAGTTTTGTTATTTTGTTTTTAAATGGCAAAGGTGAGTATGTGACAGATTTTAATAGAAGTGGCCGGAGATGATAGAGCCTGTAACTTACAGTTCGAGAGGAGGAAGCTAGTTTTTTTTTTTTGTTAATTTTAAGCAAAGACCAAAGAGCCACGGACAGAAGTTATGGAATTGCATATGGCCCACAATAGACCAAAATTTACTAAAGACGACCATCCTTAAGGTGAAGTTATCATTGCCACAAAAACTAGATACAAACGGCAAGTGCCCACTACGTTGTCAGTGAAAATTCCACCTTAAAATTTTAGACTCCTTCTAACAGTTGGTGTTAGGCCTTTATAGAATTCAAAATTCAACTTTTTTCAGTTTTTTAATCAAAACTTCATACATCGTACTAAATTTTCAGACTTTCAATATTTAATATATATTATTCAATTTTTTTCCTATTTTCAGAAAGATTAATAGGCATAGGGTATACGTTTACACAAAAAAGTCTTCAAAATCTTTTAATTTGAAGTTTACCGAGGAGGATATGCACAATGGACCCACATCCGATTTTTTCTGTTCAAACTGTTTTAATATCTTCATATGCAAACCCCAGAAACTAACAATGATCTCAATATCAAATTTGAGAATTCTAGCCCTATCCCTTTACCCAATACCAAATTTATTACCATTTTCTACTTTTCGTATAATTTTAGTGTTCATTTACAAAACGGCTCCATATCTCAATCCTAGACACAAACTGTTATCGCAATATAAAATTTCATGGTTTCAGTTCTATTCCTTCACCCTATAACCAATTTAGTACAACTTACTACTTTTCGAACAATTGTAGTACACATTTCCATCAAATTTCAGGATTTGAGCTTTTTAATTTCCTCCATTACCAAATTTAGTACCATTTAGTACAATTATAGTACACATTTCCAAAACCACCTCCATATCTTAATCCCTGATACCAACAGAGACCTCAATATCAAATTGGAGGATTTCAGCCCTATCCCTCCAATTCCACAATTAGTACCATTTAGTATTTCTCTTACAAATATGGGACGCATTTCCAGAATCAGATTTGAATCTCAACCTAAGATACCAAAAGTGACCCTAATATAAAATATCAGGATTTCAGATCTATAATTTCCCCCATTATAGCACGTATATTCAAAACCAGTTCCTTCTCTCAACCACAGACACCAACATTGACATCTATACAAAATTTTAGGATTGATGCATCATTATTTCACCTTATATCGAATTTAGTACCATATGTGTACTTTTCGAACAATTATAGTACACATTTCCTTCTCCATATCTCAATGCCTGATACGAATAGAGAACTATATATCAAATTTCGGGATTCCAGCTTTATCCCTTTACCAAAAGCCCTATTAAGTACTATTTTGTACTTTTCGAACTATAGTACGCATTTGCAGATTCACCTCCAAACCTCATACTCAGATATCAACAGTTAGCTAAATATCAAAATGTTGTTTTTTATTCTATTCCAAGACCACATTTAGTACTTTCGAACAATTATAGTACACATTTTCGAAAGCACCACCATATCTCAATCCCTGATACCTCAATTTCAAATTTAAAGATTTCAGCCATATCACTTCGCCCAATATGAAATTTAGTACCATTTAGTACTTTTCGTACAAATATAGAAAGCATTTTCAAACCATCGCCAAATCTTAAACGCAGATATCAACAGTTATCTAAATATCAAGTTTCAGAATTTTGTCTCTCTCCCTTCACCCAATACCAAATATAGTAACATTCAGTACTTGTCATACAATTATAGTTCACATTCTCGAAACCAGCCAATAGGTCCAGGCAACAAATAAACAGATTTCAAGGATTTCAATTTCTGTTCACCCAACAACAAATTGTACCATATATAGTACTATTTTGTATTCTTGGTGCACTTGTAGTACACATTTCCGAAATCACCTCTTATCACAAACCTACCGCCAACAGGGACTCCAATAGAAAATTTCAAAACTCCAGCTCATCCGTTCAACCTAAACCTAACTTTTTCAAATTTAGTACCACTTAGTACAGTTCGCACCCTTAGTACACATTTCCAATACCACTTTCATATATCGAACTTACTTTTCAACCTTGATTCTTATAATAAATTTTGATTCTCATTATAATAATACCAAATGGTACCATTTTGGAAGTTTAGTACCTTTTTAGAACTTTTTGTAACCTAAAAGTTCGAATTTCTAAAAACCTTTGGTACATCTATCCAGCACTCCATGAGTGACTCTCATTCCATTCATTAAGAATTCTCGCTCATTATGTTTATTCAATACAATGTATTTAGTTTTTAGTACATTTTAGTAATTTTCGTACTCTTTAAATACGAGTTTCCAAAAACCCAGCTTTATCACACGCCTACACACCAAGACTGACCGTGCAAAATTTCAAGACTCTAGCTTCTGCCGGTTTCGTCTTGTAAACCTCAGTTCCCAAACGAAATTTCTGTTATTTGGCATTAGAGCTCAGTTTGTTTCTCGGTTCATTTTTTTTTAATCTGTCCCATTTTGCACCCCAGTCTGTTTTTCGGTGTTTTGAGGATGTGAGTCGCATCCTCCACCGGAAGTAGATGCAAGTTCAGGTTTTGAAATTTTTTTATGTTGAGAATATTCTCCCAAAATCGTGTAATAGCCCCTTATAACGCTTGTCCCCAAGTACTGATATTTCGAAGTTATGTAATTTTTTTATTTGAAATGTTTGTCATATGTAAGGCGAACGTCGTATATGAATGTATATCTAGTTTTTTTTTTTCGAGTTGAGAGTGCTGACATTAACAATTGGAGCTTATCGAAGTCCTACGCATCAAACCATTTCACCATTGGTCCTTTCGATTCAAAAGTTGTCAATGTTATCCTTTTTTCGGCAAAAATATGCCTCCTACTCCCTTTATCGAAACAAAAATCCTCCATAAAAAAACTAGAAGGTCAAATTCAGCGAAGGCTCGAAATAATCGTCGGAGATAATTTGAAGTGTTCTAGATTTGGTCAAACTTTTCGAAGGGCTTCGAAAGGATCTAAACTATATATGTACCATTCGATTGTTCCACCCGATTTGAGATAATGAGATTTTTAAACTCATGCTCCCTAACATCCTCCATAAGGACCATTTCGGGTTTTAAAACTTTTTATTAGATACCATTTCTGCCTTTAAATGCAAAATCATTTTTGATTTAATTTCTTCAAAATAATTGCAAGACATGCCAGTCATATCTTTCCATTCTTTTGAGCAGCACTTTTCGAGCCAGTCGTGCGTTAACTAAAACCCATTCCGAGCGGTTGAAAACATTTCCATTGTAACCGCATTGACATCACTCAGTCAGCATGTCAGTCAGTTCGAAAAACTCACCCCCTCCGCCGAACATATATGGTCCCCACTTGTTATTCATTGGAGTTAGCAGCGTTCGCTTAAATGCACTCATTCTCAAATGGGTGCCCAAAAAAGGAACGACTTATATTTGAGAGGTAAACTTTAAGATTTGATTGTTAAATTTATGAATTTTAAATTCAGATAAATTTTTAAATAAAAATACCTTAAAATAATTAACCAAAAAATATAATTTTCAAAAATAAAGCGGATTAAAAATTCGTTTCCCATTAGTCCAAATATTTCCCGTCATGTATGCCGATACATATATTTGCCTCTTTCCCTGTGGTACACCCATGTAGCAATACCCAAAAACGAATATAAGAATGTGACAAACCTCTCCCTCTCCGCCACCATTTAAGGAAGGATATTGATGGCTGTTGAACGGAAAATTTGGTTGATTTTGAATGTCGGTGTTGGTGGTTGCTGACAGCCATTCAACCAAAATGATGCTGGCCATGATGTTGGTGCTGTTTGAATTCTCGTTTTTTAAACTTTTCCATTTTGTTATCGTTTTTTTTTTTTTTTTTTCATTGGTTTCGTTCAACTTCATTGAATTTTCTTGGTTAGTCAAAATGGGAGAGTATGTCTCTGATAATATATTAGGGTGGGCAGCAGAATTTTAAAAGAGAACAAATAGAACAGTTGGCTTAGATTCATATTTTGAGGTTATTAATAACCACTTAAAACCGTCAAACCTTCCAAACCCTAATATTTTGATCAGTCAATATTCTGAATGATGCCCAGTTTGCTCTCATTCTTCTCCATTTGCGTTAATCATTTTTTTTTGTTTTTTTTTTTTTTTTTTTGTTTTTGAAAAAGAATTTCGAGTCACCCTAATAAACACCAACAAGCATTCCCAATAAAGCTTACGAAAACTTTTTCACATATATGTTTGTCTGTCCACATCTATTGACAAATAACAAAGAGACTCTCCTCAGGTTTCTATGTCAACAATGCTGAAATGCAAATTCCTTTTTTTAAGTATTTTTTACGGTGGATTAAAAGCAGATATGCAGAAGTTTTGTAAATAAGTACCTTTTCGCAAAGCGAAAAAGGAAATACAACTGTGCTCAAATTAATAGCATATTTTTTTATACCCTACACCACATAGTTATGTCTTGTGTATTTGTTTGTAACATGGAGAAGGAATCGAAAATTTCCAAACAACAATTGTTTGGCCCAAGGACGAACCCTATTGAAATTGGTGAGAACCAGTCACATTTAAATATAGCTCCCTTATATATCTTCAACCGATTTCGGGTCAATTGTGCACCAAATTACCAATATCAGTCCAAATGACCTGAATTTGGGCATATCCGACCGAATTTAGTCTAGAAGCAAGTACTTTCAACTTTTCGAAAATCGCTTCAGATATAGCTATAGCTCCCATACATATCCGATTTGGGGTTTTCAGTCCCTCTCATGCGTAATGTGCACTCCACAAGAATGGTATTTGGTATCTGATACAGCTTAGAAATAAGTGCCTAAAATTTTGTCAAGATCGGTTCAGATTTTGATATAGCTCACGATTTCAGTTTTTGTACACCAAATGGTGCCAAAATGGACTGAATTCAGCCCTGAAACAAGTACTTTAAATATTGGTCAAAATCGGCCACATATATTTGTTTCCGATTTGATGTTAAAATTCCTCACATGTGTAATATGCACTCCACAATAATGATATTTGATACCGGGCATCAAATACTGCTTGAAATACATCTGCCAAATTTTATCGAGATCGGTTCCAATTTCCATATAGCTTCTATATACATCTTCGTTAACCCAAATTAGATAGATTGTTATACCCTTCACCATACCATAGAGGGTATATTAACTTTGTCATTCCGTTTGTAACTCCTCGAAATGCTCATGTCCCAACAAAGTATACATATTCTTGATCAGCGTAAAATTCTAAGCCTAAGACAGAAAATTGTCTGTGCCGGTCCACGTCTTCGTATAGCCCCCATATAACAGTACCTCCCAATATTCGGTATTTTAATGATTTTAGCGGCATTATTTACCGGAATTGTTTTAAATTTGGTCTTTGAAGTTCGTAATGGATACTACAGCCTATAATTGAAAATTGTCTGTGCCGGTCCACGTCTTTGTATAGCCCTCATATAACAGTACCTCCCAATTATTCGGTATTTTGATGATTTTAGCGGCATTATTTACCGGAATTGTTTTAAATTTGGTATTTGAAATTCTTAATAGATACTACAGCCTATGACAGAAAATTGTCTATCAGATCCAGTTCTTCGTATAGGCCCCATATATCAATACCTCCCTATATTCGGCATTTTGACGATTTTAGGTACAATACTCACCGAAATTGTTTGAAATGTCGTATTTGAAGTTCCTAATGGACGTTACAGCCTGTGACAGAAAATTGTCTATGCAGGTCCACATCTTCGTATAACCCCCATATAACTGTACCTCCCTATATTCGGTATTTTAATGATTTTAGCGGCATTATTCACCGAAATTGTTTCAAATTATGACAGAAAATTGTCTGTCAGGTCCAGGACTTCGTATAGGCCCCCTATATCAGTACCTCACCGAAATTGTCTGAGATGTCGTATTTGAAATTCGATGATGTCGTATTTGAAGTTCGTAATGGATTTTCTGTGACAGAAAATTGTCTATGCAGGTCCACATCTCTGTATAGCTCCCATATAACGGTATCTCCTTATATACGTTATTTTGATGAGTTTAGCTACATTATTGACCGGTTATTTCAAGTTTCGAATTTGGATATGGTAATGTCTTATGTAGGTCCACGTCGTATAGACCCCAATATAATGACTATATTCGGTATTTTTATAATTTTAACAGAATTTTTAACGGATTTTATTTTTTGAAAATTTTTAAATTCGTTCCAAATGCTGGAGGGTATTCAAAGTTCGGCCCGGCCGAACTTGTTGCTCACTTGTTATATTTTATTTTTTAAAAAGAAAAATATTTAAAAATGTATTATTTCCCCCATGAAGAGAAACTGCAACCCTATTTTCTAAAATCCATTTAAACATATCCTTTAACTCTGCTATTTTTTGCATCTCAATTGTAGCTAAGCATTTCCATCAACAAAAGCCATTTTTGTTTTTACTTTTTTTTCAATAGTTTTTTTTTGTTTTTTTTTTTTTTTTTTGTTATTGTTGTCTTTCTGTTATTTGTCTGTTTATCTGTCTGAGCTTACCTCAACTGTAATTCCCATTTATGTCAGTTTATATTTTGTGTCAGAATGGAAAACACACGCTTTCCCACCACTGCACGCACAATTCTGCCAGAGATGTTTGGCTAGCTGAGTGTGTGTTTCAGTATGTATGGGTTTTTATTTTGATTTCTTGGTAAGAGTGCCGACCGAAATTGGCTTTTTTATGTGATTAACGTAATCGAGATTGTCACACAGGAGGAATGAAACAAATGAATGTAGTTTTATTGAATTTGTTTAACAAACGTCGAAAAACGTGGTCAGGGGAAAGATAGAAATGAGGAGATGTAATTCCAAATAAATATATCATGGATATCTCCTATTTAAGGGACAATTTGGAAGAAAAAGAAACATTTTTTTATTTCTTTGTTCCATTATATGTGAATTTTTTAGTGCATATCAGTTACGACCTGAATGTTCACATAGATGACGAAAATTTGGCGCAAATTTTCATGTTATCGAACCGAACGAATTACACATGCATTTTCGTCTCGGCTCATGTGGGCTCCCCACTCATCTACATTTTTTGAAATTTTCCGATCCAAAATTCCCTAGAATCTTTCAATTTTAAACATTTAGTCTCTTCGACAGTATTACAGCTAATAATATTAGGATTATATTGTTCGAAAATGTTAACTCTTAAGCAAAAAAGGTGTCTTTTTCATATTTTTTTTTGTTTGTTTTGAAAACTCCACTTAAAGGGGATCGTTATAATATTCCATTATAGATTCCAAAATATATCAAATATCTAAAACTTACCTTAACGCCTGGAATTTATAAATGTTAAAAGAACATTTAAAGGGGTAAATTCCTACTTCATGTGAATACAGGATGAGATGAAAAAATTGCAACCAATTTCAGACTGCTGTCATTTCTAAGCCACTCGCCCAACAGCTGTTAAAATTATTACAGAGGCAGTTCATTATATTGTTTGCAAGCGTACAACACCATTTTGGTGAGAATCTTCCAGAAAAAAAGTTATTCGTGATGGAATTTAAGCGTGATAGTGTGATTACTTTATATTTGACTGGAAAACCACAAGTGGCTGCCGTTAGAGCTCTCCAGCATTTAAATGTGAATAAATCTATTGAGTCTCGTACCATCTCTCGTTACCTTGATACTGCTAGCGTAGCCCGACGTCAAAGAAGTGGACGGAAGAAACAGCAACATCAGCAGAAATGGTTCGAAAAGTAAAGAAGCGACTTGATCGAAACCCACGTCGCAGTGGCCAAAAATGGCTCGTGAGCTGAATATATCACAATATTCCATTCGGCAAATACTGAAAAATGAGCTCGTGTTAAAGCCATTGAAATTCCAAAAAGTGCAAGAACTTACACCGCAACAGAAAGAAAATAGACTCAAAATAGCTAAAGAGTTGCTTCGCTTGGCTGAAAGTGGTGAACTGCCGAATTTGATTTTCTCCGATGAGAAACCATTCGTTGTCCAGCAGTTTGTAAACAAACAAAATGATCGTGTTTACTTGCCAAAGAGGTCAGCGGAAAAAGTGTACCTTCGGTTGGCCACCAGAACTCAAGCGCCGACCATAGTGATGGTGTGGGCCACCATAACAGCCAATGGTCGTTATTCGCTCTATTAATCGACCGTGGCATCAGAATAAATGCCGAATATTATTGCGAAAATATTCTGGAGGGTGTATTAGAGCCTTGGGCACGCAAACATTTTGACCGCAAACCTTGGACATTCCAACAGGACTCAGCACCATCGCACTCATCGCACACGCGCCACCCAAGAATGGTTACAAAATGAGGTTCCTCGCTTCATTTCCAGCGCACAATGGCCACCAAAATCTACGGATACCAATTCGTTGGACCATTGTGTCTGGAGTATTTTGAAAAAAGGTTGGCACTAAAAAATACCAAAGTGTCGGTCACCCCAAGCAAGCGCTTCGCCGGGAATTGGCCAAATTACCATAGGGCAACATTCGGAGAGCATGTGAGGGTTTCATTGGCCGTTTGCAGGCCAAAGGTGACTATCGAACAAATCTAAACTTATTCTAAAATGTGATGCTATTTCGGACATTTTTTGTTTTGAGTCAAAAAAATTTAAACAAAAAAATCAAAAAATTATGGCGTTCGACTTTGTTGCTGTTTTTTTTTTATCTCACCCCGTAAATACAGGTCCACGTTTTAATACAGCCTTTTTAAAAGTACATCTCTGATTTTAATTATTGCTAGGGTCTTGGCCATATTTTCAAATCAATTTAGCTTTAACTTTTTTTCTTACGGCCTAAAACACTATTGCGCTATAAATTTAATGTAGATCATGATTATGTAGTACCGCCTTTATATAGGCTCCTCCGGATTTTTTTGAATTTAAGAGTCTTGATCTTATTTTCCAATCGATTTTTTTTTTTAAGTATGGAATTTTGTGTTTGTTTTTTTTTTTTTTTTTTTTTTGGGTTGGGGGGATAGAAGCCTTCGTACAGTTTTAATATTCACCTGGCGGAAGGTATTAAAAGAACGCCTCGGAATTAGACCGTTTGTAGTCCAATATTTTACAATCTGCATCAAAATAATTGAAATTCAATGATATATTCTTATAGAGGTTGTCTTTCGAAAAATGAGGTTGTCTTTAGAAGAAAAATGACCGTGACCAAACATAAGCAAAATATTCCAAATAATTATCCCATTACATAAAGCGTTTTTGTTAATTTTTCTCTCAAAAAATGTTCTAATTTTTCAAAAGAAGGAAGGTTGCTCAAACTGGAAATTCCAGTGTGAATACATGCTATAGGTGGACCTCAGAGGCAGAAAGGACTAGGTGGACGTAAATGAGCCGTTTCATATAAACACTTTTACTGTGTGTTTCAAACTTGTATATTCCACCACTTGGAAAAAATGACCAGGAGTGTGGCGAATAAAAGGAAGACTTTTGAAAATAGTTTTTTTTTTGGTTCCCAAAAAGGGAACCATTTCCCCCGTTTATAAAATTCTAACAATTTAACTTTACCTCCCTTTTTAATTATCTTCCTTCTCCTCTCCTGCTTGATTAGTTATTGTCATGTCAGTTTATTCTTAGCATTTCACCCACTACCACCGCCACCATCGTTTGCCAGTTACCATATCAACAAATGCTAATGAATGATAATAAAATAATTTCTCTTTTTTATTCATTGTTTCTCCATTTAATTACCAATTAATGGTCAACGAGGAACAGGTACCCACAGCCCAGTACAAATTTCAATAATTGCGCCTTGCTGCGGTTGTCGTCGTCGTTGTCATCAATATTTAAAGCAAATCAATTTGATAAATTACTTAATTCATTAAATTGACCGCCAAATGACGTCAAAGGTCGAGCCAACCAGAAAAACGGAAAAAAAATACAAAAATGCCACAGGCGACTGTCTAATGGCCAAATGATATTAACGAAAGAAACAAAACACAACAAAGTCATTTTACAACAACAAAAATGTATCATCACCAAAAACAACAACAACACCAACACAACCATTGATACTGAAAATCAATATTAATATTAGAATACGAAAGCAAAAAAAAAAACCCTCGAAATTTACATAGCCACTGGCCGAGACTACAGCGCAGAGCAAGAAATGGATTCCACCAAATATAGATATGTTGCTATTCCCCAGTGTCATCGTTGGGCCTAGACGACCAGATCCATCGCCACCATCACACACATCGAACCACCCCATACTTCCTCCAAAAGTCCCATTCAATTACTTAATTTTTGTATTGGCAAAATTCCTGGTACGACAACAAATCCAATTTTGAACCCCACAGACCAAAGTAACAAGTCAATGAATGACACATTACATAAGAATATACTTGCTTGTTTTGGGAAGCGGAAATGGGGGTGGGGGATAGAGGGAGGTGTGTTGGAGGTTAAAAGCTTTTTTCCATATATGCTAATTTTCTACTATTTGGAAAAATGTTGTTCTACCTACAAAGACATTCCTTTATGGAAACAGACAATTTTTGTTAAGCTATGACCAGTTTTACCTTTGTAGGTCGACAACAGAAAATTAGATGAGCAGTTAAAGGAATTTTATACAAGAAAACATAGAAATTGGCATAGATTCCAGGAAATGTATGTCTTGTCCATGATTTTGAATTTTGATTTTGTTTCAATATGTTTTGAAAGCTAACATAGAAATTGAATATTTACCTTTTTTTTCGAAGAATTTTTTTCGAATTAAACTAATCAAATACTTTGCCAATGGAGGTGGATTTATGGGGAAAAAATCTCTTATATTTCTTTCTGTTTCTACTATAAACCATCAGTCTCCAACATTTGATAGAAAAAAAATAACATAAATGGGACAATAAAAATTACCGGGCCGAAAATATTGAGATATTCTTAATGACTGAAGACCGAGTTGGAAAAATTCGTTTTAAATTGGATTGGAATTTCATGATGTAAATCTAAAATCCATTTCACAACATTTCGTATCAATTTTCGAGATATTTTGAACTCAAATTTATGCCTGGTTAGACTCTGCAAAAAAAAAATTCTAAACTTTTTTTGATATTTAGGTCGGGTCGAATCCATTTTGGAACCAACCAAAACCACCACAACCACTCCAAAACCAAAAAAAAAATACAAAACAATAAAATATCCGAAAATTGAAAAACTTGATAATATCAAACCAGCCTATCTGGTACATCCCCTACAAAGGGCGAGGTCAGTGTCCTATTACTTAAAACTGTGTACATCCCTATATATTTCCCCTATATATCTTAGCTGTTTAAAATTGAAATACGGTTATTGTTTCGGTGCAAAATAAGTTTTCAAACAAAGGTTTGGTTCACGGGTTTGTTAATTTATAAAAAATAACCGTTCGGTTCGGAACCGGTTTGCACCCCAGTATATATCACGGCCAATATATGCGTCATCGAAATTACTGTGTTAGACCCTACGTCCCATTGGACGACATCTCTGGAGCCGATCTTGTCTCCATTTTGGAGCAAACTTAGAGCATCATTATATTTTCACCAAACTTTGAATGAGACCGGATATGAGCAATATCGGACCACACCTTCTGGTACATCCTCCACAAAAAAATCAAAATTTTTTATCTTCCGTTTTCATTAAAACTTTACAAATCTTATAGTTATATGAGTGCTAGGTCTGATGCATAGGCATCAATTCCTTCCAGACAGAGCACAGATTTACTCGTTTTCACTCGGAAGTAAAACATACTCTCGAGCGGGATTGCTCGAAGAGTGAGAGCTTTATCTGGAGTTTACTCTTCACTCTTTTGTTCTCTATTTTGTTGTTGTAGCAGTAGTACAAGCAAATGTTTGGTACTACAAATTTGGTTCGAGCTCCACGCTTAAAAATTCGGTTACCTTAATGGACTGTAACCAGAGATCGTCTGGAGTAAGTTGGGTAGGTTTAGCGGTGCAATTAAAGAGGTTCAGCGTATTGTGTGTGCCTGTATCCCAAGCCAGGCAGACGTCGCGCACATCTTCGTCAATTCGAATCCAATACGAAATGAGACGAGCGCACTATCCCGATCGTAATTGCGCCAAAACTACCATGGCTGTCTAGGCAGCTGACGTTCTTCAGCTGCAGTGGATGAGATGTGGACTCCTGTAATTGCTGATGACATTTGGGACTGCATCAGTTGGAATTCCACTCAGACCTATCTGATATGCTTCTTGATCTAGAAGCTCACTCTTGTAGCATTGGACCTCCCTCTCTAGATCATGTATGTCCTTCCTGACACGCAAGGGTGGGGAAGTTATACACACCATATGATGGCTGGGATGACTCGCACGATAACAGCCGAGCAGGTACAGCATCGAAAGCAGATAGTTATGTTGACCTCCGCCTCCTAATGTAAATGGTCTATTGGTGTCATGAGGAGGCACCCTATCGCAGTTCTCAGGACAGCATGCTGGCAGGTCTGGATGTGCTTCTAATGCGTAGCACACCGACCGACATATTGCGTTGTTAAAGGTCAACAAGATTTCCTTGTCCGCACCCCAAGTGGTGCCGGCTATCGTCTTGAGGACCTTGTTCCTACGTTTCATCATGTCGCCACAGCTATCTGCTATCTGGATTGCGCGGACGACTTGAACATGCTGTCGAATGCTACCCCTAGAAACTTGGGCTAGTTCGTGGTCGATATTAAATTTCCATCGACCTACAAATTCAGGTGTGTTCTCAACTCCGCAGACCATGTGGTAGGGAGTATGGCCTTTGATTTAGTGGCGGATATTTTCATATTCCTCGCGTGGAAGGGCGAGGAATTCCGCAGAGGTGGAGGTTAAACAGTTCCGGAGATAACACCCCACATTGAGCTGAACTTCTTGTTCCGCATTTCCACATATGACTGGCGTCCACACATATAGTTTATTATCTAACATTTCAAACTTGACCGGAAAGTAATACTCTGCACATCCTCAAACAGTGTGGCATGATTGACGGTATCAAATACTTTTGATGTGTCAAGGGCTACCAACACTGTTCTATGACAAGGCTTGTTCTGGTTCAATCCTCTACTAATATGTGGCATCACTTGCCAGTCACTTCTCTTTGAAAAATTAGAGTGGGAGTCGATTCGCTCAAAATAGAGTAAGAGCTTGCTCTAAGAGTGAAAAGAATATTTTGTTTTCTGATTTGTATGTAACAGCAACCCTGTTTTGGTGTAGCTGTGAACCGTGGGCGATCGTATAAAACATGTGCATATGTACAAAAGCAACAACAGATTAGCGAAAATATTTTTTTTCGTGTTTGGTTTTGAGTGCCCGGCAGAGTAGAGTCTGCTCGTTTTAGTACGAATTTTGCTCCCACTCTAAATCGAACAAAACATTCTCGCCCTTGTTGGAGCGATAACAAAAAATAGAGTTTGCCCGTTTTGTTTTTCCTACTCCCAGGAGTGCTCCAGTCGACTCGGATTAAAGCGTATATTCGACCATCTTGTCTCATCCAGTCTTTGCTTGTGGTATATTATAACTGAAAACGTGGTATATTATAACCTAAAAAGGCCTTTAATATTTTATTTTTTTAAAAATTAGAAAAAAAATTTTTGTGTATAAATTTGAATTGAAAATTCACAAAATAGTCAGTCTCAATTTTTTTTACAAAAAATTGATACTCATTCCAACTAAATAGCTTCAAAATGCATTAGTGGCTATGTCGTTAAGTTAATTGATAAAAATCAAATTAAATATCAAAATAATATCCAATCAAATTGCAATCCATTTTATCTTCATTTTCTTTTAATGGCGAATGGTTTTCTCCACTTATTAAATTCTCATTAGTGTCTGATGTCCGAATCAATTACATTTGTCCTATCTACCATCGATGGAGATCATTATAATTTAATCAAAATATTGAATTGCATTTTCCAAATGAAAATTGATGCTATTGATAGTACCCTGGCTCCCTGGCTCCTTGGCCATTAGCCGTAAGACAGTTTCTGGCTGTCATTGGGCTCATTACACATCAAATTTATCATGACTTGGATCAATGCAATTTAATCCACAATAATTCACATAAATGAATGAATGAATAAATGAATGACTGAATGGATGAATGAAGGCAACAACAACGCCAAACATCAACGCCCAGCCAGAAAGAAAGAACGAATGAAGGAAGGAAGGAACGCAGTAACAAATGCACTGACGCATAACTAATTAACCTAACAAAATAGCAGCAGCAACTACAAAAATTGAGAACTTTTCCATTTTGATCAAATCCCACTTATGCTGCTCCTTCCCCATGTCTCTCTTCCCATTCATTGGTTTGCTGCTGCCTCCATTGACTTGTCCATTTGTGGGTATTGAACATCAATTACCCATAATTACAGTAAAATCATAAAGTTTTTGCCTTGGCTTAGCCACTTATGGCGTTCAAGCATTCATTTTCTTCTTCTTCCTCCCCCTCTCCTCTCCATTGCCTCTCCCACACCATTCGTCCATGCATTCAACACACTTTTGACATTCTCTGTCATACAAAAATCAAATTAAACTAATTGATTGGCTTTGACCAACGGCCACGGTGAACAGAATAAAGTAAACCTAGCAATTTGTTTGTCGTGGGGGGTGGAGGGGGAGAGCACGGCGCATGGGAGCTGTCATAAAGCAAGGAATATCCCAAAGACGTCACAAAACTGAGAATTCTAAATAGGGAACGCGAAGGAAATCCAAAATAACTTTGGTAATTATCGGAGACAATTTTGTGGAAAATCTAATGGATTTAGAAGGTGATTACCGTCAAAGTTTGTTTTATTAGTTACTAGCATTTTTTTTATTTATATACTGGTACATACATACATATGTGTGTGTGAAGAAAATGACTTTGCTTGTTTTCATAAATAATGGTCATTGAGTGTAAATATTGAAACGCCTACCTCACCACAGAATCATTTTACCGGACAAACATTTTTGTAAATTGAGAAAGGATTTCGGTGGTCTGGTGGCAAATGTGACGATTAGCCTTTAAAAGAAATAAATTCCGCTAATGATAGTTTTGAAACTCCGTGATATAGTAAACCGACCAGGTCATTGTCTCCTTCATTAGAAGCCACAGGCCGTTAATTATCCGTTAAACAGACACATGCATGAGGTTGGCTTTTAATTATAGACCATTGACAAGGGGCAAAACATTATTTATCAATTTTGGTTTTCATCGAATAAAAATAATTGTTCGCCTTCAATTTTCAGGTTGTCACAGGACACCTTTCTCCGAAAATTATAGTTATTAGAAAAGAAAAAAATATATACAAAAACAAGTTAAAAAGCAGTAATTTCGGCCGGGCCAAACTTTGAATACCCTCCACCATTTGGAACTAATTTGGAAATTTAAATAAAAAAATCCTTAAAAAATTCTGTTAAATTTTAAAAATACCGAATATTGCCGTTATATTGGGGTCTATACGACGTGGACCTACATAGGCATTGTTTGCCATTAGCCATTCCCATATTCAAATTCGAAACTTGAAATAAACGGTGAATAATGTAGCTAAAATCATCAAAATATCGTATATAGGGAGGTACCATTATATCGGGGCTGTGCGAAGAACTGGACCAGCATGGACAATTTTCTGTCACAGGCTATAGCATCCATTACTAACGTCAAATACGATATCTCAAATAATTTCGGTGGGTATTGTACCTAAACTCGTCAAAATACCGAGGGTTCTTTTTAATAATAGAAGATAAATTCTTGAAGAGCTAGAATATCTTTAAGAAGTGGCTTATTATAGAGAAGTCCTTAGAGAGGTTTTCTACAATACATGAAACTTTGGACAGTCTCCTATTCTATTGGAGTTTACTAAAGTTCCTTCTAATATATAGATATGCTTTTCCATAAAGGACCATTAAAATACTTTAAGAAGACTTATCGTATAGAAGAAATTTAGAAACGATCTTTAAGAGATTTTCTATTTTAGAGATTCTCTTAGGAGATCTTTATTCTTCATTCGGACCAGAGACTCGTGGGTCGACGGATTCCTATCGCAAATGCATCCTAACGGACAGTAAAATCGCCATAAAGGTTATAACATCTAAAACAACATGGCTCAATACGCCGGTCATAATCCCCATAATTGCAATAGCATATGCAGGGCATGCAGGGAAGTTGACAATATGTTGGAGAATTTTCTGTGTCAATGCCCAGCTTTTCCAAATATCAGATTCCAATTTTTAGGGAACGACTACATACCAGATCTTAATCAGATCATGGTTAATGGAATAAAACAGTTAAGGGATTTTGTTAAAGCAATGAATTTCTTAACTACCCGTCCACAGGCCTATACTGGCTTGAGTTTATGTCTACCAGGACATGTGGTGAGAGTTTCGCCACTCTTTTCAACCTAACCTGAGATATCTAAGAGATATTTTATTCCAAAGAATATCTTAAAGGTGTTCCTAAGACCCTTAACACATCTTCTTTTACATAGAGAACATTTAAGTGGTCTTCTTTCCATACAAATCCTTCAAGGTGCCTTCCATTCTATGGTAGAACTTTAAGAGGTCCTTTACATTCAAAAGAAGACTTTAGAAATTATTTTTTCTATAGAAATCCAAATAGTCAACAAAACACCCGCAACAGTCAAATATTTCACAGAAGGCATTTAATATGTCTAATTATCTGAAGCAGATCTACAAAATCTCTATAACGCCTTAGAAAACCCTCCAAGAGGGCTACTCCACTATCAGTTCCTCCACTTCAGAGGTGTCTTTTACTAGGAGATCCCTTCAGGGTCTTCTGTAGTAGAAAAAACTTTTTGTAAAAGAGAATAGAGAATACCTCTTCTATAGTAAAGAAGACTTCGGAGATGTATATTAGGTAAGATCTCTTAGGGATCTGCTAAGAGATCTTACCTAATATACCTCACCGTGGCCTTCTCTACTATAGAAGAGGTATTCTCTATTCTCTTTTACAAGAAGTCTTCTACCACGGATATGTATATTACGTAAGATCTCTTAGGGGTCTGCTAAGAGATCTTACCTAATATATCTCTCCCTGGCCTTCTCTACTATGGAAGAGGTATTCTCTATTCTCTTCTTCTCTACTACAGAAGACCCTCAAGAGATTTTCCTCACTAACGAAAACATTCAAAAGACCTTCTATTCGAAGAAAATTCCTTACCTAGTATAGAATACTTTCAAGATGTCTCCTCTACTACATAAGACCTTAAAGAGATCTTATTTACCATAGAAGACTTTTAAGTGTTCTTCTCCACTATGGAAAATGTTTGAGGAGTTCCCTCTTTATAGAAGATTTTCAAAATTTACTATAGAAGACCTTTAATATATCCCTTCTATTGTAAAGGACAAAGAAACACTACTATAGCTTATAGAACACTATCGACAGACCTTAGACTTTCAGAGGGTCTTCCCTTACATAAAAGTCCTTTAATAGTTCCTCTACTTTATAGGTGTTTAGGAAGTTCATTTCTATAGCAGACTTAGGGGGTATTCTCTACTACATATAAGCTTCAAAAGCTCTCTTGTTTTAGAGAAAAACTTCAAGGAAGCTTCTTTACTATAAAGCACCTTCAAAATGTTTTTTTTATCTTTAAAAGTCTTTAGACGACCTTTTCAGTTTCAGCCAGAATTCGCTTTCATAGAACCCATTCAAAAGACTTCGAGTAATATAAAAGAATTCCAGAAGGACTTCGATTCTATATAAAATATTTAAGGCGTTTTATCTTCTATGAAGTCTTATCTACTATAGAATACCTTTAAAATGTCTTCTCTCCTACAGATGACATTCCTTTGCAGAAAACCTTTGAGAGATTTTCTATTCACAAAATATATGGTTTTATCAACTGCAGAGATATCTTCCATATTCTATTCTATAGAATACCCAAATGCCTGTTATTCTATATAAAAACTCTGAAAGGTGTCCTTTCTTCTTTCTATGGAAGGCATGTAAATGAATTATATTATACGCAAGATCTTCAGAAGTCTTTCTTCAATTCTTAATTGAAAGGCGCAAAGGTGCGGATCAGAGGTATTCCTAACGCATTTTATCTTACCCATGGCCATCTCTTCGTTCTTTAAATGGTTCTTTTCCTAATAGTTTCAAAAGGAGTTAGGCCTTCCAGTGACGTACATAGAAATAAATTTCCATACCGTTTCGGTGGAAACCAAATAACCAAAAATTTCAACTAAACATAAAAAATGGGCCCAGACTCTGCGTACGTTTCGGAGGTCTTCTATACATTGAAGGCTCCTAGACGACTTGCAAAGAAATGTTGCCAACAGGAGCCTTGTGGTATGTATATTTATCATATATAACCCTCTTTTTCGGCAAAACTTTATGTCCACTTCAAGATTTCCTTCTCTAAAAAGTCCGACTTATCCGAACTTAAGGTCATTAGATTATATCCATTTCCCTATGTCTTATTTGGTATTGTAAGTTAATTGAAAATTCCCATAATTAAATTTTCCTATTTAACTAGTTACTTGAATTCTTTCAATCAAATACACTTTAATTTGTAGATTCCCTTTAAAAACGTTTCTCTTTAAGATTTTTCGTCCGAGATAAAATCGAAATTTTCCTCATTTCCCTCCCAACACACAGAAAAAAAGGCAGCATCTTTAAATGAATATTGAATATGAATGCGTTCATTTCGCAGAATGTTGATTCTCGTTTCTCATCTCATTCACACTTCAATCGACCTGCATCAATTTAATTACCATGGAAATGAGCAATGTACACATCCGATTTCATTTCCATTACCATTTTGTTCTGAGTTTCTGTTTTTTCCTCCTCTTTTTTTGTCAATTCGCAATAATCTGAGATACTTCATTTCGACATTGTAGCCTGCCAGTCAAGGCGTTTAACTGCCCATCCAGTTAAGTTGTCTTCGTTGGGATGTCATTAAAAGTGTCGGTGTGTGTTGTTGTTGTTGATGTTGTTAATAAAGAAAAATTACATGGAAGGGATTTTCGAAGGTCCACGTTTACATGAGTATAAACTTATCTATAAATTTGGGAAATGTCACTTCTATAAGTCTTCTTAGAAGATTTTCGTATTCTGAATGTTCTAAAAATACTACTAAACATTTAATACTTTGTATTGAACAAACGGAATTCTGAAACCTGGAATGAGAGTCACTGATGGAGTGCAGGAGAGATGTACCAAAGGGATTTTGGTATTTCGGACTTTAAAGTTACGAAAAGTTCTGAAATGTTACTAAACTTCTTAATTGGTACCATTTTGTAGTATGTGAACTGATAGAGCTAAAAACTTGAAATTTACTATGCGCTTTAGAAAAGTGTACGAAGTATTCGAACTGTGCCAAAAGGTACTAAATTTGGAACAATTTGGTTTCGAGTAAACGGATAAAGCTGAAATTTTGAAATTTCGTATTGGTGGGACCCCAAACCTGAGTACAGATTTGTGATAAACAGTTGGTTTTGGAAATCTGTACTACAAATGCACGAAAAGTACTAAATATTACTATATTTCGTACAATTTGGTGTAGGGTGAGAGGATAGTGCTTGAATTCAGAAATTTGGTATTAGGGTCGCTATTCATGTGTAGCCTGGACATATGAAGGTGGTTTCGGAATTGTGTACTATAATTGTTCGAAAAGAACTAAATGGTGCTTAGTTTAGTAATGCGGGAAGAGATAGAGATAAATACTAATGCCATCTGTGTTTGAGATTTGGCGATGGTTTTGAAAAGCGTCCTATATCTGTACGAAAAGTACCAAATTGTACTAAATTTGGTATCGGGTGAAGGTACAGGGTTGCCCATATTCGACGTAACCCATCTGACAACGCCATAACTTTTGACAGAGATGTCACACCGCTTAATGACATACCGCGTTTGAAGCGTCAGTCCAAGCAGATTTTTACCTTTTACCAAGACACGTCACGTGAGCGCTCTGAAATAGTTGAAATTTACATTCAACAGAAGAAGTCAATTGTGAAAACTCAACGTGCTTTCAAAAAATGTGAGAAGTGCGCCTTTTAAGAACACCATTAAGCGTTTATACGAAAAATTTTCGACTGGTAAGGCTCTTTCTAATCCGAAGAGGCCATATAAAAGTCGACCAAGGCGATCGGCCGAGAATATCGCTGCCGTACGAGCCAGTGTTGAGAGGTCCCCAAGACCTCCCAGCAGTTGGGCATGGCTCGGTCCACTTTACAACGGATTATTCGCATTGATTTGCATTTGTTCCCGTACAAAATTCAATTGACGCAAAGAATGTTGCCTGCGGACAAGCCTCGTCGATTGGAATGGGCCCAAAGGTCCGTCGAATATGGGAAACCCTGTATAAGACCAAAACCGTGAAATTTTATTTTGCCATAATTGTTGGTGTCTAGGATTGAGATTTTTGCAAAAGAGTATTAAAATAATACGAAAAGTGCAAATGTCACTAAACTTGGCATTGAGTGAGTTTATATAGCTGGAATTCCGAATTTTGATATTGAGTTCTCTCTGTTGGTATCTGGGATTGGGATTTGGTGGTGTTTTAAAAATTTGTCTTATATTTGTACGATTGATATTGAGGTCTCGGTTGCTATGTGGAATTAAGATTTGGAAGTGGTTTTGGAAATGTGTACTATAATTGTACGAAATGTACTAACTAGTACTAAATTTGGTATTGGGTGGAGAAAGTGAGCTGAAATCTTGAAATCTGTTGGTGTGTGTGGTTAAGATACGAAAATTACTAAGTGATACTAAATTGGTTATTGGGTGAAGGGATAAGGCTGGAATCCTCAAATTTCATATGGAGGTCTCGGTTGCTATCTGGTATTCAGATCAGGTGGTGGTTTTGTAAATTCGTACTATATTTGTACGAAAAGTTCTAAATGGTACCAAATGTGGTATTGGGTAAAGGGCTGGTATCCTCAAATTTAATATTGAGATCTCTTTTGGTATCAGTATTTGAGATATGGAGGTGGTTTGGGAAATGTGTATTATAATTCAACGAAAAGTACTAAATAGTGCTATATTTGCTTTTGGGTGGAGGAATAGAGCTGAAATCCTGAATTTTGTCAAACGGAACAAATTCTGCCTTTTGAGTATCTATCATGAATTTTTAGAACGAATCTAAAATTTTAAGGTGGACATGTGAATCAAGAAACCTTCGTCTAAAATTTCGAATGCTTTTGCCGATATCCCAGCTATATTTCCTATTTCTTTACAACAATCTCAATTATTATTTTCTGTTCTCAATCTGTTGGCTCTATCGATTTCCTTTGCCTTCCAGTCGTACTCACATTTTACAACCAATACATAGTTACACATCTTCACTTTGGTGTATCCATGACAGGTATGAATATATTTTTTTCACTCACTTCACTAACTGACGAACGATGGAGAATGAAGTAACCACACACAAACAGAAATAATGAACAATGTGACAGATGGGAATGTCGAATGGACTCTACTTGGAATGTATATCCTTGTATTGCATAACTGTATCCCTTTCCTTACGAAAACAAAAACAGTAGAGACAAGAGCAAAAAGTGGCAAAACAACTCATCCAAGAAATTCAATGAGAATTCATTCATTATCATCTTCGTCAGCACAAATGGACTGGTGCTTGAATACTGTCATAATTACAGATGAATTACCATTTGATTGTGGACAATTACATGGATAAATATAAATGTATTCCTTGGGGGGTGGTGGATTTTAAGAAAACACAATTCTTGGGTACATTACATTATTTTGGATTGGTTGAGTTCTTCTAAAAGTGGAAGGGAAATTATCGATTTAATTAAAATGATGAAGAAGTTTGCATAGAGCTATTAACATTTTCTGAAAAGAAGGATTTAGTTAAGTATACTCTATATGTATACTAGCAAGTTCCTGCTACTTCGCCAGCTAAAGGTACACCCTAAGATTTTCCAAAAATATTTGTCAAAAACCCACGATCAAAGCTTGAAAGTTCTTTCAAGGCCAGAGTGATGTGAAAAAACTACAACCAACTTCACTCTGCTATCATTTCCAAGCCACTCGTCCGGTAGCTGTTAAAATTATTCCAGTGTCAATTTATTATATTGTTTACAAGCGTACAAAAGCATTTTGGTGAGAATTGTCTAGAAAAAAAGTTATTCGTGATGGAATTCAAGCGTGATTGTGTGATTTCTTATACTTGGCTGGAAATGCACAAGTGGCTATCGTAAGAGCACTCCAGCATTTTAATGAGAATAAATCTTTTGTGTCTCGTACCATCGCTCGTTACCGTGGTACTGATAGCGTAACCCGACATATGTCAAGGAAGTGGACGGAAGAAAACAGCAACATCAGCAGAAATGGTTCGAAAAGTAAAGAAGCGACTTGATCAAAACCCGCGTCGCAGTGGCCATAGAATGGCTCGCAATATTCCATTCGGCAAATATTGAAAAATGAGCTTGGGGTAAAGCCATTGAAATTACAAAAAGTGGAAAAACTTACACCGCAACAGAAAGAAAATAGACTCAAAAGAGCTAAAAAGTTGCTTCGCTTGGCTCCGAAAGTGGTGAACTGCCGAACTTGGTTTTCTCCGATGAGAAAACATTCGTTGTCCGGCAGTTTGTAAACAAACAAAGTGATCATATTTACTTGCCAAAGAGGTCAGCTGAAAATGTGCACCTTCGGTTGGCCACCAGAACTCAAGCGATGGTGATGGTGTGGGCCGCCATAACAGCCGATGGTCGCTCTCCGCTCGTATTAATCGACCGTGGCATCAGATTAAATACCAAATATTATCACGAAAATATTCTGGAGGGTGTATTAAGGCCTTGGACACGCAAACATTTTGGCCGCAGACGTTGAAGATTCCAACAGTACTCAGCACCGTCGCACTCTGCAAGCGTCACCCAAAAATGGTTAAAAATGAGGTTCCTCGATTCATTTCCAGCGCACAATGGCCACCAAAATCTCCGGATACCATTCCGTTGGACTATTGTGTCTGGAGTATTTTGGAAAGCAAGGTTGGCACTAAAAAATACCAACGTTTCGATCATCTCAAACAAGTGCTTCGCCGGGAATGGGCCAAAATACCGCAGAGCAACATTCGGGCAGCGTGTTACGGTTTCATTGGCCGTTTTAAGGCCATAATTCGTGTCAAAGGTGACCAATTCGAACAAATCTAAACTTTTTTTTAAAATTTGATGCTATTTCCGAAATTTTTAGCTTTCATTTAATAAAATTTAAAAAAAAAATGTAAAAATCATGGCGTTTGACTTTGTTGAAGTTTTTTTATTTCACCCTTTATTCTGGGGTACATTACAATACCTAGGGTTGGTTGAGTTCTATTAAAAGTTGTAGGGAAAATGTGGAATAAAATGAAATTATGTAGGATCCTAACCAGAGTTATTAACATTTTCCTAAACCAATATACAAATTTAGAGCCTGTAGGACATAAGGTCATATAAACACCAACAAAACCCAACATTTAGTTTAACCTGCTTAATTTGTCATAGATACAACATTTAAATTCACATCAAGTTAATAGTTTTCAATATTGATTACTTTAACATTACTCCTGCCCCCAGGCAACCAAAATAGTTCATCTTGTTCGTACTAACCTTCCATTTCTCCGGCATTCCTTTGCACAACTTGAATTTCTTATATATTTTTCATTAATGAAAAACTACTTCGACTTGAGCGTTACAAAGCCCTTGCTTCCTTTTTGCGGGCGAACGATTCGATTACAATCTAAAAACCACTAACCGCACTTCCTGCGTTGATTAGTGAGTGCACTAACCCCCTGCCACCACCCCTTGCCAAGGATGATAACTTTATGCCCTCTTAAAATGCATTGCAAAAACGACCTTTCTTCTTTCAATACCCACACAGATACACCTACACACACTCACACACCCACCCATACACATAAAAATTAATACTTGCCTTGATGCAAAAGTCAATGCCTTTTTTTCTGTTACTTTGCTCCTTTTGCTCTTCGTCCTCTGTTTTTTTCAGTCTTTTGAGACAGCCACGTTATTGCAAAAAAGAAAAAGTTACATTTTTCCAGTGAGTAAATCAGTGCGTATGTATGCGTGTGTATGTGTAATTGAAAAAACGAAACTATGACAGAGGGTGAAAGGTGGGTTCATCCTCTGTTGTTGGTTCTCCCTTTTTGCAAGAAAGCTCCTTCGTTAATTTTTATGCATCTTTTTTATGTTTCGCTTCTTTTCCCACGAGTTTCTTTGATTTCCGTTTTGTGTATTAACAACGGATGTAAAAGTTGTTGTTGTTGTTTTTTCTGTAGCCGCTGGTGCATTGGAATCGTTGGTGAAGTAGGTTGTGAAAAGAGTTGTCTGTTTCTTGTTGTCATTTTCTTCCTCCTACATACATATGTGAAAAATTCGTTCCAGAAATAATTGAAGTTTATTAAATTGAAAACAAAATTGGTAAAGGTGGTAAATGTCACTGGCGGCAATTTTTATAAGTCAAGATGATTAAAAAATTTCTAAAAATTAAAAGAATAAATTAAAAATGTTTGTTTACTTAAATATGCTTGCTTTGTCATTATACAGACTGTGGACCCTTAATGTGGAAGGTTCTAAAGGAGTATCTGACATAAGTCTGATATAAATATTACAACATACCAGATTTTGACTTTATATGAGATATGTCATGATTTTTGAAAAATGTTGAAAAGTACGTGAAGTTCTTGTTAAAAAGGACCGAAGAATTCCAATTCACCTTATACAAATACCAAAATATTAAAATGTGCAAAATTTAAAAAAAAAAAATTAACATTTATTTCCAAGTTTATGCTTTTGTGAGAAGCACTAGTCGGATGATAAATTCATATTCATACTGCAACAAAGTCAAAGGCCATAATTTTTACATTTTCAAAAATTTTATTTAATGAAAGTAAAAAATATCGGAAATAGCTTCAAATGTTAAAATAAGTTTAGATGTGTTCGAATTGGTCACCTTTGACACGAATTATGGCCTTCAAACGGCCAATAAAACCATCACACACTGCCCGAGTGTTGTTCTGCGGTATTTTGGTCCATTCCCGGCGAAGCGCTTGCTTGAGGTGATCGACACTTTGGTATTTTTTAGTGCCAACCTTGCTTTCCAAAATACTCCAGACACAATAGTTCAACGGATTGGTATCCAGAGATTTTGGTGATCATTGTGCGCTAGAAGTAAAGCGAGGAACCTCATTTTGTAATCATTCTTGGGTGGCGCGTGCTGAGTGCAATCGTGCTGAGTCTTGTTGGAATGTCCAAGTTCTACGGCCAAACATTTTTCGTGCCAAGTCTTTAATACACCCTCCAGAATATTTTCGCGATAATATTCGGATTTTATTCTTTACGAGCTGTATTAATACGAGCGGAGAGCGACTATCGGCTGTGACAAGTAAACACCATCATTTTGTTTGTTTACAAACTGCTGGACAACAAATGTTTTCTCATCGGAGACGGAGAAAACCAAATTCGGCAGTTCACCACTTTCGGCCAAGCGAAGCAACTCTTTAGCTCTTTTAAGTCTATTTTCTTCCTGTTGCGGTTTAAGTTCTTGTCCTTTTTGGAATTTCAATGGCTTTACCCCGAGCTTATTTTTCAATATTTGACGAATGGAATATTGCGATATGTTCAGCTCACGAGCCATTTTTCGGCCACTGCAATGCGGGTTTCGATCAAGTCGTTTCTTTACTTTTCGAACCATTTCTGCTGATGTTGCTGTTTTCTTCCGTCCATTTCCTTGACGTCGGGCTACGCTACCAGTGTCATGGTAAAGAGCGATGGTACTAATTTTTCAATATTTGCGAATGGAACATTGCGATATGTTCAGCTCAGAGCCATTTTTCGGCCACTGCGACGCTGGTTTCGATCAAGTCGCTTCTTTATTTTTCGAACCATTTCTGCTGATGTTGCTGTTTTTTCCGCCCACTTTCTTGACGTTGGGCTACGCTACCAGTATCACGGTAACGAGCGATGGTACGAGACACAAAAGATTTATTCACATTTAAATACTGGAGTTCTCTAACGATAGCCACTTGTGGTTTTCCAGCCAAATATAAGGAAATTTCACTATCACGCCTGAATTCCATTACGAATAACTTTTTTTTGGAAAATTCTCACCAAAATTCTTTTTACAGTTTACAAGCGTACGTAAACAATATAATGAGCTGTCACTGAAATAATTTTAACAGCTGTCGGACGAGTGGCTTAGAAATGACAGCAGTCTGAAGTTGTTTGCTGTGTTTTCATCTCACCCTGTAGAAACAGGAAGTCTTACAATAAATTTAAAATTAAATTTAAAAATTCTGAAATATGCAATTTTTTCCTTAAAAAATAATTAACGAGAATATTGTAGAAAATTTCTTAAAAAAATCCTGTCCCGGAATTCTGAAAAAAATCATGACTCTTGACGTGGAATTTCGAAAAAATATGAAAAATCCACGATTTTTAATAGCTAAGAAATCTTTAAAAATATTTTTTATTTAATCCTCTATTCTTGGCCAGAATTTCTTATTTAATTTTTAATTTCTTCTATTTTCATACTACTTTAATAAATAAATAAAATATTTTCTGATACAGATCCAAAGAAGCATGGATTCGATGAGGCGCACTTGGACTGTAAAAGATAATATATACCCTCTATAGCCATAATAATGCCGCTATTGTCCTAACCTCATCCTTTATATCCTCACCAAAAATACCATATGAGATAAAAAATATGACTTCCTAAAAAAATGCAACTTGCCCCAATCTTGATGTAAACAAAAATTTATTATTCCACACTCATAATTCGCTTAAATATTTATTGCTTGTTTGTGCACCACAGGTGATGATGGCACGTCCTGAACTATTACATGTTTGAGACATTGATTTCGTACATTAAAAAAGGTAGAAGTTGAGAATTTCAATTGTTTCAGTTGTGCCATTCTAGTTCGATCGAACGAACTTGTTCCTTATCTAGTTCCGTGGACTCCGGCCGTTTGTATGAAAAAGTAGGCGTATGAGTTATATAAAATCACTCACAACTCTAATTTCAATACCTAATTAACACAGCACGATATGGGATCCAAATTTTGGTAAAAGTTGAAATTATCTCTTGACAGTACAGTAGGCAGTTATAAGAGTCAGGGTCAATTGTCAGTTTATTGGTGAAATACATATTTTCCTTACTCTATCACCCAGAAAAGGGCATTAACGGCAATTTAAATCGGTAATGTGGTTTATAACTCAAGAAATATTATTCATACACCCTTAAAATATAAAACTTTTTACTTACTCCCGTTTATCTTTTATACATTTCCAATACAATTTTGACATTTGGGACACTTAGATATATTCTCCCAAGGAAAAAAATCTTCATACACAGACCCATCTCCAATACTGTTTTCTCAACAAAACAAATTTCCAAAATTGAATGTCAGTGTGTTTAACCGCTGTGCATCGCTTAATAAGGACACTCGTGTGGAATCCTTGCAAGCTAAAAAGAAGAAGAAAAAAAAACACGAACGAAAAAAATCCCTCATAACAAAGGTGTAAACAAAAACAGGAGATTTGTGACACTTGTCTTTGCTACAGCATTTGTTACCTTAACCGAGCAATAACAACAACAACAACCACACCACAAAAACAATGCAGAGAACAAAGTATCCAAGCAATTGCATGATATGAATTCAGGGGCGTATTGTGGGGAGAAGAAACAAACATCATCTGGGGGAGTTGAGACTTAGTATTCCTCAAGGAAAATACAGGAGAACAATTTGTTACATGCTCTCATTTTAATTAAAAATTATTTAAAAAAAATGTGAACACAGCCTACCACACGGTAAGACTACTCTGCAAGAAATCTGTTTTCTCAACTCGCTTAAGAATTACGCCATGCTCTTCATCTCCATCAGCGTGTTATGGGAACTTTTATTTTGCCTCAAGTTGAAGTTATTATTATTGTCACAGTTGCAGCACAACTTGAAGTTCAACAATGAATTGCTTGTTTGCAACCAAAGAATTAATGCTGCTCAGGAGAGAGGAGGAGGGGGGATTCACAGCAATCTCAAGAAGAGGAAAGAGCAAACACACACACATGACTTTTTTCAATTATATGTGCAAGAGTTGCCACCGTAAAAATGGTAGAAGTTTAATGCTACTATTTCAAAGGTACAAAAAGTGCGAAATACGGCACGTTAGTGTTTTAAAAATTGGTAAGTCTATACATTTGAGATTAGGAATATGGGTCATCAGAGAAAAATTTTAAAATTCAAACTGGTACTAAATGTTATCATTTCAAAGGTACGAATAGTACGAAACGGAACCTCATAAAACTAGAGCCTTATAATAATGCTATTTGAAATATACAAAAACTTACAAAATTGCATAAGTTTGGTAACAAAGGTAAATATAGCATTTTTAAATTTGAATAATGGGTCTTAACAGAAAAATTCGAGCTGGCTGGTACTAAATGTTACAATTTCAAAGGTACGAATAGTACGAAACGGAACCTCAAAAAATTAGAACCTTAAATTTTGGCATGTGCGTTGGAAAAAGGTGAGGGTTCTTTATACCCTCATACAGCCAAAACGTGCCTCATCGAAATTTTAGACCCTAGGTCTCTTCGTACCAAATCCGTTTCAGGACATTTGGAGTCGATCTAGCGATGTCCGTCCATACGTCTCTCTGTCTGGATTGTGCGCATGATAACTCTCAAAGGGAGTATCCTCATGAAAATAACGGTTTTATACCCTAGATCTCCTTGGACCATATCCGTTTCAGCACATTTGGAGTCGATCTAGCGATGTCCGCCCGTCCGTCTGCTGGCTGAATGGTGTGCACAATAACTCTCGAAGGGAGTATCCGATTTGATCCAAACTTGGTACATAGTAATATTATTGTCAAACTTAGATCGAGTTCGGAGATGGACAATATCCACTCCTTCTGGTACCTCCCCCACAAAATGTCCACATTTTCAAAGAAAATAATTTACTACACAGAAAGAGAAAAGATAATCCGATTCTACTCCAACTTTGCAAATCTTAATATTTGCATCAGTGCTAGTTCCGGTGCGAAAATGGACAATATCAATCCCTTCCTTCTGGTACCTCCCCCACGAACGGTCAAAATTCTCAATAATTACAGCTCTTATAAAATGTGATGTAAGAATCCGATTGTCTTCAAATTTCACACATACCAATATTTTTATTAGCCTAAGGTCTGGTGTTAAGATGGAATATATCGGTCCACTAATTCTTGTACCTCCCCCAAAAAAGGCCGAAATTTTCAAAACAAAAAAAAATACTGCACAAAAAGAGAAACGATAATCCGATTTTGCTCCAACTTTGCAAATCCTAATATTTGCGTCAGTGCTAGACCAGGTGCGAAAATGGACAATATTGGTCCACTCCATCAAGTACCTCCCCCACAAAGGGTTAAAATTTTGAATAATTATAACTTTTATAAAATGTGATGTAAGAATCCGATTGTCTTCAAGTTTCACAAATCCCAATATTTTTATATAAACGCAAAATCTGGTGCTAAGATGGAATATATCGGTCCACTCCTTCTGGTACCTCCCCCACAAAGGGTCAAAATTTTGAATATCCATGAAGCACATAAATCGCGAAATCAACATTCGATTCCATTCAGACTTCGCACATCCCAATATTTCTATCAAAAAAAGATCTGCCGTAAAGATGTTAAAGATCGGACCATTTCTTTTGGTATCTCCCCCACAAAGGGTCAAAGTTTTGTTTAATCAAAACGATCATAAAACCAGAAATAAGCATCGGGTTCTCTTTATATTTCACACATCCCATTTCTAGTAACACAAGATATGCCGTGAAGATGGGACGTATCGGTCCGCTCCTTCTGGTACCTCCCCTACAAAGGGTCCAAATTTTCAATATTCATGAAGCTCATAAAACGAGAACTCTCCGGTACCTCTCAATATTTCCATAAGCACAAGGTATGTTATAACAAGTAAGCAAAGGCTACAGTCGAGCGGGGCCGACCGTTGAATACCCTACAACACTATAATAAACCATACAGTTTATATAGGCGAAATACTCGACAGAATTCCACAAGATATTGTGACAAATAATAAAAGAAAACCATCATATTTCGTTCTCTAATTTTAGAATAATAGCAACTTAAACGAATTTGCTCATTTCCAATTTATTGGTAGATGTTGCACGTAAATGGTCTTCCTAGATCTGGAACCAATATTTCCCAAAGACCTATAATCTCTCAGAAGTGGAAAAAGATTAACATTTATTATTGGCTTTTGACTGAAACGGATCTATATGAGATACAGACATTTGACTATATTCTTCAACGAAATCAGCCTTAACGAAATAGTCAGAAGTGCGTCTTTCCTGTATTTGTGAATTCTCCAAAAAGTCACTGGAATGGACATTTTCGTATTTTGTCTACAAAAGTTGGCAAACTATTTCACACATTGAATATTTTTGGATGGCCATCCAAAATTGCTTGGCTTTTGCAATGCCCGGTAGCCCCCATTCAAATGTGCGTGAGGATCGGCGATAATTACGACCTGCTGCCAATTTTGCAGTTTTTTGGTCCATTTCAACCCCTAAATATATGGCGATTATCTCCAAAAAGAGTAGGCTTCGATTCTAACCCTCATTTTATCCCCATGCCAAATTTCGTAAGAATCGGGCCATAAATGCGATCTGTATATGATATCCTGATATCCTAACTACTTAGTTTTGTTAGCTGTAGAAATATTACCAAATGTTTAATTCAAAATGAAAATATGCCAAAAATGTGACAAAATTGAAAAAATATGAGAAAATTTTACAAAATCAATATTTTCATCTTTAGAGAGATATTTTTATGCGATTTTTTAGACGTTTTTTCTTTCCTGCCAAGAGACCATTCTGAATTAATGAGAACTGTCGAAATCAGTTCAGCCGTTCTCGACATATAAGAGATCTTTCAAGCATATCTCCTTTGATAGACACATATATCGCACATATTTTGCTATATATCCGATTTGTTGGATGTTAACATCAATGTAAAGGTCAAAAGTAACCTTTTCATGGCCTTGTGATTTCGACGGGATCTAAAATATTCGCGGTTTAATGAAAAGTGTTGAATTTTTTCAACACAAAAGATATGGTCTATTTTACCCGCTAAATATTATCCGATGACCACTCTAGCTACATGCGAAATTCCGCTTCGATTGGTCTATAATTGCGACCTGTATAGCTACTGCAAAATCCGAAATTTTTTCAGTATTTGGTCCATTTCAACCCCTAAACATTTGGCGATCATCTCCAAAAGCAATAGGGTTCTATTCTGGTCCAAGCCCCACCTACATTCTAAATTTCGTGAAGATCGGGCCATAATTGCGACCTGTAGAGTGATTACAAATTAACATGGACAGACGGACAGACGGACGGACGGACATACATAGCTAGATCGACTCAGCTCGGCGAGCTAGGAAGATCCATATATACTTTCCTATGTGGGAAACCAATATTTCGAGGTGTTACATAATTTTTGGCCCAATCAAACTTATAATACCCCCAACACATAGTGTTGTAGGGTATAAAAATGGTAGAGATCGAATAATACCTTTTGGTAGCTCCCCCACAAAGGTTCAAAGTTTTGAATAACCAAAATGATCATAAAATCCGAAATAAGCTTTCGGGGCGCTTCATATTTCACACATCTCTTTGTTTTTACTAGCGCTAGATCTACTGTGAATATGGGATTTATCGACGCACTCCTTCTGGTACACGAAATTAACATCCGAATCCATTCAGTATTGTCACATCTCAATATTTCCATAAACACAAATCTATCATAAAGATGGCAGAGCATTCTTTCTGGTACCTCCCCCACATAGATTTTGAAAAAACAAAACGCTCTTAGAAAACGAAATAAGCATCCAACTCTCTTAAAATTTCACACATACAAACATTTTTGCTAAGCTGTTGTAAAGTTGATATACATCTACCAACCCCTTCTGGCACCATTTTCTGTACTTTTATCTGTCATAACTAAACATAACATAACATAAAAGTCAGCGATTCTTTACTACTTGCTTTATCTAAATATTTCTCTCAACCAGAAACCTGAGTTAATATGGAATTTATGATTTTGCATAAAATTGGATATAAATATTCGAATTTCTTGCAATTTTTCCCATACCAATGAATTCTGAAAATGTTATTGAACTTTGAAATTCGCAAAAGTTGGCACTAAAAGTGTCTTCAGAGATCCTCAAGTATTAAACATTCATAATTGGAGAATCTTTTTGGCTTATATATTGAAGAAACTTTTAATACCTTCTTCGACCAGTTTACTTCCCTGATAAAAGTTTACATTTCTGGCAACTCAAACAAAAATCCACCAAAACAATTCACTTAGCATGCTACCTTCCTCAAACTTGCTAACTTCTCAGATACACCCATTCTGTTACATCTTCGACCTTTGGCTTTTATTTCATTTCATTCGCTTCAAATTGCGGTCACCTAAAGTTGTTCTTGCTGTTGTTGTTGTGGTTCCTCTTGTTATTGCATCCTAATGCCGTTTCCAAATAGATCCTTGCATCTGTGGGCTGTTCATTTTGTTGATGTCCTTAATTCCTGTGTTCAGAGAGCCGTATATAAGTTTGTAGTATATATGTGTGTTGCTCAGTTTGTCTGAGTGCAAGACTTGTTTACCTCAGTTATCCTATTTTAGTGGCATTCGTGCTTAGATAGGCTCATGGAAGATTAAATTGCAGCCAGTTCTAGCCTTGTTTAATTGCTATTACAGTCATCACCATTAGAATTTATATTGGGTGGCTAATGAAAGCCAGTCGGACAGCCAGCCAGCCAGTCAACCCCAGCTGCTTCCTTTCTCCTTTGGCCATTGTATTGTTTAATCGGTTTTTGTCCATTCCCTTTTGTCATCTTGTAAAATGGAAAGGGAAAACTCCCCAAGCTGAGTAAAGAGGAAATGCAATGTTCCCCTCTTTTGCAGAACAAATGTATGCTTATCCTGAAAGCCAGATAGTTTTGTAAATATTTTCTAAAACGTTTTTGTAAAACGGAAGGTTAACTTTCAATTGCCCAGAGTGCATTGAAACAGATTGCCACAGAGTGAGAGAGATAGAGCGAGAGAGAGAGAGAGGCACACATACACAGTCATGTAGAGAGAGCCTGATTGTCAAAAGCTGTTTCCATTTTAATTGTCAGCTTAATTTGACTCAATGTTTTACTTTTCGAATGGCCGGCAGAAATAAGCTGTGATAAATTGTTTATGGTCAAAAGGTGAATGAGGGAAATAAAAGTCAATGAAAGGATGTGGTAAACGGTGCAATCGCCTACTAAAATGTTCCTATGAGCGAAACCCGTTTAAGGCCATTTAGAGTCAATCTAGTCATGTTCTTCTGTTTCTCTGTTACAGGGCGATTATAAATAAAACGTTTTGGAGCCAGGCCCATAAATTTGGAACATACATCAGTCCACGCCTTAGGATCTGGTCAAAAATGAGCACAAAGATTGCAAGTTAAACAAGTAAAACAGCAGCATTTGCCATTTGAAAGAAACAATTTAAAAATTCCGAATATCAGGTGTTACTGTTATGTGGGGTTATACGAAAATATGGAACTTTATAGCCAATCATCAATAAAACTCATAAAAACGAATATTGGGAGGGGGGATATATGGAAGTTATATTGTATGGGCATTTTTTATCATAGAAAGCAGTACCTTCTTGGAATTTTTAATTTCGAAATTTAAATAATTCTGGTGCAAATTGTGGCTAAAATTAAAAAAGTCAATATACTGAATATAGGGAGGTTCATTTATATGAGAGCTATATGAAGATGTAATGCCGAATATCTGGAGGTGCAGCAATATGGCGCCTGCACGAAAATGTGGATCTCTACAGCCAATTATCGGCCAAAGAGGGTGGTGTCTACAAGGAACTTTAAATACCAAGTTTGAGATAATTCTGTTAAAAAAATGTAGCTAAAATCATCAAAATAGCAAATATTGGGAGGATGTGGGGCTACACGAAGGCGTGGAATTGTATTTTCTGAATTTTGCTGAAAAATCTAACACAACTTATCGAATAGCTGGAGGTGCAGTTATATGGGGTCTATACCATTTCATTTCTAAGCCATTCGTCCGACAGCTGTTAAAATTATTCCAGTGACAGCTCATTATATTGTTTACAAACGTGCAAAACCATTTGGGTGAAAATTTTCAAGAAAAAATGTTATTCGTGATGGAATTCAAGCGTGATAGTGTGATTTCTTTATATTTGGCTATCGTTAGAGCGCTCCAGCATTTGAATGTAAATAAATCTTTTGTGTTTCGCTCGTTACCGTAATGCTGGTAGGGTAGCCCGTCGTCAAGGAAGTGGACGGAAGAAAACTGCAACATTGGCAGAAATGGTTCGGAAAGTAAAGAAGGGACTTGATCACGTCGCAGTGGCCGAAAATGGCTCGTGAACTGAACATATCGCAATATTCCATTCGGCAAATATCAAAAGAGCTAAAGAGTGGCTTCGCTTGACCCGAAGTTGTGAACTGCCGAATTTGGTTTCCCCCAAGGAGAAAACATTCGTTGTCCAGCAGCAAACAAAATGATCGTGTTTACTTGCCAAAGAGGTCAGCTGAAAAAGTGTACCTTCGTTTGGCCACCAGAACTGAAGCGCCGACTATGGTGATGGTGTGGGCCGCCATAACAGGCGATAGTCGTTCTCGTTTTAATCGTCATTGGCATCAGAATAAATGCCGAATATTATCGTGATAATACTCTAGATTGTGTATTCAGACCTTGGACATTCCAACAAGACTCAGCACCATCGCACTCAGCACGCGCCACCCAAGAATGGTTACAAAATGAGGTTCTTCGCTTCATTTCCAGCGCTACCATTTCCAATGGCCACCAAAATCTCCTGATACCAATCCGTTTGACTATTGTGTATGGAGTATTTTGGAAAGCAAGGTTGGCACAAAAAATACCAAAGTGTCAATCACCTCAAGCAAGCGCTTCGCCGGGAATGGGCCAAAATACCGCAGAGCAACATTCGGGCCATAATTCGTGCCAAAGGTGACCAATTCAAACAAATATAAACTTATTCTAGAATTTGATTCTATTTCCGACAGTTTTTTCTTTCATTATTTTTTATCGCACCCTGTATGGGGCACATACGAACATCACCTTTCAACTATGAGAATTCTTGAATTGTAACCAAATCGACTATCTTAATGCGAATACTTTTCAAGGAGGTATTCTGCCCATTATGAGTCCCAAATTTCAGGTTAAAATCAATTTGATTGGAAATTGCGGTCCAAACCTCCAAATGGGGTCTAACCTAAGAATATTTTCAATTCCTAGCATCATAGGTATATGTTCTATAAATATAGAGAGCTTTATCGCAATTGCAACAGAAGGCCAGACAGAGAAATATTTTTAGAATGTCTTGACCTGAAAATCCTGTTTTTTTTAATTTTTCAAAGGGATGTCCCGACCAAAAACCGTGTAATATTCTGAGCAAAGATCGAGAATTTTTTCCAGGACTTCCTGCTTAAAATCCTGTAATTTAAAAAAAATTCACAGACATCGTGAAAAAGTCATTGCTTTTGAGAACGTTTTTAAATTATATATTGGAAAAAGATCGTGGATTTTGAAAGACTAATTTTCAAATGCCCTAAAACAGGTATTATAGGATTTCATATTCAAAATGGTTGATTTTATTAGGAAATCTTTTAGGATCGAATGACCACAAATGGTAGATATTAAAGTAATGGTTTTGAGTACTTAATGCCCAAACATCGAGAATTTCTTATGAATAGTCTCAAAAGGACTTCATGTTTAAAAGCAGTGGATTTTGTAAGAACAGTTTATTAATCATTAATTTCTTGTGCCCAATAATTCTACATTTTATAGAACAGCTTTTAAGGGTCTCGTATCCAAAATCATGTATTTTATAAGAACTAAGAACTTACTATTTTATCTACTTTAAGACTGTGCATCCTTATTTCCATACACATAACCTTTATTTAATTAAATTTCTTATTTTGTTTTAATTTTATTGCTAACATTTTTGCATATTCAAATAGCTCATAATATAGATACTTTAAACCTTTTTTAATTCAATTTTCCACTCTTAGAATTTAATAATTTTATTCATAAAAATATTTTGTTTTTTTTTCGTCTGCAATTTGAGTAGCATAATTATACCTGACATAGTCCACAAGACATGTGACTGAGCTCATTGGGGATCATTTGAGCATGACGACTGTCCATGTAGAAGTCACTTGTCTAGCAAAGCAACAACAGCAGGCCAAGCAACAAACAATCAAACACTCAGACATAATGGACAAATAGCAATCAGCAGACTTGGTAGTCGCTATAACATGTATGCAATACGACTCCAGTTGTACCCTAAAAAATACTCAGCCTCCAAAAAAACCGACTCTCGTAACAAAGAAGAGATAGAAACATTTACTTCTCGAAATAGCTTTAAAGTTGTTTGTGGGAACATAGGGGCTATAACTGGAAAAGAAATTTATTTCAATGAGGTTTAACGACACCTATATAGAAAAGCATTTAAAAACTTCTTTGGAGGATAACTGATGAAATACATTTTTTTTAATTATTAAAAAAAATTAAAATTTTCCCATTTTGGATAAGGGCGAGAAGAAGGGCCTTTAGCTACAACTGAGCAAAATGGTATATACAAACAGAAAATTGATCAGCATATACAGATTCTACAACAATGAAACTCACAATATATGCATAGGTAGTGGCAAACGATCCTCCCTCCCTGCAAACTCAATAGGAAATGGAAATTGGGAGAGAATACGAGTGTCTTGTTTATACTTAATCGTTGAAGACTGCTCGTAGCTTTTCTACAAGAATAAATGAAACTTAGAAACTACAATTGTGAAAACCTATTAAATAATGAAATCGTCCTTACCAAATTCCCTCACCTTCTCAAACCGAAGGATTAACCGAATATAAGAAATCCCGCACGAGTAGTGTACCCCCATAGCTGTAACTGAATATAAAAACATATGAATTATTTTACGGTGCACTTGTATCTGGAAAGAGAGAAAGAGAGCAAAAAAACAGAACCAACTACATCACAATTTGGCACTTGTCCCAGAAATTATGCAAATTTACCTCTTTAACTCTCACCCCCTCTCCTCACCAGTCTTTCGTTTTTTAGGGGAGATTCGAATTTCTCCAGCACATATGTCGTGTACTCTTACATATATATGTATATGCATTTATGTATGACTAAGTATTTGTAACAAAATTCACTTGTGCAACAAAAGTTGCTGCCACAGTGTTGGAATATTTTTACAGTGGCGAACTTTGTAGTGAGAGAAGGGGGCCTAACAGATATCTTTTTTGGAATATTGCAATTTTTTGGCATTGAGAACTTTGCAACCAAAACCAAAAATACTGGTGAAAATTGAACATTTATATTCCACTAGCACGTGCTCGCTACTTCTTCAGGAAAAAGGCCACCTAAAAATTGTATATTCATTCCAACAATTCGTTTTAGGCTTTTTTAGTACTCAAAATTCACAATTTGTTCCGTTTGACAATATGTTTTAATCAAAACTTCATACAACGTACTAAATTTTGAGATTTTCAAGGTTTTATATATTATTCAAAATTTTAATTTTTCCGGAAGAATGATAGGACAATGTTTGTCTTTTACACCAAAAAGTATTCAAAATCTTTTTTTGAAGTTTAACGGAACAATATAAGTAAACCCATTGCTCAATGGACCCACATCCAATTTATCTGCCCAAAACTATTTCAACGTCTCCATATGTAAGCCCTAGGGACCAACAGTGATTTTTATATGAAATTTCGGGATTCAAGCTCTATTCATTCACTCAACGGCAAATTTAGTGACATTCAGTACGCATATTCGAACTAATCTACTTCTCTCTATCTTAGATATCAACAGTTCTCCAAAATTAGTACCATTTAGTATACTTGGAACAATTATAGTACGCATTTGAAAAACGACCACCAGATGCCAGCAGTGACATATATATCGAATTTCAGAATTTCATTTCTATACATTTACCCAATACCCAATTTAGTACTTTGCGTACAATTATGGTACACATTTCCAAAACCACCTTTATATCTGAACACCAACAGAGACCTCAATACCAAATTTTGTATAATTTTAGTTCGTCCAAAAATTCAATCACAGACACCAACAGCTATACCAATATAAAATGTCATGGTTTCAGCTCTATCCCTTCGCCCAATACCAAATTTAGTAGCATTTAGCTCATTTCATACAGTTAAAGTGCGTATTTTCAAAACATCTCCATATCTCGACCTCAAACACAAACAGTGACCTTAAAATCAAATTTAGACCGATCTAGTACGCACATCCAAAGCCAGCTCCTTCTCTCAAACACCGACACCAACAGTGACATTCATATTAAATTTTGGGATTTCAGCAATATTCATTCACCCTCAACCTAATGTAATACGCATTTCCCAAATCACTTCAGAGATATGGACGCCAACGGTGACATCTATATCAAATTTCAGAATTTCTGTTTCGTTCATCCTATACCAAATTTATTACATCTCGTACAGTTATAGTACACGTTTCCAAAACCACATTATAACTCAATTCCAGATACGAACAGAGACCTCTATATCAAATTTGAGGATTCCATTACCAAATTTAGTAGCATTTAGTACTTTTTGTACAATTATGGTACACGTACACAAAACCAACTCAATATCACAATTCCACATACAAACAGAGGCTTCAATATCACATTTGAGGATTCCAGTCCGTTATCTTCACCCATTACAAAATTTGGAACAATTTCGTACTTTTCGTCAAATGTAGTACACATTTCCAAACCACAAATAAATCTCACCATCAATAAATATATCAAATTTTAGAACTTTACCCAATGGCAAATGAAGTACCATTTAGTACTTTTTGTACAAATAATGGACGCATTTCCAAAGCGCCACCAAATCTCAAACACGGATACCATCAATAATCTGAATAAAAAATTTCAGAATTTTATCAACACCAAATTGTACCAAATATAGTACTATTTAGTACTTTTCAAACATTTATAGTACACTTTACCAAAAATCACCTCCATATCTTAATTCCAGATACCATCAGATACCTAAATATCGACTTTGAGGATTCTAGTCCTATCCCATTACCCAATGCTAATTATAGTACACATTTCCGAAACCACCTCCATATTTCTGGGCTTATAAACAGTGACCCTTAAACCAAATTTCAGATTTCAAGCACTATCTGTTCTCCCAATAGCAAATTGTACCAAATATTGTACTATTTACCACTTGTAGCACACATTTTTAAAACCACCTCTTTATCACAAACCTACCACCAACAGGGACCCCAATACAAAATTTCAGCTTCATTTGTTCACACTACAGCAAACTGCTCAAAATTTAGTCCCATTTAGAACAATTTCGTACACTTACAACACAATTCCAAGTCCACCTTTATATTTCAAACATACTTTCCCCCTTGATTCTCATATCAAATTTCAAGTTATTATCTCTATCCGTTCACATAATTCTAAATGGTACCATTTTAGAAGTATAGTAACATTTTAGAATTTTTCGTAACCCATAAGTTTGAATTTCCCAAAACTCTTTAATGCATCTATCTTACACTCCATCAGTGATTCTCATTTCAAATTTCAGAATTCTAGCTCATGCTGTTTGCCAAATTACCAAATTGTACTAAATTTGTACTACTAAGTACTTTTCGTGCACTTGTAGAACACATTTCCAAAATTACCTCTTTCCCCACAAACCTACCACCTACAGCAACCCTACTGCAGCATTTCAAAATTCCAGCTTCATCCGTTCACCCGTTCATCCTAGTTTAGTAACATTTAGCATAGTCCGCAAACTTAGAACACATTTCCAAACTCACCTACATATATCAAATTTACTTTCCACCCTTGATTCTCATATCGAAGTTTTAAGGTCCATCCAATCACATAATACCAAATGGTACTATTTTAGAAGTTTAGTACCGAAAGCTCTGAAATACATCTATCCCGCAACCAGTGACTCTCATTCCAAATTTCAGAATTGTAGCTCATTACGTATGTCCAATACAAAGCATTTAATTTTAGGACATTTTAGTACTTTTCGTACCCTTTATTACGAATTTCATAATGTATCAAAATCCAGCTTTTTTACACTCCTGCGCACCAAGACGAACCCTTGTGCAAAGTTTCAATATTCTAGCTTCAGCTGTTTCGTTTGGCCGTTGATTCTCGTCAGTCAGTTATTTCACTACTCCGATTTTTCTTCAGAGCTCCGTAATGCGAATTCGAGCAGAATACTCCAGAAAGTGAAATGAAAAATGGAGCAAAGCATATTCGCTCTTATTTTGCTCGATTAAGAGTGGGAGATAAACTCCAACCGAATTGGCTACAACTCAGATTTCAAACATATAGAATATAAAATATTATGCGGAATTGAAATTTGTTTTTCTATTTAAAACATTTATGTGATATTTATAAAGTCTTCCATTTTTCGGAATACAGCTGAACTGATTTTCGGCCTATACAAATGGGCCAATTTGTTTGAGAGGCCTCTTAGAATAAATAACTAACCATAAACCTGTATTCGAATTACCCTTTGCTTTTTGTACTTGTTGTTTTAATATTCTAAATGAGTATGGCTTTTGATTTTTTGTGTTCTTTGCTTTTTTTTTTTTTCTTCTGAAAAATTACAATTTAGTTAAAGAAGTTGCATTTTTCTGTGCTTTAGCCCAGCTATTTACCTTAAAGGTTAGATAATCATGTGACATTTACATTTGCCGGAACATTCTCAGCTAGGCGCATATTCATGAACAACCTTTCTATACCGACCCCCTTCCTACAACGGCGATTCAAAGGTTCATTGCATACGAATGCATGATGTTCGGATGTTTGATCCGTCAGTCGGTTGGGTTTCTTGTGTTCCGTTGTACTTGACTAGTTTAATGACATTCGACAAAATACACGACATTAAGAATCATACGACATGCAGAATCATGTTAAATTATGATAATCACTTAAATTAGAGTGAAAACAAGATGTACAAATGTTTGTGACAATATACCCACCCCCCCCCTGCACTTTCGAATGTGCCCAAAATATCTTTATATGAGGTATGGGGGAGAGGAGAGACTGTTTCTTGTATGAGGTATGAGGAGGGGGAAGGAGTAAAAAATTTTCGTTAAGCATATTAGGAAATGAAAGAAAATAAAATTAAACAAAAACAGAAATGTTGGGAAATTTGTCAGTTGTTAGTCGGAGATACCCTACATGTGGTAGTGGTAGACAGCAAAAAATTTTGCTAACGAAACGTGACAGAGCTTAGAAATGCAGAGTTATCTGGTACCATAGTTGGTATTACGAATATGAGGGACTGAAAGACAACATCGGATGAAACATATGTATGGGAGCTATAGCTATAATTGAACCGATTTTCACAAATTTTGAAGTACTTGCTTCAATGCTGGATTCGCTCCATTTGAGCTGATATTAGCCATTTGGTGTACAATAAACTTGAAATCTGATAAAGATATATATGGATGCTATATACAAATCTGAACCGAATCTGAACTCGATAAATTTTAGCAGATGTATTTCTGAGATGTATTGGATATATTTCAACCAACATCGTTGTTAAGGAGTGCATATTACGGCAATGGAGGAGAAATTTAACAAATCGGATAAAGAATATATATGGGAGCTATAGCTATATCTGAACCGATTTCCACCAAGTTGTTCTGCCCATAGAAGGCCTTGGGAAGGCCTTATGTTTATAGACAACTTTGAGAAGATTCTCTGTCTATAAAAGACATTGAAGTCTGTGTTGTGACCGAAGACCTTTAGAAGGTCTATAGAAGAGCTTGAAAGGGTCTTCGGTCTACAGAAGAGCTTGGTAATGTCTTCGGTTTATGGAAAACTTAGAGAAGTTTCGCGGCTTTTAAAATACCTTGAGAAGATATTCCATATTTGAGATATGGAACACCTTGAGCAAGAATCCGGTCTAATGAAGAATTTGGGAGGGTTTTGGGTTTATAGAAGGCTTTGAAATGGTCTACGGCCTATAGAAGATGTTGACATGGTCTTCGGTCTATACACGACCTTGACAACGTATTCGGTCTATAAAAGACGGTGAGAAGTTGTTCTACCTATAGAAGACCTCGGCAAGGTCTCCTGTTTTTAGAAAACCTTAAAATGTTTATAAAAGACCTTGTGAAGGTCTTCATTTAATTAAAGACCTTGAGAAGGTATTCGGTCTAATGAAGAACATGGAAAGACTTTCGGTCTATAGAAGGCCTTAAAATGGTCTTCATTCTGTAGAAGAGCTTGAGAAGATCTTTGGTCTATTAAAGGCCTTGGGAAGATCTTCTATCTATGAAAGACCTAAAAAATTTCTTCCCTCTATTGACGACCTTCGAATTTCTTCTCTGAACTTAATTTGGTTATATGTGCCGAATTCCATCCTATTTGGGCTAATAATACACAATAAATGTAAAATCGCACGAAGATATATATGGGAGCTTCATGTAAATTTTGACCGACTATCTCCAATTCCAATAGGGTTAATCCTTGGATCAAACGAATGTTTTGTGCAAAGTTTCATCTTGATCGGACAATTAATGCGACCTGTACTTTCTTTACCAAAAAACATGGACAGACGGACGGACATCCATAAATCAACTCAGAATATGATTCTATGCAGATCATCAAAAGGAACTATGGGTCGAACTCGCTTCCTTAAACATAATTCTCTGACCACAGTGTGATTTATAAAAATCGCTTCCTTTCAGATTTCTTCATCTGTAGGGCATTTGTTGTTTCCATTTTTTTCTATTGAAAAAATAAATTCTGCAACATTAAATCGCTCACATTCAGAGCAAAAATACACGAAGACAACTAAGAAACTTATTTGCAGAGCCTAAAAAATTATAGCTAAGGAAACTTTTAGACACAGAATGAAGTGAAAACTTTTTGATGTCACATTCTTAGAAAGTAGCTGATGCTACTGCTGCTGCAACGACTTTGACACATTCACATGCCTGACACCGGCAAATGGCAAGTGCAAATGCAACGGCTGGTGCCTCGGCCACCCAGAGCGGCAGCAGAAGCAGCAATAACTGGAACGAATAAATTCCAGTTGTTTTTCTTGAAAATGTCTTTGGCTGTTGTTCGTATTCTGTTCTACTTCTTCCACTTCTTGCCTTATTTTTATTTTGTGTCTTATGGTTGTTTTTCCGTTTGCAATTCTTGCAAACTACTTTTCCATAGTCTTTGAAATTTATGTTAATTTAAAAAATCCTTCGCTGCAGCATCAGCGAGGAACAAATTAAAAAAGTGCAAGACTAAAAGAAGATCCCAAAGAAAACAAAAAAAAACACAAAACGGCTTAAGATGTTATAATAAAAAAATATGAACTTCTAAAGTTCAGGCAATTCAAGTTGCAACACTGAAATGTCATACATATTTCGACACACACACAGAGACTCTTTCACATACACAAAAATACTTAACGGTAATATGCCTTACATAAAAGCTTTCAACAAGGAAATATCAACGTTAATATAAGTATTATCTGCAGCAGAATGTGGTGGGTTTGGTTTTAAGTTATACAGAGAGTGTCGAAAGTAGGTAAAATGAGAAATTACAACAGTACTACTAATGGGAAGGCTATCTTTACGTCTTAAATAGATCTTTAGGGATTTTATGCAAACAGCAGACTTTCGACTCAATTTTTATAAAAGGAAGGTCTAAACACATGGTTTATGGATAGAGCCATAATACAGAACTTCTATTAGTAGACGACTTTCTAAGGTCCATCTGTCGCAAGAAGACGTTTTTTGGGTTCCTCAAATATATAATACCCTCTAAAGTTCCTTAACAAATTAAAATCCTATTGCATGTCATTCATAGACAGAAGATCAAGTGCAAGCCATATATCTGCAGGTATTTTTATCGGAATTGATATATAAAAAGTAGGATTTTATCTTATCACTTTTTAAAAAATCTACGAATATAGCCCTGAAGTCCTTCAAGAAATATTCCTAAAACCCCATGATTATAGACCTGAAATTCCTTTCAAAAATATTCTTAAAAAATCCACGATCGGAGCTCTAAAGGTTCTTTCAAAAATATTCTTTAAAATTCACGATTATTGTCCTAAGAGTCCTTTTCAAAATATTCTTAAAAATGAGTCCTTTCAAAAATATTTTTAAAAATTCACAATTACAGTCTGATAATCCTTCCAAAAATTATCCTAAAATCCATAGATTATAGCTCTAAAAGTCCTTTCAAAATTATTTTTTGGAAATCCGCGAATATATCCCTGAAAGCCTTCCAAAAATAATCCTAAAATCCCATGATTATAGACCTGAAAGTGTATTTGCCACAAATCCCAAGGTTTTTTCAAAAATATTCTTTAAAATCCACGATTATTACCCCAAATGCCTTCTAAAAATATTCTTAAAAATGAGTGATAAAGCCCACAATTACATTCTGATAATCCTTCCAAAAATATTCCTAAAAATCCTCGATAACAGTCCTGAAGGTCCTTCTAAAAATATTCTTAAAACCCAAGATTATAACCCTGACAATCCTTCCACAAATATAAATAAGATTAGACCGTTACTGGCCTGAAGGCTTTTTCAAAACTATTTTTAAAAATTCACTCTTAGAAAAACACGACTATATAGTCTAAGAATTCATTCTACTCAACTATAATCCTGAAACTATTCCGAAAGATCCGGATCTAAAGCCTTCAGACTTAAAATTTTCTATTGTAGTTCCGACTAAAAGTCGTCAAAACAAGATTTTTTAAAATCTACAAGTTTAGCTCTGAGAGTCCTTCTAATGGTGTCTTTAAAAATTCCTGATGTTCTTTTTAGAAAAATATTTCGAAAATCTACGAATATAGTCCTAATAGGACCCAAACTTTTTAAAACTCAAGGTTATTGTTCTGATGCCCTTTCACGATTATAGCTTTGTCAAATCGACGGTTAAAAACCTATAGGGAAATTTTTAATATCCTTAAGATATCGAAGACTGTAACCCTAATATTTTATTAAAAATGTTCCAAAAACCCAAGAGTGTATCCGCAAAACTTCTTCAACAAATACTCCCCAAACATCCACGATTATATACCCACTATTCTTCTGAAAAATCCTTAAAAAAAACTCCAGCTAATGTCCTGCTAGTCCTTCCAAAATCATAATTTTCAAGGAAACATATTACCTTGATAGTGGTTCTATAAACCGGATTTAAGTCCTGAGCCGTTTCAAAAGTTATCTAAAAAAATCGAGTTTATTGACCCTGAAAATCAAAGACCAAAAACCTGGCAATCCGTTTAAAAATTATTCTAGACCTTGTTATAAGTTTATGTACGCGTGTTTATAGTCCCGATTCCTAGATCTACAAAAGGTCTTCAATCTATAGAGGACCTGTGAAAATAATTTTTTTAATAGAATCCACGTAAAGGGAATTATTCCCGAAAATTCTAAAAGTTTTTTGATTTATATTTTTTTCTATAATTTTCCTATTTTTCTAATTTGCAGAAACATAAGTATTTTTGACCCCCTCTATATGTCCATGACTAAAACCACTCTTTCGAATTACTTTAAAATAGGCTGTGCGAAACCCCCTTCCTCAAAGGCACCAAATGTGTAACAAAAACCCCAAACTAAATGGAATGTAATGAAATTATCCGACCATGGATTTTATACTCATGTTGCGGATATTTTATTATAACATTGACTTTTACTATGATCTGCTGCTCGAAAAGCAAGCTACCTTGCCAGCCAGCCATGTGACACCGGCAATCCCCATTGGCTGACACCACATCATGCCTCCGATCTGTGGAGGTTGAACAACTACAGCCTCTTTACAACGGCAACTTCGTTGGTATGTTGCAGCCTTTGCCATCATTACTAATGCCGATGGTGTTCTGGCCTTCTCCTTGTGACCACAGCAGCGACGGCAGCAACATACTTTTATTTGCGGAAAAAACTTTGACTAAAAAAAAGACGTTTGGTGTGGTTTGAAATTATAACTTGCTTTCTTTATTTTTCACTGGCTTATATACTAAAATTCTGTTTATTGCTGCATTTTCGTTGTCGGAAATGCAGCAGAAAAGAAAATACAGTTTTAGGCTAATATTAATATTTAAGTAAACAATTCTTTGGAAATTTGTCTGGAATAAAATGTTGAATTGCATATCAATATTTTAATAAACAATTCTTACAAATAAAGTATTAATGAATATTTATTCTTTGGAAATTTATTTTATAAAAATGCTGGATTTGCATATTAATATTTTGGTAAACAATTCTTTGGAATAATAAAATGTGGAACGATTCTCATTAAGGGAATAACGGGAGACACTATCGTTGAGGGGAATTAGTAGTTGATACTATAACACCCCCACCCTTAGTTTGAGGCTCCGACGAAATTATATTATCTTTGCCGGATTGTTTATAATAGTTTGGTTTTTTAATTGTACATTTGGAACATAGGTTTGTTTATTCTTAAAGAGATATATAAATATAATTAAGATACATATTGATGTACCGATTAAAATATCTATACTATAGCCAATTATTTTTGAGTTTTTATCTGTATATAGTACTTGTTTCAGTGTTTCCTCGTATTCTATTTGTTTTAGATATAAATTTTCAAGTTTTATGTCTGCAAGTGTTGTGTTACTGGTATCTTTAATTTTTGTTATAAGGTTAGGTAGGATAAACTTGTCTTGTATTTTTATTTTAAAATTCGTAAAGGTTTTGTTTAACGTGTTTACTTCACAATTTTCGAATTTGATTAAGTAATTTCCTGAAATTTTTAATTTATCTTTGTTACAATTATGTGATATCGTACTGTTAAAGTGTTTAAGGATTAATACTCCTGGAATTATTTCGCTAATTTCTTGTGTATTTAATGTTTGCGTTTTGCAATTAGCTTCTTCAAAGTTTAGTATATTGTTCAAACAATTATCATTAATTTTTATAAGATTTCTTTTTAGGTTATCTTTAATATACGTGCTATAAATATTTCTTTCTAAATCTATAAGAACATCAGAATGATTAACCATTATGGATTTATTATTTTTGTCAGGAATGGGTACGAATGTTACCTTGGATAGTGAATCTTGGGAATATTGTGGTATAGAGAGAATTATTATAACGTTCCCTTCATTACGTGCTATGGCTACTTTTATATTGGTATAGCTGTCAAAGCTTGTGATTAAATCGAGTTCTGTTTGGGTGAGAATATCTGTGGGAATTATTCCCAGTTTCCCGGAGAAAATAATCTGTCCTATGTCGTCTACGTGATGCCGTAGGAGTGAGATGTCGTTGTTAATCTGGTATATGTGTTCTATAAATGTTATCTCGTCCTCTATGGTTGAAATTTTATTCCCTATAATATTCTTGAATTTGACTAAGTAGTCCCCGATAATGTTTTGCTGATAGTTTATATGGTTAGTTATGTTCTGGATTTGGGAGTTCATGACATTGTTTATATAAGTTAGTTTGTTCATTTTGTTAGTTAAGTTTTCTTCGTTCGAATGTAGAGATTTGAGAGCTTCAGTTATTTGTTCTTCATCATCGCTGTCCATTGTACCTGCAATCATTTTTAAGCCTTTTCCTATAATGTTTAAGAGTGCCCGTTTCTTTCTAAAATGTGGGTTAAGATTTTCTATTTTCGCTTTTAGTAGCATAAAGTTCTTGTTTATTGTACTGATTAATGTTTTTGATTCGCTACTGGATGTCTTTAGGGTGTCAATGTTGGTTTTAATTATCTCCATAGTTCGTTCGAATTCTGTAGTGTTTATTATGTGCAGTACTTTTATGTAGTGTTCTACGGTATTGGTCTCTCCTGTTTTTATCGGTATGTAACCATTATTGTTCGATAAGTCTTGTATGTCAAGGGTTTGGGCCTTGGTTGCTGTAGTAAATGCAACCATTATTATGATCCAGTTAATCATCTGAAAGGGGATGGTAATTATCTAGATTTTGCTTTAATTTTTGGGTTATTCTTGTCTTGATATTTCTTTTGAGGTCTTATATGTGCTTTGTAATATTTATGCCCTGTTTTTGTGTTTTCAATATGATCTTCATCGACTTTCTTAGATTCTATCTTTCTGTACCTCCTATGATTTTTACCCCCTCGAATTTCTCTTATATAGTTTGTACCTTCCTCTATCACTATATCGGTTCTATTTTTGTTAAGTTTATTAATATAGTTATTTTTCTTCTTTAATATTAGATCATGTATTTCGGGATATTTATCCTCATGTACTTTGCCATTTATAAAGTCTATAGGTTTGATTTGTGTGGTGCTATGAATAGTATTATTATAAAATCCAATGATACGTGATATTTTTTCCTCTGTCGTTTCGTCTTTGGATTGTTCGTCATGTCGTAGTAATCTTAAGTGTTCGTTCAATGTATTGTGAAGTCGTTCGATATCTGCGTTGGATGTATGGTTACTGTTTGATGTGTAGTGTATATTAATGTTCTCTTTCCTTAAATATTCTTGAATCGGAATGGCTTTAAATCCTAACTCATTGTCGACAACAATTTTTTCTATTCTTCCAAATGTGCTGGTATATTGCATTAATTTTGATTTAAACTCTATCCATGATCTTCCATTAATTTTGTATGCTGTGGCGTGTTTTGAAAATTTGTCAATTATAGTTAAGTAAAGTTGTTTCTCTAGTGTATAGAAAACGTCTAAGTGTAATATTTCTCTGGGTTTTGTGGGTGTTTCCGTTAGTTTGTAAGGTAGTCTAGGTGGTCTTCTGTCATACTTTTCCAATGTGCATATTTCGCAATTGTTAATGAACTGGGTTATCCTTAATTTAAGTTTGGGGTTATAAATTTTTGTTTTTAGTTCCTCGAACACTACCTGAATTCCTCTGTGATTTTTGCTTAGATGTTCTTCCTCAATTATGTTTGTTAGTTGGAGTTCGTCTTCTATATCGTCTAGTTTCTTAAAAGTCCTGATTAATTTGAATCCGTTATTATTTGAAAAGAATTCCCTACAAGTGTCTCTGAAAGTGTCGTAAAATTCATTGTCTATCAGAACTGCATTTATTTGTGTTGGGTGACAGTGGGTTTTTAAAATCATACTTGCATACTCTTTATCTAGTTCTTTTATTGTTACAGTTTTTCTAATATTCTGAAAGATGTTTTCGGTTTTTATCCTTGCTGATCCGGAATGAATTTTTTTTACGATGAGTTGGTTTTTAAATAAATTTATAGGTGAATCGCTCTCTTTAAGAATGGGTTGGATGTTTTCTAATGAATTGATCTCAACAATTTTATTTTCGATCCTTGATAATGCATCTGCATTACTGTTTTTTGTTCCCTTTTTGTATTTAATCTCATAATCGAATTCTGACAACTTGAGCCTCCATCTGACTAGTTTTGAGTTGGGTTCTTTAATCGAAAAGAGCCATGTTAGCGGTTTGTGATCTGTCTCGATTATGAACTTGCGTCCGAAAAGGTATGGGCGAAAGTATTTTGTGGCCCAAATAATTGCTAGAAGTTCTTTTTCTATCGTACTGTAATTGATCTCGTGATCATTTAGGGTACGACTAGCATAGCAAATCGGGTGGTTATCTTGAGATAGTATCGCTCCAAGGGCAAAATTACTAGCGTCTGTTGTTAGGGTGAATTTCTTAGTAAAGTCGGGGTAAGCGAGGATTGGGTCGTGTATTAGTAAGTTTCTTAGCGTATTAAAGCTTTCCTGATATTCTGGATTGGATATGTTTATTTTGGCATCCTTTTTAAGACACTTTGTCATGGGTTTAGCTATTAGCGAATAATCTTTTATAAATTTTCGATAATAACCAGTTAACCCTAGGAACTGTTTAATTTGTTTGGGTGATTTGGGGATGGGGAAGTTAACTATGCACTCGATTTTTTTTGGGTTAGGTTTTATACCTTCTAATGTCACGACATGGCCAAGGAATTCAGTTTCCTTTTTTAAAAATTCCGATTTGTCCAATTGGACCTTGAGGTTGGCTTCTTGCAAACGGTTAAAAACAAGTTTTAATGAATTTATGTGTTCCTGCAGTGAGGTGGAAAATATTATCACATCGTCTAGATAAACCAGACAGATTTTGTTGATATAGTCTCTAAGGACGTAGTTCATCAACCTTTGGAATGTCGCTGGGGCTGTCTTTAGCCCAAACGGCATTCGTAAAAACTCGTAATGGCCTCCTTCTACACTGAAGGCAGTTTTATGGATGTCCTCCTCTTCGATTTCAATCTGATGAAATCCTTTTGCGAGGTCAAGTGTTGTAAAATACTGGCATCTTCCCAGTTTGTCGAGTATTTCGTCAATGTTAGGTATGGGGTACTTATCATCGATTGTAACTTCATTTAATTTACGGTAATCAATGACAAGTCTCCATTTGTTCTTCCCACTTGCATCGGCTTTTTTTGGCACAATCCAAATAGGGGCAGAATAAGGCGAATTGCTATGCCTTATTATATTATTTTGCAACATTTCTTGTATCTGTCCTTCGACTTCTCTTTTATGTATGTAAGGATATCTATAGGATTTACTAATTATTGGAACATTGTTTGTTGTCCGAATTTTATGCTTTATAACGTTGGTAAAACTCAATCGAGTATTTTCTTGGAAGAAGATTGAAGAGTATTTTTTATTAGCTGTAAGAGACATCTTTTCTCTTCAGAATTAAGGTGTTGTGTCCTAATTTGTTGTTCCAAGCTATGATATTGCTTCATATCCTTGGTATCATCGCCTACCTTCTGCGTGGGCATGATTTTACTTAAATTTTTGTTATATTGTTCTTCAAAAAATATTGGTTTGTCATTTGTTTCTTCTCTATTTTCGCTATTTTTATTGTCAAAAAGTATTGGCATGTCCTGTCCGTTTATTTGTATGGAATTGTTTTTATAATTTATGCAAGTATTGTATGTTTTAAGTATATCGTTGCCTAGTAATCCATCATAGTGATTGTGAAATTTTAAAACATAAAACTCTAACGCATTATTAGTTATATTAAATTCTTGAAATGCTGGAATTACTGCCTTTTCTGTTATGGTAACTTGGTGTTGGAGAGTTTTAATAACAAGAGGTTTTATTTGGTGTATCCATTTCGGATGACAAATTCCTGGATTAATAATTGAATTAGTGGCTCCAGTATCCACTATCAGTCTCAAATGACCTAACTTGGTTTTTACCATTATATATGGTAATTGCCTGTCGAGGCTCTGTCCCGAAAATTTTCGGCTGTGCCTATTTCCATGGGTTCAGGCTGATTTCTAGTGTTTTGTCTGTTTGCATGGAAAGGGTTTTGGAAATTTCCTTCGTGGTTTGGGAATGGTTGTTGGTAATTTCTTCCTTGGTTTATGAATTGTGGTTGGTGATTTCTTCCTTGATTTGCGAATGGTGGTTGGTGATTTCTTCCTTGGTTTGGGAATGGTTGTTGGTAATTTCTTCCTTGGTTTGGGAATGGTTGTTGGTAATTTCTTCCTTGGTTTGGGAATGGTTGTTGGTAATTTCTTCCTTGGTTTACGAATGGTTGTTGGTAATTTCTTCGTTTACTAGATTGTGCATTGGTCTGTGCTCTATTTTCATTGTTTCCGGTGTATGCGTAGCCGGCTTGAAATAATATGTCCATGGCCTGTTCCAAGTCTCCTGGGTTCCTACAGAGCAGGATGGATTTCATAGGCTCTGGAATTTTGCTTTTAAAAATGTTTAAAGCGGTGCGTTTATTATTAATCGCACTTTGCCTAGTTGCTTCACCTTCTCCTAGTATAACTACCAGTTTGTTGTTTAGTCTGTGCAATTTGTCCTTTACGTCATTATAGAAGTCTAGTGTGTTCGTCCTGAAAGTCACACTCCTTAGTTCGTCGAAAAGTTCTTCACTAGAACGTCTGTCCCCAAAATTGTTTTGCAACATGTTTTTTATGTCAGTCCATGAAATCGCGTGGCAGTTTATCTCAATTGCCTGCCTAGCTTTTCCTTTGAGTTTGGACTTTATAATGTCGGAGAAAAGTAATTGGGACAATTCGTCGTATGTGCGTAAGTGTGGGTAAATTCGGTCAACGAGGGTAGTAAAAGTCTGTAAGTTTTTTGAATCCCCATAGAACTCCGGTAAGTTGTTTAAGTATTTTAGCGGGTCTATGATTAGTCTATTAATCTGATTTTCGGCCTGTTCTGCCATTTTAGTTATTTATTTTCCTTTATATTTTGGGTTATAGTCCTGTTTAGTTTTTTTCTTTTTTTTTTTTTTTGTTTATCTACGTCTAAAATATTGTCTGAGTTTCTTTCTGAAAATGCGTCTGTTTCTGCTACTTCTTATGTCACGAATGTAATGTTCTGTTCTTTCGTCAGTCAGGTATCCATCATTCGATTCAATCCCTGAGTCAAGTTCTAATGCTGTCGACCCGTTATTAGAGTTTCTTGGTATGTATTCAAAGTCTGATGGGTACTCTGATAATGAGTCACTATCGCTCATTGAAATGGGAAAGAGGGAGGAGGGGAAAAAAAAAATTTTCAACAATTGCTTGTAGGGAATTATTTTCCTACACGATTTTTCACAAAGGTATGTTAAATATTTTCTTATAAAATATACAAGTTATTCTTAATTATAGATTTCTAGAGATAGTCTTACTTTGTAATTTGGTTGTTGGTGCTAAGGATTGCAGGTTTACTTTCTTCTTAGTAGTAGGGTCTTCCACGGTGCAGTTCTCGGCATGAACTGTTCCTTATTGGTTTGTTGGTAATGTTATTTCTTTACAATATTGCTCCAATAGTTGCTGTTGTTTTATTACTTCTCCTTGTTGTTGTTTGCTTGTATTAGACCCGTATTTTAAATTTTATTTTGTTTTGTTGTTGTATTGGTTATTTTTTCTTGTTTTTTGTTTAATATAGTTTTAATCAGTCTTTATATTATGGTTGTTGTTTTTTTGAAGTTTATAATCCACTGAAGGAATATCCTTTTTTTTTTTTTTCACTAGGTTTCCTTCTGACACAAGGATGTTCACCAAAAGGATAGATCTTTATATCCTTTCTGGTTCCACTAATATTTTTTTAGTCACAGGGATATTTCTTAATATCCTTTTTATTTTTTTTCCTTCATAAAATTTGTGTATCCTTTAATCTTATAAAGGATATTTCGAATACCGCACTAAGGATTAAAATCCTAGTTCTATCGCGCACAATAAAATCTGTTTTATTATTTTTATACGTTGGATAGGACTTTGCGGTATCCTACCGACTGCGCCACTTTTATTTGCGGAAAAAACTTTGACTAAAAAAAGACGTTTGGTGTGGTTTGAAATTATAACTTGCTTTCTTTATTTTTCACTGGCTTATATACTAAAATTCTGTTTATTGCTGCATTTTCGTTGTCGGAAATGCAGCAGAAAAGAAAATACAGTTTTAGGCTAATATTAATATTTAAGTAAACAATTCTTTGGAAATTTGTCTGGAATAAAATGTTGAATTGCATATCAATATTTTAATAAACAATTCTTACAAATAAAGTATTAATGAATATTTATTCTTTGGAAATTTATTTTATAAAAATGCTGGATTTGCATATTAATATTTTGGTAAACAATTCTTTGGAATAATAAAATGTGGAACGATTCTCATTAAGGGAATAACGGGAGACACTATCGTTGAGGGGAATTAGTAGTTGATACTATAACACAACATCTCGAACTTGAGCCTAAATGCATTAGTGGCATTTTAAATGTTTCGTGGCGATTTAATGGTTATGGAAAAGCAGTTTAGAATTGCAGGTCTCGATAATTTTATGACAGTTTAAAAATTTTTAGAATTTAGTTTGAAATACATTTTCCAAAGAAAATTAGGTGGAGAAGGCATTCATGGAGAATAATTTAAATTTGATAAGCTAATGGAGAAGCTGATAAAATTATAATAAAGTACCCAATAAAAACAAATTAGGATTAAAATGAGTAGCTACTTAGCGAAATAAAAATGCTGAATATAGGGGAAATGGAGAGGTTTTTAAGAATGGAAGATCTATGAAAAACCAAAAGGGAATTCAATGTCAATAAAAATGTTCTGGTTTATTAAAAGATCTTGGAAGTTCCGTAAAAAAATCTATAGAAGCACTTAATACATAGAACATAAAAGTTCTTCTACATAAGAAGACTTTTGGCTGATTTTCTGTAAACCAGGACCTAATACATACTTCAACTTCAAAGTATACAATGCCCATAGAAGGATTTGTATGTGTTGAAGACCTAAGGAAAATTGTTATCTATAAAAACATCCAAGCATGGCCTTTAATGAATGGAAGCCTATCTTAGGTCTTAACAAATAATAAAAAAATTAAAAAAAAATATTTGCCGGTATCTCCCTCCCCACCTTTCCATGGCTTAGGTGATGTTAACCCCCAAATGACACTTGTCACTCCAACAACCCATACCCACCATATTGTCCGGGTAAATTTATGTTGCATGTCAGTCACATGACTCACAAAATTTATTGTAAACAGAGCGTTAGAACAAGAAAACCCTTACCTTACCTTAACCTTCAAATGTTGACCATGTTTCACTGAAACGGAAAAACAAAAAACTAAAGCCAAAATGTTGAAGTTTTTCCTTTTTTTTCGCAAACTTTCATTGAGTTGAAAAGTTGTTCCGGTTTTTTTCGCGTAGAGAAAAATTACAAAGTCGTAAAAATAAAATGATGTTTTAAAACAAAACTCACTCAACATAGCATAGCCAGCCATTGCCGAACCTTTAAAACAATCAATAGTTTTGCAATGCCACACAGAGACAGGCGGGGCAGAGGCGGAGAATTTTATGGGCCAGGCACAGTGGAAGTGATAAGTCCAAATTCTCTATACATAATTCACGAATCCAAAAAATTGCAAAAAATACAAATATATTTAGCTTTCAAGAAAACTTAGAATATGTCCCTAATAGTACTACTAAAACCGGATAATAACCTTGGTAGCACCTTTAAATGTTTAACATAGAATTCCATGATTATTAATCTGATTATTTTAAAAATGTCTCTTAAAAATCGCAATTAGTTCCTTTGCATACATTCAATTATTTTTCTGAAATAACCTTAAGAACCCACAATTATAATTCTGAAAGTCCTTCCAAAAATATTCTTAAAAATCCACGCCTATAGCCCTGATAGTCCTTTTAAAAATATTCTTAAAAAATCTGCTATTATAGTCCTACTATTATAATCCTTTAAAAACTATTCTTAAAAATCAACGAATATAGCCCGGATAGTCCGTTCAAAAAAAGTCTTAAAAATCCATGATGATAGTCCCGAAGGTTCTTCCAAAAATATTTTCACAAATCCGCGATTACAGCCCCAAATCTTTCCAAAAATATTGTTAAAAATCCACCTGAAGGTCTAATCAAAAATGTTTTTAAATTCCAGGATTATAGTCCTGAAGGTCCTTCAAAAAATATTTTTATAAATCCTCGATTCTTCGATCTTAAAGTCCATTCAAATATATTTGGAAAAATAACGTAGTATCTATTGTCCTAAAGGCACGCCAGTAGGGCACTGAAATGCCCTACAAAACTTTTTCTAAAAATCCACGGTTATATCACTGAAATTAACATTATTAATAATCCACAATTCACTATTGAAGGTCCTTTATAAACTATTCTTAAAAACCCTCGATTATAACCCCAATATTCCTTTCAAAAACAATCGCAAAAATCCACGATTGTAACCCTGAAGGTCCTTTCAGAAACAATCTGAAAATTCCACGATTGTAGCCCTGAAATTCTTTTCAAAAATATTGTTAATAAATCGTCGGTTATATCCCCGAACGTCATTCCAAATTAATTCCTAAAATCCGCGACTGTATCCCTGTAAGTCATTTCGAATATCCTTCCAAAATAATTCTTAAAAATGTAAGACTACCGCTCTAAAATTCTTCCCAAAAATATAAAAATAAAAATCCACAATTATGTTACGAAACGTCCTTTTAATGAATTGTTTAAAAAATCCTCAATTATAGCTGATAATCCCTCAAACAATCTTCTTAAAAAATCCACGATTATTGTCCTGAAAGTCCTTTCAAAAAATCTTAAAAAATTCACGATTTTAGCACTGATGGTCCTCCCAAAATTATGCTTAAAAATTTAAGACTATCGCTCTAAAAGTCTCTCCAAAAATATGCGAAAAAATCCACGATTATATTCCTGAAGGTCCTTTTAAAGGATAGTCTTCAAAACCACGATTATAGCCCCAAAGTCCTTCCGAAAATATTCATAAAGAATTCAATAATATATTCCTGAAGTTCCTTTCAAAAATTTTCCTAAAATTGCACAATATTAGCCCTGATTGTCCTTTCAAGAATATTCTTAAAAAATCTAGGGTAATATCCCTGAAGTTCTTGCAAATTTTTTTCTAAAAAATCACACAAATTTAGCCCTGATAATCGTTCCAAAAATATTATTAAAAAATCTACGATGTTTGCCCTGATGATTCTTTCAAAAATATTCTTAAACAATTCACGATTATTGTCCTGAAGGTCCTTTCAAAAATATTCTTAAAAAATCCACGATTATAGTCCTGAAAACCTCCCAGAAAAAATTAAAAGAAAAATCACGATTTTAGCACCGATAGTCCTATCAGACGTATTCTTTTAAAAAATTACGTTTATAGTCCTGATTAGCCTCTTACAAATATTGTTGGAAATTTCACGATTGTAGCTCTGGTAGTCCCTTAAAAACATTTTTAAAATATCCGCGATTATAGTCCTTTCCAAGATATTTCGAAAAATAATCCAATATTATAGTTCTAAAGGTCCTTCTAAAAATAAACTTAAAACTCCACGACTATAGCCCTAAAATTTTCTGCAAAACTATTATTTTTTTATTATTACATCTCTGAAATTAGACCTAAAAGCATTTTAAAAATTCCACTATTTGGTCCTGAAGGTACTTTCAATTGTTTTTAAAACCCCGATTATACTTAAAAATTCATAAAAATCGACGATTATATCCCCGAAGGTCCCGAAAAAATCAGTGATTATAGTCCTGATAATTCGTCCAAAATATTTTTAAAAACCCCACGATTAAAACCCTGATAGTCTTATTTTTTAAACCACAATCATAACGCAAGGAGTCTTTCCAAAAATATTTGTAAAAAATCCATGAATATCCTTCTTAAAAATGCATGAATGTCCTTCCAAATACATTCTTAAAAATCCACCATTGTTTACTCAGAGATCCTTTTACAAATATTAAAAAAACGCACGATTTCTGTCCCACAGATCCTTCGAGAATATTTTTAAAATCCACGATTATAGTCCTGGAGCTCCTTCTAGATTTCAGCTCTGATTGTCCCTATAAAAATGTTCTTAAATATTCTCGGTTACAACCCATATATATAGTCGCCTTAAAAGAGTCCTGGAGATTTTTTAATCCATGATCCTTTGATCCATGATTCCTGAGATCCTTTGTATTATTAAATATCCACCCTGATAATTTTTCCACCCCAATGTGCCCCCAGGATGACGACTTACATGCCTACCTTGCACACCATTCTTTTTTTTGCCGCTATTGACTGACTGACATTGTCGAATGTCTGAAGGTCTTGACTTCCAAAAAAAAAATACATAAACAAGGAAAAAAGAACCTGAAACTAAACAGTCACTCCTTTCAGTTTTCACTTTTAAAGTTAATGTTCGTCTTGTTTTTTTATGCCTCCCTCTTTCATCCTTCCTTCCTCTTGTTTTGTTGCTGTTTTTATGTTTTTTTTTTTGCTTGGCTTAAAACTCAAAGGCAGCAAAAACAAGCAACATTTAAAAGGATATTCACACGCGAATTATTTACAAGGTTGGATGTTACTCCTTTCCTTTGGTCGTGTGGTTGTTGTTGTTTTTTGCATTGCTGTTAGCTGTTATTGTGGTTGTTGTTGTTGTTTTTGTAGCTGGTGCTGTTGTTTGGCGTTTGTTTCTTTATTTGGCTACTACCTTAAAGTCATGCTGTCAATAAGGATAATGATAATGATTGGCAATTTATATTTATTTTGCTATCATCAATGCCGGTCATGTCTGCATTGAATATTAAACGTTATTCCGGGGGGGGTTGTTTTTGTTTTTGGAAGGGCGTAAGGGTATCAGGGCTAACATGTGCAAAAGCCTTAAGAAATGGAAAATACTAACATAACTTAGTGTGTTAGGTTAGGTTGTAATGTAAAAGCAGGAACTTGGAGCTAATAAGGATTGGCAGTTTAAAAACGGTATCTAATAATAATTGATGTTTTCTCTTCAAAAGAACGCATACGTCATCATTATAGGAGTCTAGAAAAAATCTTAAAAAAATCCACGCCTTTGGGCCTCGTAGGAGTCTAGAAAAAATCTTTAAAAATTCACGCCTTAGGGCCTCGTAGGAGTCTAGAAAAAAATATTTAAAAAATCCACGCCTCTGGGCCTCGTAGGAGTCTAGAAAAACATCTTTAAAAAATTCACGCCTTTGGGCCTCGTAGGAGTCTAAAAAAAAATCTTTAAAAAATTCACGCATTTGGGCCTCGTAGGAGTCTAAAAAAAATCTTTAAAAAATCCACGCCTTTGGGCCTCGTAGGAGTCTAGAAAAAAATCTTTAAAAAAAGTCTACTTTCTTTCTGTTGAGGTTTAAGTTCTTGCACTTTTTGGAATTTCAATGGCTCATTTTTCAATATTTGCAATATGTTCAGCTCTAGTGCCTTTTTCGGCAAATGCGACGCGGGTTTCGATCAAGTCGCTTCTTTACTTTTCGAACCATTTCTGCTAATGTTGCTGTTTTTTTCCGTCCACTTCCTTAACGTCGGGCTACGCTAGCAGTATCACGGCAATGAGCTATGGTACGAGACACAAAAGATTTATTCACAATTACCATAGCCACATGTGGTTTTCCATCCGAATCTAAAGAAATCAAACTATCACGCTTGAATTCCATCACGAATAACTTTTTTCTGGAAAATTCTCCCGAAAATGCTTTTGTACGCTTGTAAACAATATAATGAGCTGTCACTGGAATAATGTTAACACCTGTCGGACGAGTGGCTTAGAAATGACAGCAGTCTGAAGTTAGTTGCAGTTTTTTCATTTCATCCTGTATGCACGTCCCGCTGTCGATTATATTACCTTTCTTCATAAAAATGTTCTTCCAAATCGGTTCTACTTAACGACATTTTTGTAAGGATACATAGGACTCATCAAAGGGCTAAGGATTGTAGGTCTTTTATGGAAAATTTTCTTTTTATTAAAATTCTCCATTTTATATACTCTTGCCTTTGAAAGCCCTTTGCATACAAGAAACTTTCCCAAAATTCCTATTTTGATGTCTCCCCCAACTGCAACGTTTAAAATCCACAGGTATTAATCCTCCATCAATTAGGCTTTATTAAATCTTCATTAAATAAAAGCCCATCAAATAGCTGTCGCTTTTCAAAAACCTAATTGCAAACCCCGTCCCCTCTTCTACTCGCTCCCAAGCCCTTTGCTTTTACAGTCATTGACAAATCATTTTTGTAATCCTTTAAAGAAGCACTTTTACAAACACTAGAAAGCACTTCCAATGAATTAGGGTAGTTGATTGCAGCATCGTTAGCAGTGATTTGAACCTTGTTCTGAACATATGGATTCCCATACTGAATACCCATATTAGTGTCTGTATGTGTGTTGCCATGTCAGAAAGTGTGAAATGATAATTGTCTATATTGGAAACAATTCTCTTTTAATGATGTGACATTTTTCACAATTTTTTTTTTTCTTCTTTTTTGAAAGCACAAAAAAATTGCCTGAACATGTGTTTCCTATCTCAGTGAAACATAGATTCACACCAACCGAAAAACACACACACACACACACACACACATACATACCCATTGATACTGAGTGACACACATTCGTAGCGGGAATTGTTAGTGTAAATTGGCCTTGAGTATCTTCCAATTTGAATTGATTTCAAAATGCAGTAGCAACGTGATTTTTTGGTATTGAATCTAGAATACATTTACACATATATACGTATGTACATATGTGTGTATCTGTTTTTGTAGGCCTTAAATATCTTGTATGGCAGATAATCATTCTGTATTCAATAGACTTCATTATTATTCATCCGGATTCTTTTTTCTTCTTTTTTTTGGTGTTTTTGGGTACCTTTGAAAAATGTTTGTTACTTTTTACAAACATTAAAGTTAAATTAAGCTGACAGATGTTTTGTAAATATACAGAGGAATACACACTGAGTCGATTTAAGGTAGTGTATGAAATGTTATATATGTTTTGACTTCTCAAATATGAATATTAGAACATTATTAGGTCTAAATTAGATAGAATACCTTTCATGGATCTTCTTTAAAAAAAATAACTTTAAATGGTCTGATTAAAAAAAAACCTTCCTAGAGGTCTTTTGTAAGAGGTATTCGCAATAGGGGTTTTAATACTATAGACAATCAACACGTCTTTCATAATTTGAAGACCTCCAAGATCCATAAAACCATATTAAATGAACTTTATGTTAAGGAGATTCCAAGCAAATTCTCTCTTTTATAAGACCTATGACAATTGTTTCCTAGGTTAAAATCCGTGAAGAGGTGGACATTTTCAAGTAACCTAATCTAATACTGAAGACAATAAACATGTCTTTCATAATTTTAAGACCCTCAAGACCTATAAAACCATATTAAATTATCTTTATTTTCAGGAGATTTTAAGCAGATGCTCTCTTTTATTTTCAGGATATTTGTTTCAAATAAAAGGACCTGGTTTTATATGAGTTCAAAGTATGTCAACCCATAGAACTATAGAACTTTATGTTCAGGAGATTCCAAGCAGATTCTCTCGTTTTCAAAGACCTGTCGCAGTTGTTTCCTAGGTTAAAGTTCCTAAAGAGGTGGACATCTTCAAGTAAGCTTGTATTCTTTAATGTTGTTTTTTTTTCAGGTATAGTGGATCCCCCCAATATTATATAAAAGAACACCTCTTGAGGGTCTTCAACCTGTGAAACAACTGCCACAAGTCTTTGAAAACGGGAGAATCTGCTTGGAATCTCCTGAACATAAAGGCAATTTAATATAGTTCTATGGATTGATATACTTTGAACTCATATAAAGCCAGGACCTTTCATCTGGAACAAATATCCTGAAAATAAAGGACGTTAAATATGGTTCTATGGGTAGACATACTTTAAACTCCTATGAGACCAGGACCTTCTATCCATCATTTGTAGGCAAAAGGTTTCAAAAAGTTCTTCCAAATACATATACAGGTCGCCCATAGAAAAAAGACATTAGGAGGTCTTCCATATACCGAAAATTTCTTTAATGTCTCATCTTTATAGAGGACTCCTATAAAGGATCTTCTGGAGGTGGAAGCCATTCTAAAGGACTTTTATAGACAAGATACTTTCTTTGGGCAGAACAAACTATAAAGGATATGAGTCCCCTTAAGGGTCTTCTACAGACATCTCAAGACCTTCCTGACATCTCAAGACCTCCATAGACCGAAGAACCATTAAGAACAAATTAAATACAGAAACATACCGAAAAGTGTTCCTATAGCAGAACACATTCCTAAGTTCTTCATTACCCTTAAAAGGAAGAATATCTTCAAAAATATTCTATGGGCAGAAGACCCTCCAAAGGAGTTTTAAAGACAGAAGGCTTTCAAAGGTACATCTATTGACAGAAGACCAAAGCAGGTCTTCTGTCTGTGGAAGACCTTTTCAAGGACTCTAAAAGGTCTTCTGTAGATAGTGGACATATAGGAGGTTCTTTATGTACATGGAACCTAAAAGTTCTTCAATAGATAAAAGACCTTGAAACGGGTCAAGTATTTCTTTGAACAAAAGACCTTCAAAAGTCCTCCTATAGACAGAGAACATCAAAAGGCATTTTATAGGCAGAGAGTCTACAAAAGGGATTTTGTAGGCAGAAAGCCCTTTTGTAGACTCTTCTGTAGACAGAAGAATTTTAAATAGTCTTCTATAGATAGAGGACCTTTAAGAGCGACATACAAAGGACTTACAAATATACTTCCATAGACTTACAAAAAGTCTTTTGAAGCCAGAACACCTTCAAAGAGACTTCTACTTCAAAAAGTTTTCTGAAGACAGACGACCTAAACAGTCTTCTATAGCAGAGGACAATAAAATACCTTCACAAGACAGAAGACCTACAGACATAGTGCCTACAAGAGATCTTCTGTAGTCAGAAGTCCTACAAAGGTTTTATGTAGACAAAATGCCTTTAAATGGTATTTTCTAAATAGTGGACCTCCAAAGGGAGCAGCTATAGATAGAAGACAATCAAAACGTCTTCTATAGACAGAGGACCAACAAAAGGCCTTCTATTGACAGAGAACTCATAAAAGGCCTTAAAAAAGACAGAAGACTTTCAAAAGGTCTTCTAAAGACAGAAGACTTTCAAAATGTCTTCTAAAGACAGAAGACCTTCAACCGGTCTTCTATTGATAGAAGATCTTCAAAAGGTCTTTTGTAAACGAAAGACCCTAAAAGGATCTTCTATATTCAGAAGACCTTCAAAAGGTTTGCTATAGTTAGCAGACCTTCAAAAAGTCTTTTATAATCAGAAGAATTTCAAAGGGTCTTCTAAATACAAAAGACTTTCATCCGGCCTTATATCTATAGAAGATCTTGAAAAGGTCTTCTGTAAATGGAAGACATGCAAAGGGTCTTCTATAGTCAGCAGATCTTCAAAAGGTCTGCTATATTCAGAAGACCTCCAAAATGTTTTTTATGGTCAGTAAACCTTCACAGAAAGTTTTTGAATGGTCTCTTCCATAGATAGATGACCTACCAAAGACATTCTATAGACAGAAGCCTTTATATGGTCTTCTCAAAACAGAGAAGAAGAATTCTATTGATAGAAAACCTCCAACTGCTATTCTATAGCCAGAAAACCTCCAAAAGGGTTTTAATATACCCAAGACCTTAAAAGGTCTTATCTTCCTTCGCAGATCTTTAAAAGGTCTTCTCTAAACAGAAGACCTTCAAAAGATCTCCCCCAGAGAAGAGATCTTTAACTGGTATTCTCTGACCAGAAGACCTTGAAAACGTCTTCTATAGACGGAGGACCAGCAAAAGGTTATCCATAGGCAGAAGAATTTTAATAGTTATTCTCTTGACAAAAAGCTTTCAAATGAACTTCTCTAGGCAGAACATATTCAAAAAATATTGTATAGGTCTTCTATAGACAAAAGACCTACAAAAAAACTTCTATGGACAGAGGACCCTCAAGAGGTCTACCTACTATAGACAAAAGTTTCTTTAGTAAGGTTTCTTCAAAGGTTTCTTTTGTAAGAAAACTTTCAAAAGCTTGTATGGGAATAATGGAAAACATTAAAAAATATTCCAAAGAAAAAAGACTTTCTTAAGGGCCTTCTAGAAGCAGACGTACTTCAAAAGGCATTTGAAAGGTCTTATTTATACAAAAGAGCTATTATTTGGACAGATGGCCTTTAAACAAGTCTTCAATAGACGAGTGACGTTCAAAAGGCGTTCTACAGAGAGATCCTTCGAAATGTATTCGACAGTTAAAAGACCCTGCATGGAAGATTTTCCATACTTTTCCTAAGGGCAGAAAACATTTTAAAGGTCTCTAATAGACAGAGGACCTTAAGATTAATATATGGTTAAAACAGTCTTTTATGGGCCATTAGACCATTTAAAGTCCTTCTATAAACAAATACCCCTTGTGAGTCTTTCAAACACCGAAAAAAACCTTTGTCATCTAAAACCACAAACAAACAAAAAAACCTGAACTGAAATGATTCCATCACTCATTGTGAATACGCTGCTTTCGTTCCACGAAGAATGAGCTCATAAATGGCGTTAAAGGACACATTTAAAGAGCGAATAACATTTCTATTTTGGACATTTTCCTTTAACAAATGCGAACATTTATTTGTCATTTAGAGTTTTTTTCTTCTTTTTTTTTTGGCTACCTCACCTCACAACCTTTTGACCGTTCGCCCTGCCCAGCCAGTCAGTCAGCCATCCATCCCATCATCCTATCCCCCACATGCAAATGTACGTGTCAACATTTATGGACTCATTTGAAGGTAATTGAATTGTCTCACGCGATTTTCTACTTCAACTTGACTCAAACTCTATTAGCCAACAGAAAACAGAAAACACGAGAAAAGCGAGAAACAAAAATAAAAATGCTAAAAACTTCAAAAGAATTTCGAAGAAGAAACCGAAAAACGAATATCCTGGAAATTGTAGAACATTTTAGTTTATAACTCGATAATCCCCGCCAACGAGTTGGAGGAACTTTAACATAAATCTAAATCAATTTAGCCGCACTTCTGACGACAATTGCAATTGTCGGCTGGCTGATGGCAATGAACTCTGGCGTTGAAAGACGCCAAAAACGCAAGAGCCTAAATGAAATATTTAATAAAATTACGCCCATAATTGCCGTTAGGTTCGTTTTTATCATAGCCACAAAATAATTGTTTGCCTTTTGTGTTTTGGGGGGAGGCAAAATTAAGAAGAAGAGGAAGAATGCGAAATTCACGAAGTTTCTTATTCGTGTTTTTTTATTTTCCTAATTTTCGCCAAAAACATTCGCTTTCCTGCCGTCCATCTTAGAGTGTGGGATTCTGCCGCCATCCACTTGTGGCCATTTGTCCCCATTTGCTAATCTAAGGAATAATTTGAGATTTGCCTAATAGCGAATACATAACAGCGTTATTCTGTTTGTCGTTGTTGCTGTTGTTTAATAACAAATGTAATAGTTAATAGATTTTAGCATTCATTAGGGCCATTGGAGCCGAGACAATTAAAGAAAATTACCCCCTCAAAAAAAGTTTCACAATTTCCATTACCAAACAAACAATAGCAACACAAATTGAGTATTTAGCATGAAACTCGGAAGGAATTTCCTCTCTGGCGGCAAGAAAGGTCAAAGGTTAAACAAATAGAATTTTTTGAGTATGTGAAGAGAAGATTCTTTAACATCAGATATATTTCATTCAATTTTTATAGAAGATCTTATACACGACTTTTTTTAAAGAATATTTTGAAAAATTCTTCGTTTAATGGAAGGTGTTTCGTCTATAAATAGTAAAAAATCTCGTTAAGATATTCTGTGCAGAAAATATATTTTAAAGGTTTTCTGTATTGAAGACCTTCCATAAGACACAGGAAGTCCTCCGTTTACAGAAGACCTGCAACAGGTTCATAAGGTCTTCTGCCCACATAAGAACTTAATATATTGTTCTTTCTATGAAAGTGGCTAGATGGACTTTAAAAAGGTATTCGGTCTATTAGAGATGTTTAAAGGGTCTAGGAGACTTACAAAATTCCATCTGTCTAGAGATGACCTTAAAACATTATTCGTTTTATCGTTGAGGGCCGTTCAAAGATCTTCTGCCAGTAACAGATCTTTCTAAAATTTTTTAAGGTTTTCCATGTGCAAAATGTGTTTAAATGGTATTCTTTTTGAAAGTCTTCTGAATTAAGAAGCCTTTTCGTAGGTCTCATTTAAATTATATCCTTTCAGAAAGACCTCTGAAAAGTCATTTGTTTTAAAAAGACATTGGAAAGGTCTCAGAGGTATCTTCTCCCTAGAAAACATTCAAAAACTGTCTCTCCTTAGAAGAGCTTGGAAGATCTTCAGTCCACAGAAGACCCTAAAAGGCGGTCAATCTAAACAAGTAAAGAACAGTAAATACGGCCGGGCCGAACTTTGAATACCCTCCACCATTTGGAATGGATTTGGAAATTTTCAAAAAAAAATCGTTAAAAATTCTGTTAAGAACTTAAACATACCGAATATAGCCGTTATATTGGGGTCTATACGAAGACCTGGACCTGCATAGGTAAATTTTGTACCCAAAATCGTCAAAATACCGGGTAACCTTGTATGTGGGCTATACGATATCGTGGACATATATAAACAATATCCTTCCAGGGTGTAAAGTACTCAGTACTGGATTTTCGGGCAATTTCATTGACAAATGTTGCTAAAATCATCAAAATACTGAATATCGGGGGTACCGTTGTATGGGGGCTAAGCAATATTGTGGACCGATGATCAATAATATATGTACTTTGTTATGTCTTAAATTATTAATATACCTCCATACTATGTATGGTGGAGGGTATATAAAAGAGGTACGGAAAATATTCTTTCCTGGGAAGTTCGGGGCTACGGGATCAATTTTAGAGGTATTCTTTTCCATTGGCAGGGCAACTTGGTAGTTTCGTTCTAGAGGACTTCCCTCTGTAGAAGAACTTTTAAAGTTCCTCTCTCTGCAACAGACATTTCTATCAACAGATAACTTTTTTCAATAAAAGATACGAAGTTTTCGATTTTAAAAAGCCTTTCATCTGTAAAAGGGGGTTAAAGGTTTATCTCTCTATAGAACAGTCTTTGGGATATGGAAGTCCTACTAAAGATCTCCTTTTAAGAGAATCCTACCTAGAAGACCGCGGAAAGTCTCCAGGTTTAAAGAAGACGTTAGGAAAGTCTTTGGCCATGGATGACATCTTCAAGATCCCCTATCTAAAAAACACTCAGAGGTATCTTCTTGCTAGAGAAACTCTTCAAAGGGTTTCTCGCTTTAGAAAAGCTTGAGAGACCCTTAAGATTTTTCGGTACATAGGACTAAATTTTTAGGTATTCTATTCATAGAGGGTCTTACGGAATCTTTACTCTATACAGGACATTTTAGAGAACTTTTCTCTGTAGAAGAACTTTTAAAGGTCCTCTCTCCTCAATAGATCTTTCTATCAACAGATAACTTTCTTTAAATATAAGATACTAGGTCTTCGGTTTTCAAATGCCTTTCATCTGTAAAAGGAGTTTTAATATGGAAGTCCTTATAAAAATCTCCTTTTAAGACAATCCTATCTGAAATACCTGGGAAAGTCCCCAGTTTAAAAAAAAGACGTTAGGTAGGCCCTTGTCTATGGAAGACATCTTGAAGACCTTCTATTAATTATTATGTTTTCTAGAGAAAACCTTCGGAGGACTTCTCCCTTTAGAAGAATTGAAAGTCTATAGAAGACCCTGGAAGACATATGGAATATATTATCTCCATGGAAGACCCTTAAGAAGTTTCGGTTTATAGAAAAAATGTTTAGAGTATTTTATGCATATGGGGACTTTGGGAGTCTGCTCTATAAAGGACCTTTTAGAGGTCTTTCCTCTGTAATGGAACTTTTCTTTCACTGCAATGATTTTATCAACCTTTAAAACCTTTAAAAATTCTTCTCATATTTGAAGGCCTTCTCTCTATAGAAGAACTTTTAAAGGTCGTGCGTCTATAAAATATTTTTTTGGTCTTCTATCGTTGAGAATTTAGTTGTGTTCACAGGATATAAATCCTTTTAAATGACTTCTCCTTACAGTGGATATTTTTTAAGTTCTCTCGTAAAAAAAAAACTTTTGAATTGGCTTCTCCTTAAAGAAATAATGGTCTACTGTCTACAGTAAATATTGTAGGGGTTGCCTTTCTATCGAAGACCTTGGATAGGCCTTCTGCAAAAAAAATGACTTTGAGGTTTCTCTCTTAGAGAACTTTTAAAGGTCCTTATATTCCATTTAGAAAATTACCGTAAAAGGCTCTCTCTCTCTCCACAAATTCCCTTCATTTTTTCTCTCTACAAAAGTCCTTCCAAAGGTGTTATGAAAAAATATTTTTTTAGATGAAATACGACACTTAATTGTCCATGATTTGTAATATGAAGCTAGGATTTGTTGCTCCGCCTCAAAAGAGTCAGTTGATGACTGATCTCATCCAGAACGCTGAAATGATTCCTAGCAATGTCTTTCCTCTCCATTTTCTCGACAATATTGCCGGGAAAGCGTATTAAATATTAAAACAAACTCATATGTGTCATATGCAAGCGAGGACTGTAAGTTTGTTTGTATGTGTGGCATTGGGGTTTTTTCCTTGCCACATTGAGTGGCAGTCACGCACAAACGCACGCATGTATGACCGACAATCCTTTCATTTAACTTTGGTAAATTATATGAGAGAGTAAGAGAGTATTTAAAAATTCATAAATTGCTGGATTGTCAGTGAGTGTGTGTGTCTGTGAGTCCATAAATGAGTTGTTGCTGCCGTTGTTATTGTTGTGGCATTCAGCATTGCCATTCAAGAATACCAAAAGTAATTAAAATTAAGGATATTATGAGGCATCCTTTTGCATTTATTAATGTCTGCGGCTGCTGTGATTCCATCTCCCGCCATTCCCGCTCTCATTCATAACGGAGCGTCGTAACATTCTCATTTAATGTGACTTATGTTTCATGTGAACGCTTTAAGTCTCAACAGTAAAATTTCATGGCGTAATTACAATTGTTAAATATCACAATTTATACTAATTACATGCTATGAAAATGGAAACTATACTTGAGTTAGGGGTTTTAGCCTTCTGAGCAGAATTGCAGACAAATATCACGTTCTGGATAGGAGATATGGCATAGCTCATGGTATGTAAAGTAAAACTGATTTAAAGTGGAATATTTCTTGAAATGGTCTTCTCTATTCCTTTTGTGGTATCTTGTGAAAGGTTTTATTCCAAACAAGTCAAATTGTTTCATTTTGTGGAAGATAGTAAAATAAAGCCTTCATCTTCCTATCTTTCCCATTAAATTCCAATCTAAAGATCTCAGACAGATTAAGACATCTGTGTCTCAGCCATGGCACACGATTTAAAGTTGTACACCAACCACCCGCTTGCATGCAGCACCCTTGGACCGGGTGACAAAAGTTGCAAATTTATGCAGCAAAGTTTCGCCTCGACAACATTTCAACGAGATGACTTCAGGACAAATCCAATAAATTCATATTGTCACACGCATGCAAACATACACACCCATACACATATACACGAACATTCTCTCTCTCCAACTGCAATGGATCGCTGCATTTTTACTGCCTAGAAATGGAAAGTTGTTGGACCAAAACGTACAGTGGCAGCCATGAAGGCAAAGACCGATTCAATGTTTGTCCTACCCAAAATAAAGGTGTGCACGAGGAGCAAAGGGGGCTGGGACACTCTTAATGTCCTTTGATATTTATAGTTTTAATCCCCATTTTGGCCTACCCCGAAACGGAGAACTTTCAACGAATCCGAACTAAGGTGAAACCCTGTGTGTGTGTGTGTGAACTCAAGGTGTAGTAAATCTGGACATATCTGTATAAATGTGGCGAGAATGTGTGTGAGTGTCGTACACATCTTCATTAGTCTTATAATAGCCATCCCTCCTCTCTCACCTCTAATACCCCAGATTTTTATATATGTTTCTTAGTTGCAATTTGGTCCTTGACAGTAGCTTACATAAATTAAAAGCAACAGGATGCTCCTGCGTCTTTTTCTACTTCGTTGTCTTCATTTTTTTATTATATCTTTTCAAAACTGGCACACACCTGAATGCAATTCTCTCTTGCTCTCTCTCTCTCTCTCTCTATCTCTCTCCTTAAATTCATATTACACGCCATTCATTCTGCATTAATTTGACAATATTTCATTGTGCTTTGCTAACTGGATTACGGCTCTGCTTATCCTTCGTTGCAAACGTTCGTAGCCATTTTATAGTTGTGTTGTCGGTGTACCGTTGATGTGTGTAATGGTACATTGGCACGTCTGTGTGTGCATTGATGTTTTTCAAAGCCTGCAGTCTGCTGGATGGAAAACCAAATAATCTTGGCAAAAGGAAATCGATTTCACGGATTCCTTGCCTACTCAACTAAGAAAATTCCACTCAACATCTGTGATTGAAGGTTATTGAGTTTTTGTTCAGGTCGTTTGTGGCAAATTCTTGGGCAAAAATTATTTCTTATTCATTGGCATTTGTTCGAACCAAAGTGTTTAAAGGTTCAGAGAAGTTTTTGGTGGATTTTGAAATTTAAGTTATATTTTTAAGGCAGAGACGGAGAGGCGTCTAATCTAGGCCTGTCTTGGAAATCCACTAGGTATCCATAAGAAGTGGTTTGTTTTTCATATAAAAACAGTTAGTCTTCACATAGAGAATGATTTGAACTCCTCATGAAAGGTTTGTCTTCCCATCGAAAACATCTTGGTCTTCTCATCGAACACCACTTGGTATTTTCATAGAAGACCCATTGGACTTCTCTGTTGACCTTCCCATTGAACCAGTTGGTCTTCTGTCATAGAAGAACAGTTGATCTTCTCTCATAGATGACCATTTGCTCTTATCATAGACGACCAGTTGGCCTTCCCTTATAGAATAATAGTTGGTCTTCCCTTATAGAATAATAGTTGGTCTTTCCTTATAGAATAATAGTTGGTCTTCTCTCATAGAAGATCAGTTGGTTTTCTCATAAAAGACCAGTTGGTCTTTCCTCATAGAAGACCCGTTGGTCTTCTCCCATAGAAGATTACTTGGTCTTCTCATAGAACACCATTTTGTCTCCTCATAAGAGACCAGTTGGTCTTTCCATACAAGACCAGTTGGCCTTCTCACACAAGACCACTTTGGCTTCTCATTGAAGACCTCTTGGTCGTCTCATAGGTAGGTCTTTGTCTTTGGAAGACCTTTTCAAGATCTTCTGTATAAAAAAATAATCAAAGGTATTTTCTCCCTATAAAAAAACTCCTCTTGGAAGATCTTCAGTCTACAGAAGATTTGGAAGGCCCCCTCTCTATGGAAGAGGTATGAAAAGTCTTCTCTCGATGGAAGATTTTTAATGGAAGATTTTAAAGGTACTCGCTCTATACAGGACTTCTCTTTCCGCAAAGTTGTGCCAATGTTCTGAATATGGAAGTCCTTCTAAAGATCTCCTTTTACGAGAATCCTGTCTGGAAGACCGCGAAAAGTTCCCGGTTTAAAGAAGACATTATTAAAGTCTTCGTTTATGGAAGATCTCTTCAAGATCTACTATTCAATAAAAAACTGTCAGAGGACGACCTTTTGGTCGTCTCATAGAAGACCAGTTCGTCTTCCCATAGAAGACCAGTTGATCTTCTCATAGAAAACCAGTCGGTCTTCTCTCATAGAAGTCCAGTTGGTCTTCTCTCATAGAAATCCAGTTGGTCTTCTCTCATGGAAGACCCGTTGGTCTTCTATAGAAAACCAGTTGCTCTTTTCATAGAAGAACCTGCGAATAAAGAGTTTCCCACAAAACACCTTAACCTGTTTCCTTTCCTTCATCTTTGATCCATCGCTACAGAGGCGACAGGCTGCTTAGTTGGAAACGAGGAAGAAAACCTATATTTTCCAAATTTTGAGCTGTGGCTACGAAAAAAATATATCAAAAATCTGCTTTAGTCAACGTCGGTGATTGGACAAAATCGATAGACTCATTCGAAGAGTCTTAAAGTTGGGTCTTATTTCGAACCACCCATTCCCATTCACGTGTTCTGTTTCACGAAATGAAAATTGCATTGCCATTCAATTTCTCTATTGTTTTTTCTTTAAATATTAATTCATGGCCCATAAACCAATAACGACGGCCTCATCATTGGTCATTGATTCCAATCATTCTCTCCGTGGCGGGGGAAACAACAAAGAATGTTACTTTCCATTTTTATTGAAATTCTTTGCAGCTTAGTTTCCTTTTCCCAGCTTTCATATGAGTTATGCTAATGCCTTTTGAACTTTTAATTGAGTTTGAAATTGTTGTGGCACATGATGACGGTGGAAAACAAGGCACAGTGGCATCATTTGAAATACAAAAATTTTAAAATGCAACAAATATCCAGTAACACCTAAACGGTACCCAGAAAAGTAAAATTGCAATAATCAATCTCATGTGACGGTGGTTTGGGCTTTGCCAATTTTTGGGATAAGATTTTTCGTCATTGTATAAGGATTTATTTTTTAGAGATATTGAACCAAAACAACTTTTATATGCAAATTTATATAAATTTTGACGAGGTTTAACACTGATTCATGAACAATCACGGTTTACCCGGACATACATTTTGTTTACCCTTCAGTTTAGTTTTTGGTTAGAAGACCATTTGCTTTATCATATTTCTTAACCTGCTAAAATCAATTTAATTTGGCGAATGTTTTGTTTTTATAAAACACATCCCACTGTGCGTCCCATAATGAAAAAAGTGCTTGCAAAGTCTTTTGTAAATCGTATGAAATTTGGTACTTTTAATTTTTCATAAGGCCGCTTAAATGAAAGGTATTCCATGTATCGGTGAGCCGGTGGGGTTGGATTGCAAGAAGTCAAAAGAAATATGCCGTTTTGGTAAACATGTTTTATGCGTAATTACAATATTTTTGTGGAGAACCTTTTTTTTCGTTTAGGACTAAGTGTTCCTTACATAGAATCTTACATATGTTAATTAATATGAGTTTATAACAAACATATTTATATAGAGATATTCTACACAATATAAATTTGAAGAAATTAAATTTTAGAAGTTCAAATTTTGGGTTCAAAATTGGTACATGCTAATATTAATATCAGACATACATTTGCGTTCTGATATCTGCATTATCTTACTTTCTATAGCCTTTTCCTCCCGCATTCTGCAAAGTTGATGCTTGTAGGGCACACAAAACAAATGATGCCGTTTTAACGGTATACAGGGGGATATGAAAGAACTGCAACCAACTTCAGACAGATGTCATTTCTAAGCCACTCGTCCGTCAGCTGTTAAAATTATTCCAGTGACAGCTCATTATATTGTTTACAGGCGTACAAAAGCGCTTTAGTTAGAATTTTCCAAAAAAAACGTTTCCGTAATGGAATAGAAGCGTGATAGAGTGATTTTTTTTTTATATTTGGCTGGTAAACCACAAGTGGCCATCGTTAGAGCACTCTAGCATTTAAATATGAATAAATCTTTTGTGTCTCGTACCATCGCTCGTTATCGTGATACTGGTAGCGTAGCCCGACGTCAAAGTGAAGTGGACGAAAAAAAAGCAACATCAGCAGAAATGGTTCGAAAAGTAAAGAAGCGACTTGATCGAAACCCTCGCCGCAGTGGCCGAGAAATAGCTCGTGAGCTAAACATATCGCAATATTCCATTCGGCAAATATGAAATAATGAGCTCGGGGTAAAGCCATTGAAATTCCAAAAGATGTAAGAACTTACACCGCAACAAAAAGAAAATAGACTCAAAAGAGCTAAAGAGTTGCTTCGCTTGTCCGAAAGTGGTGAACTGCCGAATTTGGTTTTCTCCGATGAGAAAACATTTGTTGTCCAGCAGTTTATAAACAAACAAAATGATCGTGTTTACTTGCCAAAGAGGTCAGCTGAAAATGTGCACCTTCAGTTGGCCACCAGAACTCAAGCGCCGTCCATTGTGATGGTGTGGGCTGCCATAACAGCCGATGGTCGCTCTCCGCTCGTATTAATCCGTGGCATCAGAATAAATGCCGAACATTATCCCAAAAATATTCTGGATTAAAGCCTTGGACACTCAGCATGCGCCACCCAAAAATGGTTACAAAATGAGGTTCAACGCTTCATTTCCAGCGCACAATGGCCACCAAAGTCTCCGGACACCAATCCTTTGGACTATTGTGTCTGGAGTATTTTGAGAAACCACGGTTGGCACTAAAAAATACTAAAGTGTCGATCACCAAGCAAGCGCTTCGCAGGGAATGGGCCAAAATACCGCAGAGCAACATTCGGGCAGCGCGTGACGGTTTCATTTAAAAATAAATGTAAAAATTATGGCGTTTGATTTTATTGCAGTTTTTTTTTCTCACCCTGTATCTCCTTCGAATTTTGTCGAAATCTCGCTTAAGATTTGGGTATTGCTTCAATATATACTTCCCTCCCATTTGCTTTAAACTATGCACCAATGGTGCTATGTTTGTCCATTTAAGTTGAATCGATCAAGTTCGGAATGGAATAAAATCTACCCACTTTGGACCAAATCAGTTTAGATATAGCCTTTTCATAGACTTCCTGGCTATAGAAAAATATCTTCCCTAGAAAATCTTCTTTTAGAGAGGCAAATCGTAGATGTTTTTAAGACTTTTTGCAAGGGTTTCCTTTCGAGAAATTTATGGTTCGCTTAGATGGAAAATCGGTAAATGTATCGGAAATGTACTGAAAAGTACCAATTATTACAACCGTGAAATGGATCCATCAATATGAGCTGGAGCTTTAAAACTTGGAACGAAAGTCACTCAAAAAAATATCAAAATACAGAACTTTAAAATAGTATTTATCCATCAAAAATGGGAAAAACTTTAAATTTTTGAGAAAAGGCAAAATTTTTTGCAATTTTTTTTCTTTTCCCCATGCATTCCATTGGTTGGATTTTCTTAAAAATAAAAATTTTGTGATTTTTTGGTCAAAAATAAAAAAAATTAATATACCCCGCTATTTGTAAATAATACCAACCATGCCCTTGGTTCCATGTGTTTGGTATAAATGTAGGTAATAATATTGGGTGTATATCTGTCGGCAAACCTACTGATACCTTCTGACATGTCTTTTACAAAATATTTAATTAAGATCCAACTACAACACCTAGACTCGCACATATTTCCTGCAGAGAATTCGCTCATACACCTCTGCCTCTTTTGCCAAACAGCAATGGAAACTTCCGAAATGACAAGAAAATTGTTAAGAAATTATTTCATGAATTTGTTACACTTTCCCATGCCTTAATTCGCCCCAAGAATGGAATGACATTCATTGTTTGCTACTCGTGTCAAGTGAGTGAGAAAGAGACGCAGGCGAGAGCCAAAAACATTGTGACGAGACCAGCCATGTAACAAGTGTGGCAACAGCATGTAAAGCAACAACAACAAAAGCAACAAAAACACAGAAAATTGCAGTGCATGTCATTCATACACATGTTGAGACACACACACACAACGAGAGAGAGACACATCGTAATTTAAGCCAAAATGTCATGTTAAAAAACAGTTCATAACTTGCTTGCAACTCACACCGCACACACACACAAACACCCCAATAGCCTACTAGAAATGGACGCATGGCCACACACACACTCAGACCCCAGACTTGCAACTTGACAGGAAATTTGTATAAAATCGTACCGAAGTCAGTTGTTTTCATTAAATTGATTTCCGGCAACAAACCAACAAACTGATATCCTCACAACTGGAAGTGAGTGCATGTGTCTCTGGGTGTCTGCGTGTGTGTGGAGCCTCCTTTATGGTGTCGCTGCTAACTGTTATTCTCCTCAAGTTGCAACTTGCAATGCAACCAGAAATAAACATTGGTTAAATTAAGCCGTTTGTGACTTCCGGCAGACATGCCGAAATGTCATAAATTCCAAGACTGTTGTGTCTAAGTAATCAGCAGAAACGCCATATGCTGCATCCGCATGCCAACCCGTCGTCCCGTCATATTAGCTACATCAATTAGCTGTAGGCTTTCGTTTCATACACAGCGAGCGAAATTGCATTCGAATTTCAGACGACGACGAATGTTGGAATGTTTTGTTGGTTGTAAGGAAGCGTCGCCGACTGGTAAAGGGCACTCGCAAGTAGGCATTAGTCGTTTACACTTGGAACCGATCCAAAGGGTTAAATACAGTTATGTCAGTAATACATTTAAATAATGACTCATTTATCATTTGCATTTGCCTGCTAATGATGAACAAAGGGGTCGGAGAGGGAATGGAGATGGTAAGGGAAGTGCTAAGCTTTGTACAGATTTTCTTTGATCCATAAATTGCTGATGGATGACCAATAATTGTTAGAGCATCTGTAGTGTGTCGGACAAGTGGAAATGGAAAATGTATCATTTTTCCGAAAGGGAAAATGTGGGAAATGGAGTGGAGTTTTCCAAAGACATAAAACACAAGATTATTGACTAATGAACTCATCAATGAGTAGGCGAAAGGGCTGAAACATAATCCTTGAATTTTTTTCTTGATATTTTGGAGACACGTACTTTAACGACACAAAAAGTGCAAAAATTTACAAAATCAAAAGAAATTATCGATAGATAATATAGAGAGTGATTAAATGTTTTTCATGGGTCGTACTTTATATAAAAGCTTGGCATATAAACATTTTTATACCCTCCATCATAATATGGATTATAAGTGAGATAGATTTTTGGAAACTCGTTCTGTAAGAGCTCAAAACGTACTAAAAGGCACATAATGTTACAACATTGTAATAAATCCATCACTAAGAGTTCAAAAATTAAAATAATAAACAAAAGTCAATCTTGGGTGCGAAAATGCGGGATTCGTACTTTAAGGGTACGAAAATTATCAGAAGGTACATTATTATATTAAATATTACAACATTATTAGGGAGCATTAGTCAGCATTAGTAAGGCTCCGGAGCCAGAGTTCTGAAATTCAGCTTGAAGATTACTTTGCATGAGATAAAACTGATTTTTCAAAAATACACTAAATGAGTCAAATAGTAATAAAAAGTACAAAATCTTACAACATTGTTATAGATCCATCGATAAGAAGTAACATTCGAAACTTCGTACATTAAGGGTACAGAAATACTAAAATGTATAAAATATTACATCATTTTTACTAAGCTTTCGATTAGAACTCGAAAGTTCAAATTCTAATAAGGGTCACTTTTCAAAGGGTTCTTTTAGGAATAAGTTCCTTAAATGTACCAAAAAGGTACAAGATGTGGCAACATTGTCGTAGATCGGTTTATAAGAGGAAGAGCTTTAAACCTTTATAATAATCTATCTCTGGTCAGATAAAGCGAGATTTTTGGACATTTGTACTTAAAGGTAGAGAATAGTACTAAATAGTACATCGTTGTTACTAAACGGTCATGAAGAGATCGTACGTTCAATTTTTTAATTAGAGAGAAAATGCAGAATTTTTCAAAATTTGTACACTAAGGGTGAGAAGAGTACTAAAGGGATCAAAATAGTACACCATTATTATTGAGAAAACATTAAGAAGTGGAGCTTTGAAATTTGGCCTGATGGTCAAATTTGGATTTAAAATACTTAAAAGTACAAAAAAGTAATAAAGGGTACGAAAAGTACTGAAAATTACGAAAAGTACGGAAAGGTACAAAATATTTCACAATTATTATAGGGAGAACGTTAAGAACTGAATCTTTGACATTTGGCCTGATGGTCACATTTAGACGATATCAGATGAGATTGTTAGAAATTCGTACGAAACATAGTAAAAGGTACAAAAAGTACTAAATGTTGTACATTTATTTTACATCTGTCGATATAACCTGAAACTTTTAGAATAAAAATACAACTTGAGTAAAATAAGGCAGCATTTTCTGAATTTCGTACTTTTAGTAGACGAATTGCATTCAAAGATACAAAATATTTCGACATTGTTATTAAGCGGTCGATAAGAATACTTTGCGTAAATGGTTAAGATCAAAATAGATTTTCGAAATTTCGTACTTTAAGGGTATATATTGAACTCTAAGGTACAAAATGTGCAGAATTTTTAAATTTCCCATAGGGATCACTCTTTCTACGCAGATGTGACATAAGACGGAATTTTTCGAAATTCGTACAAAAAGTATGGTACCATTGAGATTCAAGGAAGGAAAGGGTGGCAGAAATTTCAAAATTTGGTACGTGGGTCAATAATGGAGTTTTTGGGGATATGCAAAATAGTTTATGGAACTTCGTACTAAAAGTGGACGAAAATACTAACATATAACCGTGTTAAAAACTTGAATAGAAAATAAGGATCACTGTTTGGGTGTAGAGTTCAGTTAGGAAGTTGGTTTTAAAAATTCGTACAATAGGTACAAAAATGTTTTAAATTGGTACAATAACAATATTATTAAATAGCACTAAATTTGATAACATTCGCAGCAGATAAATGCTTCCGTGTGTATATCTGGTATAAGGAGGTAATTGTAGGGGCTCGAAAATGACTTCTAGTTCGTACTATAATATATATATAATAAAGAAATGTTCCTTGGTATTTTGTGTTTAAATTGGATTGAAATTGAAATTTGAAATCAAATCAAAATAAAAACAACTAAGCAAAGGCTATAGTCGTGCTTGCCGACCATGTGATACCCCATAACGCTATTTTATTGGAAAACCTCCTTAGGTCCAGACACATTTAATTCAGGTAACTAATGTTACATTTGGTTTTTCACCGCGGATATTTTCTTTAAATTTACCCTCCATGTCGTGCTGATAGGTATCCAAAATAATTTCACGCAAAAGCTGTTGTCTATTTTACCCGCTATGTATAATTCAAGGTCATCCAAAATTCTACACGTCTGCGCTGTCCTATACCCTAAACTCATTCAAAATTCCGTGTCGATTGATTTTTAATTGTGACCTGTGGAAAGATTTAATTTTTGGTCCAATTGAACACTTAAATATACATCTAGAAAAACAATAGGCTTTAATTCTGACCCTAACTCTATCCCCATGTAAAATTTCTTGAGAATCAGTCGATAATTCCGACTTGAAAATAATACCCCCAAAATATAGTGTAGTTAGGTGAAAAATATTACCAAACGTAAAATTCAATATTGTAAGTCAAGTATGAAAAAATCTCATGCGATAAAAAAATGTACCGCCACGTCATAAAATACGTCCCAAAATTTAAACTCGGCAGTTAAAGGTTTATAAAAATTATTTTTTATTTTTCAGGCAGATTTTTCACCGTCAAAGTAGTGGACTCTTATAATTAAAAAGTTGTTATTTTTTTAAACATAAAATGGTTAACCCCCCACTCCTCACTTTTCTCAATGGCACACTGCATCTCTTTCATCATTACGTGTCGGATTTAAAATGTATTAACAAATCTGTAAACACTTTCGGACAAAATCCATTTTGTTTTCATTTTGCTCATAACTGGAAATAACATTTCAACACGTCCTTTTTATGTGCTGACCAACAAACATAAAATGCGAAGCAGGACAAAAAAGGGACAACATTTGCTTATGCATGCAATTCGGCTGCAAAATAAATTTTACCCCTCCCCATTCGCTTGGGCTAAACCAATTAAAACGCTCTCACTTCATAAACAATGGTCAGTTGGTACACAGAGCGAAAAAATGGTTATCCCACATATAATATATATATAATTTTTCTGTTCCCATACTTTTTATTGGAAAAATGGTCATAGAGAGAAATTTCAAATTTGTCGGAAAATATAGCTTTGTACAACATAATTAGAGGCGGAAAATAGTAAAAATATAAAAATTAGAAGGCAATTTTTCAAAATCAATTATTGAGCCAATCAGATGTTGGGAACCACGCTACTATATTTTACTCGACCAAATTTATCTATTTCGTGCCGATAAGTAAAGACCGGATTATAGAATAGGATTTTGCATTCGGAGCTGAGTCTAGGTGTAGTCAGAGTTTTGACTTTAATTTTGTCAGTGTGCATTTAGTATCTTCATGTTTTACTTTTATGCCCCTTAATGGTCCTTCGAGTATCGTTAAATGGTAGTAAGCCCCGCATACCGCACACACACAGGCACATTACAACAAAAATAACTAGCATACAATATGCACAAATTTCTTCTTTTGTTTGTAATTAAGTGGCATGAGCGGATTACCTTCCACCACCCCTCCTTCCCATCCATGGTTACTTCTTTGTTGTTGTTGTTTATACTATGTTGTTAATTCACTAACCAAATGCTTGAGTTTATTAAATGTAAATAATTTACAAAAAAACGGCATTACTGACCGCTGACTATAAAAAAGTTGGAATCTGGATTTTTCTTTATAAATATTAATGCTGCATTTGTTTCGATGTGCAGCTATCTTTTGTTACTTATTTTAAAGTAGATTCCTGGTAAGTGGATCGGTGGAGTTCGTAATTAGATGCTTCTTTTGGCTTGTAATGGCCTTTTTTGAACCCTACACCACATAGTAGTAAGGGTATTATGTATTTTTGCATTTGTTTGTAACTTGGAGAAGGAACCGAGATAGACCCATATTTGCTTTTGGGGATCTTCTAGAAACACTTTCTGGGTCGATTTATGCATGTCAGTCCGTCTGTCCCACCATCTGTATATATATTTTTGTGGACAAAATGCGGGTCACATTCATTATCCTATCGAGATGGCATTTTCCAAGCAATATTTGTTTGGCCCAAGGACGAGCCCCATTGAAATTGGTGAGAATCGGTTGAAATTTAGATGTAGCTCCCATATACAGGGTGACATGAAAAAACTCCAATCAACTTCAGACTGCTGTCATTTTTAAGCTACTCGTCATACAGTTGTTAAAATTATTCCAGTGACAGCTCATTATAGAAAGAAAAAAAGTTATTTGTGATGGAATTCAAGCGTGATAGTGTGATTTCTTTATATTTGGCTGGAAAACCACAAGAGGCTATCGTTAGATCATTTAAATGTGATTAAATCTTTTGTGTCTCGTACCATCGCTCGTTTCCTTGATACTGGTAGCATAGCCCGACGTCAAGGAAATGGACGGAAAAAAACAGCAACATCAGTAGAAATGGTTCGAAAAGTAAAGAAGCGACTTGTGGCTCGTAAGCTGAACATATCGCTATATTCCATTCAGCAAATATTGAAAAATGAGCTCAAAGTAAAGCCATTGAAATTCCAAAAAGTGCAAGAACTTACACCGCAACAGAAAGAAAATAGGCTCACAAGAGCTAAAGAGTTGCTTCGCTTGGCCGAAAGTGGTGAACTGCCGAATTTGGTGTTCTCCGATGGGAGAACATTCGTTGTGCAGCAGTTTGTAAACAAACAAAATGATCGTGTTTACTTGCCAAAGAGAACAGCTGAAAATGTGCACCCTCGGTTGGCCACCAGAACTCAACCGCCGACCATGGTGATGGTGTGGGCCGCCATAACAGCCGATGATCGCTCTCCACTCGTATTTATCGACCGTGGCATCAGAATAAATGCCGAATACTATCGCGAAAGTACTCTGGAAGGTGTATTAAAGCCTTGGACACGCAAACATTTTGGCCGCAGACCTTGGACATTCCAACAAGACTCATCACCATCGCACTCAGCACGCGCCACCCAAGAATGGTTGTAAAATGAGATTCTTCGCTTCATTTCCAGCGCACAATGGCCACCAAAAATCTCCGGATACCAATCCTTTGGATTATTGTGTCTGGGGTATTTCAAAAGCAAGATTGGTCCTAAAAAATGCCAAAGTGCCGATCACCTCAAGCAAGCGCTTCGCCGGGAATGGGCCAAAATACGGCAGGACAACATTCGGGCAGCGTGTGACGGTTTCATTGGGCGTTCGTGCCAAAGGTGATCAATTCGAACAAATCTGAACCCACTCTAAAATTTGATGCTACTTCCGACATTTTTTGCTTTCATTCAATAAAATTTACAAAAAAATTGTAAAAATTATGGCGTTTGTCTTTGTTGCAGTTTTTTTTTATCTCACCCTGTATCTGCGAAACCCTTCCGGTACCTCACCCACAAAGGGTCACAAATATAAATATTTTTATTTGTCATAACTTGGGAAACAAGTCAGCGAGTCCTCACAACTTTCTACACTTGAACATTTCTCTCATGCAGAAACCTGAGATGAATACGGAATTTATGATTTCGCATAAAATTGGATATACATTTTCGATTTTCTTCTAACTTTGCCCATACCAATATTTTTATCTATATTAGATGAAGTATGAAAATGGAATACTTCGGGCGACTATATCTGGTATCTCACGCATATTTACAAATTTTGCAAAAATTTGCACATATCTCATATAAGGTATAGGAAATAGTCGATATAGTCCAAATCTGGCACGTTGTAATATTTATATCAGTCTTAGGTCAGATACGAATTGGTCAATATGGGCCTACTGCTACGGAACCTCATTCATAAAGGGTCAACAGTTCATAACTCAAGGCTGGGGTTTACATCTGTCGGAAAAACCGGTTCATTCTGCTGATATTTTGATTTCAAGTTTTTTACTATGGTTTTAACTTCTTTAATGTTTTAAATATCATATTCAGTTTTTTTTTATTTTTTCATTCTTTTTATTATTTCTGTACTTAAGTTTTAAAATTATACATTACCCACAAAACTCGACCTTTTAAGGATCCCCTTTCTCATAAAAACCACATTTCAATACATTTTTATTTATGTACATATATTTTTTTTTTTCAATAATTTCAAAATATCATATCCTTAGGCAATAATAATAATAATCAACTACAACTAACATAAAAAAATTATGAAATTTCAAACAAAAAAACTAAATGGCATTACAACACAATAAAAAAAACTCAGTTGGTGTCATCCTCATCGAAATTAAAAATGCGATCTAAATCATCGGCAATTTGTCGTTCATATTTGGCACTGCTCTGTCTCTCCTCGGCATCTTCTAAGGCTTGCCAGAAACTTTCTCTTTTACGCAGGGCAGAATTTGTTTCCTTTGGATCTTGAAATTGATTCCAATAATTATTTTCCTGTAATGATGGCGTTTCTTTGGATTCCAGAGGATTTGGTCTCTTTTCCAAATTATACCAAAAGCTATTATCCTCATTGACGAAATTGTCTAGATATTCTTGGGAATTGGGCCAAGTTTGCTCTGGCTGTTGTTGATCTCGTGTTGAAGGTTCTTCAGGGTCTGGCTTTGTTTGTAATGTTGCTGGTTGTTCTTGTTGCCGATTGTACTTTTCCGTTTTTAATTCCCTTAATAAATTCTCCATTTGATTGATTTCAGCAGCAGCCAATTCCACATTGGGATATGAAACATGTTTGGGTATCTCCGGTGGTGTTATGCTCAATGTGGTGTGTTTATCTCCAGTCATGTGGCCCATCATGGTTTTATAGAGGAACGGGTAGTTCTTTTCAAAATTCACTTTAATACGCAGCAATCGCTCCAACATACTCGGTGTGAGAACATGTGGCAACTCTGGCCTCTTAGCTGCACTTCGCCGATAACGATTGAGCAATGCTTCGAAAGTACCACCACCGGTAAAAATTGGCTGATACAAGTTGTATGGCTTATGGCGCCATGGATCATCTTGACGATCAACACTTTGCAGACCCATAAATGGTTCCAACAATATTGGATCATATCCCACACGTTCTTCATCTGTTTCCAGATTTTGGTATTGAGGATTTGACGATGATGAATGCAAATATGAGGATGCTGATAAGGAATCCGATGATGAGGGTGGTTGTGATGAAGACAACGACGTTTCAGATGTTGTGGCAGTTTCTGATGGATTTAATGTTGCACTACTGTTTACATGAGCATGAACATGGTGCATGAGTATGAAATGGTTCGTTCACATGAATGGCGGTGATGTTAAGGTTCCATGAAATGTAAATGGGAATAAATTAGTTAAATTGAATTTAACAAATAATGTCATAAAAGAACAGATTTTTAATGAAATAATTCAAAAAGTGAGGTTAAGGTCGCAAAATGTTTTCTATGTGATGCTCAAAACATAACCTTACTTTTAGAAGTTGTAATAGAATTCAGTTATATTCCTGTTGTGGATTAGTTTTTCATAACTCTCAAACTCTAAAATTTAAAAGATACTAAAGGAGATTGCTTCCGTTTTCAAGCAAGAATGAGGTTATAGTCACAATATGTTTTCTAACCAAAGCTTAAAACATAACCTTATTTATATTCTGGATATTTCCCCGTTGTACATTATTTTTTGAATGTGGGTTTCAAACTCAAAAATTATTGAAAAAAATGAAGTTGAAGAACTGGCGTTTTCCAACAAAAAGTGAGGTTATGGCCACAAAATGTATTCTCTATTGTTTAAAACAAAAACCTATTTTTGGAAACTATCCTAGAATATACGTATACTATTATTATTGATTACATTTTTATTTTTGGGACTTAATTTTTGTTCTATGAAAATGTAATAGAATAATATTTGTAGAAAAATAAAAATAACCTATTTTCCATTTCACATTTTTATAGAACAAGAATTGAGATTCTGGTTTCTGAACTCTAAAATTACAAGAAAATTTAAGACTTGTGTTGTCAGATATCCTAAATGTCTGAAGAAAGTATAATGAAATTCTAATGCACAATTTTTAATGCACCTAACATCACTTTTAGGGGATATAACCTCACTCTGCTTAAACATAACCTCACTCCCCTCATTTTTTAAATAAAAATAAATGAATTTGGCTATTTTCAAATGTTCCTATTGCAGGACAATATTTTAAATAGCTAAATTATTTACCATAAAATGTTAGATCTATAATTCAATAAACATAACCTCACGTATAGGGGACTTAACCTCACTTCTCTCAAAAAAAAAAAATCAGTTACTTTTTAAATAAAAACAGATTAATGAACTAATCTAAAAATACTGGTATAAAGGCTACACATATTATTCCCCGCAAGGACATTTATTCAGTTTTCTAACTGGTCCATGTCCTTGGACGGAATAACTTTTTTCGAAGATGATTTAATTTTTCTTCGCTTTGATTTCAACGATGATGGGGATGAAGATGAGGCGGGTGATGGCGATGAAGATGGCACAATGGATGAGGTGGTATTAGGCTGAACTGTGGTTTTGATTGCAGTAGTTGAGCTGGACATATCAGCCGGCGTTTTAGATGTTGTCGTTGATGACGTATCTCCTGCCGACCATTTTAAATGTTTCTCCTTATTAACTCTGCTAAGTTCATAGAGGAAATCTAAAACCTCTTCCAAATTTTTATGTTTTTCTATGGAATTCTCTTTGGTTTCACTTTTTGGAATATCATTTGAGGTTCTCTTAAGGTGGCCCATTTTATTCACACTCTTGTGATGGGCAAACTTTTTGGCGTGATGTTTGCTGGGTATTGCAGTTATAACATTACGTTTGTTGGGTTTAAATTTGCCCCTTAAGGCGTAGACACTATGCGTTGTGGACTCGGCAGGTTCCATAATATCTTTCCTTGATATCTTATTGGAGTTTGTTTTATCCCCAAGTTTATCTTTTTTATTTGGGGTTTCATTTTCCGTTTTCTTGGATGACTCTAAGTTCTCTTCCTGAGCCTCTTCGTCAATTTCTCCTGCTTCCTCATCGTTTTGAGTTTGATTTATTGGCCCGGGTGTCATAATCTCTTCATTATCATCGCTTTCAGCAATTGTTGTTTCCCTTTTGAATGATTGGTTTGGACCATGCAACAGCTCATCAGAATCTTCATTTTCATGTAAAGCCAAATGATAACGACCCTGGCCCATATAGTCCCGTTGCAATTCCTTGGTCAAATGGTTTTTATCATAACCCTTTTCGGTCATTTCTTCAAGCCAATCTCGAAATTCTGCCTCCTCGTCTTTCGGTTTTGAATATTGCTCCTTCTGATGGTATGATGATGGAGTCCAATCGGAATGTCGAAGGGCTTTCTCTAGGACCTTTAAAAACTTATCTTTGCACTCGGTACAACATTCCGTCAAACGTTGCTTTATGTCATCGAATAGATTATCAAATGTTTGGCCACAGTCTTTGGCCTTGTTAAGATCGGAATTTATTTGGCTGTAGGTGATGCGAGCATGATTGGCTTTGTCAATGTGGTTGCGGGAATAGTGGACCGAAGACTTCTGAATGTTATTGGAATGTTCAAATAGCCGTCCCCTCGGCAAGCTATTTACATATTGTGTGGGTGCGGATAATTTCACCGTCAAAGGTGTTGTTCGAATATTGTAGTTGCCGATTTCTGGCTGCTTAACATAGGGCACAGCATAGGTAATTGATTTAGCCGGATTAAGGGCAGTGTAAACACCATTATCGGTATGAATTTGATAAGGACTGGCCGTGGTGACTGCAAAATCATCCACCACTGTAACAGGTTCAAAGGCATTGACCACCGAGAGAAAGGGATTTTGGGCCAAGGATGATTTGGTCTGATAAGGATTGACAAAATGATGTTGATATTGGGTCTGATGGCGGGGCATGTGATGGAAACTGGTTGGTGGCGAAGAGGCAGGGTTCTGCGTTAAAAATGCATTGTAATGCAAACCTAAATTGTGTTGTTGTTGCTGTTGGATATTTCCATAATTCTGGCCCCTATGCTCGGTGACATATTGATGTTGTTGCTGTTCCGATATGCTTTGATCATCTTTGCCATCGATTTCATTGGTTTCATCCCCGGCTGATATTTCCATGGGCTCTTTATTGGCCTTGGCCAAGGCCTCTCTAATCGACTCGGCATTATAACGCTCCAAAGCCTCTTCCGGAGTTTCATTGGGATTCAGGGTGATTTCCTTCAAGGAATTCTTATAGGTTTTTCTCAACTCACTTAGCGATGTCTCATCTATGGGTTCCAAAGTGGCATATTCCGCAGAACGCCTAGAGCGCCTGCGATGTCCCGACTTGGAACGTGGGGGTCTTACAACTACAAGAAAACTTTTATATTTTGAATATTTATCATGGGCTAACCTTTTTGTTTGATTTGATAAGTCGGCGCCATTGTTGGTTTTGGTTGCATCCAAGGTTGTATTGGTCTTAGTTGTGTCTGTTGTGGTTGTAGTTGCAGGTGGAGTTTGAAAGCGTTGGGGATCTTCTGGCCGTATGAGTAACATCATTCTCTGAAATGCGTCACCATCTGTTAGTGAAGTTTTTTGTGGATGTTGGTGATGTTGGATGATGGTGGTTTTGGATGGTGGTAAACATTTGGTGCATGAGGCAATGGAGGGTAGGGCAATTACACCGTCGTGTGCAGATAAAGAAAAATTCTTATGAGAATGAGTGAGATTTTAATAGTTGTCAAAAGGATAGAGTGCGGTTAGAGGTGTGATTAAAGGGTTAAATAGGAAAAGAAGGTGTGGCGAGGGTTGGTTTTGTATTAGAAGTGTCATAATCTCCTTGTTCATAACCTCAAATTTAACCATAAGCTTTCAATTACTTCTTGTAAACCAAAAAGTAAGGCTATGTCAGCCTGAAAAGTGACAATTTTTGGCCATGAGGTCCTTAAAAATCTACAATTTTGGATAGGAAATACTGAGAAAAATTCTTTAAAAAAGTCAGGATTTTTAGCCTGGAGTTCCGTGAAAATCCCGTGATTTTGATATTATAACTTTGGCCAGGAAGTTTTGAAACCATTATTCAAAAATCAAGATGCTTCAACCAAATACTCTTTAAAAAATAAAAAATTATTTGGTCAGGAGTAGAAATGTTTAAAAATTCCACAGTATTATCCATAATGTCCTGGAAAACAATATTGAAAATTTCCCGAACTTAGGTTGACCGTTTGTTTTCAAAATTCAAGATCTTTAAACCAAATATTCTTTAAATCAATCAAATTTTTTGGCCAGGAATAGAAATGTTTAAAAACTCCACAGTATTATCCAGAAAGTCCTGGAAAAAAATCCTGATATTAGGTTGACTGTTTGTTTGGGAGTGGGATCATATAGCCAGGTTTTGAGCTCGAACTTATTCTACGATGTGCGAAGTTTTAACTATTCCAATCATTTCTCTTGGGTCTTATTGTGAGCACCATACTATATATATACTCTTTTTTTGAAGGCGAATCTATTGAAAAATTTAAACGGCAAATTGAAAGTGACCTCCTCATTGTGGATATCGGTTATGACAGAAAAAAGTGAGGTTATGACAGATATTCTTTTTAATAATATTAAAATTCGCTAATTGTACAGCGCCTACTCACCGGCAGTGTCTGATGTTCTTTCAACATTTCCTCGATTTCAGCATCGCCCACCGCCGTACGATAGGCACCGCCAGAGCCATATGCATTGGAACCATAACCACCACCACCATAATATTGAGAGGCAGTATATGATGGGGTTGCAGGTGTGGGTCGAGGTGGGGCATAGTAGCCACTACTGGCGCCACCATAACTTGAAGCATAACCACCACCAGCCCCGGCACCATAATTATAACTTGGCGGTGCAGCTGGGGCATAGGCGGGTGGATAACGGCTTGGCACAGCAGCAGCATTATAGTAATAATTGACAACAGCTCCAGTGTGTTTTGCCTTCGATTTGTCATCGTGATGACGAGGTTGGCCAACAAATTCTTCGAGAAAGTCATCAACCACTGCACGGCCATGATTATGGAAAGAATCAGGATTAATCATGTGATAATTGTTGTGGCGGAATACACCAAAAAGATTACCTTTGTGACGTGCCTTTCCAGCATTTTCGGGCATTTGTGGCATTGCCTGGGCTCCAATGGGCAATTGGGCACCAGAACGCTGTTCGCTTGTCATTTGATGGCCGTCCTTAGTCATAAATGAGGACGAGGAGGGAGAGGACGTTTCGGTTTTACGATCATCGGCCGATGTGGTTTGGGCTCGTTCTGTTTCTTTGCCGGCACTTTCCTGAATGCGAGCATCATTTATCATGGACATGATCGCTTGTTGGGCAACATTCAGCATATAGCGTTGTTGTTGTTCCTTAATTTTCTTTTCCTCCGGCGACATTGGAGTATCCCCCTTGGACGATGAAAACATTTGACGTTGCAGGGGAATATGCGGATTTGTCTTTTGGTTGGCTCTATTTTGTTCTGTTGCAGGGCTCCATTGCTGTTGTCGCATTTGCATATTGGGACTGTTGACCATTTCTGCCCATTGTGCCATGGTCATCTCCCCACCCGCATTGGGAGCTTCTCCAAAACGTTGCTTTGGGCCCTGTTGCCCTTGAAATTGTTTTTCATTTTCGTTGGGCATCCAGGAGGCACCTTGACGCATGTTCTGTTCTTGCATGGAACCACCGGAGCGCATTTGTTGATCGGATGTTTTTCCATCTGACATCCATGAATTTTGCATATCTTCAGACATCTTATCGCCACCATGCCTCATTTGATCCTGGGATGCCATCATCATGGTGGGTGAATTGTTGGGCATTTGCATATTTTGTCCTTCGTTCCTGGCTGTGGCGCCCGAAGTTGGTGGATGGCCAAAACCAGCCGGATGGCCAGTCAAGTGATGGTGATTATGATGTTGATGTTGGGAGTCATGCGAATGGTCAGTGAGTTCCTTAAGCTTCTTCTCCTCGTCCATTTCACGAGCCCGATTCATTTCCATTGCGGCTTGTTGCTGTTTCTTTTCCATCATCCATTTCTGTTCGTCAGACATTTCAGGCTGGCCCGGCATTCGTTGTTGCATACCTCGATCCGATGTCATAGCCATGTTGTTGGAGTTGTTGGCATTTTCCTTTAGCCAGGACGTGTTGTCACCCTGGAGGGCGGCCGTCCGATAAGCGTACAGCATCATTTTCATCAAATCGTCACGATCAAGGGTCGCCAGGCCGGTATCACCAGCTGATGTTTGACGCTTGTTGGGATTATTGACAGACTCACTGGGATATTTGTTGAACAAGGCTTTGTTCTTCTGCTCTTTCTCCTTCTTGCGACTCTGGGCTGCCATCTGTAGAAGTTTTTGGACATATTCATCCTTGAGCGTACGCTCAATGTCGGCCAGGGTGATTTTGTAAATCGGTGTTTCGTTCAATGTCAACGGCTTGAGATTGGCCTCGTTTATCTCGGACCTTGTTTTTTCCCGGCTTTCGAGTTGGGCTTTCTTCATGGCATTGGCCAGCTTGACCACCTCTTGTAGTTGATGCAGCTCGTCAATCAATTGTTTCTCGAATGCTTCCAATTTCAATTGCATTTTCAAGTCCTCATCCACGGCACTTTCCCTGTTGGAGGCGACGGGGCGGCGCGCAGAATCTTCTTTTTTATCCGGTATGCGGAACCACAGAATGGGTATAGTTTTCTTTGTCAGGGCGTCCTTCATGGCCGCTCTCAATTTCATTTCGTTTATTTTTTGCGTCATATCAGCCTCCTTGGGTGAAATGCGATATGGATTTGGGGTATCGGGTTTTACACGCACCTCCGATATGTCAGAGGCAGCCCCTTGGGATCCGGCCTGTTGTAACCAGGGGAAGGAGAATGGAATTCCATCGGCTGAAGCTGGGGGCAATTGTGGCGGCACAAATTGCTGGAAGCTTCTAAACAATGGATTCTCGCCTAATAGACTGCCGAAGGGGGAGCCTTGTGGGGCCTGTGCCGGAGCTTGTGGTTCCTGTGAGGGTGGTGGACTTTCTGGTGCAGGTTCGGGTGAGAGATCAACTCCAAGCGGTTCCGTTTCATTTAATGTCTCGGAATCCGTGGCGTTATTCGCCGATGATGTCATATTTAAAGCCTCGCCCATGCCGGCGAGCATGTTTTGCGGCAGAATTGTTTCACCAAAAGCCTCACCCAAGCGAGCGTAATCAATGGCTCCCGACTGTTGGGCCTGGCCTAAGATGGGCGCCTGGGAAAGGGCCTCGTTAACACCCTGGCCAAAGGTACGCGTAATGGCGGGCACATGTGTGGTCAACTGTTCATTAATCGATTCCATGCGTGTCAACAACTCCTGGAAGAAATCTGGATTACGGACCAAACGTTTCAGTGTCTCCTCATCGGGTTGGGGTAGGGCCGACGTCACAGGGGTATCATTGGCCAAGACCAAAACAACTTTGGAGGCTTCCGGTTGGGTATCTAAAGATTGGGCTGCCGCTGAGGGAGCTTGAGAAAACCAAAAGGACATAAGTTGACCTATTCCAGGAAATGAGTTAGAAAAAGGATCCATACTTCTACCAAATGTTTGGCCCAAATTATAACCAATGTTGTGGCTAACACTTCGAAATGGGTTAAAGGATAATCTGGTATTCAAGGGTTGTTGAAATAACTGGAAGGAAGGAAGAAGAAGAAGATAAGAATTGTCACTGATATTTTCCAGAGAAAAGAAGTAGTTGAAACTCTACCTGAGTTAAAAAATTGGGCACATTGCCGGGCGAGGTGTTTAATTGACCCCCAGGCAGTAAATTGGTATTCAATTGACCCGACACAAAACACTCATCGTGACAGGATATCATCAATGCAATCAAACTGAATTTTAACTGAAAAAATATTAAAACACAAATATTAACACTCTGGTGTCCTTTTTAAGGATCTTCAACACTTTACCCAATTCATTTTGTTGGCATTAAACACAATTTCGTTATTTCGCACAAATTAATTACAGGATCCTGAGGAAGGCACTTTCTTATCCTTTTTTCTAATTTGTATAATCCTTGCTGAATTCGAAAGGATATTTGCACAAATAGTTTCCGTTTGTTATCAAACCGTTATTGCCTCGTTGCAATATCACTTTGTCTTCGATAAACTCTTTGAACGTTTCGTTTCGTTGGCCAAATCGCACTGAGCTCCAATCGGCCAGACAGCGGTAAAATATAGACTTGCCAATCTGCCGTGACCCCTTTAGCTGGAAAATGCATACGCTGTTGTAAGTTTTACCGCATTCTTCGATACGAAAACTTTTGTTTTTTTTTCCGATTTCTTCTAACCCCATTATTTTCTGAAATTCTGCACTTTTTTCTCACCGTTTTCTTTTGCTGTCGCTTTTTCAACTTCTTCGTAACCCAAATTCTTAAATGGCAAATTTTGGTTTTTTGCTTTTCTTGCAAACGAAATAAGAAAACGGGTTGTGGGTTTCAATTGAATATTTGTATTTTCGATTCGTTTCCTGGTAGACGTTCTGGTTTTTTTTTTTGCGATCAGGGACGAATCAAATAACTTGCTTCAGAAACGCTCAATTGCGATAATATCGTTTAAATCACGCACCATGATCTATGAGACATGTCTCGGCAAAGGTCAAATGCAGCGCAGTGAAATGTAGAAAGCGTTGATATTAAATGACAACAAAAACAACAAGTGAACGTATACATTTTGTCACACACACCCATACATACAGTTTAAACGGTAGCGGTACTCTTCGGTCAATTTTTTTTTTATTAAAAATGTTCATGGTCTGGAGAATATCTAGTTTTCGATTTTTTGGTTATTTTTCAAATTATAAACACTACACTGTGAAATTGAGATATTTTCTTTAAACGCCTAACATGAAAAATTAATAGGACTATAGTTAAAATTAATAGGACTAAAGTTCTCAAAATGTTTATTTTAAAGCTTACCGCTGAGGATATTGGTAATACCATTGGAAAATGGACCCACATCCAATTTTTCTTGTTCAAAATTATCTCAACGTCTCTATATGCAAACCCTTGAAAACAGCAGTGACCTCAATATCTAATCGAATACCAGCTCTATCCCTTCACCCAATACCAAATTCAGTAACATTTAGTACGAATATCCAAAGCGATCTCCATCTTTCCATCCTAAACTTTTGCAACACTTACCAACGGAGACCTCAATATCAAATATTCTGGATTCCACCTCTATATATTTACCCAATACCCAATTTAATACCATTTAATATTTTTCTATCACATATCCAAAAGCACCTCCATATCATAACCACAGACATAGAGGGTGAGATAAAAAAAAAACTGCAACAAAGTCAAACGCCATAATTTTTACATTTTTTTAATTTTATTGAATGAAAGCAAAAAATGTTGGAAATAGCATAAAATTTTAGAATAAGTTTAGATTTGGTCATCTTTGGCACAGATTATGGCCTTCAAACGGCCAATGAAACCGTCACACGCTGCCCGAATGTTGCTCTGCGATATTTTGACCCATTCCTGGTGAAGCGCTTGCTTGTGGTGATCGACTCTTTGGTATTTTTAAGTTCCAACCTTGCTTTTCAAAATAGACACAATACTCCTAGACACAATACTCCAACGGATTGGTATCCGGAGGTTTTGGTGGCCATTACGCGCTGGAAATGAAGCGAGGAACCTCATTTTGTAACCATTCTGGGGTGGCGCGCGCTGAGTGCGATGGTGCTGAGTCCTGTTGGAATGTCCAAGGCCTGCGGACAAAATGTTTGCGTGCCCAAAGCTTTAATACACCCTCCAGAATATTTTTGCGATCATATTCGGAATTTATTCTGATACCACGGTCGATTAATTCGAGCAGAGAGCGACCATCGACTGTTATGGCTGCCCACACCATCACCATGACCGGCGCTTGAGTTCTGGTGGCCAACCGGAGGTGCACATTTTCAGCTGACTTCATTGGCAAATAAACACGATCATTTTGTTTGTTTGCAAACTGCTGGAAAACGTATGTTTTCTCATCGGAGAAAACCAAATTCGGCAGTTCACCACTTTCGGCGAAGCGAAGCCGTTTTGAGTCTATTTTCTTTCTGCTGCAGTGTAAGTTCTGGCATTTTTTGGAATTTCAATGGCCTTACCCCGAGCTCATTTTTCCATATTTGCCGAATGGAATATAGCGATATGTTCAACCACCTCCATATGTCCAAGGCTACACATGAACAGCGAACCCAATAACAAATTTCAGATTTCAAACGCTGCGGGTTCACCCAATACTAAATTGTACCAAATATATAACTTTTAGTGGAAATGTAGTTCACACCACCTCTTAACAACACACCTACCACCGACAGGGACCCCAATACGAAATTTCAAAATTCCAACTTCATCCGTTCACCCCACTTTTGTTCCAAATTTAGTACCATTTAAAACCACCACTTTATCACTAACCTACCAACGACAAGGACCCCAACACGAAATTTCAAAATTTCAGCTTCATCCTTTCACCCCAAAATCAAACTGTTTCCAATTTAGCACAGTTCGCACACTTGGTACTCATGTCCAAAACCACCTTAAAATCCCAATACTACATACTAACAGTGAGACCAATATCAACATTTCAAAATTCCAGCTCTATCCGTTCACCTAAACCCACATTCTACCATTTAATACAATTCTACTCTTATTTCACATTTCTAAAACCACCTACTTATGTCAACTCTACTTCCCCAATTTAATTTTCATACCAAATGTCAAGATAATATCAAATGGTACCAAGAAACATTTGGTGCATCTATCCTACACCCAATTAACGACTTTCATTCCAATTTTCATTGGCTAATACAATGGAATAAATTTCTAGTGATTTAGCACAATTATAGTTCAATATCGAAAACTCAGCTTTATCTCACCCTTGAACACCAACATTGACCCACATGCAAAATTTCAGGATTCAAGCTTTAGCCACATCGCCTGGGCATTGATGAATCTATCAGTCATATATTAATACCATGACAACAATTTCTGCAAGAATGTAAGATTTTTCGTCTAGGAAGTCCTGAAATAATACGAAAAAAATATTATTACAAAATCCACGATTTCCATGAAAATGCTTGAAAAGTATTTCACGATTCTTTATCATAAACATTTAAAATATCTAAAAGGGTTTTGGTACAACAGGGACTTATTTCAACGTTAATGGGAGAAAAAATTTTTCAATATTATGATCAGACAGTGTGGACAGCTATGCTCATTATCTCCCCTGCTTCAATTTCTGATCTACTTTCTAGTTTTGGACACTTCTTACGCTTGCTGCTTCATTTTCTACAGTGTACATACAGCATTTTTAACAACAGCAACAAAACATCAACTCAAAATATTGCAAATTCAGCATGCAACCTAATTTAGTTATTCTGCTTTGCGATACAAATAAAAGAAGAAAAAAATTAACAAATATTGCTCATTACAAAAAAATTGCTCTACCATTAACAGTAAAACCAGATCAAAGCGATCTTGAACCAAATGGCAGTGGCTGCTGATGGATGATTAAAATTGAGTCTCACAGTCTTTGAAGTGATCGCAGATACAATTTCATTTTACAAAATCGCATTCTAAAGATATGTTATCAGAAATTGCTTTTGTGAATAAACACCAAACACAGTTTTGTGTATTTAAAATAAATGCTTTTTATTCATAAGCAAAAACAAATTAAAGGAACATAAAGACGATATTTGTTTAATTCAAGTTTAAAAAAATTTGTTTGGAAAGTTAAAAAAAAATAAATTAAAATTATTGATAATCTTATACTTTTTCTTTAAAGTACGTTTAAATTGGAAATATATATTTTTTTTTTTCAACGAAAATTATATGAATATGAATTATTACAATTCAAAATGTTGCCGTTATTTGTTCAATCCCAACACTCTTCGTCAGTGCTGACTTGGGGCTTTTGCTTTACGGGTGAGCTTAGAACTGGTGAGGTCGATATTGGCGGTCGTGGTGAGGATGAACGTGGCGGTGTCCTCGGTGGTGGTGACACACATTTCGAATCATTATCAAATCCTCCTCCTCCTGAAGATGAATTTGATCTTCCGGGTGATGTATTGTTATTATTTTCAAAGTTTGAATTCTTATGGAAGTTGTTTCTATTTAATTTTCGGTTATTGTTAAAAGAGTTTGTAGAAGATGACCAAGAATCTCCTTCGCATCCACCACCACCACTGTTATTGTTATATTGTCCTCGTCGATTAAAACGTCCTCCTCCGCCACCAAAACCGCCACCATTGTATTGTGATTGTGGCGATGTTGTTTCGTTAGGGGAATTTGAATCCCCTCCAGCTCCCCCACCATACGATGGCTTGACAAATCTGGGGTTGTTATATCTGGGATTATTGTTATACGGTTTCTGAGATTGATTCTGATTGTAGGGTCTTCTAAATTGATTGTTATTGTTGTTTCCACCAAACCGACGATTGTCATTATTATTATCCTCCGACGGTGGGTTCTCCACCGCACATTGTTGTACTGGTTCTTCTTGATGCTGATGCTTATGGCCACAGCATGTTGGGACTGCCGGTTTTGGTGTTTGAACATAACAGCTAAGGAATGGCTCATGAACATGGGAATTACACATTCGTGACATGGATGGACATTGTGCTGAAGGAGCTAAAACTTGTTGTATAAAGCTGTAGGTGGCATTGCAAGGTTGTTGCGTGGCCCGTTTAGCCTGGCATGAATCATCTGCAAAACTTGGAACAACGACTTGTTGCTTAATAATATTACCATCCATGTCTATTGCCAATCCCAAATTTTTCATTATGTCCAAGAGTTCAATGGCATTTTCAAGTTTGAAAATGTCAAAAACTAAGGTGGGATACAAACGTCGTTCCCTTTGAAAACTATTTAAAGCGCTTATCAAATGGGTAACTGTTTGATTTACTTGCATTTTCTGAGAACTTGCTAGGTTATGATACCAGGTGGAGCTCTGAATACTTTCATATAAAATCATATTTGGTGTTTTTATTTGAGTGGTTACCATATCTATGGTAGCCGGAGATGATGTGGGCATGTAAGGCTGCATTGCACCCAATGTTGGGACTGGGGCGGACGACAAGGATGGATTTGAATTATAAGACACCATGGACTTTTGTGCATGAATTGAATTTGCCTGATGCACTGTACGATTTCGTGGATCATTGTGGGAAAATGTGGGGTAAGTTGGCGTGGTAGGTACGGCTGTTGGTGTCATCGTTATTGGTTGTTCATAAGACATAGAAGTCGCTGCTTGAGGTTGGGTTTGACGATGATGGATAATGTTACTTCCTATGGCCTGAAAGTAATATTGAATTATTTAGTAAATATAATAAAAAACGCTTCTTTGAAAGTACCGAATTTACCTTCGTATCACGTCGAAATATCCTTGGATCCAAATAGGTGGTCTTCACTAGTTTATCAATATTATTTGGCTTATTTACAGTTAGACCGGATAAATCTACTTCATATAGCTAAAATAATTTAACAATGGAATATAGAAATTCTATTAAATAAAATCTAGATTCTACGTAGAATACGAAATCATTACCCAACTTGAAATAAAAATAAAAAAAATGAAAAAATACAAGGCGAGATAAAAAAAAAACTTCAACAAAGTCAAACACCACTTTTTTAATTTTGTTGAATGATAGTAAAAAATGTCGGAAATTGCGTCAAATTTTAGAATAAGTTTAGATTTTTTCGCATTGGTCACCTTTGGCAGGAATTATGGCCTTCAAACGGCCTGTGAAACCGTCACACGCTGCCCAAATGTTGCTCTGCGGTATTTTGACCCATTCCCGGCGAACCGCTTACTTGAGGTGATCGACACTTTGGTATTTGTTAGTGCCCACCTTGCTTTCCAAAATACTCCAGACACAATACTCCAACGGATTAATATCCGGAGATATTGGTGGCCATTGTGCGATGGAAATGAAGCGAAGAACCTAATTTTGTAGCCATTCGTGGGTGGTATGTGCTAAATGCTATGGTGCTGTGTCCTGTTGGAATGTCCAAGGTCTGCGGCCAAAATGTTTGCGTGCCCAAGGCTTTATTACACCCTCCAGAATATTTTCGCGATAATATTCGGCATTTATTTGATGCCACGGTCGATTAACACGATCGAAGAGCGGCCATCAGCTATTACGGCGGCCCACACCATCACCATGGCCATCACGGTAACGAGCGATGGTACGCGACACAAAATGCTGGAGTAACATTTAAATGCTGGAGTGCTCTAACGATAGCCATTTGTGGTTTTCCAGTCAAATATAAAGAAATCACACTATCACGCTTGAATTCCATCATGAATAACTTTTTTTCTGGAAAATTTTCACCAAAATGCTTTTGTACGCTTGTAAACAATATAATGAGCTGCCACTGGAATAATTTTAACAGCTGTCGGACGAGTGGCTTAGAAATGACAGCAGTCTGAAGTTGGTTGCAATTTTTTCATCTCACCCTGTACAGGGCAATAATGTAAATTATGTTATTTACTTTACATTTTTTTTTAATTTTAAGACCTTCGTCAAACATATTGTCTGAAACAAAGTCTAAGTTAATTGCCTTAAGCGCAATTATATTTAGTTTTGCTGATAAATTCCAATACAAATTTCTTTGCAAAGTTCTTTCGTAATGTCCATTTACTTGCATTTCGTGTAAGTGGTGTTGCATAGCTATATACTTACAATGTATGGCATATACGGAAATGTTAAACGCGCATCAATTTCTTCACACAGATAATCGGTGGTGGCAACCAACAGTCCCCTTGTATCATCCGACCTTACAGGTGATGGACTAGCAATGGTTTCAAAGTTATCATAAGTTGGTGAAGCTATTGGTGTTACGTTGTGTGGTGTTTTTTCAAAGTCGACTTGGAGTTTTGGCATCTTTTTAGTGGATATTTTGGCATACACTGTCGAGTATTTATAATATTCAACATTGTCATTTTCCTGTTCGATATTCTCATTATTGGAAGCAGCATCGTACTTAACAATAGCACCTTCGCTTGTGATAAGGTGTACTAAAAAGTATTTAAGGAAGATATAATATAGAATAAGTAGGAAGCACAAAAATTCAGGGTGCTATTACTTAAATACCGTTTTTTCCTTGGAGCGACCCTTGTTTGTTATCAATCACATGTTCCGATGAACGTAAATTCACTTCTATACATAAATGGAAACAAATAATTTAGATTCTTACTTTAGAAACACTGGACGATACGTACCATAGCACGATTTATTATTCGATTTGGATGATGTAGGACCATGTTGTTTATGTTCGTCTTCCTTGTTGCTTGTAACAGTTTTTCTTGACTTTTTATTTTCCTCATTTTGCAAACATAAATTCTCTTCATCAGTCTCTGTTGATTGGCAGGATTGCTTTTGGGATTTATGGTATTGTTCATGTTGAAGTTTTGATTTTGACTGTTGTCTTTCATCACTCGAAGAATTGTAGTCCGTGGTACTTATATCTGTATCAGACAAAGCAAAAAGGTTTTTTATTACAACAATGAAGTCAATAAATAATGTTCATGATTCAGTTTTTGACGAAAGTGTGAAATCAAATCGAAGCTGAGAATTACAGCAAATAAATTAAATTATTTTTAAATTTATTCATCGTCTACTTACCATCAAAATCCTCATTCTTGTTATTAGTTGATTTATCCTTCATTGTTTCCCTGTTATTGGAAGAATCAATTTTCTTTATTTTTTCGGGAGTTGTCACACATGTGTCGTCTACCTTATCATTTATAGGACCTACTCTCTTTTTTCCTTCAATATAACATCCTTATTTAGTTTGTATATTAATTATTTAATAATTGAAATGTTACCTCTTTGGCACTTGTTGTTGGTAACAATAATCTGTTTCTGAGTTTGTCCTGTGGTGTCGGTATGTATATCAAATGACACACGCCGTTTAACATTTGCCTTTGTTATAGTAATATTTTTAGTCGATTTTAATCGTTTTATTTTTGGCAGACCTGCTGTCATCTTTACCGTAACAATTTTGCTACGTTCGTTCTTACCACGACCCTTTGTTGTTTGAGTTATTTTGTGTATTGTCAGATCATTACTATCTACGTCACTGGAAAGATCCTCTTGGATAGAATATTCTGTGGTCACGTTATCATCGTTTTGAACTTCGTCGTTGTATAGCGCTGACATCATAGCTTCTACATTATCTGCTGCATTTTTTAATTCAACCTGCAGGGAATTTTCGTTGGCATCTTTTATGACTATTATTTCTTTGGAACTTGTTTCTTCCAAATCTTTTTCGCAATCGCTTTTCCGATTATTATTTGCTTGATGGTCTTTTCTTTTATGAATTTTTAGTTTCCGCGGTTTATAATCCACGGATAAAAATGGTTTGCTTTCGTCTGATGGCTGACTATGAGGAGCAGCCAGATTTTTTATTCTAGGATCAGACCTTAAACGGCATCTTCCGTTACCTATTGGTGTGACATTACAAACATCTGTTTGCAAAGCACTTTCCGTAGATTGGGAAATGTTTTCATATGGTGGAGATGCAACATCTTCGTGTAGGTCGTCTTCCGTCTCTTCTTGTAGTCTTGGAACAATAAATTCATCAATTGTTTGCTGTTCGCATGGGCTTAATACACAGTCTACTAAAAGTTCATCTTTTTCGCTAGAGTTAGGCATAGTTTTCTCATTTTTGTAACTAACCGAATTGTTTAACTCGTTAGAGACTAACTCTACTGGATCAGCCATGCAATTCTTATCATTACTATTGCAATTTTCTTTTTCACTTGGTATTGGTGAAACAACTAATACACGTTCATCTTGCTCGGTAAAATCATCCACAGTTTCATTTGCCACATCAAACTGGGTTTCAATGTTATCTGAAGTAAGAATTTGGTCATCGGTCATTTTTGAATTGTCCTCATGCAGGACAATACAGTCGTTATTTAAAGTATGATTAGATGCGGTTATTGTGTCATTCTTTATTATTGTGTCATCTTTGACTTGAGGAATTTCTGGATTCTTTGCATCTAATTCGCGTATCAAATGGCATCCCTCATCCAAATTGTCTGGCTCAATGTTATTATTTCCAGTTGTCTCGGGTACCTGTAGAAAAATTCGAAACAAATTCACATATGTGAGCTTGATTTTCTTATAATATATGAATCAATATTACTACTTACACTATGAATCTCTGCTCCGTTTTCATCAATAATCAATCTGGAGTCTTCGTCATCAATTTCAATAACCTCTTCCGAGGCAACCATGGAATGATTTTCATCGATTATATGTTGTGCCCTTTCATTTTCTTTGTTCCTATTGATAGTTTCTATCAAATCAAATACGTAATTACCATGAATTATATTCAAATCATGTAATTGCTTCAAGCTAAGGCACATAAGACGATCTCTTGTAGTGATTCTATAATCATACAAAAGCTTCCGCTGATGAGGTGTTAAGAAGGCTAGTTCTTGTGATTCTGACAATTCATGTTGTGTCGTCGATTCCACTGTAAGCTTTTTAATAATTTCTTCTTGATCTTTCATTGCCAAGTGAAATGGCTGATCAAAACTCGTTTCATTATTGAAGATATTCAAAAATTTGAAAACTTCATCTTTATTGATTTGCTGTATAAAATCCAATTCACCGTTTTCAGATGGTTGTAATAACAACTGCATTATGTGATACCTTAACGCATTCTTCATGCTGTCATTTAATTCAGAATTGTGCTGAAATTGACAAGTATCACCGTTGGGACATGACAAACCCATACAAAAGTATTTACACGGAAATTCGGAGTGTAAATAGGGACACATTATTTGTATGGGACATTCACCAATGTCCATAAAGCTTGGACATGGTAGCTTAATGGTTATTTCTGTTTGTGTTGACCGAGATGTCGTCTATAATAGAAATGGTTAAAAATTGGTTATTTTGATCAATTAAATATAACTAAATTTACATACTTCGTTATTTGTTGTTTTCTTGGCAAGGCGTTTGCTTACCACCCGCCTATTTATCTTTTCATTTGGACTATTTAGCTCAAGTTTTCCTCTAGCATTCTTCAAAGTTTTCAATTTTTCTATTTTGATCTTAGGATTTTTAACTTTCTTTGGAGGCGTTTCCGGCACCACAAAAGTACGCTGATCAACAGCAGCTGTATCTGAACAGCCAGGTTCAGTTGATGTAACCATACTATCGGTATTATGCGACTTCTTCTTACGTTTAGACGATGCTGCAAAATGTTTAATTTTAAAATATAGAGTTAGAAATATTTACAATAAAATTAAATTAATTAGAGTTGTGTTTATTAAACATTCAATAGGTTTCCTTCTAAAATGCAGTAGTTCCCAAAAAACCAAAATTATCATAAAGTAAAACTGATGTGTGGTACTTTGTTATACCATAAAAATTTAAATGTTGGCAGTTGTGTGCAAAAGATTGCAGAGTTCCGAGTCAATTTAAGGAGAGTCCAACTACTCTGGTAAAGTCATAAGGCACAATCAAAAAATAGAAGATTCCAATCGGCAATTAATAATTAATTCTAAAAAGTTGTCAAAAAATACTTTATTGCAATCGTAAACAAATCGAAACGGAATACATCACATGCTCTTGACTCGATGTTCTTTTCCTAACTAATAAGTGCAGTATGCGCTTTGTTATTTCAAAACAATAATGTGGTCACATCACTTTTTATGCTTACCCATCACTTTTTGTTTGTTCACATTCAGCAAACAACTTGAAGTGGTTCCGTATATGACATGTACATCGACATCGACGGTAGATGCTTGTTCTTGACTAGTGGACGTAGTAACTTGTTGAGCTACAAAGGAAGTATCGGCCTTAAGAAATGTACAACATGATGAAGAAGAACGCTGGCGACGACCACCTGTGGCACTATGTGCTTCTTCATTGCTATTCAAGTTTTCCGAGAATCTTCTCTTCGCAACTGATGATCGAGTTTTGGTATACTTTGTTTTTGTTGGTGTTTCAACGTCATCCAAATTGATAAACAGTGTTGGAGACTTGGTTGGGGTTCCAGACGAGGAATTGATGGAAACGCTTCTGCTACGTAATCGACGTCCTTCTGGTTTCATAGATTGCTGTTCCACTTCTTTTTCACCATCTGTAATCAACTCTAGCGACGGTATTACATTCATTCTGTAGCACTGTTTATATAATTTCCAACATATTCTTATCCTGGATCTGTATTTTATAAAGAAAATTAATTCAATGAATGCTGCGACGCTAATAATCGTAAAAATAACGGAACATTGTGGGGAGTTGCCATATTCGAGACCAACAAAATACTGTTTCGACGGCAACATTTTTGTGGAGCGGAAATTAGTTTGTTGCGACATAATGCCTGTAACAGTACGTTTATATCAGCACTTCAAAATATAAAATAAACATTAAATTGTTTAATTTAATTACAAAGTAAAACTATTTTCAGAATAGTGAGCTTTTCATGATAATTGCTCAAACTGGTGAAGCACTTTACAATAATACAAAGATGAATCATAGGACAGTGTTTAAATTGTATTTATGGTGACTGCATGGTAGAAGAATACAGGTAGTCGCATCGACACAGCTGCTGGGACAATGAACTGTCAAACCGATTTTTGAATTACAATTTTTGTACAAAAAATTATTCAAATGGGAAAAAATGTTAAAAAATTGCATATCATGACAACCTTCGATTGGCGTCGTATAGGAAAAAAAGCTTTGATGCATCTACCTGTATTCACGACAAAATTATGAAGGTAATTTCAAAAATTAACATCCATCTCTGGGATTTCTGTAATTTACCTTTTCAAATTTCATTGATTTTTTGACATATCAATATTCCCAAGCGTTGATGCATCTACCTGTATTCTTCTACATTGAAATGGATGCTAAACCTTTGTAATATATAAACAAATACAGTTATAAATTAAACTTTTTACTTTTATTTGGCCAGATTTGTATTTAAATAAATTAGATCTTAAATCTAACTCAATTTCATTTTCTTCCTTTTTAATAGATTAAAACTGCCATAGGAGGTATAATTGTCGGTTAGGAATGGTATATAAAATGCCCGATAAATTCGATGCGATTTATCTTGTATTAAAAATGGCAAACTCTTCATTATCGTCCAATCTTTGGTTCGTTTGGAATAGCTAGGCTCCAGTTCGGTATATTTTCCCTCATCAAAATCAATTAGGAAATGGCAATCATCGTATGGAAAATACATGCGTTCATCCTCTTGGTTCATATCATTAAAATATGGATGGATTATTTGTGTGGCATTTTCGCCCTCTGCATAATAGGCCGGCAACATTCCCTTAAATTCCGATTTCAAAAAACGAAGCCTAAAATTTGTTGCCGGAAAGAAGAAACTTCCGGGATAACGATACCAATCTTTACCGATACATACATTATAGATCTGATTTTCTCTATACTCAGTGGATGTTTTAAATTGACTAAGTTCCATCATTAGATCCATCGGAGCATGATAGTTCCGATATAAGGCAAAGACTCGTGAAAGCCCGGTAACTGTGCTTATAATCATAATAATTATGGCTATGAACATTGTGTGGTCCAAATAATGGGTTGCAGTGCTGGAGTTTTTTATTTTAACCAACAGCGTTTTGAGGCGGAAAAATATGCGCTGGAACACATCGACGGTAATGGCACCACATAGCGATATTAGTGGATATACGGGGAAAAGGAATCGCTCCTCCTTATGTGGCTGGGCAAAAAATACCACCAGCCATAGATAAAATGGTGCCAAAGTTATGTAACGGGGGAAATTGAGAGTAGAACTTGATTTGGCTGGCACTACAAAGTAATCGATTATCAACATTATTGGAGTAATTAACGCAAGAATCTGAAAATACAAAATTATAACATACAACAATACCAATCTGAGAAATGTTTACCCTTACCCAGACTATGTTGAAATTTAAAAATCCATTAATCAAATAGTAACTTAGAGGCTCGGTCCCAAATATATTTGGCCCATGGCTGGTGAACACATTATACAGAACAATATTCAGAGGTGCGAATGTTATTTTTCCAAAGTATGACGAGTCAATCACAATCATGGGAATAGCAATGGTTACGAACGAGATGCCAGCCCATAAGAAGAAAGTGCGGAACATACGTTTGCGCACTAACATATCCAAAGCAATGGGAAGGCCTATAATTGCTGAGAATGGCCAGCCCAAAAGGGCAGCGATTGCCACAAAAAATATTGCAAGAGGATATTTTTTAGTCCACCACGCCGCCAATGCCGAGCAGCCAAAGTACATGGCAAATGACGAAGGCAATAGTGCTGTACTAGATATAAACATACCAACACTAAACAGTTGGAAGATAAGCCAAAGGCGACCAATATGAATACCAAATTCCTGACAAATGGATCTGCAAATAAAATCTAGTTAGATGTTTGCACCTAAAACTTCATCCATGAGTTACTTACTTGTACATAAACCGCTCCATAACTGCACAACCAAAACCCAACATGCAACGTATCATGTAAAATATAAGCACCGGGCTAGGATGAAAAATCTTCTGATAAATCCATCCCGGTACTCCCTGCAGCAATAAGTACGTATACGAACGCAAAGCAAACTGTGGGCTGTATTCCCATGTCTGCAAACCATAGCCATTTATAATGTAATTTAAGGGTTCCCAATAGTTGTATGTCTCATCACAGTCTGAGATGTAAGCCCAGATGGCACTGCATAAACGAGCACTGACAAAAGTCTTAAATGCCACAGACGGAACCACATTAGATTTATCCGATGCGGATATGTTTTCACTAACGGATGACTTCTTCAATGTGCTAATTTTATTAAAAATAAATATAATTATTGCAGTAATTAAGATGACTATAAAGCCGGTTATGAAGATGTATTAGCCTTCCTTACCTCGTCTTTTTATTTTCTTTTTTGACTACTGCTGCATTTGGCAGCTTCTTTTGGGGTTTCCTTGACACTGAGTTTTCCTGTTTATTGGCATTGTATCTTTGCCTGGCCGCTGGAGGTGCCATCCTAAAAATCTGAATATGTTCGAATGTGTCAGAGCTTCCTTATCTTTCCTAGTAAAGCAAGTGGAGGGGAGAGCGTTAATAGGGATGTGTAGGCCGATTTTCCTCCGATATTCCTATCAGAAATTAATAGCATTTTTTAATAATAAAAACTACCAAATTGTTCAACTAAATCTGCAGAAACTGATTAAAGAATTGATTGAAAGCAAATCCATTAATTCCAACATTAAATAAACAACTCTATATACAAAAAATACAAAGGCCAAACACCGGCCAACATATCCCTTAACTTTATACTATGTTCATACGGAATGTTTAGAACGTAATCTTTCTCTAAATTACTTAAGCAAATTTAAGCCCCACTTAGATCGAACTTGATAAAAATCTTATTAAGTCAAAAAATTACTACAGTTTCAAACACGTCTGTTTAAATTCCACTTGACCAGATAGTAATAAAAACATTTCGGGTGTTTTTTTAAGAATTGAATTGTTGCCGCCTGCAACAGTTCTTGTTGTTTTAAAATTTGCAAGAATCTACTATTTTTCGATATCATAAAGGGATAACCTGTTATCGTAGGAAAAAACTTTTACATTCTTACAGTTCTGGAACTGACCAGTGTTCATAAACTAGTATAATGTATAAAAGAAACTCATCTGGAAAAATTAAAGCGCAATGTTCGTTCTCAAATATTTTAATTACTTATCCCAATCCGGCATGAAGATACTGCTGGTAATTCACAACTGATATATTTTGTTGCTACTTCGCCAAACATAGGAAAATCATTAACAATTGGTCTGTTTCAGAACCTGTTAGAATCTACTAGTTTTGGATGTTACTTATGTACTCACCTTAATTTAATGTTGAGTTTCCATTATCAAGAATTAAAAAAACCTAACTAAAACAATGCTGAATTGCAATAAAACAGCAAATTATGAAGTAAACAAAGAAAACAACAATTTTTTATTTACAGTCCTTTATTTACATTCATAACAATTGAAATTTGATTTCATTTCTTGAACTTTTGTAATTGTGGTGCAGATAGTTTAACTTTTCCTGGTATATTGCGTGCTAAAGCTTCTTCTTTAATGCTCTTAAGTAAATCCTTTTCACGATTGGTGCACATTTTATCCTTACCGAACATGGTTAGAGCGGTCTTAGCGGCACGACCACGCTTTCCAGTACCGGGTGTAAGTTTTACTTTGTATTTATAATTTTGTATGGATTGGTAGGGAGCAATCATAGGTATAACGAATAGTAACTCATCATCCTCAAACGGCTGTCCCGTCAACGAATCAATCATATCAACATCAGCACCCGTATTTTTATCATCGCCATCATCATCGTCGTTGTTGTTGTCTTGCGTGGCTTTCGCTTCAAAGTTTTGCTGTTGCTTGGGTTTAGCATTTTTCAAAGCAATAGCACATTCCTCCAATTTAGGATCGGATGTGGGGGCAGTTGTTTTCTTGCCTGCCGATTTAAGGATCTCCATTCGCAGTTGACGTTCTTCTTCATCCTGATCCTTATATTTGGATTTGATCTTCTTAAGTTTTCCCTTTTGACCGCGTTTAGCCTGATTGCTTCGGGCATCTGGAGCCTCTGAAATCTGCGTTTGGATCTGTTGTTGCTGCGTTTTTCGTTCCTTTTCTTCCTTGCGTTTCTTAGCATTCATTTGTTGTTTTTTACGCGATGGCGCAGCCGCAATAATTGTAGCCTCCTCTTCCTCCCCCAAATCCTTTTGTTGATCATTGGAGTCAACTTGTTCTTTTCTATTTTTCTCCTCAATCATGTTTAATTTTTCTTCCTTATTTATTGTTATACATCCTGTGTCATGTTCAACCTTTACTTGAATATCTGGAAATTCTGAATGTGAGCTTTCATCTTCCTCCTCAAGTTCTATTTCGACCTCCTCCACATCCTCGAGTTTTTCATTTTCTGTCGTAATATGGTGCTCCGCTTGTTCCCGTTCTTCCTCGAAGGTACGAACTTTTCGCTCGCCGCGATGTTTTTCAATAAAGCTATCTTCCAACTTGAATAGCAACGTCAGTCCCATTATAAGATGACAGGAAGGCAAGAAATTTTTCTTGCCACGTATCATGAAGCTACCAGTTCCAAGGTACTCGCCTGTAGGTGCAGTCTTGCTGACTTGGTCGCTACGTACCCAATACGCATTCGTTACAACCTTAGCATCCCAAGCAACACTATATGAAATAGCCATAGTGCCAGCTTCTATGAGTGTTTTGGGGGGAATATCACCACCGCTTGGATTGCGGACGACAACACTTGATGCACCCTGAATCTCCGCATGTACATAAATGTCAGTGGGACGCATATATCTTTTGACAATAAGTTCGTTTTGCTGGGCATCCCTGCCACCAATTACCAAATAATTCTCTGAACTTATAAACCAATAGAATTTTTCAAACCAATATACTTTACGGGCTTTCGAAATTGTAGAGATGGTTCGGACATCTTTTAGCGTTTGTTGAGTTTTTCTTTCGGCTGACTTTAAGGCTTTTTGTGAGGCATCAATGGTTTTCTTCTCTTTCTCGGCTGCTGTCCTTTTCAGGTCATAGTATTTTCGCGCATTCGCCCAGGCTGACAAGGCTAAATCAACATCCACTAACAAGGTTGGCATTGAATTTTCATCGTCATCCTCACCGGTTCCATAAGGGTCACTTAGTTTCAAAGTGATGTGATTGATTTCAAGTTTTAATTGTTTGATTGATGCCGCAGTTGGATCACTTGCTTGGGCGGCTTTTACTAACTCGTGTATATCAGGCCAAGACATTTGATTCGCAATAGCTGAACGGATTGCCAATATAGCATTGTCTACCAGAACCTGGTTTGCGGTAATTAATTCTGCCTTTTGCTTATCAACTTCTTGGGCTTTTGCCAAATTTTCCAACCGTTGGGCGTGATCCAATTTGACGTTTGATAACTTTTTCAGAGCATCTTTCTCCTGTTGCAAGGTCTTCATATCAATTTTCTGTCCTTCTAGTGTTGAATAGAACTCATCGACGGCCAACATGAAGGTATCAAATGTGGCCATAGGTTCACCTTCGTACTGACACAATGGCAAAGGATGGTATTCAATGTTTTGATAGAAATGCTCTACTTGGGCTCCCTCTTCCGTTGTAGGTTTTTCCACTTTTCTTTGCACAATATACCCTTTACTTACAGTTTGTCGGGCGGTTTGCATTAGTTCATACCCCTCTCCAAGAGCATCAATAAATCTTGGCAAGTCATTTTCCATGTCAAACGGTTTGCTATTAGCTTGTTTTGCAACTTCACGCTTGTTTTTATTTTTCTTCCCCTTTTTTTGATGGTCCTCACTTCCTTCGACTTTACTATCGAAACTGCCAATAGAACAATTATCCAATTGGTGTTTCATCAAAATATGATCTGCTAACGCAGGTCCACACTCTATGATGGACATTACCATATTCTTCAAGTTATGACATGGTGCCGAAGAGGAAATCATTTCCTTCAATTCCTCGCTGCTGGGTATGGGATTTTCTTTTTTAGCTCGACCAATGGGATATATTTCGCGTATGGCAAAACGTTCTTCTCCTTCTTGATGAGAACGCAAAATGTACAAAATTTTCATTTCATGGTCAGTCAATATTATATTGCCCCGATCGTAGAGTTCCAATATAATATGATAAGAAGCTTCTCCCGTACCGAATACCAAGTCTACAATACGATCCGTGCCAACCTGGGAAAACTGTTCCAAACGTTTGTTCTTCAAATGCTTTCGCAATTTCATACTGAATCCAGAAGGAGCCATGTTCTTTGGCCATTCAAAGGATGTTGTATGAAAGCGTATACCAGATTCCAGAAGAAGCACCTTTTTAGTTTCTCCGCCACCTTGAAAACGAATCAGAAAAGTTTTGTTGTCGATGTCATAGATTTGGTTGACCCGGAGTCCAACCAGACATTGGAGCTCCGTAACACCACATACTATATCGAATGAATTAAATCGTAATTTCATTTCACTTCGCCTTTGATACTAGAAATTTATTGAATTCCTATAAATACGACACGACACAATGCCTTTTGACATAAATTTGACAATAAACTTTCTATTGTGATTCGACTTGCTTAGAATTTCAATGCACAATAATGTTTTAGGCAGTGACCCATCCAAGCCAGCTGACTACCAATTTTAATGTCAAAATGCATAATTGTGATTGAAATCACAGAACAATAAATAAATAAATATTCAGCAAATGTTAACATTTCATATTGCGCCATGCAAAGTAATTGTTAAATGTGCTTCTTCTTATTTCATTAATATTGGCAGGGTTGTCAGACTTTTTTCTACCGTCATCGCCAAATCGTGTGTCAGAAATCGCCAAAACGAAAATATTCGAACGCATTTAGCTTTTTTAAATAATGTATATCTATTATTAAGGCACAATAAACAAGGTAATCTCATGCAATGTCAAATTAAAATTTTGTATTTTCTTCATCTTTGGAAAAATGAGCGTACAGTTGGCAAGAAGTTACGATTCATTTCCTACCAAATATTTTCAATTTTAAAGGATTCATTTTATAAAGGTTAAGGAAGAATATAAAAACTAAAATATCAGACTCACGTGATGTGACATGATGAAAAGTAGCGCTGGCCGGCAGCACTTGGAGTTCGCACAAGGAGACCTTGTTTGAACTCTTATAACGCGAGAGGTCTGTCTTTGGTCAATTATGCGGCCCCAGTGTGGTCTGCGAATATAAGTGCTACGCATTGGAAGAATATCCAGACCTGCCAGAATGCTGCCCTGAGAACTGCGACGGGGTGTATCCTCATGACACCAGTGGATCATCTACATTAGGAGGCGAAGGTCCTTCCCGTACGTCAGCATTACCCCATACCTTCGTTGCAGCACCTGTTTGGGTGTTATCGTGAGGATACCAACAAGCAGTCATTCAAACTATCGTCTCAATTCGTATAGAGCACGAATTGAAAAATGGCCAAGTTTAGCGAGAAATCGCCACACATGACAACCCTATTGGCATTCAACGTGAATGTTAACACACAAGGTTTGTGGCTATTGTGATTTCTTCTGACTATTGTGACTTAAATTAGTGCGTATGGTGCCGACGGGAGTGAAGAAAAACAGTGGAATTACCTAATTTTTCTAAATTGTACTCGCAATTAATCCATTAATTCTCCGCTAATAATGTCCCTGTTAACCAATGGTGTAAAGGCGACGTTCAACAGGATCTGTCAAGTCTCAAGTTCATTGATAAAAACAACTGCAACGCCACTTATCAACGGTACCACGATTGTTTCTAGTCGTCAGCTTTCTTGGGAGGAGAAAAGAGCACGAGGACCATTAGTGCGTCGTTATGGCTATAAAGATCATATTTTGCAAGGCGGACTATTGCCACACTTAGACAATGGTCAGAAGTTACCAATGCCTGTGTATCGACCCAAAAATCCCTGGACCACAAAACGTGCGCTTTTTGGCCAAAATGATTATATCGACATACTGGGTAATGATCGCCTGCATCCCACCAAGGTTTTGTATTCTGTCCCATCCTGGTTGCGTGGTGTGTCGGGCAACGAATATCAAGTACTATTGCGAAAACGTAAGATTCTATCGAGGACCGTTGCTCCCACTGCTCGGCCCACTAAATGGCGTCAAATGGAGAAACGTATCTTGTATTTGTACAAATTCCTGAATCGTAAAACGAAAACCGGCTTCTCCAAACAATAAATAAAAATGAAACATGGATGTTATATTAAGTTAATTTTTATGAATAAATTTGTTGTCGTTAACAATGTATTTACTAAAATATATAAGGAAAATTAAATTATATTATTAATGCTAGTCAGAAATATGTCTACAGAGGGAAACACAGACTATTAGTATTGATAATTTCAGAAATAAATTTGGCTGCGAGTTAAACACTTTCTCCCAGGTGAAACATTTTATTTTAGGTACTACTCGAATTGGGGACAAGTTTCTATCGTCCTCATTTCTGAGCGATCGCTTTTTGAAACTTCCTTGAATATGTTCTTCTTTTTTTATTGTTTTTCACCAATTCACAGAAGTTTTGGGCCTATTGGTGTTCACAAAGTTGGGAAAATTGACTCAAATAATTTAATGTTAGTTAGGCACAGAAGCAGAGATGAAAATCGTCCAATTTGTTGCCTCCATTTTTATTTCCTATGGTTACTGTTGTGGCCACTACTTATCCTTCTGCATCTTAGCCACATTATTCTGTCACTAATGGGCAGCTGTAATAAGATTTTTTTGAAAGAATTTTCATGGATAAAAACATGTTAGGGCCTCTACAAAATAGCTCTACTGAATGTCGAGCTATGTTTCAATATAATAAAACAATAACTACATGAACACATGAAATATGATGCCAAACCATGCTGAGGCAACACGGAACATGATCGGCACATAAAAGAGAGCACAAAAGGAATACGTTGCGTTTTTCCCGTGCGTTATTCCATAATATGCATTGATCCCCCCAAAAAATTAGAATACATTTAAGGTGCTTAGCAGAAAATACTACATGAACACATGAAATATGATGCCAAACCATGCTGAGGCAACACGGAACATGATCGGCACATAAAAGAGAGCACAAAAGGAATGCGTTGCGTTTTTCCCGTGCGTTATTCCATAATATGCATTGATCCCCCCAAAAAATTAGAATACATTTAAGGTGCTTAGCAGAAAATACGCGATGCGCGTTTTATTGTGTCACGCATGGACCCCATTAACGCCAAGACACAATGAAAGCGTTGAAGCATTTCATGCGTATTTTATATTTAATGATAAAAATGGTTTAACGCGCGCATTCTGTTTAGCCCTTAATAGGTTAAAATACTTTTACCTTTTTTAACTGCATTGAAGTGTTCGTTGTTCGTCTTCCTATGTTTGTTGTTTTATCGATGATATTAAACGCATCAGAAGTCTCAACGCGGTCATTCGGCTTCGCATAAATTTTCTGATCACCGCCTTATCGTGAAAAATTGTGATTAGTCCTGTTATTTTAATACATATGGATCGTCCGTAGGCGGACGAGGAGATTTAATAAAATTAATAATAGCTACAATCATTGCTTTATTTTTATATATTTATTACAAATTAGTACATTACTTTCGATACTTTTTCAATACAACCCTGTTGTGTAATCAACACTGTGTACAGCCATGGTTTACCCGCCAAAATTGATTCGCGTGCTGTGCATAAACAAACAAATTTGCAACATTCAACTGTTTCCCCATTCATTGTCATTCGTTTGGTGATTGCGGGCAAATACCGACACACTTTTGGAATAAAAAGATTGTTATTGTTAAGTTTTGTTTATTTTTGTTAAATTGTGAAAAAGTATTCTGTAAAGATGGCTGTAAGTAATGTATTTTATATGTTTTGAAATAAAGTTGACTTGTTTTTTTTTTCGGGTTAAGGATTTACCAAGCTCGCCACCACCAGCTACTCCAAGCGATGCCGCTGATAGACGCGATTTGCGGGCTGCCATGACATCTCCGGTTGGAGATTTTGAGCCCTTTGAAAATGAGGATGAAATTTTGGGTGATCAAACCGTACGCGATGAGGAAGAAGAGGATGGAGAGGAATTGTTCGGTGACAACATGGAAAACGATTATCGTCCAATGCCAGAATTGGATCACTATGATCCAGCAATGTTGGATGATGAAGAGGATTACTCCGAAATGTCACAGGGCGAGCGCTTGGCAGCCGAAGCTGAAATGCGTCGTCGTGATCGCGCAAATGGTATACACAGAGATGATCGCGATCTCGGTTTTGATCAGAGCGACGACGATGATGATGTTGGTCCGAGGGCCAAGAGAAGAGCCGGGGAGAAGGCTGCCGCCGGCGAAGTAGAAGATACGGAAATGGTTGAATCCATTGAAAATTTGGAAGATACAAAAGGTCATTCTACTAAGGAATGGGTTAGCATGTTGGGGCCTCGAACTGAAATTGCAAATCGTTTCCAATCGTTCCTGCGTACCTTTGTTGATGAACGAGGTGCCTATACCTATCGTGATCGCATACGTCGTATGTGCGAGCAGAATAAATCATCGTTTGTTGTGTCTTATACTGATTTGGCAAACAAGGAACATGTGTTGGCCTACTTTTTGCCAGAAGCTCCCTTTCAAATGCTGGAAATCTTTGATAAAGTTGCTAAAGATATGGTGTTGTCTATTTTCCCAACATATGAACGTGTTACAACAGAAATTCATGTCCGCATCTCAGAACTGCCCTTAATTGAAGAGTTGAGAACTTTCCGCAAATTGCATTTGAATCAATTGGTGAGAACATTGGGAGTTGTTACCGCAACAACTGGAGTTTTGCCTCAATTGTCAGTTATTAAATACGACTGTGTCAAGTGTGGTTATGTTTTGGGTCCATTTGTGCAGTCACAGAATTCAGAAGTTAAGCCCGGCTCGTGTCCAGAGTGTCAAAGTACAGGCCCATTTTCGGTAATTATTACTTGTTGGCATTTATATCTTAAATAATTTATTTGACTTTCTCTTACAGATTAACATGGAACAAACACTGTACAGGAATTATCAAAAAATTACACTTCAGGAGTCACCTGGCCGTATTCCTGCTGGTCGTATTCCCCGAAGCAAGGATGTAATTCTTTTGGCAGATTTGTGTGATATTTGTAAACCAGGCGATGAGCTCGAAGTAACTGGCATATATACAAACAACTATGATGGTTCTTTGAATACAGATCAAGGGTTCCCTGTGTTTGCAACTGTTATAATTGCCAATCACATTGTAGTTAAGGATTGTAAGCAAGTCGTACAGTCGTTGACAGATGAAGATATTGCTACTATTCAAAAATTGAGCAAAGATCCTCGTATAGCAGATCGTATCATAGCCTCAATGGCACCTTCAATTTATGGCCACGAATACATTAAAAGAGCTTTGGCTCTGGCTTTGTTTGGAGGAGAAGCTAAAAATCCTGGAGAGAAGCATAAGATTAGAGGAGACATAAACTTGTTGATTTGCGGTGATCCTGGTACAGCAAAATCACAATTTTTGAAATATACTGAAAAAATTGCACCGCGAGCTGTGTTTACAACTGGTCAAGGTGCAAGTGCTGTTGGTTTAACTGCGTACGTTAGACGCAATCCCATATCAAAAGAGTGGACACTGGAAGCTGGCGCATTGGTATTGGCCGATCAGGGAGTTTGTCTTATTGATGAATTTGACAAAATGAACGATCAAGATCGTACTTCCATTCACGAAGCTATGGAACAACAGTCTATTTCTATATCCAAAGCTGGTATAGTAACATCGCTACAAGCTAGATGTACTGTAATTGCTGCTGCTAATCCAATCGGTGGTCGTTATGATCCCTCAATGACATTTTCGGAAAATGTCAACTTATCAGAACCAATTCTGTCTCGTTTTGATGTTCTGTGTGTGGTCAAAGATGAATTTGATCCAATGCAAGATCAACACTTGGCCAAGTTTGTTGTCAATTCACATATCAAACACCACCCATCAAGTGAGGCGGACATAGAAGATTCACAAGCAAACAACGTTAGTGAAATTCCCCAGGAATTGTTGAGACAATACATTGTTTATTCCAAGGAGAATATTAGACCAAAAATTTCGGTAACTATTAAGCATTGCGATATTGTTTTACTTACATAACTTATACATTCTTCCCTTTGCAGAATATTGATGAAGACAAAATTGCCAAAATGTATTCCCAATTGCGTCAGGAATCATTTGCCACTGGCTCACTTCCCATTACAGTAAGACACATCGAAAGCGTAATTCGTATGGCTGAGGCCCATGCTAGAATGCACTTACGAGAAACTGTCACGGAGGCTGATGTTAGTATGGCCATACGTATGATGTTGGAATCATTCATTGAAGCTCAAAAATTCAGTGTCATGAAGAAAATGCGCGCAACTTTCCAAAAATATTTGGCCTTCCAGAAGGACCATTCCGAATTGTTATTCTTTATATTGCGTCAACTTACATTGGATCAGTTGGCCTACATTCGCTGCAAGGATGGTCCATCGGCTACACATGTTGAAATTATGGAACGCGATTTAATGGAACGTGCCAAACAATTGGATATATTTAATTTGAAGCCTTTCTATGAATCAGAAATATTTAAACAAAATGGTTTCTCATATGATCCTAAGAGACGCATAATTTTGCAGATCGTTCAGGAAGCTGCAGTCTAAGATGGCGAAAATAAACTTGTTATTCTTAAGATATATTTTGAGTTAGTAGGACGCATACATAAACATAAGCTCAGTATAGGTTTCATCATTTTTTTTGCAATGAATTTCTGTTTTTATTACATCGTTTCACAAGTTCTTTTCCATTTTTTATATTAAAAGAAAATTTGGCTTAAACCAAATATAATAAAGATATACACATTTTTTAAATTTAAAGTTTGCATTTTTTATAATTAACATTGTCATGCACAATTTGTACGGGAATTATGGAGTTTTTTCTGTATCAAAAATCTTAAAATGTCTTCTTTAAGATAGATAATAAACACGTCAAATATACTTACCCCTTCAATAATTGTGCCTAGCTACTTTTTTAAATAGAAACAGATTAAAAAATTTGGAAGAAGAAAAAACTTCGATTTTCAATTTTATTTAAAATTATCCTATAATCCTAGCTATGTAATATGATTTTATGGTCTTAGAGGCCCTGTATTACACAAATGAGTTTGAATAAATAAATAAATAAATAAAAGCTTAAATTTTAGCAATTACGTAGGTTCCAATTTGCAGGTTTATTTTTTAACAACTTAATGCCTATATGGAGGTATACAAATATGTATATACACATGATTAGTTTTTCCTCAATCGTCTTCTAAACCCATTTCTTTATTAAAGTCTTCCTCTGATATTTTATTTTTCTTTAATTTTTTAAAAAGACGCAAATCATTTGCCAGCTCGTCTAGATCCTCTTGAGTATACTGCGGTTTGCGTTTCTTGGCTTTCGGCCCATTAGCAGCTTCATCCGCCTTTTTGCGTTGTTTCTTAGCTTTTCGCAATTCTTTTTTGGTTTTGGCATCCATTTTCGCTTTCTTGGTTAATTCCCACGATTCGGTGGCTTTTTTGTGTTTTTTCTTGCCCGGCCATTGTCCCGTTTCTTCGTATGTTTTTACTTTCTCTAATCTCGCCATTTCTTTTTGGGGATTTTTATATGTCAACTTTGTGATGTCTACTTCAAAAGACGGACCAATGAAGTTATCAGCTTTAAGAGTTTTAAGTTCTGGCATTCGCGGCATTTGTAACAAACCATAGCCTGTTGCAGCCTTGCCCAAATCGACATCTTTTAAGCGTAGAATTGCATTGCACTCATGTTTACTGTATGCCTGAATATGTGAAACAAAGGCTCTCACAGCTTTATCGTAAAGACCCTTGTCTGCAGCTTGCATTTTGTGTAATTTATTTAGAGTAGTTTGTAGACTATCTCTATTACAACTTTCGTCCTCTAAGGGAGTCAATTCGACTTTCTGATTAATTTTCAAAAACGTGACATACGCATCCTCATTTGGCAGTAAAAACACTAAAGCGTTACCATAGTTCTCCTGACGTGCCGTTCTGCCAACTCTATGTACAAAACTGGCGGCATTTGATGGTGGATCCCATTGTATTACCCAATCAATTTCGGGTACATCTAGACCACGCGCCAAGACATCTGTACATAAGAGAACGGCTTTCTCTTCTTTGCGGAACTTTTCGATGACCTGTTTGCGTTTGTTTTTCATTTTGCCGTGAATCCCAAGTATAAGGCGCTCTTTGAGAAATTGAGGCATTACCTCGTTCCAATATTCAACGCAAGCACAGGTGGGGAAGAATATCATAATTTTACTGTTTTTGGCACGTGATGACTTAAGAAAATGTAAGAGTTCAATGAATTTCTCATCTCCTTCAACGATTTTGTAAAAGTTTTGTAATCGTACTGGTGTGTTGATGGTCGACTTTTCTTTTACGGAAACCAAAACAGGATTACGGAGACCAGCTCTAATAAGATCTGTGACTTCAGTGGTTTGCGTGGCGGAAAAGAGACCAGTACGACGTTGTCGTGGTAAATAAGCCAAAATATTGTTAATGGTGGCTTTGAAACCCAAATCTAGTAAACGATCTGCTTCATCCAGTACCAGTAACTCCTGTAAATAAATTTGACTATTATTGCTTGGAAAATGGTGTAATGTTGGAAAGACTTGCCAAACTCTTAACCCTTGCCGCTAGATTCAGATTACTTTTACGTTGAAACAAGTCTTCTAAGCGACCTGGTGTACACACCAAAATGTTAGGTCCATTGGCCATTAACGACTTGATATCATCTTCTATTGAATTGCCGCCAACAACCAACTGTTGTCGTAGATATGCTAACTGTTCATGTTGCAGAAAACGATCTAGCACTTCTGATATTTGCATGGCCAATTCTCTGGTTGGAGATATAATCAATGCCCCAACTTCTTTGGGTAGCCAAGGTGTTTCGCTGTGTCGCCTTTGTAGCATTTCCAAAAGTGGTACAACAAATGCCAAAGTTTTCCCTGAACCTGTCACAGCCTCGGCAGAGACATCTTTCCGTGCTAAGAGTAGAGGAATTGTTGCTGTCTATTGGGGGGTAAAGCAACATGATAAGTTGTGAAGGGTTTATTTATTTTTCTACTTACCTGTACAGGAGTCATAAGTTCAAATTTCATTTCCTGTATAACCTCTAGCACGGGTTCTGATAAGGGTGGTTTGTCCAGGGAACTCCATTTCTTTCGCGACATGTTTTCTTTTTTTTTGGTAATCTGGTAGTGTGTTGGGTTTGTTTTGATGGGACAACGCACGCGACAGTTGGAAGAAAGGGAAAAGTTTCAATGCGTGATAAAGATGAAAATCAAAGCAAAAACAGCGTTTGCAAAAGAGTTCTAAAGATCGAAAAATTCAGTCTATAGGGTTCTAAAAACAAGATTTTCTTTTAACAAAACAGTGTTTGGTCACGGCATGATCGAGTGTCGAATATCGTTTATGCTCATAGAAATTTGAACGCCGTTGTTTGCTTCCACAATTCATAATTCATATCAACATATTTCATCTTTTTATGCTTTTGTTTCTTATATTTTATGGGATTTTAAACAATATATATGACATAATTGTATTTGTTTCATGTGAACGTAGTATTTTTGACCGATCTTGTATAGACTTTGCTCTGTTCCAGAACTTGCATGAAATGTTGAGACGATCGCCGATTTTTCTTTTATGATATGCAAAAAAAAATGCAAAGTATAATATTCTTGTAGGATCTGAAACAGAGCATCACTTTGTTTTATCATTTATGGTTGATTAAATATTAAAAAACACAACTCTGGAGATAGAGTCTTGTAACCATGGTAGAAGGTTATAGGTAGATGCATCAACGCTTGGGAATATTAATATGTAAAAAGTTTTCCATTAACGACAAAAATATGAAATTTTGTTACAACTGATTTTTATTGTTCACTTAAAATGATGCGAACCTAATTCGATCCTTATTTCATTACTGGGTTGCCTTCATAATTATATGAAAACATTTCACTGTAGAAATTGGCAAGAACATAAAAATAGACCAATTGCAGTAGGACGCCGGATACCGGCATTCGGTCTTAACTGCACGCAACATGTAATTTTCGATACTTGTGTTTTTGGTTGGTGTTAGCCAAAGGACTTGGCAATAAGAACTTCCTTCAAGGGTGGTGGTTGGTTAGACATGCTAGTTTTATGTCTAAAATGTCTGTAACTATAGTAACTTCAATGAATAATTTCGATATTGAAAACAAACATAAAGGGTGTTCCTAAAAGGCGTTACAGTATCTCTAATAACTTTATCTCCGATAATTGTTTAATAGACCTGTCGTTTTGGTAGGACAGGGGATATATACAAGTGCAGGATCTAGCGTTTATTGTTACTTCATCCGATTAAATTTTTAGCCCTCGTCCTTCATGGAAGTTTTTAATGTTTATACTGAAATACTCTAAAACAAATACTCCAAAGCTTCATTATACTCTTACTTATGTTGCAATTTGATGTAAATAATAACTACACAGGGATTAACTGTAATTTATATACACCAGACATTGAAAGTGAATGCAAAAAAAAAAAAAAAAAACACTGTGCAAATATGTTTTTGAAATTTTTGATTAGTTTATCGAGTACGGGTCCTTCGACAGGCCCCTAAATAATAAAAATTAGCATTACAAATTTCCATCACACCAATTTGTGGAATTGCAATTACAATGGTACATGCGTTTGTTTTCAGTCTATATTTTATGTAAATATGTCTGGGGAGTAGTATGACAAAAAAAAAAAAAAAAAACAACGTGATTCGTACAAAACCGTGCAAGGTGAATTTTTTATATCGTTTTTGTTGTTGTTGTTATTCTCGCAGCTAGTATTGTTGTTGAAGGAAATAGTTTTAATCCTTCACTAAAAAGTATTCAGTTATAAAAAGGAGTTGAGGGACAACGGTTGTGCAAAAGAAAATAACTCTTTCACAAGAAGGCAAAAATAAAATAAATAATAATTTTCATTACATATATTTTTTTTTTTGTTTTTAATCAAATAAATATATTCAAAAACAATAATGAGCTTCCATATTGCGTTTGTGTCCATTGTAACGGTACTTGTATTCAATTTGAATTGTCTCGTCGTTTGCCATGATCGTGATAAGCAATATAATCGAACCACCATATTCACCTTCCAAGATGTAAAATATTGTGCTAAAAATGAATTTTACGATTTGAATTATTTTCGTTGTGTCCCCTGCAAGATGTTGGGTGAAAATTTGCAACCATCCGTCGATAGTAAGTATTGTTGTGTAAGCGTAATATTCTAATGGCTAGAAGCGAATGTTGCTGTGTTATTAGGGGATGGGTGTGGATTGGAAATTATATTTAAATGCAATGTCGTAATTTGAGGGAAACAATGGGGGGGAGTTGAGTATTTTTACGTTTTAGCCAAATCTGTTGAAAATTGTCAGAATACTTAAATCGGGGAGTACTGTTATACGGGGACTTTCTTTAAAAGTTGATGGATTACCATTTTTTGTGTTTGGAATTTTAAAGCTGTGTTAAAACTTATTTACAAACGTGTTCAAAATCTTCAAAATAATTAAATCATGTTATGGAGAAATTTTTATTCAATTTTTGGAATTTCTGTTTTCACAAAAATTACCAAATAACGTCAAATCAGTCGATGGGGGACTATGCCTACTACAGCCGAAGCAAAATCGTAGTTTTATACCCTGCGGACAAACATAGCTAAATCGGCTCAAAATTTTCAGCTGCATATTGACTTTCTTGAGTCTAAAATATTATTGGATGTCTTACAAACGGAACGAAAGAATTAATAAACCAAACATATTTTGTATTTTAACTTTTATTTTTGCGACAAGAAAGAATATATTAAGGGGAAAGTATTTTTCCCACACTCCTCAAAATTTGTAAAATGCAGACATATTTAACATTCATATGCAGCTCACAAACAAGTGGTCTTTCTTATTTTGTTTCAGAATTTTCCTGCTCCTGCAGCATGTCAAATCTCTCGCCAACTGTTGCAACAATTCACGATACGGTCAAAGCGTATAGAACTTGTGGAAATATTTGCAATAACACACAGCGCACAAAACCCACCAAGAATATCACCCTACTAAGCCCACAATATTGCCAAACGGATCAGGAAATGCTTCCAAAACTCAATTGCCGATATAAATACATTAATCGTACGCGAACTTCAGCAGCTGTAGATTTTTCAAAATCTATTGAAATTACAAATTTAAATTGGCAATATGATGGCTTGTGCGATAAATGTGATTTGGAGTATAATTTCCAATATCAAGGCTATTGCATAGCAAATGGTCTGCTGAGACCGTATCTGAATTACAACTCATTTTGGCAAGCAAGCAGTACCCAACATTTTGGAAATTTGAAATTTGTGGCATTCTTTTGCATGGCTCTCAACAATCAAACGGCGTGCAATCAATTGGCGAATTTGTGTATTCTTTCGTTCTATTCCTTCGACAAGAATTCACCATGTAGTAAGTTTCTTTTATCCCAAGCATCCGATGTGGTCTATCGCTATGGCAGTGCTGACGAGCAAATGGCCCATTTGCAAATCAAACCATTTTTGTACTATCGCAAAGGCAAGGAAATTGCGAAGGAATTAAGGGAACCAATTCGAGATATTCGTTTTAGTTTGGACGCTAAAAGTGAGGTAAGTTGTCAGGGGTATAACAAGGTGTCCATATGATTGCCTTTCCATTCGGCATATTTAGCAGGGCTTTCTGTGACAAATGTATTTTAGATTGGGGATTTGAGTAAAGCAAACCTTAACACCTGTGATATGAGAACTTTATCTGAAACGATATCGATATTACAAACGGAATGACAAAGTTAATATATCCTCCATTTCAAGGTGGAAGGTATAAAAAAGCTTACAAAAATACTAATGAAAAGCATAGACCTCCTTTTCCTTTCACCACTAAGAAATGAACGTTTTTATGTTGAAAATAAGAACTTTTTTAAATATCCCAATATATGAACTCCTAATTTCTTCTAATCAACAATAAAAATATATGCTTTCTAAAACCCAAGCAATCCAATTTTAATGTTTTAATATTTCATTAAGGCTATGCATTATTGTTTCCTTTTCAGGATAATCGTTTGAATTTTTTCACTGTTTCGTATGCCCTCGATGGTACACTACAGAGATGGGGACCTTTACGATTTCAAGATTTACTTTTGTGCCCTTTTTATAAAAACTCCTGGATACTGAGTGAAAATTCAATTAGATTTGCTCAAAAATATGATAAAATCGAATGTGATCTAACTTTGGAGCACATTTTGGACATGGCAAGAATGTTTGGCAATCAACGTTTTATGAGCATCTTTTTAAATTATTCCAACATTGATGAGTCACATAGAATGATGTTGCATACAATACCAATATTGATTGAGGATATAACTCTGGAAAATAAGGTAAGCTTAAACGCAAATCACTTTCACTTCTATAATTCTGACAGTTATGCAATGGAAATGGAATCGATTTGAATTAAGCAATCGAAATTTAAATCCATTTATGCAAAGACTAGTCGAAACGGTTTCCATCACATACCTCTATATTTTTAGCTTATTTAGTATGCTAATATCATTTTAGTAAGGATTATAATCGGGTTTAAAATCGCCTGTCTTTATAGCGCCCCCAAAAAGAAGACTGGCAATTGGTCAAACGGTTTCAAATGATTGAAACTCACAGAAGTCATGGTTCCATAACATCAAAGATATCAGCCATCTATGAAGATGCTCACAAACTGTTGCTCTATCGTTCGTTGCGTTATGTGGAAAAGTTAGAGTTACATTACGACATACACGATGACAATCGTATTTCCATACCCATATTAAAGTTGAGATATCGCCACATTGAATTCACGAACAATACCACACTGGATATGCCACTGAAATTTCAATTTATCATAAGCAATCGGCGTATTGAGAAGGGAGCCGGCGGTAGTAATGGTGAATTGGCAAATGAAATTATTTTGCCCATACTTTTACTGCTGGCTGTGGTTGCGGCCCTCATTCGTGCCCGAAATATTCGTAAAAGGCAATATCTGGCTCCGAACAATGAAGACTTTTGCCACTTTGCATATTTTACAGAATTTCTTTTACATTTGATATCCTATATGGCACTAGTGTTTTTGTTGTGTTATCTTCTTTGTGTAATCATCAACTCTCTGACTTATTTAAACCAAACTACAGTGGAACTAACCGTACCCATTGTCAAAGACCAACGCTCTTTGGAAGTAATAGTTTATGCTGCATTGGTTCTAAAGGTGGGTACACATACTATTCAATTTTGCTTCCAAAACATATTAGTCCATTGTTCTTTATTTTCCCCACAGTTGATATTCGTGGCCATTTACTTTTGGCGTTTATCACATTTCAACATCTTCTTTATTGACTGGGAACGTCCACGTTGTGGTGATACCAATCATTTCAACTTGAAAAACAATCTTGAAACGTCTTCCGTTTGCTCAAGTGTGCGCACCTACATCAGTGAGACAAATGTCTCAGCATGGCGTAGCATATTCCTGGCCAACGAATGGTTGCATTTGAGCGGCAAACAAAAGACATCAACATTGGTGCAAGGCATAGCCACCTATACAATAGTGAAGGTAATATTCTACAACTGGAATTCCTTCAGAAAATAAATTAAAATAATCTCTTTTTTAGATTTCCAATTTGATCAATCATTCCCAAGATGACATTACCTTGGAGATATTCTATATCACTCTCATCTATTCGGGTGTTTATATCCTACAATATTTTCTCAAACCAATGATTTTGCCACACATTTTTGGCAATAGTTTGCAAAAATTCACCGAACATTGTTCATTGGCTAACATATCAGTATTTGTGTTGAAGGAGCCTTCCTATGGCTATTACATACATGGTCGTTCCCCGCATGGTTTTGCTGACTCGGATATGACCACGATGATAATGCAATTACAACGTGAAACACAAAGTTTATGTGGACGCCGTGGTTTACTCAGCGATACCGATCAGTGTTATATTATAATGCCACCGAAGAATTTAAATAATTATTTTGATAAATTACTGCTGCCATATCAACGTTCGTTTACCGCCAATACTGGTGTGGGAGGGAATTCTACAAATTATCCCAAGGAATTGAATACAATAGAAGGTTCACTGGAGAAAACATCGATTGCATTTAGCAGTGTAAATCGTTTCTTTTGTGCTTTCATTGATCATGTGAGTATTCTCAATAATAGTATTTGGGGAGGATGGCCCTCGTTGAAAGAAGTAAAAATTTGACCATGTCAAGTTTTCGAATGAATGAATTTTGTGCTTAAAAATATAGATTTTTAAGAAATAAAGAAAAAACGCCTACAAGGGCCTGGCATAAAATTTACTTATAGGGTTTTGCAGAGGACTTGGGTGTCAAATGTCTGATTTAAGAAAATATCAAAAATAAAAATTTATAAGAACGAAATGTTCTACAAGTTATTCCTCTTTCTATTTGACTGAAGTCATATGTCTCAGAAATGAGTTACAATAACACCAATAATTGATATAATGCCATCTCTTTATACATTTAAGGGTAAAACGTGACCTGTGTTGAAATATTCCTTTGGGGGTCATAGTATAATCATTGAGGGCTATCATTTCAAAAATGAAAATAAACTTCCACCCAGCACATTGAGCTGAAATTTTTTGTAAAGTGTTTATCAATAAATATCTGTTACTATTTCAGGGTATTAAAGACATGGATTATATTATTAAGGAAAAAACTTTTGTGGAAAGTCTATTCAATTGTGAATTGGATAATTATTTAACAGATCGTAAGTGATAGCAATTATGCATACATTTATATTTTTAAATATATTATTTAATGACTTTTTTTTATGATTTTAGAAAAGGGCACCTTCTACATTGACAAAAATCTGTCGTTTAGTCAAATGTTTCTCTATGGCAATGAACTGCAAATATTTGTGGTGCAATTTCTCTTGTTTTTGGCTGTATATTTGATGTTTCATTCTGTGTTGGCTGCTGCTATTGTAATTTATTCGTTTAATAAGGTAAGTTAACATACAAGAAATAACAAGTAAAAAATAGGTAAAAAACTTTTTAAGTTAAAAGGTTTTATTTTAAACATACATTGCAGTGTTTAAGATAAATGTACTAAAAACCAAAAAAATAATAAAAAATAAATACAGTCGTGGGAATTATAAACATATGCATACGCCATTTAGTGGCTGCGCCATCTTAAATATTGGACTTGTGTAGTATAATGTATTCTTCTTGTCATGCCCTTTTATTTGATACCCATATTGGTGGAATTGAGAAAAAATTATTATCAGGAATTTGGTAGCGGCCGCCATCTTGGATTTCAATTTTTTATATTATATTGTATTCTGCTTGTTGAGCCCTTTCATTTGATACCCATATTGATGGGATTGATAAAACCTACGTTATCCGCCATTTTGAAGGTGCCGCCATTTTGGATTTATAATGATAATGAATAAACATAATTGTATTGTCACCAAAATCCAAAGTTTATACAAAATTTCAGATTAATCGGTTGTCAGGAAGATGGTGAAATTTGAATTACTAAATTTGACCCAAGAATAAGAAATAAATAATAAAACATACGGGGTGAGCTAAATAAAACCTTTTAAAAAACATTAAGTTCGGCCGGGTTAAACTTTTAATATCCTCCACCAAAACAGTTTTATATAAATGTATCTGAATTAAAACTTATCCCACTTTAAACTGCAAATGCCAGTAAGACCATTTGGATAATTATGCTAAAATTTTCCAAATACCATAAACTGGGTTAGGCTGTTATATGGGGGCCATACCAAAGCGGGAACCTCTATAGACAATTTTATACTTCAAGGTTTGTCATATACCAAATCTTCTAAAATACCAAATTTTAAACAATTTCGTGGATAAATGTGATTAGGATTATCAAAATACCGAATATCGGTGGTTATAATTATATGTGCGCTATAGGTTTAATGTTCTGCCACCGGAGCTAGAACCCATTATGAACTACAAATACAAATTGTTGGACAAATCCCTGGAAAAATGTGGCAAAAATATTTAAAAAAGCGAATATGGGGAGGTACTATTATATGTGGGCTATACCAAACCGTGGACCTATACATACAATTTTTCGCCAGAGACGAGCTAGAATCCATTATGACCTACAAATACCAATTTTTAGACATATCCGGGGAAAATTGTGGCAAAATAATCAAATTACCGAATATCGGGATGAACCGTTATATGGGGACTATACCAAAACGATATGTAGGTGGCGATGTATTTTCGATACCAACCAACAAATTGTTCTACCAAATTTTGAAGCTCTACGTCAAACAGACGCACATCGTTAAATCAACTTAGAATTTTATGCTGATTATGAATATATAGACTTTATGGGATCTACGACGAATATTTAGGGATTTTACAAACGAAATGACAAAGTTAAAATGCCCTCCTTTCCAAGGTGGGGGGGGGGTTTAAAATGGAATGTAATTTGAAGGATATATTTTTTTTAAAAATTTTGCGTTTTCCCTCTCCAATTACCCAATTAAAAATACATACATATAATACAACATATTACATTTCTTAGAAATGACGTAATTGTTTTTATTCCTCCGGTGCCATTCCGTTTTTAAAACGCAAAACGAATTTAGTGGTTTGATTAGTAACCAAGATTTTGTATGTTATCTAAATTCTATAACATAATACTAATGTCTATGTATACTTTAATACCATTTCAGATATTGCAAATGATTTTTGTGAGTTTCGTTAAGGAGAATGTCTCTGTGAAGACATTAATTGACAAGCGGTTTTTAATGTGAAACTTTGCGGAAGATATATAATTCCATAATTGTTCAGTTCTTTTAATAAAACATTGTATGTGTTTAAAATAATTTAATATAATAAATTTAATATAAAAGTTAATACCTTTTTGGATGCTGTCGGTAAAAAACGGCAAATCGGTTTGTAAAAGGCATTACAATACAAGAAAAAAAGACTTTTCGGATGTAAGGTGGCATGAACAGTTGAGGCCGGGAGCAAGCCCCATATTCTTAATTCGTTACTTACAGTACATTTGTGTGTTTGATTTGTGTGTTGAAATAGTTCTAACAGTTTCAATTCATATATTTCGTCCAGTTTGTATTTAAATATAGAACCGAAAAAGGAACAACTCAATGAAAACTTACTTATAAGGCATTGAATTCTGGCATTCGTGTGCATCTTTTAAATCCCAAAGAGCTTGTTCTAAATAAAACACCAAGTTGTATTGTTTCATTACATGTAATACGAAGTTTATTTATAAGATAATATGTATATGCATTTTTTTGTTTATTTATTTATTTTTTGTAATTTTTGTTGTTGCTTTATTATTTACTTTTTTTTTGTTTTGCTTAGATAAAATTAAGAAATACATTTTACAAACTTATCAATCAGTATTTTTTTCGTGTGTGTGTGTGGTAATAATAAAACAAATCATATCCATATTAATAATAAAAAAAAAAAAATAAAAACAATTATAAATTCAAAATGGTATTAGGCGATAGATGATGTTGAAATCTGAGTAATAGAGGACCTAAATTATTATTATGTCTACAATGTGGATGCAGGGAAGATAGATGACATGGGTGTGTGTGTTTTTTTGTTGTTGGTAATATTAAAAAATGTTGGTGGAGATATTATGCACTTACACTTTAGGCGAAATTGTATATCTAAGGGTATTTTTTGTTTAAATCACTGTTTTTATTAAATAATAACATAAAAGAGTTGGAAAATGTTTGGTTTTATACTTGTCGTCAGTGGCAATCTTTTTTAACGATTCCTTGCATAAGATTTCTCCTTACATAGTAGAGTTAGTATTTTCTTTATTGTGATCAGTATTATTATTTTGTTTTATTTTTGAATAACATATTTTGTCATGTTTGGAGAAAACATTACATTTGTTTTGTCAATGACTTAATTTATGCTAAATCTGAATGGTACTACTACTTGTGGTATGGTTGGTTATAGTTACCATTTTAATCGAATGTGGTGTTGCTTGTGTGTTCAGTGAAATTTTAATATTTGTTTATTTATTGATTTTGTTATAAGATATTGTTATGCATATATATTTATATTTAATAGTTAAATATTTAATTTCATCTTGCCAATTAGTTTTTAAAACTAATGAGTTTCAGATTTTGAGTTTCATCTTGTCTTCTGTTGAAATTCCTAGATTTTATTTACTTCTTCCCGCTTATTATATATATATTGTTTATTCTATTTAGGATGTGAGCTTAAATTAATTTCGGTTTTGTTTTTTTTTCTTCAATATTTATATATAGTACATACAATTAGACATTGGAAATTCTACATACTAATTATTATAAGAAAGAAAAATATAGAATTAGAGTTTTTCTTTCTAATCTAATTGAAAACATACTAATAATTACTTAATGGTTTTTTTAATTATATTTTATATAACTGTGTGAGTGTGTTGTAATATTGTATGTTTTCACAATATATTTCTCTAAAATCTAATGCTTTGTTATCATAGCTTAGTTAATCTCTACAATTGTTTTTTTTTTATTACTTGAAATGTATTTTATATTTTACACAACAACAATACTTTTTTAATTTTTGGATTATGTTATCATTATTTCTTGCTTTGCATTCAGCTTGATTTTGTATTTGTATATATTAATAAAGAACGAAAAAAAAATATGGAATTGAAATTAGCGTGAAGGTCATGAAGGAAATGCGCTCATTAGATATGTTTATAATGTTCGTGTGTGTGTTTTTAAAGAAAAAATAAATAAAATAAAGGTTTGTATTTTTTAAATTTGTTATTTGTTAATGCTGTTGGAGTCGTTGATAATGAAAGAATTCTTTTTCCTTTAGGCCTTAATTTTTCTATCATGTCCAAAATTATTAAAAAAAAAAAAAGATAAATATAGACACTTTTTAAAGCAGTGAAACTTTTTCCAAAGAATAAGTGTAAAAATACTCTGAAGAATGCATAAATTTACACGACATGATCTTAATGCCCAACACATTTTAATCAATTCAAGTATTTCAATTTTGTAAAGAATTAGAAATCTACTAACATTTCACTTTGTTATCAATAAAATATCTGATTAATCTCTTTGAGCGAGTTAGACAACATTTGGATCCAAAATTTCCACTAACAAAATAAAAAAATGAAATGAAATATAAAATGAGATTTCTGTGCTTCAAACCCACGATGCACCACACTATCCTCTGTATAGTGCGTCTAACTAACATAAAACAAAACTTAATTGTTTAAATTCTTATAAAATAATGTCTTCTAGTAGCCTTAGCCGTATACATTGATGATGATAAAAAATAATAATCATTTTGGGTTATTTTTTTTTTAGTGGGGAAACATCCTCAAGAAAAACGAAAATTGACAATGGTAAAATAATTCAATAAGAACCGACTATTATAAATCGTGTTTGCTTTGTAATATAAATATAAAAACTATCACAATATTTTTTCTTTAAATAATAGAAAAGAATATGAAACATCATGTAAAGGGTCTCCCCCAAATGATACATACACAAATAAAAAAAATAATCTTGTAATGAACTTTGAATGTATTTATGTATAAACTTATAATTGAATGAATACAGTAAATACTTGCAATATATGCATATATTTGTTTTCTTTTTGCTTACAAAAGAATGTTATATGTATGCATGTCTAATAGAAAATTCATTATGATTTATGTTTTGTTTTGTGTGTAGTATTTTCTTATAAATATTAAACGATAACAGGAGTTTCTGGTCTCCTATTCTGTTCCATTTCTTCAGTGTATTTACATTAATATATAAAAATTGTTATAGTGTTTTTTTTCTTCTTCATTAATTTTTGTTCATTAGTTCTTTGAATTAAACGAGGTTTTTTTATACAATTTTAGGCGATGAAGTTTACACATCGTTTATAATATGTTTGGTTTTATTTTTTTTTTTTCAAAATTAAGTTTAACTTTTTGTCTTTGTATGAGAGTACGTTTGTCAGATCGGTTAGATGGGAAGTAGTATTTTCTCTCTGTTAAAATCAGTTCTCTCTAATTTCATGAGAAGGGAGTTACAATTATTCCCTAAGATTTAAAAGTGTCGAAGGTTTTCTTATTAAGCGATCGCACATCTTTTATTTCCTCAACTTCGAGTCATTTTGATAGTTTTAAAATCTTATCATTTTTTGTGCTATTTGTTCTTTAGAACTGCTTCGATTTCCACTACATCTTTTTGTGAAGGGGTTTTGTAATTGTGTGTGTTTGTTTGTTTTGTTTCAAGATTAATTACTGTTATTTTGCATTCGGCTGCAAATGGGCGTAATGCTATATTTTCTGTAATATTTCCATGAATATATTTAGATTGTCTTCAATGATCTTACCCTATTCGGTCTGTTTACGCGCTCTCTTCGCCGGATTGCACCCATCATCGGTGTTATCATCACCGGAACGATGTAAAGATGCGGTGCTGCCATTGCTATTGGTATTCATATTAAGTATGGCAGAGTTAACACTTTTACGTCCGCTGTTGTCAAGCGATGGGGAGGGTGCTCCCGGCGCCGGTGATGCTGATGTTGAGGCAGCATTACTGCCGCCTCCATTCGTTAGGGGATTTGTTAGCAATACATTGGAATTGTTGTTATTGTGATTTTTATTTGCATAACTTGGTAGCCATTTATGCAATTGTTCTTCAAAGAAATTCTCCAAATATTTGGCATTTGTATAGGTCTTCGAGTCCTCCTAGAAATGCAGAAAAAAAATGGGATGTGATGTAATTAAAAAAACTTACGTTTAATTCTATGTTGTCTAAAGAAATGAAACGGAAAACAATGTTTACAAAGAGAATCAAATGAGGGTGAATTTCGTTTAGCAGTAAAATCTTGTGTTGAAATTTCATTTCATTTAGAAAAAAATTATGAGTTATGATGAGAAATTTGTAATATTTACTACCAACTAACCACATATTGCAATTTACATTTGGTGGCAATTTAAACCTCAAATTTATTGCCATATATACAGGGTGAGATAAAAAAACAGCAACAAACTGCTTTGAAGACGTTCGCCATTGAATAGACTTATGAAAACTACAGCATAAAATTATTAATGGTGATGGTGATATACCTTTCAATAATTTGGGTAAATTGGTGGCAGTCTTGGGACTCTATCAAATTTTTATCCCTTTTTTATTTAAAAAAAGTAGACATAGGATTTGAAGACCTTCGCCATTGAACAGACCTAGTTTTTATTAATAAGTGATGGTGATATACCTTTGAATAAAATGGGTAAATATTTGGTAGTCTTGGGACTGTAACAAATTTGTATCCCTTTTTAAATTTAAAAACAAATCTGCAGCTTTTCAAACACAACTTTCAGATTTATCGACATGACTGTATTTGAATCATTTAAATTAATTAACGATAGACAGAGAGGAAATGTAAAGGAGAATGTGTAAGACAAAATAAAAAAAATGAAGCATCATTACCATATTACTCACTTGATAGAATAGGTAAGTATTCTTAAAAATCAAGCGAACATCTGCTATAAATGAAGCAATGTCCTTATAATGATTGGGACTTGAGGGATCCAGACGTGTGCGTATGACATCCAGTGACATTGGACTGTAAACAGAGACAAAGAAGCATAATTAATAATACATTAGTTTCACAACATTTCATAATATACTCACTTGCATATAATTTCATAGTATGCCGTATTTGATGGTGGCTCTGGCTCACGGAAATGTAAACTTTGTTCATATTGGCAAAACAGCTCCAAGCATATACGCTGCAGTATCTGCAATTCCAAACGGCTCAGTTCACCGGCATTCTTTTGCAGATTTTCCGGATTACTGGCCAGCTCCTTGAGATTGACACAGAGTAGACATTGCCAGCTTTCACTCTCGTCCGGCAATGAGGAAATAGCAGGAATATGGCAATTCTGATGGAAAACTTTGGGACACTTGTCACAGCACATCAATTCGCCGCCATCCAAGCAAACGGCACACCAATCCTCATTGGGATCATCTTTTTCGGTAGTTTTGGTATTATTATTATGGACTTTTGATTAGTTATGTGTTTGCATAGATATTTATTTTTTTATATTTTATTTATATATTGATTTTCATTTAATTAATGGCAACATGAATTAGATTTTGGTTTGGTTGGTCAAACAACAATGAGCGTTTGGGGTTAATGATTTGGATTATTATTGATATATTTTGAGAAAAGAAATAAACAAAGCAAAGTTACGAGTAATTATAAAAAACTACCAGCAGCTAAAATTATTACTTTAATTGGTTAATTATTTGAAAAAAGTTATTATTGGATTTCGTTAAGAAACACAAATTTGTCTAAAAAAGGGGGATTGTGTTTTCTCAGGGTATTTTGTATTGAAATCTGGTGTGTTTTTAGAGTTTAGCAAAAATGTCGATAGTTAAAGAGGAGGGAACATAAAATACTTGTATATATGTGTGTGTGAGAGAGTTACTGGATAGGGGCATAATCAAACTAAACCAACGGGAAGTAAAAGTGCATTAAAAGTTGGATACGCTGAAAACATACCTTCTTGTGTATTGGATAAATCGGTTGAACTGTGGACTTGAGGCGATGTAGTTTTTGTACGTCCTTCTGGTAGTACCTGCACGCCATTTGAATCCAATTTAGCAATGGTTGCCATCAAATCATTTATGGAATCATCACGAACTTTATCAATGGGTTCGGTGAAATCCTTAGGATTCTACAACACACAAAGCAATGATCATGAATAATTTTTAAAAAAGACAAAAGTTTTCGTTTTTTCTCACCTCATGTGTACTTGGACTTGGTGTCTTGGGATTTGTGGATGTTACATTTGGCAGGATTGAAACGGCTGGACTTAAACCCAATGATGCAGCATTTATGAGAGAATTGCCACCCGAACTTGAACCACTACTGCCGCCCGGCATTCCATGGCCCGGTCCACTAGCCGATGTGGGAGGCGTTGTATTCTTGAGAGTATTTGGTGATTTGAGAGATATTTTAAAATTTTCATTTTGGCGACCGTTGGCAAACCCCATTAAATTAGGACCTTGTTGGGGACAAGCTAAAGAAAGGCAATTTTATTAAATGGCTTTTACAAATTGAACATGATCTCCTTACCTTGAGCGGATTGAGGTATATGCCATTTGGCCATGTGTAAACTACCGCCACTATTGCCACTTAGTTGGGGCGATGTTTGGGGATGGCCGGGATTGTAGTTGGGTTGGTTGCCGTGAAACCCCATGTTCTACAAAAATAAAATACACAAAATATTAAATTTAGTCCTCTTCATGCGCCAAATATTTATATTACATTTTGCATGGGTGAGTGGTGCATTTGTGGCCTTTGCATGGGTCCGGGTGAGGGTATTTGACCGCCAACTGGTCCGCTGGAGGCCATGGCTGCCACTGCCGCTTGTTGCTGGGCATGACTTGACATACGTTGATAGGTTTGAAATCGAGCGGCAGCTGCTGCAGCCGCACTGTTATTCATGAAATTCGGATTACTTGGTCCACCAGGCGGCGTGGGGGGAAAATTCTGCTGATGTTGACCCGGTGGACCTGCCATAAAATGCTGACGCATTTGTGGACCCATTTGCTGATGCGGTGACGGTGCTCCCTGTGGTCCACCAGGATAACTTGGTGGTCCATTGAAGGGTTGCATGTGAGGCGGTTGGTTGGGACTTTGCGCAGCTTGATTATTTAGCAAGCCACGAAGGCTGATGTCTACAATGGAGGAGAAAAGGTAAATCATGTTAATAATAATTATAATATAAATTGATAAATCCACAAAAAAACTGCAGAATATATAACATTTCTTCATTTTGAATAATTTATTTTTTTGTTGCTGTTGTTGTTTCAGTACACAAACTTACCCATATTTTGAGGATGTGTTGATGAACTAACATGGGGTTGTCCTCCTTGTCTTTGCATTGCCAATGTTGGTGGCATTCCACTATAACGCACTGTTGTTGTCGTTATTGTTATTATTGTAGTTGTTGTTGCCAATTAAAATGCAAATAAATAAAGAAAACAGAAATAATGCAAATATTATTATATAACCAAGAACTATTTTATCTCCGTTGCAAAAAGCAATTTATTTCGTTTTTTTAATGGAAAAATACTAAAACGTGTCTTTGTGAACGATTTTTGCCTACCCTTACCTGGCCCCTCTCCAGCAAAGTTACGGCTCATTTGCATATTATGAACGTGCTGTTGCTGTGAACTACTGCTATACAGGCCAGGGCCATTTTGGGGACCGCCAAATGCTCCCGGAGGTGGGCCACCCGGTGATAGGCCCGAGGGCATACCCGGTGGCATACCTGGCCTTAGGGGTGGTGCCATATTGGGGCTGGGCTGTTGTCGCACTTGTTGTGGGGGCGGTGAGGGCTGTGGTGGATACGGTTTGCCATCAACCAGTATGCTGCCAAGCCGGGAAATTTCTGCAAAGATTGGGATAACATTTCAGTGAATAATCGACATGAATTTAAAGAGTATTTACCTTTTTGTAGTTGTTGTATTTGACACATTTGCAAATCGATACGCAGTGGTATATCTGGATTGGGTATATCGGCACGCTGACACTTGAGCTTTTGCAAATGACGCACTAACGATTTCTTGCTCGACAATATGGCATAATCGCTGCCCTTGTCCAAGACATTGTTGATGAACTCAATGCAATAGTCGGTGTTGTCGGATAGCGAGATCAACGAGTCACGTTTGTCGATAAGCAGCTTCAGCTTGCCGTCACACACCTCGTTGAGACGCATCACCAACTGCTTGCCCCGCATGTTCACCGTGTTGGTTATGGTCACCACCATGGCGGTTATTTCTTTGATTAGCTCCTTCTTCTTGTCCGATATGACTTTTTGCCGTTCGGCGATGACTTGCATGGCCGAGGAGAGCAGGAAACGTTTATAGTTGATTTCGGCAACCATTGAATTTATGGACTGTCTAGTCTCTGTGGCTATCTCGTGGGCAAACTTGTACTTGTGATCACGATGATCGGATAGCTGACAATCGCGGCAGGTTAGTTTCTCACAGGTTTCACAGTACAGCGATAGTTTCTCTTGCGGATGCAAGTTGCACATGTGTAGTTTATCGACGGCCGAACTGGGCGATTGTTCGCTGTTAGCCTCCTCTTTGGGTTTGATCGTGTGATCCTTGGTGATCTTTAGTCGCTGATGGGCTTGCACACAACTATCACAAATATATTCGGAGCAGTCCACACACCACGATGTGGCAATGTTGTTGTCCGAACAACTGCTACAGGGAATATTGGCCGATGCTTTGCTGCCACCGGACGAGTCATTGGCATCGCTCAACATTTCGCCAGCCGTACAGTGTTCGATCAGAAACTGATTATCGATGATGAATTCATTCTGTGAGGCCATATTACACATGGGACAGTGTATTAATGGTGGCATTGTCCGATCCAGCTCGGAAAATTTTGTGCTCATACATTGGGCACAGGTGACATGTAAACATTCGAGCAATTTGGGTCGGTCATTGATGCCCAGGGTTTGTGAACAGAATACACATTTGGTTGCAATCGGTTTGGAATTATTCGATGATATTGAATTTGAGGTGGATTCCGACTGCAAGGAAAAAGAGGAATAGTTAATAAAAGTAGTTGAAATGGGTTGTAACCGGTCTGAAGAATTCGAGATAATTAAATATAATCCATTCTTCATGTTCGGTTGTTTAATAGCGTTTTATAGTCAGTATTTTTCTAGAAAGTAATTATTTGACATCTAATCTTATCTTGGTCTTGGGGGGGACCAGCTGCGAAATTGATTTATTGATGTGTGATAAGAAACCACTTCATTTTATTTGATTAGGTTGTTTTCTCAGAATTGTTTTCTTATCTTATCTAAAGGACTATGAGATAATATTTATGAGTGTGTCGCTATCTTTAAGCATGTGTTCAATCAAAAATATGGCGGAGGATGTGGTATATTTTCCCCTTCTATTGTGGCTTTTGATGGACTGAAAATTGTTGTTACTTTTTTCAATCAGTTTAAAGTCGAAAGCTTGTCGTTCGATATTAAAAAAGTTTTCATTGGGTGGTATACAAATACGGAAAGGGGGACAAGAAAGGCCATATAAAGCTAAGATACAATACAATATGTAATGTAATGTAATGTAATGTAATGTAATATACATCCAACAATTTGTGTTAGGCCTTTTTATTACTCAAAATACACAATTTTTTAAAATTTTCAGACCTTCAAGGCTTTATTTATTTTTAAAGTTGTCTCTTTCTCGGAAAGGAAAAATAGGAAAAATTTTACCTTTTAGACAAAAAGTCTTCGAAATATTTCATTTTGAATCTTGCAGAGGAGGATATTAGTAAAACCATTGAACAATGTGCGGCTCACATCCAATTTTTCTGACCAAAACTATTTCAGCGTCTCCATATGTGAACCCTTGAAAACAATATCAAATTTCAGAATTTTAGTTCTATCTCCTCACTTAATACCAAATTTAGTAGCATTTAGTTCGAATATCTAAAACAATTAAAAAATTAGTACCCTTTAGTACTGTTCGAACAATTATAGAACGCATTTGCAGAACCGCCACCAGATACCAACAGAGACCTCAATAACAAATTTCGGTACTCGAGATCTATCCCCCCACCCAATTTGGGGCCACATCCAAAAAACCACCTCAATATCTTAACCAACGACACCAACAGTATTCATTATTTAAGCCCTATCACTTCACCCAATACAAATTGAGTACTTTTCGTACAATTATTGTACACATTTCCAAAATCACCTCCATATCTCGACTCCAGATGCCAACAGAGATGTCAATATCAAATTTCAGCTCTATTCCTTCATCAACGACACCAACAGTATTCATTATTTAAGCCCTATCACTTCACCCAATACAAATTGAGTACTTTTCGTACAATTATTGTACACATTTCCAAAATCACCTCCATATATCGATTCCAGATGTCAAAAGAAACGTCAAATTTCAGTATTTCAGCTCTATTCCTTCACCCAAAACCAAAATTTAGTAGCATTTGGTTCGCATATCTTAAACAATTAAAAAATTAGTACCATTTAGTACTTTTCGAACAATTATAGTATGCATTGCCAAAACCAACATTCGATACCAACACAGACCTCGATATCTAAATTCGGGATTCCAGATCTACCCTTTCACCCAATACTAAAATTTGTGTCACTTAGTATTTTTCGAACAATTATAGTACACATTTCCAAAATCGCCTCAATATCTTAACCAACGACATTAGCAGTGATATCTATATCAAATTTCAGTATTTCAGCCCTACAACAGATCTATATCAAATTTCTTATTCCAGCCCTTCACCCAATATAAAATTTAGTTCTTTTCGTACAATTATAGTACACATTTCCAAAATCACCTCCATATCTCATCAATTCCAGATGCCAACAGAGACGTCAATATTAAATTTCAGTATTTCAGCTTTATTCCTTCACTCAATGCCAAATTTCGTACCATTTAGTACGTTTCGTACTATTTAGTACTTTTCGTACTATTTAGTAATTTTCGTGCTATTTAGTACTCTTCGTACAATTAAAGTACACATTTCTGAAACTATCTCCATATGTCCAGGCTTCACATGAACAGGCTTCACTATCTAATACAAATTGTACCAAATGTAGTACTTTTTGTGCACTTCCAGAACCACACTTCTACCGCCAACAGGGATCCCAGTACAAAAGTTACAGCTTCATCCGAAAACCAAACTGTTCCAAATTTTGTACCATTTAGTACAACTTAGACACATTTCCAAAACCACCTCCATATATCAAACTCATTTTCCAACCTTGATTCCCATACAAACTTCAAATTTTTAGCTCTATGCGTTCACATAATACCAAATGGTACCATTTTAGAATTTTAGTTCTGTTTCGGTTTTTGAAGCATTCGTAACCTTAAAGTTCCAATTTCTAAAAAACCTTTGATATATCTATCTATCTTGCACCCAATCTGTGATTCTCATTTCATATTTCAGAATTCTAGCTCATTCCGTTTGTCTAATATTTTCATTCAATCTTTAATACTTTTTGTATACTTTTAGTACGAATTTTCAAAAAACACAGCCTTATCACATGTCTAAGTACCAAGACTGATAGTGGTGCAAAATTTCAAGATACCAAGAGTCCAAGATTCTCGGTCAGTCAGTTATTTCCTTACCCTTTTATCCCTATTGGGTATACATGGTGCTATAAACGTCCTCGCATACTAAAACAAAAATCCTTTCCAAATTGTAAATCATATTTCCTGGATATCTTTTGGATAGGTATTTGATAAATTAAAATTTATAACCCGAAAGGTAGTTGCCCCAAAGCCATACGACCGACCGACCGAAGGAGGAGAGAGTTTGTTCCCTTTCTCGCTGCTAACAATGATGTATGGACATTTTCATTTCCTATACCCCTCTTGTTCTTCCTTGCGGCCACTGCTGCATCCATCATGCTCCCGCCAACTCCCTCCCGCACCACCACCCTTTGTCTTCATTTAACTGTCCATCGAGCATGATGAATGACTTGCATGCTGAGACATGGTCAGTGGCAAACGTTTCGGGGCAAAACTACTACCAGCAAGCAACCAAGCGAGCGAGCGAGCGACTGAGACTCCAACTTGTATGCAGCCATAGGAAAGCGGACACTAAAACCTTAACCGAGACTACTGGCTAATGTTGTATCGCACGAGTGTATGTAATGCGATTTTTTGAAGTCTTGAACGTTTCTTTTTTGGTTTCCTTTTCTTTGCGGTGGATATATAGTTCGTTTGGAACGCATTCTATGGCATCCTTCTTCATCTTCTAAGATCTGACTACAGCAGCTCATAACAACAAATGACATTGGTATGGGTTGTGTTTTTATATTTCGATTTTTGTAAAATATATTGTAAAGCTGCAAAATATAATATATGTATGTATGTGTATGTGTGTGTGGCATGTGCGTGCATTACTTTTCAAAATGGATGGTGTCAAATGATTTATGAATCACCAAACGCCCAGTCAGAAATACACGGCTGGTCGACCAGCCAGCAGCACTGGCATGGTTGTATGGTACGCCCGTACGCCTAATGGCATTAGTGTCTGGTTCCGTACAGAAGACTGGCAGGCAGTCAGGCAGACACTTACTTGATGAATATTATGACGATGATGAAAATAAAAAACTTTCTCTTTCCATTTGGAAGCGAGCTAGCCCCAACGTACCAATACATCAATCCTCACATTTATTCACTTGACGCGCTCACGTTGTCAAAAAGCAAGGGCCTGTGCGCCGTCCCACCATTCTGTCGCCCACTCCCCTCCTCCCCTCTTTCCACCTCTCCATTACATGCTGCTCACATATTTCGAAATAAGTGATGTGTTAAATGCTACGAATGTTTCGGATAGTTAACTCATGTTTCCTAATTTAATTAGTTTTAATTATTTTCCATCGTTTATTTCGTTGTACTTCGAATCGCTGAATTATGAACGAATTGTAAAGCCATTCATTTGTGTGGCATGAAAAACATTTCAAAATTGCAAGGAATTTGCTGTTTCAAATTTTGAAAATTATTTAAAAATGTATTTAAATTTGGAAACAAAAATCTAGATCCGGTCTATTATGATCAGGTCAATGCCCTGAAACTAAGTACATGGTGTATCCCACTATTAATCAGAAGATCGGGAGTTCAACCCCTCCCCATCGAAGTCGAGTCGAACAGAAGAATCCAGTAGCTGCAATGAATGCGGGGCTTCAGCTGAGTCAATTGGGTCCAAAGAGAATAGCTAAAACAAACCAATGTACTTCGAGCTCCTCAGTTGTTCTATAAACTAATACCCATCGCAATGTAAAGGAGGTGAAGTGCCTAATACTGCAGGTGTCAGGAGTCCCTATGACCGCAAGATAAAGCATTGCAATGTGGTGCAAGGTTATATTCAAATTAAGCGTGGCTTACATGGGGAGTTGTTTTAGTATCTATCAGCCGGGAGCCTGTCCCATAGGCAAGAGCTTTAGAGAGGCTACTGTCCTTATCAAGATCTCACCATTCCCAAATATGTTTGAACTATTGGTACTCATACTTCGGTTTGTAGGCGTTGATAGACGTATTATATTTATCCGAAGAGTACTTTGGGGTTAGATCGGAAAATAGATATCCACACACTCAGTAGACTTCAGTAGAGACAAAAAAGGAAATATCGCCTCTGGAGACACCGAAGCCGGCAAGGTTGACTCAGTGAAGTCGTTCTGACGTCGCAGAGGCCTTGAGATTTCTAACAGCAGTACACTATTTGTTTCAGGACAGCATATTTAGCAAGTTTTATAAAAAAAAAAAACATTTTCCAAGGCCTATCAAAACCAGATCTAAGAATAACTCACTCGAATTCGAAAGGAAGCAAAAAAAAATTGAGCAAAATCAATTTTTCAATGTTGCTCCAATATTAGTGAGCATATTTTCCTCGTTTTTGAGTTTAAGCAAAATTTGTTCAAAATCGAGCAGATTCTACTCTTGTCGAGCACTATTTCAGTTTTTGCCATACCGTTGTTGTATTTTTATGTACAGCATGAAATAAAAAAAAACTTCAACAAAGTCAAAAGCCAGAATTTTTACATTTTTTTAAATTTTATTGAATGAAAGCAAAAAATGTCGGAAGTAGCAAAAAATGTCGGAAATAGCATTACATTTTGAATAAGTTTAGATTTGTTCGAATTGGTCAACTTTGGCACGAATTATGGCCTTCAAGCGACCAATGAAACCGTCACACGCTGTCCGAACGTTGCTTTGCGGTATTTTGGCCCATTCCCGGCGAAGCGTTTGCTTGAGGTGATCGACACTTTGGTATTTTTTGGGGTCAACCTTGCTTTCCAAAAATACTCCAGACACAATAGTCCAAGGGATTGGTATCCGGAGATTTTGATGGCCATTGTGCGCTGGAAATTAAGCGAGGAATCTCATTTTGTAATCATTCTTGGGTGGCGCGTGCTGAGTCCTGTTGGAATGTCCAAGGTCTGCGGCCAAAATGTTTGCGGGCACAAGGCTTTAATACACCCTCCAGAATATTTTCGCGATAATATTCGGCATTTATTCTGATGCCACAGTCGATTTATACGGGCGGAGAGCGACCATCGGCTGTTGTGGCGGCCCACACCCTCACCATGGCCGGAGCTTGAGTTCTGGTGGCCAACCGAAGGTGCACATTTTCAGCTGACCTCTTGTCAAGTAAACACGATCATTTTGTTTGTTTACAAACTACTGGACAACGAATTTTTTCTCATCGGAGACGGAGAAAACCAAATTCGGCAGTTCACCACTTTCGGCCAAGAGAAGCAACTCTTTAGCTCTTTTGAGTCAATTTTCTTTCTGTTGCGGTGTAAGTTTTTGTACTTTTTGGAATTTCAATGGCTTTAAACCGAGCTCATTTTTCAATTTTTGCCGAATGGAATATTGCGATATGTTCAGCTCACGAGTCATTTTCCGGCCACTGCGTTGCGGGTTTCGATCAAGTCGCTTCTTTACTGCTGATGTTGCTGTTTTCTTCCGTCCACTTTCTTAACGTCGGGCTACGCTACCAGTATCACGGTAATGAGCGATGGTAGGAGACACAAAAGATTTTTTTTTTTAAATGCTGCTCTAACGATAGCCACTTGTGGTTTTCCAGCCAAACGTAAAGAAATCGCACCATCACGCTTGAATTCCATCACGAATAGTTTTTTTTTTCTGGAAAATTCTCAACAAAATGCTTTTGTACGCTTGTAAACAATATAATGAGCAGTCACTGGAATAATTTTAACAGCTTTCGGACAAGTGGCTTAGAAATGACAACAGTCTAAATTTGGTTGCAGTTTTTTCATCTCGCCTTGTAGCTGGGTACCAAAATTGTCAAATTTTAATCGGAAAGCTTAAAATTTCGTTCGAGTAGTTTATTAATGGCCCCCATGCTTGAAAACATTTCATATTGTCAAACCAAAGGCGTGTTGTTGGCATTATGGCCTTCTTAAGTAAAGGCCCTAAAAGTTTTTATGACATTCATCACGAATGCAACAATGACCATAAAAAGAAAAAATGTCGAAATCTGGCTTAGTCATTTCAAGGCGCTTTAATAAAGTCATAAAAGTAAGTATATGACCACGAAGAAGGATGAGCAAATTCTTCACAAAAAAATAAAAATTGTAGATTAGGCGAGATGGACGCCGTTCCCAAGGTGGCAAATGTTATACATGGTACAATAAACAAGGTAAGCCTGTGCAACCATATATTTGATTTCATTTTCAAAATTATACCATTGAATATATCATTATATATTTAAAAATCCATTGTATATACACAAAGTAGAGATGCGAACTTTTTTCTTTGTAATTAAATTTGATAAGGTAAATTAAATGTAGAAAAATGCAGAGCTGGATATTCTCATATTAAAACGAGACAACTTGGAAATAATTGTGCCATGATGTCAAACTAGGAAAAGTAAAATTAAAAATATGTTCTTTATCAAATTTTTTATTTTACATTCTTTTCCTTCATAAAAATTATAAACTTTTTCACAGAACAGGAATTTAACCCCAAAGCATCCAATGTAAATATTAAGTATACTATAATATAATAAAATTAATAATTTTGGTTTTAAAGTTAAAAAATTGACTTGGATTGAGGCATTTCCATTAAATATTCAACAATTTGAAAGAGCTTCGCATTTTTTTAATGGCATCTTGTCATTGCCAGTTATCAGCTGGTGATGGTGCTGCTGCTGCTGCTCGAACACAGAAGAATATGTTGTAACATCTATGCATCCATCCGTCCATCTATCACTCATATCCATCAGTGTCGTTTCGCTGACACATTTCACTTCTATGCTACGTTTTAATGTTCGAAATTCTCGCACTGATGTTGTTTTTGCTGTTCTCAGCCAGTCACAGCTGTGGTGCAACATTTTGGCGTTGTTGCTGTTGTTGTTGAACGTGGACGTTGGTAAAGTCCAAAAATAAATTTCCTTATTTGAAATTTTATACGTTTGTGTGGATGGAATATATTTTTTTTTGGATGGTTGCAGTTTTTGAGGGGGCCGAGGGTTTGAACACTTAATTTTTATGATTTATGAGTGAAATCAAATCTAAGAACAGATCATAAATTTCAATTGTCATTCGATACGTTTTTAAAGTTTTGGAAAAATGTGGCTTGCCTGAATAACGTAAAAAAATATTGAAAATATTTGTGGAACTTTTTTGAGCTTAGAAGTCAAGGAATTCGAAAGACATCATTAATGAAATATTATGCAATGCATCTTCTTATACTCATTCTGAACACCAATTTTTTTTTTCAAAATCACATGATTTCAAAGCATTGAACAAGTTCAAAACTTATATTTAAATCTCTTTATTCTTTCTATTAATTTTAAAAATGCTAAAAATATTAAATTTTGTAAAATATTTCATTTTTAAAATTTGGAAACGTTGCAGATTTTACGTTGTTATATTGCTCAGCAACTAAACACTGGAAAAAAATATGCCTACTTAGGTTGATTTTTTTTAAGACAGAAAACAAAAAATACTTTAATTTTTTTACATTCGATAGATGTTGACCTAGATTTTAACCTTAAAAGGTGAATGTTGTCTGTAACGTATATTTTCCATGCACGCAAACTGAAATAAATGAGTGTAAGAAGAAATAGTATTTGGTTATGTTTTATACCCTCCACCGTACATAGTAGAGGATGGTGTAATAAGTTCGTTATTCCGTTTGTAACTCATCGTAATAATAATTTTAGACATGACAAAGAGATAATAAACTGCAACAAAATCTAACGCCATAATTTTTAATTTTTTTTTGTTCAATTTTATTGAATGAAAGCAAAAAATGTCGGAAATAGCATCAAATTTTAGAATAAGTTTAGATTTGCTCGAATTGATCACCTTTGGCACGAATTATGGCCTTCAAACGGCCAATGAAACCGCTGCCCGAATGTTGCTCTGTGGTATTTTGGCCCATTTCCGGCGAAGCGATTGATTGAGGTGATCGACACTTTTGTATTTTTTAAGTGCCAACCTTGCTTTCCAAAATACTCCAGACACAAAAGTCCCACGGATTTGTATCCGGAGATTTTGATGGCCATTGTGCGCTGGAAATGGAGCCAGAAACCTAATTTTGTTACTATTCTTGACTGGCGTGTGCTGAGTACGTTGGTGCTGAGTCCTGTTAGAATGTCCAAGGTCTACGGCCAAAATATTTGTGTGCTTAAGGCTTTAACACACTCTCCAGAATATTTTCGCGATAATATTGGGCATTTATTCTGACGGTCGATTAAAAAACCGATAAATAGTTTATCACTTTCAGCCAAGCGAAGCAGCCAAATACTAAGAAACCATACTATCACGCTTGAATTCCATCACGATTTTTTTCCTGGAAAATTCTCACCAAAATGCTTTTGTACGCTTGTAAACAATATAATGAGCTGTCACTGGAATAATTTTAACAGCTGTAGGACGAGTGGCTTAGAAATTACAGCAGTCTGAAGTTGATTTCAGTTTTTTCATCTCATCCTGTAGAGGTCCACGATATCGTATAGCCTCCACATAATGGTATCTCCCAATATTCGGTATTTTTACAATCTTAGGGACAGTTTTTTCAAATTTCGTATTTAGAGTTCGTAATGGGAACTGCAGTCTATCTATATGCTCCATATAACTGTAACTCCCTATATTCGGTATTTTGACGATTTTGGGTACAATATTCACCGAAATTATTTGAAATTTCGTATTTGAAGTTCATAATAGGTACTACAGCTTGCGACAGAAAATTGTCTATGCAGGTCTAGGTCTTCGCATAGCCCCGATATAACGGTATCTCCCTATATTTGGTAGTTTCATGATTTTAGCTACATTATTCACCGGATTTTTTTCAAAAGTTGCCTATGCAGGTCCACGCCTTCGTATAGACCCCAATATAACTATATTCCGTATTTTTAAGATATTCTAAATAATTTTTAACGGATTTCATTTTTTGAAAATTTCCAAAATCGTTTCCAATGGTGGAGGGTATTCAAAGTTCGGCCCGGCCGAACTCACTGCTTTTTTATTTGTTCATTTTGTATTGGCAAAGATCTCTCTCGTTAAAAACCGAAAGTTTTAAATAACGACATTTTGTAAATTCTCCGCTTAATATGACAATGATACGGAAAGATGTATGTTGGTTTTCCAGGACAAGTCTACATGTCAGGACACATTCGAGTTGATTTTGAAAGATAGGATGGCTTTCAGAGGCATCCTATCTACATTGATAGTTAAAAGAAGTACCTGGAAAATCCTACCAATGCTGTCCAACTTGTAAGATCAGGCCATGTAAAGTTTTTTACAATCGATTAGAGCTTTTGCGGTATCCTTTATCTTGGATCCGTCTGTATATCTTAATCTTCGAAATATTCGCTGGAATTCAAGCGGAGGCACTCCAGAGAGTTAAAACTCAATTTTTCGATAAGAGCGAGCGCCCTTGGCTCGGTTTGGAATGGGAGTAAATTTCGCTCGAAAATGAGCGGATTTTACTTTTGACGAGTGCTCTTTTAGTTTTTGTCATGACGTTGTTGTATTTGTAAGCATGTGTATTTTCTCAACAAAACAAATTCGTTGAAGAGCACTGTCGCATATCTGTACCAAAAAAGGAAATGATAATGTTGTTAATTTTTTTGTTTTTTTTGTTTTTGTTTTGTTTTTCTACCTAAATTTCCCGATCACTTGGTTTTGCTGTCCATGTTAAAATCAGTGGTTAGGATGTTTTTTGGTATGTAGTTGCTGGGGCCAAAATTTACGTAATACATCCTCTATACCCTTATTTGAAGATATGTTGGAGAGTTTTTCAGTGTAAAATGACCTCTCATAGAATATCCCTAAACAAGCCCACGATGGTGTTCTATATTTTCCATAAAGAACAAATAATACATTTTGTAGCTTCAGTACTTTCCAAGGACATTATCAGGTTTTTGCTGTTGGTGATTTATATCAGCAAAGCTACGAATGCGGCGAAAGGGTCTGTACACTTTTCGTTTTGGCGAATGATCATTTCGCATACAACAAAAACAACAACTACGCGCATTGTAGTACAACCAACAACAATGCTCTCTGCAATGTGGATTTAGGAAGGAGTGGGGAGTGGGGGGAAATGAAAGATAATCAATCAATAAGATTTATGTGAGCCATACAAACTTAACTCAGATAATACTAATCAATCTTAAGCTGTCACACACCACCACTACTACATACCTACATAAAATGGCGTACACATACAACTTTTGACTTTGCATGTAGTAGTTGTGAACTACCATGTGTAGATGGATGATTCTGCAACAAAGCACAACTGTACAATAATAATAAATTTTTAGAAAAAAAATGAATATTTTGTTTTATTTCTCTGCAAAGGCCCAGAGTCAAATCGAGCTGACCAAAAGGCCGACAGACCAGCCGACCAAACGACCGACCGACCGAACGTGCAGCACCACTTAAATTCAAACAAATTGAAAATTTAAATTGATTTTGTTGCTGTATGGCACTTAAAATGAACTTGTACTCGTCGAGTAGATTGCAGAGCACAGCACAGCAAATTTCAAGTGGTTCGAGTTAGGGGTACTTTTTGGGAATAATAGGAAAAAAAACAATATATATATATGAATATCACAATTAAAAAATCTGTATTTTTTCAAAAATGATTTTTCGTAGATTTTGTTTTTCTGGGAAAACAAGAGATAACTAAGGTCAAAAGTCATTCGGTTGTTATGTACTGCTTCATGACTGTTTTTTTTTGTTATAAATATTATCGTTTCGATTATCTGTTTTCATTTTGCTTGAGAAACAAACCTCCAGCACATCGGGGCTTGTCATAAAATTTATTGCCATCATAAATTTAATAGTTTGGCAGCCAGGCAGGCATGCAGGCAACCCGGCGAACAGGCTATCGTGGCAGGAAATGAGAAATAATTATAAAAAAGAGTATTACCCGCCATAAATGTTTGGTTTGATAAGAAGAAAAACTAGAAATACAGGATGGATATTTGTTGTAATGACGATAGTTAGAGTGAAGTATGGGGTAGTTTGCACACGGATTGTTCGAGAGTTAAAAAATGATTTGGATATATCAAAGGTTTTTCTAAGTTTTTTTGTTTGTGTGTAGACTACAACAAGGATGTCTTCAATCCATAGAAAACCCCCAGAATCCCTCTACAGGGTGATGTGAAGAAACTGCAACCAACTTCAGACTGCTGTCATTTCTAAGTCACTTGTCCGACAGCTCTTAAAATCATTCCAGTGACAGCTCATTATATTCTTAACAAGTTTACAAAAGCATTTTGGTGAGAATTTTCCAGAAAAAAATTTTTCGTGATGGAATTCAAGCGTGATAGTGGGATTTCTTTATATTTGGCTGGAAAGCAAGAAGTGGCCATCGTTAGAGCACTCCAGAATTTAAATGTGAATAAATATTTTGTGTCTCGCTACCATCGCTCGTTACCGTGATAGTGGTAGTGTAGCCCGACGACAAGGAAGTGGACGGAAGAAAACAGCAACATCAGCAGAAATGGTTCGAAAAGTAAAAAAGCAACTTGATCGAATCCCGCGTCTCAGTGGCTCATGAGCTGAACATATCGCAATATTCCGTTCGGCAAATATTGAAAAATGAGCCATTGAAATTCCAAAAAGTGCAAGAACTTACACCGCAACAGAAAGGAAATAGACTTAAAAGAACTAAAGAGTTGCTTCGCTTGGGCGAAAGGGTGAACTGTCGAATTTGGTTTTCTGCGATGAGAAAACATTCGTTGCCCAACAATTTGTAAACAATGAAAATGATCGTGTTTACTTGCCAAAGAGATTAGCTGAAAATGTGCACCTTCGGTTGGCCACCAGAACTCAAGCGCCGGCCATGTTTGTTGTTGTTGCAGCAGCTCATACAGCTGTGTTCGTTCTGTTTCCATTTTCTGACTCCTTGAAATCTGGTTCTGCCTCTAAGTCCAGTCTCGAAAAGAATGCAACCGGTATGGGTTGTGTCTATAACGAGACTGGAGCTAGGTGAGTAGGTTGGGCCGGACAGCGAAATGTCATGTGTCATGCGTGTCATGTGGGCCTGTGCCACAAGATGGACTGGGCTGGCCATGATGATGGTATGGGCCGCCATAACAGCCGATGGTCACTCTCCGCTCCTATTAATCGACCGTGGCATCAGAATAATTGCCGAATGTTATCGAGAAAATATTTTGGAGGTTGTATTGAAGCCTTGAGCACGCAAAAATTTTGGCCGCAGACTTTGGACATTCCAACAGGACTCGTCCCTATTGCTCTCAGCACGCGCCACCCAAGAATGGTTACAAAATCAGGCTTCTCGCTCCATTTCCAGTGCACAATGGCCCCCAAAATCTCCGGATACTTATCCGTTGGACTATTGTGTCTGGAGTATTTTGAAAAGCAAGGTTGGCACTAAAACATACCAAAGTGTCGATCACCTCAAGCAAGCGCTTCGCCGGGAATGGGCCAAAATAGCGCAGAGCAACATTCGGGCATTACATTGGCCTTTTAAGGCCATAATTCGTGCCAAAGGTGACCAATTCGAACAAATCTAAACTTATTTTAGATTTGATGTTATTGTCGAAATTTTCTGGTTTCATTCAATAAAATTAAAAAAAATGTAAAAATTATGTCGTTTGACTTTGTTGCAGTTTTTTATCTCTGCATATAAACACCTCTTGGAGGCCTCGGTAGGTATGGTTATATGTTAATCTAAAGAGTGATTTTTTAGCTACTATATTTTTGGCAACACTGGTCTAAACCGCTCACAGATGATATATTCCCTCAGTAGCCATGTGGCTGAAGGTATAATATTCTTCATTATCAATAGGTTCAAAACAATGGATACTCAAAAATTTCAAAGCAAAACACCAAATGTCCAGGTCAAAATAAGGGGTGAATACTCTGTTTTTTAAGTAGTGTTGGCTGCCAAAATATAGCAGTAATTTAGTAAAGTCTGTGTGTTCCTACACGCCTTTTGGTTCTTCTAACTTTACGTCAATTAAAGATCTTTTTGTAAATTACGTTTTAAAAATTTCCATTTAAAATGAAATATAAAGCTTTCAAATAGTTTTAATATGGCGTCTTAAAGTTCCAAGGGTTATTTGCAATACAATTTCATGGAATAACGAGAATAAAAGGAGCTGTGGAGAAGAAATCGCTAAATAATCAAAAAATTAAAAAAATCGCAATAACAACAAAAATAAATAACATCGTTGTCGTGATACGAATATCACGTAATTAGAAATTTGAAATCGTGATTGTTATGGATTACAAATAGTCACGTTTTGTGGTGGAATTCGTTTTTTTTCTGTTTTCCTTCTCTGCCTTGAGACTCGGTAATCGTTGTTGCCACTCCCTCTTCTTTAGATTGAAACTTTAAATGGTTGATGAGAACGAACATCAGATGTATCCAACTATGTATTTACTTTATTGATTTCTTCGCTAATGGAATTTGAGGAGACCACTCACACACTTGCACATGCACACACATACAGAAGGAGAGAAATGGCTAATTACAAAAAATGACATGAGGCAAAAAAAGTGTTCATTTTGTAACGGTGAACTTTAATTATATTTTAATTGATTGATTATTCTTAAGAGGGGCCTGGATTACCGGCAGCATTTGCGGAATGTTGTGACTAACTGAGAACAAGTAATTAATGGGTAATAATGTATTAGATTTTCAAATATAATTAATTACATATGTTTTTAATTTAATTATAATTTTTAAATAAATAATACCCATGTCATTTTTATTTATTTCATGAGTCTTCATAGCTTCCAGTTTTGTGTTTAGCAGAAAAGGTAAAATAATGAGTTACTCCTTCAAAAATTGCAAAGTAGGAGAACTTACTGTTCCCATTTCCAAGTAATGAATAAATTTGGTACAAACCCGAAGGGATGTGGTTCAATGCCAGAAGAGGATAAAAAGAAGAGAGGATTGTGGGGTAAAATAAAACTTTTTATACCCTCCACCACATATAGTATGTAGGTTCATTCCGTTAATAACTCATCGAAATAATAATTATAGACTTAACAAAATGTATACATTGTTGATCAACGTAAAAGTCTAAGGCGATTTAGCTCTGTCCGTCCGTCTGTTGTAATCACGCTAGAGTCAAAACAAATGAAGATAGAAAGCTAAAATTTTGCGTAGTTCAATATTTTGTCTGCAGGCAGGTCAGATTCGAAGATGGGCTATATCGGTCCACAATATCCTATAGCCCCACACAATGGTACCCTTACCCCCGTATTCGGTATTTTGATTATTTTCGCCATATTTTTCAATGGAATTGTCTGAAAATCTACACAAGGAACTCTTCGTGACTGCTTTACCACCTGAAAAATAATTGTCAATATAGGTCTACGATATCGTACAGCCCCCATACAACGATACTCTCAGATATTAGGTATTTTAAGATTTTAGGCACATTTTTCAATGGAAATGTCATTAAATTAACACAAGGAGTTCCTTTTGAGTACATAACCCCCTGGAAGAGTATTATCTACTTAGGCCTACGATATCGTACAGTCCCATATATAACGGCACCCCCCAATAATCGGTATTTTGAAGATTGTTGCCAAAATTTTCAATAAAATTGTCTGAAAATCCGTAACTTACCCCCTGGAGGAGTATTGTCTATATACAGGGTGAGATAAAAAATCTGCAACAAAGTAAAACGCCATAATTTTTACATTTTTTAAATTTTATTGAATGAAAGCCAAAAATTTCGGAAATAGCATCAAATTTTAGAATAAGTTTAGATTTGTTCGAATTGGTCACCTTTGGTACGAATTATGGCCTTCAAACGGCCAATGAAACCGTCACACGCTGCCCGAATGCTGCTCTGCGGTATTTTGGCCCATTCCCGGTGAAGCGCTTGCTTGAGGTGATCAACACTTTGGAATATTTTAATTCCAACCTTGCTTTCCAAAATACTCCAGACACAATAGTCCAAGGGATTGGTATCCGGAGAATTTTGTGGCCATTGTGCGCTGGAAATGAAGCGAAGAACCTCATTTTGTAACCATTATGAGTCTGAGTCCTGTTGGAATGTCCAAGGCCTGCAGCCAAAATGTTTGCGTGCCCAGGGCTTTAATACACCCTCTAGAATATTTTCGCGATAATATTCGGCAATTATTCTGACGGCAATGTCGATCGACCATCGGCTGTTATTGCGGCCCACATCATCACCGTGGCCGGCGCTTGAGTTCTGGTGGCCAACCGAAGGTGCACTTTTTCAGCATTTTTCTTTGGCAAGTAAACACGATCATTTTGTTTGTTTACAAACTGCTGGACAACGAATGTTTTCTCATCGCAGAAACCCAAATTCGGCAGTTCACCACTTTCGGCCAAGCGAAGCAACTCTTTAGCTCTTTTGAATCTATTTTCTTTCTGTTGCGGTGTAAGTTCTTCCACTTTTTAGTATTTCAATGGCTTTACACCGAGCTCGTTTTTAAATATTTGCCGAATGGAATATTGTGATATGTTCAGCTCACGACTCCAATATAACGGCTATATTCGGTATTTTTAAGATTTTAACAGAATTTTTAACGGATTTAAGTTTTTTGGAAAATTTCCAAATTTGTTCCAAATGGTGGAGGGTATTCAAAGTTCGGCCCGGCCGAACTTACTGCCTTTTACTCAACTTATTTTTCAACTTTTAGTAGTGAAAGAATAACTACATACCATTGTAAAAATAATGGGTTAGTAGGTTGATTTGTAAGTAGTCACGATTACCAAAAACAGGTTGGAGAATCCATTATTTCTAAATGAAAATTTTAGCTGGATGGTTACCTTGATGACCCCTTCCCCCACTAGCATAGTGTAAGGATTCCGATATGCTTATACCATTTAAAATGAAAATATATATTTACAAAAAGTCATTTAAATACAAAAATAAAAATTCGTTTAACGACAACAAGTAATTGTTGAAAATGTCCTCAAGTAGAAAGTAAATGCCGTGCTAGTTCTGCAATTATTCCCATTAAGTGTCATTACTGGAACAAAAAAATATATAAATGGCAACAACAAGGACAATTGTAATTTGCAATATGTATTTACATTCGTGCAATTTGGAAAAACGTTCGATCTACTATTCGTCCAGCCCAGCCCAGCACAGAGCACAGCACTCGTCATATTTCACATGGATGTTTATTTTTATTTCGTATCGATTTTTTTATAGCCATTAATGCGGCAATTTCCATTACAATTGGGAATGTAATTAAATGGTATTTGGCAATATTATACAACAAATGTGTACTACGACGCATTTCCAGTGAAATTTTCACTGGCTGTGACGATGACGACAACGACGACGATGATGATGATGATATCATTATTAAGTACAGGCGGATCAGGCAATTCCAAATTACATAAATTGGAATAAATAATCGTATCGTACAAAACTCCATAATTAAGGAAATTATATAATAGCATTTGTTCATGTTTTGTAAAATAAAAATAACTATATTTAAATTACGATTTAAATGGAAACAATCAAGGGAAACTGCAAAGATATCCTTAATTTATGTGGAAATGGGTTTAAAACATATAAACCCCCAGAGTATTGCTGAGTTTGTCAATTTTTACGGATAGGCTCACAGCAAAAATTTAGTAAGCTGAAGAGTACCAGCTGGGCAAAAATAATGGATACTACATACCCTGTACACTACAAGTAAGCTAAAAATAATACCTTATTGTCCGAAAAAAACTACCCAGCAAAAATTTGGTGGACAACTACCTACCCCCTGCATTACCAGTATCTCAAAGATAACAACAATCAATAGGTGATTTTAAGCTATTATCATTAGGGCAACACTGCGCAGATGTCCCAAACCAAAATACCACAAATTTTAATAGCGATGCCAATATTCTCCTAACATTTTCAATTTGAATATTCCGACCATATTTTTTATTTTTTAAATTGCATTTAACAACTCTCTCTGAATTATACTGCATAATACTGAGAATGTGTGTAGATTACGAAAAAAAATTGTTTCAGCATTTGTGGATCCTAACCTTGTTTTAAAATGTCACTTTAACCTCTAAAATTTAGCAAATGTGGAGGTACCTTTATATTGGGGATATAGCAAAGAGTGAGATTTTTTCTATAATTTAACTAATTTATATAAATATCATGGTACTTTTTCCAAAAATTTTGTTTTCGATGTTAGTTATAACAAAAACATCTTCAAGACGGAAAATTTTTAGCCCAGCAATTCGATACCCTATCCCAAACATGAATGTAAAATTTCAGAAAAATCGATTGAAACAATATGGTTAGGCTCTTCAAAGAAATAAAATCGGGGGTAGGTAATCGGGCGAAATGTTGCAAAGAGTATGAACTAAGCGGATGAACCATTTGGGGCACAGTCAACATTTGCATGAAATAATCTTCAAACATTACATTTTATGAACAGTGTTATCAGTCAATGTATTTTTCTAAATTTTATTTATTTATTTTTTAAACCTTCCTATAGCTTTTAAAAAATCACCCTATAAAACCAAATACATTTTTCTACTTTATTTTCGATTTTTAACAATTGGAAATAAAAACACCCATTCCTTGTCTGTTTCATTCATTCCTCCCAGGTGTGATTCTCTTCAATTCGACATAATTTTACTCTCTACTCGAATCCGATGTGAAGACAAAAAAAATCATACTCTATTTTTCGACGTTACTCGAATATAATTACGGGCTTTCGGTGGATAATGCTGTTGAACTTTTCAAAAAAGCCTATAGTGGATGAGATCGTTGAATGGGGGCCAAACCAAAACTGGAACCTATTTAGGCAATTTTATGCTTCAAGGATTGTCATCTACCAAATTTTCTTAAATACCAATTTTGAAACAATTTCGTGGGTAAATGTGAGTAGGATTATCAATATACCGAAAATCATGGGTCTCGTAATATCTCCGCTATAGGAAAACATGGACCAAGATATTCAATGTTCTGTCACCGGAGCTATAACCCATTATGAAGTACAAATACCAATTTTTAGACAAATCCGTGGACAAATGTAGCCAAAAATCATCAAAATACCGAATATCGGGACCTAATACATTGTTTCGCCACCGGAGCTAGAACCCATTAGGTTCAACAAATACCAATTTTTAAACAAATCCATGGGAAAATATGGCAAAAATCATCAAAATACCGACTATCGGGAAGTTGGACCTAGACAAATCCGTGTAGAAATGTGGCAAAAAAATCACCAAAATACCGAATATCGAGAGGTACCGTTATATGGCGGTTATACCATAACGCGGTACTATATATATAATATTTCACCACCGGAGCTATAATCCGTTATGACCTACAAATACAAATTTTTAGACAAATCAGTGCAGAAATGTGGCAAAAATCACCAAAATACCGAATATCGGGAGGTACCGTTATATGGCGACTATACCAAAACGTGGATCGATGTTTCGCATTTTCAATACCAACCATCCTAGACACAATACAAATTGTTCTGCCAAATTTTGAAGCTCTACGTCAAATAATGTTGGTTGTATAGTATTTCAACAGACAGACGGACAGTCGGCAGACCGACATCGTTAAATCGACTTGAAATTTTATGCTGATCATAAATATATATACTTTTTTGGGTCTACGACGTATATTTAGGGATTTTACAAGCGGAATGACAAAGTTAATATACCCTCCTTTTCAACGTGGATCGGGGCACGAGATATATGGTTTTCATCAAATGACAATATCCAAATCTGAACCTATATTCACCAACACTAAGGCACATGTTTCAGGTCTTAACATGGCCCTGTATTTTAAAATTAATCTGTTATTACGCATTTGGGGCCTAATACTTATCAAATCCGACGACCCTATGTGTGGGAGCTATATCTAAATCTGAGCCGATTATTAACAATTTCAGTGGGGTTCGTATTTGGGTCAAATTGTGTAAAATATTATTTCACTCTCCGAGCGCTCCTTTACGCGATGGACTATAAAATCCAAAGGTTTTCAGAAGATAACGTTGATTACAGGACTTACTTACGATTTTTAAAATACAGAAATCTGTTTTAGCCTCACCAGTAGATCCACTTACCTGAAAATAGCAAAAAGGGGAAAATTGGTTAAAATATATTTTCAAGAATAGATATTTATACATTAAAATCTGTCTCCTCCTATTAAGCTAACGAAATACAAGGACTTCAATTAAAGAAACATCTTTCAACAGCTCACAAAATGTAATCACAAACAAAATTCAATTTTTTATTATTTATTTTTCTCTTTCCCTATCTTTCTGTTTTGTGTTTTAATCCTTGAATAATTTCTGTGATTACATGACGGCAACATTTTCTGACAGAATGTTTTCTATGTAAAATATCGAAATTGCAGCTGTTCATTTATGGCAACGATGCCATGTTGCATGTGAAAAGAGACTAAGTCACAGTTTTATCACAACAAACTATAAATATTGAATTATTTTGTAATTTATCTTTTGTCGTTAATAATTAAAATTCCACCTAATGGACTTGTATCCTTTTTTTCGAAAGCAGTCGTTATCATATTTTGAATAAATTGTCTGCTGTCACGGTTAGTTGCACATTAAATAAGAAGAATGATAAATATTTATATTTATTTATCGGTGTGTTGTATGCAACCGTGTGTATGTGTGTCTTTTGTAAATGTAATGGTTGCCTGTTATTTATCTTGCTGTCATTCTGCACTTGTCTGGATGCAAACATACACAGAGAGCGAGAGAGCATCTTCTTCTTATTTGCATCGTCATGGCATGCATTTCATCTGCAGAGAGTGGTGTACATACCTACATACACACGAAATTTCCCATACTTTCAATGTCATTCAAGCATCATGTTTTTTTTTGTTACATTCAGTTCTGAATTTATGCTGGAAATTACCTTTTAGTGCGATCTGTTCCATCAAATTCCTTGTTTACCACAATTTCTTCGTTGTTGTTGGCTGTTTCTTTTTTTTTTTTTGTTGCAACAACTGTCATTTGTAGGGATAATGTAGGGAGATAAGCAAATCCCCTGGATTGTGATATAATAAATGATTCAATACTCCCAGTAAAATGCAATATTTTTGTTAATCCCTTAGCGAGATATACATGTGTATATACACATCGTTTCTTGTACTACATGGAACGAAAATGGGGATTAAAATCCAATTCTTAAAATTTCAGGAACGAATAATGACAACTCTCAAATACTCTCTTCATGGCAGCAAAGAAACACAATAAGAACTCTTAAAAGGAGAAATAAATATCTTACATCCAGACAAATTCGAAAAAAACCGATAACATGTCTCAAAGTTCAAGGGGTTAGAAACGAAGAACTAAAACAGAAATCCATGTAAATGGCGCGAGCTTCCTTATCGATTTAGTTCACATTTATTTCTTACATAACACACACACACACAAAATCTTATAAATATTTAATGTTATTCTTTATTATTTGTTCGATTCCGTTGGAAGAACTTTTCAAAATATCCAATGAATGGAATTCGTAGAGAGAATAATTCTACATACCATTAAAATTGTAAATTTCCTGCTTAGAATTCAGTTGCCATTGTAAATATTCATTTGGATTGGGAATTACAATAAGACCTTTAAAGTATTCAATTTATTTGTACAATGGCATTTGAGTTATGTGTAAAAAAAAAGAAAATTTGCAAGTCAAACGGAAGTGACTCAAAATGGGGAATTTAAAAAGGCAACAAAAGTTCAACTGTACCTAACTTTTGTACCACCACCTTAACCCTTAAAGTAAACCGAAATTTTTAAAATATATCAAACACCACTATAACAAAATTTCTTCTGCCGAGAGAACTTCTTTAAAAGTGCTGGAAAAAAAGGATCATTACAAAATTTGAAAATTTTGTCTATTGATATGGAGAACCGAAGTGTAAAAACGACCTTGAGATAGGCAGAGCCAAATTTTTTACAACACCCCATACATCATATGGAAACTTGGCGTATGACCGATTCGGCTATCCTATAAATTATGGCTCCGAATTGCTCTTTCGAATTCGAGAAAGGAGTAAAATTCACTCAAACTCGAGCATGAGTTAAAATAAAATAAAAATAAATCGAACATTCTTTATTTCACAATACCTCTCGAAGAAGGACGAGCGAGATGCCTTGTTCGTTTTCGAGCATTTAAGAGCATTATCCACTCGAAATCTAGTAGATCCTACTCTTTTCCAGTTTTAGTCATGCCAATGTTTTATTTGTATGTATGCGTATTTTCCAAACTCGGAAAATCAGACCCTTTCAAGATCATTGTCGAAAATCTGTATGATAATGTTGTTTGTTTTCTTTTTTTGTTCACAATATCCACCGGCCCCTCGTTCCTCTGTTGTTTTTATATAAATATCATTTAATACTGCCAAAACGTGCCTCATTGAAATAACATCTTTACACCCTAGGTCTCTTTGGACCAAATCCGTTTCAGGACATTTGGAGTCGATCTAGCGATGTCCGTCCGTCTGTCTGGATGGTGTACACGATTACTTTCGAAGGGAGTATCCGATTTGGGCCAAACTTGGTAAATAGTCAAACTATTGTCAAACATAGATCGAGTTCGAAGGTGGGTGATATCGGTCCACTCCTTCTGGTAACTCCCCCACAAAGAGTAGAAATTTCCAAAAATATATTTTATTGCACAGGATATCCTATCGGTCCACTCATTTTGGTACCTCCCTTACAAAGGGTCAACATTTTGAATAGCCATGAAGCTCATACAACGCGAAATGAGCATTCCTTTAAAATGTCATGCATCGCAGTACTTCTACTTAAGCAAGATCTGGTGTGAAGATGGTATATATCGGACCACTCCTTCTGGTACCTCCTCCACAAAGGGTCGAAATAGTGAATAATTATAACATTTACAAAATTTTAACTTAGAGTCCGATTATCTTCAAATTTCACACATTTCAATATTTCTACCAGTGCGTATGAATAACGGATTGAACAGATCACTTCTAGGGGAGGAATAAAAATTTTGTATAACCATTAAGCACATAAAACGCGAAATAAATATCCGATTACTTTCTAACTCGGCACATCCCAATATTTTGTAAAAATGAACAATATCGGACTACTCCTTCTGGTACCTCTCATAAAATGCGAACTTTTCGAATTTAAAGTGAAGCAAAAAAATTTAAAAAATAACTTCTATGACAAAAAACATTTTTTACCCAAGTGACGAGATCGTAAGCTCAAGAAGTTATTTTTTAAATAACTTCTGGGGAGAATATCCCAGACAAGAAACAAGGGAACTGATGAGGATTGGTGGCTCTTTCCTAGGTATTCCCTGCCTTACCCCCCTGGTAAACATTACCATCGTTCTCCACTAATAAACAAACGTTGTTTTTATAAAAACAACAATAATGGGATTTTGCCTGACGATTTTGCAACAACAAAATACTATGGTATCCCAAACAAGCAAGCCAGACACTGTTCTATTAATAGACACAGGCACGGTGAAATAAAATGTTCACCGAACTAGCCTCTCAATAAGTCCATTGTTACGAGTGCTGTGAGCCATGAGGCAACGTCTTATTGAAACCACATGTCATGCAAGTCAATCTCTTGCATTTTAGGAAGAAAGTTGGATATCATCTGACGTTAGCGCTCACCATGCACAGTTACGTTAGGATTCGCTGCATTTTATGAATAAGTACGTTACAATGATACCACCAGCCCAAAATCTCACCAAACTATGACTTCTTCTGGATGCATTGACAGTTTTTGCAATCCTTCTTGCTTAATTCCAAAATCGACAAATCCGCTTATTTACTTGAGCCACGAAAACAAGCTTCGTCTCTGAACAAAAATGTGCTCGTGACGAACTTTTTTAACAGCGCACGCATTTTGATAATAAAATGCAAATATTTGCACGAGTTATTCGTTTGCAAGACGATCCATGGCTTAAATTTAGACCAAAATGAAGATATTTCACAGTGAAACAAAACTCGAAGCGTGCGTGATTTTTTAAATCAGTATTCTAAAAAAGATAATAGCTAAAAAATCACTCTTTACAACAACGGTGAAGAGAAATTAAAAGAGTTCTCGGTAAAAGTAGGATCTTCTCAATTACGAGCGGATTTTACTTCTGCTCGAAAACAAGCAAAGCATTCTCGCTCTTATTTGAGTGACACCAAAAAGAAATAGTATACTCGATTTTTTCTACTCTCAGAAGTGCTTCTCCTCGAATCCACTCTCTACTGGAAATCGACCGTTTCGTAGGTATGATTTAAATTCCTACAAAAAGCTTTATTAGCCCAGACTTTATGGGAAGTGCTATAAAAATCCCCACATTTAAGAGCTTGACAATAAAAGAAAAAAATATTAATGTCCAAAGAATACTGTTGAATACAAAGTTGCAATGCTTCATTCACAGCAATGCTCTATAAGGGAGAGTATTTCTTCTATAACACGCACAGCACAACCAACAGTTTATTTCGAATGTAATTTAAGGATTTTATGAACAACAAAATAAGAATTGGTAGTAAATTTTTATTAGACTTTGGTATTTTTTGTTCTTTTTGCAACAGACTTATAGCGTTTTTAATGTAGATGATGTTGGAGGAGGTTGTGGTGGAGAGGGGTGGCGTGGTGTGGTATGATTGCGGCGGTAACAAACAAAGTTTTAGTGTCGTATCATAAATTTTAATAGGCACTTTGGTTGTTGTTTATTTCTTGCATTTATACGAGAAAAAAAACTATAAAAAAATTTTAAATTAAAATTAAAATGTTAAAAAGAGAAAATGTAATTTTGCGTACAAAAGCATTTTGGTGAGAATTTTCCAGAAAAGAAAAAGTTATTCGCGATGGAATTCAAGCGTGATAGTGTGATTTCTTTATATTTGGCTGGAAACCCACAAGGGGCTAACGTTGGAGCACTCCAGCCTTTAAATGTGAATAAATCTTTTGTGTTTCGTACCATCGCTCGTTACCGTGATACTGGTAGCGTAGCCCGACGTCAAGGAAGTGGTCGGTAGAAAACAGCAACATCAGCAGAAATGGTTCAAAAATAAAGAAGCGACTTGATCGCAACCCGCGTCACAGTGGCTCGTGAGCTAAACATATCGCAACATTCCATTCGGCAAATATTTAAAAATGAGCTCAGGGTAAAGCCATTGAAATTCCAAAAAGTGATAGAACTTACACCGCAACAGAAAGAAATAGACTTAAAAGTGCTAAAGAGTAGCTTCACTTGGCCGAAAGTGGTGAACTGCCGAATTTGGCTTTCTCCCATGAGAAAACATTCGTTGTCCAGCAGTTTGTAAACGAACAAAATGATGGTGTTTACTTGCCAAAGATGTCAGCTGAAAATGTGCACCTTCGGTAGGCCACCAGAACTCAAGGCTCAAGCCGGCCATGGTGATGGTGTGGGCCGCCATAACAGCCGATGGTCGCTTTCCGCTCGTATTAATCGACCGTGGCATCAGAATAAATGCAGAATATTATCGCGAAAATATTCTGGAGGATAAAAGGATTAAAGCCTTGGGCACGCAAAAAATTTGACCGCACACCTTGGACATTCCAACAGGACTCAGAACCTTTGCACTCAGCACGCGCCACCCATTAATGGCTACAAAATTAGTTTCCTCGCTTCATTTCCAGCACACAATGGCCACCAAAATCTGCGGATACCAATCAGCTGAACTATTGTGTCTGGTGTATTTTGGAAAGCAAGGTTGGCCCTAAAAAAATACAAAGTGTCGAACATCTCAAGCAAGCGCTTTGCCGGGAATGAGCCAAAATACCGCAGAACAACATTTGGATAGCGTGTGACGGTTTCATTGGCCGTTTGAAGTCCATAATTCGTGCCAAATGTGACCAATTCGAACCAATCTAAACTTATTCTTAAATTTGATGCTATTTCCGACATTTTTTGCTTTCATTCAATAAAAATTAAAAAAAATGTAAAAATTATGGCGTATGACTTTGTTGCAGATTTTTTTTTTATCTCAACCTGTATATTCATAATCAGCATAAAATTTGAAGTCGATATAACGATGTCCGTCCGTCTGTCAGATTATTTGACATACAGCTTCAAAAGTTGGCAGAACAATTACTATTGTGTCTGAAAATAAGATATATCGGTCCACGATTCGATATAAGCGCCATATAACGGTATCTCCCAATATTCGGTATTTTGATGATTTTTGCCACATTCTTTCCACGGGTTTGTCTAAAAGTTGATATTTGTAGTTCATAATGTGCTCTAGCGATTGCAGAACATTTAATACTCAGATCCAAGTTTTCCTATAGCACACATATAACGATATCCACCGATATTCGGAATATTAATAATCCTAGTCACATTTACCCAAGAAATTGTTTCAAATTTGGTATTTCAGAAGATTTGGTATATGACAATCCTTGAAATATAAAATTGTCTATTGAAGTTCCCGTTTTGGCATGGCCTCCATACAACGGCCTCATCCACTTTATGTTTTTCTTTTTTTTTGAAAAGTTTCCAAAGGGTCTTACTGCAAATTGTAGTTTAAAGTGGAATAAGTTTGAACACTGATACTTTTATATAAAAAAACGGAGCGTATTAAAAGTTCGTCCCGGTCGAACATAATGTTTTTTCTCGTCGTATAAACCTATAAGTTATCGATTCGCAACAAAAATTGCTACATAGTCATCTGCTTCCCTGTAACTATCAAATTTTCCACACACATTTTTTTTGATAGTTTTAACTTAAAATAATTGTATATTACAAATTGATTATAATTTATAAAATTATTATAGTAAATAAAAAACAAAATCACGCTATACCTGTAATTCGTTCCCCATAACAACTTACAAACTAACAAAACACTATAGTTAATACTACCGTCAACTAATGGCAAACATATAATTTATTTCAACTATTAAATTGTCAACTAACAACTTTTACAAAATGCTATCATCTTCAAGCGAGAAAAAAATGAAAAAAACGCATTTCAAAATCCATGAATTTTCCTCAAATACAGGCAGCAACCGAAAAAGTTTTTCACATAGTTACAATGTGAAAATACTAAATAGAGAAGAAGAAAATAAACGCAGTCATGTTTCTCCACAACACTTTCTGCACCGCTATCCCTCTTCCCCATCCCACACCTATTCGCTTATTATGAATGGATTTATAATGAATCGCATTGTGTGATTAATATTTCGTCGTTTCATTTTTTTTTTCTACAGTGGGTGTCAAAAATAATGGGGATGTGTGGGAGTTATTTCATTTCATGTCCACAAATTTGGTTGAAAGATAAAATTGTGACAGTTCTTTGCATGTTTAGGCAGCAAATTAAAATTCGAGTAGGCGACAATCGGAATTGTCACTTTGCTTTTTTCTAATATGCACTAATCTGACAATAAAACTGTTCGATTTTACGGTTTATTTCTATTTATGGTTTAAATATTATTTTTCTTTATTGTCTTGTTTTTTTTTTAACAAATGTATAAAAGAATTTATTTAACAAAAAAATACAACGATAGAAAATACAAATTAATAATATAATATAAACGAAATGAGTCGAAATGCTCGAAAAAGAGTAAGAGTTAACTCTAAGAGTAAAATCGAATATGAGGAAAATGTTTTAGTTGCTGATATGCGTTTCGTTTAGGAAGCCGTTCTTGATGTTGTCTGTATTCAATGGACGAATATGAATATGTAGTTGCTGGGTTGACTGCCCCTGTTCGGTGGGTTGTTCCTCCGAGTCAACCCGATGCATAAAACCGGCCGTCGCGGGATTGCTAGAAACGAGTGAATACTCACTGCTGAAGAACGATCTGAAGAACGAGAACGCCACATCAATTCGTATTGGGCTCGAATTGACAGTAGTGCGCAGAACACATGTCCAACGTGTGGCATAGGCCCACATGACACGCTGCACCTCTTTAACTGCCCAGCCATACCTATACATATAACTCCCGTATCGCTATGAACCCAACAAATAATGATTGCCTCCTTTTTGAATGCTTTTAAGTAGAGATCGACAAAACCACTCTTCAACGTCTTTACTTTAGCTTTGTTTGCAGATGTGGTTTGAGAAAATTCAGCCAAGAGTAGAATCTGCCTTAAGAGAGGATTTTTCTCACACTCAAGCCTATTAGCTTAGCAACAGTTGCCCTCCTCTTCTCTTTCTAGCGAGTTTTTCATTTTCTTCAGATTTAAGTATACTCTATTTGTTTGTTTTGTTTTGATCTGCATAGAATCACATTCTGAGTCGATTTATGCATGTCCGTCTGTCCATGTATTCTTGTAAAAAAAAAGTACAGGTCGCATTTATGGGCCAGATGAATTTCTGCACAAATTATTTGTTTGACCCAAGGGCGAACCCTATTGAAATTAGATATAGCTCCCATACATAACTTGGTCCGATTTGCCTTTTATTGTGCACCAAACGAGTAATATCAGCCCAAATAGTATAACATTTTGCACATACAACCAAATTAGACCTGACAATAAGTATACCAAATTTGATCGAAGTCGGTTCAGAGATAGCTATAGCTCCGATGCCTTATTTTTGTCCTCTGCAGCCGTAATATGCACTCTGTAACAACGATATTTGGGAAATATATCAAATTCAGCTAAAAAATACCTTTGCTAAATTTTTGTCGGTATCGCTTTAGATTTAGATATTACTCCCATATATATCTTCGTCCGATTTGTCTTTTATTGTGTCCCAAACGTGTAATATTAGCCGAAATATGATGGAATTCTCGGCCAAATTGAGTCTAGAAACAAGTATGTCAAATTTGGTAAAAATCGGTTCTGATATACCTATAGGTCCCATATATAATGTTTATTCGATTTGTAATATGTTTTCTCAACAGACGTAATAATCGCTTCGTAACAATGATATTCGGTGAAATATATTAAATACAGCTCAGAAATATATTTACACAATTTTTCCAAGATCGTTTCAGATTTGGATATAGCTCCCATATTTATTTTTTTATTCGGTTTCAAGTTAATTGTGCAGAAAATGGGTAATACAAGCCCGAATTTAAAACGCACAAGTTCCTCGGCAAATTTAGTAGAAATCGAATAATGAACAATGAAAATTATCAAAATACCGATTATAAGTAGGTACCATTATATGGGGCCTATACCAAAACGTGGACCTGCACAGACAATTTTCTGTCTTAGGCTGTAGTATCCATTACGAACTTCAAATACCAAATTTGAAACAATTCCGGCGAATAATGTCGCTAAAACCATGAAAATACCGAATATCGGGAGGTACCGTTGTATTGTCTATACGAAGACGTGGACCTTCACAGACAATTTTCTGTCATAGGCTGTAGTATCCCTTACGGACTTCAAATACCAAATTTGAAACAATTAAGGTGAATTATGTCGCTAAAATCATTAAAGTACAGAATATCGGGAGGTACCGTTATATGAGGACTATACCAAAACGTGGACCCACATGGCCCATTTTCAATACCAAAAGTATTTATGTTCCTACCCATCAAAAAACAATCCATTACTAAATAATACATTTCCTAATCAATTATTGGCAACAGTTACTAATACTGTGGTAAATCGGGATGATTGACCCAATAAAGGCAAAAAAGAGTACCGAGGAATCTCAAAGTACATATACAAATAAAGCTCATGAAATTTGTTGTATGTGTATAGACATAAAAATATTTTATGATGAAATAAAAAGAAATATTGTTCTTCTTTTGTAATTCCGCTGATTTGAAATACATGGCGTATACTGCATCCAACTGGGCACGATTTATAAATGGTGGTGTAACGAATTTTATTAGTTTTGAAAGAATTTGTTATGCTTGAATTTTTAGTACATCGAGATGCTGAAACCATAAAAAAAACGGCAAGGAAATCGTTTCATAAGTACACGGCGTAATACAATCTATAATTTCAGAACGAAACCATAAAACATTAAATTACGCCACACAAATCTGCAATGATCACGATAAAGGGTGTTCTTTCAGTGAGATGAATATTGAAAAAATGTCTATTAAAATTAACAAAATAAAAATCGATACAAATGCAAATATTCCCTAGAGCAGATGCACGTAAAAAAGACATTGGAATTGAAAGATTTAAAATACTGAATATCAGAAAGTGGGAGATATAACTCTAGGGGGACCTATGTAATCCACATTCCATAGTAATCAGTAATTGGCATTAAAATAATATTGTTTTACCCCCATTCTTATATTAACCAATATGATCCCAAACGTCACTAAAGTTCATTAAATGAAACTCAATCATCTTAAATACCAGAAAACTTACAGTCGATTAAATATATACACTACGAATATCTTTGGCCTTTTCTAAGTATAAAATGAGAAATATAATGGCCTTTTCTAAAGATATAATAAGAAATTTAAACTCTCTTTGTTACATCACTGAAATTCTCAATAAAAAAAAAAACATTTATCCTCCCCAGCTTGTATGAGTTTATTATTTATTATTATTTTCAAAAGCTGTCATAACAATACCAACTAAATTGGATATAATAAATATATAAAAAAGAAACAAATATTTCTTTGTTGTCAATTTATTTTGGTGAGTTCTGAGAATGTATGCATGTATACATACAACACAACCACAGCCTTACATTTCCATTACGCAAATGGTTGACCGCAAAAAGAAAAAACATCAAAGAGGGCAAACCGCAAAACAACCATTACAAAATAAAAAAAATCAATTAGTTTTGGAAGTAATAAATATTCGAACTTAAAATAGATTTTATCTGTAAGCTTTAGTGTCGAATAAATAGTTTGGATTGACATGAAATATTGAGATATATGCTATAGAAATAATTGTTCATGATCCGATCCTTGGCTTTACAAAAATTTAAACAATTGGAAATTAGTAAAATTTGTAATAAAATGCAATCTGCAATTAATGTGGAACGAAGACACATCGGTACTATACAGCAGGTCAAAAACAATAGCTATGAATTCAAATGTCTTCCACTTTATAAAGGGTGATTTTTTTTGAGGTTAGGATTTTCATGCATTAGTATTTGACAGATCACGTGGGATTTCAGACATGGTGTCAAAGAGAAAGATGCTCAGTATGCTTTGACATTTCATCATGAATAGACTTACTAACGAGCAACGCTTGCAAATCATTGAATTTTATTACCAAAAAGTTGGCAGAAAATCCGCTTTTTTATCGACAAATTTTGTTCAGCGATGAGGCTCATTTCTGGTTGAATGGCTACGTAAATAAGCAAAATTGCCGCATTTGGAGTGAAGAGCAACCAGAAGCCGTTCAAGAACTGCCCATGCATCCCGAAAAATGCACTGTTTGGTGTGGTTTGTACGCTGGTGGAATCATTGGACCGTATTTTTTCAAAGATGCTGCTGGACGCAACGTTACGGTGAATGGCGATCGCTATCGTTCGATGCTAACAAACTTTTTGTTGCCAAAAATGGAAGAACTGAACTTGGTTGACATGTGGTTTCAACAAGATGGCGCTACATGCCACACAGCTCGCGATTCTATGGCCATTTTGAGGGAAAACTTCGGAGAACAATTCATCTCAAGAAATGGACCGGTAAGTTGGCCACCAAGATCATGCGATTTGACGCCTTTAGACTATTTTTTGTGGGGCAACGTCAAGTCTAAAGTCTACAGAAATAAACCAGCAACTATTCCAGCTTTGGAAGACAACATTTCCGAAGAAATTTGGGCTATTCCGGCCGAAATGCTCGAAAAAGTCGCCCAACAACAGTCAACATTTAAATGAAATGATCTTCAAAACGTAAATGTCATGGACCAATCTAACGTTTCAAATAAAGAACCGATGAGATTTTGCAAAGTTTATGCGTTTTTTTTTAAAAAAAAGTTATCAAGCTCTTAAAAAATCACTCTTTACTACAAATAGCAGTAAGACCGTTTGATTAATGCGGTTAAACTAACAAAAAAAAACATAAAGTGGATGAGGACGTTATATGGGGTCCATACCAAAACGGAAACCCCATCTACTAAATCTTCTGAAATACCAAATTTGAAACAATTTCGTGGGTAATTTTGACTAGGTTATATGTGCGCTATAGGAAAACGTGGACCTATACATACCATGTTCCGCAAAAGGAGCTAGAACCCATTGAGAACTACGAATACCAATATTTAGACAAATCTGGGGAAAATGTGGCAAAAATCCTTAAAAAACCGGCTATCAGTAGGTACATGGGGGCTATACCATGGTTATATGGGAGCTATACCAAGACGTGGACCTAAAAAAACTGCAACAAAGTCAATCGCCATATTTTTTTTTATAATTTTATTGAATGAAACCAAAAAATGTCGGAAATAGCTTCAAATATTAGAATAAGTTTAGATTTGTTCGAATTGGTCACTTTGGCACTAATTATGGACTTCAAACGGCCAATGAAAGTGTCACAAGCTGCCCGAGTCTTGTTCTGCGACATTTGGGACATTCCCGGCGAAGCGCTTTCTTGAGGTAATCGACACTTTGGTATTTTTTAGTTCCAACCTTGCTTTAAAAAATACTCAAAACACAATAGTCCAACGGATTGGTATCCGTAGATTTTGGGGGCCATTGTGTGCTGGAAATGAAGCGAGGAACCAATCTTAGGTGTCGCGTGCTGAATGCGATGGTGCTCTGTTCTGTTGAAATGTCCAAGGCCTGCGGCCAAAATGTTTGCGTGCCCAAGGCCTTAATTCACCCTCCAGAATATTTTCGCTATAATATTCTGTATTTATTCTGATGCCACGGTCGATTACTACGAGCGGAGAGCGACCATCGGCTGTTATGGCGGCCCACACCATCACCTTGGCCGAAGCATGAGTTCCGGTGGCCAACCGAAGGTGCTCATTTTCAGCTTTAGCTCTTATGAGTCTATTTTCTTACGGTTGTGGTGTAAGTTCTTGCACTTTTAGGAATTTCAATGGCTTTATCCCGAGCTCATTTTTCAATATTTGCCGAATGGAATATTGCGATATGTTCAGCTCACGAGCCATTTTTCGGCCACTGCGACGCGGGTTTCGATCAAGTCGCTTCTTTTCTTTTCGAAACATTTCTGCTGATGTTGCTGTTTTCTTCGGTCCACTTCCTTGACGTCGGGCTACGCTACCAGTATGACGGTAACGAGCGATAGTATGAGACACAAAAGATTTATTCACATTTAAATGCTGGAGTGCTCTAACGATAGCCACTTGTGGTTTTGCAGCCAAATATAAAGAAATAACACTATCACGCTTGAATTGCATCACGAATGACTTTTTTTCTGGACAATTCTCACCAAAATGCTTTTGTGCGCTTGTAAACAATATAATGAGCTGTCACTGGAATAATTTTAACAGCGGTCGGACGAGTGGCTTAGGAATGACAGCAATCTGAAGTTGGTTGCATTTTTTTATCTCACCCTGTGTAGAGCAAGAATTTACTCTATCTCAACTAGTTCGAAGGAATGATTCGAATAAATGGACTTCGAAATTTATACTGATCAAGAATATTTATACTAGGATCTAACATGTGTATTTCGAGGAGTTACAAACGGAATGAAAAAGTTAATATACCCTCCATAGCATGGTGGATTGAGCGATTTCTGTTTTTTTTTTTATTCGCAGAAACACGCCAGCTCGAATTTGAGTAAAGAGAGAAACTCGCATAGCGGACGTTTGTGGCCACTTCACAATACCGGAACACCTTATATGGTTTTCTCTGGATGAATATATTTCCGTTCCATTCTCCGTGGATAAAAATAGTTGGTAATTTCCTCCATGGATAAGATAAGACCAATATTTTGTTGGTAAAGAAAAGCATGTAGAATTTGATATGGAAATAATGAAATTCAAATTGCTTTATTTAGTTAAAGAGGAAGATAAAGCTAATTAAAGTGGTAGAGACATATAAGGATTCAAAAAGGGGAACTAGTTATGCAATAAAATTAAAACAACGTTATGATGGATACAAATAAAACAAAATGTTGAGCAAAATTATGATGCGATCAAATCAAATAAATGTATTTTTATAAGTTTGTGAAATTTAAAATATCGACATTAAATATGGACTGTATTCAAGTGACAGACCTTTTTTCCCGTGGTACCAACCACAAAATTAACAAAGAGTCATCATTCCTTCATTGACGGGGCCATTATGGAAATAAAATACAAGTGCAGAGGGGAAATAGCATACGTTATTGTGTTTTTTTCTGTTATGTCATTGTATTTTTTTCGCCTTCGACAGTCAGACTTGTCAGTCAGCCACCAATCCTATTGTTGAGATCCTACTATATTTTATCTGGTCTCACCCAGTGCCGCTCCGTCCTTTTCCCTCGCTCCCTTCACAACTCGGATGGATTTTAAAAATGGCGAAAAATTGCATTGTCTCTGTCACGGCTGAATGAATGAATGAATGGTCGGACTAAGAGAATGACAGTCACACGGTCGGTTGGTCGTTCGATCTGACTGCTGGATGACTTGGCTAAATTTGAAATGCCTTTCGCCTAAAATGAATTTTAAAAGTGCATTACATTTGTTTTCGGTCTGTTTTTTTATGATTGCCACATAAATCTTTTACGGAACCAGCAAAATCTTTCCAAGCATGTATGTGTGTGTGTGTGTATCTGTTATTATAAAAATTATAAATAATTTATAACAATAAAAGAAAAATCGAAATTATAAATAATTTATAGAATCGGCAAATGGAGGGAAAAGAAATCCCAAAAAAGAGAATCAATACTACCCAGAAGAAACCGAACGAAGGAAAGAGAATAACAAGCCAGATAGACATTAAAATGCATTTGTGTTTGCTGCAATTCAATTTAGACTCGACAACAACTACCGCTGCACGCCCAGCCAGCCAGCCAGTCAACAGCCCATGACTACAGATATCGACCATAAAAACGTGGCAGAGACAAATATCTTTCGAATGCCGCATTCGTACGTTTGCTCGAACTTCATTAGTGGCAGATATATGGAGTAGAATGGTAGAGGGTTAGAGATGGGGTACATAAAAGAAAGTCAATATAATGTTAATTTTTAAGACACGTCAGCATTTTTTGGGGGGATGGGCTGTATATATATACTTAGTTGAGGTGAAAATATTTAATGTTTGGAACAATGGAAGGAAGGAAGGAAGGAAAGTTTTATGAACCACTTTCATACAACTTCTCCAGGAAATTAGCACTACTAATCACTTCATACATGTCCTTTTTAAATGTTGTATAGAGAGAAGTTCCATAGATATTCTATGGAAAAACGACATTCTCATGAGACCAGGAGAGCTACCATGATTCCGTGGATAGATCACTGAGATCTACTGATCTATCAAAGCTCAGACAGAATCGTAAAAATTTGATGTTAGGGGGTTCAATATATATTGTGGGATTTTGGCACTTTGAACTAAAATTGGGTTTTGAGCTAGAATCCTTAAATTTTGCATGAGGGTCAGTCTTGGTGTTACAGCATGTGGGTTTATGGAAATTCGTACTAAAATGTACCAAAAATTGAATTGGTATTGGGCAAACCGAATGAGCCAGAATTCTAAAATTAGGAATGAGAGTTCCTAAGGGAGTGCAGAATAGATATTCAAAGCGAAATTCGAACTTTAAGGTTGAGAAAAGTTCTAAAATGCTACCATTTGGTATTCTGTGCACTGAGAGGGCTAAAAATGATATATGAATATATATGAATATATATGAACTGTACAAAATGGTACTAAATTTGGAACGGTTTTGTTTAAGCCGAAGGGATGAAGCTGAAATTTTGAATTTTTTTCCTTGGGTCTCTATTGGTGGTATTTTTGTGATAAAGATGTGGTTTTGGAAATGTGTGGTACAAGTGCACAAAATGTACTAAATAGCACTATATTTGGTACAATTTATATCCAATATAGCGTCTATAGATAGCGTCTGAAATATGAAATTTGAGATTAGGACCGCTGTTCATGTTAAAGCTAGACATATGGAGGTGATTTCCGTAAAGTGTACTATAATTGTACTTAATTTGGTGCTGGGTAAAGGCATAGAGCCTTCATCGTCAAATCTGATATTGAAGTCTAAGTTGGTATCTGGAATTGTGGTATGGAGGTAGTTTTGGAAATGTGTACCATAATTGTACGAATTGTACTAAAAAGTACTATATTTGGCACAATTTGGCAGTAAAAGAAGAGATAGTGCTTGAAATCTGAAATTTGATACTAGGGCCGCTGTTCATGTTTAGCCTTGACACATAAAGGTGGTTTCGGAAATGTGTACTATAATTGTACGAAAAGTACTGAAAGGTACCACATTAGGTATTGTGTGAAGGAATAGAGATACAATTCTGATATTTGATATTAAGATTACTAATGGTATATGTGCCGTGTTTGGCGGTGGTTTGGAAACGCGTTCTATATTTGTACGAAAAGTACTAAATAGTACCAAATCTTGTATTGGGTGAAGGGTTTTGGCCGAAATCCTCAAATTTGATATTGAGTCCTCTGTTGATATATGGAGATTTGAAAATTAGTACTAAATAGTACTAAATTTGGTATTGGGTAAAGGAATAGTGCTGAAATCCTGAAATTTTGAGAAAGTTTTGTGATAAAGATGTAATTTTGGAAATGTAGAGTACAAGGGCACAAAAAGTAATAAATAGTACTATATTTGGTACAATTTGGTATTAGATGAAAAGATGCAGCTTGAAATCTGAAAGCTGGTATTAAAGTCGCTGTACATGTGTAGCCTGGACACATATAGGTGTTTTTGGAAATGTGTACTTTAATTGTATGAATAGTACAGAATGGTACTATATTTGGTATGGGTGAAGGGATATCGATAAAATTCTGTAATTTGATATTTATATTACAATTGGTATCTGTGTTTGGAACTGCATCCTATATTTATTCGAAACGTACTAAAGAGTACTAAATTTGGTACTGGGTAAATTGTTGGGCTGAAATCCTGAAATTTAATATTGAGGTCTCAGTTAGTATCTGCAATTGAGAAATGGAGATTTTGGAAATGTTTACTATAATTGTACGAAAAGTACTAAGTGGTACTAAATTGGGTATTGAGCGAAGGAATAGAGCTGGTGTCCCGAAATTTGATATCGAGGTCTCTGTTGGTATCTGGTGGTGATTTTTCAAATGCGTACTATAATTGTTCGAAAAGTACTAACTGGTACTAATTGGTGTCTAGGATGGAGAGATGTGGATCGTTTTGGATATTCGAACTAAATGTTACCAAATTTGGTATTAGATGAAGTGATAGAGCTAGAATTCTGAAATTTGATATTTAGATTCTGTGTTTGGCTGTGGCTGGGAAATGTATCCTATATTTGTACGAAAAGTACTGACTGTTACTATATTCGGTATAGGATGAATGGATGGATAGATATGCAATTCTGAAATTAATATTCAGAATTACAATTGGTATCTGTGTTTGGCTGAGTGTGTGTGTGGAAATGCGTCCTATATTTATACGAAAATTACTAAATAGTACTAAAATTAAATTTAGTATTGCGTGCAGTTTATAGGGCTGAAATCCTCAGATTTGATATTGTGGTCTCTGATGGTATCTGGAATTGAGATATAACCTCCATATTTGGAAATATGTTCCATAATTGTACGAAAAGAACTAAAGTTGTACGAAAAGTACTTAATTTGATATTAGGTGAATGATAAGAGTTAAAATCCTAAAATTTGATATGGATGTCACTGTTGGTGCCTGAGGGAATGTGCTGGATTTGGATATGAGTACTTTAATTGTACTAAATGGTACAAATTTTGGTAATTTGGCATTTTTTACTATTTATAGATTCTCTACAGGGCTATGTGGTGATATTTTTTATATATGCGAAACTGTAAAATGATCCCAATGTACAGTGTACGAAAACTCACTTACGGACAATTTTCTTTGGATCCAAATGAGAGCTGCTGCCTATAAATAAATGCTTTATAGAGGACATTTATAAAAATTGATAATTTCTTTATGTTCTTCTTTTGTTATAAGGCTATTTGGGGAACGAACATCTCCCCCATTTTTTCTTGAAATAAGACTATACGCATCTGGTATTTAAAGTCTTCCTAGGATTTCTTCCAAATGTTAAATTTTGTATTCGATTCTTCCTCCCGAACATTCATTATCCCCATTGTGCTCCTTCGAATAGATCATGCCGTATGTTTCACATGTTAAACACGTTTTGTTTCGTTCCTTTTTTTGTGAAAAGTCATCAAATTTCGATAGTATATAATGAGTGAATGGTGAATGGGCAAAAAAAATTAGTACGAATATTCATACATATATATAACATCAGCTACAACAATTTCGGCAAAAACAATAGGAACATCAATTGCCTAATGACAGCACAGGCTACAACGACAGCAAAAAAAAAAAAACAAAACTACCCAGAATCGAGTCAAAGAGTCGAACTTAATTGCTATCATTTCCGACTGCGGTACCACAGAGTTGTGTGCGTGTGTGTATGTATTAGTCAATGAGTCTGTATGTGTGTACAAATATACATATTTCATTTGGTTAACTATCTGTTGTCAATTGGACAAGACCACTGAAACGCCAACAGCAACAACAACATCTACGAACATGACAGACCACCACCTCACTATGCCATGGCATCCATCGCCGTCTGTCGCTCGCTCGGTCGGTCGGTCATTATTATTGCAGCAGGTAATTAATGGACAAAATGAAAGGAACTTTGCCACAATTGATTTTTCTCCCCTCCACTGACAATGACGGCGATGGCGGCGTCAAGGTAATGACTTACCTCCATCAATATCATCCCCCACCACCTCCCCGTCGTCTACACAATTACCACACAATTGGTGGTCAAGTCATTACGGGCTAAAGCTCGAAGGAAATGTCGACATCTGCATTGGAACCATCAGCGGACATTTGCGGTAATGGGGAATTGTTTTTGATTGTATAGCCACTAAAAGATTTAATGAAGGCAAAGGTTCTTGGAAATTTATTCAAATGGAGAGTAATTTGAAATTGGAAACTCATCAAGAGCAGGAATTACAATAATTTCTTTGAATACTAATTAGCTACTTAATTTGGCTAGACTAGTACCGCTTGGTACATATGCCGATCGTGACATTGCGACAGTTGTATTTTAGTATAATATTTTTGACATCACAGTTCTATTTCTCAATACTATCCCAGAGCTCGTACATCTCAGATTCTCACTATACCTGACCTACATATCAGATTAGTTTTAATTTGAAGCTTTAAAAATTTCATGCTCAATACAAATTTTGTGCTATTTTGTACCTTTTAGTACTTTTCGTACCATAAGGGTGAAGAGCTTCCATGTAAACTCTTACAGCGAAAATTTGAACCCATCAAACTACCTTTCGTATTTTAGAGTACAAATCCTCAAAAATCGAATCAAGCATGACCCTCATGCAAAGTTTCAAGTTCTAGCTTTTTTCGATCTCTCAACAATAATGTTGTACTGCTTTACACATTTTTAAATATCATTTTATTTCGGCACTCTGTTTTACTTTGCGGAAGATAAGTGTGTCTCGTTCTAGCTGAGAGTCTGATCTCAACAGATAGAAGAAATCTTCTGAAGACAGAAGAGTTAATCAGTAGTTAGAAGAGGTCTTTTGTAGATCTAAGAGGTGTTCTGTGGACGAAAAAGCCTTTCAAAGATATAACAGGTCGTCTGTGAACAGAAGAGGTATTATATAGAGAGAGGCCCTCTACAAATGCGAAGGACTTTTACTATGTGATCGAAAAATTCGATATCGAAATTCGATATTCGAAATCTTTTGTGTCCCGTACCATCCCTCGTTACCGTGATACTGGTAGCGTAGCCCGACGTCAAGGAAGTGGACGGAAGAAAACAGCAACATCAGCAGAAATGGTTCGAAAAGTAAAGAAGCGGCTTAGTCGATACCCGGGTCGTAGTGGCTGAAAAATGCCTCATGAGCTGAACATATCGCAATATTCTATTCGGCAAATATTGAAAATGAGATCGGGGTAAGCCATTGAAATTCCAAAAAGTGCATGAACTTACACCGCAACAGAAAGAAAATAGACTCCAAAGAGCTAAAGAGTTGCTTCGCTTGGCCGAAAGTGGTGAACTGCCGATGAGAAAATATTCGTTGTCCAGCAGTTTCTAAACAAACAAAATGATCGTGTTTACTTGCCAAAGAGGTCAGCTGAAAATGTGCAGCTTCGGTTGTTCACCAGATCTCAAGGGCTAGCCATGGTGATGGTGTGGGCAGCCATAACAGCCAATGTCGCTCTCCGCTCGTATTAATCAACCGTGGCATCAGAATAAATGCCGAATGTTGTCGCGAAAATATTCTGGAGGGTGTATTAAGGCGTTGGACACACAAACATTTTGGCCACAGTCCTTGGACATTCCAACAGGACTCAGCACGCGCCACCCAAGAATGATTACAAAATGAGGTTCCTCGCTTCATTTCCAGTGCACAATGGCCACCAAAATCTCTGGATACCAATCCGTTGGTCTATTGTGTCTGGAGTATTTTGGAAAGCAAGGTAGGCACTAAAAAATACCAAAGTGTCGATCACCTCAAGCAAGCGCTTCGCCGGAAATGGGCCAAAATATCGCAGAGCAACATTCGGGCAGCGTATGACGGTTTCATTGGCCGTTTGAAGGCCATAATTCGTGCCAAAGGTGACCAATTCGAACAAATCTAAACTTTTTCTAAAATTTGATGCAATTTCCGACATTTTTTGCTTTCATTCAATAAAATTTAAAAAATGTAGTTAAATCTTCAGTATAGAGAGGTCAAAAGGACTTCTATTGAGAAGACCTTGAAAATGAAGAATAGAAGCCTATCAAAAACTCTTGTAAATATAAGACCTTAAAAAGCTCTTGTTAAAAAGAAGACCTTCCCAAGGTCTTCTATAGGGAAAAGACTTTCTATCAAGAAGAATTTTAAGAGATCTTCTATAGACAAAAGACATTTAAATGGTTTTCTATAAATAGAGGACATTAAAAAAATTCTATAAATAAAAGCTAGCTAGTTTTTCTATAGATAGCAGAGGCTTTCTGTATATAGACATCTTCTCTATGGATAGAATAGGTATTTTATTGATTGAAAATCTTGTAAGGGATTTCTGTAGATCGAAGCCCCTCTCCAGCCTTGAAAAGATAACAACCTCCAACTTTCGTAGCTTAGATTGTGATTTCATTATGTTCCTAGCTTATGTCATTACTGTTTGACTTACTGGTAATGACTTACATTTATAATTACTTTGTAATGAAAAATGTGAGACATGTGACGGATGTCTGTTATATAAAAAATGTTAATAAACTTGCTAATGGATTAAAGACTCGAAATAATGATCCTACTGCATTGCTTCCGTTGTAAAAATATTGCCTTATCATTCCGACTTAATGGCCATTCCGACTTGATGACTGTGAAAATTTTGACATTTCATTAAATTTCATTAACTGTGTTTAATTTACGCTTACAACGAAGATAAAATCCAAAATGGATATAAATATTTATTGTTTGGAAGAATTGCTGGCATCACAAATGAACTTGCTGTACAACAATGCTGTAGCTAACCATCAACCCGTCAGTAATACAGAGAGTCAGTCAGTCAGTCAGTACCGGACCAAGTCGAATGACCGGCATGGCCAACATAATGACCTCGTAATAAAAGTATTTCATTGACCGAACTCAGTGACTGACCAACCATTAAATGTTCTCTGAGTTGATGGGGTTTAACAACACCGGCTGACAGATGACGGGGTTGTTTTTGCAAAAAAAAAATAAAGTCAAAAGAAAACAGATAAGTCAGAGGGTTTTTGCGATTTTTTGTAAAGAATGGATTAAACAAGTGTATAAAGTACAAGGTAAATCTTACAAGAATGTAATTAAAACTAAAGTTACGAAAGTAAGAAAAGAATTAATAAAGAATAATTACAAAAATGACAAAAATATTAGAAAAACAAGTAAAAAACATTAAGTTCGGCCGGGCCAAACTTTTAATACCCTCCACCTTAGGGTAAAAGAAACATTAGAAGAAATGTGGCAAAAACCATTAAAATGCCGATTATGGGGAGGTACCGTTATATGGGGGCTATACCAAAACGTGGACCTATAATTACAATGTTTCGCCACCGGAGCTGGAACCCATTATGACCCACAAATACCAATTTTTAGACAAATCAGTGAAAAAATGTGGCAAAAACCATCAAAATACCGAATATCGGGAGGTACCGTTATATGGGGGCTATATCAAATCATGGACCCATGCATGCAATGTTTCGCCACCGAAGCTGGAACCAATTATGACCAACAAATACCAATTTTCGAACAAATCCCTGAAAAAATGTGGCAAAAATCATCAAATTACCGAATATCGGGAGGTACCCTTATATGGGGGCTATACCAAAACGTGGACCTATAATTACAATGTTTCGCCACCGGAGCTGGAACCCATTATGACCAACAAATACCGATTTTCAGACAAATCCGTGAAAAAATGTGGTAAAAAAACTAAAATACTAAATATCGGGAGGTACCTTTATATGGGGGCTATACCACAACGTGGACCTATACATGCAATGTTTTGCCACACGCTCAGGGACCCGCTATGACCTACAAATACCAATTTTAAGACAAATCTGTGAAAAAATGTTGCATAAATCATCAAAATACCGAATATCGGGAGGTACCGTTATATGGGGACTATACCAGAACGTGGACCGATATATCTCATTTTCAATACCAACCATCCTAGACACAATGCAAATAGCTCTGCTAAATTTTGGAGCTCTACGTCAAATAATGTGGGCTGTATCGTGATTTCAACAGACAGACGGAGAGACAGACAGACGGACATCGTTAAATCGACTTAGAATTTTATGCTGATTATGAATATATATACTTTATGGGGTCTAAAACGAATATTTAGGGATGTTACAAACGGAATGACAAAGTTAATATACCCTCCTTTCCAAGGTGGAGGGTATAATAAATGGAAACCTATCTGAAATCTAAGTAAAAATTCAAAATTAGAATTGTTGTTTTTGGAAATCCCATATATCGATCTAAGAGTATGTTTACATTGGAGCTTTTTGGCGATTTATTTGACGTACTTGTCCTCTAGATTTACTAAATCCGGTAAACTTTTAACGTGATATATAATTATCAATCGCAACACTTAACAACTACGATTCATATATCAAAGTTATTTGCAAAAAAACCTGAGTTTTACAATTTATTGCCAACTTCCGCTCCTCTGCCAACATTTCTCATTTCCGCTTGATTTACACCACTGCCGCTGAACTACTCTCAACTCTATGTTATTTTAAAAACAGTTTCTTTCCAGATCTGTCCACATCTTTGCGAGAGAGGAGAGAAAAAAAGGCCCCCCACCCCACCGCAATTGATATGGTTTATGGAAAAGACGAACCACAAAACCGAGATAAAATATGGAAACATGGAAAAATAGTGATTAAAAGTTATGGTTGTTTAGTTAGTTATCGCCGCAGCTATTTTGCATGGAGTCTCCATTTTGAATTCGTAAACCGCAAAAATGTTAACCTAAAATGAGGCAACGCTGTATTTATTCATAGCTCGACCGACCTCAGCCTCAGCCTCAACCGCAAAACAAAAATAATCCAGAGAAACCATTAACCCTGTGAAGGCAAAGTACAGACCGCTAAAACCCACGACATTAGGGTGGTTCACCGTTTTGGGGGATTTTTTTTGGGGACTTTCTAAAAAAATTATTTTAGGATGAAAAATATTTGGATTTGGACATTTAAAATCTTTTAAAGGACATCTATGGCCCCAATAGGGAGGAGAGATTCAAAAGTTTTTTTTATTAAGAAGACTTAAGGATAGAAGACCTTAAGAAGTCCATCTATGTATAGAATACCTTGAAAATGTATTTCTATAAATGGAAGACATTCAAAAGTTTTTTTATAAATAAAGGACTAACAAGTTCACCTAATGATGAAAGACCTTGAAAGGGTATTTTATATATTAGAGAACTTCAAAAAGTCTTCCATAATGATGGAAGACCATGAAAGGGTATTTTATATATTAGAGAACTTCAAAATGTATTCAGAAGACCTTCGAAAAGACTTTTGGGAGCTCATCTTTAGATAGGAGACCGTAAATAAAAACCTTCAAATAGTACAAAGGCTGTTGTATAGAGAAGACCTTGAAACATCTTTTGCAAAAAACCTAAACTATTCCATTACCGAGAAGATCTTCAAAAAGACTTCTACCAAGAAGATCTTTAATAGAGCTTCTGCAAAAAGATCTATAATATATCATCTATAGATAGAAGATTTTTCATAAATCTACTATAAATAGAAAACGTTCAATAGCTCGTCTACGAAGTGAAGATCTACAACAGCTCGTCTTCATAAGCTCTTCTATAGAGAAGATCTAGCATGATCTTCTAGAAAATGCCTTGAAAAGGGTTTTTACATCAAAGACACCTTCAAACGGTCTATACGCAAGACCTTTAAGAGGCCTTATACAGATAGAAGACTTTGGAAAAACCTTTTATAAACAAAACCACTTCAAAAGCTCGTCTATAGAGTGAGGACAAAATAAAAGGTCAAAAGCTTGTTTATAGAGAGAAGACCTTCACAATATCTGCTATAGAGAGAAGAAGAGAAAGTCTACTAAAAAGAGAAGGCCTTCAAAACATCTTCTATACAGTGTGAGATAAAGATTTTATTGAATGAAAACAAAAAATGCCGGAAATAGCAGAATAAGTTTAGATTTGTTCGAATTGGTCAACTTTGACACGAATTATGGCCTTCGAACGGCCAATGAAACCGTCACAAGCTGCCCGAAAGTTACCCTGCGGTATTTTCCCCATTCCCGGCGAAGCGCTTGCTTGAGGTGATCGACACTTTCGTATTTTTTAGTGCCAACCTTACATTCTCCAGACACAATAGTCCAACGGATATCCGGAGATTTTGGTGGCCATTGTGCGCTGGAAATGAAGCGAGGAACCTCGCGTGCAGAGTGCGATGGTACTGAGTCCTGTTGGAATTTCCAATGTCTACGGTCAACATGTTTTTGTGCCCAAGGCTTTAATACCCCCTCCAGATTATGTTCGCGATTATATTCGGCATTTATTCTGATGCCACCGTCGATTAATACGAGCGAAGAGCGACCATCGGCTGTTATGGCGGCCCACACCATCACCATGGCCGACGCTTGAGTTCGGGTGGCCTATCGAAGGTACACATTTTCTGCTGACCTCTTTGGCAAGTAAACGCGATCATTTTGTTTGTTTACAAACTGCCGGACAACGAATGTTTTCTCATCGGAGAAAACCAAATTCGGCAGTTCACCACTTTCGGCCAAGCGAAACAACTCTTTAGCTTTTTTGAGTCTATTTTCTTTCTGTTGCGGTGTAAGTTCTCGCACTTTTAGTATTATCTAAAAAGCATTTCGATTTGTTTTCAAGCAAAAGATCGAATAGCAACTGATAGATAATATCTCCGTAAGTACATTTTGAGGATTTCCCTTTTTTTAGCTTTTCACCTTCAATTTGGAAGGTGTGGCCGACCACACCAGCCAACCAACCCAACCTTCAATTGTTGTCCACATTGCTTACAAAAAGCCACTGGGATGTACTAGGTATGGTTTATTTATTGCTCTTTCAGAATTCAGAATGGAATGGCTTATGATATAATCGGATTTAACATGATCGAATTAACACTCACACAAATGTGGATTTATTTAGCAACTTCTGTAAGGTTTTGTGGGTAATTTGATGATGATGATAGTGGTGCTGGTGAGGAGGAGGAGAAGTGAATATGTGTGCTATAGTATACAAATGTGTCTGTGTGTGCGCTCATGATTGAGCTGTGTGAGAAGCTTAAATCGTATTAAGGACTTATTCGAAATGAAGACCAAAAAATATTTATAATTAAAATACAGATTATGAAGACAACAAAAAAACAGAAAACCATGTTAATTGAACAAGGCCTATTGATTGGTTACAAACGTATGTATGTGTGCGCACTTCATTTGTGTTGTAATCAGATTATTTAGAATGTATTTATTAAAATTAATTTTTAAGTTCGAAAAAGTATGAAATAAGTACAGGGTGAGATGAAAAAATTGCAACCAACTTCAGATTGCTGTCATTTCTAAGTCACTCGTCCGACAGCTGTTAAAATTATTCCAGTATCAGCTCATTATATTGTTTACAAGCGTACTAAAGAATTTTGGTGAGAATTTTCCAGAAAAAAGTTATTCGTGATGGAATTCAAGCGTGATAGTGTGATTTCTTTATATTTGGCTGGAAAACAACAAGTAGCTATCGTTAGAGCACTCCAGCACAAAAGATTTGTCTCGTACCATCGCTCGTTACCGTGATACTGGTAGCGTAGCCCGACGTCAAGGAAGTGGACGGAAGAAAACAGCAACTTAAGCAGAAAAGGTTCGAAAGGTAAAGAAGTGACTTGATCGAAAACCGCGTCGAAGTCGAAAAATGGCGAGTGATCTGAACATATCGCAATATTCCATTCGGCAAATATTGAAAAATGAGCTTGGGGTAAAGCCATTGCAATTCAAAAAAGTGTAAAAACTTACACCGCAACAGAAAGAAAGCAGACTCAAAAGAGCTAAAGAGCTGCTTCGCTTGGCCGAAAGTGGTGAACTGCCGAATTTGATTTCCTCCGATGAGCCAACATTCGTTGTCCACCAGTTTGTAAACAAACAAAATGATTGTGTTTACTTGTCAAAGAGATCAGCTGAAAATGTGCACCTTCGGTTGGCCACCAGAACTCAAGCGCCGGCCATGGTGATGGTGTGGGTCGCCATAACAGCCGATGGTCGCTCTCCGTTCGTATTAATCGACCGTGACATCAGAATAACTGTCGAAAATTATTCGAATAATATTCTGGAATAATATTCTGGAGGGTGTAATAAAGCCTTGGGCAGGCAAACATTTTGGCCGCAGACCTTGGACAGTCCAACAGGACTCAGTACCATCGCACTCAGCACGCGCCATCCATAATGGTTAGAAAATGAGGTTCCCTGCTTCATTTCCAGCACACAATGGTCACCAAAATCTCCGGATACCAATCCGTGGGACTATTGTGTCTGCAGTATTTTGAAAAGCTAGGTTGGCACTAAAAAATACCAAAGTGTCGTTCACCTCAAGCAAGCGCTTCGGCGGAAAGCGGCCAAAATACCTCAGAGCAACATTCGGGCAGCGTGTGACGGTTTCATTGGCCTTTGAAGACCATAATTCGTGCCAAGGTGATCAATTCGAACAAATCTAAACTTATTCTAAAATTTGATGCTATTTCCGACATTTTTTGCTTTCATTTAATAAAATTTAAAAAAATGGAAAAATTACGTCGTTTGACTTTGTTACATTTTTTTTATCTCACCCTGTATATACTTTGTGTAAAAAGTATATTTCGAGGTGTTATGAACGGAATGACGAACTTAATATACCCTCCATACAATAGTGGAGGGTATAAAAACGGAATATTACAGATGGAAATAATTATAACCAACGTCCGATCGAGGATATTATAATGTTAACCAAATTTCCTCCTAGTCTTTAATATTTTTAACATTTCTCTCTGCTGCCATTGGAAAGTTGATTTCTTTCCTCATTTGTTTCGTTTTTCAATCTATTCCTGTTTATTTTAAATTACAATAATTAAAACTGTGTTTGTTATGTTGCTGCTGTTTTTATATCGGCATTTTTTTATTGCAATTTTGCACGAGATTATAAGCAAGCCACTCACTTCAATTCGCAACCACCCTGCATACTCCCCCTTCCTCTCTCCCTATGCGACACAAACACAATGGGCTTAAACGAACAAGTTTTTGAAGATGTGTGTAAATATGTTTGTAGAACAAACTCAACGGAGAATCGAATTGAAAAAAAAGCAACGAACTACCTACCTATCGAATAACGAACGAGGCATGGTGGACAAACGAATAACAAACAAATGAAACAAAATGACAACATGTGTTTTATGGCACGTTTTACAAATTCTGTACGGCCATTTCTGTTTTTATTTTTTTTTTTTACTTTTTATCAGTTCGAATAAAATCTGCTAAAGTGGGTCTCTTATCTATGGTGTTGTTGTGCTGCTGCTGCTGACTATGTACATATGATCGTGTCGTAAAGGTCGTGCATTGTGTGTTTATTTTTTGCTTCTTTACCCCACGAGATGTGGTATATTTTTATTCCTTCGTGAAATGATCTTCGTTTATGCGAATAAAAACATTGATAAAAAATAATGTCATTCAGCTGGGTAAAGACCTGGCTCCTTGTAAATGGAAATACCTAAAGGTTTTTTTCACGTGACACGATTCTGCACAAGGTAAGAAATCTTTTCTTATTGAAAAGATTTCTCCAATTGATAAAGTTTATCAAATAAATGCATCCATACAATATTCAGTTCAGGGTCAGCAATGACTTCTTGAGAAATCGAGGAAGGCTTTACTTTTCAGAAAAATATAATGGAGTTGGTTTCATGTGATGCAATGATTTCTCCCGTTCATATGCATGAGTTCCAAATGATGTAGTGAATGCAATAATGCAAAAGCAAGGATGCCATGCCAAGGATATGGTGAAAATATCATGCCTACGAAAAGTTGAAAACTTTACTCGAAGAACACTCCTCGGAGTAGAAAAATTTCGATCATGCACTATTTTCACTATGACCCCAATATGACCGTGCATGCTCATATTCGAGTGGAGAAGATTTTACTCTTAAGTTCTCTTTTAGTTTTTATACCCTACACCAGAAGGTGGGGTTAGGGTATTGTGTCTTTGTGCATATGTTTGTAACAGGCAAATGGAAATGAGCTAGACTCATAGTTCCTTTTGATGATCTGTATAGACTCACATTCTGAGTCGATTTATGTACATCCGCCCATGTATCTTTGTAAACAAAGTACAGGTCGCATTTATTGCCCGATCCAGATAAAATTCTGCACAAATTATTTGTTTGACCCAAGAACGAACCCTATTGAAATTGGAGATAATCTGTCAAAATTTAGGTATAGCTCCCACATATGTCTTTGTCCGAATTTCCGTTTATTGTGCACCAAACGTGTAATATCAGCCTAAATGGTATGGAATTTTCCACATACGGCCAGATTGACCCTGAAAATAAGTATGACAAATTTGATCGAAATCGGTTCAAATATAGCTATATCTCCCATATATATTGTTCATCCGATTTGTTATTTTTATCCTCCGATATCGTAATATGATGTACTCAGTAACAACGATATTTGGGGAAAATGTATCAAATACAACTCAGAAATACCCTTGCCAAATTTCGATCGAGATCGGTTAAAATTTGAATGTAGCTCCAATATATATGTTCGTCCGATTTGCATTTTATTGTGCTGAAAACGTGTAATATCAGCCCAAATTGAATGGAATTTGGCACTTACCTCCAAATTGAGTCTAGAAACAAGTATGTCAAATTCGGTGGAAATCGATTCAGATATAGCTATGGCTCCCTTATATATTGTTAATCCGATTTGTTGAATTTGCCCTGCACAGCCGTAATATGGACTCCGTAGTAACGATATTCGGGGAAATATATCAAATAAAGCTAAGAAATACCTTAGCCAAATGTTATCGAGATCGATTCGGATGTGTACGGTATCAAAAAGTCGGCCCCGCCTGACTTTAAGACTTTATTTGATGGTTTTATACCGTTTTTTATTTGTATGCGTACTTTCTCCGCCCATAACTGCAAACGAAAGAGCATTGTCGCTGATCTATCCCAACAAATCAATTTGATAGTGTTGTTGTTTTTGTACACAAAATCTCTGGCCTCTTGCTTCTGCTGCCTTTCCTATCTCTCGATCCTCCTCCCCCAGTCCTCATCAACATTAAAACCGTTTTGCTTTTACATTCATAAAGCCTTACTCTATTTCGAGCATTTCACTTCCTCTCTAAATTTTCAAACAGGAGTGCCTCGCGAACGCTCCCACGTAAAACAAAAGAAATACTTCGTATAAAACTCGTACTTTTCGGGCACTCCCGCTGGCGAGCAAGTTTCGAACGCGAGTATAACCGAGCAAACTGCATCTTGTGGAATTCTCGTTTTTGTTAACAGAATGAGTGCAATTCCAAGCAAGTAAATATGGCCACGATTAATGCTCAATTCTGCTATCCTCAAAATGACTAAAATCTGAAAACTCCGTTCCGGTATCGTTCCTATATTGATTATTTTATAAAAAAGAGAACACAAAATATAAAATTACAGGTGATTTAGTTGAAAATTGTAGTCGAAAAGTAGAGAAAATCGATTGGCATTGTTACAAAGAGAGTATATAAAGTAGTGGACCCACACTGATATAGGACCAACGCCTTTGAAACATCAAAAATCACGAACAATGCAATTAATTTGGTTGTAAATCGAGGTCATGACCTTCGAAATACCAAAAATCAGGGGATGCTAAGCTAAATCGTGGACTTACTTTGAATGTTTAAATAATAAAGTTAAAATACCTAAGGATAACCAATAAAATGAACGAGTATAGTGATTAAAAAATCACAGAATAGGCCTAGAGAAATAAAAAATTACAATTGGTTGGTGGGAAATTGGGAGCCAATCTTTCGAAATACCGAAAATCAGGGGTGCCGTTACACAAAAGTTATACCTAAGTGTAGACAGATTTTGCCCATTTTTAGTGCCAGACATCTGAGAATTACTAAAAATATTGATTTTAACAAATGGGCGGACATTCTTCAAACGATTTAGAATTTAAACCGTCAAACAGTAGAGGATATAAACAATTTTCGATTCCATACAGTCGATTCCATACAAATATGACTGTATGGAAGTAATAGATTCAGCGAGGACCTGGTGAAAATTAGTCACTACACAACAAAACCCGTAGAACAAAATTGAAAGGTTTTATATGCCTACCACAGATGTCATAATCCCCAACTTTTATATATTGAGGGTTGCAGGAATAGCGATTCCATGCGATTCAAAATTAATAACTTAACGCATATTCCTGGGACATCTTCAAGTTGTACTGAAACTTGACACCACTTTACTGCAATTTATGATTGCTTACCTTAGCAATTTATTCGTATATTTTAAAATAAACGAATATATTTTGAGGTTATGGTCCAACAGCAACGACATATACATATAACATCATACACATCAACATTATGTCAATCATATGTTTTATTTTATGGGACAACATCAACAACAACAAAAACAGCATGAAACGTGAGGTACATAGCATGGTGCACTCACACACAGGCACACATACATATACACGCTCAAAAGCGCATCCACCATATTTACAAAAATGTATTTCAGCTACCACAGTTGAAATCGATCAATATCCATAAATATCAATCATGTCTGTCAAATACATTCAAACAATATTTAATTAAAAATTCTCAATTGTACAAAAAAAAAAAAAAAAACAAAATGAAAAGAAAAGAAAGAAAAAAATAAATCGATAGGTAATTGATTTTAAGTTTACAAATGTACATTTCCGAAACATGTTGGGGGCAAAAATGAAAAAAAGTAAACTTTACGATAAAAGAAAAAAGTTTCATCACAATTGATTCAAATAAAAAACTTACAAAAAAATACTAATACTAAACCTGAATCCCCAATTTTGGGTTGAACTATTAAAACCACAAGATACATTAACTTCACTTTCTTCAATACATATGCAAGGTAGGCAATAACTTAGGTCGAGCAACAATCGGGTTAAAACGTGTTGGTATTTAATAAAATTCACACTACCGGGGCATCTAATTGTAAAACTCTCTTCATTATTGTTTAGGAAATACCCTAGCCAGACAGCCATACTTATATCAAGTGGTTTATTTCTCGTCTAAGTACGACGATATTCAAATCGTACACGATGAACATGATTTCAAAACAAAAACGATAGAAGAATATTGAATATTATAATGTGTTTTCAGTTTGGCTCCGCAAGACAGCCTTTTACGTTACCATTCATAATGTATTTTGGAATGCTTAAGTATCTGATATATAATACTTGTGTACATATTCCAAATGTGTACATATGTTTTGTATCAGCGGCCACAGCGGAGAGACCATTAAAGTAATCAAATGGTTTTCTTTAATGACGAATAACAGCAACAACGCCATTTAATGGTAATATCTAATACAGATTATAAACGACCACAATATCCGTTTCAGTTATTGGCAGTAAAATTTATAATTACAATTAAGTAATTAAATCATAAGTTGAAATTGCAAAAAAAAAATTAAAATAAAATGGAGAGAGAAAATTGAAAAATATTTTAAAATTATCTACAGTTTCCATAAAACTGTCCACACTTCTAATGGGAAGTAGATTTTTATATCAACACATATACATTAAGACAGTCCCGGATAGTTGAGAGGAACCATTAACAAAATTGCTTACCCTCTTCTAATTTTGTGTGATTATAACTTCTGCTGAAATGCCGCAAACAAGATAGGCCACGAGGTATGCAAACTAGTGTTTCGTTACACAAATTTTGAATACTCGAAAGTCAGGGCACTTAATCGAGAAGTTAACATTAGGCGAAAATACAAGTGATACTGCAAACTGTAGGCTCGGATCATGGAAAGTACAAAGTAGTAGCAACAAGAACATCGGTGACATTTAACGGTTATATGATAACTGGCAAATAATAAAGAGACAAGACAATGAAATCATTAAGAGTGAGCCCTCTCGGGATTATTTAAGGCCTTTAGATGGGCACAATGGTCCCGCAGACAGCCAGCAGAGGTAAATTGTAGGGGCCGAAATGAGACACCAATATTCAAAGCGAGTGAGTGTGACAAATACGATGTGGCGTATGCTTTATGAGGTTCACCACAAATCTGCAGAGGGTGATATTGCAGACGTCATCCGGAATGCAGTCATTAAAAGCGTAAGACCTTTTTAACGATTTTCTCAATTTGTTCCAAAAAAAATATTTAAAATCACAAAATTGGGAGGGTGGACTCTCTACTAAATCCAGACATGAAGCCAACAAAGTTGAATCGTACAGCTGCACAACAAAGTATTAAAAATTTTTGATGAAGGAGCTACAGTTTCCATGCTCGCACAATACCTGAATGACAAGAAGAAATAATTAATTAATATGTTAAGAAAAGTAATTTCAAACTATACCAGCTCCAAAACATAAGGTTTTTGTCAAAACAGTGATCACGTCAACAATTTGACTAAGGTTTTCTAGCTTTACTTTGTTTGGCTTCACCAATGAAACTACTGAGAGACTTTCTTTTCTTGTGATATTTAAGGGCATATGCTCTATAAAACTTTTCACAATGAAGAAACCTTCAAAGTGTGATGGTCTTCCTTCAAAATGCTTTTTTTCTGATTTTCTTTTAAATTTTACCATTAGTAAATTAATTTTTTTACCAGTTGTGCCAAGCAAACTAGTTTTGAATGCATTTGAAATACTAAGACATATTTAACAATGTATCCAGCACATTTAACACCACGTGTGGCTAAGTTTTTTGGGACTCATTCAATTAATTCAGAGCGCTTTATTCCTATTTTAATTAAAGTAATGTACAAGGATTCTTTATCACTTGAAGTAGAAAACACTCTTAAAAACATCGACTACAACCGGTATTTTGTCATTTTGCCTTTTGGATGAACTACAGAAATAAAAGAAAGCACTGAATTTTAATTCAATTAAAATAATTGTTGTTAACCTTACCAATCAATCAAACAGAAGATAAACTCCCGAAAAAACGAACAAAAGAAAGTTGAATGTCATCAATTTCCGTTTTACAAGAGAATTGAGCAATAACTGTAACAACAACAATAGGAATAAAACGGAAACAATGAGTGATACATTTTAAATGAGCAATGCCGCAATACAAATAGTGACAGCGCAGCGAAGTTCAAACAAACACTACACATACACATTCACACAGTCATGTGTGCACGGTACGTCATTATTACCGCAGTCGCGGCCCAAACAAACGTATTGTTGTATCGCCGACAGTGTATTATAATGACGGGCAGCAGGTTGTTAGATGATGATTATTATTATTGTTGTTTACCCTTATTATTATTAGTCGTGTTGTGAATTTTCTTGTTGTTGCTATTGCCATTTGTGTTTTGTTTTGATTTTCGATTTTCTGAAATCCAATCACAACTTGTAGGCCATGAGAACTTACCCTTTTTTCGGCACTGTCACATGAATTAACAATCGACGATGATGTTGTCGATGCAGCTGTGGAGCCTGCAGCACCACCCAAATGATCTTGAGTATCCATTTCTGTTAGACTTGTATCCAATTGTTCTTGCTTTATCGATGGTATAAGGGGTAAAAAGTCATTTTTACTAAGATTTGATAGTTCCTCCAACTCCATGATGGCAACAGTTTGTTATTGTTGTTGTGTTGTAAATGGGAAAGGGAAGTTCGTCGTGGCAATTCCTTTGTTTAGAGGATAGTTGCAATACACTTTAATGTACACAGAGAAATGCTTTCCAAACTATAGGTATTTCTTTTAGACATTTTGGTGTCAACAATTTGTTGTCATTTTGTGAACACCAAACACAAGAGACAAATTAAATTTTGTTTTCTTATTGAGAAAGGTTATTTTCCTTGTTTTGCTATTCTGTTGTTTATTTGCTTTATTTCTTATTGTGTTGTTATGGTAATTCGCAGCGGCATGATAAACACAGCCGGGCCCATACGCTACGAACGAAGCAAGGGTAGATTGCAGCCGTTCAGCACAACGCCACTTCACAGGGTCTCATTAACATCACGTTGGCGACGTCGTCTTCGTTCGTAGTTGTGATAGCCGTTGTCTCCTCCGTTATTAACTTTTCTACACAAGAGACACACCGCACACATGCAAACTTGTAAGTTTAAACACCGATGGATGACACCGAACGCGATTCGAATGCGAATTTGCGGCAGAAAACGTAATGAACGATACGCCAAAGTAAAGTAATGAAGTAATCAAACTTTCGCGACGTCGTATGTTACTGTACGTACAACGTGGGAAGAGTAAATTGGCACGAAACGGCAGAAACAAAGCAAAAGCGTAAAAATACTTATGTTTGCTTATTTGTAACGAAATCGAAAGAGCAAAATTCACACAAAGGAGTGTCAAAAAGCACAATAAGAACAAAAATATCCCAGTTTTGAGATTTTCATAAAATGTTGCCGTTCTATTTCGTTTGTCACTCGCACTTTTTGCCGTGTGTCTTATTGAGAATATTCACTGCAATTCAATGGCATTTTCACTATTTAGAGGTTTCTTTTCTTTATGGCTCTTGAATAATATAACCTTTTTGTTGCTTTCAATTACACACACCACCACCGTCTCTCATTGCTTAGCACACATACACACCAAAAAAGTGAAAATTTTTCCATTTTTCATTGGGATTTCGCCAATTGAATGATGTTTTCTAGAAATTTGTATTAACTTAAATTGTGCGAAATTATTTGCATTCACTGCACTTGTATGGGTTGAACTTTTTTCAAAATTTCCAATAGAATATTTCCAAGTGAATTTGTTTAAAAATTGTCAATTTTTAAACTTTTTACTCGCTTTCCTCGCGTCTTATGTGTTTGCTGTTTTTTCTGTACAGATATTTTGACATTTTTTCAGTGGTTGTTTTCTACATGGGTTGGAAAGGGAACACACGAGTGTGAATGAATCTTGTGTTTCATTAAATTGGCTACCGAAATGAAAAGCGCTGCCAGCAAATCAGTCAAGTATGAAATGCAACCCTGGTCTTGGTATAGCAGCTAATAGCCAATTTACACTATTTATAAAACATTCACTAGTTTTAATAGAATTTATATTGTAACATTAAAAATTATATAGTAAAATATGCACGTGAGTTTAGGTTGTATGCCAGGCATAGAGTGATGTGTCTATAATTTTTAACGTATAATTATTTCAAGGTAACTGTTTGTTTATTTATAAACATAATTTATTTTCTGTCGAAATTGTGGAATTCATACGTGGCAAGTTAAACATATTTGTTGGAAGTGCATGGTAGAATCAAAAAGGCAAAGTCATGCAATCATATGTTTACAATTTTTTTCAAAAATTATTCATTTGACAACATCTCGCATGGTAGAAGAATATAGGTAGACGCATCGACACAGCTGCTGAGACAATGAACTGTCAAACCAATTTTGGAATTGAAAATGTTGAATGAAAAATTATTTAAATTTATCAACATTGTTGAAAAACACGAACTATAATAACCTCGTCGTATAAGAAAACATATAAAAATCTACTTATATTTAAAAAACCATTTAAAATTTTTTGACATATCAATGCTCCCAAGCGTTGATGCATCTATCTGTATTCTTCTGCCATGACATCTCGTTTGTATTTATATATCCATTCTAAATTCAGAAATCAGAGATGGGAACCTGTTTTTATAAGTCAAACTTGATAAGGTAAGTTACAGGAAATGCAAAGATGAGAATGCTCATGGTACAATGAAGAGAAGGTAGTTCAACTTTGAAAAAATTGCAAGTATAGAGGTCTACCTGTTTGGCTTGTAATGTCAGAATTACTATCAAAACAATAAAAAAGCAAACAACTTGTTGCATTGGTTTTGAATAAATAGTTTAAAACCGCGAAAACTGAATGAATGGTCAAAATTTCTTTTCAATATCATGTTCTATATATCTCTTATTGTTTATTTCGCGACAAAAACTGTAGATTTTGTCGATGCATTCGTTGCAATAAGCATTTTGAAAACACCCGAATTTGAATATTTTATGAACAATTTTTTATTATTGAAAAGAAGACACACACATAAGCAAATGAAGTTGACATATTAAGCCAGAAAAATAAAAAAATTTAAATCATATGGTAGTTCTGCCCTACCTTGAATTCATTGTACCATGCTTATTTGAAATGACTTTAGCTCCTTAATTTTACCATGCTTAGATCTTGATATTATTGTTGGTTACTTTGAAATAAATTTAGCACGCTGCACACATAAAACTAGTACAATTTATAAGCATTTGAATATATTTAAAATCGGTAACCCCTGGTAGAATTATTGGAGAAGAAGCAACATTACAATACAAACAATAAATAAAAATAAATTCTCACTAATATGAATAGAAGAAATGGTTGTTTTTCTCCCAAAGATTTATTATATAATTAATTTTATAATTTTCATTCACGTTTTCAACTTTTTGTGTAAATGTTGACATTTTGAACATATTTTTGTATTTTTCTATTTTTAAATTTTGCTAGAGAGACACTTGTCAGACATTTTTTCTGCCAATACAAACATTTTGAAAATATTGCCTCTTTTGTTTCCAGTTTTCTGTGGAAATTACAACTCGTGGGCAAAATGGGTACCTCGGATGAGAGAGAAAACTAAATTTACTTTCGTTTGAATGTACATACGCTATTAAACGTTGTAGGTTTAATTCATAATTTTCAGTCTTCCCAAAAATTTTTAAAATTTCATCAAATTTTTCTATTTTCAATTTTTAAATGTCATAATTTATTTTTCCGATAAATGCTCTCATTTGTTAGGGATGGGACATATTTTTTCGTTGTTCTGAGAGTGATTTGATTTGAACAAAGTACAAATATGAGTGTTCGCTCTGGAAATTGTGTGTGAAGAATTAAGTAGTTTTTTCATAGTTAAGAGTCAAACACCGAATAGAGAGCGAATCAAGTGCAGTGGAAACGCAACATTACAGTGTTAAATATATTTTTAAACATTCAACAATTCAACATAAGGTGTGTCTGGTTACTTTTCCAGCAGGAATTGTCCAGCAACTTCTTTCTGAGAGAGTAAGGTAGTTTTATTCTCTTTTGCAAGGAAAATGCGAAAAGTAAACAGACGCTATTCCTGCAGAAGCTTGCAACTAATCAGCTGATTTGTCAAAACAAACCAATTTGTCCCCCAAGGAGAATTAAACCAAAGGAACCAATACTAATTTTACAAGTTTTTTAAATAAAAATGTTGCAAATAGTCTTTTATTTTCTTATTACATATTAACATTTACGTTTTTCACATTTTGTAAAGTTGTTCTCCAAAAACAATTAGTCTTGCTAATTCCAAAACAATATTTTCAAATTAAAATCACAAAAAGAAATAAATAAACAATAGAAAACATCTGATTGAATGTCGATGAATGAGAAGAAGAAGAGTTGCAAGAGATTGCAAGAAGAAATTTTTCCAGCAAGAATTTGCAAACTCTCACTGAATGAACTGTCAAAATTTCTCTCTCCAACCGCTCTCTTTTGCAGAACTTTCGGGTTAACAGACGACTTCTAGTAACAATTTGTAACAATTGTTACAAATTTTAGGGTAACCAGACACACCTATAATTACTGTACTGGGAAAAACCCACAAAAAGAATGAAATATTGGGGTTACTCCACAATACTGCATTTTTTTGACAGTATAGTTACAACAAAAGAAAAATTCTGTTTAGAAGGTAACTCTAAACCTTCTATAATTGTGCCATGATTTTCACTTTTAGGTACAGAAAGATATTTCTATTAAAAATTTAAAAAAAAAAAATGTTATTGTTCCAGTTTCTTCGCAGAGAATAAAAGAGCTGTATCTAGTTCTGAGAGCCCACTTCAGTGAATAGATACATTAAACAGGTTTTTTTGACGCCGCCAAAGAAAAAATCGCTCCAGTTCGTTGTCTGATTCCGGCACGGTACAGGGAAACGCTAGTAAATAAATTAAATATTTAATATTTATCTATTAAATAGTTACTTGGTAAAGAAGCCCCCGGAAATTCCTAAAGAACATCATGGAAACTTTGCTAGAACAGCAAAGACGTTACCATGAGGAACGCGAACGTTTGGTCAAACTCATGGTCGATGAGTATGCCAACAAGAAAGCTAATGAAAAAGACCGCATTTATTCCGAACATCGGCTAAAGTACCTACTGGACATGCATTACAACTCAACGTCAAAGCTAAGAGAACTCTATGAGGATAAGGATAATGAGAGGAAAGCCGAAATTCAGGCACTTTCAGGACCAAACGAATTTAATGAATTTTACAATCGTCTGAAACAAATCAAAGAATTCTACAAGAAGCACCCGAGCGAAGTAAGCATTCCCTTGTCGGTGGAATTTGAGGAAATGGTAAAGGCGTACAATAATCCTGATGAAATGTCTGCCTTGGTGGAATTTACGGACGAAGAAGGAGGTGGTCGTTACTTGGATTTGAATGAATGCTATGAGATGTACATCAATTTACGAGGCGTGGAGAAGGTGGACTACATTACATATTTGATGACATTCGATCACGTCTTTGACATTGCCAAGGAGCGAAAAAACAAAGAATATAAAAAATATTTGGAAGCTTTAAACGAGTATTTGCACAATTTTATAATGCGAGTAGATCCATTACATGATATTGAAGAAGAGTTGGTGAAGGTTGAGTTAGAATTTCAAAAGCAATGGCTACAAGGTACCTTCCCCGGCTGGGCGAGCAAAGAAACCGAGTCGGCCTTGGCAAATACTGGTGCTCACTTGGATCTCTCTGCATTTTCCAGTTGGGAAGAATTGGCTTCACTTGGGCTGGATCGTTTGAAATCTGCACTAATGGCTTTGGGATTAAAATGTGGCGGTACCCTGGAAGAGAGGGCACAACGATTATTTTCCACAAAAGGCAAAAAGACATTGGATCCTTCGCTCATGGCCAAAAAACCTTCCAAAAGTACAACTGTACAATCCAGGGAAAATGAGCGACACAAGGAAATTGCGCAATTGGAAGCTTATTTATATAAATATGCCGAACTGGTATCGGAACAAAGAAGTGCTACCAAGGAAAATGTTCAACGCAAGCAGGCGCGAACTGGCGGCGAGCGTAACGACAGTGATGTCGAGGCCAGCGACTCAGATTTGGACGATGATCCAGATGCCGATGATATTCCATATAATCCCAAAAATCTTCCTTTGGGTTGGGATGGCAAACCTATACCATATTGGTTGTACAAACTGCATGGCTTGAATATAAGTTACAATTGTGAAATATGTGGCAATTATACATACAAAGGACCGAAAGCATTTCAGCGCCACTTTGCCGAGTGGCGTCATGCTCATGGAATGCGATGTTTGGGTATACCGAATACAGCGCATTTTGCCAATGTAACACAAATTGAGGATGCTATTACGTTGTGGGAAAAATTAAAATCGCAAAAAACAGCGGAACGTTGGATAGCAGATCAAGAGGAGGAGTTTGAAGACTCCCAAGGCAATGTAGTGAATCGTAAAACATATGAGGATTTGAAGAGGCAAGGTTTGCTTTAAGTAAATTTAAAAACACCAATATGGGACTAAAAAGGAAAAATAAAGTATGAGTACGAAACCATAAAATAAATGTATTTCAAGATATTTCTGCGTTTAACGATAGACCTATGGTCTTTACGGATGTAAGTGGTAACAATGAAATTTCTTGTTTGGGACCCGAACATTTCAAATCACTGCGAAGCCAGGGAAAGTCCTGTAAACTACAAACATGTTATCGCTGTAATGGACAAGAATTTGAAAAAAGTAATACCTACCTGATAGTGAGGATTATGTGAGAGCCGCACAAAACCAACTTGATTGGTATATATCAATACTTTAAATTTACAATCTGATGGCAGTTTATCTAAGGCTTTTACTCTTTCGGCCAGGCAATAAAGCGATGCCCTAAGTTGTTCTTCCATGTCCATAAGAAACTCATCTTCCCCAGCTGTGCGCTCGGTTAATGGCTTTATTTGAAATCTATATCTCTCGTAAATTTCCACATCATCTTTATACAGTAAGACTTCTACGCCTTCCAGCTCTCCAGTCCTAAGGAGTTCTCTTATTGTTCTTAAAACTTTGTACAAATATGTGTTTAATGGCGGATAAATTGAGGCAAATACCGGTGTATTATATATTTTACGTTTCTTAAAGATTTGAGATGGATACACATCCCTTGTATAGAGTATGTGATTAATAAACACTTCTATAGCTTCAATAATAATGTCATTTAGTTCTGCAATAATGGGAAAATAATGTTAATTGAGTAATTAGTGGTATATTGTGCAACTTACCATTATCCATTATAAAACCGTATTGGTTTTAAGGAATTATGAAGGGAATGGTTGGAATGAACATTATACATACTATTGGTATACCACGGAACGGCTTTTAATACTATTGGTTTCATTTTCTAAATGGAATTAGGTGAACTAGTTGCGTACTTTAACAGCTGAACAGGGTTTCTCGACTTCCTTCCAGTGAATATTTCCTTTGAATGGATTATTGTTTATTTCTATAACTCGAGCAGGAGGATTTACTGCTCCTTTCTTATACGTTCCTACACTTATACAGGAGTATAAAGTTGCTCCGTAAGCACACGACAATTTATTTAAAATCACGAGAAAAAATTATTTGAATTATAGCGAAATTTCTTCCAGTTTATCAAAAAGCCGCCTTTGTTTACATTTGTCTCCACAAACATTGACAATTCACAATAACTGACTCCCCATCGAACGGAAGCATCCACAACAGCAGCAGCTATATGCCATAAGCATGAATCTTGAACTTCTTGAGTCTTTCGGCCAAAATTATCCAGAAGAATTTGATGGATCTTTGGATTGTATATCCCTGGCTGTGACATGTGTATTCAACAAATATGGAACTCTGTTGGCGGTGGGATGCAACGATGGTCGTATTGTTGTTTGGGATTTCCTTACACGCGGTATTGCCAAAATAATATCGGCTCATGTTCATCCCGTTTGCAGTTTAAGTTGGACAAGAAATGGTCACAAGCTACTGTCTGCCTCAACGGATAACAATGTTTGTATATGGGATGTATTGTCAGGAGAATGTGAACATAAGTATCGATTCCCCTCACCCATACTTAAAGTGCAATTCGATCCCCGCAATGACAAACGATTTTTGGTGTGTCCCATGCGTTATGCAGCGGTTTTGGTGAAAATTGGAGAATCCCATAAATGCCTGCCTCTTGATTCTGATGGCGATTTAAATATAGTGGCTTCGTTTGATAGACGTGGTAAGCATATCTACACCGGCAATGCCAAAGGCAAAATAATGGTCTTGGATGTGGAAACATTGGAGGTTGTGGCAAGTTTTCGCATAATAGTTGGTACATCCAGTGCTACAGCTGTCAAGAGCATAGAGTTTGCCAGACGAGGTGATGGTTTTCTCATTAACACATCCGATCGGGTGATACGTGTCTACGATTCCAAAGAAGTCTTGGCTTTGGGCAAAGATGGCGAGCCGGAACCAATTCAAAAACTTCAGGATTTAGTAAACAAGACAACGTGGAAAAAATGCTGCTTCTCGGGAGATGGAGAATACATATGTGCCGGAAGTGCCCGTCAACATGCTCTGTACATATGGGAAAAATCCATTGGTAATTTGGTAAAAATTTTGCACGGCACCAAAGGTGAGTTGTTGTTAGACGTTGTGTGGCATCCTGTACGTCCGATTATTGCAAGCATAAGTTCGGGTTTGGTTTCCATTTGGGCCCAGAATCAGGTGGAAAATTGGTCAGCATTCGCCCCAGACTTTAAGGAACTTGATGAGAATGTAGAATACGAAGAACGTGAATCGGAATTCGACATAACCGATGAAGATAAGTCAGTAGATTTAAATGCCGATGCTAAATGCGATGAAGAAATTGAAGTAGATGTGACAAAAACCGAACCAGTGGCTGCTTTTTGTTCATCGGACGAGGAAGGTGAGGATGAGAATGCCTTACAGTTTTTGCCAATGGCTCCCGAGGTTGAAGATCCTGAAGATGGTTGGGCTGTGCAAGATGGCCTTGAGGGCGGTGGCAGCAACTCTAAAGATACGGAATCGTCAACAATGCACGATTATGGAGAAGTAGTGGCTGCCAAAAAACGTAAAATGAATAGCTACGACATTTCGCTGCCAGACGCCCCTGTCGAAGAAGTACATCCATTAGTGTCCAGTAAAACAAACAAAGACAAGCAGGTTGGGGGTAAAAAGGCAGCAGGACGACCTAAGAAGTAGTTATAAGAATACAAATTGTATAAAAATAGATTTAATAATAAATATAATACCTAAACCCTTATGGCAAAAATAATAGAATTTATTCTTTTTGATTTCATGATTATATGTGTTTCGGTTGTTTTAATAATATAAATAACTTAAAAATACTGTTTTTAAAATTATATAAAAATACATAACAAAGAGGAGAATGGAAACATTTTTAATTTCCAAAAAGATTTGCCGCCATAATACGTTTATCATGGCATGAAAGATGAACAATTTCTCCGTTTGGATAACGCACAAATGCACTTTGGTTAGCGAAACGTTTTTTACATTCCGGGCATGTGGTAAACTCATTGATTTCAAAGCTAATATTCTGTTGTTCCCGTACCAAATCGGTACATCTGCGAATCTCGGCCTGCAGCAGGGCTTTCTTCATTTCCATGTGATGCTCATGGGCTGTTTTGGTACGAATAACTGTATCTAGATAGTTTAGCATTCTATGCACTGGCATTTCGTCGGGTAAGAACTACATATAAAAATATAACAAAAAAGCTTTTAATTGGGAAGGATGTTTGCCAAATTAAAAACTTACCGGCCATATTTTACTTGGATCAATTTTGGTCCCATATTTATTTAGCAAATTTACTGCTACATCTTCATTGGGCTTCTTAAAACCTTCATGGAGCTCTACACCTTCATATGGCGGAAATTTCATTGGACTGAGTATTGTCTTGAGGAGTAGAAAGAATATATCAGGTTCGTCATCATAATTCCTTTCACAATATTGTGCCGCCTTGTCCACATCTCCCAAGATTTGTATATAAATTGCCAACACTTTTTCATGTTTCTTCAGGCGTTCCAAGATTAAAGCTCTTTCTTCCAACAATATATTGGTTGGAAAATCTTTTAAAATGATATCCGGTGAATAATTTGTGGAGTTCTCCAAGATATTGTACAGTTTCGTGCGATAATCCCTCAGCTGATCTTTCAGTCTTTCCGTAGCCATATCTGGGTTATCCAAATCTTTCATAATATTCTCAACTTTTTCACGGTATTGCTTGATTAGAACATTATGTATCAGCGTATTATGATCTTTCCAAACATTGATAACGTGTTCCAAATAGGGTATTACCAACTGTTTATGGTGGCTTAGTAAAAAGTCCAGCACTGTGGCCCGTGGGAGATTTTCTACTTCAATGAAATCATCTGTAAATATTCTTAAACCTTTCTCTGGATCAGCCTTCAAAATCCAATCGGAAAATTCCAAAATTAAGTTCATGTGTGAAGAGCCTAATTGTTGGAGATAACGTATGGTTCGATCATACCCATATAAATTTGAGCCCTCTTTCTTAGCCTGGGACTTGAGTAATTCCAAAGCCTTCTTGTGCTGTCCATTGGTCTGGTACAGTATAATTAATTCGGAAATTTTATCATGCTTCAATAACGTTTTTTCCGATTCCTCCAAATGACATTGGTTCAATCGCAGCAGTGGAGCAATCAAGGAATCATTGGTTTGCAGATAACATTTCAATAGGGTGGTATCGATAATCGACAACAATGATTTGGATGCATTTTTCGAATCGCGTAGCTTAACTACTTCTTTTTGCCGGGCAAGTGCCAAAAATTCGATTAAAGCCAGCAGAGCTTTCTCCAAATCTTTGTCTTCCAACTGAGGCATGTTGCTGACTTGTGGTACTGTGGCATCGAAACTATCTGCGGATGCCTTATCTTGCAAAAGATTTGGAAAGAGTCTTATAACGTCATATGGATTTGCTTGCGCTTTCTCAAATTCATTCATGGCAGCCGAAAATTGTTTTAAGGCAAACAATTCCTTGGCATAACGCATATGAATTTGACGTATAGTTTCAGCTTTGGCCAATTCTGGTTCATCCGATATGTTCTGGAAAAACAAAACATTTTATAAGTAGAACTTTTTATCAAAAAATATTTGAAACTTACAGTCAACTCAATGGCTAGTTGAAATTTTTTCTGCTGTAACAATTGTTGTCTCTGTACAGATATATCCACCATACGTATGCACCATAGTTCGGAAATTGCAGCTGCAAATATTGTACCACGCCCCGAACGTACCAAATGTTTTGTTTTACTTAATTCGGGTATAGATTGCACGAGTGTGTCTTTGTTAATGCCATTTGCTTCTAAACAGCGTATCTCGATGCCATTTGCAACACGACCCACAACAAATGGTTCATCCCAGACAAGAGCCAATAGTGGACCTGACCACGTTATTGGTTGTAGCGGATTTTTTCCTTTATTCGACGTGGAAGAATCTAGTGCTCCTTGGACTTTTGCCTTGTCGTCTTTACGCGCCTTATATACATCGGGATCAATTGTGACAAGATATTCGTCTTTGGAAACACCTATTATATCTTTTAGGAGGCAAATGCACGGATCCATGTTGTGAGAGGATGATGTTACAATGAGATCATGTTTCTCAGTTTTGTTATATTTAATCTAAAATTTAAATTGCAGAAAAAAATTAAAAAAAAACATTTTTATTGGAAAAGCTGCTTACATTAAATATCACGTATTCATCCTTATAACCGACGCATATCAAATCGTCTACCCAACACAAAGCCTTGGGGACATCTTTCAATTCAATACTGAAATCTGGTGATTCCAAAATGTACGGTTTCCAATAGAAAAACTGTAGACGCCTTTTGATGACACAGCAAACTCTAAGAACGTTGACAGTTTTGCCCGTAGTCGATTTGGTGGTCTGAGAAAATAATAACACAGGGAATTGTTTCGCTAAGAAATGTTTGATTATTCACCATACCTTAACATCCATTGTAAACAGACTACATCCTTTGGTAAGTTCGGAACTATGTATAAAACTAAAATTCTTCTCCATATGACTAATATCGCATACATGTATCATGGCATCCGTTAGAACAAACAACAAGCTCTCCGCTTCTATTACCTCCATTTGGGCAATGGGTTTTTTGCTGAAATTCTTATTGAACATCAACATATCTACTGCTCCATTTTCATCCACTGAATACATGATCAGTTGACCACTACGTGTGCCCAGGATTACATTGTTGTCTGCAGAACAGTTAAGGGAGTGAGTTTGTGGAAAATTTCAAAAAACAATTGAACTTACTATAGGCTGCTATTGACTCGATGTGAACGCCTTGCTTTAGTATGGAATGTATGTGGTAAGACTGGTGCATTTTGGAGCAGGAAATCAGAACTTATTGGCTTTTCTTCTCCTTGGTGGGGATTTGCTTGCGATTCCCCTATTGAATGACGAGAACAAACAATTTACGAAAAGAGAAGTCACACAAAGCCTACCAATTAGTTGTGACGCCGACATTAGCTATTGATTAAAACGAAGCAGGAGAATAAATTGAGTTAAAATATTAAAATATCCCGATATTTTGGTAGATTTATTTTTATTTTGTTGTTAATTTTCTCATTAGATGAACTTATTCATAGACATTTTAACATATTTATTTTATCAATTTGATGTCGACGGCAATAAGTTCATGGCTCGGAAGTTTTGTTGAAACAGCTGTTTGTGTTTCCATAATCATTATTGGTTGCCAAGTTCAAAGAATTCTTTTATTTACTGCAACATGATGTAATTCGAATCATATTTTTTTTTTAATTCAAGAGTTGCTTTTGTAATTCATTTATTCAATTCATTTCGAATTAGTTCATTTGAAATTCGAAATATTTTCTTCTTCGAATTATAAGAATCACAAGTGGAATATTCAAATTTCAAATGGAAGAAAAACAATCGAGTTACAAATGAAAAATTGCGAATTTGAAATGGAATTTTACGAATTACAAACGAATTTCTCAAATTACAATGGAAATGTTTTTGAATAAAAATGTTAAAAATTACATCTGAAAATGGTGTAGACAGGGCTTTGGGTAAGAGAACGTAATTTTGTCAGAATTTTTAGAAATATATTATTGGTTCACTGTATTGCTGTAGTATTCGAAAAACGTAACCTTTTATGGTATGCTCTTACATCGTTTCTTTATAGTCTAGCTTTGTTATCCCTTACTTTAGGAAAAGTTATCGGTTTTTCTTTATTACATCTTTCCTTTAAATAACATGAATTCAGTAAACTTTATTTTCAAAAAATTTTTATACAGCTTGTTTATTTTTTTTTGCTCATGGCAACCATATTGAAATGCCAACAGCTGTTAATGCAATTTTCCCAGAATTGGAAAAATTAGTTCAATGTGATGAGCGTTCTTTCCTGTTCAAATTTATTAAATGGTGTAAATAGATCTTTTTGCTGATTGTTAATCGATCTTTCCCCATATATATTTTTTTCAATTTCGATGGGTTGCCACTTAAGTATATTTTGGCGATTAATTGTCTATATTGTTCTTGGTTAAGCTAGTTCAATTGTCCTTTGGTGAATGGTTCAATTGAACTACTACCCACCACTGATGCCCAGTTTATTATTTGTTTTTGTTTGTAAGTTCAGATTGGTCAGTTGGGTCTGTCAAATAAATAAGAGTTGATGTTGGTACGCGAGGGACTTGTAGACCTTTTGTAATTAAATTAAATTATTCTTTTTTTGTTTAATATAAAGAAAAAAAACGAACCAGTTGTCCATAAAATGTGATACACCGATAAAAACAATGACATTTGTAGCAATGAGCCGCATCTGATGTTTGTTTTTGTTGTTAAGTAATTTCATGTAAATGCAGTGTTTTGTTGTGGCTGATAAATCCCAGAGGGTGGATCAAAGAACTCCTACTTATCAGTGAATTTTTATTGTTCTCAGCTCTTTCAAAATAAGACATTGATTTGATTCTAAATCAACGTATCATTTGAAGAGATAACAAAGGAATCTAATTCAAAATGGACAATTTGGAGAAACATTTTATGCTGCTATTGATGCCAGAAGAGCGGCAGTTTCTAAAGGTATGATTTACTAGACATGTCAATGGGTGGAAACCTTGGTTTTCGAATCAATTATCTTATGTCGATTTAAAAACGTGTATTAAGCAATATTTAACTGTTGAACTGACAAACTTGAAATATTTCACTAAAGCTATGGTTGCAGTTTAAGTAATGTATGTATATAAGTATGTTACTGCAATTATCTTACTATATGTATGTATGAACTGCCATCATGTAATAATATGAGATTGAGTAGTGTAAGATTGTTTCACTTGTGGATATAATTTTATATTTAAATAAGAATGTATTGTTTTATGGATAAAGGCTTGCTTCAATTCGGTATACATATTTAAATATTTTGATTTAAATATTGTCAAGTGCAAATGTATATAGTAAAATTTCATAATAGATTCCATAATGTAATATCAGATAAGTTTCACTGCCTAGAAACATTCTTACATTTGAAGTCCCTTTGAATTAGTTTTATTAAATAGCTCTTTCAGAATATTTAATTTTTGCAACAATTTACTCAAAAAATGTTCCTCTACAGAAAAAATGAGTAGGATCTTGTTATCTGTGGCACTAAAATTATTGACAATATTTTAAAAGGGCAAATGAATTTCTACCTTTATTTCAGTCTTTAATGATATTCTCTATTGCATTATGGGTAATTATCTTTATTTTCTTCTTTACAGCAATATTTACAAAATCCACAACTAAATAATAAAACCTTGCTGCGCCACAAACCATTTCGTCTGCTGCAAGAAAAACCCTATCCCGTTTTGAACATCCTACTCCTACAGCCACCTCATGTTTTGGTACACACAAAATGGTGCATCATTAGAACATTTGAAGATATGCTTCGGGTTGTTTCAAAATCTGGCATTACATCAAATTTCTTACGATTCCTCATACAAATACCCGATGATATACTCAACGAGGCGTTACAAGGTGATTTAAGAGAAAAATTCAAACAATGTCTTACCAATAGCCACCTGGAGGAAGAGCTTTACCTATCATTGCTGTGTCGCAAAGATCAACAATTGATAGCAGATATTATGGAATATTTAAAAGAGACACATTGGCAGTATTTTGAAAAACCTCTGGGAACAAAGGATTTTGTGCTCTATCATGCTCGAAAAACCAAAGTCCATTTTATATATCCAATGATTAAAGAGCTGAGGAATTTCAACGACATAGCAGATGCGACTTTAAGAAATAATTTAATTATTTTAAAATTAGTGCATGAATTTTCTTCAAATATTACTCGAAGTCTAAATGAGTTGCCTTATTTGGATGAGATACTGGATTCAATGGATATGGAAAATGTAGCTGAAGAATTGCTGCCAGTTTATACATTGTTCTACAAAGATTTCAAGCGTTTGTCAATACTATTACGTTATGTTGGTAAATTTCCAGAGACAACAACAGCCAACATAACCGTCGAAGAGATATTGGATTCCACAAATATTTTGGCCATAATAAACAAACATAAACTGCTAAATTCCTATGAGGAAGCCAAGGAGTTTTTGGAAACCTATTATACATGGCAACAAAATCTAGCAATGTTATCGCTGAAAGAAAACGAAACCGAAACCTTGTGCTGTTATTATATTCTATCTACAGTATGTGATATTGTTGTTACAACCACATTGGAAACGGAAGATTACTATTCCTCCAAACTAAAAACCATAAATTCTCTTTTGAGACAAATAAAAAACATGGAATTACTTTGCCAAATAATGGAGGATGTGTTAATGTTTCTCTATCTTAGATGGGAGCATTTCCGCAGTGACAACAAGAAGCAAAATAAGTATCACCAAAAATCCTCAGGTTCTTCGTACACCGATGATGACATCATACAAGACTCATCAACAAAATCGTCCAATGTAGCCAAGACAATGGAGGCAAAGTCTAATTTGAAAAATGTCAAAACCGGATTTATATGCCGAACAAAATCATTTGCAAGTCTTTGTAATTTTTTAAAATTGTATATTACCAAAAAACTGCACTCTGCCGAATACAAGCTATCTGCAGTGGATATAAAGCATCGTTTTTCCAGTATTCTAGACACAATAGGGGATTTACTTTGGAAATATGAATTTTTTGAAAAAATGGAACGTTCACAGGATCAGTGTCTGGCCAATGATACCTATATACAATTTGAGGGGGATCAGTTAATTCAGCTTGTTCATTTCCATGTGGACAACATGAATCGCATATCGAGCGATGATGAAGATATTAATGTGATAAATGAGTATTCAATGTCACGACGAAAGTCGATAAAAAAGAGACGTCGTGCTACATTTAGTGGCAATACTACAGGGGCGGCTGGCAAAGTGACAGCCTCTGAAGATCGTTTGCGACCCAACGTTTTATCCAATTCTGTTAAAATATTACCCACCTTGGATGTGACGGAGGAGAAAAGTGTAGTGCCGAAACTGTTAAGTTCTCCCGAACGTTTAGCAATTTTGGCATTATCATTTCGTCAATTTGGCGAAGCTAAACAAATTATTGAGGTATGTATAAATGTTTATTTAATTAATACTTAACTAAGAAATAAGATAAATTCTTTATGTTGTGGAATTTACAATAAGTGGGAACATTTCATGATAATAATAGTGAACTACATGAGGCTCTTCCCATTTCCTTTCGGCCCAAGAAATATGCATCCAGATTATAAAGAGTGGCAGTATCTAAGAGAGGTTAAAAAAAAATACCGTTGGATTGAAAAGGAACATTTGGTGATTAGGAAATAGTTTATTGTGACCTTAAAACAAATCAGAAACGTAGCACAATATTTTTTTTACCTACAGATTTATACCCTCAGCCTTGGGTTATGATTATTCTAATTGTTGACTCTTTTTATGGGGAAATATTCCACTTCATCTAGTAAAGAACAAAATATTTGTATGTGCCGACTTGATTGTGCTTGAGGTTCCAGAAGGGGTTGGAATCTTCACAACAGATCTTACGTTAGCAAATATATTTGCATATGCGAAATTTAAAGAGAATCGGATGCTTTCCAAATCTTGTACCCTATGTGGGGGAGGTACCAGAAGAAATGGTGCGATCTTTTTAACAGATCTTGTGTTGATGGAAATATTGAAATGTATCAAATCTGAATGGAATCGTATATTAATTTCGCGTTTTATGAGCTTCAAGGATACTCAAAATTTTTACTCCTTTTTTTTGAGGGGGAGGCACTTGAAGGAGTTGTCCGATGTTACCAATTTTCACACCAGATCTTGGGTTAATAAAATATTATGATGTAGGTATTTTGAAGAGAACCGGTTGCTTATTTCGGATTTTATAATCGTTTTGGTTATTCAAAATGTTGACCCATTGGGGAGGAGGTACCAGAAGGAATGGTCTGATATCTACCATCTTTATAAAAGATCTTGCGTTGATGGAAATATTGAGATGTACCAAGTCTTTAAGGAATCGGATGTTAATTTCATGCTTTATGAGCTTCATGAACGTTCAAAATATTGGCCCTTTGTGGGAGGTACCAGAAAGAGTGGACCGATATATTCCATCTTCACACCAGACCTTGGAATAATAAAAATAGTTTGAGGTGTGTAATTTGAAGACAATCGGATTCTTACTTCAGACTTTATAAGAGTTAAAGTTGTTCCAAATTTTGAGCCTTTGTGGGGGAGGTACTTGATGGAGTGGACCGATATTGTTCATTTTCGCACCTGATGATGCAAATATTAGGATATGCAAAGTTGGAACAAAAGCAGATTATCCTTTCTCTTTCTGTGCAATAAATTATTTTCTTTGAAAATGTTGACATTTTGTGGGGGAGGTGCCAGAAGGAGTGAATCAATTTTGCCCATCTCCTAACTCGATCAAAGTTTGACAATAATATTACGATGTACCAAGTTTGGATCAAATCGGATACTCCCTTCGAGAGTTATCGTGCGCACCAGTCAGACAGACAGGCGGATATCGCTAGATCGACTCCAAATGTCCTGAAACGCATTTGGTCCAAAGAGACCTAGGGTCTAAAACCGTTATTTCCATGAGACACGTTTTGGTCGTATCAAGCCCCCCTTGAAGCCACGTGGCTGAGGGTTTGTTGTAAAATTATAGACATATCCTTGTATCCTGGTTGTCTTCTTTTCATAGACAAAATACCAAAAAAAAAAAAAAAAAATACTTAAATAAAAGCAAGTTACAATAGGCTTATGATGCTTAAAACATCCGTTATTGTTATTAATTAAAGTTTGGCTTAATGGATTAAATCTATGGACCCATCTGGCAAACACTTTTGAATTTTGTTTTACTATAAAATTGTTAAAAAAACGATTAAATAATTTCCTCCTCAGAGCGTAAATGATATAAAAGATCTCACTCACTTCCTTATTACAGAACTTCAGTTTACACGATTCTCAACTGCATGCAGAATTACAACATATGGAACAACAAATGCAGGTTAAACAAAAGCTTTCGGTGATTTACGATAACTATCAGCAACAGGAGAAACAATCGCGTGATACGAATGAACCCATGCCCACGGTAGACCTTATACGAAATGTTGCAGCAAAAGGATTTGAAATATCGAAAATAATAAGCATCATTGATAATTTTGCTCAAATGCAACGTATTAAACAATCCGAACAGGTTAAAGATTTGATCAAGAAACACAAACAAAATCCACAGTATCGATTCCTTTCACAGTTCGAGGAAGCCAATTTGAATGCTGTAATTATTTGTGATTTGACATTGAGCATGCCGTTCAATCGTGACATAACTACGAGTATCTTAATGGTTATCAAGCGTCATCAGGCCATACAGTCGCATTTTAATGAAACCGAAACGGTGACAGAAAAGTTGCAGCTGCCCTCCAACATTGGTCCATTACATTTTTTGGAAAACCTAGCTGACTGTATGCGGGTGCAGGGTGAGAAAACCATCAAGGATCTGTTATGTGATAACATTTATTCTCTCAAACCTCAAAAGTTGACCAGCGAAATGGCTAAAGAGCGTATTTTTGAAGAGGTTTTCCACAAGCGCCCAAAAGATTTGAGTCGATGCGAAGATTTGAAGGCGCTGATACCACAATTTGCTGCACTGAAATCTAAATATAATTATTATCAACGTTTCTGCAACTACGTGCAACATCTCACAATGTTGGTGCATCTGCGCGATGCCAACTGTGAATACCACATAGAGGAATTGTTGAAAATTGATGTGTGTGATGTAATTGGCGAACTGATATTTATGCGTAATATGACACCTCTGGAAATTGAGGCCAATGTTTCGGCGTTAAATTTGAATTTAGTTCATGTCATAGCTTTGAATATTTGCCCGGAAATATTGGGTAAAAGTCCTGGCCAAAAACGTGTCATTCCTCCACAAAAGGAGTCAACCATTCTCAATTATATTGCCAATTGTAATCGTTTATTGGTTTTCCTTCTACAAGGCATTATCAGTAATGGGGAACATTTTGGCAGTGAAGCCACAAATGGAGATGGTCCAATTAATGCCAGCTATTTGGAAAGACTTTTGAGGATGCCTGAAATATCCAAGCTATCAACAATGTACGCTGGCAATAAGGTAATTGCTGCCTTAAGAAGCGATCATGTTGGCATAAGATTACTACATGAAATCAAATCGAAGAGAAAGCAATTGGAGCTATTGCAATTGGAAATGGGTATACAAGGTATGTACAATGTTCGAGTTGTTTTGTCATAAAAGAAAAATGGAATGTAGAACAATTCCCTAATTGCATTTATTGTATCCTTTCAGAATCTCGACCTTTAAAACTGAAACGCATAGATTGTCTAATTATCGAATTGATACGTGAAGATCCCAAAAATATTTATTTAGCTGCCAAAATCCATGACATTGCAATACGTGCCAAATTAATATACGAGAACTTTACAAAAATCTCCACAATACGTTTGGCCAAAGAGTTAATTGAGACAACATTGCATCATCGCCATGCTGGCAAGAAAATACCTCAAGAGCTAAGGGAACAACTGGAAGCAACACTGGCCGATATAACAGTGTACGCCAAGGTTTCTGATGTTCTGCTCTTTGAGACATGGCCTCAGGCTTATGATTTCGGTTTGAAAACTCCCACGACGATATTTGAACGCTTGCTACAATTGCGTCTATACAAACTTTGCTTTAAATGGTGTAAGGTGGTTAAATTGGATCAGTTTGTGCCACAGCGTAAACAATTTCTCAATATTCTCTTAGAGACCCTTATGAGTTTGGCCGATGAAGATCAAATGGAGAATTTCGAAACAAACGATTATGAGTACTTACTGAAAATATTGGAAACATTCTTTCCGCCAGATGAATGCAAGAGTTTTCTCAATTTAAACAAGGATAAATTGCGTTGTATGACGTTGCTGAAGTTTGCTATTGAATATTTGGATCGAGCGGCCTTGCCTGAGGAGAAAAGTTATTTTCAAAATTATAAAATCTCAATAATTATATTTGAACAATTACCGCCATGCCTACGCAAACTTTGTTGGAGCCTGCTAAAGTACCCTCTGTTGATTGTCGAACAATTGATTATGAATGCCAAATTTGAGATATTAACTAAGGTTTTGAGTACAGTAAGGCAGGAGCTGGCGAAAAAGGAACATGAGTACAAGAAATTATGTTCGTTTTGTTTCGATAAGAACGGCAATGTTTATAATATGCAAGTCGCTGCACCCAATACTCCGCATAAGGTACGCTTCCAGCTGGGCTCCCATGAATCAACGAATGTATCTGCGTTTATTCTGTTGAATTTTAACCTCTACCAGAAGGATCATTTTATAACAAATGATTGCATCGATCTGCTCTTGAGAATATATGCCACGAAAGCCTTGGATTATCAAATCTCTGATGCAAATTCAACATCCGAGCCAGGTTCACATAGTACCTGTGATATGCAACAATCTTTGGATTCTTTGTGTGGTGCCTTTCAAATGCCACCTCAGGCCCCGACTCGCAGCGAATGGGTGCGAGACGAAGAGGCCACACACTGTATGTGCTGTCGACGTTCAGCGTTTTCAATGCTAATTAGAAGACACCATTGTCGTCGTTGTGGCCGTGTTGTGTGCTATTCTTGTTCGGCGCACCGTATGCGTATCCCAGAGCTCTATGAAGATGTGGAGGTGCGTATTTGTAATGACTGTCAACGTTTGTGCGAGGACATCAATCAGCGTAAGGCGAATCGTGATAGTCAAATTGAAGATTCACCAAATTTAACGGAACAACGTATTCGCCGCCGGCCAGAAGAACGTTTCAAATGGAAGCTGAGCGGCAACATTACACACGATAAACTCTTGAGGGAAGAGTTTTGCTATGAACATGCTCCCAGTGTGGCTTTGTGTTTATCAATATTGGAATATCACCTGGATAAGCAAAGATGTGTGGATCTGTTGCTATTCCATTGTCGCAAGTTGGAAAAGTTAATGGTGCCCAATCCAGAAGTTGATTATGAGTTGGTGGCGAAAATGATGAACTGTTTGGCTTTGGCTGCAAAGGTGAGCGAAGGATTCTCACATATCATGTAGATTGTTGAAAACTCTTATAACCTCCGTATTTTCTCTTCAAAGGTTCGTGGTGCTTTTGCTGAATTCGAAAGGATACGCGAGCATTCCGAAATAATTATATCAGTGGTGCAGAACGGTTGTGAATCACTAATACCACCTGATCCACTTAATAACAATGGCTTGAGAAAACTGGCTGACTCATTGGTTCAGGCCGAAAGATGGGATTTGGCCTTGGAAGTGCATTTGAAATGTGGCTTGTCTACGGCTGGTGTAATGGCAGCCCATGGTCTTTCGTGTATTCGTGCTGGTTGCTTTGACACAGGTTTGTAAAACTTTTTATTATTTCTTTTGTAAAACTCAAAGCGAAATAACCTGTCTCCTGCTCCATAGCCCGTGAAAAATTCTATCATTGTATGCCCAAGCTTACCAATGAATCGATCAATGCTTCAATAACAAAAGTTATATTTAATCCAAATTTAAATACAAGTTGTGATAATGTGGATGGTGTACTTGCCCTACCCAAAGACCATGATATTTCTGTTATAAAACGTCCTCAAAATGGTCCCCCATTGCTGCAGGAAATTTTAAAACTCATTGAATCTCTGCCGTTTAATAAACCCCAACCTGAAACGTTGCAAAGAGCTTCCATTATACGCAATTCCAACTCTTCGTTGGCATCGTTATTGTCACGTAAAAAGGAACCCTATGTAAAGCGTATAAATGAGCCGGCAATAAATGTACTCAATACTTTGGCAAACCTAAAACGTATTAGCAAAGGACAATATACAGCGGGCATGAATGGTAGTGGAAATTCGACCTCAGTTCTACAGCCTTCCACACAGCAGCGCAAAGATATCTTCCGTAAAACGCGTGGCTTTGAGGAATGCCTTTATTATTTATTAACCTATGGATCTCACACTGATATAGTGCAGTTTTTAATGCATCACAATGACACAATGGCCACCCTCAAGTATTTCTTGCTGCAAAAACTGGATGCGGAAATTTTTATACATCATATTTTTATGGAATTGCTTAGAAAGGGCCAAATTGCTGGTCTCATAAAACTGCTCATGGATTTCGATAATCGTCTGATAATTTGGCAGCCAATACTGCTGCAAACTTGTCGTTTTTTGGAAACACAAAATCTCCTGAACTCTCTATACGAATTACAAATATTGCTGAAAGATCCCATCCGGGCATCAATGACCTGTGTAAAATTCTATAGCATGGATTGTGCAAACTTCCAGCAACAACATTTGAATGCCCAACATTTACACAATGCTCACATGCATTTGCAATCGGAATTGGACAGTGTCCAATGGGAGAAGATCAATTTAATGCCTGTGGGGAAATCGAATAAAGGTGGCAGCCGGCGATCCAGTGTGTCGAGTACAACCGGTTCCATCGGAGGTGGGGGTAATTTCTGTTTACAAATGGACGCCAGATCACTGAATGCCCACATTAATACAATACTAAATCAATTGGAAGTTGCCAAGTTTTTGGCCAAATGCGAGGAAGAGAATAGTTCAGCAGACACGTTGATAACAGAGAAGTTTTTGAAACAGGTATGTATTGTGCCAGGTGCCAATTGGATTTGCATTGCTAATAAAAATATGTTCAATTTTTAAGCTGCGCGTTGAACCAACAAAGTCTTTACCCACCCTGTTCGATAGAACTCCTGAGAAAATACAAATTTGCATTTTGATTCTTTTGTGTGGCAAAAACATAGAAGAAGGATTTGGTCTGGCCTACAGGTATTGATGGAATCACATGTATAATATTTTTGTTATTTTTTCGATATTTATATATTCTATTTTTTTTTTTTTTTGTAGAATTATTCAACATTATAAGTTGCCGGCATTGAAAGTATATGCAGCCAGCGCCAAATATTTAGCCCTAAATCAACGTCTTCCAGAAATTGAAAAACTTATAAACTGCATTACCAGCAACACGGGCAGTAATAATCAAGATATTGATGAAATTCTTATGGTGGCCATTAACTCGGCCGTCAATAATCATGAAACCGAAACCAAGACAATTTTAGATAGTCTAACAAAGAAAATACACAATGTGGAAATGCGCATTTCTGCCCACATCTACATTGGACAATTGAAATCGGCCTATTTGTTGGCAAACAAATACGAACGAATTGGAGATATACGCAAAATCCTAAGACAGGCAGAAGCCACCAATCAAGTGCATATTAAGAAGTTGTGTGAGAAGAAACTGCAAATGACTTTGTCCAGAACAAGTCAAACGAAATAATAATAGTTGTGTTCCAGAACCTTCAAATTAGTACTAATTAGCACTAATTCTGCTACAACGCGTTCCCGTACTCCAAAAACTAGCAAAACTTGCAGCTCTCTCGAGAAAAAAATGGCGCTGAGTGGTGCACATTTCTGCTTGTTTTAGCTACATGAATTTGGCCGAGCAGAAATGTGCATATTGTAAATTTGACATTTACTTGGCAGGGCTAACAAGGTTGAAAAATGTGTTGATACATTTCAATAAAGAAAATGATCAACTTGAAAACTAAAGGAAAAACTAATATTTGTCGTGCAAAAAACAAAAAGAGAAAATATGGAGCAACTGATGTATTCACTTTTGGATGATTCCAGCAGTGAAGAGGACTGGCTGAATGAGGAATCAGATTATTAATTATTATTATAAATTATTAATTTTAACTTATCGTCTACAATACTCATTTTTTAAATGTTGGCGCTCTTTTCAGTAAGGTTTCACCAGTCCGATTTAGGCTGTTTACTTTTGGAATTTTGAATTTTGACATTTTATCGCATTTCTGCTAATTTTCCGTTCCCTTATTTTTTGAGCAAACCTAAATGAGAATGAAATTTCGAACTGTTCTCTCTTCTGCTAGTTTTACTACTAAAAAAGTACTGGAACACAACTAATATGTGATATATACTTTTTCTTTTTTTTTGTTTCTTTGTTTTCTATATGTACACCTATACCAATATTCTTATCGTTTTACGATTATGTTATTTTGTATGTAATTTAAAATATATTATATAATAATAAATAAATAAATAAATATACATATTTTTATTATGCAATTTTGTATTTGAGTTTTTCGTTTTCTTAAGCACCCCATAACAGTATACTATAAGACGAAGGAGCATAGAATTGTAAAGAATATTGGAAAACAGAAAAAAATCTCTCATAATTTTAACATCTCATTTTTTTATTGAATTAATTTAAATCGTTTATGACTAATTTATTTATGTACATTTTTTCTTAATATCATTTCAAATCTATTTACAAATCGCTAAAACAATTCAACTCAAATAATCAACTTCACTCGCTGAACATCTCTCTTACGTTTCTTCTTCATCATCTAGGATACTTTCGGCATCCATGGAATCATTACAAACCGACAACTCGGATTCGGTATCTTGTCTACTATCTTCTCTGAGATCTCTAAGCTCTTCACGTTTTATATTATCACAATCTTCGTCGTCGTCGTCGGTACCATCTACTTTAACTGTAGTTTGATCTGTACTATTGCCTGGCACAATCTGAGTTTGTCGCAAAAGAGCCAATCGCTGTTGTGTTATTTCCAAATGATGTTTACGCCATTTGATGCGTCTGTTTTGAAACCAAACTTTGACTTGAGCTTCGGTTAATTGCAGTGTATGTGCCAAATATAAACGTTCTGGACCCACCATATATTGTTGTCTTTCAAATTCCGCCTCTAAACGTTCCAGCTGCTCAGGGGTAAATATGGTGCGCACTCTTTTATTTTTCAGTGAGGATTTTTTCGAACTGTTGTCTGGAAGAATAAAGAAGGATATTTTTGATAAAGTCTGTTAGAATTGTTAATTGCGTATTTATAGTCATTGTATATACTGAATTATAGAAAATCCTATATTAGGTCAATGGGTAGGTCGAACGGTGCTACAAAATCCATTTTTTTTATTACGGGGAAAACCCAGTAGTGTATGAACTAAAAAAGAAACATGTGTCCCGGCGTTTTGAAAAATAGCGGTAGTAGTAGTAGCAAAGTAGACAAAATAAAGGAGGCATTTTCCACCCTCTTCCTCACTTTTTGAAATTCTTGGATTAAGATTCCTCGGAATCCATGCATATCAGGTATACATTGTGTTCGACAACATTCCAGACAAAAATACAAGGAGTGTATTGATTAAATATTTTAACCCTCATGCGTGTCAACAAAGGTGTCTTTTTGGCCCTTTTTCTAAAAGAGGTCAATAAATTCTAAAAAAATTGCCATAAAATTCTGCTATACAGGATGAGATAAAAAAATGCAACCAACTGGTGCAAAATGGTTTGAAAAGTAAAGAAGCGACTTAATCGAAACCCGCGTCGCAGTGGCCGAAAAATGGCTCGTGAGCTGAACACATCGCAATATTTCATTCGGCAAGTATTGAAAAACGAGCTCGGGCCATTGAATTTCCAAAAAGTGCAAGAACTTACACCACAACAGAAAGAAAATAGACTCAAAAGAGCTAAAGATAGCTTCGCTTGGTCGAAAGTTATGAACTGCCGAAATTGGTTGTCTTCGCTCCGATGAGAAAACATTCGTTGTCCAGCAGTTTGTAAACAAACAAAATTATCGTGTTTACTTGCCAAAGTGGTCAGCTGACAATGTGCACCTTTGGTTGGCCACCAGAACTCAAGCGCTGGCCATGGTGATGGTGTGGGCTGCCATAACAGCCGATGGTTGCTCTCCGCTCGTATTAATGGACCGTGGCATCGTAATAAATGCCAAATATTATCGCGAAAATATTATGGAAGGTGTATTAAAGCCTTGGGCAGGCAAACATTTGGCCACAGACCTTGGACATTCGAACAGGACTCAGTACCATCGCACTCAGCACGCGCCACTCAAGAATGGTTACAAAATGAGGTTTCTCGCTTCATTTCCAGCGCACAATGGCTACCAAAATCTCCGGATTCAAATCCGTTGGACTATTGTGTCTGGAGTATTTTGGAAAGCAAGGCTGGCACGTGTGACGGTTTCATTGGCCATAATTCGTGCCAAAGATGATCAATTCGAACGAATCTAAATTTATTCTAAAATTTTATGCTATTTCCGACATTTTTTTTTTCATTTTATGCATTATTGTTTTTTACAAGGGTACCTCGACAAAAATCGTGATTTTTTTGAAGAACATTTATACAAGGGGTTTCTGTAGATTTTTTAAGAGTATTTTTTACAAGGTCTTTTCAGGGATTACAAGGAGCTCCACATCAAAAGTTTTGAAAGGTTTTTTATTTTTTATTGGATCTAAGAAAATCTATGAAAAATTTGTAAAGGTTCTTTAGATCAAAAACCGTAGTACCTACTGCAGAAAAATTTCAAGGACCTGTAGACCAAAAGCCATGGATGTTTAGATTTTTTATAAGGACCTTTAGACCAAAAACTGTAAATTTGTCAACACTTGTTCGAGCATCTTCAGAAAAAGTCTTGGATTTTAAAGTTCATTTTCACAGGTCTTCAGAACAAAAATTGTGAGTTTTTCAAAGATTGTAAGCCTATACTTTTATAAAAAGATTTTCTTCAAGGGTCTCTCTATCAAAATTCTTGGATTTGTAGGAATATATTTTTTACAAATTCTTTTTTACCGCAACTGTGGACTTCATACTATGGATTCTCGTACCTACCTGCTTTCAGTTTTTCACGTTGAAAACTCAGATTGGACTGATGTGCGGCCGCGTGTTGTTGGTGCAATTGTTGTAGACTCTGCAATGCGGATGGTGCACCCGGTACATTGGCTGCTGCGGCTGCAGCGGCTGCTGCTGCCGCCACAAAACTATTCGCCCGAGAATGTTGCTGATGGGACATTGCAGGTGTTGTCGTGGCAAATGCACTACCTGTCACATTAACCATGGCCGAGGGCAAGTAACGATTCATTAGCACATTGACATTGGCCGCGGCAGATGTTGCAACTGGAACACTATCACAGTTATTATTTACAGTATTGGCCGCCGCTGCCACAGAGGTCATGATATTGTGGCAAATATTAGACGACAATGAGGTGGTGGATGATGATGCTGATGGAATTACGGATTTATTTACATTTAAGTTTGTGACATCTCTGTGGTTGTTGTTGCTGTTAAGATTGGCATGGGTCAAATGATGGGGATGATGGAGTTGTTGTTGTTGCAAATGGGTTTGTAGTTCATCTGTATGCCTGTGTTCGGGGGTGGCTAGATTCTGTTGATGCTTTTGTCCATTCATGTCGTCATGGCCATTGACTGTTTCTTCGTTGTTGCTGTTGTTGTTGTTTTTGGTACAATTCGAGCTACCACCATTTAATGAAAGGTTAATCACATTGTTGGTGTATTCTTTGCACGAGCTCTCCATGGCACTCTTTTGTAAACCCAAAATGGCGGCTATTGTAAAGGATTTGCCAGCATCAAGGGTTGTGCTCACCGTTGCCGCTGCCTCCTCGATTAGCTGCTGTGTGTGTCTGTGTGTGGGTGGGGTGTTGGGCTGGCGCAGGTTGGGGTTTGTAGTTTGGCAGTCTAGTGGCGAATGAAGAATGGGTGAATGTAGTTGTTGTTGTTGCTGATGCTGCTGCTGCTGTTGGCTTGGCGAATTATGAGAGATCAAATGTTGGGCTGCTGCTGCCGCCGCCAGTTGTAGATGATGATGATGGTGGTGGTGGGTGTTGTGATGTTGATTCGCTAATAAGGCCGAGGCAGTTTGTTGTGGCTGATTATGGTGGTGCAGTTGTTGTTGTTGTTGCTGATGATGGTGGTGTTGTTGGTGGTGATGGAGGGAATGTTGCTGTTGTTGAAATTGACTGTGACTATTCGCAAGGGTTGTCGCCAAGGTGTGGGCATCCACCACATGATTGTGCGTTGCCTGTGAATTGTGCAGAGCCAAAAAATGGGACAAAGGATTCGGATGATATTTCTGTAGCATTCTTGTTTATGGAAATCCTGTTGCTCCTAGCCTTGTGGGTGTCTGCATGTGGTCGTACCGCTTTGCTCCCGTTGCAGCAGTGAGCTGATGAAGTTGTCCGTAGAAAATATTCTGTTGGTATTTTGTTTGCTGTGTCCGTTGTTGGCACTTTGGTGTCAGTTTTACATTTGAGCCCAGCAGCAAAATAGCTCCATTAGTTGAGTGACAATCTTTGGCTAATAGTTTTGGGGCCAGCCTGGCACTTTTGCAGCTATTGTTGCGTAGACTTGTCGGTCAATGGTCTCTGCTATTGTTCCAAGCACACGGATGGTCGGCTATGGTGGCTGCAATCTCTCTCTGTATTATGTGGGAATGCAAAAGAAGAGAAAAGGAAAGAAAAAAAAAAATAGTACGACATTAGTTGGATGGCGTTAAACTCGGTTGTGTAGGCCCTCGGTGGCCAGTGTCATCCGATATGTAATTGTTTTGTGTGAGACAATTAACCTAAACCAGGCGGAAAAAGAAGTTGCATTTAACTATGAAGGAGTTAGTTAACTAAAGGTTTTTGGCCATAAAGAAAGTTCAGGGTAAAAATGGGAGGTAGAAGAGATGCGGTCTCCAAATATGATGTGTATAATTAGTTTAGAGCCACATATTATTGGGAATCGGGGTTTGAAGGTCCTAGCTACATTTGTCAACTAAATGGGCTACATTTTAGTATTTTTAACTCCAAACTTGTTTTCTTGTGGTGACGGTTGTCCGTCTGTTGAAATCCAAATGGATGTTGTAGAATTTTAGATAAACAAATTATATTTGGCATATACATTTTTGGTACTTCTTAGATGTTTCGTTTTGAAAATAGGCTATATTGGTCTAAATGTACAAATAAATCTCCCATATAATGGTAATTGATGTTTATGTTCCTCAAATTCTTAATATGGACTCCACCAGAATGATGTTTGGTATCATATTCAGCCCAGAAGTTCCTCTGCCAAATTTTATAGAGATCGATTCAGATTTGGGAGATAAAAAAAACTGCAACAAAGTCAAACGCCATAATTTTTGCGTTTTTTTATAAATTTTATTGAATGAAAGAAAAAAATTTCGGAAAGAGCATCAAATTTTAGAATTAGTTTAGACTTGTTCGAATTGGTCACCTTTGGCACGAATTATGGTCATCAAACGGCCAATGAAACCGTCACATGCTGCCCTAATGTTGCTCTGCGGTATTTTGGCCCATTCCCGACGAAGCGCTTGCTTGAGGTGATCGACACTTTGATATTTTTTAGTGTCAACCTTGCTTTCCAAAATACCTCAGACACAATAGTCCAACGGATTGGTATCCGGAGATTTTGGTGGCCATTGTGCGCTCGAGCGAGGAACCTCATTTTGTAACTATTCTTGGGTGGCGCGTGCTGAGTGCGGTGGTGCTGAGTCCTGTTGGAATGTCTAAGTTCTGTGGCCAAAATGTTTGCGTGCGGCTTTAATACACCCTCCAGAATATTTTCGCGATAATATTCGGCATTTATTTTGATGCCATAGTCGCTTAGTACGAGCGGAGAGCGTTCACCAGCTGTTATGGCGGCCCACACCTTCACCATGGCCGGCGCTTGGGTTCTGGTGTACATTTTCAGCTGACCTCTTTGACAAGTAAACAGGATCATTTTGTTTGTTTACAAACTGATGGACAACGAATGTTTTCTCATCGGAGAAAACTTAATTCGGCAGTTCACCACTTTCGGCCAAGCGAAGCCACTCTTTAGCTCTTTTAAGTCTTTTTTCTTTCTGTTGTGGTGTAAGTTCTTGCACTTTTTGGAATTTCAAAGGCTTTACCGCAAGCTAATATTCTAATATTTGCCGAATGGAACATTGCGATATGTTCAGCTTACGAGACATTTTTCCACGCGGGTTTCGATCAAGTCGCTTCTTTACTTTTCAAACAATTTCTACTGATGTTGCTGTTTTCTTCCTTCCACTTCCTTGACGTCGGGCTACGCTACCAGTATCACGTTACCGAGCGGTGGTACGAGACACAAAATATTTATTCACATTTAAATGCTGAAGTGCTCTAACGATAGCCACTTGTGGTTTTCCAGCCAAATATAAAGACATCACACTATCACGCTTGAATTCCATCACGAATAACTTATTTCTGGAAAATTCTAACCAAAATGCTTTTGTACGCTTGTAAACAGCTGTCGGACGAGTGGCTTAGAAATGACAGCAGTCTGAAGTTGGTTGCAGTTTTTTCATCTCACCTTGTATATCTTTATCCGATTCCAGGTAAATTGTGCACCAAATGGCTAATATCAGCCCAAATGGACTGCTCGAAAATACCTCTGCCAAATTTTATCGAGGTCCGTTCAGATTTTTGTATAGCTTCGATATACATCTTCATCCGATTTTACGGCTATTGCTTGTCATATATGTGATATCAGTCCAAATTGAATAGATTTTTCATATTCGACCGAATTTTACCATATGGTGGTACTCGGTCGGGTATATCTATTGCTCCAATGAATATTTTTCCCAACAATGTTCCCAATGGTTCATAGTTGGTATGATCTACTTCATATAAATTCCCAATATAAACTTTTTGTTACATGAGCTCTACTAAATACGCATAGTGGTGTAGGGTATCATATAGTCGGCCCTCCCCGACTTTTGACTTTTTCTTACTGGTTTTCTCTTCAATTTGCCTAAAATGTTTTTTTTTAAATTTTCGAATACAGGAACGGTTTTATAATAAAAAGTTGAAACTTACACTTTTTCCGATATAGTTCGGAACATATTAATTGTAATTGAAGACTTCCATTTGATTTAATTGGAGCATTTAATGTTATTTATTAAATTTCATTTCCAATTTGGATAATTTCATTTGTAGTACGAATAGCTTCATTTTTCGAATTATTCTATTTCCAATTTAAATGATTTCATTTGAAATTCCAAACAATATAATAAAAAATCGTGTATTTTTCGACCACCCTGCATTTCTATTAACTTCCATACCCTAATAGACCATAAATAGCTTTTTTCGTTGCTCAAACCCCACATTCACCTTATTACCTAAACTAAGTGAATTGTAGCATTAGACGACGAATCATTCAACTGTCCTCTAGTTGCTATTGTCTCTGGCTCCATATGTGTGTGCGTACTGGCTAAATTACACTTCACATTTCTTCTTCTTCTTGTGCACACTTTTCGCATTTCCTTTGGCCCTAGAGTGCAAATACCTGACTCTACCTCAAAGTGCGTGAAGATCGTTGCATGGTTAGTTTATAGAAATGAGTAGTGTTGTTTGTTTGTCTGAATGTAGTAGCAAGACACGTAACCACTCCTCATCATCGTCCTCCACTTAGACGACATCAAGGTGTTGCAATTGAATCCCATTGTCCTCATCATCGTCGTCATCATCATCTGGTAAAGTGTGTCTTTAGAAAATATATATTGAATTAACTAAATGAAGATGTGAATGTGACACCGGCTATGATAACGATGTGATAACATATTTAGTTCATATATGTACATAAGGGTGGACCGTTAGATATATGGTTATTGTCAACTGCTCAACGTTAAGTTATCATATAAATCGTTAGAATCTAATGTGGCCATATCAGGTATTAACATGACTAAAATGAAGAAGCGCTGTGCTGATTATGTTGCTTGCTAAACATTTAGTGAACTCCAACAACAATGACAACAAAGTGCAACTATCACATGACATGTGTGTTGTTGGCTTTTCTCTCTATGAAGTGTTAATATGCTGAGGATGTTGCCGGCAGTTGCAATAACAACAACAATAATAATACAAAAGCAGTGGACCCAAAAGTGCATAATGAGCGAAACATAATTACGGAAGTTGAAAGGCATCACTTCATACTAAGCCTTTCTAGCAACTCATTTTAAGTCCAGTCGTATTTAAATAATTTCCGCTTTAAATGTCTATCTGTGGTTAGATCTAGATATGTATGTGTAATAGGCATAAGGAAATCTCTAATGCAGTAAATAAAATAAACACATTTCCGGTATTTATGTTGCAAAAAACAAAAAAATTAATTCGGATGTAATTCGAAATTTTAAATCTAACTTTACAAAGGAATAATCAAAATTAAAATGAAAATAATTCGAAATACAAGAGAAATAACTCAAATTTTAAATTGAATTCTCGAATTGTAAATATAATGTTATATTACATCGCTTTTATTAAAATGAATAACACTTCCAATACTGTACCAATTAAAAGTAAGGATTAAGAATGTCTACTTCTCTTGTAACCGAATGGTTATTTGTATTTGTCCGATGTGTATCCTTAGCCTCTGACCATTTTCATATGTTTATTAAAAAAATCCCAGATTTTTGAGGAGAAAATATTAAAAAGTTTTTCTTTAATAATCCATGATTTTTATCCAGACAGACAAGTAAAAAAAGCAGCCAGGCCAAACTTTCAACAACCTTCACCATTTAGAAGGAACTTAAATTTTTTTAGAAAATTCCGAAAAAAAACCGCTTAAATGAAAACCGTTATATTGGGGCTATTATGAGTACGTGGACCTGCATAAATAATTCATTGTCATAGAATGTAGTGCCGAACCGAATATTAAATGCGAAATTTGAAACAGTTCCGTTAAATAATGTCGCTAATATCATAAAATACCGAATTTTGGGTGGCACCGTTATATGGCGGCTATAAGAAAACGTAGACCTGCATAGACAATTTTCTTTCATAGGTTGTAGTACCGATTCCCAACTTTAAATACGAAATTTAATATCGGAAAGTACCGTTATATGAGGGCTATATTTTCTGTCATTGGCTGTAATTTCCATTATGAACTTCAAATACAAAATTTGAAACGATTCCGGTGAACAATGTCGCTTAAATAACCAAAATACAAAAAATACGGAAGGTACCATTATATGGGGGCTATACCCATGGCCCATTTTTAATACCAAAAGCTCTGCAGACGTAATATATATTTGACTAAGATTTTATCACCATGCTTAATTTCGTTCGGAAGCTAGAGCGACAGGCGGACGGACATCGTTAAATCGACATTGAATTTTATTTCGAGGTGTTACAAACGGAATGACAAACTTACTATACCCTCTACACTATGGTAAAGGATATAAAATGTAAACTTTTGTGGGGCACGAGTAGGCCGATAAATTCCAAATTCACATCAAATTACTGACTGGGAGAAATATTTAGATATATCAAGTATCGCTAACTGGTTTTACAAGCTATGAGAGGTATAAGTATTAAAAATTGTGAATCTTTGTGTGGGCGTTGCCAGGAGGGGTGGATTGATATCTATCATCTTTATACCAGATTTTGTTTTAGAAGTAGTATTGGGATGTGTGAAAATTTACAGAGAATTCAATGCCCATTTCGCATTTTTTTAAAACTTTTGGGTATTGAAAATTTAGACCCCTGGTGGGGGAGATATCTGAAGAAATGGACCGATATCTACCTTCTTTACAACAGATCTTGTGTTAGTAGAAATATTGGAATGTTTGAAGTTTAACAACTAAAAAGGCATCTAAGTTTGCCCGGGTCGAGTTTTTAATACCCTTCACCATTTGGAAGGAACTTCAAAATGTTCAAAAATACCGTTTAAATGATGTTCTTTATACGGGGGGACATGGTGCATTTACAAACTAAAATCATTTTAGAATTTTAAGCTGATACAGAATATATACTATATACTTTGTAGGTTCTATCATGAATATTTCGAGGAGTTACAAAAGGAATGACAATGCTAATATACCCTCCATAGAATGGTGGGGGTATAAGAAGGATCTTATGCTTATTTTGCAAGTTTTAACAGTTTTTGTTTTTTTTTTTTAATGTTAACCCTTTGTGTGGAGGTACCAGAAGGAGTGGTCCGTTTTATCCGCTGTTCTTCCATCTTCTGTTGTTAAAAATAATGGGATGTACGACAATTTGAAGACAATCTGACTCTTATTTTACATTTTGTTAAAGTTATGATTATTCAAATTTTTTACCCTATTAAGAGGAGGTACTCGATGGAGGGCGCACGATATAAATATGTGAATTTGTAAAGTACTTATTTTATGAGGTAAATTATTTTATATGAAAATGTAGACCTTTTGTCATGAGGTACAAGAAGAGTGGGCTGATGTTTTCCATCACCGAACTCGGCATAAGTTTGAAAATAATATTACGATGTACCAAGTTCAGACCAAGTCGGATACTCCCTTTAAGAGTTCTTCTGCGCATCAGCCAGACATACGAACGAGCGTCCCTAGATCGACTAAAAATTTCCTGAAACGGATTTCGAAAATTCCATCAAATTTTTCGTTTAAAAAAAGGAAATGTTACCCTGTTTTTAAGCATCAATCAGGTTAATTTCAGAAGGAAAAAATGTATGTATATAACATTTTTTAATTGTTTTAAGCTGTGGAAGACCTCATATAAGACGTCTTTCACTTGAATGTCTTCAATAGAAGACATCCAATAAGGGTCGTCTTTTCTAAAAAAGCTTCTGTACGATTTAGGGAAACTTAACTCACTTGGGTTATTGGTTGTCAAATTTTAAATATATATTGAAGACAATTAAAGAAGGATTATGAAAGTACATATTATTACACCCGCAATTTGGAGGGGATATGTTATGGTTTCATACAAATCCAAAGATTTTGTAAACCCTTGCACAAGAAATGTCTAGAATCCAAGATATATATTTATGAGTTATTTCTGATCGTGATTAGAGATAGATATTCCATTTTATGTGCGGGAATAACTCCAAACCCTAGGCATTTGATTAAATATAACGAAGATAAAATTGGTACATGCGAAAAACATTACTTTCCAAACTGAATATTTTTTGGGATAAATTTGTACAATTTTTCATTTTTAATCATATTCAATAAAAATACAAACCTTTTCAACAATTTTCCATTTATAATCCATACATTGGCTATGTGTAATCCAATATTACATTTAATAATTTATTTATTTATGTAGTATACATCCAATTAATTTCACACAAGTTCGATTTATTTTTATTATTTTCACTTCACTTTTTTAGTTTTCTTCAACAACACCCTCACTTCTGAAAAATCAAAAATCCGTCGGCAAATACAAGAATCTATTAATTCTTCACTTCCGTTTTACAACATTTACAAACGTTGGCGTGTGCGAACAGAGAGAGCAAATATTTATTTCTTTATTTCTATTTGCTCTGTAGCGTTGAGGTCCTTTAACGTTTGAAGTCTGTCGTTTTTGCGGCACATAAAACGTGTTATCACGAGCTTTTCACATTTGAAACTGAACGATTAAAATATTTGCTCAGCATTAAAAAGGCATCATCATCCTCGTCCTCATCACAATTTGATGTAGCAGCAGCGGCAACAGTAGCGTCGACAAAGGTTTCGAAGGAATGAAAAAACAAGTGTAGTTTGTTGGGTGGTAATAGGGCTCGACATCCTTTCCTTTGGGGGTGGTTATTGAAAAAAAAAAAACACTAACTTTTGCCCTCGTCCGTCGTGTAGCAAAAATTGTTGCTCTCCAATGTTGGTCGGCTATGTCGGCGGTTGTTTTACTATATTGGGTTGGCATGGCGGGGATGGTTGTCTGTCTGTCTGATGCCTGGTTTCTATATTGGTGTAATTTTAAGGATAACATCATTATTAGCCAACAATGATTAGCATTTTTTGCCCTGTGCGTAACCCCTTTCCATGTCACCGCTGCTCATCCCGTTTTTATTTGAACAATTGTAACATTATTTAAGAGTCATTTAGTTGATTTTTATGATGTTGAAACTAGCATATTATCCCTTTGGATAGGCTGAATCTTCTAATGGCAGATATTTGTGTACGGAACTAAATTATTGTATTTTACAAGTTTGTAATTTGTTTTATATAAATTTAATGCATGAGAAAGAGAAACGTCTTGGCCAAGCCAGAATTTGGCCAGCATAAAATAGTTAAAGTTTCGGCGTCTGAAACTGTGTGAATACTATTCATTCTGCCTAATAGGCTTCTTGATCTTGGGGATTTCTCCTGTAACGTGAACAGGAGAACATGAAGTTCCGTAATCTCAGTAATGTTACTTGGACCTGCTAACTAAAAAGTTGACTCCAGATTTTTTGTATCCGAGGAATAAGTTCTAATTTGAAGTGACATGACCTTGTTAAAAAATGGGTTAGACATTAGTTTTTTTTTTTACTGGAAACTTGTTTGATGGGTCTCAATATGCCTCATCGAAGTTGAGGGCATTTGGTGTCGATCCTCCACAGAACCCCTGCTTTTGACTTATACCAATTTTTGGTAATAGCAGTTTTTGGGCCCAATCCTTCTAATACACTGTCAATGCAGGTTATAGTGCGAAAATATATTTTTCGTTACCACGCGGAACTTGGTATATATTTTCACCTTTTGATATAGTCCCCATATAACGGTACCTACCGAAATTCGGCGTTTTGATGATTTTTGCCACATTTTTTCTTTTTGACGAATTTGTCTAAAAATTGGTATTTGTAGGTTATAATGTGTTCTAGCTCCGGTGGCGAAACATTGTAGGTATAGGTCCACGTTTTCGTAAAGGACTATATAAAGGTACTTCCCGATATTCGGCATTTTGATGGTTTTACCCACATTTTTCAACGGATTTGTTTAAAAATTGGCATTTGTAGGTCAAAATGGGTTCGAGCTCCGGTGGCGAAACATTGTGTGTATAGGTCCACGTTTTCGGAAAGCACTGAAATAAGGGTAGCTCCCAATGGCATGAAAAATTGGAACTTTATGTTTTTTTACTTGTTAATTGCGAACATTTTTATATTTTTTAATAAACATTCAACTTTACCCTATTAACCGTTTTGGCGCCCAATTGTCTAAATGGTAAGTGGTTCAAAGCATGGTACAAATATTGTCATTTATGAGCATGAATATATGAATTCCAACAGCTCTTATAGCTAAACAAAAATTGTTATCCTAAGGCCAAACAATTTAAGGTTTTAACTTATAGCCCTTGCATCATCATTTAGGCTACACAATTTTCCATTTTAAATCACAATTTCGTATTTTTCCACTTCAATCCATTTGTAATCGTCCTCTCGTTTCGAACACAGTCATTATCCACACGCTTATTAACTTGTCAAATGAAACAACAACTCCATTACGAAATACCAACAAAAAAAGTCATTTGTAAAAATTGAACCAATAATAACCCTTTACTAACACCCACCGTTACAAAAACACACCCACACACAAACACAATGATATTTGACACAAAGGAACAAAAACAAAACAACAAAAAAGAAAAAAAACAACGTTCAACACATTTCAATCATCATTAGAGCTAATGTACCCACAAATATTACAGGGATGTCTCCGCCAATGTTGCCAGATGTCCAATGTGATTTTACTACCAAAATCTTTTTTGTAAAGTACAATCAGTAAGGACAGGTCAAAAGTCCATTTGGTGCACAATAAATCTGAATCGGATAATATATATAGGAGCTATATCCAAATCTGAACCGATCTTGATAAAATTTGGTAGAGGTATTTCCGGGCTGTATCTGACATTTGGTACCGAATGTCATTGTTGTAGAGTGCGTATTACAAATGTAAGGGACTTAAACACCAAATCGGATAAAACATATATATGAGAGCTATAGCTATATCTGAACCGATTTTAACCAAATTTCATGTACTTGCTCCTAGATTTAATACGGTCGGAGTTACCAGGTCATTTGGACTGATATTGGCTATTTGGTGCACAATTAACCCGAAATTTAAACCGATTCTCCATATAAAATCCATGTCAAAACGTCGACGTTGTTTGAATTTGTATATCGTAAGTCTTCAAAGGTTAGCAAATTCTGATTTAAACATTCGAAATACCGAATATCATTAGGTATTAGGTACATGGGGGCTATACCAAATACTGGATTTATAGTAAATATGATCGCAAGGAGGGGTTGGGTTATCTCATAAAATTTTTGAAATTGCATGTAAATACTGAATCTATAATTGTTTCTTCGATAAGGGAGAACTTACTTACCAATAACCACATTAACCTGTCCTGCCATTGTGCTATATAATATTCTAATATATTTGTCACTTCTTACAGCATTGGGAAATTATTATTATTCGCTCTACATTGGCAGATATTTAAAAAAAGTTAGAGCGTAGTTGCCTTTTTGGCAGCTACTACAAATGTGCTATCCCATTCTTTTCTAAAATCAGGTCTAGGGACTCCCAAATATCCATAAGCAGTCTATTATCGATCCATTCCATTAAAACTTCCATTAGCAAATAATGATTTTAATATAGATTTTAATGGTTTATTAGCCTCATACAAATTTCCCACTTTGATGTGATTCGCGGAGTGCAACTCCGACAATATCAGCGGGCTAGTCCCAAAATGGCAACTCCTTTGATAGCTTTCAAGACCTTCAAATCTCATCAACATCAAGCAGAATATTCTCTTGCCTCCATACCAGCTAATTTGTTTTTGTCCTTATGAAAAAACAACAAAAACAAAATCCTGAGAGACAGGGAGAGCAATACCAATCTGCGCAAAATCACGGCAACGCTCTCATAAGCAAAGTAAATTAAGCATTTTTACGCAAATATTCAGATTTACAACAAATTACAAGTGGGGGTTTTTTCTCGGAAAAGAATGTGATTTAAAATATAAAAAAAAAACAAACAAATGAGTACCAATATAATGAGAATCCCCAGAGATTGGGTGGAGAAGTGGGTGGGAGTTTATGGGGCTAAGGTGTTATGTTTGTTTTAGAAATTGTGGTGAATTATGATTTGTTTTTTTTATCATAATGCTCTTCCTTTCTCTTTCTCTCACTTGTAATAAATTGTTACTACTCTTTTATTGTGGAATCACACATACACGAGCAGGACTCCAAACCCATCAAAATCATGTGGTGGCAAGAGAGATTGGGTGGATAGATGATGGTGGTCGAATTATTATGAATTCATGTAAATGTGAATGGGGAGAGTGGAGTCACATTATACAAAGGCTGTTGTGTGAGGGAGTGTGTGTGTCTGTTTGCTTTTTTTTGTCTTTACGTTATGCCATTTTTATGGTTTTTTAGGGGGCGGGTGGTTTGTGTCTGCTTATTATTATGCATACATGTTCGTAAGTGTGTGTCGTAGCCGCCATTGTTATTTTCCATCTTTTTTAACATTTTAGAAACTTCGTGAGTTTTTATCGTTCGCCTCCCACATACACACACATACGGGCATACTCTCACACAATGTTCGTCGAATGAAGTACTGTTGCTCTTGGCCACATTATTTTAAAGCCATAAAATATTATTATAAAAATTCTCCACCATATAATTTGTTATTGGGTTTGTGTTTACATCATTATCCTTAATAAGGCGCTTTTGTGGGGATATCATTAATTTATCCTTGTGGATATATGGATTACACATAAGCCATTTGAGAAGGAACGAATACATGGTTTCAGATGTGTGAGATGCATTACATTATTCAGGGGATAAGTGTTTTAAAGAAAAGTTTAAAAAAAATAGTTATGAATATCAAAAAGTGAGGTTAAGTTTCCATGATTTTTTTCCCTTTGAAAATCTACTTTTGAGTTCTAATGCTGAGTTCATTACAACAAAATTTAAATCTAGTAAATGATTTTCTTTCAACATTCTCAAGTAATTTTGTTGTTTTGACAGCCTTAGCCATATATTAATGGTAGATAAAGGGTATTATATCCCTGTCACAATCCAAATTTTACATCGGAAACCCTTCGAAGAAGATATGGTACTTTTTATCCAATAAAATAAAGAGTTCGTAATTTTTAAAATATGTACAGACATTACCAGGAAAAAATTAGAAGTAGTCTAATTTGGAGTAGTGACTTTATTGCACATTTTAAACTATTTTGGATTGAGTTGTTAAAAGTTTAGTTCTAATTATCACATTTTAATGATGTGACATTTTCACAAAGTATAAGATTTTGAAAATATATTATTGCCTGACTCTGTATAAGTTGTTTTTCTCCATCTTCCATTTTTCCTCTTTGTATCCCATAACCCAGCAAAAATACTCATGACAAAACGGATTACTAACCCATTATTTTAATAAGGGTGTGGGGTTTTTTATTTCCTCGTTCCAATTAACTTAATATTCTAAAATAGAAATAAGTAGAAAACATCCTCGCAAAAAATTGTCAATGTTGGTTGAAATTTTGGTATGGCTCCTAAACCTTCTCATTGTGATTATTATGCCCTCAGTCATATGGCTAGAGAGGGTATATATCTGATCGTCTCTCATCGTAATTCCAGTTTTAGACCCTAGGTCTCTTTGGACCAAATCCATTTCAGAACAATTGGAGTCGATCTAGCGATGTCCATCCGTCCGTCTATCTGTCTGGCTGGGGCGGACCATAACTCTCGAAGGGAGTATCCGATTTGGTCCAAACTTGGTACATCGTAATATTATTATCAAACTTAGATCGAGTTCGGAGATGGGCAATATCGATCAACCTCCCCCACAAAACCTTGAATTTTCAAAGAAAATATTTTACTGCACAGACGGAGAAAGGATAATCCGATTTTCCTCCAACCATGAAAATCCTTATATTTGGATCAGTGCTAGGTCAGGTGCGAAAATGGACAATTTCGGCCCACTCCATCAACTGCTTCCCCCACAAAGGGTCAAAATTTTGAATAATTATATCTCTTATAAAATGTGATACAAGAGTACGAAAATACAAATTTTACACATCACAATATTTTTATTAACCCAAGGTCTGATGTGAAGATGGAATATATCTGTCCACTCCTTCTGGTACCTCCCTACAAACGGTTAATTTTTTTTAATATTCATGAAGCTCATAAAACACGAAATTAGCATCCGATTTCATTCAGACTTGCACACATCTCAATATTTCCATCAACACAAGGTCTGTTATAAATATGGTAGAGATCGGACCATTCCTTCTGGTACCTCCCCCACAAAGGGTTAAAATGTTAAATGACCGAAACGATTATAAATTCCGAAATAAGCATACGGTTATCATAACGCGAAATAAGCATCCAACTCTTTTCAAATTGCACACATCCAAACATTTTTATTATATTTAGTTTTCCTTTATTTATATTTAAGGCATTTTTAAATAATTGGTTAACTGGGATGTTACATTCAACCAATCCAGCCAGTATACAGCATTGAGATTATTTTATATTGCAAACTCAGATTGTTGCTGAACAATTTTTAAACTTTTACTTTGCATACAGTCATGCCATCTTTCTCCCCCCTCTTCCCCTTCCAATCGTATTCTTTGGCATTCCTACGCTATAATATAATCATCAACAACATCCACCATAATATCTGTAAGAATGTAATGCTGTGTAAGTTTGGATGTGTATGTGTGTGTTTGTGTATCCATTTTTTATTTTTACTCCATTTTAATATTCCCATAATAGATGTTTACACAAGATGAATGTTTTGCTGTGATTCTTTTGCCAGACAATAAAGCAAAGCAGGTACCCTACTCGTAATAAATAGGGGACTTGGAATGGAATTTAAAAATAATTTTGTTTTTTACAAATTTTATACAGTTCCAAACAAAAATGGAATGAAGTTCATCATGGCGAATGATCGATTTTAATAAAAATATAAGGTGGCGTATGATTAATTAATAATTAAGAAATCTATTGGCTGTGTTCCCGTACTTTTTTTCATAACACAACAAATAAAAAAGAGGACTACTTTTTAAAAGAAGAGCGGGGCGAATAATACATAAATATACAGGGTGAGATAAAAAATGCAACAAAGTTAAACGCCATAATTTTTAATTTTTTTTTTAAATTTTATTGAATGAAAGCAAAAAAAAAAACAAGTAAAAAAACATTAAGTTCGGCCGGGCCAAACTTTTAATACCCTCCACCCTAGGGTAAAAGAACATTAGAAGAAATGTGGCAAAAAACATTAAAATGCCGAATATCGGGAGGTACCGTTATATAGGGGCTACACCAACACGTGCACCTATAATTACAATGTTTCGCCACACGAACTAGGACTCATTATGACCCACAAATACCAACTTTTACACAAATCAGTGAAAAAATGTGGCATAAATCATCAAAATACCGAATATCGGTAGGTACCGTTATATGTGGACTATACCAGAACGTGGACCTATACATGCAATGTTTTGCCACACGCTCAGGGACCCGTTGTGACCTACAAATACCAATTTTCAGACAAATCCGTGAAAAAATGTGGCATAAATCATCAAAATACCGAATATCGGTAGGTACCGTTATATGGGGGCTATACCAAAACGTGGACCTATACATGCAATGTTTTGCCACACGCTCAGGGACCCGTCATGACCTACAAATACCAATTTTCAGATAAATCCGTGAAAAAATGTGGCATAAATCATCAAAATACCGAATATCGGGAGGTACCGTTATATGGGGACTATACCAGAACGTGGACCGATATATCTCATTTTCAATACCAACCATCCTAGGGACAATACACACACTTGTGCCAAATTTCAAAGGTCTACGTCAAATAATGTGGGCTCTATCGTGATTTCAACAGACAGACAGACGGACAGACAGACAGACAGACAGACGGACATCGCTAAATCGTCTTAGAATTTTATGCTGGTTATGAATATATATACTTTATGGGGTCTACGACGAATATTTAGAGGTGTTACAAACGGAATGACAAAGTTAATATACCCTCCTACCCATGGTGGAGGGTATAAAAATGTCGGAAATAGCATCAAATTTTAAAATAATTTTAGATTTGTTCGAATTGGCCACCTTTGGCTCAAATTATGGCCTTCACGCGGCCAATGAAGCCGTCACCCGCTGTCCGAATGTTGCTCTGTGATATTTTGGCCCATTCCCGGCGAACCGCTTGTTTGAGGTGATCGACTCTTTGGTATTTTTTAGTGCCAACCTTGCTTTCCAAAATACTCCAAACTCAATAGTTCAACGGATTGGTTTCTCATTGGAGACAACGAAATTTGGCAGTTTACCACTTTCGGCCAAGCGAAGCAACTCTTTAGCTCTTTTGAGTCTATTTTCTTCCTGTTGCTGTGTAAGTTCTTGTACTTTTTGGAATTTCAATGGCTTTATCCCGAAGTAATTTTTCAAAGATTGCCGAATGGAACATTGCGATATGTTCAGCTCACGAGCCATTTTTCGGCCACTGCGACGCGGGTTTCGGTCAAGTCGCTTCTTTACTTTTCGCACCATTTAGTTAGATCTAGAAAATAATCGATGGTTTTGCCGATAAAACCTGAGGACAGACAAAAGACCTTTAACCGATATCCTTTTGATGGAAAGCTTTTTGTATGTTTTCTACAGGTAGAACACTTTTTAGAGATCTGTTAGGGGTAGAAGTATTTTTACAGACCCTTACAATAAAATACCTTTCACAAGATCTTTGAAAAAGTAGCTGATCATTACAGCTGCTATGGATTTGGCTAACTCTTTACAAAATTCTGTAAAGAATTTAATTTTAATTTCGATTTTTTCTAACTTGTTCTAATAAATTAAAATGGAGCCCAATATGATTTTGACAAGGCTATTTGTAAGATCTCAAAAGTTTGATAGTTTTAAATTTGTTCAAAATATTTGGAGAAATGACAATGGCGCCTAATATAAATCGTACACACATAGTTTGTAAAATCCTAAAAACCGCTCTGAAATTATGCATATTGACTTATTTAAAAAAATTATCTATATTAAAATATGACCACAACATACCGAAAAATTTAAATGGCGTCCAATATCAATTTCATACCCATAACTTTATGGTCGCACTGAACTCATCTAATCTCAAAATATCTGTTGACAAGTCAGCTGATTGTAAACAGAACTCACCTGTTCTTAAAATATCTGTTGGCAAATCAATTTATTTATTATTGGTTTTTATCGGGCTTTTTTGGTCGGATTATTTTAAAATGAAAATAAGATTTTATTTAATTTTTTTGGTCGACGTTTCGTTGGCTTTTTTCAACATTATCAAGAGCTTATTTATTTGAATTTTTTTTTATTTATTTTTCATTATTATCTATTAATATGCATCAATCTCTTGTTTTTTATATATTATATGGCCCAAATATATTGAAAAATAAAAATGGCGCCCAATATAAAATGGATATACATAGCCTGTAAGTTCCCACAATCTATTCTGAGCCCAGCCAAATTTCTAACTATTTTAATAAATATCATATTAAACATGGCCAAACCATTGTGAAAAATGAAAATGGCGCCCAATATGAATTCGACACATATAGCTTGCAAGCTCCCACAAGTCGTTCTGAACTCATCTCAATTGTAATATAATTATTGTACATGGAATTTCATAGCTTTATGACTTTGCTAAACAAAGTTATTCTTTCATTTCGTTCGTTCTCTCTTCTTCGGCGAGCTTCTCAACCTAACAAAACACGAAAAAAAAACCCCAGCAACAACAGAAAATATAATAACATCATTATTATCGTTCTAATTACATTGCCATGTTTCAACGACAGCCAAGCAGCAAAATAAACTTGAATATGAGCTCCCCAATAGCACAGGGAGGGTGAGAGGAGCTCTGCTGTGCGGAAGGATGGAGGAAACATTTGTGGTATGTTTTTAATAATGTTGTCCTCCATTGGATTGGAGGGTTATAACCCTCGAGAGTTGCTCTTTCGGCTGAATCTTTTTTATGCTTTAGAATCATGTTGTTTATCCCTATTATGAGTTGGATTTTGGTTGTTCCTTTTGCTCGTTATTTCTGTGTGTGTGTGTGGGGGGGGAGGGGTAGAAACAATGTCGAATATCGTAGCTGGGGCCGAGGGGTGGCATTTAAAAAATTGCTGTTTTTTGTTGTTGCATAAAACTTTTTGTAAGGATTTTTTGTAATCTCTGCATTTTTATGTTATGTCAGTTTGTGTTGTTGGCTTCTAAATGGCCAAAGTACCTTTGAATGTGTTGGTAAAGGAATTTTAGGCTTATAATCGGTTTATTTGTTTTATTTTTTGTATTTTTTTCCTATAATAAAATAATTCAAAGAATTTAATAAACGTTTCAATTGTTGGTATTTTAACAAAAACAAAAAAAGTAGATAAAAATATTGTTTGAAAATGTTTTTCATTGAACATGTTCTGAAATATTTATTTGAAATATTAATAGGTGACCACACACATACATAAATACACATTGTTATGGATATCAATGAATGTGGGATATCCTCGATTTTAATACCTTTACATAAAAAAGGCTAAAAATGGTTTCGATGGTATTTCTCGAATAGAAGATACTTTTAAAATCTCAAAAAAAAAAAATAAATAAAAAAAAAAAAAAAAAATATATATATATATATATATATATATATATATATATATATATATATACATATATATATATATATATATTATTCTGGCGATATCGAATGTTCTTCTTCAGAAAGACAACAACTGTAGAGTAGTCCTAAAAATATAAGACGATTTGTATGATCTTCTATGGATTGAAGACCATTATACACCATGTGTCGTCCATACGCATTACTTGGTACGACAACTTCAAGCCTACTGGAAATGCAGAGGACAGGTATTTGTCACTACTAGTAGTGATGGATTTCAGGACAACGCCGTCATAACAATTACTTGGTAACATAAAAAATACTTTTTTGCCAAAACATTTCGAGAAAGGAAAATGGCGCCCAATATAGATTTCACAGGATCTCACAAATTGTTCTGAAATTATCCATATTTTTAATGTATTTTAATAAATATCAATAGCTTTAAATATTTTCAATATATTCTGAAAAATTAAAATGGCGCCCAATATGGATTTCACACTCATAACCTGCGAGATCTCACAAATCTCTCTGAAACTATCCATATTTCTAATTTGTTTTCATTAATATCAATAGCTTTAAATATTTTTCGAACATTCTGTAAACTTTAAATAGCTCCCAATATCAATTAGTTTGTAAGATTCAACACTGAACTCACCCAATTTCCAAAATAAATGCAAATTTTTTCCTATACAGGGTGAGATAAAAAAACCCCATAATTTTTATATATTTTATTACATTTTATTAAATGAAAGCAAAAAAATGTCGGAAATAGCACCCAATTTTAGAATAAGTTTTGATTTGTTCGAATTGGTCACCTTTGGCACGAATTATGGCCCTCAAACGGCCAAAGAAACCTTCACACGCTGCCGAATGTTGCTCTGCGGTATTTTGGCCTATTCCCGGCGAAGCGCTTGCTTGAGGTGATCGACACTTTGGTATTTTTTAGTGCCAACATTGCTTTCCAAAATACTCCAGACACAATAGTCCAACGTATTGGTATCCGGAGATTTTGGTGGCCATTGTGCGCTGGAAATGAATCGAGGAGCCTCAATTTGTAACCATTCTTGGGTGGCGCGTGCTGAGTCCAGTTGGAATTTCCAAGGTCTGCGGCCAAAATGTTTGCGTGCCCAAGGTATGAATACACCCTCCAGAATATTTTCGCGATAATATTCGGCATTTATTCTGATGCCACGTTCGATTAAAAGGAGCGGAGAGCGACCATCGGCTGTTATGGCGGCCCACACCATCACCATGGTTGGCGCTTGAGTTCTGGTGGCCAACCGAAGGTGCACATTTTCAGCTGACCTCTTTGGCAAACTGCTGGACAGCGAATGTTTTCTCATCGGAACGGAGAAAACCAAATTCGACAATTCACCACTTTCGGCCAAGCGGAGCAACGCTTTAGCTCTTTTGAGTCTATTTTCTTTCTGTTGCGGTGTACGTTCTTGCAATTTTGGCTTTACCCCGAGCTCATTTTTCAATATTTGCTGAATGGAATATTGCGATATGTTCAGCTTACGAGCCATTTTTCCTCCACTGCGACGCGGGTTTCGATCAAGTCGCTTCTTTACTTTTCGAACAATATCTGCTGATTTTGCTTTCTTCTTCAGTCCACTTCCTTGACCTCGGGCTACGCTACCAGTATCACGGTAACGATGGTACGAGACACAAAAGATTTATTCACATTTAAATGCTGGAGTGCTCTAACGATAGCCACTTATGGTGGTGTGGTTTTCCAGCCAAATATAAAGAAATCACACTATCACGCTTGAATCACGAAATTTTATTTCTGGAAAAATCTCACCAAAATGCTTTAGTACGCTTGTATAATAATAATAATTTTAACAGATGTCGGACGAGGCGCTTAGAAATTACAGAAGTCTGAAGTTAGTTGCAGTTTTTTCATCTTACCTTGCATTTTTAATTTATGTTAAAAAATGTCAATAGCTCTAAAAATTTTCAAAATATTCTAAAAAATTAAAATGGCGCCCAATATGGATTTCACACTCATAACCTGTGAGATTTTACAAATCGATCTGAAATTATTATCCAATATTTTTTTAAAAAATGTCAATATTTTTTTAAAAAATGTCAATATTTTTTTAAATATTTTCCGAACATTCTAAAAACTTAAAATTTTTTGCTGTATATACACAAAACTTTTCACAGGATTCCATGAGAGAGAGGAGTTTTTCGACAGAGTCACATAAAATAGGCCTCAAACAGACAGAGGATCCTTTAGATTATCCCAAGTAAAATACTTGTACTACCCTCACTCTGTCTGTCTCTCCAACTTTTTTCTTGATACTATCGCCTAATTAAATACAAACAAATCTAGAAATAAAATTTTATCATTAACTAAAAATCTTTGCTCCTCCACACACACACACACACACAACACAAATTATCCATTAAATTTTTAGCTAATAAAGCAGAACACTTATTTTAATAGTCTTCCCCAGCCTCCAGCGAGAGGGAGAGCTCTTAATGTAATTTTTCGGTAGGCTAGCTGGCGGAATGGCTTCATAACGGACCAACAACAAAAAAATTATATCAACATTAACTAAGCGATTAACATTTGGTCTTACATAAATGCTTGCAGCAATGCTGACAGCCAGCCAGTTATTTGTCTATGCTCCTCCTTGCCGGGCTTGTGTTCAGATTTCTCGTCGAGATGATGGAGGGAGGGAAATTATGGGAATTAATTGAAATTCTTTGCATGCCAAAGCTCTTGTGTATGAGCATGAAACAAAATTACCATCATTATCAAGGCTCACCCCCCCCAACCCCGCATGTTTTCTCCCCCCTCTTTGACAAAGGTTATGCATTCATAGAACATCCCCTCCCCCTCATACACACATACAAACATGTTATTGATATAAAAAATGTAAAAAAAATAAAAATGTCAGGCAACCAACCAACCAACCCCATAAAGCAAGGCATGGCCATTCCTTGCCGTCTGTTTGTCTCCATTGTTGGGGATGCTTGGAAGGGCAGCATATTTTTCATTCGCTCCCAAAAAGTTAAGTTGCTCCATAAAGGCAGCGTTTTATCGTTAATCTGAACTTCTGTGTATGTATGTGGGTGTTGGTGTGTGTGTGTGTTGGGTCCTTTGGAAAGTGGGTTTAATTAATATTATCAATATTAATTCCAACCAAAAAACGAGCAAAAAATGGCACACAACAAAAACAAGAAACATTTATAATTGCCATCATCATCATTATCATGAGAATGGCATCAGCATCAGTAAACTAAAGGACTCTTTTAATGAATTTTTATTTTGTTCTTCAAATTTATGATCTTCGAGGGCAGCAAATATGAGGGTGGTATGAAGAATTAGAAAAGTCTTCTGCAAAAAAAAAAAAAAAAAAAAAAAAAAAAAAAACAACTAAAAAAGATGTAAGTTTGACCGGGCGGAACTTTGAATACCCTCCGCCATTTGCAACGTTTTTGGCAATTTTCAAAAAATAAAATCCGTTAATAATTCTGTTAAAATCTTAAAAATACCGAATGTAGTGTTATATAATGTCTACGATGACGACGTGGACCTGCATGGACAACTTTTGCATTAAGCCTTTACAATATTCAAATGCAAAGCTTGAAAAAAAAATTCGGTGAATACTGTAGCTAAAATCATCAAAATATCGAATATAGAGAGGTACTATTATAAGGGAGCAATACCAAAACATGGACCTGCACAGACAATTTTCTGTAAAAGGCTGTAGTATTCATTACGCACTTCTTAGATCGAATTTGAAACAATTCCGGTGAATAATGCGCCAAAATCGCCAAAATCACGAATATCGGGAGATACCGTTATATGGGAACTAAATGATCTGCACAGACAATTTTCTGTCTTAAGCTTTAGTATCCATTACGAACTTCAAATACCTAATATGAAACAATTCCGGTGAATAATGCGCTAAAATTGTCAAAATACCGCATATCGGGAGGAACCATTATATGGGAGCTATACGAAAACGTGGACCTGCACAGACAATTCTCTGTCTTAGGCTGTAGTATCCATTACGAACTTCAAATACCTAATTTGAAACAATTCCGGTGAATAATGTCGCATATCGGGAGATACCGTTATATGGGGGCTGTACGAAGAAGTAGACCTGCACAGACAAATTTCTGTCCTAGGCTGTAGTATCGTTTACGAACTTAAAATACCAAATTTGAAACAATTCCGGTGAATAATGTGGCTAAACTCATTAAAATGCCGAATATCGGGAGATGCCGTTATATGGGGGCTGTACGAAGGAGTAGACCTGCACAGACAATTTTCTGTCTTAGGCTGTAGTATCGTTTACAAACTTAAAATACCTAATTTGAAACAATTCCGGTGAATAGTGTCGCTAAACTCATTAAAATACCGAATATCGGGAGATACCGTTATATGGGGGCTATGCCAAAACTTGCACCTATATGGCCTATTTTCAAAGTCCTGCAGACATAACATACATTTGAGTAAAATCTTATCAAACTACTTCATTTCGTTCGGAAGCTAGAGTGATTTCCACAGACGGATAGACGGACGGACATGGATACTTTGTGGGCTCTTAATGTATTGCAAACGGAATGGCAAACTTCATACTATGGTAGAGAGAAGACAACAGAATTTCTTTAGATAGAAGACTTCTTGCGAGAAGTCTTGCGCTAGAGCGCCAGTTACAAGTTTTCCATCAATAGTGGACCTTTCACAGTTGTTCTCCATAAAAAAAATAATTTCACACTTCTTCTTTATATAGAAACCTACCTGTAGACAAAAGAACTTTTACTGGTTTCATATTGATTAAATAGCTTCCACAGGACTTTTCACTGTTTTACTCATAGTAGAATGAAATCAAGGTAGGGCACAATTACCTTGCAAAACAACAATTTGTTGCATTTATTGATCGTAGTTTTGACATTACAACATATACATGTAGGCCTCTTTACTCACAATTAAATAAAAAAATATTAATTTTCAAATCCAGTTATAAATTTGGGAAAACCATTTGGAACATTTATAAGCCTCGCTATTACCACTTGCAGTGCAAACCTTCGTATTTCGAAATAAAGAAACAATTCATAACCCATTTTCACCACCGACCTTCATAAAATGATAGTCGAGAACAACAAAATTATTACCGAAAATAGCGTCATTGACTCCGTAACATATTCTCGTCTGGCTGTGCGCAGAGCCAAAGGAAAAATGGGGGCGGAGGACGGGCTACCCACCCATATCATAAATAAAAAAAATAAAAACAACAACAACGACGATGGAGAAAATAAAATGAACAACTTTCTTGCATTCTTTTTATTTGTTTCGGTTATTAAAAATCATTCGTTTGTAAAGATCAAAAAGCTACCAACAATAACAACAGCAACAGTAAAATGGCAAAAGATTTATTTTTTTCTGGTTGAAGTGTACCGCACACATCCACATCCATTGAAGCAACATTCCATAAATGGTATAAAGAATAATATCCGTATTTATATTTACACACACACAGATGGAGAGAGAGAGAGAGAGAGATGAAGAGAGAATTTTGGGAGACAACACAAACATACATACACATCCGTTTGCAGGGCATTTTAAATCATGCAGACGTATTTGTTGTTATCCCTTCGTTAAGGATGTATGCTACATATATATGTATGTACACATGTATTTTTTATTTTTTGGCAATAAACCCCGTGACTTCACTTGTGTGGTTTTATGGCATTTCTTTTTTTAACAAACAAGGATTTCCAGTATACACAACTTTATATGATATCCTTTTTGGAAAATATGTATATTTCCTCTCTTTCCCGTCTGCGATGTCTGTCTGCTCTTTGAACAAAGTTGGGCAGCATTTTCTACCACCAAAAACATATTTATTTATTAAAAAAATGTTCGCAAATAATAATTGGAGGAAATTATAGCACAAGCAAGAATCATAAAAAAATATTTATCAAATATCAATATATCAAAATATTAGACTGACATAGAAACCATATTTTTGGGACATTGTGAAGTCCCAAAGGATCCAAACTATCACATGTTGAATTAAACAAGCTATAAGCTCCAAGTACTTCAGGATATCATTGATGATTCAATTCGTATTGAACACTCACTCCGATTTGGTGTTTAAGTCCCTCACATTCGTAATATGCATTAAACAACAGTAATTTTTGGCACCAGATACTTTACAGAGCTCGGAAATACATTTGCCAATACCTTTCCATGTATATCCTTAATAATACTTCTATATGTATCCTTAATCCAATTTCAGGTTTATTGTGCACATACAGGGTGAGAAAAAAACTCCAACAAAGTCAAAAGTCGTAATTTAATTTTTTTTTTTTTAATTTTATTGAATGAATGCGTAAAAATCGGAAATAGCATCAAATTTTAGAATAAGAGTAGATTTGTTCGAATTGGTCACCTTTGGCACGAATTATGGCCTTCAGACGGTCAATGAAACCGTCACACGCTGCCCGAATGTTGCTCTGCGGTGTTTTAGCCCATTCCCGGCAAAGCGCTTGCTTGAAGTGATCGACACTTTGGTATTTTTTAGTGCCAACCTTCAGAGAGAACCGGAGATTTTGGTGGCCATTTTGCGCTGGAAATGAACCAAGGAACCTCATTTTATAACCATTCTTGGGTGGCGCGTGTAGAGTCCTGTTGGAAAATCGAAGGTCTGCGGCCAAAATGTTTGCGTGTCCAAGGCTTTAATACACCCTCCAGAATATTTTCGCGATAATATTCGGCATTTATTCTGATGCCACGATCGATTAGTAAGAGCGGAGAGCGACCATCGGCTGTTATGGCGGCTCACACAATCACCTTGGCCAGCGCTTGAGTTCTGGTGGCCAACATTTTCAGCTGACATCTTTGGCAAGTAAACATGAAACACAAAATTCTGGACCACGAATGTTTTCTCATCGGAGAAAACCAAATTCGGCAGTTCACCACTTTCGGCCAACCGAAGCAACTCTTAACCTCTTTTGAATCTATTTTTTATTGTTGCGGTGTAAGTTCTTGCACTTTCTGGAATTTCAATGGTTTTACCCCGAGCTTATTTTTCAATATTTGCCGAATGGGATATTGCGGTATGTTCAGCTCACGAGACATTTTTCGGCCACTGCGACACGGGTTTCGATCAAGTCGCTTCTTTATTTTTCGAACCATTTCTGCCGATGTTGCTGTTTTTTCCGTCCATTTCTTTGACGTCGGACTACGCTACCAGTATCACGGTAACGAGCGATGGTACGAGACACAAAACATTTATTCACATTTAAATGCTGGAGTGCTCTAACGATAGCCACTTGTGTTTTTCCAGCCAAATATAAATAAATCACACTATCACGCTTGAAACCCATCACGAATAACTTTTTTTCTGGATCATTCTCATCAAAATGCTTTTGTACGCTTGTAAACAATATAAAAAGCTGTCACAGGATTTTTTTTTCCATCTCCCCCTGTATATATCCTTAATCCGATTTCAGGTTTATTGGGAAAATATTGTCTAATATCAGCCCAAATGGAATGAATTTCGGGACGTACGTTTTCATTTTGTGGAATTCGGTTCCAATATATACTTGGTATAAAGGATTGAAATGTCTCTAGGGAAAATCGGTAGAGAATTGGATATGCCTCCCATACATAATTTTCTCTGAAAACATCCTGTTACTGCTCTAAAGCCAAATGTTGATAGGTGGTATGATCTACTTCAGATAAATTATTTTGTTACGGGCGCTCTACTAAATATTATTGACTTATTGACCGCCCGATTATTGACTTTTCCTTACAGGTTATTCAGTTATATTTTCACTTTTATAAGTTGCATTCAGGATGCTGAGACAAAACCCTTTTTTTATCTTTTATCAATTTTTCCTAGACCATTTTTCCCTCCAGCGTGCTACATTAGCAAGCAAGTGTACACCATATATATAATATTTCGCACACATATAAACACATAGTGTTCTCATCACAATTGCACAATTTGGAAGAATATTTATTTTGAAGGGATGATGTTGCTTCTGTTGAGGGGATTTATTATAACGCCACACCAAACCTCATCCTAGCACAGAGTATACCCTCAACATCATTGTTGGATGGTGTGGCATTTTTGCGGATTATGAAATCAATAAACCATATAATAATCCATTATAAAAGTCAAAATATTGAATTTCATGGTTGGTGTGAATTATGAGGGTCGATGGCAAGTTGAAGTGGAGGGTTTATATGAAAATGTGGGCAAATGAAATACAGGTGCACGCTATGGATAATTTCAGCCATTTGAAATATAAACAATGACTTTTTCATGGGCATCAGCTTAATTTGCCATAAAATCGAAAATATCATTTATGGATGGACGTAATCATTTAGAGAGGTTAGATGATAAGACAATGGCAATTTCGAAGAGGAAGATTGACATAAATATTACAACGTGACAGATTTGGATTATATCGACTACCTCCTACACTTTATTTGAGATATGTGCACATTTTTGGAAAATGGGACCAAAGTATTCGGTTGTCATACTATATCTAATACAGAACAAAAGAAAGTCCAACATTTATATCCAATTTTATGTGAAATCATAAATTACATATTCAGTTCAGATTTCAGTTGTAAAGAATCACCGACTTGTTTGGCAATATATGACAGATATAAGTATTGTAAGTTGGGACCCTTTGTGGGTGAGGTACCAGAAGGGGTTGGTAGATGTTCACAACAGATCTAGTGTTAGCAAAAATGTTTGTATGTAGGAAATTTGAGAAGATGAATGGATGAATTTGGATGCTTACTTCGCTTTCTTTGAGGGTTTTGTTTTTCCAAAATCTTGAACCCTATGTGAAGGAACTACCAGAAGAAATGGTGCAATCTCTATTATTATACCCTCCACCATAGTATGGAGGTATATTAAGTTTGTCATTCCGTTTGCAACACCTCTAAATATTCTTGATCAGCATAAAATTCTATCGCGGCCGTCGGTCCATCTCTCCGTCTGTGGAAATCACTCCAGCTTTCGAATCAAATGAAGTAGATTGATAAAATTTTATGCATATTATACCTGCAGGACTTTTGGTATTAAACTGAGCCATGTAGGTCTACGTTTTGGTATAACCCCCATATAACGGTACCTTTCGATATTCGGTATTTTGATGATTTTAGCCACATTATTGTTTCAAATTTGGTATTTGAAGTTCGAAATGAATACTACAGCCTAAGACAGAAAATTGGTTCTTTGTTGATTTTAGAGACACTATTCACCGGAATTGTTTCAAATTTGGTATTTGATGTCCGTAATGGATGCTACAGCCTATGACATAAGATTATCCGTACAGGTCTACGCCTTCGCGACATTATTCACCGGAATTGTTTAAAATTTGCTGTTTAAAGTTCGTAACGGATACTACAGATTAAGACAGAAAATTGTCTATGCAGGTCCACGTCTTCTTTGACCCTTTTGTAGGGGAGATACCAGAAGGTGTGGATTAATATATCCCATCTTCACACCAGACCTTGGGCTAATTAAAATATTGTGATGTGTGTCATTTGAAGAGAAACGGATGCTTATTTCGGATTTTATGACCGCTTTGGTTATTCAAAATTTTAACCTTTTGCGGGGGAGGTACAAGAAGGAATGGTCCGATATCTACCATCTTTATAACAGATCTGGTGTTAACGGAAATATTGAGATGCGCCAAGTCTGAATAAAATCGGATGTTATTTTCTCGTTTTATGAGCTTCATGAATATTCAAAATTTTAATCGTTTGTAGGGGAGGTACCAGAAGGAGTTGACCGATATATTCCATCTTCACATCAGACTTTATATTAATAAAAATATTGTGATATGCGTAATTTGAAGACAATCGGACTCTTACACACATTTTATAAGAGTTATAATTATTCAAAATTTTTACCCTTCGTGGGAAGGTACTTGATCGACCGATATTGTCCATTTTTGCACCTAACCTAGCACTGATGCAAATATTAGGATTTGCAAAGTTGGATTAAAATCGGATCATTCTTTGTCTTTTTGTGCAGTAGATTATTTTCTTTGCAAATGTTGACATTTTGTGTGGGAGGTACCAAAAGGAGTGGACCGATATTGCCCATCTCCGAACTTAATCTAAGTTTGACAATAATATTGCAATGTACCATGTTTGGATCAAATCGGATATTCCCTTCGAGAGTTATCGTGCGCACCAGACAGACATACAAACGGGCGGACGGACATCGCTAGATTGACTCCAAATGTCCTGAAACGGATTTGGTCAAAAGAGACATAGGTTCTAAAAACGTTCTTTCGATGAGGCACTTTTTGGCCACCTCTATCCACATGGCTGAGGCTATAAAAATCATGACTATGAACAATATTCTTTAAAAATTCCACGATTATGAAAAATATTCTTAAACAATTTATCGTTATGACAAGATCTTCTTAAAAATCCATAAATATAAACATTACTTCGTAGAAAAATCTACGATGTGAACATTTTTCTTAACAGGCCACAAAAACCGTGTGAGAGGGGATCAATGAGAATTGTATTTGTTGATGTTGGGTCAATTCCAATAAGTTTGTGTATCCTCAAATATATTACATTTTCTCATGGCCTCATAATGTTTTCATTAAACGCCCATTAAATTGAGCCCTAATCGTTTAAAGGCACGTGTTTTAGTTCCTTTTGCCTATTTTACTTTGATCTCAAATAGCAAAACAATTTTTTAATATTGTGTCTGAAGTGACACGATTTGTATGTTTGTTTGTATTTAGATCTCGCGAATGTCAAGTAGTTATTAAAGTCACTCTTTTAGCGACGTTTATGGACTCTTTATCTACAACACGGTACGCTCACGGGGCACTTGTCACCAATGTTATCAGTTAAATCGGCGCGTGTCTTTCGTGTCATCACCCCGGCGCCGCAGTATCAACATCATCCTTTTGTAATCGCTATCCTTATTGCAACATAATTGACATTTTATTATTTTGGAAACGGTAACTTGGCTATAAAAAAAGCAAATCCAACAATCCTTGAATACGTTTGGTTCGTCCTTTCGATTTTTATTTGTTCGCTTATTAGAGTAAGTAAACACGTGTTCGAAGGTCTCTTCGAACCATTGCCAAGATGACAACGACTGGGATATTAAGGGTGAGTTGCTGTTCTGGCTGCAAAGAGGGGGAAATGCAGCCACCAACCAATAATCGCTTAAATCGCATCGGTTGCGGACAATTGAAGGAAAATAAATTAAGTCACCCTTTTCTTTTGAAGGTTAGCATCGGGCTGCTGCTTCTGCTGATGATGTTGCCGATGGTATTTAATTTTGTCATTTTTTTGGTGTAATAAGCGTAACATTAAATTGTCAACAAAGAGCCTAGCCGCCGCGAAGGGAACAATTTTGAAGGGCACGAATGGGGTGGTTATTGTAAAAAAGTATGCTAATAAATTCTGCTTTTATTATACACCAACAAACTGCAGCAACAACAATAGCAATAACATCAAGGATAATAGTTCTTGCGCGTTAGATTGTTTTTGCTTTTGACAATATTAGCAAATATTGTTAGAAAACTCTTAGATATTTTAGTTGACCTAACTTTGGCCCTCAAAAACACCAGATATAATCTTTCGTATCCTGAATTATGACTTTTAAGATATTATACCCTCCAACATATGTAACACCTGAGAGATTAAAATAAACTGCAACTGCAACTGCAACAAACTCAAACGCCATAATTTTTACATTTTTTTTTTTAATTTTATTGAATGAAAGCAAAATATGTCGGAAATAGCATCAAATTTTAGAATAAGTTTAGATTTGTTCGAATTGGTCATCTTTGGCACGAATTATGGCCTTCAAACGGCTAATGAAACTATCACTCGCTGTCCGAATGTTATTCTGCTGCATTTTGGCCCATTCCCGACGAAGCCCTTGCTAGTGCCAACCTTGCTTTCCAAAACACTCCAAACACAATAGTCCAACGTATTGGTATCCGAAAATTTTGGTGGCCATGTGCGCTGGAAATAAAGCGAGGAACCTCATTTTGTAACCATTCTTGGATGGCACGTGCTGAGTGCGATGGAATATAAAAGGTCTGCGGCCAAAATGTTTGTGTGTCCAAGGCTTTGATACACCCTCCAGAATATTTTCAAGATAATATTCGGCATTCATTCTGATAACACGGTATTTATTCTGATGCCATCGGCTGTTATGGAGGCCAACACGCTCACCATGGCCGGCGCTTGAGTTCTGGTGGCCAACCGAAGGTGTACATCTTCAGCTGACCTCTTTGGCAAGTAAACATGATCATTTTGTTTGTTTACAAACTGCTGGGCAACGAATGTTTTCTCATCGGAGCGGAAAAAACTAAATTCGGCAGTCCAAGCCAAACAACTCTTGGGCTCTTTTGAGTCCATTTTCTTTCTGTAGCGGAGTAAGTTCTTGCATTTCTTGGAATTTCAATTTCTTTACACCGAGGTCATTTTTCAATATTTTCCGAATGGAATATTGCGATATGTTCAGCTCACGAGCCATTTTTCGGCCACTGCGACGCAGTTTTCGATCAAGTCGCTTCTTTACTTTTCAAACCATTTCTACTGATGTTGCTGTTTTCTTCCGTCCATTTCCTTGACGTCAGGCTACGCTACCAATATCACGGCAACGGTAACGAGTGATAGTACGAGACACAAAAGATTTATTCATATTTAAATGATGGAGTGCTCTAACGATAGTCACTTGTGATTCTCCAGACAAATATAAAGAAATCACACTATCACGTTTGAATTCCATAACGAAAACTTTTTTCTGAATGAGTGGCTTAGAAGTGTTGTCTAAAAGTTGGTTGCAGTTTTTTTCATATCACCCTGAATTTATCAATTTTTTTATTCATCTACTTATCTACCAATCGACAGAAAGTTTCATCTATTTTTTCAAATTGCGAATTTCTGTGCCACAGTTAGCACACGCCTGCCTGTAGTTTCTATCGTACAACACAAATATTTCATTGTTACTTAGATTGTTAATATCACCACCGTAATGGGCTGCTAATGACATCTTTGGCAAAGATTTGTGACAACTCCAATTTGTAATGATGCAACATTTCTTTTTGTTAGGATTTTGTACAGTGAGGTGGGTCGAAAGATTTGTGCTCTACAACTTTTGCAATAATAGGTGTGTCTGGTTATCTTAAAATTTATAACAATTGTTGTAAGATTTAAGAGAACACTTTTGACCGTTCATTTGCAAATTCTTGCTGGACAAATTTCTTCTTGCAATCACTTGCAACTCTTCTTCTTCTCCTCCCGGTGATTTATATTTGGACAAGGTATTTAAAAACATCTTTATTTATTTCATTGCCAGAAAAAATTAATATATATATATATATATATATATAGTAACATCAGCTGATCGAAAAAATGATTATGACATTTCTTGCAATCATTTTATTATTCTTCAGATAATAAAAATTCAACGTTATATTATATAATTTATATCATTAAGGAACTAATTTTGCAAAATTTGTCAATTTCAGTTGATTTCTCAACAGTTTAAAAGTGAAACACATTGCGAGACATCAGTTTTCTTGCTAGATTTTACTTAACGTTATCCGATAACTTTTTGCCAAATTTGCATGAGAGAAAGAGAGAAAATTCTCTCAGTACAGGTTACTGAGTAATTTTAAATGAAATCGTACATACCCATTGTTAACATGATTTTGACGTTGTTACAGGTAGTCGCATCGACGCAACTGCTGGGACAATGAACTGTCAAACCAATTTTGGCATTAAAGCTTTTGAATGAAAAATTATTTAAAATTGGAAAAAATGTTGGAATAAGAAAACATCTAAAAATCTACTAATTTTTTACAAAATATTAAAAAAACAGTGTTCCCAAACGTCTATGCATCTACCTGTATTCTTCTAACATGGTAGTTACCCAGTACTTCCCGTACTTTGCCACTCTTTATTTTTATACCCTCCACAATAGTTTCGGAATATACATTTCAGACCCCACAAAGTATATATATTCTTGATCAGCATAAAATTCTATGTCGATTTAGCGATGTCCGTCCGTCTGTCTGTCTGTGGAAATCACTCTAACTTCCGAACGAATTGAAGTAGATTGATAAAATTTTACTCAAATGTATACTTGTTTGCAGGACTTTTGGTATTGAAAATGGGCCATGTAGGTCCACGTTTTAGTAGAGCTCCCATATAATGGTATTTTGATGATTTTAGCGACACTATTCATCGAAATTGTTTCAAATTTGGTGTTTGAAGTTCGTAATGAATACTACAGCCTATGAGAGGAAATTGTCTGTGCAGGTCCTCATCTTCGTATAGCCCACCTCCCGATATTCGGTATTTTGATGATTTTAGCTACATTATTCACCGATTTTTTTTTAACTTTCGCATTTGAATATTGGTATTTTTAAGATTTTAACACAATTTTTAACGGATATAAAATTCGTTAAAAATTGTGTTTTTGAGAATTGCCAAATTGGTTCCAAATAGTGGAGTGTATTCAAAGTTCTGCCCGGCCGAACTTACAGCCTTTTTACTTGTTTACTTGTCAGTTTGCTCTTTTGCTTCATTTACCACTAAAAAGTTTACAATAGGTGTGTTGTTAACAAAGTCATACTTAACAAAAACCTATCGACCCAACTCAATGTATTTTTTTATCTCGCCAGTCCCAGCGACATTCATTACATCAATTTCAATATGTTTCTTGTATTGTTATTAGCTTTAAGGGTAATTTTATGAATACAAGATACTTCCGTTTTATGTTGTTTTTCATGAATGCGGATAAATTTCATTGGATTCGCCGAACCAGTTGTTGCTGCTACCCCCGTGACATCGTCGTGGTCCTGGCTAATTCGAAGGGTGGATTGTTTTGTTTTGCTGGATTATAAATGATTTTGGTTTTGAAATTGGTTTACTTTTCGATTTGCCACAGTACAGGTGTCCTCTTACGTCCGCCCGTTCGTCAACCCCTCCTCTCCTTCGATCTACACACCATTTCAATATTGTCGACAAGTGTATTTTTTTTTTTTGCTGTTGAGGCCCTTTTTAAACGCCTCGTTGTCTGAATTTATGACTTTGATTGTTTTGTTGGGATTTATTAGATTTCCTTGTTATTGGCTGAGTAATAATCATTAGGTGGTGTGCAGTTAAATTACCAGGGATGTTGGATGGAATGGACAACGGAGAAGTTGGCATATCAAAAATGAAAAAAATCACCAGGCTCTATCAGTAATAAAAATAATAATATCAGACAAATTAGGAAGTATCAGTCGGTTTGCCGACACATATATACCCACAATTTATGACAATCTGTATACATTAATATGGTTTTTATTATTAACAAATCTTTGCAAATATTCTTAGTAAACCCACTGATATTTGGGTGCCCTTAAAAAAGGCCATAAAGACTAGTTTTTTTTTTTGTAATTCAAGAATATTTTTTATTGGAAATCCTTCAAGGACGTTTCTAAGAAATTCATTACAAATTCGACTTAATAAAAAATCCAAGTTTGACTATATTTTAGGACGCGTAAAAATGTGTACAAATAGGAAACCTTTCTCCCAAAATACAAGATTTATGCTCTTTTAAAAATGTAAACATTTTTGATTACCACAAGTCTTATGTAATCAATGGAATTGTCTAATGACATTTTACATTTAAGTTTTGAGTTGAAAGTCGTGTCCTTAATTTTCAATTAATTCAGGTTTAATTGAAAGCATAACAAATTTAAAGCACATTTTGTTTTTACCAACAACACGGCCCAACACCACTTCAATGATGCTTGTATTTGTATACCCTCTAACATACATATTATGGAGGGTATATTAAGTTCGTCAGTCCGTTTGTAACTCATCGAAATAATGATTTTAGACATAACAAAGCATATACAGGGTGAGATGAAAAAACTGCAACCGACTTCAGACTGCTGTCATTTCCAAGCCACTCGCTCGACAGCTGTTAAAATTATTCCAGTGACAGCTCATTAGATTGTTTACAAGCGTACAAAAGCATTTTGGTGAGAATTTTCCAGAAAAAAATGTTATTCGTGATGGAATTCAAGCGTCATAGTGTGATTTCTTTATATTTGGCTGGAAAACCACAAATGGCTATCATTAGAGCACTCCTGCATTTAAATGTGAACAAATCTTTTGTGTCTCGTACCATCGCTCGTTACTGGTAGCGTAGCCCGACGTCAAGGAAGTGGACGGAAGAAAACACCAACATCTGCAGAAATAATTCGAAAAGTAAAGAAGCGACTTGATCGAAACCCGTGTCGCAGGGGCCGAAAAATGGCTCGTGAGCTGAACATATCGCAATATTCTATTCGGTAAATATTGAAAAATGAGCTCGGGGTAAAGCCGTTGAAACTCCAAAAAGTGCAAGAATTTACCCCACAACGGAAAGAAAATAGACTCAAAAGAGCTAAAGAGTTTCTTCGCTTGGCCGAAAGTGGTGAACTGCCGAATTTGGTTTTCTCCGATGAGAAAACATTCGTTGTCCAGCAGTTTGTAAACAAACAAAATGATCGTGTTTACTTGCCAAAGAGGTCTGGCAAGAGCTGAAAATGTGCAGCATCGGTTAGCCACCAGAACTCAAGCGCCGGCCATGATGATGGTGTGGGCCGCCATAACAGCCGATGGTCGCTCTCCGCTCGTATTAACCGTTCGTGGCATCAGAATAAATGCCGAAAATTATCGCGAAAATATTATAAAGGGTGTATTAAAGCCTTGGGCACGCAAACATTTTAGCCGCAGACGTTGGACACGCACGCGCCACCAAAGAATGGTTACAAAATGAGGTTCCTCGCTTCAATTCCAACGCACAATGGCCACCAAAATCTCTGGATACCAATCCGTTGGACTATTGTGTCTGGAGTATTTTGGAAAGCAAGGTTGGCACTAAAAAAAGTGCCAAAATATCGATTACCTCAAGCAAGCGCTTCGCCGGGAATGGACCAAAATACCGCAGAGCAACATTCGGGCAGCGTGTGACGGTTTCATTGGCCGTTTAAAGGCCATAATTCGTGCCAAAGGTGACCAATTCGAACAAATCTAAACTTATTCTTAAATTTGATACTATATCCGACATTTTTTGATTTCATTCAATAAAATTGACTTTGTTCCAGCTTTTTTATCTCACCCTGTATATTCTTGATCAGCTTAAAATTCTAAGACGGTTTACCCTGTTCGTCCATCTGTCTGTCTGTCCATCTGTAGTAATCACGCTAGAGTCAAAACAAATAAAGAAGGAAGGAAGCTAAAATTTTGCAGAAATCAGTCTTTTGTCTGCTGGCATTTCGAGTTCGGCTATATCTGTAAACGATATTGTATAGCCTCCATGTAACGGGTACCTCCCTATATTCGGTATTTTGATGATTTTAGCTACATTATTCGACGGATTTTTTTCCAAGTTTCGTATTTGAATATTGTAATGGCTTATTATTATTTGGTATTTTTACTATTTTAATTTTTTGATTTTTTTTTTAATTTCCAAATTCGTTCCAAATGGTGGAGGGTATTCAAAGTTCGGCCCGGACGAATTTCCCGCTTTTTTACTTGTTTTTAATTGTTGTAGTTGTTATAATGTTTTCAATTGGTGCGGTATGACCAATAATATTTCAATTAAAGTTTTCCCCAGCACACAGCGAGCTCTCACACAGCACCACACAAACCTTTACAAAAACAAATAATTTTCAAATTAGTTTTAGAATTTCACTCGTTCCGTCGCCACCAAAAACAACGTCCTTAGCCAACCACATACTCTGTTTAGTAATCATCATTGTGCGAAACATTAAAAAAAGTGCAATTATTCGTTCATTTAGACCTCCATGGAAGTCCTGGCGCGGCTATTCATTTCAAATTGTTGGCAAAAGTCAAGTGGCCAAATAAAAATTAATTTGCAAATCATCATCAGCGAAGCGCACTTGGTGGCGTAGCAGAAGGGATTGGGAGCAGCGTTTAGATAAAACTCATTATTACTCCTACCTAGGATCATCAGCAGTAGCAGCAGCACTCATTCACCATTTGGTTTGTTATTATTGCAGTAGTTATGCTTAGAGAAGTCATCCACCAGCCAAGCCCTGCAACATTCCATCAGCTGGTCTGAGAGGAGTAGGAGGCTTTTGAGGGAACTTTGCAATTATTGGCAGTGTCCAAATGATTCCTTGCCAACCACTAGCAACCAACAATGAGCGCTGTTTCGTTATGGTAACAAATCTCTAGCGCGGCCATTCAAATGCAGCGCACTGCTGCCAATAATATTTGTACGTTTTTATCCGCGTAATTTGCTTTTAATTAAAAAGTGCAATATTTGTTGTTGCTGTTGTTTTGCTATTTTTGTCTAATTGCATTATGGCAATTGTTGATTTTATTATTTTGCCAGAGTTTTTTTTTTCTCTCCTTGAATTTATGAATTTTTCAATGGAAAAAATTGTGGTACTCCAATTATAACCTTTGTTTATATGGCATTGGTAATTATTTGGAGGATAAAATAAAATAAACTAATAATCATGAAATTATGAAATACAATTAGAGATAATTAATTTAATATAATATTGTTCTCTTTGTTTTGGGTCTTCATGTAATTGGGGTCAAATTTCAATGTTTTTTTATTCCCACTGAAAATATACCGAAATTCCACTGGTCCACGCAAATTTGCAGCTTTAAATTGTTTGACTTTATTTATTTTAGATTTCCTGTAATTAATTTCAATATTTCTATGAATGATGATGTTGTTGTAGATCATATATTGTTATTACAAAACTCCTAAAGCTTTCTACAGATTTACATGCTTTTGTTCTAAAAAAATATATACCTAATCCAAGTCCACAAGTTCTAGGTTGTAAATAATTACAGAGAGATGAGATGAAATAACTGCAACCATCTTCAGACTGCTGTCATTTCTAAGCCACTCGCCCGACAAATGTTAAAATTATTCCAGTGACAGCTCATTATATTGTTTACAATCGTACAAAAGCATTTTGATAAGAATTTTCCAGAAAAAAACTATTCGTGATGGAATTCAAACGTGATAGTGTGATTGCTTTATATTTGGCTGGAAAATCACAAGTGGCTATCGTTAGAGCATTCCAGCGTTTAAATGTGAATAAATCTTTTGTGTCTTGTACCACAGCTCGTTACCGTGATACTGCTACCGTAGCCTGACGTCAAGAAAGTGGACGGAAGAAAACAGCAACATCCGCAGAAATAGTTCGAAAAGTAAAAAAGCGACTTGTTCGAAACCCGCGTCGCTGTGGCCGAAAAATGGCTCGTGAGCTGAAGATATCGCAATATTCCATTCGGCAAATATTGAAAAATGAACTCGGGTAAAGCCATTGAAATTCCAACACAAAGAAAATAGACTTAAAAGAGCTGAAGAGTTGCTTCGCTTGGCCGAAAGTGGTGAACCGTAGAATTTGGTTTTCTCCGCTCCGATGAGAAAACATTTGTTGTCCAGCAGTTTGTAAACAAACAAAATGATCGTGTTTACTTGCCAAAGAGGTCAGCTAAAAATGTGCACCTTCGGCTGGCCACCAGAACTCAAGCACCGGCCATGGTGATGGTGTGGGCCACCATAACAGCCTATGGTCGCTCTCCGTTCGTATTAATCGACTGTGGCATCAGAATAAATGCCGAATATTATCGCGAAAATGTTCTGGAGGGTGTATAAAAGCCTTGAGCACGCAAACATTTTGGCCGTAGACCTTGGACATTCCAACAGGACTCAGCATGCCCAAGAATGGTTACAAAATGAGGTTCCTCGCTTCATTTTCAGCGCACAATGGCCACCAAAATCTCCGGATACCAATCCATTGGACTATTGTCTCTTGAGTATTTTGGAAAGCAAGGTTGGCACTAAAAAAGTGCCAAAGTGTCGATCACCTCAAGCAAGCGCTTCACCGGGAATGGGCCAAAATATCACAGAGCAACATTCGGACAGCGTGTGACGGTTTCATTGGCCGTTTGAAGGCCATAATTCGTACCAAAGGTGACCAATTCGATCACATCTAAACTTATTCTAAAATTTGATGCTATTTCCGATATTTTTGCTTTCATTTAATAAAATTAAAAAAAAAAATGTAAAAAGTATGGCGTTTGACTTTGTTGCAGTTTTTTTTATCTCACCCTGTATATGGGAGCTTTGTCTAAATTCGAACATATTCTCGCCAGTTTCAATAGGGTTCATCCATGGGACAAACAAATCTTGTTTGGAAAATTTAATCTCAATTGGATAATAAATGAAATCTGTATTTTATTCACAAAAATACATGGACAGACGTTGAATACCCTCTATTTGGAACGAATTTGACCATTCTCAAAAACAATAAGATCCGTTAAAAATTCTATTAAAATTTTAAAAATACAGAATATAGCAGTTATTTTAGGGTCTATACGGTGAATAATGTCGCTAAAATCATAAAAATACCGAATATTGGGAGGTACCGTTATATGGGGGCTATACCAAAACGAAAACCTTCATTGTCCATTTTCAATACCAAAAGTCCTGCAGACATAATATACATTTGAGTAAAATTTTATCAATCTACTTCTAAATCGACATAGAATTTTATGCTGATCAAGAATATATACTTTGAGGGGTCTAAATGTATATTTCGACGTGTTACAAACGGAATGACAAACTTAATATACCCTTCATACTATGGTGGAGGGTATAAAAATAGCAGAGGTGTACCATTTAGTACCAAACATAGCAGTTTAATACATTTCGTATTTTTTATTTTCCATCCTTCCATGGCAGAAGAATACAGGTAGATGCATCAACGCTTGGAAGCATTGATATGTCAAAAAATTTTAAATGTTTTTTCAAATATGAGTAGATTTTTAAATGATTTCTTATATGACGTCATTCGAAGGTTATTATAATTCGAGCTTTTTAACAATTTTTACAAATTTAAATAATTTTTCATTCAACATTTTCAATTCCAAAATTGGTTTGACAGTTCATTGTCCCTGCATCACTTTATCCATTCGTAAATTTATTTTGCTTTATTAGTTTCAATTCATGTAAAACAACTTTATTCTTGATTTATTTCCTTGTCTTAATTTGGGAAAAGGGGTTGGAAACGTCTAATTACGATACTGTTGATGATGATCTCATTTAGATGGCTGGCATATTAAACGGAATTGCTTCAGACAAAAGAATTTCAGTTTCACAATCAAGGCCATAATCATGTATGTAGGTGGGTAATTGTCATCCACCAACCTAATCAATTCGATACAACATATATTTCTAATGCACTCCAAATATACATGAAAATAGCTCTAGTAGAACATGAGAAAAATTTCCAAAAAATAATTACATAAATTCTACAAATGATTTGCAATTGATAATATTTACCCTTCCATATTTCTCAAAACTCCTCCCACAAATTTCCATCAAAACGCTGGTAAAAATAACAGTAATGGTCATCTAAAAAACATTTTGGTAACTATCCAGCCAGACACAAAAACAAATGTTGCCATTCTAATTTAATGATGACCAAAACAAAACTTTTTAATCTTTCTTAATTGGATTAAGTCCTTTTCAAAAGGTGCTTCCACCACCAGCCATGGCTATGCGAAGAGTAGTGCAGAACATCAATATTATCATTTTTGCACAAACGGACTGGACGAAACAAACAATAACAAAAAAATGGAACTTGGAAAAGGGATATTAAAACTGTTGACCATAACCAACACAACAAAAAAAAGAAACTTTTAAACCATTGTCCAGTTCACATCACCAAACTGAAATCCTCTATATGGCTATGCGTTTCTATGTTTGTAGTATGTACATGGGCATGCATGTGTTCCATTTTGTCATTTGCCAAACGAACGCTTAATTTTCTCTTTCTGTGCTGTTCATTTGCTTCCATTTTTCCAATTGAGATGTTCTATTCATTGTCAGTCTATGTTGGCCGAACGAAAGGGAACGAGAGAGGGAGAAAGTGAGGGACAATGAAAACACATTTGTAGACTGAGATTCCTTTGCTTGGTTACCATTGTTGGCTTGTATATCCTTGCGGACAGCATGCAAAGGTTACTAAGCTCAACAGCTTTTGGATTATTAAATGCATTTAGTCCTTCAGAATGATGATGTTACGGATTTTTAATTGTCAATGTTTCTACATTCTCCTCTCCATGAATTCTACACAAATTGGGATTACATGGAAAATTTAAACGGCTTAATTTTTTTGTACAGCTGCATTTGTTACACCCTTTTAGTCAATTTTTTATTGTTAATCCTGAGCAAGGATTAGACAATCGTTGACAAAGTTTTATGCAAGAAATCGCAACAGGTGGAAACTAGGAACGAAGAAAATTGAATATCTTTAAGAAAATTTATGTTAAAACCTTTTTTAAAACTATAATTTAGAGATAAAAATGTATAGTATTAGTACAAAAATCCAAGTTATATTAAAAATTCAACTGACAAGCAATTATTTAATGCTACAAGGCGTGTCTTAAATATAAGACATCTGAAATCGAACTGAGTAAGACCTTCATAATAAATAAGATAAATCGATACCTTTACAATGGTAGCCCAAAAATTCCAAACAACTATCTGGACGACAATTTCCCTTCAAGGACCACAACATTAAACACACTAGACTATCTTCTAACAATACCTACACCTACAACAATGTACAATATGAGTGCAGCATTTAAACTTGTACTTCACTACATACAGGCGCTTCCGTTTTTACGATAGAAATACGGACAAGGCTTACTCTCACAAAGGAGTCACATTCAAATAATCACTTAATACAGCTTCCACCATATTGAGACTTAATTTAATTTTAATTCCCTCCCCTTATAAGAAGGCTTCTTTCCAAAGTTCCTACATTTAAATCAAGAAACACTGGGATTTAATGAAAAAATATATTCCTTCCTTATATTTCATATGGATTTCTTTATTAATCCTAGGAATATGGTTGTGAATCTCCAGAATATCTAACATTTAAACAACTCTACGAACTTCAAATACCCAAATTTGAAACAGTTCCGGTGAATAACGTCGCTAAAATCATTAAAATACCGAATATAGGGATGTTCCATTATATGGCGGCTATACCAAAACATGGACTTGCATAGACAATTTTCTGTCACAGGCTGTAGTATTAATTACGAACATCAAATACCAAAATTGACACAATTCCGGTGAATAATATCGCTAAAATCATCAAATATCGAGAGGTGCTGCTATATGGGGGCTATAGGAAGGCGTGGACCTGCACGGACAATTTTCTGTCATAGGCTGTAACTTCAAATACCAAATTAGAAACATTTCCGGTGAATTATGTCGCAAAAATTATCAAAATACAGAATATCGGGAGGCATCGTTATATGGTGGCTATACCAAAACGTGGACCTACATGGCACATTTTCAATACCAAAAATCCTGCAGACATAATAGACATTTGAGTAAAATTTTATCAACCTACTTCATTTTGTTCGGAAGTTAGAGTGATATGCACCGACGGACGGACATGGCTTAATCAACATAGAATTTTATGCTGATCAAGAATATATGTACTTTGTCTAAAATGTATATTTCAAGGTGTTACACAAAGAATGGCAAACTTAATATACCCTCCATACTATGGTGGATGGTATAAAAATGAATATATCCACCATATTTTTAAAGGTGGGCGAAATGAAAAATTGTGATCCGTCAAGGCTTTAAATTTCATTTCTGAAATTAATTATTAAATAAATAATTAATTGAAATATTAATTAGCACGATTAGCACGATATATGTGTTGTAATGTAAATAATTATTAATATAATGAATTTTACCCCGATGGCGATATGTATTCTGAATTTTGTGCCACATTCTAGATATGGCATAAGTATTTAACATCAATAAAATAATTATTTCAATATTATTGTTTTCTGTTTATAAACATCTAAAAAACTACTCTAAATAAACTTATTTCCGCTAAGGGTCCATAAAATCCCCTCATGCATTGTTTTAGGGTTAATATATACGACATTCACAATAATCGAGCACAATCATTCACAATAATGTTTACAAAATACAATCTGGTGGGGAAGCATTTAGCACAACCCATAATTAGCAGAACTATTTTCTGTCGTTATAAAAGTATCTGGAGCAAAAATTCAATCGCCACCGACATGCCAATTAAAGCAGCTTTAATTGATTTAAGTGGTACATTGCATGTCGAAGATCAGCCAACACCGGATGCTGTCAATGCACTGAAAAGGTTATTTAATGACGACAGTACCCATCTAATTTCCACTAAAAACTAATTTATTTTTTAAGATTAAGAGAATCCGGAATATTTATACGATTCGTAACAAACACAACCAAAGAATCACGGCAAACATTGTTGCAACGTTTGTTGGCCATTGGTTTCCACTTGGAAAAGGATGAAATTCACAGTTCCCTAAGTGCTGCAGTGGATTATGTGAAAAAGGAACAACTGAATCCGTACTATTTAGTTAGTAAAGATGCCCGCACCGATTTTCCTCCTAATGACAGTGAAAAGCCATTCGATTCGGTGGTAGTGGGTCTGGCACCGGATGAATTCCATTATGAAAATCTCAATAAGGCTTTTAAGTAAGTCACACACAAATAACGTTGTATTATTTAATGAAATTTAACACCTGATCTTAGTATTTTACTGGCCAATAAGAACCACAAATTAATAGCCATACATGAGGGTAAATATTACAAACGCAAGGATGGTCTAGCCTTGGGTCCTGGATGCTTTGTAAAAGGCCTTGGGTACTCTAGTGGTGCTAAATCGATTTTGATAGGCAAACCCAACGAGTACTTCTTCAAGAGTGCCATAGATGGAACGGATATTGCCATAGAAGACTGTGTTATGATCGGTGATGTATGTAATTGAATAGAATTGTTATGCCAAAACAATAATTTTAAAAATATCGAATTTCAGGATACCAAAGACGATATCGTGGGTGCAATGAAAGTGGGCCTTAAAGGTATTCAAGTGAAAACAGGAAAGTATTTACCCGATGTTGTTGCCGAACCACCACCTACGGTATTGGTCGAGAACTTTTCAGAAGCTGTAAGTTGGATTTTGGAAAATAAGTAGAGACACAAAATCAAATGCATATAGGTACCAAAAATGTGTGTTTTGCAAGTTATTTTGTAGTTACATAATAAGTAATGATTAAAAATTTTATTTTAAATTACTGGTTTAATATTATTTATACAAAAATAACAGAATTTTATTTGGTCAAGTTTAAAAATAATTTAATAGCGAGGGACAAAACTATGTTTCAGAAGATTTATTTTTTAAAATATCTTCACCATACAGGGCCGTAATGGCCACCAAACGTGAATCTAAATAACTGTGCTCAATTTCACAGCGATTTCCAACGCCAGCCAGTTTAATAATCTGCTTCAAATTAGAGTTGCGCGGTAGGAACAATGCCACATTTTGCGAAATGTGCCTTGCCGCTTCAACCAACTCGGATGCCTTGACTGGCAGCAGATACTTTTCAATATCATAATCCTTTTTGTTTTTATATTTCGGTCCACCCCAGGGTGGGCTGAGAAAGACAGTATCAGCTTTTAACTTACCCGTGGAAGCAATTTGAAGAAAATCTCCGCATATGAATTCTATTTTGTGCGATACATTGTAAATCTTGGCATTATGTTTGGCCATTTCCAATTTAAGTGGATCTATGTCGATGGCGATTACTTTGTCACAAGTCAATGCAAATTGTATGGCATTTCCTCCACTGCCACAAAAGCCATCAACAAGAATACTGGTTTGTAGACGTTCAGCCAAATGTTTTGCCACTTTTTCGGGGGTGACAGAAAACCAACTTTCACGGTCAAGACGTATGCCCTCATCAAAACGGGAGAATAGACTAAAACGTTTACGCCAATACTTGAGCATACCTTTTTCTTCAATAAGGAATGCTGGAATATTCTTTAGTTTACGATTTTTCTTTTTCTTTTGGGATTTCTGCTGCACTTTTCTAATTGCATTGTTCTCTGTGGCATGCAGCGATGATGAGTCGTTTTCCTCCTCTTGCAAAGGCGGCAAAGTACTCGCCGAAATATCTTCCATTTCAGATTCGCTAGATGTGTTCTCAATATCCGACTCGGAAAAGAAATCGCTAAAGTGTAGAGTTTTGTGCAGTTTTTTGGATTTCTTAGCTGAATTTTGTGGTCGACCCCCAAAAGCTGTTGGTAAACCTAAAAGTTTTAATTGTTCCAATTCTTCGGATAAGTTGTTATACTCATTCGATGAGTACTTGTTATTGTCTTCGTCTTCCTCCTCCTCCTCTTCGATTGCTTCTTCAATGGGTAGTATATGTTCTAGGGAGTTTTTTAATTCCAAAAAATAATTGTAGAGTATTGTTGTGTAGAGTAAATACTGTTCAAAATAAATTTCCTCTCTGTGTTGATCCCACAATTCATTCCAGCTTTGGGAATATTCTTCTTGTGCTATTTGATTGTCAACGCTGCTTTCGCCTGACTCCACAACTTTTCCCCCTTTTATAGATTCCAACTGTATGTCTTTTTTATCCAAATTTGCATCCCCTTCTCTTAAAAATTCCTTGTACTTTTCATTCCAAGTCTCCAGTACAATATTCTCACCCTCTTTGTTCCAGTATTTCATCCAATTATCCTGTTGCCATTTATCAAAGTCCTCTTGTATGGAATTTATTAACAAACTATGATCATCCTGCTCATTAAAAATTTCAGAAAAGCCAAAAAATTGAGGTACTTTTGATTTTGATTCAACAAAATGTTGAGTCATTGTCTTCCTTTTCACTTTGCTGTGCGTGTAAGCTTATCACCGAAGGCTTACTGACTCCAACATACGTATTTCTAAATTCCGAGATATCAATTCGCTGGCTTCATTAACTTGGAAGGCAAACCAAACGTTTACGGCTGGTTTATAAAGATTTTTAAATTGTTGCAGTAAAATCCCTCTGTTCCCGGATTGTACTCGTTCCACCACCCCTCTGGAGGTAAGAATCTCTGTACCTTGATTTGGAGATTTCGGTAACAGTTTGACCTCACCTAAAATTTCATAGTATTTACCATGTTCCAAGGTGGAACAAGTGTTCAATGATGCCGCTGTTGGAATAAGTTGTATTTGTAGCGCTCCTTCGGGTAGAGCGTATTCTCTGCGCAAGAACAATGGCTTGGAATTAATATAAACGTGGGTCATATCCATCGTACTTACTCAGAAATGTGTGGAATTCGTACGTTCTCCAGATAAACTTCACCAGTTGCAGAAAATACCTTCCCAATCAGGCGACATTTACCATAATGTAGTGCGGAATAATCATCCACCAGCATCAATTCCTCAACCAGTAAAAACTTGTGATAATTACAGTACTGTGGAAGATTTTCTATAGTTTCAATATCGGACAATATGGAAACGTTTAAAGACATTAGCCGGCAAGTTAATCCATCAAGCAGTAGAACTAGTTTATTTGTGTCAAATGCGTTCATTCGTTCCTTTTGTTTACAGCCAGTAACTGTCACACATGGATTTTTGTCTATTGTGAATGTACACAACTACAAATGCAAACACAAGAAATGACAACTGTCAGACGCCATTCACAATAAATTGACTTGCAAAAATTTGTTTGTCATTCCGCATTAAGGGGTAAAATCAGAAAATCATTTTGTAAAGTAAAGTTTGTTCAGTTGCACCGCCACAATCCACAATGTTCCGAAATCAATATGACAGTGATGTTACCGTTTGGAGTCCCCAAGGACGTCTTCATCAGGTGGAGTATGCAATGGAAGCCGTAAAACTTGGTTCAGCTACAGTTGGCCTCAAGAACAAGGAGTATGCCGTGTTGGTTGCATTAAGCAGAGCGGCTTCCGAACTGTCGTCATGCCAGAGGAAGATAATTCCAATTGACGAACATATGGGCATATCCATATCTGGAATTACTGCTGATGCTCGTGTCCTGAGCCGGCACTTGCGTACGGAGTGTCTCAACTACAAATACTCCTATGACACCACCTACCCAATTTCCAGATTGATTTCATACCTTGGTAACAAAATGCAAACCTGTACACAACGTTATGATCGCCGGCCATATGGTGTTGGTTTGCTTGTAGCTGGTTATGATGAAATGGGACCTCATATTTATCAAGTCGTCCCATCAGCAAATTTCTTCAACTGCAAAGCCATGTCGATCGGCTCCCGTTCGCAGAGTGCTCGCACCTATTTGGAACGTCACATCAACAGCTTTGCTGAATGCTCCAAGGATGAACTTATCTGCCATGGTATACAGGCTATACGTGGTTCATTGCCCAATGAGGATGTTTCTGGTAAGGAAAACAGTTCATTGCTTAATATCTCGGTGGCCATTGTCGGTCGCAACCAGCCATTTAAAATACTTGATGATGCTGAAACTTTGCACTACTTGGATATGGCTAAAAAGATGGGTACAACTGTTGTCACTGTGGAAGATGATCCGGAATCAACAGGAAGCGACGAGGACAAGCGCCCCGCTGAAACTCAAGATCAGTAAAATATAAAAATTCAAATGTAATAAATAGTTTTCGTACTGGATTAACATTTCTTAAAGAGTAATTATAACAAAAACAGTAAATACATGGAATAAAATTCACAAAAATCTTTAAAACAAATTTCAGAAATTCTTCTTTTTTAAGTATTTATGTCTGGGCTTTTGGACCCATTACCGGAATATCATACTTTTGGGTCCAGATAATATCCCAGGATATAGGATTTCTACATTCCAATTTTATGGCAAAGCAATAATGTCTGGACCCTTTACCGGAATATCATACATTTGAGTCCAGATATAATCCAAAGGTATATAATTTCTTCCCTCTAATTTTGTGAATGGAAAATTCTGAGCACCAAACGTTTTTCGCATCATCATCCGGCCAGCTGCGGATTGCAGTTAAAACAATGCAAATTAATTACTCTTTGCTTTTTTCTTTAATTGTGCTTTCATTCATGAAGAGTTTTCCCAATCACATTATGATTTGGCATCTCGGGAGAAATAATTGGCATCCAACTGTTAATTTCATAATAAATAGATTTTGTAGATATGTAGCATACCCCCTTTTCTAAAGACACAAACCAATCCATTCTTCTGCAAGGGCTTCTTTAGTTTCTGTAGAGAAAGGTACCCGTTTATTCATCACCACAGACAAAAAAATAAAGTGCTGTATGTTCTCTAAACAGTTGAAGTTTTAATTGCAGTTGTGCTATGAACATACATTTTTAAGGATTAAGATATAGGATAGGTTTATATTTTTCATGCCCAGGAGTCTGGCTTTCAAATGATTGTCTATACATGGTACAGGCTAAAATTTTGTTTAATTGAAATAAAATCAATTTCTTTGGCCCAAGGATGAACCTTAAAAAATTGTTAATTATGGGCTCATAATGGTTTTGGAACACCTAGCCTAGTGGCTAGGGACCTAGTAGTCCCGGTGTGGATTTAGACGTAACACCCGAATATTTTAGATGTTATGTTTGTCCAATTATGATTTATTGTGGATAATCAATTTGGATATAGCTTTAGCCCACATATATTAGTCTGTTCCAGAACTGTAAGAAGGTCCGTTTCAGAACTGCAAGAATGTAAACGATTTTACTACGATAACCGATTTTTTCCCGAAAAAAATGCACAACTAGTACATTCTTGCAGGTTCTGGAAAAGAGCATATATGTTTATGCGATTGAATAATTTTACTCTCCCAACGCCGTAATATGCAAGAATCATAAAGGGAAAATCAGTTATCGTAGTAAAAAGTTTTACAGTTATGCAGTTCTGGAACAGACTAAAATATATTTGTTACAAGAGATTTGATCTGTTGCAGAACTGCAAGAATGTAAAAGTTTTTACTACGATAACGGATTCTCCCTTTATGATATCGAAGAAAATTGCAAAACTAGTAGCAGTTACTGGAATAGAGCAATTATGTGCAACGCATAAATTCAAATTTGGTGGAAGTCGATTTAGAGTAAGATATAGCTACACTCGATTTTTAGGCCACAGTAAATATATGCATTAGCGTCGAATATATTTCAATTGATTAACTTTACAAAAATCCCCAAGACAAAGGTACATTATTTTCAGAAAGCTTTGGTGAGGTAGGCTATTTGGCGTGCCCTTATTTTAGTCTATTCATTGCTTGATAATAATGAAGATGTGTACCTAATTGAAATTATCTTCGATGCGCTGTGTAAGACTTTCTTGGTAATTACGCTATGACATAAATTTAACATTTGGATTCCTGATAGGGTAGGTAATACCTCCATCTTGTTTAACAAATTTCTCTGAATAAAATCCCTAATTTATATCGTAGTTTGTTTGTTTAATTAGGTGGCAACATTTGGTCAGCAATTAATCGATTAGTCGAAAGTCGGCCTACACATCCCTACTCGAGAAGCGGCTATTTTCACACAACACACGGATTTTAGGACATTAGTTAAAGAAATTAGAATTTTAAGTAAAATAATAAACAAAAAAGCACAAAAATGTCATTTATGAATCCTGTTGATATGGTAGAGGAAGATGCTGCCGATTTGCAGTTTCCAAAAGGTGAGAAAATTGCTTAAATTCCTCTTTAGAAAACAAGCGTCTTTTTTTGTTAGTGCCAAACAGATATACGAGTTGTGACAACAAGTCCCACTCTTTCGAGATGTGGTGACTACTTCAATAGAATGTAATAACATTTATTTTCAGCAACTTCTTCGCACAAGCGAAGGAAAAAGTGTAAAACAAAAATTATCACTGCTTTGGTAAATGTAGACACACGTTACACTGTGGCCACGTACGACCCACAACAATTGCAGCAATACTTGGAACAACAGCAAGAGCTGGCTGAAAAATCCAACAATGGTCCTGATGATGTGTCACAATGTGCAACATGTCGCACCAAACTTCAGGAACCCTTAATACGATGTGCCGACTGTGATGAGGAATTGTGCCTGCCATGTTTTGCCAAAGGTCGTGAAATTCGACAGCACAAAAACAATCATGCCTATATAATAGTTAAGGATGACATACAAATATTTCCTGGGCCGGGTTCATGGACGGCCCGTGATGAACGTATTCTATTGCAGACCTTGGAAACACAGGGCTACGGAAATTGGGATGCAGTGGCTAAGGCCCTGCAGTATCGGCATGATGCTGCTGCATGTCGGCAACATTATCATGATAATTATTTTGGTGGTGTGTTTGAGAAATTGTTGGGATTGCAACATGCCTCGGAGGCATATACGCCGCAACATACACCCTATGTAGTTAAAATGAGATCTGTTGATCCACCACGACATGATGATATCACATCCATGCAGTTTAAGTTAATGGCAGGATATCGCTGTGCCCGTGGGGACTTCGATACACCATACGATGTGACGGCGGAAAGTTTTCTCACAGCCATACAAGAAGAAGAGGAACGTATTATAGACCCAAGCGAAGATGAGGCAAGCGATATAAACACAGAAGAATGTTTAGACGAATTGAAATTTGCTCTGGTACAGGCCTACAATCATCGTTTACAGTAAGTGTACTCTTTCAATAAATGTTGAAGAAAATAATCGTTATTTTTTATACAGGGAACGTCAACGCCGCTACAAAGTAATGCGTGATCATGGTCTCATTATGACCAATCGTACAATGGGTTGGATTACAAAGTATGCCGATCCCCTACGTTCCGAAGCAAACTGCAAACGTTTTCTTGCCTTCATGCAGCTGTGCAAACCCATGGAATTTGATTTATTAATAGAGGGCATGAAATATTTTAGTGATGTACAGAAGGCCATATTCCGGTAAGCTTTAAAATATTAACGGAATTTAATGGAAATCCTAATGTTTTTTTGTTTTGTTTAGCCTCTACGAGTTACGGCAAAACGGCGTCCGAATAATGTATGGAGGATCCTTGTACTTCAAATTAAAAAAGAAACGCTTGTACGAACAACGAGAACGTCTAAGAAATGAACGCCAGCTTCATCAATACGATTGGAGAAAGTTGATACCATCCGATACTCATGTATTCAATGATTCTGTAGGGTCCTATTTCTTAACACCCACAGTAAATCCCCTGCCGCGTAAAAAAGCCGGACCAATGGATGTTTTCGGTGGGAACTGTTTGACACATAATCAAACAATATGTTGCTAATTATTTGTTCTGTTTTAGGTTTACCTGGTTTTGCCAAATTAAATGAAGCTGAACGCCAGCTATGTAGTGTGGCCCGCATTGTGCCACAATCGTATTTAGATTATAAAAATATATTAATAGCTGAAAATGCCAAAGTTGGTCATATACGTTTGGCCGATGCTAGACGCCTGATCAAAATTGATGTCAACAAAACAAGACAAATATATGATTTCCTCTTAGAGCATGGACATATTAATAAACCAAATTAAATTAAAATGATAATTTGTTATTATTTTTAAGACAAGGCGCTTGTTTTTTAGTCTATTTTTTAATTGTAATAATATTTAATTGTGTACATTTTGTCCTTTTTATATAAGAATTTGAAAATGCCGAAACTCTTTTAATATCGGAAGTCCACATGTTGTTGGATCATCGCAAACGACAAAACGAATCGGCCGATGAAGAACAAGAATTTTCCGAGGTGTTTATGAAGACCTATGCCTATACGGACAGTTTTCGAAAATTCAAAAACAAAGAAACAATTGCAGCTGTTAGAAGGTATTTGATTTGGAATTCATTTTGTAAATTAATTAATAATATGTTTTGTTGTATTTCTAGTTTACTAATGCAAAAGAAATTACACAAATTCGAATTGGCCGCATTGGGTAATCTATGTCCTGAAGCCCCCGAAGAAGCCAAAGCCTTGATACCCTCCCTTGAAGGTCGTTTTGAAGATGAAGAGCTGCGACAAATCTTGGATGATATCTGCACTAAACGTAGTTTGCAATATTAGTGTAATACATACTATCTTCAATATATCTATAAGTTTTTTTTGTAAGACGACCAATTGAAATTAATATAATTGTGGAGGCATTTATAAAACTATTTTAAAATAATCTAATTTGTTACTTTTCAAAGCTACTGACATCTTTATTGAAAGAAAATTTTGTATTTCGCCGGAGAGTAACATTAAAAAAATTTATCTCTAGAAGGCATCAAAACAATATAAGAGGCATCAACATAATGTATTGCATGAACGTGAATGTAGCCACTGGCGTAGTGGGATTCAAGAAACCAATACATGGTTTGTATAGAAAACAAATGTGAAAAATAGAAAATATCAGCAAACTTCAATTTTTGCATAAGTTTTTTGCCACCTTTGGACCAAACGAAAAAGTTGTTTTTATTTTTGTGAAATCAATTTTCACTTGCCATTTGATGTATAATTCTTTATTAAATCAATTAAATTGATTTTATTTCCACATTTATCAGTTCCCCTCCCCCGAATATTTCGCTTTTAAATAAAACCACACGTCGTTGGATGTTCTTAAATTTGGCATAATTTTAAATAGTTTAGTTTCCACCAGACAGCAGATGATAAATTTGGCACGTCTATCACGATGAAAATCCTGCAAATAAATTGTTTTTAATTAAATTTCACTCAGTTAACATTTAAAGGGCATACTTCGTCTGAGCTATCTGGTCCCTTTTCCACAACCTCCCAAATTTCTTCCATTTCCAGATAGGCCTCCAATGTCATAGACCAACCTTTGTAGTTTTCTGAGCCCATGAGCTTTTCCACCGTTAATACCAGTGTCATTTTGGAATCTGTGTAAGGGTGGTAGGAAAAAATTAATTACAAATTTAGTAAAAAAGTCTCGCATTAAACTTTTATCATAATTTTATTTTTATATGTTATTAACTTATTTAAAAATTGCGGTGTTTTAATTTGAAATTATTATATTATTTTCCGTACAAATTAAATTTTTTTTTATTATTACCTTTATCGGATTTTTAGACGTGTTGTTAGCTCAAGCTTATATTTTGTAATGCATTGAGCTTGTCATAAATCAATCGATACATTTAAAAATGCTTGAGCCACCAGAAAAAGCACAACAAAAAAGAACAACAATGTAGCTGATAATAAATTTTCGTAGAAGACAAAAACAAAAAAGAAATAGGGTCTGCGATATTCATACAAAGAGGGTATTGAATAGAATAGAATTAAAGATGTGTTACTTTTTCATCATTAAATCTAAAGACTCTCAATCATACACAGATAGCTTATAACATTTAATTATGATATAAACATATGAAATCTGTCCTTTCCTTGTAAATATAGGCAGTCGTGGTTGTCAAAATGTATTTTTTTTTTAGTTTTTTTTTTTTTTTTAATATAGTTTCTGTGCAAACCCTAATACAAAACCAATGACCTTTTAGCAGCTCTTGAAAATGCTCAATATACATATAATAGGAAATGAAAAAGAGCAAGGTAAAAATCGAGTGAAATGGACAAGAATATAGTTTTGAATTCTGCACCCCTTTAATGGGAGGAAATGGGGTTGTGTGTGTGCTAAGAAAATTTGTAGTGCAAATTTCCGTAATAAAAACCCCATTACATATTATGTTAGATTCACATGCAAAGTGACTTTTTTATATTTTATTATCATTTATTTTTTATATTTTATTATTTAAGAACATACTTTTAAGCGCTCGGGCTTTAAATGAATTATAATTACACTTCAAATTGTAAATTAATATAATGTTTTTAATATATTTAAATAGATCTATATTTTGTAAATAAGTGCCTGAATGTCTAAAGATTTGTTTTTTGAAATCTTGGACAAAAATTCCCTTTGCAAACCTGTAGGGATGACAATGTCTGCCTGAGCAAAGTCTTTGTCTCGTAGGTTCCAAAGTTTCGGCGTTTCTTGTCCCGAAACAAAATTTTCGTTAATATTTAGTTAAAGATAAACTCTTGGGATAGCTTCGTATGATTTAAATATATCGAAAAAAAACCTTATATAGCTAACATATTACAGCCCCCAAATTTTAATCATTTTGAAGGTGTCAGAATGATTTTTTAAACAATTGGGCAGTGGTCCCAAATTTCCGATTTAAGGATATTTTGATATTTAACAACATTTTCAATTAAAATTATTTGAGATTTTCCCAGGTGCATTTTTTATACCCTCAGCCATATGGCTAGAGAGGGTATATTCCATTTGATACGGCCAAAACGTGCTTCATCGAAATAACGGTTTTAGACCTTAGGTCCGTTTCAAGATATTTGGAGTCGATCTCGGTTCGTCCATCCGTCTATCTGGCTGGCTGGTGCACATGATAACTCTGGAAGGGAGTATCTGGGCAATGTCGACCCACTCCTTCCGGTACCTCTCCCACAAAATATCAACATTTTCAAAGAAAATAATTTACTGCACAAAAAGAGAAAGCATAATCCGATTTTGCTCCAACTTTGCAAATCCTAATATTTGCATCACAGCTAGGTCGGGTGCGAAAATGGACAATATCGGTCAACTCTATCAAGTACCTCCCCCGCAATGGGTCAACATTTTGAATATTCGTGAGGCTCGTAAAACACAAAATTTACATCCAATTCTATTCAGACTAGGCACATCTCAAAAAAAAAACATATTTTATAAAGATGGTAGAGATCGGACCATTCCTTCTGGTACCTTCCCTACAAAGGGTCAAGGTTTTGAATAACCAAAACGATCATAAAATCCGAAAAAGCATCCAGTCCTCTTCAAATTAACGATATTACATCAAGGTCTGATGTGAAGGTGGAATATATCGGTCCACATCTTATTACATCAATATCTGTTGTAAAGATGGTAGAGATCGGACCATTTCTTCTGATACCTCCCCCACATAGGGTTCGAGATTTTAAAAAACGAAACGCTCAAAGAAAGCAAAATAAACATCCAACTTTCTTCAAATTTCACACATCCAAATAGTTTTGCTAACGCAAGATATGTTGTGAAGATGATATATATCAGCCAAATCCTTCTGGTACCTCACAAAGGATCACAATTTCTAATACATTTATCTGTCATAACTTGCGAAACAAGTCGGCGCTTCTTTACAACTTGCTGCATCTAAATTTTTCTCTTAAACAGAAATCTGATCTGAATATGTAATTTATCGGAATTTATGATTTCGCCTAAAATTGGATATAAATGTTGGATTTTCTTGTAATTTTCCCCATATCAATATTTTTATCTGTATAAGATGAAGAATGAAAATAAAATACTTCGGTCCGCTATATATGTAACCTCACGCATATTTCCACATTTTCCCAAAATTTGCACATGTCTCATATAAATTATAGGAAGTAGCCGATATATATTCCAAATCCAAAGCACGTCAGTCAAATCCAAGTCAGTCTTAGGTCAGATACGAATTGGTCAATATTGGCCAACTGCTTCGGAACCTGCCCCATAAAGGGTCAAAAGTTTTGAATGATCATAACTCAAGGCTAGGGGTATACATTTCTTGGCAATACCGGCTGATACTCTTTTACTTGGTTTTTATAAACTTTCCTCGTCGGATGACGGACTCAGCTCGTTTTTTTAAATAATAAAAAATAATATTCACTTGTAATATTCATTTTCTTCTATTTGTTTGGTTTTATTTTATTTTGTAATCACATATTTTGCTTTGGGTTTTTATTGTTGTTGTTATTATTAAAATTTCACTTTTATCGTATCATGGAGTGCTGTTTCTTCAAATAGCCCCACAAATCTCTGGACGTACGAATAATGGCCATAAATTGGCAAATCTTAGTGTCGGTCAGACAAAGAATTATAAATTTGGCTCTGCGATCCTTATGGCCATCCTAATATCAAGAAAACGAAATCCAATTATTTAAAAGAATTTTCAATTAATGTAAATGTGTTTACCTCCTCACTACCATCGGGACCATGTTCCACCACTGCCCATAGATCTTCCGTTTCCAAATACGAACGCACCGTCATGGACCAGGCTTTGTAATTATCCAGACCACGAAGTTTTTCCACCTGCAAATGCAGAGCCATGATTACGTTGGAATTGTATTAGTCAGCAATGTTTCCTGTTTCGTTTTGCTTAGATTCTCTGCTGATTCGTTGGTTGGTTATGTGTTGCCCCTGTGTTTGACTTTTCATAAATAACTAAATATTGGTTGCACTGAGTGAATATGTAGACCACAATAATCTGAGATTTTTTTTTTTTGCTTTTGGCATAGGGGTAGAAAAGTGTGATTGTTATGGAAAATCCATATTTTCCCTTTTGTTTTGGCCCCACCCAACAACAATAAGCCATGTGAGAGCAATCAGGATTATACCGTCTGATAAGAACATGCGGCAGTGCAAAAGACAATGCATTGCAAGTGTTCCTCTAACACATCGCCGACACTGCTGCAATGCTGTCGATTTTTTTTGTTCTGCTTTTCGCCAATGTTGAACATGACCATGGCTTTCAATAAGTGATTGTTGTGAGAGGCATTGACATTGATTTCAAGTGACCCAATACCAGAGACGTCGAAAATTTTGCCATCAAGTGATTGAAATTTATGATGCAAAGAGGATATGAATTTGGATTTCCATTGGAGGTAAGATCACAACATTCAAATGTAGATGCAGCCGAACTTTGACTTCATGTGGGTGGAAGGGAATTTTTAAACCTTAAAAATAGAATAACAAGTAAAATAGAATCAGTCGTTTTGCCGGCAGATGTTTACCCCCAGCCTTGAGTTATGATTATTTAAACTGTTGACCCGTCGTTACGGGGAAGTTCCGAAGCAGTTGGATAATATTGACCAATTCGTATCCGAGCTAAGATTGATAAAAATATTACAACGTGCTTTGGATTTGGACTATATTGACTACTTCCTATGCTTTATATGAGACTTGTGCAAATTTTGGGAAAATGTGTAAATATGCGTGAGGTAACAGATATAGCGCACCGAAGTTTTCCATTTTCATACTTCATCTAGTATAGATAATAATATTAATATTTTCAAAATTTGAAGGAAATCGAACATTTATATCCAATTTTATGCGAAATCATAAATTCCGATTCATATCAGATTTCTGGCTAAGAGAATTATTTAGATAAATGCTCTGTTCCAGAACCTGCAAAAATCTACTATTTTAGCAATTTTCTTCGATACCATAAAGGGAAAATCGGTTATCATAGTAAACAATTTTATATTCTTGGAGTTCTGGAACAGGCCAATAGCAAGTTGTATAGAATCGCCGATTTGTTTCACAAGTTATGACAGATATAGATATTGGTAATTGCGACTCTTTGTGGGTGAGGTACCTGAAGGGGTTCGTAGATATATATCATGTGCTGCGTTAGCAAAAATATTTGGATTTGTAAAATTTGAAGAGAGTTCGAAGCTTATTTCGCTTTTTTCGTGCGTTTTATTTTTCAAAAGCTTGAACCCTATGTGGAGGCGGTACCAGAAGAAATGGTCCGATCTCTACCATCTTTATGACAGATCTTGTGTTGATGGAAATATTGAGATGTACCAAGTCTGAATGGAATCGAATGTTAATTTCGCATTTAATGAGCTTTATGGATATTAAAAATTTAAACCTTTTGTGGGGGAGGTACCAAAAGGAGTGGACCGATATATCCCATCTTCACACCAGACCTTGGGTTAATAAAAATATTGTGATGTGTGTAATTTGAAGAGAACCGGAAGCTTATTTTGGTTGTTCAAAACTTCGACCCTTTGTGGGAGAGGTACCAGAAGGAATGGTCCGATCTTTACCATCTTTATAACAGATGTTTTTTTGATGAAAATATTGAGATGTGCCAGGCCTGAATAGAATCGGATGTTAATTTCGCTTTTTATGAGCTGCATGGATACTCAACATTTTGACCCTTTGTGGGGGAGGTACCAGAAGGAGTGGAACGTATATCCCATTTTCACACCAGACCTTGGGTTAATAAAAATTGTGATCTGTGAAATTTGAAGACAATCGGACTCTTAAATCACATTTTATAATAGTTATAATTATTCAAAATTTTGACCCTTTGTGGAGGAGGTTCCAGAAGGAATGGCACGATCTCTACCATCTTCATAACAGATCTTGTGTTGATGGAAATATTGAGATGTATCAAGTCTGAATGGAATCGAAAGTTATTTTCTCGTTTTGTGGGTATTCAAAATGTTGACCCTTTTGTAGGGGAGGTACCAGAAGGAGTGGACCGATATATTCCGTCTTCACACCAGACCTTGGGTTAATAAAAATATTGTGATGTGTGAAATTGAAGACAATCGAACTCTTACATCATATTTTATATGAGTTATAATAATTCGAAATTTTGTACTTGATATTGCACTGATTACAAATATTAGAAATTGCAAAGTTGGAGCAAAGTTGGAGCAAAATCGGATAATCTTTTCTTTTTCTGTACAGTAAATGGTTTTCTTTGAAAATGTTGACATTTTGTGGGGGGAGGTACCAGAAGGAGTGGACCGATATTGTCCATCTCCGAACCCGATCTAAGTTTGACAATAATATTACAATTACCAAGTTTGGATCAAATCGGATACTCTCTTCGAGAGTTATCGTGAACACTAGTCAGCCAGACAGACGGACGGAAGAACGGACGGATATCACTATATTAACTCCAAATGTTCTGAAACGGCTGTGGCCGCATCAAATAATATATACTCTCTGTAAACATATGGCTGAGGGTATAATTATATTTTTCCCGATGAGAATAGGGCTCGCCGTAATAGAAATAGTACGCATTCACTTTTCAAATCAATAAACACCATGGTACAAAAAGGAGGTAGAACAGCTTCGTAAAACTACAGAAATACAGCCTTGAGGCTATGCCCACTTCCTGTCAAATTTGCATGCAACAAGTTGATTCCATTTATTCAATATTTTTCCTCATTTTTAAAATGAGTAAAAGAGCGGGAAATTTTATGAAATACCTGGACTTTCTATCAAAAATATTATCTAAACAGTTCTATCTTTCAATTCCATAGCAAAACCGGTCTACCCGTCTTCCAATCTTTGAATTGGAAAATATTCTGTTTTTATTTTTCAAAACAACAAATACGCCTTATTCGATAAAATACAGGCGAAAGTTTCTCATCTCTCATATTTTTAATTTTTGGCAAAAATTTAAACAACAGGATTTAAAGTCAATATATGTGCCCCCTTTCCTTAAATATAAACTACAATCAGAAACACAAATCCATGTGTATAAACGCATACGATCTCCTATACCACCATTGATACAACCGTCCCTTTTTACTCACCCCAATAACTTACATAACCTCAATTCACAATTACAAAAATAATAAAAAATTACATTTAAAAGCATTTATGAAATGATTTTTATTCAAAATATGCATGAGTTCTAGCTCTCTTTGATTTTCTTTCTTAAATATTAGGTTCACAATGCAGGTTTTGCACAGATTCCATATTAATTTCAGTTCACAGTAAAAAAATCCCTTTTCCAATCCCTAGATTTGAGAAAGCCTATTTTTCATTTGTCTTTCTTTTGCTCATAAAATAAGTTTGGTTTTTAAAGTATGATTGGACAATTATTATTATTTGTATATAATTATAATTTTTTTTGGTGAAAAATATTTGGAATTATTTGGAAAATGAATAAATATGAGGCGTACATATATGTGGGTATACTTGTGTGTGTGTGTAAATTTTACAAAACTAATATGGGAATTTATAGACAAAGCCTTAGTTAATAAAAAAAAAATGTTCATAAAATGGGAGTAAACTTTAGTTCTGGGCAGGAGTCTAACAAAGAAAGTAAAATTTTCTCGTTTTTTTTTAGGTTATGTTTTTCTTTTAAAGCACACATTTTTTGTCTTGTTTTTGTTTCCATTAAATTCTTTGCCGTATAAAACTATAGTTCCATCTTGTTTTCTTTAGTTCCAAGTCTAAAAGTTAGTTTCCTGAAATTCCTTTGATTGCAATGGAGCATTTGCCACTGTGTGGCCAGCACCATTTGTGTTGGCTTCATTTGGTCTTTGCTGTGAAACATGACCATTGGTTGCGGAAACTGATGCACCACTGCCGGCTATGTAAGCCACCACAGAGGCATGATCCAATTTTCCGGGCAAGGCAGCAAAAGCTGGACTATCAATGACACGTTTACGGGCAACTCGATGCTGCATGCGATTGAGCTCTACTTCTCGTTTAATGCCATCCGGTCCTGTGGATAGCTTATAAAACAATTCCCTTTGCTCTAAAGTCTTACGTCGAGCAGAGGTGATCATGCGCACAAAATCAATGAGCAAATGGCACAAACGTCTCGCCGAGGTACATGGTGAAAATGTACCATTTATTCCATAACTTAAGAGATCTTCCAGACGATAGAGAGTCAAGGCATGTCTCTGGGGTCCAGTGACCAATGGCAATCCTGTTGCTGATTTAGGTATTTTGGGTTTGTAATCATAGTCCCTTTGCTGTAGCGAAGGATGCAGGCCTGTCGACGACAACCTCCTTGGTTCTATGACAGTATGAGATCTCATGTATTTTGGTCGACTTGGTGCACTTTGTGAGCCGGAAGTGGCATTTTCGGGAGATGAGGATTTCTTGGTGCGTGGTGGACGGACAGGTGGCTGGGGACTTGTTGGATTGGAGGAGCCATGCAGACGGGCATAGATTGCCGAAGCACTTTTGTTTTGTCTCTTGGGCGCCAACACGCCGGTGTGGGGAGGTCCTGTGCCCGGTGTTGAGGGCATTAATTTTACATCTGGTGTCCAAGCCTCGGCAAATTTACCCACCACGGGATCAAAATTATCACTAATGCCATCCGAGGTGAGAAATACAATGTCACCACTGTCTATGATGGTCATGGTCAGGGTAAGGTTACTCAATTCCGGTTTATTGCCATCGGCAGGGCCCAGGGCCCCCAAGGCATCACGCATATCACGCATGGAGGTAATGTCATGGGAAGCTGTAAGACAAGAAAGAGGAAATGTTAAAGGATACTCTGATAAAAATATTTAAAAATATTTCTTGTGACTCACCCAAAGTAAACTCCCGCACACCATGTTTCTTGGAGTACACATAGCCCAGCGAATCTCCCACATTGCAGGCACAGACCACATACTTCTCACCGACACCTCCATCCGTACCATTCACAGCTACATTTTCATCTTTGGCTAAGGGTAAGACTACAGCTATTGTTAATGTACTAAGAGCACCGCCCACCTCCAAAATACAACCATGGCCCTCCCAAAGGCTACGCAGCAGGCTAACGAATACTTCTTGTGTCGTCGTGGCCATGCACTCCTGGGAATAGCCAAATATGGCACGATCCAAATAATCTAAGCATCCATGGACAGCTGAACGCGCTGCCAAACGGGCACCATCTCCCCAATTGACACCGTCCGCCAAGGCCATGGCTGCAGCGTTTCCACGCACCACCATGCCATAGCAGTCTGCAATGGGATTACCCATGGGTTCTTTGGTTAACATATTATTTTCGTAGAGTGACACCGATATGCCATAGGCCGCATCGCTTTCCATCTTCCAGTTGCTGACACCGGCAATGACATCTTCACTGTCCATGGCGGGAGGTTGACTTGAAACCGCCTCCCTTAGCAGACGTTCTGTGGTATCCTCTAGGATTTTTGTGGTTTCTGTGGCATCCGTTTTGAGATTTTCACCATTCTCTTTGGTCTTCTGATGTAGCAGTGATGTGTCTTCAGTCTTTGTTGTTGCTGTTGTTGTATTGGTGGTGGTGTTGGTGTTCAAGAGATTTTTATTATTTTGGTCATTGGCAGCACTGTTTTGCAAATCGGTGGTTGTTGTCGACACTTTGCCCGTTGACACCATACTCACCACAATGGTGGTGGATTTATTTAAATTCTCTTCATTCTTTTGGCTGGTAGACTTGGCCGTATCTTTGGTAGTTTGTGAAAGATTTGATATACTTGATTTGGAATTTTTCCTCGATCGCATGCCACCACCGGCAACCGCGCTGCCGTTTGCATTCGTTTTATTGGCATTCTGATCGCCAGCACTGGATGTGGCTCCCTGGCTAAGGCGACGATTACTGCCATAACGTTGAATTTTATGACTATTACTGCGACTCTGGACATTTGTGTTAATACTTTTGCGCACCTCAAAGCAATCGGTCTCCTGTATGGTATCGATGAAGTCAATGTCATCCGCATAACTGGCACTCAGATGTAGTTTTGATCTTTTGATGCCTGTCAGGCCATCATCGGGACCTGTACAGGCTGCGGTAATTGTATGCGGACCAGTGGGATATGAACCGATTTTCAGCTGTGGTAAATCGCTGGGATTTTGTCCGTGACTTATTTCTGGTCCGGGTGTGAAATTGCGATCCATGCGTCTGAGAGGGAGAGAAAAATGGGGATTATTAAAAAGTTATACGGTTCTCATTATTGCAATACAAAAGAAGTCAACAAAAGTTCTAAGGGAAGACTACAAAAGAAGATCTCCCAAAAATATCTTCGGTTAATCCATAGACCTGCCGCCTTTTGGAGGTTTTAAAAAGAAAATTCTAAATAAAAATCTTCCTTTTACTAGTTTTATATTGTTACTACTCTTTACTAGAATACTTGCATTTAAGACAAAATAATCGAAAATGGTAATATTTTGTTGCAGACAAATTGGTAGAATAAAGTACAATTGCCTAAAAAGTTGAATTTCCTTCTTATTTTGACATTTTTACTAGTTTTCCATTCCCGTGGTCTTTGAACGAAATAGTGCTCTCAGAGCGAATTCCACATTTCTCTTGGAATGAAACAGTGTTGTTAACTTTGGTTAGCAGTTATACGTTTTTTTAGTTTTGTTTTCTTTTTCTATGAAAATGTGAAATTAAAACGTTAATAAAGGAAAGAAATGTCATTTCTTATTTTCATAGAATAGAAATCACATTTTTATAAAAAATAATTAAGGCCCTGCTCTCCTAAATAAGCTCTCTAATTAAAATTCCACATAAGAACACCTTTTGGGTTTCCATATGATACCTTTTTTAATTTTTAATTTGTTTTTTAATTTTTTTTACAATTTTCCCAATCTCTTTTTTAGTGTAAATTTAACAAGATAATATGACAATTCATTTTCCCAACACTATGGTATACCCTTATCATTTACTCACCCCTCCAAATACTTGATTATAAAATTACTATCATCATCTGTCTTTCTGGGGCTTTTCGGACCATCTCGTGGTTCTGCAATGAAACTCAATTGCCTGAAGTATGTGGTGACCTTTTGTCTTAGTGAGGGCATTTTGGTTGGATGATAGCACGACGGATGATGCTGGTTATTCGTTGGTGGTGGTTGTGGCGATGGTGCAGCAAAAGATACTGCTGCTGCTGACTTTGCAACGACAATGTGCCTCAGATAATATTTTTTCTAATTTGAAGTTGATTCAATTAAAATCCTCTTGACTTGTAGTTTTTTTTTTGTTTGTAACTTCTTTTCGTCTTCTTTAGATGATGAATAACGATGAGAAAGAATTGCGTTTCATTTATGAGTAATTTGTCTTGTTATGAGCCTCCAAACAACTGCCCCAAGTAATGTGTCCAATTTGTTGTAGGTTTTTTTGTGTGCAAGAATTTGAATTTAAATTGTGCCACAAGAGTAATTAAAATCCAACTCGATTATTGGGGGACAAGAAACTTATATTTTTTGTCTTCACGTTTTGCGATTGATTGTGGCAGGCGAGTTCATTTACATTTTTCTTTTTGTTTTTTGATAATTATTAAATTAATTGCTTTTGTTGGTTTGGTTTGTGCTGTTGATTTGGTTTTTTTTGCCGCTGGTGCTTTTCTTACTTAATCAATTAAAAATGAACGAACTTTGGTGTTTAGTTTGCCTCTATTAAATCCAGCGCGAATATTTGTACCATCGCCAAGAAAAAAGATGATGTTTATTTAGTCTGAAAGTAAAAAAAACAGAAAATAGTTTATAAATATTAAAAAAAAAATTCAAAAATATGAAAATATTAAATGTATTATGTCAAAGATTAGGTACGTATAATTTCAAACTTGTGTTTATTTTAAAGAAAAGAGGGCAGTTTTCAGACAGCTGCCAAAAAACAATAGGAATGACATAAATTTTAAAATATAAATATTTTAAAAAGACAAACACTTTTATAGAAAAAAATATGACTGAGATTTATTCCTTTTAATCTGCGTTTACAAAAGACAGGGCAGTGCAGGTATTAATGGTCAAAATATCAAAATTTGTCTTTGTGGGGTAGGCAACTCGATAATTGCAAAGCTAATTGCAAAATTGTCAATGAAAAGCTTATATTTTTGTTTATTCCTATTCCCTTATTGATTTCTTATTCCTACTCTTTTGCTCATCACACATCACATCACATCAATTTTTTTGCGATTTTTCACATGGAATTAAAAAAAATCAATATTAATAAGCATAGATAAAGTAAACAATGTTCAATATGGAACATGTAGAACACTGTACTTTAAACGAATATTTTAGAGACAGATATAATAAATGGTATGATAAAAGAAAGTAATTTCTTTGTTTTTTACATATTTTAGAGTCCATTATAATAAATAAATCAACATTAATACATTCTCTCAATAATTTATCAAATATATTGTCATACACAAATCAATCATGGCTTTCCGGCGATTTTTACGTGGATTTGCTATACATTGTTTTCTTATTGGATATTGACAACATTGTTTCTCCCATTTGCCAATTCCTTCAGTTGTCGTTCGTATTAACGTCGTTGTCGGTCGCAAAGTGTGCTCGTTTATAGGAATTTGTTAAATATACGGAAATAATTACCTTTAAATAACAAATAAAAGTTTGAATAGTGTAAAATAATATAATGTTTATCATTTACAACAAAAGAAATTGTTAAATTACTGTGTTTTCTTTTCTAAATCTTTAAAAACAAATTTGCTCCGTTGCCTTGCAATGACATTGCAACTAGTGTTGCTCTTTTGCTTATGACTTTTGTCGTAACGTCGTGCGTGTGTGGTTTAAAGAGAGCAACAAGTTGTTGTTGCTGTTTTAAGTCTCTCTGCCGGTCGTTGTTTTTATATTCAGTAGTGAGTTTTAATGGTGTATCTTATTTATTTTAATTTAATTGTGTATCCGGCATTAAAATTTAATTGTGTATCCCAATTTAAATTTTTTGTCAAATATTGAGTTATAAGCTGTAAATAAATGCTTAATAAGTGTAGAATCGGAAAATGTTTATGGCTTACAATAAAAATATTTCTATATAAGAGGTTTTTCAAAAAAAAAAAAAAAAAAAAAAACTCCATAGCTTGCAATGACATCGCAACTATTTTCCTTTTCCTTATGAGTGTGTGTGTTATAAATAAGAGCAGCAAGTTGTTATTATCGGTCGGTAGACAATACAAGATTGTAAAGATATCTCTCCGTCGGTTATTGAATGGATAGTAAATCACTAATTAATAAAAATATGGAATGAAGTAAAAAAAAACGGAATAACTCGTATTTAACACAAATATATTAGCTCACAAATGATAAACTTAAATAATAAAGTTATTTCCATTCCACTACAACATATGGCAATAATGTCATCAATAATATAATAATTAAATTGGGATTCACAAATTAATCATTATTTCGTTGAGGCGATTGTTTACAAGAAATTTATTGTGTTTTAAACATTGACAACACTGTTTCTCCCATTTGTTGCTTCCTTCAGTTGTAGTTCGTACTAAAGTCGTGGTCGGTCGCAAAGTGTACTCGTTTAAATGAATTTGTTAAATATACGGAAATAATTATCTTTAAATTACAAAAAAAGTCGGAATAGTGTAAAATAAAATAATTTTTAATATTTACTATTAAAATACTTGTTAAAAGTATGTGTTTTTTTGGTAAATCTTCAAAAAAAGTTTCTGTCTGTTTTCTTCCAATGACATTGCAAGTAATGTTGCTCTTTTGCTTATGAGTTTTGCCGTAACTTCGTGCGTGTGTGTTTTAAAGAGAGCAACATGTTGTTGTTGCTGCTATAAGTCTCTCTGCTGGTCGTATTATATTGTCTATTTGGTGATTTTTTATATGGAGTAGCAATTTATTGTGTTTTGGTCATTGACAACACTGTTTCTTCCTTCCTTCAGTTGTCATCGGTTATAAAGTCGTGGTCGGTCGTAAATTGTGCTCGTTTATCGTAATTCGTAAAATTTATGGCAATATTTAGTTATAAACAGCAAATAAAAGCTTGAATTGTGTAAAATAATGAAGTGTTTATCGTTTACAACAAATATATTTGTAAAATTACTGTGATTTCTCTCATAAATCTTAAAAAAAAAAGTTTTGCACCTTTGCCTTGCAATGACATTGCAACTAATGTTGCTCTTTTGCTTATGACTTTCGCTATTACGTCGTGCGTGTGTGTTTTAATGAGAACCATGATGAGAGCAACAAGTTGTTATTATTGTCAAGAGATCACTTGGTCGTGTGATTTTGTATGATTCGATTAAAGAATTAAAAAAAAACAAATTTAACTAAATTCGATTTTTTTATTTGCTTTAATAAATTATAAAGTTTTTTTAATTATCTCTGTAAACAAAACAAAATTCCTCAAATTATTTTTTCTCCGTGTGTGTTTTGATGAGTGAAACATTTTTAACAGATCAATAGGGCTAATAGTGTGGTGAGTTTTTAGTACGTCTAAATAAAATCGTGTGTTATATTGAATATTTAAATGTCAACATTTTTTAAAACAAAAACGTATGTTGGAGTTATCGTTTAATTTCGGGCATCAATTAAAGAAAATTATTGCGCCACATAGTTGTTTTTCCAAAGTGGATCTCCTTCATATGACGATGCAATTCTAATTGGACATCAGAGAGGTATGTAAATTTACAAACTACCAATATTGATAAATTATAATAGATTTTATATAACCCAGATAGGGGAAGTGGAAATTAGAATTCTTTCATGGGATAACTATCCAGCAAAAGTACTCATTACAAAACTAGTTACCAATCCATTATTTTAATGTAGCACGATATATGAAGCCTTTTTCTGTCTATTCAAAGTGGAAAAATTAATACTTATATAACAACTTTTAGGGATCAAATTTGATCAAAAAGTGCTTCTTTAGTCAGCTTTTATTGGTAAAAAGACTCTTGTTAAAATAGTTGGTTGGTAATCAGATTTATAATGAATATTTATAATGAAACAGAGGAAGATTGTCCCAGGGAAGATTTGCAAATTTTCAGTAAAAAACAGTCGAACTTTATCTCTAGAATCGCTCGCTTTTGCAGAACTTTTGTGTTACTGGTGTACTGTAAAAAAACATTTCGTATTTTCCATCCATGTTGTGATTTGGCAGTTTTGGTTCATAGAGGTAAAAAAATATTCTCCTAAAATTTGGTATTGGTCCCTCTCGTCGATAACGCTTCCATATAACATTGACTCTCGATATTAGGGTTCAAAGGCTTTGCCCACAATTCGCAGTTCAAAATGAATCTCAATCGACTGCATATCTCCTGCTATTTTCAAAGGTTTTAGTTTTCTTCATTTCCACAACACTGGATTTAAATTTCAAAATTCCTACATTCGTAAAGGCAACTTATGGTGACCACTCCAAAATCAATTTAAATCATATTAAACATGAAAATTCCATAAACCTACCCCTATGAATAAGTAAAAACTTATTTTTCCCCAACTTACAAGCTAAGCACCATATGTCTTCCAGCATATCATATATAGAATGCAATGTAAATTTCCATATGTAATTGCGACCTTCACAGGTTGTCTACATTTGTTAATGACAAACTTCAAAAGCCCCTCGACATTTACATGCAACCCCAATTTTGTTGAATTCAAAGAGAGATAGACTACACCAACTCCTTGCCTAGGCTTCGTCCATTCAATGACAGGATGTAGTTTTTTCGTTTATTTACAACACTGCAACAAGAAGTGCAAAACTAAATGTTCTTATTCAGCGATTTAAGGCACAAGTTTAAATAAAACTCTTCTTCCTCCCGCACAGAAACTAAAGTCCGGATACGTACTACTACTACTCCTCTATTCTTGCTACATCGTCATCCCCATAGCGCCATATGGAAATAAGTTGCAACGTTGCAATTTTGCCACTCTTCTTCTGTCGAGTTTTTTTTGTTGTTTTTGTCGTTTTGTCTTGGTTACATAAACGACTAACTCATTATGTCATTTAAAGAAATGTAAAGACAACTTACATACAATGCCTCACACTGATGCTGTTGCATGCCGCCTTCTTTACATATTGCCTTAAACGCTCCACTGATAGCGTAATTACAGCGTTTTTAAGCTTTTCACAATGATACGCAAATGTTTGAGAGATGCATAAATAATGCTCCATTATCTACGTTGCATGTCTTGCCAAGATAATTGTCATCGTAATTATGATGATGACGACGATAATGATGATGATGACGATTATGGTAGTGCAGATAATGTCGGAGATAATGACAGTGAGAAAATGTTCATATTTTCTATTATATTAATAACAAAAGAATTGTATCCTTTTGTGGGAGTTTCGTTTATTATTTTGTATGGGAAGTCCAATCTTATGGTCTAGATCTGGAAAGAAGGTTTACATACAGGGAGTTCTTAACAAGTATAGAAATAAATTTTCTGAAAAAAATTCACATACGAAAAGTACAGTATTTTCCAAATTAATTAAAAATATCCAGGTCTTTGAAGAAATAGTTCGAATCCAAACAATTCTCAATGAAATCACATCCATAAGACAATAGTTTTTGACAAAAAAAGACACACTAATTCACATCTACGCTGTTAAAGTTCCTGGACATTTTAAAACTATTCACGCTTATGGGCTCCGATTTCCAAAGGTCCTCATACATAGATGAACCTCATGGACCAAAGAATTCGTTAAAAAAATCTTCGCTCATAAAGCCAATAGCTTTTTATACTGATATAGATTTCTGAAATCAAACCGAAGAATCCACTTTCAATACTAATAGTTAGTTAAAAATCTGCGCCGTACAGCAGAATATCTCAAACATTCACTACCGTGTTCCAGAGAATTTCAAAAAACCTTCCAAGTGATTCCTTAAAGAATCCAAGCCCACAGGGTCAAGTATTTCTGAATTCCACCCCTATGACAATCCTCGTCCATTATTTACATAAAGTTTCAAACAAATGCCGATACTGGTCATCCGTATAAGGTCAAATATTCTTGAATTTTTTTTTAAATCAACTAGATAAAAAATGGGAAATTTCGAATATACGTCTCTCACAAAACATAACAATTGACGCCATTTATGTAGAAATAATTGAACATAAAGGAAGCAACGGAAAAATACGTGATTTCAATTGAACTTGACACAGAGACCATGAAAGCAATCTGAGACAATTTGTGCATAGCAAAATTGAAAATAAAACATTAATTAATTTTGTTTTGCAATTGAAAAGCATATTGATACCATTGGAGATCGGAAGAAGCAAAATGTGTACAAGACAAAAACAAGCATGTTACAAGGAAAAAAGGGCGTTCAGTTTGACCGTGCCGAACTTTTTATGTCTTCAGCGATGTTAAGACTTAAATTATGATAAAATCGGGTGTCCTTAAAATCTCTTTGTAAATTCTTATATTTTATCAAATAGTCTTCTAATGGTTATGAACCCAAAATATCATCTTGTAGAACGAGATAGTTTTCTGTTCCCGGAAAACCCGAACTAAACCGGGATGGGTTAAATTTTTCAATTCTAAATAAGGCTCAGAAATAATTTAAGGTCCTCATCTTCAACTTAAAATTATCTGGATTCCATTTTTGACCGAGTTTTATTTATTATATATAAGAAAACGTGGACTTATCTAGACAATGTTCTGCCACAGAAGGTTACAACGTCTATATTTCGATTTTTAAATAATTATTTTATGTTATTTTTGTTCAATCTTGTGCTTTGTATACCCTACACCTCATTGTGGTAAGGGTATTATGTCTTTGTGCATTTGTTTGTAACATGGAAAAGGAAGCGAGATAGACGGATAGCTTCTTTTGAGGATCTTCATAGAATCACGTTCTGAGTCGATTTAGGCATGTCACTCCGTCCGTTCGTCTGTCAATGAATTCCTGTGAACAAAATGCAGATCGCATTTATTATCCGATCCAGATGAAATTTGGCACAAATCATTTGGTTGGCCCAAGGACGAACCCTATTGAAATTGTTGAGAATCGGTTCAAATTTAGATATAGCTCCCATCTATACCATCAACCGATTTCGTGTTAATTGTGCACCAAACGCCCAATACCTGTCTAAATAACCCACATCCGACCGAATTCAGTCTAGAAGCAAGTACATCAAATTTGGAGAAAATCGGCTCAGAAATAAGTGCCTAAAATTTTGTCAAGATCGGTTCGGATTTGGATATAGCTCCTATAATATATTTATCCGATTTCAGGGTTTTCGTGCACCAAATGGCCAATATCAGCCCAAACTCACAACAACGATATTTGATACCGGACATCAGATTCAGCTCGAAAATACCTCTGCCAAATTTTATTGAGATCGGTTCAGATTTTTATATAGCTTCGATGTACGTCTTCATCCGATTTTACGGTTATTGCTCTTCATATATGTAATATTTGTCCAAATTGAAAAGATTTTTTCATATTCAACCGAATTTAACCATTTGGCGATACTCCGTCCGCTATACCTATTGCTCCAATAGATATTTTTAATATAATCCTTATAGAGGTCATATCATGCACTATACAGTAATGTTATTTGATTCATAGGTGGTTCTATCTACTTCACATAAATTCTCAATATATGGTGGTGTAGGGTATCATATAGTGGGCCCCGCCCGACTTTTGACCTTTCCTTACTGGTTTAATAGTTGAATTTATTTGGGCTTTTGGTCAGTTATTTAATGCAAATTACAAATTTTTTATTTCATTCACTCGTATTTATAAGTACTGTTCCTTTGTTGTTTACATGCATATGTTCATTGACGAATGGACGTGGTTGCTATTTCGTTGGGATATTTTAAAAATTTTGCATTGACATTCCTGAAATTTCCATGTATAGATGGGGACGTATAAATACGAGTGTGTAAAAAGCTTGTTAGACAGTTGTGAATCAGACCACGAAATACATTTCTGGCTACCTCTGTGATTGGCCTCTTCGATCTATTCTTCATTAAAAACAATGTTTTTTTTTTTATAAATCCAAAGCCTTAATTTATAAAATGAAATATCACCCCGTCTTAATGGATAGTGGTTGCTATTTCGTTGGAATATTGTAAAACATCCTGCATTGCCATTCCCGAAATTTCCATGTATAGATGGGGACCTATAAATACGAGTGTGTAAAAGGTAGTGAAGTTAAGACGTGTGTGCATTTTTTGAATAAAACACTGTAAGACTATCTACCTATTTATCGAGTTCTGGTGGACAAATAATAATTTGTGTGGCGTGCTTATGTAAAAATACTGCTCCAATGGAGCTACATAAAACTGCAAGTTTTTGTAGGGAGGTATACTACCGTAGGTCAAGACTTCAGGGGCTAGATATAATTGTGAAACAATACTGAATATTTTCGAATAAATTACCTCTATGTTGTCATTCGTTTGAATGCTAGTGCCATTATAACAAACCCAGGCGGACATGGCACCTTTTCTATGATGTATTTAAAAAAAAAATGAAATGTTGACCGGATATAAGCCAACACTGCATTTAAAAAAACCCATGCCACGCATTCACATATCTGCCCATGTAGTTTGAGTTGCATTTCAACTCACAAAGAACGACCACACAAAAGAAATCTGAATGTGGTTAGAATTTAGCACAAAATCCGCAATTGTTATGCGACAATTATAATAAATTGTTTTAAACGGGCGTTTAGAAACACAGCACAGATGATGGTATTTGAAATAAATACAGCCACAGTGTATGTAATGTGTTTTGTAGTTTAGTGAACTCCACTGAACCTTAGAGCACCAAAACAAATTATAACCAAAAATACCTACAAAGCACACCTAAAGTGTTCCAAATATTTGTCAAAAATAAATTATATAATTAAAAAACACTGGCATGGCACACTCGCTGTCTAGCAAATTGTTGTTGATGTAGGTCGTGGCATACCTTGTTGTCAATACGGACGACACACGCAATTTGGTGGCACACTGCACGGCATGGCGTCACATCGTGACACACATCCTCTGTGACAACCAGCTGACATGCGACAACAGCAGTGGATACAATTTTCATGTCCCGTGTGTGTGCGTTTTTTAATTATAAATGATTTAAATGATATTAAATTAATTCCCATTTTGTTATGCGTCTATTCTTCAGTCATTCAACAAATTTCTGTTTTTTTGTCTCTTTTCAAACAAAATCTTTCAACATGAAATGTAGGCTCTATAGACAACTCAATTTAATTAAATTCGATGCTATCAGAAGCTCTCGTTTCATGTTGGGATTTTTGTTTTTGGCTTCAAATTTAAATAAAACCACACACTAGCCATAGCGACATTCGAGTTATGTGCTGTATGTGTGTGTTATGCTGCGTGTGTGTTTACAATGCGGTTAGCTTGGGTGCAGGCAGGTTGGAAGGTAGATAGATTCAGTCAATAGCGGTTACGTTCCATACAACTCATTTCTCAAATTACTACGCTTCATTGATTAGCCTTCGCATGGGATTGAAGTGGCGTAAATGTGATGAAATGTTTTTGCATTGGCTCAAAGTAAATAAAATTGTGTGGAAAAGCTGATACCTCCACCTTAGGGTAAAGGAAACACCCATTATGACCCACAAATACAGATTTTTAGACATATTCGTGGGAAAATGTGTCCAAAATATCGAATATGGGGAGGTACAGCTATATGGGGCTATACAAAAACGTGAACCGTTACATACAATGTTTCGCCAACGGAGAAAGAACCTATTAGGACACACAAATACCAATTTTTAGACAAATCCGCGAAGAAATCTGGCAAAAATGATCAATTACCTAATATCTAGATGTATAACATGGACCTATACATCTTATGTTTCGCCACCGGAGCTAGAACCCATTATGACCAACAAACGCCAATTTTTAGACAAATACGTGAAAAAATGGGACAAAAATCATCAAAATACCGAATATCGGGAGGTATACGGGGGCTACACCAAAGCGTGCACCCATACATACAATATTTCGCCACACGAACTGGGACCCATTATGACCTACAAATAACAATTTTCCGAAAAATCTGTGAAAAATTGTGGCAAAAATCATCAAAATACCGAATATCGGAAGGTACCGTTATATGGGCACAATACCAAAACGTGGACCGATATATCTCAGTTTCAATACCAACCATCCTACACACAATACAAATTGTTCTGCTAAATTTTGACGCTCTACGTCAAATGGTATGGGCTATATCGTGATTTCAACAGACAGACGAACAGACATACAGACGGACATCGTTAAAGCGACTTTACGGGGTCTACGACGAATATTTAGGGATGTTACAAACGGAATGACAAAGTTAATATACCCTCCTTTCCAAGGTGGAGGGTATAAAAATCATAATTATATAATTCATTCTTAAATATACCAAAATTCGTTTCGTTTTTGAGCCACTGTATGTGTATGTTCGCTGTTACGTCACAGCATAGCACACCACTTAAGTGCAATATACAAAATTTGGTTCGTTTATTTGGTTCAGTCGCTCTTTATCAACAACTATTCATAGAAATCTTCTTCCTCTTCGACACGATCTTTTGAAAATCTTTTCAATTTATTTTTACAGGTCATTATGGCGAAGAACACAGCCAGTCTTTGTCAACTTGTTTTTCCATTGAGGAGGCGGCAAGAGGAGAGCAGGCTTATGAGCGTAATCTATGTTAACATGCTATTTGCATGGGAGGTATATCTACTTGTCTACACGTTGTAGACTTTCTGTGACAGTAGGGTGTGACGAATGAGGAAATGTGAAACAAAACGGTTACTTATATATGTGTATGCAGTAAATGGAAAGTATCCGTTTGTCCACGGAGATACATTGTTCGAAGCATTTTAAATATTTTATTTGAAATTTTTATATTTTTTGAAATTATTTAGAATAGAATTAGAGATTATTTCGTTGTTCCAAAAGATTTAGACCTAAGTTGGAAATTTTGAATTATAGAAATGATAAGAACACAAGGTACTAGGACATCGTTGGGAATTATTGGGTGATTTCAAAATAGCCAGGTTTAATTCAAATCTTGTTATAATATTGTAAAAAAGTGTGAGAAATGGCGGCACCCCAATATCCAAGTCTGTTGACAGAAAAGGTATCATTGCTTGTATTCCATTCTTAGATTAGTCAACAATGGAATGAGGAACATGTGTTGACATTGCAAATATATTAAAAGCCATCCTTTGAAGGCTAAGAGCGCATGTGACAGCATCACTTGAGAGCAAAACTGACACGGTGTGTGTGTGTGTTCCGCCTCAGCTGAGCTTTAACTAGCCATTCATTCATTGAGACATACAAATTAAAATCTTTTTAATGGATAGTGTCTTGTGGTCTTATGGTGTGATATAATGAATATTTTTTTCGGAAGATAAGATTAGTAAATTGTAGTCTGTTGCTCTAAAATTAGATTAAAAGGAAATCTTGTGAGGATTCGGAATTTTCAAACGGCAATATTTTGAGATAAAAATTTGCGTGTTTTAAAAGGAATATCTTAGGAATGCTTATTGTGACCTAGTTTATTTATTTTTTTTCTAAAACTAATTAGGAACGAAGCAAGGATTACGTTGCTAATTGCATTCTGGATTACTGAAATAATCTTCTGAAGGTCACTTTTAGAATTTTGTGAATTTATCTAACAATCAAGGACGTGGGATTTTGCAGAATAATTTGGGGAGTTATCCCGACAATAAGAACGTTAATTAAAAAAAATATATATTAGAAAATTTATTTGGCGATCAAAGAGGTCGATTTTTAGACTATTTTAAGGATATATCTGTAAATCAAGGACGTCGATTAAAGAAAAATTGAGGATGTCTAGAATCTTATGAAAGTTGGAGGAACTCCTTAGAAGATGCATTTTCATAAATATTGGATAACAAAGAACTTCGGTTTTTGGAGAAATCTTAAAAACTAAGTTCACGGATTTCTAGGAAACATTTGAAGGTTACAGACGTGGATTTTTATGAAGACCTAGGATTTGGATCCCTTGGGAACATTTAAAGAACAATGACGTGGATTTCTTGGGAATATTGTGAGACCAATATTTTTGGATATTTTTGAACATTTGAATATGGATTTTATATAAACATTTGAAGAAAATGGACGTAAATTCCATTGCAAGTGAATTTCTTAAGAACACATGTAGATCAAGAATGTGTTTTTTGGGATCATTTAAAAACTGAAATACATTTAAATTGGAAGACAAAAAACGTGTATTTTGAAGACCAAGAAGAGCATGTGTTTTTTTATCAACATTTGAAGACCAATGGTGTGGATTTTTTTGAACACTTAAAGACCAAGGTCTTTAGTTTATTGGGACATTTAACGATATTTTTGGAAAAATTTGAAAACCAAGAACGTAGATTTCTTGAGAACGTTTGAAGTCCAAGGACGTGGAAAATTTGAAGAAGAAGGGCGCGGATTTCTTGAAAAAAATTAAGAGCAAGGATGCGAATTTCTTGGGAACAGCAATACCTTTTTCATTTGAGGTCCAAGGAGGTAGATTACTTTAGATGAACAGTAAAAGACAAAGGATCCTTGGGGATATTTGGGGAACAAGAAATTTTTGCGAACGTTTAAAATCGAAAGAAGTGGATTTTTCTTGAACATTTGAAGACTTGGGTTTCCTGGGAACCTCCGAATACTAAAGACATGATTTTTTTTATTAACATTTCAAGACCAATTGCGTGAATTTTTTGAACCCGTGGATTTCTTGAGAACATTTATACAATTATTTTAGGAACGTTTGAAGATCAAGAACTTGGATTTCTTTAGAACGAAAACCAAGGACGTGGGAGAATTTGAAGTAAAAAGGAGTGGCTATTAAAAAAATTCTAGGGAACATTTTAAAACAAAGATTTTAATTTTTTGGGAAGATTTCAAGACTACGTTGAAATCTATAGGAGTCTAATGATATGCATTTATCTGAAATATTTCAAAACCAAAGACGTGGATTTCTTGTTAAAATTGGAAGACCAACGACGCGAATTTCATGGGAACAGTTGAAGACTAAGGTTTTTTGGGAATATACATTTTCAGGAAGATTTAAATGCCATGTAAGTCGATTTTTGACGTGGAGTTTCCTGGACATTTGAAGACCGTGGACATCGATTTTTGAGGTGAAGTTTTTCTGGACATTTGAAATATGTAGGTCACTTGAACTTTCTTTTAAAGATCTAGAAGTGGTAAAAGATTCATTTGAAGAACAAGGGCGTGAAAATTTGTGAATATTTAAACGATTCTCCTGAGGACTAAAGACGTAGACATTTGAGACCATCGATTTGGAACTCTATAAAAATTTTAGCGGCCATTTTGATAACTTAGAATTTGTATTTCTTTTATGTACCATTAGAATTAAAAAAAATAAAGGTTCTTGCAATTCATTCTATGTTGTCATTGACAATTTTTACTTACATATAACCAAAATGGCCCTATCGCACCATGTTATCAGTTGTGGCGTAAACTATTCAAATTCTGTTGCATACAACTCAGTTTTCCTCTCCCAGGTTTTGCTAAATAAATTCGATTTTTTTAATTTTTTAATTTCAAAATTGCCTGGGTGCCGTCGCGTGGTTTACCTACCACACTCAAACACCACATACAAAAATCTGTGGCAGAGATTTCCGCTGCCAATGTGTGTAAGTGTGTTTGCCTGTTTGTCTGGGACAAAGTGCGGTTGCCACTAAAAATCTGTGTCAATCTTATTTTAGAATACCACAGATTTACGCACCCAGGAACGTGAAGATAACAACAATGCCGGTGCAAGGCACAAAGCTATGCGATTTCCATGGCATTTAAAGCGCCACTCCTGGGGATGTGAGTTGGTGGAGAAGAAGAAGAAGAGAAACAACTAGACAGGGAATCAGCATAAAACGTGGGCCAGAATGTGTCTGCGACATAGGTGCTGTAGGTATTTGGATAGAATGTAGGCAGATTTATGCTAAAAATAATTAGAAAAAAATTACACTTTTGGAAGGGAGTTGCTGTTCTGTAACAAATCCCTTCCTAAAATGCATGAAACATACTTTAATTTTTCTTCTCTAATGCAGTAAAATGAAAATTGCTTCCAATATCGATATATTTCACTTGTTTTGTATCTTTTATGTGTGAATTTGAAATTCCTATTGGAAATTGCTTGTTTATGGAATCCCATTTCGATTGCTTAACCCAGACACTCATTCATGTTTTCAACACCTCAGTATCATTGAAATAGAAAGCAAATTGCGGCCAATTTCAACGCCTCATTTCAATTTGATCTGTAAATGACCCCCAGCCAACAGCAACAGCTGCTGCAAATGAAGTGGGGAGAAAACAAATGAGATAATGCGGAAATCCATTAACAGCAAAACTCGTTGATTTGTTTTGTTTTCTTAGAATCGATATTTTTTTTCGTTTTCAATTTACAAATTGTGTTTATTTGTTTTGTGAAATGGATTTCCAAATGGAAAATGAAATACATTTTGGGGAGGGAGGGATTTCAAATTAAAAAAAAAAAAAAAAAAAAAACATTCAATTAAAACTATAATTACTTTGATGGGGTTTATGGACTGAATATTTTGTAAGACACTAAGGAAAGAATCATCTTTAAAATTATGACTGCACAGAGGCCAATGAATTCGGCTTGGTCTTGTCAGTTTTGAAAAAACAACAACAAAGCTAATATTAAATTTGATATAAAAATTTATGAACGTTGTATTTTAATACACAACAATGATTAATCAAAATTTATTGCACTAAGCGTCTGTTAAACTACAAAAAAAAAGAAACTATTGTTAGACAGAGATGAATACATTTTTCAAGGTTTTCTTTGTATCGAAAGGGAAACAAAACATGACAAATGCAAAAGAGAATGAAAACAACCAGTCATTTGTGTTCAATCACTTGTCAAGCAGTGGCTGACACTCGGAGAAAAATTCATACTCCAAAAAAAAAAAAAAAAAAAAAAACAGATTAAATAAATAAAGCAGAATAAATCGTATATATAAAAATTTACTGTTATATTCACTTCAATTTCAATTGTCCAAAGCCTCATGACACTAAAGCAACTGATATGAATTCAGCATTCATTTATGGGAGATCTGATTAAGAATAACATTTCTCAAGCCATTCCGTTTAAATATGAGAATTCAGTTTTTGTGCTGAAAAACATCAACCAAATATTAAAAACAACTATTAATGTAATAAATTATATTTTATAGTCTCTACTTTGAAAAGTAGAGAGACCCATAAGGTATATATATTCATGATCAGCATAAAAATGTAAGCCGATAATCGATGTCCGTCTGTCTGTTGAAATTATTATACAACCCTCATTACTTGACGTAAAATTTGGCACAAGAATTTGTATTGTGTCTACAATGGTTCGTTTTGAAAATTAGATATATTGGTCCACGTTCTGGCATAGCCGCCATATAACAGTACCTCCCGATGTTCTGTATTTGATGGTTTAGCCACATTTTTAGAAGGATTTGTTTAAAAATTTATATGTGTAGATCTTAATGGGTTCTCGCTCCGTTGGTATTTGAATATGTAGGTCCATATATTTCTATATATCGCACATAAAGGGCCAGATAAAAAAACTGCAACAAAGTCAAGCGCCATAATTTTTACATTTTTTTAAATTTTTTTTAAATGAAAGCAAAAATGTCGGAAATAGCATGAAATTTTAGAATAAATTTAGATTTGCTCGAATTGGTCACCTTTGGCACGAATTATGGCCTTCAAACGGCCATTGAAACCGTCACACGTTGCCCGAATGTTGCTCTACGGTATTTTCGCCCATTCCCGGCGAAGCGCTTGCTTGAGGTGATAGACACTTTGGTATTTTTTAGTGCTAACCTTGCTTTCCAAAACATTCTAGCCACAATAGTCCAACGGATTGGTATCCGGAGATTTTGGTGGCCATTGTGCGCTGGAAATGAAGCGAGGAACCTCATTTTGTAACTATTATTGGGTGGCGCGTGCCGAGTGCGATGGTGCTGAGTCCTGTTGCAATGTCCAAGGTCTGCGGACAAAATGTTTGCGTGCCTAAGGCTTTAATATACCCTCCAGAATATTTTCGCTATTTGAGCGGGGAGCGCCCATCGGCTATTATTGCGGCCCACACCATCACCATGGCAGTCGCTTGAGTTCTGGTGGCCAACCGAAGCTGCACATTATCAGCTGACCTTTTTGGCAAGTAAACCCCATCACTTTTTTCTTTACAAACTGCTAGAAAACGAGTGTTTTCTTATCGGAGAACACCAAGTTCGGCAGTTCACCACTTTCGACCAAGGTAATCAACTCTTTAGCTCTTTTGAGTCTATTTTTTTCTGTTGCGGTATAAGTTTTTGCACTTTTTGGAATTTTAATGGCTTCACCCCGAGTGCATTTTTCAATATTTGACGAATGAAATAGTACGATATGTTCAGCTCACGAGCCATTTTCCGGCCACTGCGACGTGGGTTTCGATCAAGTCGCTTCTTTACTTTTCGAACCATTTCTGCTGATGTTGCTGTTTTCTTCCGTCCATTTCCTTGACGTCGGGCTACGCTACCAATATCACGGTAACGAGCGATGGTACGAGACACAAAAGATTTATTCACATTTAAATGCTGTAGTGCCCTAACAATAGCCACTTGCATTTTTTTAGCCATATATAAAGAAATCACACTATCACGCTTGAATTCCATCACGAATAACTTTTTTTCTGGCAAGTTCTCACCAAAATGCTTTTGTACGCTTGTAAACAACATAATGAGTTGTTACTGGAATAATTCTAACAGCTGTCGGACGAGTGGCTTAGAAATGACAGCAGTCTGAAGTTAGTTGCAGTTTTTTCATCTCACCCTGTATAGGGTAGTTTAATTATAGCACATTTTGTTAAGTTATTCAGCTAATGCACCCCCAAATTATATTTCACGCCCGGACAGATATTTTTTGAGGGTAGAAAAATCCCTTATACCCCATAAAATCTTCGTGTTCATAGTACCATCACTTGTATTCCTATTTTCCACCATAAAAAATGAAATCGACCATCATTTTTTTCTGAGTGTATTCCATGACGTTTCTCAAGCAAGCATAACCCGCATGAATGATTTTGTTGAAGACATACTCCTCATTTATTCGATATCTGCTGAAGATATCTTCCAAGCTATTATAATGATATCAACAACTCCATAGAACACAGAGACGTTTTGGATGTGAGAGCCTTCATGAATATTAAAATATGAATTCTATAGATTTTCAACAACAACAACATCACAACATTTGAATAAAACGATGCAAAGTGGAATACCGCAAAACGACAACAACCACAACAACCGGTATTCAAAAGCAAAACAGAGAATACCTGATGAATGGTTTCACTTGTCACCATGGCTGGATGTTGTCATCTTTCATTGGCAGTGTGGTGATGACCTGACCCGGTGATATTGACATTAGAATGATTTCACATTCATGCAGAGTTAAATTTTTTCTCCGCATAAAACAAGGTGTCATCGTTGGTGTTTCCATAAACTTCTCATTGAGGTACCACAATAATGATGTTGGATGTGGTGTTGCGATAATGATTACAAAGTAAGACGCTTGTAGGCACCATGGCCAAAACAGAAAGTGCAAACATTCTGCATTGAGAGTTACTTTTGAAAGCCTTGTGACAGGACATAAGCTTTCGATGTAAAAGAGCAATTCATTTTTTTTTGCTGGGCCAAATTTGAATTTGTCAACTTTACTGAGAAACAAAAACACTCGGTCTGCCTGCAGTCATGCCAAATATTTGCTTATATTCTGCACAAACATTGGCCATTTCGCAAAGTGTAATTTGGCTAAAAGTTGTTGCACAACGATATGTTATCCGGAAAACTTTTCAAAATTATGGCCTAAAAGCAAGTTTTCACACATCCTGCAATTAGGTTGTGCTTCGCATACTTTCTTCTTTGTGCATCCTTTCCATAAGTTTCTCTTTCAGGATGTTGCAAAATAATTGTTTGCCCTCGTTTTTTGGTTTCGCTACTTTTTACTTTTTCTTTTTCACAAAAAAAAAAAAAAGGGAAAATGTGATGACTTGCATGATATCAAGTGGAGAATTGCATAAAATATTCACTTGTTCTCTGAATATTTTGTCGACGAATAGCCGAACATGTTTGCCGGCATTGTTCTCCAAGAAAAATACAAAAACAAAAGAATGAAACAAAAAAACCTTAATATTAACTAGGTCAATTGTTAGAGTGGATATTCATGTAGGTTTGCGATTGTTTTTTGTTGTTGTTGCTTTTTTATTGTGCATTTGGTAACGTCACCGCCATCACATTTGTCGTCTAATCGACAACTTTTGTGCATGCTCATAGGAAAACATTTTATATAATTTTTTGTTGTTTTCTTATTGACCTGAATCCTTAAAAAGTCAGCGACGATGGCAGAGTGCAGGAAAAAGACCAAAAACTAATTTAGAACATGGTCGAACAAAAACAATGCAATATTAATGGCCCATGGAAAATACACCGGGAGAAAAAAATATTTGAGTATTGATATACAGGGTGAGATAAAAAAAAACTCCAACAAAGTCAAAAGCCATAGTTTTTAATTTTTTTTTAATTTTCATTGAAAGAAAGCAAAAAATGTCGGAAAAAGCATTCAATTTTAGAATAAGTTTAAATTTGTTCGTCGCACGCTGCCCGAATATTGCTCTGCGGTATTTTGACACACTCCCGGCGAAGCACTTGCTTGAGGTGATCGACACTTTGGTGCCAGCCTTGCTTTCCAAAATTCTCCAGACACAATAGTCCAACGGATTGGTATCCGAAGATTTTGGTGACCATTGTGCGCTGGAAATGAAGCGAGGAATCTCATTTTGTAATGATTCTTGGATGGTGCTTACTGAGTGCGATGGTGCTGAGTCCTGTTGGAATGTCCAAGGTTTGCGGCCAAAATGTTTGCGTGCCCAAGGCTTTAATACACCCTCTTCAATTCCATCACGAATCAGATTTGGCACGAATTATGGCCTTCAAACGCCCAATGAAATCGTTACACGCTGCCCGAATGTTGCCCTGCGGACAATAGTCCAACGTGTTGGTGGCGATTGTGCGCTTGAAATGAGACGGGGAACCTCATTTTGTAACCATTCTTGGGTGGCGCGTGCAGACGCTGGAATGTCCAAGAGAGTGTTGGAATGTTCAAGGTCTGCGGCCAAAATGTTTGCGTGCCCAAGGCTTTATACCTCCAGAATATTTTCGCGATAATATTCGGCATTTATTCTGATGCCACGGTCTATTAATACAATCGGAGAGCGACCATCGGCTGTTATGGCGGTCCACACCATCAAAATGGCCGGCGCTTGAGTTCTGGTGGCCAACCGAAGGTGCACATTTTCAGCTGACCTCTATGGCAAGTAAACACGGTCAGTTTGTTTTTTTACAAACTGCTGGACAACGAATGTTTTCTCATCGGAGCGGAGAAAACCAACTTCGGCAGTTCACCACTTTCGGCCAAGCGAAACAACTCTTTAGCTCTTTTGAGTCTATTTTCCTTCTGTTGCGGTGTAAGTTCTTGCATTTTTTGAAATTTCAATGGCTTTACCCCGAGCTCATTTTTCAATATTTTTCGAATGGAATATTGCGATATGTTCAGCTCACGAGCCATTTTTCGGCCACTGCGACGCGGCTTTCGATAAAGTCGCTTCTTTACATTTCAAACTATTTCTGCTGATGTTTCTGTTTTCTTCCGTCCACTTTCTTGACGTTGGGCTACGCTACCAGTATCACGGTAATGAGCGATGATACGAGACACAAAAGATTTATTCACATTTGAATGCTGGAGTGCTCTAACGATAACCACTTGCGGGTTTCCCGCCAAATATCGAGAAATCACACTATCAGGCTTGAATTCCATCGCGAATAACATTTTTTCTGGAAAATTCTCACCACAATGTTTTTGTACGCGTGTAAACAATATAATGAGCAGTCACTGGAATAATTTTAACAGCTGTCGGACGAGTGGCTTAGAAATGACAGCAGTCTGAAGTTGGTTGCAGTTTTTTCATCTCACCCATAGTGTATGATTAATAGAATGTAGAACCAATTGGATGCAAAATAAAATCAACGAGCGTACTGTGATATGAAATAATTTATTTTGAAGTGCATAACAAAGGGTACCTACAAGAAGATACATTAATTTTCATACAATACCGTATGTTTCAATATTACAAGACTGATTCCATAAAGCGTATACGTGTTAACGTAAATCATACGCGACATGATACTTGCAGTATTGAACTTCGCCACATGGATCATAAAGTATTGCTTATTTTCAAGAATTGCACACATATCCTACGAACCAACACAACTCCAGAAAATATCATCAAAAATTCCTAGCAATTTTTTTATTTTCTAGTGTATCCACAAAAGCAATCCTGTTCCAAGGCATTACATGCCGGCTAGTAACATTTTAACACCATAATTTACGGCCTTGTAAGGCACGAATTACTACCGAAACGGGCAGACTAAAAATAACAATTTGGGCGCTCAGAAATGAAGCTGCCAATTTTGACATTCTTTGGTATTTCCTTAAGAAATGGAAAATGTTTGGAAACCACACACACAAACAAAATTCCACTCATATGTTTTAGGTCACGTACGATAGTAGGAAATACAGTAAATAATATATACCTCTGAGGGTAATTATTGGTCAACACGTTCGTTTTCTTGTGTGGTAATGTGGAACAGAGGTAAAATTTATCTGTTCATGTGTGTGTGAAGGTGTTTCAATCTTATACAAAATAACTCAAGAAGAAAATGGATTGAAGGTTTTTCCATGAACGCTTAACAATTTTAGGAACACCATTGATGAGAGTAGCAAAAAATTAACTTTTCCATGAAAAATATAAAAAAAGTGCTAGGAAAGTAGCCACTCTGCCAGCGATCCATAGCTAAATTGGCAGGATAGTGTGATGACAACCTCCAGAATACATAAAATCGATATAATTATTATTAGATAAATTATTATATTAAATTATGTCCCCATGTTACATTGAATTTGGGTTTATATAGAACATCAGAAAATTGGAATACCAAGTTATAGAAAATAATGTCGAAATATATTGACGGTAGGTTAATATACAGTCAGAATTTAATATACGATATGCATTTATACAAAACGACACTTTGGTATTTTTTAGTCCCAACCCTGCTTTTTCTAAATACTCCATACACAATAGTCCAAGGGATAGGTATCTGGAGATTTTGGTGGCCATTGTGCGTTGAAAATGATGCGAGGAACCTCATTTTGTAACCATTCTTGGATGGCGCCTGGTGAGTGCGATGGTGCTGACTTCTGTTGGAATGTTCAAGGTCTGCGGACAAAATGTTTGCGTGCCCACGGCTTTAATACACCCTCCAGAATATTTTCGCGATAATATTCAGAATTTATTCTGATGCCACGATCGATTAATACGAACGGAGAGCGACCATCGGCTGTTGTGGCGGCCCACACCATCACCATATCCGGCCCTTGAGTTCTGGTAGCCAACCGAAGGTGCACATTTTCAGTTGACAAAACTGCTGGACAACGAATGTTTTCTCATCGGAGAAAAGCAAATTCGGCGATTTTACACCTTTCGGCCAAGCTAAGCAACTCTTTAGCTCTTTTGAGTCAATTTCCTTTCTGTTGCTGTGTAAGTTCTTGCACTTTTTGGAATTTTAATGTCCTTATGCCGAGCTTTTTTTTCAATATTTGCCGAATGGAATATTGCGATATGTTCAGTTCACGAGCCATTTTTCGGCCACGATCAAGTCGCTTCTTTACTTTTCGAACCATTTCTGCTGATGTTGCTGTATTCTTCCGTCCATTTCCTTGACGTTGGGCTACGCTACCAGTATCACGGTAACGAGCGATGTTACGAGACACAAACATTTATTCACATTTTAATGCTGGAGTGCTCTAACGATAGCCACTTGTAGTTTTCCATAAAGAAATCACATTGTCACGCTTGAATTCCATCACGAATAACTTTTTTTCTGGAAAATTCTCAACAAAATGCTTTTCTGCACTTGTAAACAATATAATGAGCTGTCACTGGAATAATTCTAACAGCTGTTGGACGAGAGGTCTAGAAATGACAGCAGTCTGAATTTGGTTGCAGTTTTTTCATCTCACCCTGTATACCTCCAAATTTTTTTTGTATATGTTGCGTATGATCACTTTCCATAACTTATACGCCACATTGGTAATACGAATAAAATTAATGTTACTTATACGCAGAAGAAATATACTTCGCATCTATCTAAATATTTTTTAAATATCCATATTCTTGTTTCTTCCTCTATAAGCTATCCTTTCTCTCTCTACACATTTCACTGTAGCACCTGTCACACATTTTATGTCCTTAAGGTGTCCCCATTTTTTGAAAGAAACCTTTTTCATATTTTTAACATTTTTATGGAGCTGCAGGAACATACAGAGTTTATGGGAACAATATACCTGGTTCTTATCTTGCAATATGCATTTTCCCTTTTCGTATGCATAAAATAACAACAACATGAAAAGAACATTTTGCTTCGACAAAAAGTCACAACGAAAAAAAGGGGAAACCCAACACATGTGTCACATAAATATGTCTGTTTTCATTGGAAAAACTTACGAGTTTGGGTAAAACTTAAAATGTTTGCAATAATTTACAACGGATTATTAGGAAAGAATTGAAATAATAAATGTTAATGCTTACCAAATTTCATTTCTGATTCAGCATCCTTCGTTTGTTCCAAATTTTGACCTGTTAAAAAATGAAAAGAAATTGTCAGTTAGAGTTAATTTAATTATCAAATGTGGGTAGTGTATAAGAGGTTTTTTTACAATAATTAAATAAAATATTTTTTTTATTAAAAATGTAAAGAAAATATTCATAGATTTATGGCCTGCTCCAGAGCCTGCAAGAATCTACAAATTTTGCATTTTTTTCGAATTCATAAAGGGAAAATCGCTTTTCGTAGAAAAAAATTAAATTCTTGCAGCTCTGGAACAGATAATTAGTAACTTGCGGAGCCAAGTAAATTATACATGTCAAATAGTTATAACAAGTAAAAAAGCTGTATGTTCGGCCGTGCCGAACTTTCAAAACCCACCACCATTTGGAACGAATTTGGTAATTTTCAAAAAAAAAAAAAATAAAATAAATAAATAAAATAAGATCCGTTAAAAAGTCTGTTAAAACCTCAAGAATACCAAATGTATTAGGGTCTTTATGACGACATGGAGCTGCATAGGCAAGTTTTGTCATAAGCCATTAAATTATTCAAATGCGAAACTTGAAAAAAATCGGCAAATAATGTAGCTAAAATAATCAAATTACCGAATATAGGGAGGTACCATTATTTCCTGTCTTAGGCTGTAGTATCCATTGCGAACTTCAAATACCAAATTTTAAACATTTCCGGTGAATAATGTCCCCGAAAATGGGGAGGTACCATTATATGGAGGCTATACGAAGACGTGGACCTGCACAGACAATTTTCTGTCATAGGCTGTAGTATCCATTACAAACTTCAAATACAAAATCTGTAACATTTCCGGTAAATAATGTCGCTTAAATCACCAAAATACCGAAAATAGGGAGATACCATATGGAGGCTATACCAAAACGTCGACATACATTGGTATTGAAAATACCAAAAGTCCTATAGGTGTAATATACATTTGAGTAAAATTTTATCAACTCACTTTATTTTGTTCGAAAGCTAGAATGGTTTCCACAGACGGATCGACGGACGGACATTCCTAAATCGCCATAGAATTTTATGCTGATCAAGAATATATATACTTTGTGGGGTCTAAAATGTGTATTTCGGAATGACAAACTTAATATACCCTCCATACTATGACGGAGGGTATAAAACAGTGTCCTGAAAATGAGGGTCTCAAACAAATTGATAAAAATAATATTTAAATAATTGCCATTAAAGAGGGAAACTGGTCCCATCCCTCCGGGTACGATTTGGTTACCTCGGTGTTGTGGGAGGCTATTCCAAAACCGGCAAAATTTTGAATCTACCTTTTCTTAGTGTTTTTATTAGTTTCCATTCCATTAGTTTAAATATTCTCAAACTCAAACCTCCATTAAACTACCTGTCATTCTTTGAAGTAAGTTTTAATGGTTAGATCCTCTGCTCCACCTCCCCATCTTTCTCCCATGCTATTAATTATTTTTTAATCATTCTTTCATTTCCTGTCTGCTACTTGTTATGTTTGTTGTTATTGTTGTTGTCGCTGTCTTTGTTGTAGAACTATTGAAATATATTCTTTTAATAACAATGATGATAGAAAACATTGGCTTTAATCACTGCAATCGAAAGCCAAGCTAAGAGGACCTGAAGGGAGAGAGTGGTTCAGTGGCCACAGAGTTCATTGATACTGTCTATCAGACGCCGTCTCAATGTCTGGCGTTCTTTTTTCCCCTGATTTGGTTTTTCGATTTTGGCGCTTTGTTGGTGCTGTGCGAAACAACAAATTTGTGTTGTGTTGCATGGTTTCTGCTCTGCTATTCGATACGACGACGATGACGACGAGACAATGTAGCAGACAAGCAACACACGGCTGATTAGTCACTGCAATAGGAAACCGAATTCACAACATCTGTGCTAGTTAACCGCACTGCGGTGGTAGGGTAAAGTTGGTTGTGGCGGTGACTAATTGAAACATTAAAATTCTAGACCCCCCACAAAAACGTCAGCACCACCCAACACCAGATTGAGAAATTTCACTTAGGTTTTGACAATCAAAATTCGGTAGTAATAGTTTAAATCAGGTAAGAGGTATGCAAAACAATATTTTGAGTCACATGTGCCGGAAAGTTAGTCATTCTTTGTTACTTCCTCCAAATATGTTGATTAGGGATGTCGATTGGGTGTATTTTGAAGTGTGGGGATTTTTGGGTATATAAGAGATTTTTTTTGGGAGTATTTGCCAAAATTTGAGAAGTATTGGTCTTAGACCGACGAAGTAATATATGGATATGCATATAAAGCCGAGCTGAGTCGTATGTTTGTGTGTCCGTCCATGCGTCAGTCCATGTTAATTTGTAATTACTCTACATGTCGCAATTATGACCTGATCTTGCATGGGGGTTGCGTTAGGCTCAGAATAGAAGCCTATTCGCAAAATATTTGCTGGTTGTAATGAATCAAACAAATGCCCCTGATTTTGAGGTCGCTTTAAAGGTTGAGGCCGCTCTACAAAACAAGTCCACATAAAATTTCGGATGCGGTTAGAGTATACGACAGGCACTGAAGCCTAGCAATTTGTATGACCATCGAATGGGACTTAGCGAGTAAAATGTACCCTACCTTTTTTATGAAATTGTCTTGAATATCCACAACAACATGACAGAAAGCGTAAATTTAGGCCAAATGTCACCGGTCAAAAACCAAAGTCTGGATTGAATAAGATTATTTTAAAAACGAAACCGAGAAAAATAGTGCAAAACCCATGATGAGCATACGACTGATTGTCGGAAATCACCCTAGTGCCGCTGAGATACATTTTAGGTCCGAAGAAGTGGTATTGAAAATGGGCCATATAACAGAACGCCATAATTTTTGCATTTTTTTAATTTTATTGAATAAAAGCAAAAAAAAAAAAAAAAAAATGTCGGAAATAGCATCAAATTTTAGAATAAGTTTAGATTTGTTCGAATTTGTCACATTTGGCACGAATTATGGGCTTCAAACGGCCAATGAAACCATCACACGCTGCCCGAATGTTGCTCGCGGTATTTTGGTCCATTTTCGGCGAAGTGCTTGCTTGAGGTGATCGACATTTTGGTATTTTTTAGTGCCAACCTTGCTTTCCAAAATACTCCAGACACAATAGTCCAACGGATTGGTATCCGGGATTTTGGTGGCCAGTGTGCGCTGGAAATGAAGCGAGGAACCTCATTTTGTAACCATTCTTGGTTGGCGCGTGCTGAGTGCGATGGTTCTAGTGGCCAACCGAAGGTGCACATTTTAAGCTGCCCTCTTTGGCAAGTAAACACGATCATTTTGTTTGTTTTGCAACCTGCTGGACAACGAATGTTTACTCATCAGAGAAAACCAAATTCGGAAGTTCACCACTTTCGGCCAAGCGAAGAAAGTCTAGCTTTTTTGAGCCTATTTTCTTTCTGTTGCGGTGTAAGTTCTTGCACTTTTTGGAACTTCAATGGTTTTACCCCGAGCTCATTTTTCAATATTTGCTGACTGGAATATTGCGATATGTTCAGTTCACGAGCCATTTTTCGGGCCACTGCGACACGGTTATCAAGTCGCTTCTTTACTTCTCGAACCATTTCTGCTGATGTTGCTGTTTTCTTCCGTCCACTCCCTTGACGCTACCAGTATCACGGCAACGAGCGATGGTATGAGACATAAAAAATTTATTCACATTTAAATGCTGGATTGCTCTAACGATAGCCACTTGTGGTTTTCCAGCCAAATATTTTTAAAAATCACACTACCCCGCTTGAATTCCATCACGAATAATTTTTTTTCTGAATAATTCTCACGGAAATGCTTTTGTACGCTTATAAACAATATAATGAGCTGTCATTGGAATAATTCTAAGAGCTGTCGGACGAGTGGGTTAAAAATGACTGGAGTCTGAAGTTGATTGCAGTTTTTACATCTCACCCTGTATATAATCGAATATTGCCTAAGGGTACACCTCTGTCGGCAAAACCGACTGTTACTTTTTAATATGTCGCCGAATTTTGGAATTTTAACGATACTTAGAGTCCATATAAATCCACATTTTTATTTATATATCCCTAGATTTTAGTCATTGTAGGAGCTTTGGTCATATTTTCCAATCGATTTGATTGAAATTGCTTTCTTTGGGCCGATTGGTTTTTAAGCTGATTTAGCATTATCTCTGTTGAATTTGAAATTTTGGTTATGAGTTTGAGTTATGTCTAGGGTAATAACATGATACACATATATCGGTTGACGTTTGTATATAAGCCCCATATAACGGTACTTCCTAATTTTCGATATTTTGAATGCTCAACCACAACTTTTTTTCCGAATGAAGTATAATCTTATATTAATGGTTTCCATATATGACTTGAGGAGTATTAATGGTTTTAGGCGTATTTTTGAACCAAACTCGAATTTTAAATTGACGCTTCAGATGCAAGGAAGATCCGGCAGGAAGTGTTCTACTACTGATATTCGCGCAATGACCATGACTCTTTCCAAACATGGGTGATAGCAAAACTTCTGACCTTTGTCATTGTCTAACATATATCTAAATGTTATATGTTTCAATATTTTAGAGTTTAGTTTAACAAAATCTCCAAATATCAAGGTATTTGAACTTTTGAGGTTCGCCACTTCTTATATTTCCCTTTACGTTTACAAATAAGCATTCTATCTACATATTCCATTGTTCTCCCATGGCTGGCCTTTAAAGCTGAATTTTATGAAATGATTTACATCCCAGGCTCTGTATTTACTCAGACTCTCACACACACATCATTGTTTTTGTTTGTTGTCTTGTAAAATATTTTATTTGCTGTTTTTCTACAATTCCCCCTTCCTTTCCTCCCCCCCCCTTTCCATATAGCTATTATTCTTTGTTTACCTATGTGCTGTTGTTATTTCTTCCAGTAGCGTTTGTGTTTATTTTAACTTGGCCATAATAGTAAGTTGTTGGTTGGCTGGCAGGTTATAAGGTGCTTCGGGGGAGGGCACTCGGTAGTGGTTGTAATGAAGAGTGAGGAGAGTGTGAGCAAATTACTTGCTTATTCTGAACACGCCATTATGATTGACATTTATTCTGTTGAAGAACTTCCATTCCATGCCTAATTAATTCATAATTGTAAAGAGAGGAAAAAAAGGTGAAACAAAAGACTTGTGATTTATGAAAAAAAAAAAAACGCAGAGAGGAGAATAGCCATTATTTGCATAATGTGGAAACCTAATGAAGTTAGAATGAAAGAATAACTAAGTGCAGTTTTGAGTAATGCTACGTGACAATAGTTCATGGGAGGGACCACCAGCTTATTGAAATGCCTTTAAAGCCATTAAAAAATTATTTTGAATAATTGTGAAGTTAAAAGCACATCAAGTAGATTTTAATATATTAAAAAAAAATAATTTTTTGTTGGGCTGCATTTTGGTTTTGAATTATTCATTTTGGTTTGAACCAAAGACCCATTAATCCGTAATCTGTTCGTTTTAGGAATAACATATTTCCAAAAAATAATAGCAATAGAAAAACTCTCAATTTCCTTAGCAATTTATTTATTGTTCTTTCATTTGTTCTTTATTCAATTTGCCCCCAATTCCCGGCAATTGCTGGCGGCTGAGTTCTTTGACCTTTTTGTTATGGCATTTGTCGCGTGAGAATAATTTTTTTATAACTAAGCAAATTACTATTTCTATAGCTGGTGTTTGATGTAGTACTATTTGGTGGTCATCTCTCTGTGTAATTTGAGCGAATCACATTCATTTGCTCGACAAAACAACAACAAAAAACCCAAGTGTTTAACATGAACATTTACCAACCACGTTGGCGGAGTAATAAAACACTATCACATTACCACGTTTTTCCAAATGGCAAGGGAAGGGAGTGCTATTTTCACTTTTGCTTCCAGTCGTTAATTTCGTTTGTTTTGAAAAGGGAAAATAATTGTCGAAACTTTAACCCAAATACCCACATGAAAAATGTTGTAATTGGCAAATTGAGGATTAAATCAGGGCTTAGAATTGAAGATTTTATGGAATATGCAAAGGTATCAAAATTTGACTTCTGAAAAATTTCAATGGACAACATGACAGGAAATTGAACAAAAATAATTTCGGGGCTCCAACTGACAGAATATTGACTTGTTCATAGAAAATGAGAAAAACCCAGTAAGGAAAGGTCAAAGTCGGGCGGGGCTGATTATATGATACCCTACACCACACTTTTGTGCCTCGTACCATCGCTCGTTACCGTGATACTGGTATCGTAGCCCGACGTCAAGGAAGTGGACGAAAGAAAACAGCAAGATCAGCAGAAATGGTTCGAAAAGTAATGAAGCGACTTGATCGAAACCCTCGTCGCAGTCGCCGAAAAATGGCTCGTGTGTTGAACATATCGCAATATTCCATTCAGCAAATATTGAAAAATGAGCTCGGGGTAAAGCCATTGAAATTCCAAAAAGTACAATAACTTACACCGCAGCAGAAAGAAAATAGACTCAAAAGAGTTGCTTCGCTTGCCCGAAAAGGGGTGAAATCGCCGAATTTTGTTTCTCCGCTCCGATGAGAAAATATTCGTTTGTAAACAAACAAAATGATCGTGTTTACTTACCAAAGAGGTCAGCTGAAAATGGTTGGCACCAGAACTCAAGCGCCGACCATGGTTGTTGTTGTTGTTGTAGCAGCTCCTACAGCTGTGTTCGTTCTCTTTCCATTTTCTAACTCCATTAAATCTGGTTCTGCCTCTAAGTCCAGTCGCGAAAAGGATGCAACCTGTATGGGTTGTATCCATAACGAGACTGGGGTTAAGTGAGTAGGCTTGGCTGGACAGCGAAATAGGTGCAGCGTGTCATGTGGGCCTGTGCCACAAGCTGGGCTGGCCATGGTGATGATGTGGGCCGCCATAACAGTCGATGATCGCTCTCCGCTCTTATTAATCGATCGTGGCATCAGAATAAATGCCGAATATTATCGCGAAAATATTCTGGAGAGTGTATTAAAGCCTTGGACACGCATACATTTTGGCCGCAGACCTTGGACATTCCAACAGGACGCAGCACCATCGCACTCAGCACGCGTCACCCAATAATGGTTACAAAATGAGGTTTCTCGCTTCATTTCCAGCGCACAATGGCCACCAAAATCGCCTAAAGCAAGCGCTTCGCCGGGATTGGGCCAAAATACCGCAGAACAACATTAGGGAAGCGTGTGACGGTTTCATGGTCAGTTTAAAGGCCATATTTCGTGTCAAAGGTGACCATTTCGAACAAATCTACATTAATTCTAAAATTTGATTCTATTTCCAAAATTGTTTGCTTTTATTCAATAAAATTTAAAAAAATTGTAAAAATGATGGCGTTTGACTTTGATGCAGTTTTTTAGCTCACCCAGATGTATGAGACCTTTTGTTAGTAAGGATATACTTTTTCTAGAACTTGAAGGGAAATCTCCTAATTTGGAAAATTGTCGAGTTTTTGTCGTCAACTTATTTTTTGATCCGATCCGAGAAAACTGTTAGTTTTACCATAATTACGTTTGGAGAGAGCTAAAAAATATATTTTGTATGCCTAAAATTAGAGAAATCATCGATTCTATGGAGGGTGTTATTTTCCTCCCCAAAAAATTACAAATATCTCCCCTCTAGAACTCCAATACAATTCTTATTATCAACATTGTGTAATCCCAGCACATCCTAACCCTTTTTAAAATCCAAATTTTCTGCTTAAAACCTAATACCTAATCCGTGAATATTTCTTTCATTTGTCATCGTTTTAAATAAAATTAAATACGTTTAACGTAATCGCACACATTTACATATTAAATGCATTTTCTGCTACACAGTGAGCGGGAGGGTGGGGGCCGAGTCGCCATATGGCATTCTTATTAAAAATTCCCGTGATTCGCCACACACAAAACCACTTAGGTTGGGTTGTCATTGTCGTCATGCCCATTACCAGCAATAACCATTTTCCGAATTAATGCATTCTTCATACTTTAATTTTTTTCTGTCTGTCTATTTCATATAAAAATACAAAAAATACAACAATAATAATGCCAACAACAAAAATTCGAATTTAAAGTAAATGAGTTGAGTCTGCCTTTTTTTTGCTGCAGCCAACTGACGCCAAACAGTAGCGCCAGCCAAAGTTACAATGTCTGCAACTTCTCGACTCTGTTGGTCCCCTCTCTCTCTCTCTCTATACCCCTGGCTGTCTGTCCGTCCAATCTGATGCCTGCCACATATCTATCAAATGCAACCAACACACCCCCCGTTTGGATGCTCCTTGGCCAACAAAAAAAGTTCCCAACAAATATATGTATCGCAGCCCTGTGGCTGCTTTGTTAGTCGAAAGGAAAAACCTTACAAATGAATGCCACTTTTGCCTCCAGTATTGTTGTGTGGAACCACCACCACAACTGAGCAACCCAATAACCCAACCGTTGCTGGTAATGTCTGACAATGGAATTTTAGAATTTTGCACATTGGCATTCAAATTGAGGAATTATTTTCTTTTTTTGGTTTTTCATGGAGAAATGATAAAAATTTATGGAAAAATTATTTAAGATTTTCATGGGAGTTCGAGAGAGAGAGAGAGAGAGAAAGAGAGAGGGAGGAGAGAAGGGGTTTTAAAGGCCTTATGGTAAGGATCTTTTACAGGCTTTTAATAGATTGAAACCAATCTATAGATATTTTATGGATATAAATATTCTACAGGTCCATTTAAAGGGCTTACAGCTTAAAGGACGTTCATGGATAAAAAACTTTTACAGGTCACCTAAGGGTATAAGACCCTTTACATGTCTTCTATGGGTGAAACCCCCTACCTTCCATGGATAGAACACATTCCACGATCCTTTTTTTGGATAAAGGATCCTCTAGAGGTATTTAATGGATAGAAGAAGAAGAACTACAGAAAAAATAAACTTTCTGCAGGTCTTCCCTAGATAAAAGGCCTTCTACAGGCCTTTTATGGATAAAATAATGAATAAAAGTCCTCTTACAGGTCTTTTATGGTTATAGGACCTTCGGCAGGTCTTCTATGGAGAGAAGGCCTTCCACAGGTCTTTTATGGAGAGAAGGCATTCCACATGTCTTCTATGGATAAAAGAACTTCTAAAGGGCCTCTATGCCCAAAAGACCTTCTACAGGTCTTATATGAATAGAAGACCTTTTTCAGGTCTTCTATGGATAGAAGACCTTTTACAGGCCTTCTATGGATAGACGACCTTTTAAAGGTCTTCTATGGATAGAAGATATTTTAAAGGTCTTTTATCAATAGAAGATCCTCTACATGCCATTTATGGATAGAAGGCCTCCTACAGGTCTTCTATGGATAGGAGATCTCCTACAGGGCTGCTATGGATAAAAGGCATTGTACGGGTCTTCTATGGATAAAAGAACTTCTAAAGGGCCTCTATGCCCAAAAGACCGTCTACAGGTCTTATATGAATAGAAGACCTTTTTCAGGTCTTCTATGGATAGAAGACCTTACAGGCCTTCTATGGATAGACGACCTTTTAAAGGTCTTCTATGGATAGAAGATATTTTAAAGGTCTTCTATCAATAGAAGATCCTCTACATGCCATTTATGGATAGAAGGCCTCCTACAGGTCTTCTATGGATAGAAGATCTCCTACAGGGCTGCTATGGATAGAAGGCATTGTACGGGTCTTCTATGGATAGAAGGCTTTCTACTGGACTTCTATGCAATCCAACAAGAAGAACTTATTCAGGACCTCTATGGGCCTCTCCTATGGATTGATGGGCATTTAAAAGTCTTTATCCATAGATAGAAGACCTTCTACAGGTCTTCTATGGATAGATGACCTTCTATAGGTCTTCTATGGATAGAAGACCTTCTATAGGTCTTCTATGGATAGAAGACCTTCTACAGGTCCTCAATGGATAGGCGACCTTCTACAGGTCTTCTATGAATAAAAGACCTTCTACAGGTTTTTTATGGTCTTTCTTCTGGTAATGGATAGATGGCCCTCTACAGGTTTTTTATGAATAAAAGACCTTTTACAGGTCTTCTTAGAATAAAGGACACTCTACAGGTCTTCTATCGATGGAAGACCTCATACAGGTCTTCTGTGGATAGAAGGCCTTTTATAGGTCTTCTACATATAGAAGACCTTCTACAGGTCTTCTATGGATAGTAGACCTTCTACAGGTCTTCTATTGATATAAGACCTTCTACGTGGATGGAATACCTTTTACAGGTCTTCTGTGGATATAAGACCTTCTGTGAGATAGATCTTCCCTAGATAAAATAATGGCTTAGTCCTTAAAATTGTCAAAATTTTTCGAAAACACAGTCCAGCGTTGCAAATCAGAGGATGAGGTGTTGTGACATGCGTTCCAATTCACATAGAACAACAGCCTGAATAGACAGTCGGCTGACAAGGCAGCCGGCATAACTGGCAGAGAATAAATAAAATAACAACATAATTCAAGGATAATGTAAAGTGAAATGTGCTCTATTCTGTGTGTGTGAGTGTGTGTGTATGAGGCCCCAGTGTGTGTGTGTGTGTCTTGTATGAGGAAGTCAGACAAGAAAAAGTTCCAAGCCAAAAGAAAAAAATCAATAAAGACAAACTTATATAAAAAGTGAATTCAATTCCTAGAATAACAACAAAAACCAAAAGAAGTCAGCCAAACTAAACAATTTATTTGAGAAGAAAAAAAAAAACAAGGAGGAGAAACCAAAAGGATAACGGCACACATATCCATATGTATCTAATCCTAGAGAAATCAAAGACATTGTCTCGAGAGCGAGATTGTCTGCAAACGAAACTCCCTTGGAGACTAGTCCTTGGTCCCATTACCCGTGTATGGCGTAGACAACTTGAAATGAAATTTAATTCTTTTGCCACCACCCATTCTTGTCTTTCTTCTTTATTTCGTCACCACAAGCAAACAAATGGAAATGCAAATGAAATTGTCCTGGAAATTTGTTATGTCCCCATCAATTTGTAATAATTGCAATTTTCTAAAAGCCATTCACAGTTCCACACCCCAAAATGTATCGTTTTCTTTTGGTTTTATGTTGAGTTAAATATTTTGTCTAAATATTTGTATGACTTTATGTGGCACGCATTGGGGACGACATGAGAGGGCGATTGATATCACGTCCTGCATAAGGACATGGGGAAATGTGGGCAATATTTGGCACTCGTATGGAAGGCATGAAGAATTTATTTTATGATAATTCAAATGTTTTTCCGTGGGACAGGACGAGGCATAATGTCGAGAATCTTTTTTGGTGGAGATGTGTTCGAATTTGTCCAATATCTATATACAGGGTGAGATGAAAAAATTGCAACCAATTTCTGACTCCAGTCATTTCTAAGCCACTCGTCCGACATCTGCGAAATGTATTCCAGTGGCAGCTCATTTTATTGTTTACAAGCGTACAAAAGCAATTTGGTGAGAATTTTCCAGAAGAAAAGTTTTTCGTGGTAGAATTTAAGTGGCTATCGTGAGAGCACTCCAGCATTTAAATTTGAATAAATCTTTTATGTCTCGTACCATCGCTCGATACCGTGATACTGGTAGCGTAACCCGACGTCAAAGAAGTGTACGGAAGAAAACAGCAACATCAGCAGAAATGGTTCGAAAAGTAAAAAAGCGACTTGGTCGAAACCCGCGTCGCAGTGGCCGAAAAATGGCTTGTGAGCTGCCATTCATCGCCAGGTCTTCTATCAATAGAAGACCTACTACAGATAGAAAATCTTCTACAGACCATCTATGGATAGAATACCTTCTACAGGTTTTGTATAGATTGAAGACCTTCCACAGGCCTTGTATGGATATAAGACATACTACATGTCTTCTATGGATAGAAGACCTTCTACATGTCTTCTATGGAAAGAAGACCTTTAACAGATCTTCTATGGGTAGAGGACCTTCTACATGCCTTCTATGAATAGAAGACCTTCTAAAGGCCTTTTGTGTGTAGAAAACCTTCTATCGGTCACTATGGATTGAAGTCCTCTACAGGTCACTACTATTGATAGAAGTCCTTCTACAGGTCACTATGGATAGAAGGACTTTTATAGGTCTTCCATGGACCTTGTACAGGTCTTTTATGGATAAAGTACCTTTTACAGGTTGTTTATGGATAGAAGGCCTTCTACAGGTGTTCTATGGATAGAAGACATTCTTTAGGTTTTCTATGGATAGAAGACATTCTTTAGGTTTTCTGTCGATAAAGGGCCTTCTTCAAGTCTTTTAATGGATAAAAGGCATTCTTCAAGTCTTCTATGGATAAAGGACCTTCTACAGGTATCTACCGCCCTCTAAAGGCTGTAAACTTTCTATAGATCTTCCATATATAAAGTAAGGGTTTCGTCCTTCGAACTGTTTTCAATTTTTCGAAAACACAGTCCAGCGCTACAAATCAGAGGATGAGGAAGAAGTCAGCTGAAAATGTGCACCTTCGGTAGGTCACCAGAACTCAAGCGCCGACCAAGGTGATGGTGTGGGCCGCCATAACGGCCGATGTTCATTCTTCACTCGTATTAATCGACCGTGGCATCAGAATAAATGCCGAATATTATCGCGAAAATATACTGGAGGGTGTATTAAAGCCTTGGGCACGCAAACATTGTGGCCGCAGACCTTGGGCATTACAACAGGACTCAGCACCATCGCACTCGGAACGCGCCACCCAGGATGGTTACAAAATGAGGTTCCTCGCTTCATTTCCAGCACTCAATGACCACCAAAATTTCCGGCTACCAGTCCGTTTGACTACTTGTGGCAGGAGTATTTTGGAAAGCAAAGTTGGCACTAAAAATACCAAAGTTTCGACCAAAATACCGCAGAGCAACATTCGAGCAGTGTATGACGGTTTCATTGGCTGTTTGAAGGCCATAATTCGTGCAAAAGGCGACCAATTCGAACAAATCTAAATTTATTCTAAAATTTGATGCTATTTCCGACCTTTTTTTGCTTTCATTCCAAAAAAAATTAAAAAATAAAAAATTAAAAAATTATGGCGTTTGACTTTGTTGCAGTTTTTATATTTCACCCTGTACGTGGGAACGATATCGGGAATATATATTCTCCCCAAATGAATTTTACATATAATGCGGATGGCCTTATGAAATATAGGGTCCAAGAACACCATATTAATCGCACATGATAAAACAGGTCTTTAACTGAGGGTAAATATCTGTCTGTTAAGCGACTCATACTTTCTAACATTAAGATATTTCGACATGTTCCTATAGCAGTACTAGAGAAAAAAGTTGCCTTTGTTTTTTTTAGAGCAAATGTTGTACTACTCTGCATTATTCCTAAAAATCCTCCCTTTTAATAATAGCACACACACAAATTTATTTCACCGGCCGGCGGATATCGCCCCCATTGCCTTAGACAAAAATTCCCGGCATATCTTTATTATTTTCCTTTTCTCTGTGCTCCTTGAACTGTGGTGGGTGCTCCATTTGTTTTTATGATTTTTATTATCCTTTGTTTGAGATGACGATGACGACCAACTTCTCGAATTACATTGGTTCATTTACTTTCATGTCTTTGTTGTTGTTTTTGCCATTAACCCTCTGCCACCGAGAAGATGTTATCCGGAGTCATTTTAATATTTGTAACGTTCTTTGTTTTTTTCCTTTTTTTGACCGGACTCATTGTTGCTCCCTTGTTGATTTTCTTTGTCTGCCTTCTCCACAGAAAAAAGAGCGAGAGTGGAGTTGATGAAGAGATTTTTATTGTCATATTTTTACAAGTTATTGCTGTTCTTGTTTCCTTTCGGCTTTTGTGGAGGTTAACACACTTATTCGCCATCGAAAAATGTCAATGAATTGTCATTGCCTCTTTGAAGTCTGAGCTTTCAGTTGAATGTCCTTTGGCCCAGCAGCCTCCCAATTGATAGGAAGTGTTAATGGACGCTGCAAACATGCAGCTGGACAAATAAATCCAATGATCACGTACGGCATTAGTCTTTCACAGAAAAACACATACAACCACACAAACAAACCAACACGGACTAACGTGGAATATAAATTGGAAAACTTGTTTATTTAATAGAACTCCAACATGAAACATTAATTGAAAAACTAAATATTTGAGAATGTTTAGCAAGTGCCATGGAAAAAAAGAGAACTATTTTATTTTTGTGGTAAATTAATTGAAGAGATGGTGATTCTGACTACTATGTTGGATAAAAATACACACACAGGGCTCTAAAAAGAGGAAGGAAACTTTTTTCTCCAGTACTGCTGTGGGAACATGTCGAAATATCTTAATGTTAAAAAGTATGAGTCGCTTAACAGACAGATATTTACCCTCAGTTTAAGACCTGTTGTATACATGTGCGATCAATATGGCGTATTTGGGACCTATAATTCATAAGGCCATCAGCCTTATATATTAAATTCATTTGGGGAGATACCCATGTATAGGGTGAGATAAAAAAACTGCAACATAGTCAAAAGCCATAATTTTTAATTTTTTTTTTTTTAATTTTGTCGAATGTAAGTAAAAAATGTCGGAAATAGCATCAAATTTTAGAATAAATTTAGATTTGTTCGAATTGGTCATCTTTGGCACGAATTATGGCCTTCAAACAGTCAATGAAACTGTCACACGCTGCCCGAATGTTGCTCTGTGGCAAAAATAGTTAAAATTTCAGCATAGAAAATTCCCGATGAAAACCTTCGGAGAAAAACGTCGTTTTGATACCTCCACCATATGAAAACTTGACTTATGGCAAAATCGCCTATCCAGAAACTCGGAAGTTCCATTATATTTGTTACACCAATATTGAAAATTAATATTTTTTTAATAATCTGCATACAAAATTATAAAAAATTTTTGTTGGGAATCGGGGTCGAAAACTTCAAAATTCCGAAAATCAGCAGGTTTCTTTATGTCCAAAACATGGACAGATATATTTCATTTTCAACACCCAATCAATAATAATATTAGAGCCTACGCTCTTTGTTAGTGTGAGCCCTTTTGTGATTTAAACAGACGGACTGATATAATACGGTAGGGTAAAAATTTCCATCACCAATTATGGGTTTCCTAACCATTTTTTTGGTAGTTGTAACTATTTACAAATCAACCTACAAACCCATTATTTTTTACTACAATACTGTTTTTACTTTTTCTGCTGCGGAAATACCTTATTTCTCAACCTACACGTAATGCAGGAAAAAGTTAGTTCACATTACATTGTAATGGGTTATGCGACTTGTACTGCTTCCATTTTTTGTAAAATCCAGGAGCCCTGTTTTATAGCTATTTAAGACTTTTTGAGATCAATTCTTTGCTGAGAGTGAGATAGAGAGAGAGAGAGAGAGAGGGGCAGTAACTGCTCTCAGATTGAACTGAATTTTGTCGGTAAAATAGTAACGAGAAGACTTTAAAGCATTTTCTTGGCTCAATTCGAAGATTCTTGAATATCCTTTAACTATAGAATACCCTATTGTAAATACTTTAGAAGACATAGAAAACCTTTCACCGGTGTTTTCTAGATATAGACTTCTAACCAGTCCCCCATAGATGAAATACTATTTACAGGTCTTTTATAGAAAGGAAAACTTTAAGAGATCTTCTATGAGTCGAAGATTCTTCTTCTTAGGCCTTCTAGGGATAAAAACAATTAACAGACCTTCTACAGATTGGAAATCTTTAACAGATCTGTCATGAAAAAAGGGCTTTCGCAGGTCTTCTGTGGTCACTCTGACTGGTTAGCAATGGATAGGAGAACTCTTACAGGTCATGTATGAATTGAATAAATTTTAAAGGTCTTCTTTGGGTAGAAAAACCGTGTGTGCACTTCCATGTATAGAAGATATATTGAATGTCTAGTTTGGTTACACATAGTATACCTTTTAAAGGCCTGATATGGATAAAAGACTTTAAACCTATCTTCTTTGGATAGAAAACGTGAAGGAGGTCTTCTAAGGACAAAGGGTCTTATAATTGATATTCTCTGGATAGAAAACGAACAACAAGCCTTTCATTGACTGAAGACCTTCAACAGGTCTTTTGTGGATGAAATACTCCTAGCAGTTTTTTTAAGGACAAAAGACTCGTAATGTCGTTTCTTTTAGCAGAAGATCTCTTTCAGGCCTTCTACGGTTAGGAAAGAACAAAGAAGTAGAGGTGCTATACGTAGACCTGTATATGCGTAGACAATATTCTGTCAAAGCCTGTAGTACCTGTTAGGAGCTTCAAATGCGAAATTTTAAACAATTAAAACAATAATTTAAACAATAAATCATCAAATACGGAATATAGGGAGGTGCCGATATATGGGGTCTATCCGATGACCTGGACCTGCATAGACAATTTTTTCTCATAGACTGTAGTTCCCATTACAAACTCTAATTGCGAAATTTGAAACAACTTCGGTGAGTCTCCGAATATCGGAAGGTACCGATATATTGGGGTCTATACGATGACCAGGACCTGCATGGGCAATCTTCTGTCATAGGCTGTAGTTTCCATAACGAACCCTAAATACGACATTTGAAACCACTCCGGTGAGTAATGTCTGTAGAGTCAACAAAATACCCAATATTGGGGGTACCATTGTTCGGGGGGCTATACGATATCGTGGAACTATATAGACAATACTCTTCCAAGGAGTAGAGCTCTCAGAAGGAACTCCTTGTGTGAATTTTCAGACAATTCCATTGAAAAACATAGCCAAACTCACCAAAAAAAAAAACGGAATATAGGAAGGTACCGTTATGTGGGAGGCTATATGATATCATGAACCGATCTATGATATCGTGGACCATCTTCGAACTTGATCTGGCTGCAGCCAAAAGTCTGATCTTTGCAAAATTTTAGAAATCTATCTTTATTCGTTTTGAATTTACTACAACCGGACAGATGGACAGACAGGTCTTAATCGTATCTTTTATATCTTAAATTATTATTTCGATGAGTTACAAACGGAATGATGAACTTAATATACCCTCCATAATCCATATATATGATGCAGGGTATAATTAGAATAGTTTAGGCACAGTGGCTGGGAGCATGTGCGCTTTATATATGTGCCTGTTACAGTAAGAGATTTGGATGCTGGTTAGTAAGTAGTAAACTCATTATTTGGTAATGGAAAGTAGATAAACGAAAGGGAGGGCTAGCTATAGTTTCTATTGCTCCTTCCACAGAATAGCTCTTCTGAACTAATTCATTTCGGAACGGCACACCCCTATGTCTAAAAGGCCAGGCCAGGCTAAATTAATCCCAATTAAATTGGTCTGAACTCATTTTAAGCAACAACTTCATTGTCTCGCCGTAAATGAATACACATCTTCCATGAAATTAACAAATGGAGTTAAAGATTTACAAAAGAAGATAATCGCATCAGCAAATGATTCGATGTGGCCAAATTAAGCGCCATCACACAAAAGGAAATACTCGTACAAACATACATACGAGTATGTATATTCGTCCATCATTCCCAGTGGCTGTGGTGTGTATGTGATCCCATCCATATAAAATGCATGTCGCTTTTGGCATTTTGACCATTACTGGTGGCGATGGTTATCGTCATCATCATCATTTTATGCCGGCTATATGATGATGCCTCGGCTTTCCCTGATGCTGCTGCTGTTGCCGGTTATGGTTTTTTATTTGTGCCCTTATTTGTTATTGTCTGCCAATGCAGATGTTTTCTTTTCCAGTTTTATTTGCAAAACAGTATTTTTTTTATGGAAGAGAAGATGATTAAAAAGTGGAACAATGCTGATACTACTTGGGAGCCATTGACAGATATTGATATGCGTTCGAAAAATGTGGCTTTTGTTTTTTTTTTGTTAATTGGAAGCAAAAACAGCTGATTTCCAGACAGTAATCCAAGCCGAGAGGTAATCAGGAAAATATTTTTGTGAATTTTATTTGCAGAATTTATTGACAAATGTTATTACTAGTTTTCTGGCAGGTATACAACAATAATGTGGTTTCAACACTGCTTATTTATTGCGCCGATTATAAAATTTATTTGAAATTTGTTGAACAAATAAACCTGTTTTCCAATCGCCGATATGGATAATTAATTATCGAAATGACATAGCCTTAGTCATTTGTTGTAAAAATGTAAATGAGCACGCAGTACATTATGAATCACAAAGCATTTTTCATAAGCCCGTGATAATATCAAAGTTGATTATTTGTTTTCATACCCTCCACCATACTATGGAGGGTATATTAATTTTGTCATTCCGTTTGTAACTCCTCGAAATACTCATGTCAGACCCAACAAATTGAGATAGAAGGCTAAAATTTTGCACACATGTTTATTTTTCCAGTACGCAGGTTAAGTTCGTAAATGGGCCATGTAGGTCCACGTTTTCATATAGGCCCCATATAACGGTACCTCCCGATATTCGGTATTTTGATAATTTTAGCGACATTATTCACCGGAATTGTTTCAAATTTGGTATTTGAAGTTCGTAATGAATACTTCAGCCTAAGACAGAAAATTGTCCGTCCAGGTCCACGTCTTCGTAGAGCCCCCATTTAACGGTACCTCCCGATATTTTGTAGTTTGATGATTTTAGCGACATTATTCACCGGAATTGTTCCAAATTTGGTATTTGAAGTGCGTAATGGATACTACAGCTTAAGACAGAAAATTGTCTGTCCAGGTCCACGACTTTGTATAGCCACCATATAACGGTACCTCCCTGTATTCGGTATTTTGATGATTTTAGCGTCATTATTCTCCGGAATTGTTTCAAATTGCGTATTTAGAGCTCGTAATGGGATCTACAGTCTGTAACAGAAAATTGTCTATGCAGGTCCAGGTCTTCGTATAGGCCTTACATACCAGTACCTCCCTATATTCGGTATTTTGACGAGTTTTTGTACAATACCCATCGAAATTGTTTGAGACGCGTATTTGATGCTAATGAATGCTACAGCTTATGGCAGAAGCTATGGCACAGCTCCGATATAACGCTACCTTCCTATATACCATATTTTGATTTATTATTTTAGGTACATTATTCACCGTTTATTTTAAGTTTCGAATTTGTATATGGCAATGACTTATGACAAACAATGCCCATGTACGTCCACGTCTTATAGACACCAATATAACGGCTATATTCGGTATTTTTAAATTCTAACAGAATTTTTTTAAGGATTTTATTTCCAAAATCGTTCCAAATGTTGGAGGGTATTCAAAGTTCGGGCCAGCCAAACTTACTACTTTTTAACTTGTTTTTTTTTGAGTTATTTAGAATTTTTTATTGAGATTTACGAGGATTGAAGGCTATAACGAATCCAACTCTGTTGAAGTTAAGTTTATCGACATTTTTGCATTATCATGCTGATAGCTGGCAAATTAAACTAAAGATGATCACAAATCAATTTGCCATTCTCGCCCTCGAATTTACCCTTCTATTGCATTGTTCATTCTCTGTTGACTAATGTCACATCCAATGCCCATAGAACCCATCAATAAAGCTATGTGTAGTATTTTCCACGCTCCAGTAGTATTACAATGCCAAAAACATAAAACACAAATAACAACACTGAGACGACGACGACGACAACAACATAATCGCAAGAAAACCCCCAAAAAGCAAAGAGGAGAAGCAAAAAAAACTGTATCTGCTGACATTTAACATTTAGTGAAAACAAAAACGAAAACCGAAAAGAGAAATGGAAATGCTAATAAACTTGAAACATCGGCAGCATTATGTGAGACTACAACAAAAACCATGTGTTTTTGTAAATATGTTTAAAGAACGTGCGTGCGTGCTGGCTGGCTGCCGGCCTGGTTGATTCATGCTGGGCTTCAAAAGCCTACCACCATGACAAGTTTCATCGCCACCAACTGCTGCCGACGCCACCGACACCGCTGTTGTCGTTGTCGTCATCACCGCTACATGAAAAAATAATCAATAACATCCAGCATAACAAAAGAAAATGTGGAAGGGTATTCCTAGCCAGGGTTGCCGTCTCGAAATAAAAACTAAAACCAAGAACCAAATTTATTGTCCTTGAAGTACAAAAGCAAATCCTAGGAAATTTAAAAGGCCATAGATGATATAGAAGTTCTAAAGGTGGAAATACATAAAGCCAACCGATGACTTAAGCCAGCAAATATGCGCCTTATGTATTTCCGCCGTAAGAGGTATGAGACCTTGAGAGAAAGAGGAGATTTCGGAAGAGAAAGAGGAGATACACCATCAAGATTTCCTCCAAGCGACAAAAACGATTTTAATAAGTCTTTCATAGAAATGTTTCTACAGATAAGAAGTCGTCTACAGAAATAAGACCTCAAATGGCTATTCGTAGATAAAGGTCTCACAAGTGGTTTCCACATTTGAATTCATCCAGAAGATAAGATATGAGGGCTCTACAGATGAAAGAGATCTTCAGTAGAGAGAAAACATAAAATTATTATACAAATAGATCATAAAAGAAATAAGACATTAAGGATCTTATATATTTAAGAGACTATAAGGAAACCTCTATATATAAGAGGCCTTAGGAGGTCTTCTATAGATAGAAAACCTGAAGGATTATTATGTAGGAATACAGCAGGTTTTAAAAGAATATATATCCTATAGAAGACCCTTAAATTTATGCTTAAGAAGACCTTAAGAGTTCGTCTAAAGGATACCTTAAGAAGTCTTTTATAGGAGACCTAAACATTTCTTCAATAGGAGACCTTAAGAGATTTTCTATGGGAGACCTAGAAATGTTATTTATAGGAGACCTTAAGAGGTCATTTATAGGAGGCCTTTAGACCTTAAGAGGCATTTAGACCGTAAGAGGTCTTCCATAGGAGACCTAAGGAGGTCCTCTATAGGGGACTCAAAGAGGTATTCTATAGGAGACCTAAAGTGGTCTTCTATAGGAGACATAAAGAGACCTAAATAGGACTTTTATAGGAGACCATAACAAGTCTTTTATATTAGCCCTTAACAGGTATTCTATAGGAGACCTAAAGAGGTCTTCCATAAGATACATTAAGAGGTCTTCTATAGGAGACCTAAGGAGACCTATAGAATAGGAGACCTAAAGTGGCCATCTATAAGAGACCTTAAAAGGTCTTTTACATTAGAACTTAGGAGACTATAGGAGACCTTGAGAGGTCCTCTAGAGGAGACCTTAACAGGTTTTTTATAGTAGATGTCTTAAATAGGAGACCTATGCTGGTCTTCAGGAAAAAGAAAGAAGACCTTTAGAGGTCTGCTATAGCTGACCATAAAGGGTCTTCCATGAGGATTTCAAGGGAATGTCTATTGGAGTCCTCAAGGGATCTTTTACAGATAGGAGATCAAAAAAGGCCTTGAACAGATTGAAGTTCTTAAAGGCCTACTTAGGGACTTTAAAGGCTTTATGCGGAGACCTTAAGGGCATTCAACCTTAGAGACCTTACACAGTATTCTATAGTTAAAAGACTTTAAGGGATTGTTCATAAAAGACTCAAAGGTGTCTTCTGTGGAGGAAGTCTACAATAGGTGACCTTCGGTAATCTTAGGTGGTTTTCTATAAAAGTTCTCAAGGAATCTTCCATAGAAGACCTCAAGAGATCTTTCTTAGATAGAAGAATAGCAAATCATCCACGGTTACCTCAGAATATCTTTAACCGATTGAAGAATTGATTAGATAGGGAACTAGCAAATCATCCTCGGTTACCTCAGAATTTCTTTAACAGATTGAAGAATTGAAGGTGTATTCTACTGGTAGATGCGCACATAGAAGATATTCTAAAGGTTGAAAAAAGGGATCTTATCTTACAGGTAGAAAACTTCACGCATTAGTATTTCACAGGGTTAAGATCTCAAGACGTCTTTTGCACAACGAAAGCGTAAGATTAAAGGCCTCTCGAGGTTTTCTACTTATAGATCTCAGGAGATATTTGAACTGAATCCTTAACTGGGCTTCATAATACTTCTCTCTACCTGTAGAAGTTTCCTCTAATTCCTCAATCTAAAGTCTTAAATATTAAAAAACACCTCTCTCGTCAAGGGTCAATCAAACGACCAAAAATTCCTTTTTAATCAGAACTGCCAAAAAACGGCAACTCTAATTCATGGCCCTTGGGTAAAAGGAGAAAGGAAACAACGAGAAACTTCAGCTGAATAAATACTAAATGCCGGGGCATGTCAACATTAATTCGTCCATATAACCATTGAGTAAGAATTTTTAGGGGGAGGAAACGTAATGTGTTGAGAAATTTATTGAATTGCGTTCCAATTCCGTAAAAGAAACTGTCCTTCACTTTAAAACTGCGATGTAATTCCTTTTGATGGCACTTAACGGCAATGGAGTTTGTATTTGATTGACAAGTGAAATGTTTGGACTTTGTTTTGTTTGTTTTCTTTTTAGAATACATGCATACAGACATCCGTAAAAAATACTACACTTGATTCTACTCCCACTACCATGCTCTCCCATTCTCTTCCTCAGTCCAAACCAACCGACAACACATTGCAGTTAATAAAAATTTCAACGTGTGTTGTGTTGTTTGTTATTGTTTATTATTGTTTTGTGTTCTGTGTTATTGTCCAAACATATGGGGGTACATACACATATGTTTTCCGAGGAGAGAGAGAGCGAGTGCCAGCCGTAAAACCGGAGAGCGTTGGAGTTCTCGAGAGAGCCCCAAACAAACAAACAAACAACAATTATTTTGTTAATAAATTTTATGAATACCAAGTAAAATAACTCACACTGGCTGAATCACGGCGACGGAATGGTGGTGTTGGCCAAAAGAAAAAACTGGTTTAGATGTTGACACAACAAAGCAGCGTAGCATGCATTTCTATGTTTTTACCATTCAATGCAGAAATTGTAAATAACAATTTTTTTTCACTTGTCACTAGGAATTTCACAGAACTATTTTTTATTTATTTATTTTTTCTCTTTGTTTTTTTTTTTCACTTTAATTTATTAAACTTGAAAAATTCTATGTTAGAAGAAGAATTTGCAAAGACCACTTCACACTGAAATATGAACTCGGCCGTTGGCACTGCGACACTACCGTTAAATTTCATCCGTCGTGTTCGACAATCTCTCGATTTCTGTTTGCTGCTCAACTAAACTCCTCAATGCGCTGTTGCTGTTGCTGTTGCTGCTGCTGTCGTCGGCTTCCGTTGTGTTGCCAATCTTATGCGGTCGCATTACCAACGTCAAAATGAGCTTTATTTACGAATGTTATTACAAAGAGAGCGAAAGAAATATTGTGTAAATACGACGGGGTTGCCAAATGTTATGTGTTCGTTGGTATTTTATCTGGGGTGGGAAATAGTATCGACAACTTTTTTCGTTTTCCAAGGGAATGGAAATGGTATAATAATCCAAGGAAACAGATTGGATGGATGCAGTGATTTTGGGGAACATAGTTCGTTTCCATATTCAACCTAAAGTAATAAGTAAAATAGTATCAGTCGGTTTTGCGAACAGATGTATACCCCCAGCCCTGAATTATGATTATTCAAATTGGTGACCCTTTATGGGGAAGTTTCCAAAGCAATTGCCCAATTCGTAACTTACCTAAAACTGATATAAATATTACAACGTGCCAGATTTGGACTTTATCGACTAATTCCTATACTTTATATGAAATATGTGCAACTTTTGGGAAATATGGAAATATGCGCGAGGTAACTGATATAGCGAACTGAATTATTCCACCTCATATAATACAGATAAAAATATTGGAAGGAAATCGAACATTTACATAGTTTACATACAAATTGTAAAGAATCGTCGACTTGTTTCGTAGGTTATGACAGATATAGGAATTTAAAATTGTGACCGTTTGTGGGTGAGGTGCCAGAAGGGGTTGGCAGATATATATCATCTTCACAAGATACGTTAGCAAAAATGTTTAGAGTTAGATGCTTATTACACATTCTTCGAGCGTTTTGTTTTACAAAATCTTGAACCCTATGTGGGGGAGGTATCAGAAGAAATGGTCCGATCTCGAAATATTGAGATGTGCCAAGTCTGAATAGAATCGGATGTTAATTTCGTGTTTTATGAGTTTCATGAATATTCAAAATTTTGACCTCTACTGGAGGAGATACCAGAAGGAGTGGACAGATATATTTCATCTCCACACCAGACTTTGGGTTAATAAAAATATTGTGATTTGTGTAATTTGAAGAGAATCGGATGCTTATTTCGGATGTTATGATCCTTTTTGTTATTCAAAACTTTAACCCTTTGTGGGAGAGGAATGGTCCGATCTCTACCATCTTTATAACAGATCTTATGGAAATATTGAGATGTGCTAAGTCTGAATAGAATCGGATATTAATTTGGACCCTTTCTGGGGGAGGTACTGGATGGAGGTGACCGATATTGTCCATTTGCGCACCTGACCTAGCACTGATACAAATATTAGGATTAGCAATTTTGGAGCAATATCTCATTATTCTTTCTCTTTCTGTGCAGTAAATTGTTGTCTTTGAAAATGTTGATATTTTGTGGGGGAGTTACCAGAAGGAGTGGACCAAGATTGCCCGTCTTTGAACTCGATCTAAGTTTGATGATAATATTACGATGTACCAAGTTGGGACATCGTGCGCATCAGCCAGACAGACGGGCGGACGGACATCGCTAGATCGACTCCAAATGCCCTGAAACGGATTTGGTCCAAAGAGACATAATTTTTCAAACACGTTTTGGCCGTATCAAATGGAATATACTCTCTCTTGCCATATGGCTGAGGGTATAAAAATACAAGGTCTTCATTTTTATGCCCTCCGCCATACTATGGAGAATATCTTAAGTTTGTTAATCCTTTTGTAATCCCTCGATAAAATATAAGAAATTAATATTCTCATCAATTAGATACAATTTTAATTGTATCCCCTCACAAACTTCCATCAATCACTGTGTTGACTTCTCTAAAATCTAGTTTTGGGAATAGATCTTGAATTTTGTGTTACCCTGTTAAAGGAGTTATATACCTTTAGTAGAGTTTTAAACCTGATTGATAGTATTGCCATAATTTTCTCGAAGACACCAAGCGTACGGGTAAAGCGCAAAGACATAAACCATTTTTATTGTTACTCTGTTGGTCAGTCGAATTCAACTGTATTCGGCCAAGCAATCACATTACTTTCATTATGATAGAGGTCACAACCGACTAAACATTTAAAATTGTGTACAAATCCATTGATGAAATTTATTTAGTTCATGAACCAAATATACTTTCCCACTTTTTTTTGCTTGAAAAAACGTCCTTTATTCTATGGCAAGGAATAATGGCTATGGTAAAGGTGAATCAGCATGTTGTGATTGGAGTCACGTTACGATTTGTTGAAAATAATGCAACAACAGGGTGACGACTAAAACTAAAAAAAAAACAATGATAACTTAATATTTAATGACGAATTCGTGCTTAAAAAGTGATCACAAATAATAACTGAAAACGCTGACTAATCCTTCCTTTAAAAAGTAATCACAAATAATGAACGGAACAGCGTTTTCTTATGTACAACTATGAGGTTTGACAGAGTTGAGATTCTGATTCCAAGTAGCGATGACTCGAACGAAGCCAATCTACCAATAATCGGTTTGCTGATATATACAGAAGTATCAGCACGGGTGCTGGAGTCTTCTGTTAGAAAGTAGGAATATTTTATCTAATAATTGCAGATCTTCTATAGCTAGTCTAGAGGTAGAAGGTCTTCGTTGTATCCAAGACCTTCAATAGATCGAAAGTTTATGATAGGTTGTTTGACTCCAGACCTATTGAAGTATTTAACTTATTTTCGACGAGCAAGTTCCCACAACTTCGTCAGCGAAAAGTCCACCTTAAAATTGGACCACAATATAAAATTTCAACTCTGTCCCTTCACTCAATGCCACATTTGGTACGCATATCCAAAAAAACATCTAAATCTCTCCATCCTAGACGCCAACAGTGATCTAAAATTAGTACCATGTTGTCCTTTTCTAACAGTTATAGTAAGCATTTGCAAAAACACCACACCACATCTCAAAACCAGATACCAACAAAGACTTCAATATCAAATGTAGTAAAACAACAACTGCCATATTTTAATTCCAGATAGCTACAGATACCTTTATATGAAATTTCGGGATTCCAGCTCTATCCCTTCACCCAATACCCAACTTAGGACCTTTCGAACAATTATAGTTCGCATTTGCAAAAACACCTCCATATCTTAAGCACAGATATCAACAGTGATACTATAACAAAATTTTGGGATTTCAGTTCTATTCCTCACCCACTACAATATATAGTACCATTTAGTACTTTTTTAATATAGTACACATTTCCAAAACCAACCCCATATCTCAATTCCAGATTCCAACAGAAACCTCAATGTCAAATTTAAGGATTCCAGCCTTATTCCGTCATCCAATACAAAATTAGTATCTTTTGGTACAATTACAGTACATATTTACTCCTCCATATCTCAACCAAAAACATTATCAGAGATCTCAATATCAAATTTCTGGATTCCAGTTGAATCCCTTCACTCAATACCAAATTTAGTACCACTTAGTATTTTTCCTACAATTATTGTACACATTTCAGAAACCACCTCCATGTGTCCAGATTTTAAGCACTATTTGTTTACCCAATACCAAATCGCACCCAATATAGTACTAATTAGTACTTGTTGTGCACTTTACTTTACCACACATCTTCCACTAACAGGGACCCCAAAAATTTCTAAATTCCAGCTTCATCTGTTCACCCTAAACCAAACTTCGAATTACAAACAGCCCTTTGGTACATTTTAGAGTTCTAACTCATTCCGTTTCGCCAATACGAAGCATTCAACTTTTAGTAAGTTTCAGTACTTTTCGTACCTTTTTAGTACGGATTTCCAAAGAAAGTGAATTTCAGAATACATAGAACGCTTTCTGACTGGCTTAATTCATCGGCAGGATTTTTCGCAAAAGAACAAAGCAGCCCAGTGCAGAAATCGAATTAACTCAACATAAAAGAGAATCGAAAGAGAAAACAAACACTTAAATCATAAAACATATGATCTTCGCCTTAACAAGGCAAAACTCAAAAATTCAGCCGAGCCTGGCTGTGGGATTTGAACCGCGGACCTCTGTGTGCAGCCAACTAGAAGTTGCCGTCTCTACGTTCAGAGCCATTAACCCGTCTTCCTAAAGCAGCACTAAAACAAGTGTATGCATTGGAAGCAATGTAGTTGTTGTGGACAAAAAATCCATCACTACAAAAACAAAACGTTGCTGTGAAAAAGATCTGCCAATAGAACTTGAGTCGAACCTGGAGAGTTTCTAGTGTATAATTCGCATATGCTAATTTGCAATAAGTTCGAAATATATACTACTTTCCAGAGAACGGCCCTTGTAAGCCATCATCCACACCAAATATGCCTGATGAGCCGCTTAACCAACGGCGAAACGCGTCGCATAGTGGTGAGTGTGTGATAGTGTCTATCTGGCTTTCCTTTTCACTGCAAATTTCAGATCATTAAGCTCGTCTCGAAAGAGAAAACAAACACTTAAATCATAAAACATATGCTCTTCGCCTTAACAAGGCAAAACTCATAAAATTCCTTTGTTCCTCCACGAAGAAGCCAGCCGATGACTCAAACCAGTCAAAAAAGCCTTTTATGCAATTTCACCTCAAACGATTCTAGCATCAGCCTTTTCTAGATCAGGCAGTCAGTTATTCCACTACTCTTTCATGTGTATGCATAAGCTGATTCGATTTTATTTTCTGACTAAAGGTGAGAATACATGAAAGGCTTTTTTGACCGGGTTAAGTCATCTAAAAGTCATCGGCTGCCTGTTCGTAAAAGAAGAAAGAAGCGTAGGACGTAAGTCAACCTAAAACTCTTTTGTTCCTCTATGAAGAAGCCAGCCGATGACTTGGGCCATTCAAAAAAGCTTCTTATGTACGCTCACTATAAGACCAAAGTTTTTTAGACAACTTTTTGTCAAGGACCTTGATAACGTAAATAAGCTTCCACCCTTAACAGATTGTTTTTTCTACAATTTTATGCAATTCGAAAAAAAAACAACCATTTACGAGTTACTATTTTCATTTTTTGTTGTTAGGCTAGGACCCTCGATAATTTGTAGAACGAGACCCTTTGATCTTTCATCTAACCACCGAAGTGATGAAAATAAGCCCACACCACACCCCACCGGAAGCAATTGTTGCTTCCCCACATCCGTCTGTCTGTCTATGGAAATCACGAATTGAACGAATTGAAGTAGGTTGATACAATTTTACTCAAATGTGCGTATATTCTGCAGGACTTTTGGTATTGAAAATGGGCTATATATGTTTACGTTTAGATATCTAAACGTCCCTATAACTGGAGGTACAGTTATTCGGTATTTTTATGATTTTAGCGACATTATTCACCGGAATTGTTTGAAATTTGGTGTTTGAAGTTCGTAATGAATACTACAGCCTAAGATAGAAAATTGTCTGTGCAGGTCCACGTCTTCGTATAGCCCCCATATGACGCTACTTCCCTATATTCGGTATTTTGATGATTTCGACGACATTTTTCACCGGATTTGTAAAAATTTCGTAATTGCACTAAATAATGGGTACTACAGCCAGTGATCAAAATATTATTTACCGGAATGGTTTCAAAATTCGTATGTGCTCTGCTTAACGAGTACTACAACCTGTGACAGAGTACTGCAAATTTTGCAATTCTAGGTCTTCCTATTGCCCCCTATATCGGTATCTCCCTTTATTCGGTATTTTGATGATCTTAGCGACATTATTCACCAGAATTGTTTCAAATTTGGTATTTGATGTTCGTAATGGATACTGCAGCCTATGACAGAAAATTATCTGTGCAGGTCCACGTTTTCGTATAGGACCCATATAATGGTACCTCCTTATATTCGGGAGGCCTATGAAAAAATTCTTAAGATTTTAACGAAATCGTAAATTATTTTTTTATTTTCTTTTTTGAAATTTTCTAAATTCGTTCAATTTGGTGGAGGATATTCAAAGCTCGCCTCGTCCGAACGTACTCCTTTTTAGCTTGTTATTTTTTGCTGATGTATTACAGGACCCTAGACCATTTATGGAACAACCGCCCATTGGGAGCCATTTTTCCTCCCCCATTTCTTTTTGATTTTTGAAATAAAACGACCATTTACGAATTACTATTTTTATATGATTTTAAAACTTTATTTTTCAAGATGAAAATAAACAATATAATTTTTTTGTTTGTTTGTTGTTGTTGTCTTTTTTCTGTTGTTGTTGTGTTTTGGTTTTGTTTGTTTTTTGGTTTTTTTTTTCTTTAATTTTACATAATTTCAATAAAATATTTACGATTAAAAATGACATATTATAGCTTACTTGTTTGTTGTTTTTTTGTTTTGTTTTTGGTTTTTGAGATTTTGTGTTTTCAATATTTTTAAAGTTTGGTTTTTTTGTTAATAATTTTTTTTTGTTCTCGTCATATATGATTTTTTTTGGTTTTCTTACTTGCTTTTTATATTTACTTTCGTGATAAATACCATAATTTATTTTTTGTTTTAATACCAAATGTTTTGTTTTTTAAAAATTGTTTTTTTTTTTTGGTTTTCTTCATGTTTTGTCTTTACATACAAATAGTTTTATATATTTTTTTGGTTTTTCTTTTTTGTTTGGGATGTTGGTTTGGATGCCAGATGTGGTGAGATGAGATTTTGAATTCGAAATAAATACAAATTTTAAACTTATAATTACATTTATATCAAAAAGTTGGTTTTTTCTTTTGTCTGTGAGGAACTCAAAATTAATTTAGAGTTTTATTTTGGTTTTTTTTGTTTTTGCGTTTCTTCTTCTTTTTTTGTTAATACAACCGGACAACGTTTGATTTGTTTTTGTTTTTCGATAATTCCAAAACTTTAGATTTTTTTGCTTTCCAAACTGTAAATTAAACTTTTTTGAAGCTGTAATATGCCTTTAGATTTTATTGATTTTTCATTCCTTCTGTTGATAATAATTTTTTTATTTTATTTTTGCTTATGTTTTTTACTTGAGAATATTGAGTATACATTTATATTGTTGTTGTTGTTCATCTGTGATAAAAGGAAATAAGAGAGTTTAGTAATTTTATTTCCAGTTTTCTTGATTTCTTTGGATTTTTTTTTTGTTGTTCTTCCTTTGCTGGGTTTATTTACTTCAAGTTGTTGTTTGGTTTGGTTTTTTTTTTCGCTATTGTTTATGACATATAAATATTATATAATATAATTAATATTATTTTTTTTTTTTGTTTTATAAATTGTATATGTGATTTGGTTTTTTTAGGTTTGGGGGGAGTATCCACTGATTTCTGTGGAGTTCAGTAGTGTATATGAGTGTGTGTATGTGGGATTTTTTTTTTTGTGGATATAAATGTGTATGTATTTTGTTTCTTTAAATATTTCTTATACTTCTGGTTTGTATATCAGTTTTTTGTTTCTATATTCTTTGAAAAAAAATTGAAAAATCATATTAAACAATTGAAATGTGTTTTGCAAAGTTTGGTTTTGTCATGATCTTTGGAAATTAGCGTCTTAAATAATCATTGTTTGGAATTTCGAAATTATTTCGATTTTTTTCTCTTCATCTAGAATTTTTATTTTCGAAATGGGGTTCGAGTGAAACGTTTTGCCAAAAAAAATCTTTAAAACTTCCAGTTGTTGTTGTCGTTCCAGTTTCTCTATCTTTGAGGGGATTGTCTCTCAAATTTGCATTAATTTTGAGTTTGAGTTTTGTTTTTTGATTTCATTTAACTAAAAATGTAATTTGAACATAAGGTGTTTTATAAGAAAAATACCAACTAAGGATTTTTAATGTTGTTGTTTTTTAGTTTTTTTTTCATATTATTATAATCAATAATATATTTTCTTTTTAGTAAATATATATTTTCTTTTCTTTTTTGTATATATTTTTTATTTATTTTGTTTATTTTTTTGGGTTGCCTCGGTGTTGTGATCGAGAGGGAGCACTGCTTTTGTTTGTACAGTACTCTACAAAGAAATTTAAATTGATTTGTTATATTAAATATATAAAGCTTAAGCTGGAGCTGGATGCCAAATGACGGCATGTGATTGAAAGTCTTGAAAAATCATGGAATTATGAAAAAACCCTTAACAAACTTTTATCAAAAATTTCGCAAAAATAATACTAAATCAACTTTTATTTTAGAATATTTTTTTGTATTTTTCTTTATTGTTTATGCTTTCACTAATTTTTTTAAATTTTAACACGAGTAAATCATTAGCTTTGCAATTATTTTCGATATCATAAAGGAAAAATCGATTATCGAAGTAAAATGCTCAGTCGAAATGCAATTTACGTCCACATGCTTGAAGGAGTGTGAAAACAACTTCGCACTCTCTCTTTGAACAGTATGATTCTTACGCATTGAGAATAATTTAGACAAGCAGTAATACAACCTCTTTTATTCGCGTAGCAAGTGAGACTATACGGCGATTGTTTTGTTTTGATTTGTGAGCGAACTCTCTTCAAGTGCCCGAGAGACTCTCTCTCCTCTGGTAAATACGTAAATAAAAATAAATTGAAAATACGCGTGGTTGTCACGTCACCTCAGGTCGACGGACACTCCAGCTTCAAAATTATAGGTAGAACGGTACAGTGAAATAGAACTACTACTGGAATCGATGATAAGAACTACTATTGAAATCTATGATTCTCTCCCAGTAGAGTGCAAATTTTCTACAAAAAACTCTCATTCAAATGTCACCCTTACATAGATTGTTGTAGTTTCGAAACGAACTACTTCAAAGGAACTATTTTCCGAAGGGACAATGAATATAGTTCCATTTTTGTGCGATTAGCTGAGCTCTTATTGTGAATCGCTTTCTCAATAGAAATGTAGACAACACTCCTTTTCTCATAAAAGTAAGCCGTAACACACAGAGTTGTGTCATTCCGAACTAGTTCAAAACGAATATTGTGCAACAGGGACTGTCGGAACTATATCCTACATATTTTGTTTTATCTTTTTTCCTCGTACTACCATACCTTTTACTTAATATTTGGCCCAAGCTTTCAACAAAAACTTGAACAATTTGGAAGACGGAATGGAAGAATCTGAACAAATGGAAGTATATGAACTAAAGGGACTGGATAAATACATGAGTCTATTTTCTAAAGATTATATAGTTCCAATTGTTCAAGAAATTCTAGTTTATTTTTTTTTCAGGCTGAATTTTGAAAGCTTGAAGTAATACGCTCTCCAGAACTAATAGAACGAAAAGAAGGATTAGATTGAAAGTAACGATTTTGTTAAAAGAAATAACTGAACTCTGTGAACGCTCTGTAAACTATAGAGTTTTATCGTTTCGGGAAAAAGTATTTCAAGGGAATTACTCTCAAAAGAAACATTGACAACCAGTGACGACTCACTTGAAGGGAGAAGTAAACGAGCTTGTTTCTTTTGAAGAAATGAACTAGATCTAGTTTGTAGTTTTCCGGAACAAAGTCTTTCATAGGAAATATTCTCTGAAAGGAACGGTCGGAACTATTCCCAACTTGTACGTTTTTCTAGTTCCTCTAGCACGCTTAGTTTGCTTATAGTCTCTTTGTTCCTTTTCTACTGACTTAATTTTCATTTAAGATTTTTTCCTAGTAGGAAATTTACAAGAAGAGAACGACCGATGGAAGTAAATTATCGAATGGAAAGAAAGGAATGTTTTACTTCATTAAAAGTAAAATACATAAAACGCTTATTTGACTGCCTTAAGTCATCGGCTGGCTTCTTCGGAAAAGAAGAAAGAAGCTCGGAGCCAAAATTGAACTGAAATTGGCCTAGAACTCTTTTGTTCCTTTACGAAGGAGCCAGCCGATGACTTAAGCCAGTGAAAAAAGTTTTTATATTTTCTCACCTTAAGGCTCATCGCCTAAGCAGGCATGTTTCGAGTTCTTAGACATATACCTGTTCATATATAATAGCAGCGTTGAGGGTATAATAACATTCTTCGAGGATTCACCTTTGTAAACGTTAAGTGGGCGTTGAATAAATGCATATTTTTTATAGAATAGTTAAGTTTATGCCATTTAACCTATGTTAGTATTAAAATTTGAATCAATAAATGGCCACAGTTTAAAACTAAAATCTTACACAGGCGTGACATGGAACCATAGTCGTTAGAACCAGGGCCTGGCAAATGAAGGCACATGCGCCTTCGATGAGCGTAATATGTTTCAACATTGAAAAGCATTGAAATCAGAGAGTAACAAAATTGGAAGAGCACGAAAGTACGACTCGGCATTGTTCTCGTCAGTGATAGGCAGAGAGCTTCCCATAAGAAAATGAAGAGAGTACAATACATAACCTTCGCTGATCAATCGGTGATGCTTTTTAACTTGGGCATTGATTTCATCGAGAGAGCAAGGGCTGCTCTCAAATTTCTGGTTCGGGTGCGTGAACTCAACTTGTGCAATGATGAACATAACTAAATTAAGAGAAGGTGTATAAGCGTAAGAATTCACCATCAAAAATCGCTGACGAAAAGAGAATATAACCAGTGCCGCTAACGTAAAATTTTGGGTATTGCATAGATGGCCAAATATGAAAGAGACATTCGTAAGAGAATTTTGAAATAACTTTCTTGCGTTGAATTTTATTTCTTTTAATATTTTTTAAGCAAAAATATAATCGAAATAGGATCAAAAATTATTTTATAAAAAGAATTGTAAAATATTATTTGTATATGTCTGTTTGTTGATGTTTTACTCATGAGAGAGAGTCATCTATGACATATTGTGGGCACTATTGTTTTACTTAAGTTGTGTGTTGTGTGTTCTCTCTTCCAGTGCCCACGGACAACGCTTTGAAACTGTTATATCGGCCAATTTAGGGATTTATAAACCTTATTTTAGATGAACTTTAAATAATTATGAATTGAGAATATGTTTTGAAATATTTTAAAATATTTTTCTGAAATTATAATTTATTTTTTTTAAAGACTCACAACACTGAGGCAATATTTTTATGCATTATTTGTTTTTTTTTAACATTTTTTATGGCAATTTCTTTAAATCGTTTTTTTATATATTTTACTTCTTCTGTTTTTTCATTTATTTATTTATATAAAAAACTTGTTTATCCTAAAAAGTTGTTTGTACTCTTGTATGGAAATAATTCCGGTCTATTGCAGTTAACTAAAAAATGTTTCTTTTTTTTAATATACGTTACATAAGACTAAACAAAACAAAAATTAAAATTAATAGAAAGTAATTTTTCTCTTTTTTTTTGGTTTAGATTTGTGGGGAGTGGTTTGTTTTTTTTTTTTGGTATGCCGAAATGTTCTAAGTAATATTACAATGACAATAATAATTAAATTATAGGCAGTACCCTAAAATGCCAAATATAGAGTATTGTAATTTTGATATTATTTTTTTCTTTATAATATTTTTTTAATGGCTTTTTATATATATAAAACTACCAATATTTATAATTTTGTAGATAATTGTTTTGATAATTACATAATTTATTTTAATGGTTTGTTTTTGGTTTTGCCAAACATTAAATTTAAGGGGTTTTGGGGGGATAGGCGGGAAAATTCCAAACGGTCCACATAATAATAGTTATAATAAATTGTTGTTGTTTAGGTTTTGGGGTTTGTTTACGATTCTGTGTTTATCAGATCTTTGATCAGCAAAAACCCTTTTGTCTTGCATTTTGCTTGAGAGAGATTTGGAGAGAGAGTTTTGTTGTCTGGTTAGGGAAAATGTTGTGGAATTCCCTGATAGTTTTTTTCTTTCATTTTTTTTAATTAACTTAATTTTTTTCATTTGAGCCAATGTTTTCTCTAAAAATAAATAGCCAAACATTACCTAAAAATATTTTTTACAAATGTAGGGGATAGTTTTTTTTGAGGGGGGCTTCCCTTTTTCTTTGGAGAGGATATTTTTTAGATTTTATTTCTTTTTTATAATTTTGCTAATTTTCACTAGATTGTTTTCGTTTGTTTTTCTTCTTCTTCTTCATTTTCTTTTTCTTCTGTTTTAGGCCAAACTTAAAACTTGGAAAAATTATTAAGAATATGTCATTTGTTGAAACGTTTGTGCCAGGAACGTTTGCTTCCTTGAACGCTTAAATTTCCATCGTTTAAACTGGAAACCAGTTAATTAGTTTTAATTTTCCCAAGAAAATTTTTCAATGATTTTTTGTGAAAAATGACTTGATTGAGATTTTTTTAATTTAAATAATTTTTTTTATTTTAAATTTTCTTTGACTTAAATTAAGGGGGAGGGGGGGAGTTTTTGTGTAGGTGTGTGTGTTTTTCGAGTGTATGAAGTCTTCTGTCCACATATGATGTCTTTTTCTCATTTCCTTCCTAAGTCTAAATTATATGTATTGTTTTCTGTTTTTTTTCCTTTATTCCAAGTGTTTATTGTGTATTTTTTTGTTTGAGGTTATGTCTCTCTGGCTTTTTTTTCCTCGAGTGTATGATGTTGGTGTCTGTGTTGGGTATAAACCATGATTTCATTTCATTTGTCTTCATCAGAGTTTTGGTTTTCATAAAAAAGTCTTCCTTACAAAAAACTCATAAATTAGTATTCATCTTTTATTTGTTTATGCTTCATCAGAGTTTTGTTTTTTTTTTTTTTTGGTTTTTCACTAAACTTGTGTTGTTGTCCCTTAAATTTTAAAAAGATTTAATTTTTTTTTTTAATTTTTTTTCTTAATGTTTTAATAGCTAAATTTAATGTCTAAACCAGTTTTAACCTTAATGCTTGTCTGTTTTTGCCAGGATTGGTATATTTTTACATTTATTTATTTGTTGCCTTAAGAGGGATGGATAGAGGGGAAAAGAGGATATTTACTTTTACTCCAAAATCAAACCTGCCAACCAAAAATGCGTTTTTTGCCAAAACTAATTTGGTTTATTTCTCTTGTTTTTCTTTTCAAACCAAAAAAATTTTAATAATTTTTTCTTTGGCCTTCATTTTTTGTATTTCCCTGATTTATAAATGGTTTTCCTTGATTTGGTCTATTTAGGGCCCGTTTTTCTCACGTTTTAATTTATAATTTATACAATTTTTTTTTCATTTTTGTTAAATTTAATTTATAAACATTTTTTTTGTTTAATTTATTTAGTTTTAGTTTCTTTTTTTATATATACGTTTTGTTTTTGGTAAAAATAATTTAGTATTTCATTTTTTAATATTGGTTTTCATTTTTGTTTTGAAGGCACTTTAGATCGGACGTTGGCGGCCCCCGTTTTTTTTACTTTTTGGTAGATTCTTTGGATTTGTAGGTAAATTTTTTGATCGAAACTGTGTCTTTTTCGAAACTCAGAAAGAAATCAAAAAATAATCATTTGCCGAAAGTGTTTATTCCGAAAATGCCTGGTTTTATTTAGCCGAAAAAGTTATTCGAAATTTGTTTTGTTTATCGTTTATTTGATCAAAAATTGATAACAAAAAATTTACTGGTCTAGAGTTTTATTTCAATTGTGCCGGTTATTTCAGAGAATATTTTTTTGTTGTGTGTTGCCTTCGTTGCTATTGCCAAAACTGTTTTGGATGTTGAAAATGGTAAGATTTGGGGGGATTATTTTAGTGTTGGCGTTTTACATAGCCAGGGTTGGAAAAGTTATATCATTTCCAAACACTATTTGTTTTGAAACCAGATCAGGTCATATCAAACTTCTATTATAGCTTCCCATTAGGCCTCTCCATTTTTATCACTTTAGATTAAAATAGAGAAATTTTCAAAGATGCAATGTATCAGTTGGATCTTGAGACTAATAAAGAAAGATATTATGCTCACTCTCCCAGAAAAATTACTGCTCCATGACGACTAAATTAGGAAGGGGAAGAGTCCCATTATTAGTGTCTCTCAATTTTGTTATTCTCTGATTACAACGTTTTCCAATCGCTGTGATTGTGAGTGTTAAGAGAATTGACCTGGACTAAGTTTTTGTTGTCTTATTTGAGTTGTATGAGTGCTCTCTTCAAGTTCGCGAGGGCACTTGATCCTGGATGAGCAGAGAGCAGAGAGGTCTAGCTTTGTTACTCTGTGATTTCATTGTTTTTCAATCGTTTCGATAGTGTGTGTGTGAAGAGCATTTCGTTTGCTGAGAACATGTGGGAGAGCATTTGCCCGATGCTGTTATGTTACACAAAATATGGTGTAAATACGGCCTTGAGATAACTGTCATACAGAGATGGGAACTACATTTTATATAAAATTCAAAAAACCTTTTGTTTTATTTTTTTTTTTGAAGTTTTATCTTTTAGATTTAATTTTTTAATAATTAAAACAACATAAAACAATCCCCCGTTATTATTTCATTTAGCTTGAGAATCAGGGAAATACACAAAATGGCCACATGGAACTAAAAAGTGTGGGCTGTTCCCAAGTAATTTTTCTTGGGGTTGTTCTAAGAAAAACCTAATAATTTTTAAACAGAACTAAAAATTTTTCAAAATAATTTCCTTAAAAAATAATTGACTTCATTCTTTAAATGAAATCTTTTTTGTGCCATCCTGTAAATAAAATTCCAACACAAAATACTGTTCTCAAAATGTTTATAACTAACTTAGAACCGGTGAATTTTGAGTTGTTATATTCAACAAAAGCAATTTCTGATATTCCATGAAAGATTAAATGAAACCTGAAGGGTGGAGGTTGTTTTGGAGTAATTTTATGAAGTTAAAGATTTTGGGGGGCAAACTAGTATTTGAAAAGGGGGATTTCTAGATGTGAGCCATTGTTTTGTTTTTAATATTTTTTTTTTGTTATAATGATATTTTATTTACGCTTACTTGTTTTACATATATAAATATACACATTTCTAATAATACTTATGTATGTTATTTTTGGGGGGTTTATGTTTAATGTCAATGATAATAATAATCATAATATAATTTTGTTTATAATAATAATAGTTGGTTGGTTTTAAAGTGGAGGGGGAAAGGAAAAGAGATTATTGATTTATAATTCATATAAATGCCCTACAGTCATTAAATACATACACATTGTTTTTTGTTTTTGGTTTTGCTTTTCCTGAAAGTGTTTAATTAAATTAAAAAAAAATCATAAAATTTAATTTTTAATTGATCACACTCCTTTTTTGAGCACGAATTTTTATGTAATAACGTAGAATACACTTGTTTTTTTTTTCAATTTTTTTTTTGCTTCTCCATTTTTCCATGAAGAAAATCTCGTTTTTTTAATGTCATTAATTTTTTGAAATTTTGAATTTTGTCTTTGGAACCAAAAAAATAGTTTTCTTTACTTTTTGATAACTGAAATTAAATCGTTTAGTTTTTGTTGCTTGATTTTTGAATTTTGTTGTATTTGAATTTGGGGGTTTGTTTTTTTTTTTTTGGTTGTTATTGCAGTTGTTGTTGTTGTTGTTCTTGTCTCATTGGTTGCTTGCTTTGTTGTTTGTGTTTTTTTAGATTTTTTGGTAATTTTGATTTAATCCCAAAGGAAGTTCGGAACCATGGGAAAATGTGGCAAAGATTTTAATAAAGGCATTTAAGACTGATGCTGCTATTTATTTTTTTAATAAAAACATTTAAGAACATCGGCTCCTCAAGCGGAGGCATCAAATAATGAGCTTTTGTCGAATAATTTCTGCAGAAAGGGTTTATCTCATCTTGAATCCTGACATACAAATATTTGGGGAGAGTAGAGGTAGGAGTGCATAAACAGCTTGAAATCTTCGCATGGCATATTTTTTGACATATAATAAAGGGATGACAGAGCCGCACTCAAATTCGGCCGCCATTTCCCTTTATAATTTGACATTAATATGCCTAGTCATGATGCCAAGCTGCTTACCTGATTTCACTCTCTCTCTCCCTCTCTATGGATAAACATCATTCATTGCTATGTCAAAATTCTGTTACAAAAAATCACATAGTTTTTGTCGAATTTTTATTAAAATCTGATGTGAAAATGTGGTTTCAAAGAAAGATTTGCTGGAAAACTGAAACAGGTTTGTAAGTACTTGAAATGTTAAAGAGGGATATATTTTGCAAAATCTAGAGACTAATTTTTGTTATATGTCGAAGGTAAGCCTGTCAAGATCCAAACACTTCATTGTATATTTATTAACTTGTGGAAATTGATAATTATTCAAAAGAAGTTGAAGAAGATCAATTTGTCTCAAAATATATTTTTTTAGTCCCCCAATTTATCGTCAACTTTCGTGTACTGACCTTTCACTGTTTTCCTAATTGTAATTATATTAAAGTTTAGTAATGGCAACCCTCCATGCAGTGTAAAAACGATCATGAGGAAGCCACATGTGATCATATACATATTACATGAGCTCTTTTACGCCAGGGAACAGGAAACCGCTCTTTTATTCTCACCAAAATGCACAACTTGCAATCTAGTGTAAAAACGCCCATTAGCTCCCTCTTACGCTCTATGTTGCCAGGAGTGCATATCTCTAAAATTGTGGAAAGGTATACTTGCGTTGCATCCCTTGTATATAAATGGCAACCCCACCTGCAGTGTAAAAACGATTATAAGAGAAAGCCATGTGAGAACATTTGCGACATGGACACATGGGCGCTCTTACACTAGAAAACAATCAGAGCACTGAGAAGAGAAACAAGATCGACTACCGCTATTTTCTCTCGCCTCAAAGCAGCCATTGAAATCTTATGTAAAAACGCGTACTGACTTTCTCTCTCTCTCGTATTTTTTATGCTCCATATTCTGGAAATAGGATTGCCATGTCTTTGGAAATTTTGCCCTCATCCCCGGATTTCCTCTAACTCCTTTGGGATTAAAATCAAAGGTTTTGTTGTTATTGATGGTTTTTTTCTTTCACAAAACAAACTTTACTTTTTTTCCGTAGAAAGTAAAGAATGTTACTGTTGTTGTTTTACTATAATTTAAGGCAGATTTTGTTTTCATTGTTGTTAGTTTTCAAACTGAATTCAAAAAAATAAATCTTAAATTAAAAATAAATCATAATTTCATTTCATTTAACATTAATGAGCCAAAGAGGTTGACTTAAATTCTCGAGAAGGGGGGGAAAATTAAACATTTTTCGTTTTTTTTTTCAATTTTGAATTTTTTTAATTACATTGATGTTGTTGTTGTTGTTCTTGTTGCTGTTATTATGATACCTTTACGGAATTATGTTTATGTTTAATTATTTGTTTCATCTTTATTATTATTTTTATTTTATTCATCTTTTTGTTTGTTAAGTTTTCATTGTTAATCTTAAAGATAAGGCGCGAAGGTGCTTAAAATAAGCTTGTACTTTTTTTTAGTGATATAATTTCATGTTTTCCATAATTGTTCTACCATTTTGTTCACGTATTCTTAATTTTTGACCGAGGGGGGTTTACCTAGTAGTATGATTGATGTTCGTTCACGTTACGTTACGTTTTGTTTGTGTGTGTGTGAGAGTGTTTTTGAGTTTTTGCCAAAATTTTAAATTTTGTTAAAAATTTTGTAATTTTGCGTTTTTTCATTTTTGAGTTTTTTTGCATTTTTTGTTTTTGAGTTTTTTGTCCTGGACTACACCGAGAGATAATTATCCAAACATGGCCGAGAGTTTTTGTCTAAATTTTGTTTTGTTTTCTTTATTTTTTGTTGTCGTTTTTGATATCCAAAAAGTTTGTGTTTTTGAATTTTGTTAGCATTTTTGTTGGTCTTGTTGTTGCTGTTGTTGTTGTTTATTTGTTGTAAGTACAATTTGTGGTTTTTTGAACGGAAAAATTGAAACCGAAAGAACGGAAAAATATTTGGTAAAAATTCAAAATATGGAAAACATTTGTTTTGAGTTATTGCCGAAATGTGTTTTATTTGATTGACGTATTCTTTGTTTTGGAAAAATAGTTTTTGTTGTTGTAACAAAATATTACGATTTTCTTTTATAAATTGTTATTTTGTTTACAAAAATACTGCCTGTAAATTATAAAGTTTTCTTGGTTTTATTTTCATTAGAGTTGGTTTTTAATAATTCTCAGCAAGAAGGCATGCGGTTGACGTTTGGGATAATTCTGAAACTGTTTTCATTTTATTTGAATAAATCCCCTGGTTTGGCCATATCTAAGGGATTCTAATTTTGTATTTCTTTTTTTACACCAAAATGAGTTAAGCCTAAACCTTAATTTTTTGTTTTTTGCCATTTTTTGTTGTTGTTGTTAAATATATAGGAACATTACCGAAAGTTTGTTTTTTTTACAAAATTTAATTTTAATTTTTTTTCTTAAACCTAATTTTGTTTTTGGTACAGCCAACCAAAGAATTTATTCAAACAAAGGAAAAATTTCGAATTTTCCTTTGCAGGCCTTTCTTGCTTTTCCTTTAAGTAATTGTTTTGCCTTGATTTTGTTTTGTCCTTTAAAATTGGTTTTAGCCGAAATGTTTAGTCCAAAAATATGTGACCGAAACATTGATTTGAGTTTTTGTTTTGTTTTTTTTTTTTCAAATTGGTTAGTTGTTCTCCAAAATTATGCCAAACTAAGCCCACTGATGTCTCCCAGCCTCGGGGGGTTTGGGGGCTCTTGGTCTTTGTGTTTGTTTTTTTTTGTGAAACATAAAATTATTTGAGCCAAAATTTTTTTCATTTATTTATTTATAAAGCCGAAAAGTTTTATATCGAAACTTTTATCTCAGGTTTGTTGGTTTCTTCATTTTTTTTTGCCATAAAGATTTCATTGTCTCCAAATTAAACCAATTATATTTTGTTTTTTTGTTTTTGTAACTAATTGAAAACTATATATTTCCTTGAAAATTAAAATATTACTTTTTGTTTCATTTTTCTTTTGTGCATTCTATGTTATTGTTGTTTTTTTTTTTTTTTTTGGTTTTTCAAAAATTAAAATAATTTCTTTTGAGTTTTTTATTTTTGATATTTGGAAGGGGAAAGTTGTTTTCAAAATAAATTTCTTTCACATTTTGGCCGACTAGAGGGATATGTTTACCCATTCATATGGGTTTCTATGTTGTTATCGTTGACTATTGTGATTTTCATGGGTTGTCAGATGGGATGGACTCATACACTTGGTTAATAGGTCCTTATTTTAAGGACTACTTTTGCTTTCTGCAGATAACTCCCCCTTGTTCTTATGTTTTGGACTCCTATTTTTTGATATTCTAGTGGGAGAAATATGTCCTTAGACATCTTCCAAAACAGACCTTTAATAGATCTTCGATTCGCCTATAACATAGATGGGTTTTCAACAGAGAAGGTCTGATAAACGGCTTTCTATAAATAATCTGTAGGAGCAACTCTGGGGAATATCTGAAGGCCTTTTAATGAAAGAAGCCTTCCAGAGCTTCCCTTTTTAATTGATTTCCATTAGATTTAAGATCATTTTTTGCTGTTCCATATTTTTAATACCTTAAATAGGCCTCTTACAGATCGAAGACCCCCAGTAGAGATTCGGTAAATATATTTAGGTATTCTCCGGTATTCTATATTTGGAATACATTCTATAGGCCTCCTACATTCAGAAGACCCACAGTAGAGATTCAGTAAATATCTTTAGGTATTCTACGGATATTCGAATGTTTAGTTTCCTAAGGGTACAAAGGTTTTTATCTCCAGCAAGAGAATACCTTCGACATTGAAAGATTCTTATTCCCGAGAAATAAAATCTATGCAGATTTCTTTTAGTATCTTTTTTGTCAATTTCGAACTTTCAGTATCAGCTATGCTCATTATCAGTTATGACCAGTCCAAACGAAAAAGTACAAACAAAGCGCGTGAATTCTCCCTCGATTTTCATTTGGCGTTTATTTTGGCAAGGCAAGTCGGCCTCTCACCATGCTTACATTGTGAGAAAGGCTGCACTACTGTATCTTTACTCTCTGTTGCATGGCCATAATAAAAGCGAGAGCAAAAAATACTTCTCTCATTCGTGTAAAATCGGCCACAAATGTAAGCACGGTATCTATTCTTACTTTTCTTTCTGGATGACGAATATACAGCTGAATGAACATGAGAAGGGCGAGAGAGAAATTCCCTCATCTTGTTTTCTCATTTACATTCATCAGTTGATATTTTTTGTACAATCGGCCAAAGCATAAATGTCCTAAATCATCGTATCTCACTTACGAGTGGTGGATTTTCACAAAGAGAAAATTATTGAACGGCTAAAAGAAGAACGAGAGCAAAATTAATCTTCTCTCTTTTTTTCTCATTTCCATTGACCTATTGAAATTTCGTGTAAGATCGGCCATAGTCATAAAAACCCGTATTACCCTTCGGCATGATCCCTATCTTTTTTCTGGTTGCCGGATTTACACGAGAGACAATTATTTTGTGATTATGACGAGAGCCAGAGCAAAATGTATCTCATCTCTTTTTCTCGTTTCCATTCAACAACACAAATATCGTCTAAAATCGGCCATCATCAACACGCGCGTTTGTACACTACCGTATGTTCTCCCTCTTTCTTCACGGTAACGGTTTTTCACAAGGAGTCAATTGCTATTCGGTTAAAAGAAGAGTGAGAGCTAAATTCATCCCCTCTCCCTTTCTCATTTCCATGCAAAAATTGATTTTTCGTGTAGTATTGTCCATAATCATAAATAAACATGATTACACAACAGTGTGTTCTCTCTTCTCTGGCGAATTTACACACGGATATGGTCATGAGAAGAAAGTTATCTGTTCTCTTTTTCATTCAAATCATAACTGACTCTAAAAAATGGAAGCCTATTGGTATATTGTAATTATTATTACCCGTCTCTGGTGTTGTGCAACCAGAAGTGATTACACTACCCGATTCTGTCTCAGGGGTGGCGAGCTTACAAAAGGAGAGAATTGTTGCATGACTCCATCATAAGCATTACCGATATTCTCTCTCCTGGCTGATTATTTATACCAGGAGCGAGATTCTCATTCCCATGCAACTTACGTTTTTCTCATTTTCATGCAACGTGGAAATCGGCTGAAATCATAATAGAAGTCCATTGATTTTTTTAATTAGTACTTCCCATCCCTGGTATTTTATCCATTGACATAACACGTATAATCACACTACTCGATGTTCTTCTTCTCGGGTGGCGAGTTTACACAAGGAGACAATTGTGACATGATCATGAAAAGAGTGGAAGTCAAATTCTCTTTCTCTCTCTTGTTTCCCAATAGCATGAAACAATTTATCTCTCGTGTAAAATTGCATTGCTGTAAACTGAAAAAAAATCATTGAAAACAACTTTCCTCTTTCAAACGACTTCATATTTTGTAACATAACGTTTTTTTTTTCTAAATAAAATTCTTTTTATATGGTTTTTAGATCTAATTATCAAAAAATTCTTACTGATCTCTGTGATGGTTGTAGTAGTTAGTGGTGGTGATAATTAAATATTTTTTCTCTTTTTCAATTGGCGTATACATATTGTTGAGGGGGTTGTGGGGAGGGAAAATAAAGTTATACAATATTTGATTTGATTTTTATAATATTTAATTCTTGGTTTTTGTGTTTTTCTTTAAATATCTGATGAAGTGATTTTTTTGTTTGTTGTTATTGTGATTGATATTTTTTCTCTGTTGTTGTCTGTCAGTGGTTGTTTTGTTTTGTGAATATTTTTATTTGAAAAGAAAAAATAAACTAAGACTTGGTTTTGCATTTTTTTCTTTCTTTCTTTTTGAGCGGGGATGAGGAAGGATTTCCATTTGTCTTGTTGTTGTTTGTAGTTGTGGTTTAATAAATTCAATAAAAGTTTTCCATTTAAAAGAAATTTTTGTCTAGAGCGTCATGGCTTTTTGGTTTATTTCCTCTTGGTAATTATTTTCAATGATGTTGGTGGCTGTTAAATGTTTTGAACATTTTTTTGGGTGTTAGATAATAAAATAATTTTGTCTGGTAACTTAATACAAAAAATGGGATTTTTCTTTTGTTAAATAGTTTTTTTAAGATAATTGATTTGCTGGCTATGAGTCGGCTTGTGGGGAAATGGGGTGTTGAGTGTTTTCTCTTTAAACTTACATTTAAAAAAGCTGCTTAATATGACTATGGTGTATTAAAATTTAATTTATTTTCATATAGGGTTTTCTTCTTCCAGCTTCTCTGATTTTTCTCCATGTTTTTTGTTTTCTTTAATTTATACTTAAATTATCAGCTAGTTTTTTTTGTTTAAGTTTAATTAGTATTTATTTTGTTTTTGTTATATACGAATATATCAATTGTAAGCAATTTCCTGAAAAACAAAGATTTTTTCTCATTCGCAGCCTCCGTTTATTGGTGATCTACAAATTACAATGAAAACCTTGAGAATCTTAACGGCCTAGGGTAAGAGTTAGCGGGGGTGTTCCTTAATGGGTTCTTATACGAATTGTTGCATTATTTTGGTTTTTAATGATTTATTTTTTTAAAAAAAGTGAGTTCGGTTTTTGGGCTTTCGTTTCGTTTTATTTTTTGGTTTTGGTTTTTTTTATTGTTATCTGTGTTATTTTATTATTATTTGTTGTTGTTATTATTAAAAATGTTACTGGCACTATTGTTGACAACTTAGGTTGATTTTTCTTTTAAAATTTTGTTGTATATTTATTTCTTTTTTTTTAAAACTTGGTTTTCCAAATTAAATTATTTGCATAAAAAATTAGCCAAAATTTGTTGTTGGTTGAGAAACTAAGGCAAAACTAACTCAGAGAACATAAATTGTTGTTTATAATAGATTTTTTGAAAGTTTAAAAATTTTCCTAAAATTTGAAGGTTTCATTTTTGAGTGTGTTTGTTTTCGGGTTTTTCTTTAACAAGTAGTAAATTTTTGTTTGTTGGATTTTTTTTTTTTGAAGTATTTTTTTCGTTTTTTGAAGGAGTTTAATTTCTATTTTTTGAGAAATGTTAATGATTTATTTTGGGGGAAAATGGGAATATATGGCGAATTGAAGGTCAAATTCTTTAGACAAAATCTATTAAATATTTTGCGGATAACTCTAATGCCTCATGAAGGTCTTGAGAGCATTAGGCAATAGTTCAGTAAAATGCTTTAAAAATCTTAAAATATTATTATATGGAAAAAACCTTAACATATTTTTGGTCCTTCGAGGGGACCAAGCTCAAGTCAACTTGACACTTCTTTGAAAGTTGTAGCAAGGATTATTGAGTATTGAATGTATTTTTATGTGTTAAATATTTAATCCATGAGGACTGAAGTTTAAGGTATTTTTTCCATTAAGATCTTGTATCAAACAAATATATGAGACACTAAATTTTCCAAATACCGGAATAATGTTGTCTCAGATTCCATTTTTGGTGAAAATTTTCTTCGTGACTCATTCTCACTTGGTTTAATATTTTTCTCTCTATTTAAATAACTTAGAATCCCATTTAAATGTGAAAAACACATTATATGGCAACTCTAGGATAATTTGACGTCGTCGAACATCTATGCTTTAACTTGGGGTGAGGCGGAGAGGCACACGCCCTCTATATCTCTCTCCTTATTCTGAGACTAGTGTTTTATCACCGGAGTTAGCCAATGGTTTTTCAACGGCATCACATGGGTTAAGAGATTTGTGCTCACTGAGAGCCCGGGGGCATTTCTCTCACTCGGCTTAAATTAATGAGGAATGTGTCTGGGATGGGAATTTCAGTATAATTACTTAAATCTCTTATTGTTTTCTTCAGCACTATTTCAATAGTTTATTTTTAACAACAAATTGAAGAAAGCACCTGTATACATCTTCTTTTGGTTTCGAAGTGTTCTATGAGTCGATAAGAGATGGAAGAAATTTTATAAATGAAATATTTTGTTGGAATAAACATCTCTGTGGGAAATTAAAAATCTGCTAAGGGAAATCTAACGATATTAGATCTTACATGGCTGGAACATATTTCTTAATTTTTTTAAGAATAATTTAATTAGATCTACTTGCGATAGAAGATTTTCCATTAATATTTGGAAAAAGGACTGTGTTCTCCATAGGATACCCTATGAATATAAAACAGACATTTCCAAGTTCTATATATAAATCTAGAAAGAATTCAAAGTAGCTTGATTAAATACTGGCATTTTTTGAGGGGTTTCCAAAGATGGACATGGTTTGGATATCCTATGTTTCCAACCCTGCCAAAAATTAAATTTAGTACGACTTGTGACGGCCTAATTTCTCATTTTTACGATGAAGTTGTCTATTATTTTCTGATGGAAATTTTGTGTATCCATCCCTGGCAAGCATCAAATATAGGTCGATTTAGCACGAGAAAAACAGTTCTGACATGGCGACACTCTCGCTTCTAATTTCCCTGCTAGCATTGTATCTGGTGTAACAACGAGCCATGTTATTGGTATGCTTGCTTGGCCGAACTTTGGTGTAAACTCGGCCATGAACAAATACTAATAGCACAGTGATTTAACAGGTGATTTAGAATTATTAGAGACAGTTTGATTCCACATCCGAATGTTAATTAAATACTTCACGCAGGTCGATTTTACATCTGAGAACATTTTTAAGAGGGCGACACTCTTGTTTCTTATTTCCATGATGGAGTTGTCTCTGGTGTAAAATTCTAATGGATATTCTGGGTTTACATCCCAGTCATGAATTCAATACAGGTCGATTTTACACAAGAGAACAATTTCAAAATGGCGACTTGTTTCTCAGTTTCATGCAAGACTTGTAGCTGATGTAAAAACGAGTTATGTTATTGCTATGCTTGATTGGCCGTTCTCTGGTGTAAATTCAGTCATCAAGAGTTAGAGGGAGTTTTGAGTTGTATATCTAAATATTAAACATATTTTGAATAGTCTCAAAAAATACTTTTTTTTCCAAAATTGGGTATATTTCCCAAAATTGTGTATCTTCAAATTTTTAAATAGTACTTAGTACTTTACAAATATTCTGTTTCCATCCCTGGTGTAAAATCGGCAATTATCTTGTTTAAAAACGGCATAGTGGTTTAAAATAAATTTACATCTTTCAGACATTCAGAGACAGTTTTACATTATTTATCTGAATCTGGAAACTATTCAGTTCAGAAAATATTTTAAATTTCCAACTAGAAATCTGCCTTATATTTGAAACAGAATTATCTTTAAGTCATTAGAGCTTTTTTCCGGATGATTTATTCAAGGTATGTACAATAAAATTAAACCGACTGGGGTTTCTAAATCCTTTTCTACGTAAAAGTACTTTTATATAATTTTCCAAAAAAATTGGGAATTTTTGCCCTATTCAATCATTCAATACTTTCTTTCAATTAATACTTCATAAATATCCAAGTGTTTCCATCCCTGGCAAGATTTATATCCAGGCCGATTTTACACAAGAGAACAATTTTAACATGGCGAGAGGCTTTTTTCTCCCTTTCAAGAGTTGCCTCTGGTGTAACAACGGACCTTTATATTGATTTTTCCAGTGGGTGATCTCTGGTGTAAACTCGCCTCTGAGTGGGTGAAATGGGATTTAAATTGTATTTTTAAGAGAAAATTTTAATTTTTATGTTTTTTTTTCAATTTTCCAAAAAATCATTAACACTTCCCTTTTTGATGTTGGAAAAGTATTAACATATATTTTTTCTTTGTTTTTTTTTATAATTATATATATTTTTGCTTTTTCGCTTTACTTTTGATTCATTTTCTTTGTTTGTTTGCTGTTATTATTTGTTTGCTTTTTTATTATTATTATTTTTATTGATCAACATAACAAAACATTTTGTATTTAACATTTTAACTAAATCGGTTGTGTGTATTAAACGGAACTGAAAATTTGTCATTAACATAAAACTTGGTAAATTTGTGCCCCAGCATTCGAGGTGGCGGCCCGTGGCAAGTGCAAGTCTAAAAACCCATACGCAGGTCAACTGGAATGGCAGCAGTAGTACTTAAAGTGTATAGCTGACCGGACAGGATATTCGATTGCCCTGCCGCTCCGGACCGGAATGTTGGGGAACTTTTGGTTTTTGGAACCCCACCGTTTTTTTTCTGTTTTTCATTTTTGTTGTTTTTGGTATTCTTTTGCTTGGTTTTATTTTTCGTCGTCGTCTTCATCGTTTTCTTCTTCTTCTGCTTTATTTTCATCTTCGTATTACATGCTTTTGGTTGTTGCAATTTATTTTCGTGTTGTTGTTGTTTGTTATTTGTTGTTGTTTTTTTGTTTATGGTAAAAAGGCACATAGGTTCCTTGGTCTATTGCAAATGAATTGGCTGTAATGATTGTTTGTTATTGTTTTTTTTTTTTAATTTTTTTTGTTATATATGTATATATAGACTATTGTAAAATATAAAATACCTAAGGCTTTTTGTTTTTTTTCATCTTCTTCTTCTTCTTCATTTTTTTATATGTTAATATTTTAAAATGGCTGGTAGGTTTTTTTTTACATTTATTATTTGTTTGTGTATTTGGAAATACTTATTTTTATTACAATTGTTTTTTGAGTTTATTGTTGTTGTTGGTAATCTTTTTTTAATATGTATATATTGTGTTTTTGTTTTTTTTTATGATAAACCTATATATCTATTAAAATATCTGATCACATTTGGTTTGCAGTCTCTGTTTTGTGTGTTTTTTTTTTTCATCATTTCAAAAAATGCCCAAAAATGGGGGGCATTTTTGGGCATTTTTTTTTAATGTGCTTTGATTTTTTTTTTTTTTATTTTAATTCTTATTTTTTTTTTTTTTTTTTGTTATGGGAATTTAACTATTTTGTTGGTAATGATGTTGTGGGAGATGATGGTGATGATGATGATGAGGTTGGTGAGGAAAATTGTGGAGAAACAAATCGAGGGTAGGGAAATCATAAAACTCTAATGGCGCTTTCTTTACTCGTTGTTGTTGTTGTTTTTTCCTGTGGTTTTCAGAGTAAATTGCGTTTTTCGTTTGCTTTTGAATTACGTTTTCTCTTCAGCTGATTTTTGGAATTATTGTGGGGAATTTTCCAAACAAAACGGGGGTGGGGTGGAGGCATTTTTTCCATTTACATGGTGTTTAAGGCGGATTTCGGGAAATCGCCCATGAAAATATCTGGGTTATAATAAAAATGAAAATCTATATTTTTTAACATTAATTGGGCTATTGCTTGTTTGATTTTTGTAAAAATCTTGTGCTATGGCTGTAAATTGTTTTTTTGCTTAGTCATTATTTTGGGCCAAATCTAAGGTTAGTTCAGAGAATGAGTCCGGCTTCCTGGTGAGCTGAGACCCCCCTACCAATGTCACAGGCTTTATTGATGAGTTGTAACACAAAAATTATCTTTAAGCCAATCTGTTTGCATTGTATTTGTACTATTTACTGGGTTGGTTTTGGTGTATTTTAATCACTCGGCAAAGTGATTCAAAAATACACACTGATTAATTAAAAAAAATTCATAATTCACTGGGCTATTGCATTGTTATTTTATTTTTTTATATTGGTTGTGATTCTAGTCCACCGGTCAATGGGGGAGCTAAAATCTGGCTATTGTAGTTTTTTTTTGAGTGTATGTGGTAACCAAAAGTTTTTATCTTGGCCTGGACAAGGGGGGGTGGCGTTTTTACACCAAGAAGCTCTTATTTTTATTGGCATTAAGCTATTCTCTCTTTCCATTTGTCATCATATAGTAGCTTTCTCTCCTGCTCTCTGATAATAGCTCTATCTCTCTCTCGCTCTCGTTGTATCTCTTTGTAGTGGTAATTGAAAACAAAAAAACTTTTTTAACGGAAACACAAAATAACGTCTCTTAAATGGTTTGTGAATGTTGCCATATTGTATAAAATTCAGGCAACATTTGGTATTAACAAGAACTAAAAATGGCTCGACATTTACATTGGAAATTTCCGATCAATCCTACAGCCATTGTAACCTGGGAAAAAGTGACTTTTCCTCCCCGCTGTGACTGGAAAATCTTTAACGCAATTTCATTATTTATGAATTTGTAATTATTTTTTTTAATTCAATTTTTTTGCTTTTCAATTTAATTATCCGTTAATGAAACAGAAAATCAATGAGACGCGTTTTTTTTTTCTTTTTTTTTTTTGGAGAATGATTTAAATCAATCGTTGTCTATAATTAAAATTGTTTTTATCACTTATTTTTCCAGAAAGTTTTCCACTTGAAGGCCAATTGGTTTGCTGGGATGTTGATTTAATGGCTCTCGTTTGGTTTTGGTGTCAAAAACTTTCTTTCATGGGTCCAGGGGACCTACACCCTACGGGGCAGCCCTGGATGTAGAGATAAATTGAAATCATAAGAAAAACGTTGTGTGTGATTGTTCAATAAAAAACTCAAAATTTATAACGAACTGAAAGGAGAAAATCATACTTTTTTAACCAATTGAATTCGATTTGTTGTTGTTGTTGTTGCTTGGTTGTTGTTGTTGTTATTTTGGCTTTGTTTTTCCTATTCGTTTGCTTCTGTACTTCTTTGACATATATTTTTTTTTGGTTATATAAAAATATATATTTTATTTTATAGTAAATTTTCTGATTTTGTGTTTCAATTAACTATAAGTTTTTTTTTTCTGTATTCTGTGTTGAGTTGTTGTTTGGTTTTTTTGTTTTATAAAAATTGTACTATAAATTATTCCGGTTTTTTAAATGCCTGAACTACCCGTCCAGACATTTATTTTAACTATTGCAACAAAAAATATTTCTTTAATCCGATTTGCCAGGAGGAAAAGAAAAGAGAATTCTCTCCGTTCCCGGCAAATCTGTTATGAGTCGTGGAAAACTTCAAAAACTAAAAATTGTTGGTTAACGTGTTTTATGATGTATGTTTTGGGTTTGTTGTTGTTGTTGCTGTTTTGTATTATTTATTTTTATTTTTTTTTTGTTATATATAAATTTGATTTAGTAAAAACCTGTTGAACTAAGGATGGTTAATATTTAACTAAATAGGTATTTGGTTTTGTTTTGCTTTATTTTTAAAGACAACCCTCTTTTGTTATTTACCTCAGACTTTTTGAAAGTTCTTTTTGGCAGTTGGTTAAGAGGATTTGGTCTTTTTTTAATTCGTCATGGTACACGTGAAACTCAAAAAATCTTATAAAAATCTCAGTTGTTGCTGTTTGTTGTATAAATATAAAAAATATTCTTGTTGTTGCTGTTTAAAATAAAAAATATCACATTCGAGTTGCGAATGTTTCCCTGGCTATTGTTGTTTGTTTTTTTTTTCATTGAAATAAATTCAAAAATTGTTAAGGTTATATTGTTGTTATTATTATTAGTATTGTTATATGGAGTTTGGTGTATGTGTGTGGGGTGTGTTTTTTGTGAGTATGTGTTTTTGTAATGCAACTTTCATTTTGTTTAAGTTCTTTTTTGTTATTATATATAATGCATATATATCAATTAATTTGTTGTTTTTGGTATTTTCTTTTTTTTAGAATTTTGAAGCCAAATGTGTCGTTTTATTTTTCGATATCTGCAGTAAACATGGTAAGTTGAATACTGGAAACATTTTATATAAGGTGTACTCTTGATAGTTTATATTTAGAATGAGAAATTTGAATTTAATTAAGTTTAAAAATTCTCAAAATATCTACATTAAGAATTTTAGAAATATGTAGAAGTTTGGATAAGATGTTTCGAGATGGTATTGAAAAAATTTAAATATTTTTAATAAATGATACTAGATGAGGTTATTTTAAATTTTGAAATTGATTTTCAATAAAACATGGAAGTATTTCGGGGTTTTTAAATATTCTGAGAGCCCAAATATTTGTTCGAATTTAATCAAAGGGATTTAAAAAAGGGAGTATTTAGTTTGCGCAAATTCACTAGAGGCCGACTGGGTGACATATTCAGCAGTAGAATCGACTGCTTGATTTGACTTATACATCAGCCATTTGCCATCTGTGAATCCATCGATTTTACATGACTTTTTAATGGGCTTTGGTCGACATTTAATTGTAGTATTTTCCACCGTGACAAAATTTTGACATATAAAGTCCCCTAGATTTTGTCAGGAAAATTATAGACAGAAAAACGGAATGCGGGGTCAAGCATGAAGACGATTGCGCATCAAATGGAAAAATATTTCGGTGGAAAATCAAGTGAAAAAGATATATCCAAGCTTGTCGTAAGATATTTGAAGAGTAGGGTGAAATTGAAGTTATTGTTGGTCTACGTAATACGGCCGATGTGCGCATACTTATATATAACTAAATTTTAGCTTGATTCGCTTTCAATATCGACTGACATACAATATAGAAGAATAAGGTATGATCTGCGCCACTTTTAAATCGGTTTACTATTCCCTTTATTATTTTACATTTTCCTCCGACCTTAGACCTTAAATATCTATGGTTAGATTTTTTTTCATAATTCCTCACGAAATTAATTATATGTCTTTGTTAATTCTGAACCAATGTGAAAGTGTGTCTGAATTTTAGCAATGGACTATTTAAAATTCATCTATATATACTGTTTTCTCATTTTTTTTGTCATTAGTATTTCTTATTGGAAATGATATACATAGACCTTTCCAAAATGACCTCAACGCATTATAAAATACTAACACAATTTTGATCTAAAAAGGCCTAAATGAATTTTCTGTAGAAAATGTACATTGGTACCAAAAGTTACTTCTATGTGTCCAAAGGGTCTTTCAGAAGAAAAAAAGCAATGAAGCAGCTAAGTTCGGCCGGGTCGCACTTTTAATACTCTCCATAATTTGGAAGGAACTTGAAAATGTTCAAAAATACCGTTTAAATAATAACCTTTATACGGGGCCTATGCGAAGACGTGGACCTGCATTAGTAATTTTTGGTAATAGGCTGTAGTACCCATTAAAATCTTCAAATACGAAATTTGAAACAATTTCGGTGAATCATGTCGCTAAAATCATCAAAATATCAAATATCGGGAGGTACCGTTATATGGGGGCTATACGAAAACGTGGACCGACATGGTCCATTTACGAATCTAACCTGCCTACTGTGCAAAATTTTAAACTTCTATCTCAAGTCGTTCGAAAGATAGCGTGACAACAACAGACGGACAGATAGACAGACGGACATCGTCTTAGAATTTTACGCTGATCCAGAATATCTATATGTAGGGTCTATTATGAATATTTCGGGGAGTTACAAATGGAATGACAAATCTAACTTATCCTTCATAGAATGGTGGAGGGTATAACAAAAATATAACCTTGTGCTAAAAGACGGAATTTTATTTTTATAAAAAGTCCAATGGATTGTCGAGATGTTCAAAGAAGACCAAAGTTAGTTGTAGAGAAGCAATTTCCTCAACTCTATGAGGCAAATATGTCAAGGACTTAAACGAAAATTTCAGTATCTGGCTTCTCTATCAAAGTTATTTTCCACGGAAAAATTCCAGAAAATTTTATAAATCCCCTGAACTTCGTTAATCTGGCATCATTAAAATATTTAACATAAGATAAGCTTTCATTGTCAGTATGAAATACATGCATACAAGAGCTTTAATTTCGAGTACTAACGGGCAGCTTTTGTAACAGTCATTAAAAGCTTTTATTGTACACCGAGAGAAAAAAGATGTTCTCACCATTCAACCTGACCATGTTTACAAATTTTGTTATTAATTTCTTTTTTTTTTCTCAAACTAAAAAAATACTTTTTTAAAAATTTCAAAATAAGGATGTTAAATGTAATTTGTTTTTTTGTGAACTAAAAATTTACAAAATTGAATTGATTTTTTTTTGGATGAAAATAAAAACCTGGTTGGATATAGCGGTTGTTGGGAGCCAAAATTGTACGGCCACTATATCCACTATTGCAGTTGAAACTGAAATATTAACGATTTCCATTGATATTTTGTTTTCTGACTTGTTTGTTCGCTTTTTTTTTTTTTTGAGATCCAAATAAGTGATAAAAAGTTTGGTGTTCTTGGTTTTTGTGGTTTCTTCTTCATTACGATTTTTGTTCTAGACGTGAAATTTGGAATGTTCATTTTTGGATTTTTTTTTGCTTTTGCTTTTTTGATGTTATGCGGCCAAATTGCAATAAACGTTAAAGAATTTGAATTTTGAATCGCGTTTTGCTACTAAAAAAACGCAATTATTTATTTATGTATGTTTGATTTTTCAAAATCTTGTATGGAAATAGGGCTTTCAAATTTGATGTTGTTTTTGCCCTAAAATGCAAGATTTGGTATCTTTTCTTCTTCGAAATTGATGTTCAAAACTTTGAGATTTTGTTGATTATTTCAAAACTGCTTTTTAGATATTTTTCTTTTGTGTGTGGTTTACTTTTTATTTTGTGTGTTAAGTAATTTTTGTGATCAGACGTTTTTTTTTTATTTTGTGTTTAATTTTTGTTTTTGAAAAGGAATAATATTTTTTTGTTCGGTTTTTTTCATTTAGAAGTTTTGAAAAACTTTTTTTTAACTAAGGATGTTTAATGGAAAATTATTATCAGTGTTTTCTTTTGTTATTTATTTTACAAAATTTCTAAAGCCTGAAATATTTTTGTTAAATGGAAAAATTTGGTTCGAAATTTTCTTTACTTTGCCAAAAGCCAAAAATTGGATTTGATTTGTTTTCTGGAAACAAGTGGGCTTGCTTGCATGATGTCCCACATTGGTATATATTTTTTTGATATATATGTCTGTAATATCAGTTTCATGTTACGAACTTTTTAATATTAACCCATTAGGGACCCCTGTGTGATATTTGGTAAAGACTAACTCATATTAAGGCCATGATTTGCATCATAATTTGTACTTTCAGCGGAGGTTGTCAACGAATTTGGAACCTCTTCAGGAAATTGTTGATTAGTTTTATGTTTTTTTTTTTCTGGTTTTGGTTCAATAATTAATTATTTTTGTTTTTTTGTTTAAGTTTGGTTTTGATTCTGTGGTAATATGTGGTAATGTGTTAATTATAATTAGAATGATAATAATAATAATATAGATTAATGATTATATATTTTTTAAGAATATTTCATTTAATTGTATATATACAAAAGTTTGTTTTTGGTGAGACATGTGGGTGCGAATCCTGCCAATCCAATGTGGAAATACATTTTCTTTGGATTTTTGGGTTGCTCACGATATTGGCTTATTTTTCAATATATGTTGTATGTATGTATTTTGTAGTTGTTGTAAATGATAATATGCTGCTGTATGGTGATCAAGCTGGCCCAGGATGTCTGGCTCTGGCTTCGTTTTTTTCACTTGGCTTGAGGGGACATATTTCCGGTTGGGTATTCTTTTGGTTGATTCTGCTGAGAGAGAATTTCTTCTTGGAATTTATTTTTCCTTCAATACATGTGTATTTTGTATGTATTTCTTATTTTGGTTTTTTTTTCAAATTTGCTTTAAATGGAAAACTTGTATCAACTTTCATTAAAAAATTCTATTTTGTTTTCTGCATTTCATTTTAAATATTATCTGTTTTTTGGGTTTTCTTTTCTGCTGTTTGTTATGTAATAAGACATTTAATTAAAATTAATTGTATTTATATACGTATACTTTGGTTTTTTACTTGTTGTAGTTTTTTTTTTCAGTTTTCTTTTGAAATTTGTAAATATTTCTGTTCTGAATTCTCTGGTTTTTTGTTATTTGATTTGATTTTAATGTAGCGTTTTTTTTTTTGTTTTACTGTGTAATGAAGACGGAAATACTAGCTTGTCTCTTGTTCGGTTAAATCTGTCAATTGTTGTTGTTTTTAATTTCTGTTGTTTGTAACTGTTTTGTGGCTATTTTTTGGTAGCTGTTCGGATTTGTTAACAAATGGAGTAATTGTTCTGTGCGGGCGAGTGTTGTTCGGTGTTACTTTTCGGCTCTAAAAAAAAGTGGCTTTTTTTGTTGTTCACAAAATGTTGTTTGTTGTTGTTGTTATTGTTTTTGGTATCATCTAGCTTTTGAAATGCAATATAATTGCACCTCATGTATATAGATGTCGGATTTTTTCTTCTGTTGCTAAGTGTAAACTGCATTACCTGTTGTATCATTCACAATGACGCAACAACATTTCTATTATTTGTTGTTGTTATTTTTTGTTTCGTTGAAATATATATCTTTGTTGTTGATGTTGTTGGAAATTATTGAAAATTCTATTTGGGCTATTGTTGTGATCAAACCAAGCATTTTTTTTGGGGGAAGAGGTGGAAATATTATCAGGATAACACAAAACTTATTTGGCTCCGTAATTTGAAATATTATTTAGATATTAGATATGAATCCTTAATAAAATGAGGATCGTCGATTTAGGAGGTCAGTATTCTTAGAAGAATTCATAGTAGAACAATGGATAGAAGTGGAAATATTGTCAGGATAAAGGCAAACTTCACAAAAACTGGCATTTTGAGAGGATAGAAGAGGTGTTTTTTTGTTAAAAAGCTTGGCTTCGATAAGAACCTCTTCCCCAATCTCTTTTCCTTGTGTCGAAGTTTGGGAATTTTGCGGGACAAAAATTTTCCAATATTTGGCTCCGTAATTTGAAATATTATTTAGATATCACATATAATGGATTTTATACGGGCTTCATTTAAGACAGTTCTTTCCTATTAGTATTTCCAATAGGAAACATAAATGCCTATTAGTTGGAGCTCTTTGAGAGAACAATAGACTTTTTAGCTCATTCTTAGCTCTTAAGAGAACCATGGCTCTTTTCAAGGGTTCCAGATTTGTAGACGCGAAAGGGTCAAAAGTTTTTTAAAAGAAGTCCCAAGTATCTCCCAAACAGGTTTCTTTTAAAATATTAAGAAAGTACTTTTTAGGCTGAAAAAAGACTTCTTTTAACACGTCCGAAGATCCTTCTTTACAAATAAAATTTACCATATTTTGGGACAACCTTCCTGTAGGATATTCAATTTTGAGGAGAAAAAAACTGTTTTTTTTTTTTAAAGACCAAAGGACCTTCATAGAATTTATTTTAGAACTTCGAAGTATATTTTTTAGGAAAGCCATAAAGACATCCCGAAATATTCGTACAAAGGTATGGTCTAATTTTAAAGAAGTTTTATTTATGTGTCAGATGGGCATTTCTTTAGGTGACAAAAAATATCCTTTTTTCATTTGTGGCCAACAGATTTTCTTGACTAAATAGATTTTTGGAAGAAAAAAATACTCTTTTCAATAAAACATGACTTCTTCACATAATAACGAATGATATTATTTGAGAAGTCGATCCTTTTCAAAATATCTGAAAAGGGTCTTCAAAGGATCTTCTTTCAGAGAGCATTTCAAATATCGAGGAAAGTATCCTCCTGTAGAAGAAGTCTCAAGAGTTTCGACGACAAGAGTTTCCTTTTTTTTTGGTCGAATAGTTCCACTTGAATCTCCATCTAAAAAACAGAAAGCTCTTCTTAGAGATTTTTAGAAGAGATATGCTTTTGAAGACCACTTGGCCTCTTTTTAATGGGCTTTCTGTACTAGACCGAAAAATTAGGTTTTGGATAACCAAAGCGTAATTTATAAAATTCCAAAGGAGAGAAAGTCGACTCTTCACATAAGATCGAAAGTTCATATTTTTACAATTACAAAGCATCCTCTTCAAAAAATTTACAAAGGATATAAAAGGGTCATCATTTTGGGAATTCCAAAGAAAGTCCAAAGGATCTATTTTAGAAAAGCATTAATCTGTTCGAATCGACTTGGGCCACTTTTTTAAGAAAACTAAAAGCTCTTTGTAGACCTTTTTAGAAGACAAAAGTGCCTTATTTTTTAAGGGACCTTCTGTAGAACACAAAAAAGTCAGGTTTTAAGCTACCAAAGGACCTTCTTTTAAAGAGGAAAAGCGGAACTCTTCACATAAAACAGATAGTTTTTCTTTGAGAAGTCCAAAAATCTTCTTCAAAAAACCTAAAAATTGGCTAAGGTATTTCATAAGAATTCCAAATGATGGTCCAAAGGATATATTTTAGAAGGACGTTTTTCACCTCTCGGGTATTATACTCCTTTAAAAAATTTAAAAGCAGACGACAAGGATATTTTGTGATGAATTGAGGATTCAAAAGCTCTTTTTGGTAGATAGAGAATTTAGAATATTTTGTTGGAGTGTCCTTTTCAAGGTTCCTATAAAATAATAAGGATGTTTTTGCAGAATAATAAAAGGTCAAATCCATCAAGGACATGAAAGGACTCTTTGGCGGAGTCACCGACGGTAACTTTCTCAGAGAGAAAGGAGCCAAAAGTCGATACGACAAGCAGTCCTTCAATCAAATCGTTAGGGATAACTTGACGGTTGTCTTTGAAAATGACTAATAAGGAGAGATGCCTCTCAACCAATGGCGAATCCAAGGGGTCCACACATGTCTTGGAATTTTTATTTTTCCAGGGTAATTTCATGTGTGAACGTGCTTCAAAGGGTGCAGTGTCTTAGAAATCACCGAATTGCGGAAGAGATGTCTCTCAACAAATGGTAAAATGCGGGCAAAGTAGAATCTAAGGTGTCCACACATATTTTGGAAATATTCTTTGTTCCCTCCTGAATGTTCCAGGGTAATTTCATGTCTGGACGGATTCTCAAAGGGTGCAGTGTCTTAGAAATCAGCGGGTTGCTGATTCCTGCTTAGAATCTAAAGAGTCAGCAACCAAGGCGAAATATATTTTCTCTGCAAAACCTAATGTGGGAGTTGCCAGCTTATCTATAACTTTGTTACTTTGAAGTTATGAGATTGAGGGTAGTCTTGATGAATATTTCCACTTTCTTTATTATATAGGACCCCAAAATATCTTGGTTTGATCATTCTGAAAATTTTGAATTTTTCTATGTGTCGAAAATTCTATAGATGGCTAACTTAAATCTTATAATTTTGTTGCTATCCAAGAGATTTAAGCCAAATGGTTGTATTATATTATTTATAAAAAGTTGGTAACAATTACACACATACATATATTTTATATATGTGTGTAAATATCTTAATATATGGAATACTTTACCGTGCTGTACCTATATTTAAAAAAAAGTTGGGAAAGAGGAAAAAAATTATTAATATTTTTCATTAAAATTAGTAAATAAATATAAGCCTGGAATTCAATTTGCCTTGATTTTTCTTAAAGCAATTCTAATAAAGTGTTTTTGAAGTGATTTGGAATTTTTTCCATGGAAATGAATGAATGAATGATTTAAGTGTATTGATGAGTGTTATTTAGAAAAAAAAAAATATTTTAATTTTGCAGAATTTTACCAAAAATACTTGCCAGACATGTTTCGAAATAAAAAATAAAATTTCATTTGAGCCAATAATTCTTGCCAGGAATTTTGCGAAATAAAGAGTTTTTTTTTGAATTTTGTGAAGAATTTGTTTTTGAATGTAAACAGATTTTTGATAGCTTTATTTACCAAATTGAAGATTTCGTATTTGTTTTCCAGAAATATCTTACCCAAATTGTTGTAGAATTTTGATCCCTAACAAAAATCTGTTATCCAAAGCCGAAATAAAAAAGGAAGAGAGTGAAACCAATTAAAACCAATTGGAAAATTTTGTTTTTGTTTTTAAAATATTTTTTATTGTTACGATTTTTTGTTTTCTTCCAATTATTTTTTTTTCTTTTATGAGTATATGAATGTATGTATGAATTTGTTTTGTTTTTTGGTTGCTTATAACTCCAATTATTTTGTGTAATATAGATTATAAATAAATTGTTTTGTTTTTTTTTGTTTTGTTTGGGTATAGCTTAAACGTTAAGTGTATTAACGGTAAAAAGAGTTTTTTGTTTTTTAATAAATAAATAAAAAAATGAAAATTTTATATAAAAATACATAAATAAAAAAGCATTGATTTTGAACAATTATTGAAAATATTCTCTAAATGAGAATTCTTTTGTAAAGGATTTGTACTGCATGTTTTCTATTATTTTTTTTGTTGTAGTTTTTAATTTAAAGTGAATATATTTTTGTTAGGGGAATTTTGTGTGAGCCAGACAGATTGTTTGCAATATTTTCCTTTGTTCAAAGGAAATTTTTCCACATATTCACTTTCAGAATGGGTTAGGAAAATGTTGCATTTTATGTGTTTTTTATTATTATTGTTTCTTTGATAAATGAGGTTTTGCATTTGAACTTGTTTGGGAAATATCGGTACATGTGTTGCTAAAAAAATTAAGGTTGCATTTATTTTTATGTTTTACATGTGTAGTGGTGAAAAAGTGAAAATTGAAGCGGTTTTTTTTTCAGAAGAAAAATTTTTATTTTTGTAAAATATATTTTTTTTTAATTTTATATATAAAAAATATATAATATTATATATATAATAAAAAAGTATATTTTGGGAATTTTTATAATTTTTTTTAAATAATCTTCCTTGAGGAAAAATACTCAATATATTAGAATTGAAAAGGTAATTTTGAATTTACCTCAGAACAAATATTTCTTTTTGAAAATTTAAATTTTCTGAATGCAGAAAATAGTCTTTAGGAAGTTCAAAGGATCATCATTGAAAAGGGTCTTATAGAGATCGAGAATTCTGGAGGATTGTCTAAAGGGTCCTCTCTAAGGTCTAAAGGTCCTCTCGAGGCGAGAAAAAGTCTAAAATAGGTCTAGTATTCTTGAGGATGGATAATGGGTAGTTCAAAAAATCTATTTTAGAAGAGTGTTTGTCTTCGCGAGTCGAAAAGTCAGTCATCTAAATAGGTATAGAAGTCTAAAATAGGTATAGAATTCTTGTGGACGGTCAAAAGGATCATCTTTGAAAAAGCTCTTATAGAGATCGAAAATTCTGGATGATGGTCTAAAGGATATTCCAAAAGTTCTATTTTAGAAGAGTGTTTGTCTTCTCGAGTCGAAAAGATCGTCATTCAGGATCTTTGTCGTCTTGAGGATCATCTTTAAAAAAAGTCTAAATAGGTATAGAATTCTTGAGAATGGTCAAAAAGATTATCTTTGAAAAAGCTCTTATAGAGATCGAAAATTCTGGAGGATGGTCTAAAGGGTAGTTCAAAAAATCTATTTTAGAAGATTGTTTGTCTTCTCGAGTCGAAAAGATCGTCATTCAGGATCTTCGCAGTCTTGAGGATCATCCTTAAAAAAGTCTAAAATAGGTATAGAAGTCTTGAGGATGGACAAAAAAATAATCTTTGAAAAAGCTCTTATAGAGATCGAAAATTCTGGAGGATGGTCTAAAGGGTAGTTCAAAAAATCTATTTTAGAAGAGTATTTGTCCTCTCAAGGCGAGAAGTTTTTCATTCAGGATCTTCGTCGTCTTGAGGATCATCAAAGGACCATTTTGAAAAAAAAATTTTAAAATAGCTCTAGAATTCTGGAGGACGGTCAAAAGGACCATCTTTAAAAAACTCTTATAGAGATCGAAAATTCTGAAGGATGGTCAACAGGGTATTCCAAAGTATGTATTTCAGAACAGTGTTTTTCTTTTCGAATCGAAAAGTTCGTCATCCAGCATCTTCGGTGTCTTGAGGATCATCAAAGGACCATTTAAAAAAAAAGTCTAAAATAGGTGTAGAATTCTGGAGGACGGTCTAAAAGAACATCTTTGAAATAGGTCTTATAAAGATCGAGAATTCTGGAGGATGGTCTAAAAGGTAGTCCGATCTTTCGGGATCTTTGTTTACTTTAGGAAGTTCTAAGGCTCATTTTTGAAAAAAGGTCGAGAATTTTGGATGATGGTCTAAAGGGTACTTCAGGTATCTATTTTAGAAGAGCGTTTTTCTTTTTGAGTCGAAAAGTTCATCATTTAGGATCTTTGTCGTCTTGAAGAGATGGCACCTCCTCCCCTCAGAAAACGTCGAAAAATTCACAGAAAATAATTTACCTCCATAAGAAGAAATATAGAGGTAAATTATTTTCTGTAGATTATCAAATATTTTTTGGGGGGAGGTGCCAGTAGAAGTGCGCCGATATTGCCCATCTCCGAACAAAATCTAAGGTTGATAATAATATTACGATGTCCCAGGTATGGACCAGCCAAATCGACTCCAAATGTTCTGAAATTGAATTTGGTTCAAAGAGACCTAAGGTCTAAAGCCGTTTTTTCGATTAGGCACGTTTTGGGCCATATCAAATGATATATGCCCTCCGTTGGCATATGGCTTGGGGGTATAACAAATGGATGAAACAGTTTGGCAACACCTTTCAAATTTCCATGCCTTTGTATGGCCATCAGATATTTGTCATTCTGACATTCGGTCACGAATAAACATTTTTCCCTTAGGCTAATTTTTATTTCGACATATGTTCGAAAAATCCTGACATCCTTCAGTAGTGGAATTCTCTAAATTATTTTTTCAGTTACCGACAAAAATCAGTAAAAAATGCTCAAAATTTCGGTAATAACGAAATTTGTCGGTCCTACCGATGTGACCTGCTGGGACCTACCGATAGATACCAATGTAGTCAACTTTAACTTCTTTTTTATATCAAAATTTTGGGATTTAAAGATACCGATTTTTGTCAGTAACTCAAAATTGATTCAGAGAATCCCACTACAGGTCTGGTAGTTTAAACTGAAAAGCCAGTGCCTCACAAAATTTATGAGGAAGCCCAAAAGTGGATTTGTTTCAACCGTTTCACTTTTCACCATTACACATACTCGTATATGAAATATTTCTCTTCTTCTTCAAAAAAAAAAAAAAATATTTTTTTTTTTAAATAATAAAATTGAAAAAATTAATTTCAAAAAAAAAAAAAAATTAAAAAAATTATATTCGATTTTTTTGTATTTTTTCGCTTTCCTTTTTCGCCTTAAATTTTAAAATTTTGCCTAAATAATTTAGTTTGTTTTTCTTTTCATCCAAAGTTTTTTTTTTCTTTTGTTCCAAAATGATTTTTTTCTTTTGTCTTAAATTTTTAAATATAGACAGTTTATTGTTAAGATGCCTTTTTTGGTAAATTGCCTAAACGTTTTGCATTGTAATTTAACTATTTTCCAAATTTATTTTTTAATTACAAACTAAGAGTTAACTGAAGAAAAAACTTAACATTAAAAATTTTCGATTTTTTCCATGGGGAGTTTGAAACGTTCACTTTTGACTAAAGAACAGGCCAAAAGATTAGTAAAAGTGAAACGTTTTGGTGGTGGATGGGCCGCATAAAATTTGAGATAAACTAAGGAGTCGTTATAAAAGCCGAAAGGGAAATAATAAAAATTTACAATTTTGTTTTTTTTGGTTATTCAATCAATACTTATCACAAAAATATCAGTTACATTTGTATAATTTCGTTTAACATAAATTTAGATATCAAAAATTTTGACAAGGCATTAACAATTAACATAAATTTTGAAAGATTTCAATTTCATTTTTTTTGACAAACTTTTTTTTGCTTCAATTTTAGCGATTTGCTGGATTTTGAAATTGGAAAGGAAAAAACATAAATAGGTTTCAAAATGTCATATGTTGCCAAAAAAAAATTCTTACTTGCTACTAATAATAGTATGGACCTAAACTTAATTTTGTTGACCAATTGTGTTTTTAGTTTTTTTTTAAGTTTTCAAATATTTTGTTTCGATTAGATTAGGAAACTCACCGTTATATTTTTGTGAATACTCATATTTTTGGTTACTTGTGGTTTTAAGCCTAGACTTTTTAATTATAGCCTAAATTTTACTATTGTTAAAATTTTGAATTAGTTTAAAGAAAGCCAAACATTTTTGTGGTTGTAATGGAATTTTTCTGTGGGTTTCTACAAAACGAACGGTAGTATTTTCTTAATCTAATTTTTGTTTTTTTTTTCTTTTCGAATAAGCCAAAATGCATTTTTTTAGTTGAGCCAATTTTATAAAAAATTCTAATTTAAAGAGCGCATGGTTTTTAATAAAAATTAATTTTTTTTGTTTAATAAAAATATTTTTTTTAATAAAAATAATTTTTTTAATAAAAATAATTTTTTTTTTAGTAAAAAGTATTTTTTTTTTAATAAAAATTAAAAAAATTAACTTTTGTGTCACTGAATGTTTGTTGTGTGGTGGTTACTTAAAACTCAAGAAAAAACTCCGAAATGTGTCTCTGGATTCATTATTTGTTGTTATTGTTCCAAAATGTTGTTAATTTTGCTCCAAAAGGTTTCGAAGGATATTTTTTGAAGATTTTCATTTTTCCTAATCTTTTATTTTTTTGTCGCTTAACTTTGAAAATATAAGCGTGTTTTTGTTTGCTTTTTTCTTTTGTTTTTAATTGAAAATATATTTATAACAAAGTATTTGTCATATGTGGATGTGCTTGATGTAATGATGTTGTTATTTCTTTAAAAAAATATTATTTTTTTTATTTTATAAAAGTCTTAAACAAAATTTCTTGCCTGTTTGCCAATTTTGGGGGTTGGCTCAAACAGGCAAGAAATATTGCTTAAAACTTTCCAGTTTGCCTACATTGTCAGTTTGATCGGTTTTACGCGAATCGCAAACGAAAATGTAGGCAAACATATCCCTCTAAACCCTCCCACATTCCAAGAGTAAAAAATTAGAATTTTTCAAAGAAAAATTGTACTGATGGGCCTTTGAGATAATTAATGAAATATTGGATTGAAAAATGTATATTTTTAACGTTTCAATTACTTAGTGTGATCTATATCTTAACAAAGTTTATAACATCTATGATCAGCATCGAACGGAAAAGTATAAACAAAACACACGTATTCTCTCTCAATTTTAATTTACCGTTTATTTGGCAATGCAAGAGAGACTCTCACTACTACTAATGCATTTTTTTCTGAGCAAGGCTGGTTTAGAATGATTATTGAGTTTTTAGGAAGTGTACATTTTTTCAAATCGGTCTAAAATTCAATTTAGGGATATAGTGAGCCAGGTTTTATCACTGGCTCTTCAATTGAGTGCTTACAGCAAAAACGAAGATTTGGAAATACATACATTAATTTCAGTGTTCCACCTCTACATTCTGTCTTCTTGGCCCTTAGTACCATTCCCTATGGAATGATAATTCATTAATTAAATTAAAGAATATTCTAATTAAATTAAAGAACATTCTAATAATAATGTAAAACTTCCGTCTCTGGGTAAATCTGTTGTTTTAGCAGTAGCTGTATAGAGCCTGAAAGTATGCTACAAAAATGTATTATTTTTGAATTTAATAATTCAGTGATCCCTTATTTGGGTACTACGCAACAAAATCTGTATAGAGCCTGAAAGTATGCTATAACAATATATGCTGCAAAAAATCATCACTGACTTAATTAAATTAAAAAATAACACATTTTTGTAGCATACGTTCAGGCTCTATACAGTATTTATTGCTGTGTACGGCTCAAACAACAGTTTTATCCAGGGATGGAAATTTTAAATTATTACAAAAAATAAAAGGTTTCTTTTTTAAACCCGCATTTGATTAATGGCAAAATAGTGTAGCTGTAAGGGAGGTTTTTGGCCCTTTTTGGGTAGTAGGCAGGTTGTGGGGTTACTGCGACCGGGCACCCTTGAATATTGTTTCTATTCTCACTTGTTTTGTGTTATTGTCTGGATCCCCCGAAATGGGTTGGAAGGGTATGTGTGCCGCCACATAAGTAGTGCAGCTATAATGGTGGCATAGCCCCTTTTAGGGACGTAGGCAGGTTATGGGGTTACTAGGATCGGGCACCCTTGGATGTTGTTTTTATTCTGACTTTTTTTGTGTTTCTGCCTGGAACTCCCGAAATGGGTTCGAAAGATATTTCTACCGCCACATTTAATTGATGAAAAGTGTAGTGTAGCTATAATGGGGCTTATAACCCCTTTTAGGAACGTTGGCAGGTTGTGGGGTTACTGGAACCAAGCACCCTTGTTGCTATTAAAACTTTTTTTTATTTTTACCTGGATCTCCCGAAATGGCTTCGAAAGGTTTTTCTGCCACCACATTTAATTAATGACAAGTGTAGTGAAGCTATAATAGGGCTTATAACCTCTTTTAGGGACGTAGGCTGGTTGTGGGGATGTTGTATAAGGTTTCTATTCTGCTGGATATTGTTTCTATTCTGACTTTTTTTGTTATTGCCTAGATCTCCCGAAATGGGTTCGAAAGGTATTTCTGCGGCCACATCTTTTTGAATTCGAATTACTTTACAATTTTTCTCTCTGTCTGGCCAGAGATGGAAACTTCAAAATTAATGTTCGACTCTCTGCCTGACCATGGTTTAGTATCCAGCTAATTATTTTACGCAGAGATGGAAACTTTTGATTATTAGGAAAATCGATTATTTCTTTCCAATTGGAAATTTTCTCATCACATAAATATAAAATATATGTAATTTTTTTATAGCCTATGTTGAGGCACTTTGCCATAATCGTAACTGTGTTTCGTGCAGGAGAGAGTCACACTTTTACCTTTTCCCAATTTCACTCTCTCATTGCATTGTTTTTCAATGGTGCTGATTGAGTGTGTTATTAAAATTATGCTCTATGAACACACTCTACTAAAACCAACAAATGTTCTTATCCAGGGCTGAAAAATCCAAATTATTTGTTCTATCAAAAGGCATAATCCAGATTATATAGGAACGAACTCATTATAGAAATATTTTTTTTATACTTTTTTTTTCGAATGCTCCATTGTGGTGCATCATACCGCTAGGGCCCTTTGATATATATTTTATGCGAATCTTCCATTTTTTTGGTTTATTCAATATTTCAGTAATTTACTCAATTGCCCATCTATTTAAAAATTAATTTTTCATAAAAAATAAAAAATATTTTCAATAAAATAGACATAAAATTACATTTTTGAAAAAAATCGATAGCATAGAAGTAAAAAATATATATATTTTTTCATATAAAAATGTATTGGATAATTTTCTTAAAAATTTTCAACGATTCCCAGAAAATTTCTAAGGATTTCTCAAAACTCCTTGGTGAGTAATGAGAAAATTTATTAAAAATTTTTAAAATATTTCGTTTTTATAGTAATTTTTTATTTTTGTTTTTTCACCTTGGCTTCGAAGTAAGCAAACATTATGCGCAATTTTTCGGAAAAGAAATCTTCATAATTATTCATTTCTTTTCTTTGTGTATTTTAACCTTCAGTTTTTCTTTGGGGTAAAACTGAATCGAAAATCTTCTTGTCATAGACCTCCAGCTGACGACATCTACGGCTACACAATAATGGCAAATATAGAGTCGCTGAAATAGTCATCATCGTCACCGATCGATAACATATAACTGGGAATATTTTAGCAAATGTTTGTTGTATTGGGTGGTTTTTCTTGTTTGTAAATATGGTAGAATTGAAAATGGCGTAAGAATGGTAAAAGTAAGGATTTAAATGAAAAAAAAAAAATGTTTGCATGAAATTTGGTGAGTTTTTTAATAAATTTTCTCCGAAATTATTCTTGTGAAAAATTTGTAGGTATTCTTAAAATGATAGGGAAATAATGCAGTTGTATCATAGAAAACAAAAAGTCTGCTTAAGAAAGACTTCCAAACTTCCTAATGTGAAGAGGGAAGTCTTCTTGCAATAGATTCACAGGTCTCCTTATAAGCGATTTCAAGTTATAGCCAGAAGTCTAAAAGGCTTTTTCTTTGAAAAACTAACACGTTAGTCTAAACACACTTAGAGGCCAAAAACCCTTTTAAAGACAATCGAAAGACTTATGATAGAAGATTTTTTCTAACAGAAATCTTCTTACAAACAACAAAAATTATGGTTCTGTAAGTGTGAGAAAAGATTTCCCGCAGAAAACATGGAAATGTTTTTTATAAAAATTCAAAATTTCAGTGTTTTTATGAAAAGTCTTTTATAAGGATAAGATTTCTCCTTCTTATGGCTTTAGTCTTCCTTGGGCTTTAGTCTTCCTTCTCCCATAACACTTAAATATATTTTCCCAGAAAACTGAGGCTTAAAAGTCTCTTGACGAAATATAAGCCATTATTCCTGCAGGAGACAAATATGTCTGTTATGTATGTTATTTGAGATATATCCTTAAGACTCATCAAAGAAAAAACTGATTCTAATTACAAACGCCTAACAGAAGTCTCAGATGACCATCGAAATCTTTTCAAGTCGTCTAAAAATATCTTCTCAGAAATTATTTAAGGGTTCTTCTGAAGAAAACAAATCTATGAGACATAGTCTATTCATCCAGTTCAATTATTTTCACGTAAGATCAGGTCGTCTTAAAATAGGCTAAGAAGTCATACCGCAAATGAAATAAGTAATCCCAGAGCCAATTAAAAGTCCAGAAGACTGAAAATGTTACTTATATCCCTAAGAACATTCCTTATTTAGGATAAAGAAATATTTTCATTAGAAGCAAAGGATTGGTCTTATAAGGATGCTTTCTTAAGGAGTTTTCTTACTAAACCAGAAATTAAATTTCTTCGTGGGATTTTTTGAAATCTCTCTAAGAAGAACTGATGGTAAACAAGCGCCAAGATAAGTGACTATTGTCTTCTAATCATCTAAAGACTTCCGACTCGTGGATACAACACTTTCCTCAAAAATTCTCAGAGAATGAAGTCTTTGTCTCACAGAGCACTGAAGAAATTTCTCATTAAAAATCTGAGCATAAGGACTTTGAAAGGTCCTCTAATTTTCTTTCCAATTTCTCTTTAAAGAAAGCCAAAGAACTTTCAATCAAAAGATTTAAAAACCTGGCCATTGAAGACATTAAATTTCTCTAAAAACCTTCTTCTCCTATATCCCGCCGTTTTCAGGCTGAAGAAGCTTTAGTTTTTTTATTATAAAGAGTTTTAAGTCAAATTTTCTATTTTTTGGTAGGAATGCACTTCGATAAGTCTGTAGTCTTATCTCTGTCCTCGAGCTGAGAAAATCCAATTACCCCTAAATTTTGGAACTGGGTAGAAGTTCTCAACCGTACTCTCAGTCTCTCACTGAAAACTAACAAAGTAAGTCGTAGAAACATGAAATGTATGTTTGAGAGAGTAAGAGACCTTTAATTATTAGGGAGAACGATTGACGACTGTCACATATTGTAACGGAGAGTAGTCATTGGGATTACTCTCTTTATTCGAACCATATAGAAATTGCATTAAACATGAAAATTTCTCAGACTTGTTGGGAATATTTTGACCATCTGGGTTTATTTGAATCTTTTTTCTCAGTGACTTTTTGAATATCAGAACTTCCATCTCTGTCCTCGAGCTGAGAAAATTCAATTATTCCCTAATGCGAAGGGCAAAAGTTCTTTGCTCTCAATGGCTGTTTTCTGATTGGATATTTTTCAACTCTCAGAGGTGGTATTCATTATTCTCTCCGTTTTAAATACATCATATCGAGCATTGGTATGAGTGAGAGAATCTCTTGCTTTTGCTAATTTGTTCTCATTTTTATCCAAAAAACGGTCAGATTTATTTGATGCTCAGGGAGAATGATCTCTTATAATGAACCTCTTTAGTATGGAATCGAGTTATAGGGAAAGTTTGTTTATAGGCCTCTTGTGATAGATAAAATCTCTCATAATTTATTTAGCTAGTTCTCTAGCAATCTTCCCGCAAAAATTTGAATTTCTGTCTCTTTTCTTAAAATTTAAAATTTAAATGGACATCATTGCCTCATTGAGAATTTTTTATCTCCCTGACTGCGTTCATGATTTCTGAGAGAATATCATTGCCATTAATGAAGGGAATATCTCCATTATTACTAAAGGAAATTATTTTGAAAGAAACTATCGATTTTCTCCTTAATATTTGTTTGTTTTTCTTTTTTTCATACAGAAAATAATTGAAATAAATAAAAAACCAATAACTCAAATTTGGTGAAATTATTTTGATTATTATTATTATTATCAATAATAGTATGCATATATGTATGTATGTGTGGGTGTTTGTTTGCTTGTTTTGTTGTAGGGAAAAAGTGATTTTGTTTTTAAATATTTAACATAGATTACAATTTAAAACTAAAAATAAAAACTTAAGGCATACGATGTAAAGAAATCCGAAAAAAATATGATTATAAAAAATTAACTAGTTGCAAAATTAAAAATAAAAGAATCCTATAATAGTTTAGTATATATTTCATATATAAATTCTTAACTTAACAAATAAATGTATATAAATAAAATTTAATATTAAAATAAAACATAAAATTGTCATGGTTTCCTTTTTTTCGTAAAATCATATATACACTTGTTTTCTTTTTGGTTTTAATTAATTAAAAAAAATAATAATAATTACAACTAACAAAGACTAGTGGGTGACATTAAAAATTATTTTTTTTACAAAACTAAAAATAGGAAATGGTGCAAAGAAATATTCATTTAAATTATATAACAATAGCTTAGAACGTAAACATAACTTAAACAATAAACTTTGGTTTTTAAAAAACATACGCTCAATATTCTAGAATCCTTAGTTTTTCTTCATTTTTTTTTCAATTTTTTTCTTTGTAAAACAATTGTTTTTTGAACATATCATAAAAATCATAAAAAATTACACATAGACACAAATTATGTTTTTTGGATTTTTGTTTTTAAATTTTTGGTTTTAAAAATGTTTTTGTTTTTGTTAAAAATATTGTATACTTTTTTTTTTTTGGTTGCAACCTTTTGTGTTTGTGTAGTGGTATGTAAATGTTTTTTGTTTTATTTGTTGGTGTTGTTGTTGTTGTTGTGATGTAAAAGTTTCAAGACCTAACCTAGAATTGCCTTTTCCAAAAAAAAATCTTGCATTTCTTGAGCTAGGCCTAATTGTGGAATTTTTACTTTTTAAATAACTTTTCTTTTTTATTTGTATAGCATAAAAAAACTCTGTTTTAAAAATATTGTGTGTTTTTTCTTCTTCTTCTTCATCTTCAATATTATTTTTATAACAGGAAAACTTTGTCTATGTATTAATATTTCAACTATGCTTTGCTTTGCTTTGTATGCTGGGTTGCGTAAATGAGGTCGGTAATACAGTTTACACTAGGCTTGTAAAAGTCCTATAAGCTAAGATGTGTGGGTCTGGTACTTTCAAAATGTGTGTGTGTGTGGGTTTGCATGTCTTTTGAGAGGTCAAAGAAAATTTTTGCATGGGTTTCCTTAACAAATGCCATCTTTTTTTTCCTTCAGATGGCCTGGAAACCCCAGCTTTGCCTTAACATTTAGTTTAGATTTTCTTCCTTGCTAATCGTATGTTTGGCATATATTCCTATTTTCTTTTCAGGAATTTTTCTTTTTTTTTTCTGATTTCCTTCCTTGCAATTTGTGTAGGATTTTCTTTTTTGTTTTGGGTATGTGTGTGTGTTTGTTTTTTGTGTAGATGTGTTTCATTTTTGTTTGATCCTGGTTGGTAGTCGTGTTTTCATGTGTTTCACATTTACTCCAATTGTTCCAAAAAATTTGGAGATTTAAAATATTCGGGTACTGGATCGTCGAGACGTGAGATTATTTTATAGATTGATTTCTTCCACGATTGTTCTGTATCTTTGCCACCTTGTATAGCGCGGAAAAATTCACGTAATGTTTGCTCCACCACAAAACGGAAATTTTGGGGAACCTTTTTTTGTTTTTGTTTTTGGTTGAAAACATAACAGAAGGAAATGAAAAAGAAATTGCGAAATTAATAAATGAAATTTTTCGATAGAGAAATATTTTGCAATTGGAAATAAATTGTATTTTGTGGATAATTACCTCGATATGATTGTTGCGATTGTAGTGTAAATTCAAAACCCGATAGAGTTCACTATCGCCGCTAATGTGCAAGTCTTCGGCACATTTAACACCTTCGGTAACAGCTTGACGGGCATATTTCTCCATTTGTATATAGTAGAATTCTCTGTAAAATGGAAGTAAGTAGGAAAATTAGTAAAAAAAATAAAAAAATAATAAAACCTAAAAGTATGCTCTGAAAAGGTAATTAAACGCAACTCCTTAGAGTATGCTGCATTTTTGGTTTTCTTGGAAATAAACATAATTAATAAAATTATTTTTTTGTGGTGCCTAATAATATGTTATAGTAAATTTTTAGGTTGTCCTCCTAAAAGTATGCAATATTTTTATTTTTTATTTTAGACTTGGCCGTGTAAATGAAAATTCTAAGAATTTTGCTTCTATTTGAAATATGATATTATATTTCATATATTTTATCATCATATATTCCCAAAATTATGCAATATTTTTACCCTTTCAAGATTTTTGATTAGACCATGTAATTTACAAATTAAAAAACATTCTTTTAATTTGTTGTAATTTATGGTATTACGATTTATTCAGTTTCTTTTTTTTTCTAAAATATTCCCTCCCAAAAGTATGCAATTTTTTCAACGATTTTCAATTTAGCCGTGTAAAGAAAAGTTTCCAATATTTCTGAGATTTGTTTAAAAAATCTATTTTGTAAGAATCTTCCCTTTTAAAACTCTCTAGTCTGCAATCATGTCATAATTTTTCTCCCAAAAATATGCTATACTTTTGAGAATTGTTTTTTTTCCAATCTTCGTCTAAAAATCTCCATTATTTTCAATGACTTTTTGCCAAAGCCTTAATATTTTTTATTCGAATTCAAGCGGAGTCCGCCTAATTGTATGCAATATTTTTTCCTCCTATAATTTTAGAACTTGTTGTTTTAAATCGAAAACTCTATTTGCTCCCAAAAGTATGCAATATTTTTTAATGTTTTTTTTCAAATCCTTGCAAATTTCCAAGATTTTCTCCCCTTCTCCTTTACAAAATCTCTATTGTCAACAATCATTTATTTTTTCTTAAACTTTGCCAAAGCCTTGGTGTGACTATTTCTCTAATTCCCCCAGAGTCTTGTGCTTGTTTTTCAACACAATGTTCAATAAGAAAAAAAAACGGCATCGGCATCAGTATCAGCATCATCATCCTCATCTGCAATCGCAATCGCAGTCTTTTGCGCCAATGTGGTGTAGTTGTCATTGTTTTTAATCATTTCTTGTTTGTGTTTTGTTTATAATTTTTTTTTTTGCTGCTGCCTACTTTTAGGTGCAATCAACAATAAACGTTAGCTGCAGTATCAGCCTCAGTCCTTGTCGTAGAAATATTGTTGCTGTTGTTGTTGTTGTTTTCTACCACGGGGGAATTTATTATTTAGCGCGTTTATAATTTGACATCTAGCAAGTTGTCAGAGCATGAGAAAGACAGCAAAACGGCAATGGCAAGGAGTGCAAAGGATTTGGTGTGACAACAGCCGTGCCAGCAACAACGATTGCAGTTTTATGTGTGAAAATTTGTTTTATTGTTCGGCAACAGAAACGTCACAAGAAACAATCTTTTGAATTTCTATTTGTCGTTGTTGTTGTTGTTATGCCAGCAAGTGAGCTTAGGGAAATCTTGAAATTAGCACGATTAAGAGTCGCTCGCCAAACGAGAATGGGAGGGGGGACAACATGACAATAACTATAAAGTGCTAGGGAAAGGAGGCGGAGGGGCAGGAGGATAAATGGAAAAGAAATCATGTGTGTCATAAATTGAATGGAACAGTTGTTTGAGGCACATGTGTGTATGACAAAATTGGGCTAGGTTAGTGAAAAACAGTGGCTCTCAAAAGTAGGCAACAAAATTTTTCACAATTACATTATAGACTAAGAAAAGTGAGGAATATTACATTATATTTGAATCATAGGTGTATGTATTTGATAAAAATGGTCTTAGCGCCTAAAAGTAGGCAACAAAATATTCAAACATTTATGCAATTAAATTTTTGATTCAAAAAATTTAAGAAGACAATGCAAAATTTGAATAATGCTCAAGTGTTTGATTAAATTGGTTTTAGCGCCCAAAAGTAGGCAACGAATGTTGTCAAATTTTTGCTATTAAATTTAAGACTCAGAAAAGGGAAGAAGACAATGTATCATTTGCATAATGTACTGTTGGTTAGCCACCCAAGACGTCAAAGTGATCTAAACGCCCAAAAGTAGGCACCAAAGTATGTAAATATTTACAAATATTTGGCTTTAAGAAATAATTTCTTTAAAACTAAACTATTTGCTTTGTTGTTGTTGTTGTTGCTAATGTCCCTCCCATCAGGATGATGATTATCCATTTGCCTAATTACCCTGCCTAAAGGACGACTTCAATTTCTTTCAATTTGATAATTTAGCCACAAAGTAGGCACTTGCAATAGAGGCTACGAAACGAAAACATAAAGGCAAACATTCACACACACAAGTTGTGCATCCTAGCAGCTATCTATCTATCTCTTCGTCATTCAATCTCAATTGAATTCTTTCAAGCCTACTTTTGTGTGCTAGCTCGCTCGCCCGCCCGACTGCTTGCATAAAGCAAAGAAAACAAATAATGATATTTCTTTGTTGGTGCTGTTGTTGTTGTTGCTGCTGCAGTACGAGGCTTCTTCATAATTTTAATTAATATTCTGCTTGTCTTCAGCTTCTTCTTCTACTTCTCCTCTTCTGTGGCAGCAACTGCACAGCAAAAACAAAAAACGCCTGCAATAGCAACTTATAAGCTAATCTATGCCTAAAGCTTTTACTAATTAAATCCCTTCGCTCTGGCAAGCGCCTCAATCAACAGCCTTGCCTTGCCTTGCCATGCCTCCATCAGAGTTGTGATATTCAATGCTGTGCGGTATGGTTGTTATCCATGTCCCAGTCCCAAACCCAGTATTGAGTCTCAGTCTCCAGCGGGGTTGGACTAGTATGGCAAGAGTTAATAAGAATACTGCAAATATTGTTGCATACTTTTGTGGATTTTGAAACATAAGTCGTCGGCTGGGGTTGAGGGGGTCTGAGTTGGCGATGTTTTGTATTGTTGCCGTTTCTTCTGTCTGTTCTTTGCTGTGCACTCCCACAAACAAGCTGACACGAACACACACTCACAAGTACAAATACATTCGAGTTATGCACAATGCCATAAGAAACCCCCTTAAGAACTGCAATCAGTTGGGTTTTTTTTTCTCTGTGTCCTACACACACAAACAGCTGAGAGACAACGACGACAATGACGTTGATATAAATATTAGTAGAAATGTTTGTGTGTGTGTGTGTGTAGGTCTGTGTGATTGTATATTATTAATAATTTCTTTTTTTTTTTTGCTCTTGCACATTTGAGATTTATTAAAAATTCTTTAGATACTAAAGAGACACAAATGCACTCCTCCGAACATTGAAAATAATGCCTTTTTGCCAGAGACAAAGAAAGTAATACCCAAACACACACACAGAGAGAATCTACAATACATAAAGGATTTAATAAATTGCAAAAAGGACTTAATTTCTCCATGGGCAAAGATGTGAAAAGCATAACAAAGTCCCCAAGATATTGCGGCTTGAGGAGGAAGAGTATGGGATGGGGTTATAATTGTTGCATTAGAAGCAAGCTGGGAGGCCAATTAGATAATAAGTGCGCCTTAAAGTAGGCTGTGAATTATTAATAAAATTATATTTATGTGCATATGCTTCTCTCAGGTAGCATCAATGCATTTTTTTTTGTCAAAACCCAGAAATATATGTTTTTTGGAAAACATGAAAATGCTGCCTAAAAGTATGCAATACAATTTTAAAAATTCTTTTTTATTTTTTTAATAATTTGTCAAGAAGTAGTTAACATCCAGTACTGCTTATTTTTTGTATGCCTGAAATTAGGCAATAATTTATTCTTGAGAAATAGTTATCGTTTTTTTGCCTAAAACTATGCCATAGAATTTTTTAATTCATTGAGGAACTTTGTAGAATTCTTGTTTTATGATTTGTCTAGGAGAAGACAATATCTAGTACTACTTAATTTTTGTATGCCTGAAATTAGGCAATATTTTATCCTTGAAAAATAGTTATCGTTAAAAAACTATGTCATATAATTTTTATTTTATTGCGGAACTGTAAAGAATTCTAGTTTGATAATTTTTCAAGAAGTAGCCAGAATCTAGTACTACTTTATTTTATGTATGCCGGAAAATAGGCAATAATTTTTCGACTGGTTATTTGTTGTGTCATTAGTTATTATCAAATTTCAATTCCTGTGTTAATATTTTTTTATTTACTATTTAAATATATTTTTTATGAAAATATAAATATTTGTCTAAGAACTGAGAGTACTTTAAAGTTTTACCCAAAAGTAGGCAATACATTTGTAGTTAAAGATTGCCGCTTAATAGTATTAATTAATAGTAAATTTTTAATGGATTTTCTATGGGGTAATAAAAAAACATAATTTTTTGGACTATGGAATGTTGTAAGCCTTAAAGTAGGCATTGGAATTTAGTATTTATATAAATGAGCTCCTAAAAGTAGGCAACACAATCTCTTCCGCCTTAAATTAGGCAATTCAATTTGATGTTTATATAAATAAGAGTATCTGAAAATTGTACTCGCGCTTCCCCTAGGACATCCTTTTCATTTCCTTTCCTTTCTCTGTTAAAAACAACAAAAAGAACAACCTCATGTGGAAATTCAAGCATTTTCCCAACACTGAAGTTAAGTGGTGTTAAGATTATTTCAAGAAATAAAAATAAGCACGAGACAAGTGACAACTTTAGAAAGAAAGCGGAATAAAACGCACACATACATTCTCCATCGGAAATGGTTAAAGGACATTAGCACTTTGTTGTAGTATAAAGGCATTTGTACAACTACAACAACATTAAGTTGCAAAGAAAAGCCACTTAGGAAAATGTTTTTGGTTTTAGGAGGGGGAGCGCGCGCCTTTATATAATGAAATGCTTAAGTGCATTTTAAGGACCAAAGATCCTTCAGCTTCTTCTACGACACACATATGCAAATGTATGGCGCCTTTTGTGTGTTTGCTGGCATTTTCATAGACATGCAGTCAGCCGGTTAGCAGGCATATGAATGCCTGAGATTTCTATGCAACCGAGGAGGAGGAGGAGGTCCTTGTATACAAAATGTCAACAGAAGAGACCCGTTGACAAGCTAATTAGTTTATTTAAGATGGTGGAAAATTTTGTGTATTTTTCAAGAGAGCTTCTTGCAATTAAATGGGATGCAACAGCAACAAAAATATATATACTAGGCACCACAACTACTACAGTTGGGGGTATAATTATATTAAAAATAAACACACACGGCCACACATACTTGGATACTCTTCTAAAACAAACACACTCAAGGATGCGCGCTGAGCTAACATGGCCACTTACAAAACACCCTCAAAGAAAGAAAATTGCAGCAGCACAACATGAGAGAGGGAGGGGGGGGGGGGGGTTGGCAAAATGTGGTGGGTGGAGAGGGCCTCTCATGTGACTGCCAACTAAAAAGGAATTCAAAAGGAAGGCTTATAAAAGTGCAGCTGTAGTCGTCATCATACATAGTGTTAGATAGTCTAAAGGATACTTAGGCATTTACATAACATATTCAGGGGTCCTTAAGCCTTGCACACCACCTGCCACCCCTTTTTCCCTCATAACAGTTCTTTCTCCTTCCCCACAAAACCAAAACGCTGTGTCTTGCAGAAGAGAAGTATATTTAGTTAACTGTTTGGATGTTGGGATGGTGGGGCCTTTGCTGTTCATTCCCTTTTGAGGTTAAGTGCACTTTTGCAACAATCTTTATAAGCCACCTATTGAAAGGGGGGGGGGGAGGTCTCCTCTTCGCAGTTGTATGAAATACAAATATCAGTTGCATTTTCTTGTTTTATGAATGAAATCTAAAGAAGTGGAGGAGGGTAAGGGCTTAGTTAATCAATAATATTTACATTCCTGAGGACTTGTAAGTGATTTTGTTTATTAGAAAATATATTTCTTTTAGGAAAAAGAAAAACGGAAAAGAGTTTGTTCAGAGATGATGCTAATTAATTGAAAGTAGCTGATCAACCTCTTACCGAAGTCATTTAAGGCTTACTGAAGCCTTTGAATATAACCTCTCCCTTATGGTGTAAGGTATCCAAATACAAAAGAGTGGCCTTTGATTATAACCTCTCTCTTATGGTGTAAGGTATCCAAATACAGAAGAATGAACAAAAAAGTAAAGCCTTTTTGGAGGGACCCGATTGCCATAAAACTATATTTCCCATCTAAAATGTTGGAAAAGTAACTATTTCTATGGGATCTGGGTCCCCAAGGATCCACTCTACTCATGTCCTTAAAGGAATACTATGCTATCACAATTATTTCTTTCCTTTTTTTATTAAAAAAAGTCGAAGCTAGGACTCGAACACAAAACTGTACTCATAAATAGTAGCCGAACTTTTCAGGCTACATATTTGGTTTTTCAAATTCCCCTCCCCAATTTTCTATTTCATTTTCCTAAGCCTTGTCTTTTGGTCTTTGGAAACTCAGCAAGCTATTGCACTTTAAACATGTTTCGATATCACCAAAAACCCGCATTTTGTTTTGAAAACAGTTTGCTGTTCCACATTTGAAAATAGGAAACCTCTGAGTTTTTCCCTCTCCTCTTTACCGTTCGCTGACAAAAACAAAACAAAAAAGTAAAAGTATTCATAAAAAGATTATCTCTAGACAGCCCTTATATTGGGCAACCAGCAAGCATTTGCCACACCAAACAAAAAAAAACAGCCCGCCAAAATTGTCTTCAATTCTGACAGCTGGTCGCCGATCCTCCAATGGAAAACCCCGAAACCTTAAAGTGTGCCAGCAGAAGGAATAAAAAGACAATGCATCGAATTGAAATCACCTGGACTGAGATTTCTTGGTTATGTGTGTCACGTAAACGCACACACCCCTCCTGAACACAAACAGCTGCCAGCTAAGCACCTTTTGAGCGTCTTGCAAGACGTTGTGATGGAAACAAAAGACAATACCTTTCAGTGACTTGGTCGGATAAGTTAGGCAGAGATTCATTGTTACTGCCAATCCATTGTTAGTTGTTGTTGGTGTATGCCGTGTGAATTTTGCACCTTTCCATAGGCAGTTCTGGGTGTGTGTGCGTGCGCCTTGGGTTTTTCTTATGGATTTTGCGCATTACAAGTAGGGTAGTTTAAGATTTATTCCTTTTTTTTCCAGCTAAAGGAATTTCTTAAGATTTCTGCTCTGAGTTAAGGGTTGTTTGTGTAACATTCTGTGTGTATGGGAATTTCCTTAAGAATACTGGCAGTCAGGAGAGGGTTAGTTTGGGTTCCTGCCTTATGTGGCTTATATAAGTTAAAATGGGTGGGAATTCCAGTGGCCTTAGTTTCCCCGTTTTCTGTTCTATTGTGCAAGTTTGCGTTTTAGTCAATGAAACTCATTATTAATATTTATTTATTTATTTTGCTCTTTGTTCTGTGTCCTTGTTTCCTTTGCCTTGATGTAGCAAAGTTAAATGTCTTCCGGTTGTGAGAAAAAAGTAACGGACATTTTTGTTTTGTAGTTTTTGTTTTTCCGTTTTTTTTTTAATTAAAGGACTAATTTCATTTTGATCATAAACTTAATTGTAGGGTTAAAAGTTGTTTTTTTTTTCGTTTTTATTTAATCAATTTATCAAGAAAAGCAAGTGGGAAAGGCGTAGTATTTCTTTCTCACAGAGTTAATAATGACTTGTTTTAATTGCTTCAAGACTTTGGTTTTGACATTAGGAGGTCATTAATGACGGATCAGGTGCCAGATGTTGTTGGGAAAATTGTATTTTATTTATTTTTAAAGGTTACAAATTCTACCTATATTTCATAATAAAAATAATCAAAAAATGTAAATGGTTTTTAATTTCAGAAAAACGTTATATTTAATTCAAAATAATTTTTTTTTTAAAAAAACTATTATATTTTTTAACAAATTTTGAATTTTCGAGAAATTTTACTATTTTTACTGATTGCTAATTGCCAGGTGCTGTTAAGGATTTTTTTTATTAATTTTTATTGGAAAGGTAGAATTTTTATATTCTCATTACAAAAAAATCGAAAAATGTTGTTGCTGTATTAACGGGTTTTAATACCCTGAAACGTTGTATTTAATTAAAAATAAAAACTTTCCAAAAATTATATATATTTTTTCTAAATGTATGTGTATTTTTCAGTCTTTTTGTCTATCTCAATATAACCAACTTCTCAATTAAAAGTCTCTTTTATTTGTTCCCAAGTTTTTCTTTTGTCACATGAGCACCACTTGTTAAACAACTCCTTTTCAAAAAAAAAGAGACAAAAGACAAAGAAAAATTCCTAATTGAAATGCATTGAGAATGCATTTAAAAAGAGCATCAAGACAATGTCCCTAGGTGGGTTTGTCTTAATACAAAGAATAAGAAGATCAATAAACACCTCATATGCCCCCCCACACACACACACACAAATTATCTGGGATGATAATAAAGCTGCAATTAACAATTTGCATATTATGCAAAATTATTAAATATACAAAGCCACTTTAACCACTCAAAATGACGACGACGATGACAACAACAATAACGAAATGAACAACAAGAATGTGAAATGCCTCAAACTCTCTAAGATTTAACAGGTCTCACACAGAGCCACCCATCCCAACCACACACACGGCCACCCACACCATTAAAATACACCAACCATAGCCCATCAGCCAACCAACCAAACAAAAAAACAACAATAATACCCACCCACCCAATGGGTATTATTCTCACATTAAGTCGGCAACCAATGCCATCTAAGCAATGCCTTGCACTCCCATACTTTGCTCTGTTCTGCTCTCCAAAATAATACTCATTCCCCCACACACAACACACATTGGCACACGCACACTCCCGTTCATTGATGTGTGGTAAGATTTATACAAAAGAACCTAACACAATTGTCACGTAGAGAAGAAAAACAAAAAAAATGTGTGGGGAGAGGAAGAGAGTGTGGGAGCATATCATATCAAACCAATCTCAATAGAAATACAGCAGTGTGTCTCTGAGTTCAGTTAGGCACCTAATGTAATTGCCAAATCAACTCCCTCTTCCCCATATTACGGCTGTTGTTGTTGTTTCTGTTGTGTGGAGAGTGTTGTGGTATATGGAGCACATCATAAATCAATCTCCCCCTTTGCTTGCAAGAAAACACAAGTTTGTGTACGCCTCTGAGTATTTCTAAACATTATTTTATTTGTTGGGTGTTGTGGGAGGCGAGAAACAGGTGTATGAGTAAAATGCACACTCACACGGCATTCTAATGTGAATCTGCACACTCAAAGTATTCAAAATGCTTATGTTTAGTCACTTAAAATTGTTGTTGCTGCTGGTGTCCTAATAACAAAAAAAAAAAAAAAAAAAAAACAAAACCAACAAGAAACACAAAAGAGATCTGTTCTTTTTTTTTTCTTTTTTTTTAATATAATGCAAAATTCTATTAGGCTTTTGACACCTTCTGCTATTCTTGGTGCTGGCACACACACTCACACATACATACATCATGAGGTGTACAAGAGATGAATGCGAGTAAATGAATGCCTGGAAATCATCGTGAATAAAGAAACGAACGGAAAATGCTAATTAGCTTTGCCACACAACGCACAAACACACACACACATTGAAATGCTGGGGTTAGAAAAATGTTGGAAATCACACACACACACTTACACACATGGGGGGAAACGCATTTTTTGTAGCTTTATACCAGGATGTGGGGTGTGCGAAATTTGTCACTGCGTTTGCAACACCACGAAATATTTTCACGAGACCCTATAAAGTATATGTTTTCTTGATCAGCATAAAATTACAAGGCGATAGGTAATAGGTAGAATATATTCCCGTATTTTTATTTTAAATTCTGGATTTAGTAACGGTCCAATATAATGCTATTCTCAAATTTTTTAGTATTTTAAAGGTCTAAGTCCTATTTTTCTAGGAGAATGGCTTACAATTTGATATTTTAGGTTTGTAAGTGGTACAAAACTAAGCGATAAAAATATTTAGAGGCCCTATTTTAAAATTGTAAGGATTTTTGGGACAACCAATTTGGGCAGATTTTATGTTTTCACATGTTGTAGGCTATACAAAGTTCGGTACGGCTGTTTTACTTGTTGAAAGTTGCACATGCATGTATGCCAGAATATGTGTGTGGGTGAATGTAAAAAGGGGCTTAAAATAAAGACTTTACAATGAAGTTATTTAAAAAAAAATATTTAAAAAAATCATTGTGGTCCCTTCATACATTTTTATACATTTCTAAAAATTTCAGTTATTTTAAAATTATTAAATAAATAAAATTGTTGATGGTACTTACCGGAAATTCGAGAACCATTTCACCAATTGTGCTGTATTATTCTTATTGAATTTAATGTCGGGGAAATACATTTTCAATACCGATGACGATGGATAGCGTACCCAGAAGAACATCAGCTTCGCTTTGCGCAGATGCATTGGCGTCAGAGTCGATGAATGCGAGGTGGTCAATGAATCGCTATTTTTGCTAAAATGTTCGTGTATCATTGGAAAGAGATTTGTTTTTTGTGGTTTTTTTGTTGGGTGTTTACGTTTATTTTTGTGGAATGAAAAGTTGAAAATTTGGCATTTCAGTATTTTTCATTATTTCAAAGCGAGTTAAGTGAAAAAACAGATTCGAACCACAAAAATTGCATTCCCAAACGTAAACATAATATTTTTTTTTTTTTTTTGGCACAAAACAAATTGATAGTAGGAGAAGGAAGGAAGAGAAAAAAACAACACAAAAATATTATATAAAAAATTGTATAAGAAAAATAAATCATAGGTTTTTTTTTTTGTTTTGCAAATATTACAAAAAAATATTTATATTGATTGCATGCAGCTGAATATGTTTTTTTCATTATTTTTTTGAATGGGGAAAAGGTGAAGAAGCAGCATTTCCTCCTTCTCTAGTTTGATTGAAAGCAATTTCTATACAAAAACAACAACAAAAATCGCTTTTTTTCTCCAATAGCCATCAATGTAACTTAACAAGAGCAACAACCAGAAGAACTTTGCCATTTGCTGATGTTGTTGCAATTTTCCCTCTTCTCGTTGAAGAGAAAGGTAAGAAAAATTAAAAAACACACACACACACACAGAATCAAACAAAACATACACCCACAGTGAACTACACCTGGCTGACTGAGTGACTGCCTGGTTGCCTACCTGACTGACTGACTGAGAGTGCATTGATTGATTTTGAATGCAATGCACCTTGATTGAGTCGAGTTGCCAAAGCAGAAGATTTGCTAAGGAGATGGGGGGTTGGGTGGGTCGATTTCAGAAAGAAAAAAAACCTGCTGACGGTTGTTGGCCCATCATCCACACTGAACTGCAGCGAACTGCTGCATTTGACTGGGGGCCCATGGGGATGTAGTTTGTTGTAGTTCGTTTGGGCTTAAAGATTTGTTGAAGCATTTTGTAATCAATGGGTTGTTGATTCTTTAGCAGAAATTCTTAAGTTTCTTCGGCTTTGCTTTGGCTTGGGGTGGAGTGGGGCAGTTGGAGGAATTGTATTTTGATTTGTTTGTTTTTTTTCTCGTATAGTTAAGTGATTGGGGTTGTTGAAATAAGGTTTTGATTTCACTGCTACTTATTTTATAAAAGATTGTTCGGCTGTTGTTCTTTTCATTCATTCATTCATTCGACGATTTGGTTTGCATTTTATTCTGTGGCAACTACTTAAGGCAGCAAGTTTTTTTTTTGTATTAAAAAAAAAAAAAAAAAAAAAAAAACAACTGAAGACACTTGATTGGTTTCCTGCATAATAAACATGATATATACAATCAGGAATGTGATTTGGTCTTAAGCCCTAGGAGGTTAAAAGGGGGCTGGAGGGAGGCGAAACTAATACTAGACCACTTCCTCCTGATTCTTTTGTACAGTAATAAGAAAGAATAAATTAAAAAGTAAAACTAAAATGACGGAAATATAGGAAATGGATAAGTGCTTACCAATATTTTTTTTTTACAAAACAAAAATCGAAAGAATTTTTTTTAAATTAAAACAAAACCTACAATTTTGCACCCTCAAAGAATGTATGTTGTAATGGCAAAGTAGAAAAAATTAAAACAAATAAAACTGTCTGAGTAATGCATGAAGTAATGGGTGCTGGAAAACAAGCTGTAGTGAAATTCTAAAAATATTTCTTTCTGTTTCAAACAAATATATTTTAATTAAAAAAGAAGGAAATCATTCCCAAAGCTTTCAATCAAACCCCTTACATTCTACCTCCAAGTAATGACAAAAGTAAGGTGTTTTTTCTTCATTTTCCCCATTCTGTTTTTTTTTCGTAAAATATTTTCAAAACATGCATGAAATTTTTTTTTTTAAATTTTTCAAAAGCAAATTTCTTTCTCATACTCACATCATTTGTTGTTTCAAAAACGATATGGTCGGTTGCATTCCATCGAATTGCATATCAGCCGAATTACAATCCGAATTACGATCTTGCGCATCCATGGCAGCACGCAAATGGGCACTGTAGTCCGGCGATCCACCGTGATGGGCGGCCGCCAACAGCGCCGGATGCAGCATGGTCGAGGGATGGGGTGGCAGTGGCGGCGAACCATCACGCGAACCGTCCATCAGACTGCCCAGACCGCCGGGCGGACTCGACGACATTTTGATGTGATGCATTTGGGTGGCTGTGGGTGGGGCGTGTGGTCCGTGCGGCGGCGGTGCATGCGGATTAAAGAATGGACTGTAGGGTGAGAAGACTTGCGATTCGTGTAGCGAAGGATTGGGTATGGCGACCGAGGTGGGCAACGACACGGGCAACATGGGTGGTGGTGGCGGCGGTGGCCCGGCATTCGCATGGAATGCGGGCGGCGCTTGGCTGCGCGGCGATGGACTTTGGGCGGGTGTGGTATTGCTGTTCGAATTGTTGCCTTGTTGGTTATTGTTGTTGCTGTTGTTGGACGCTGACTGATTGATGTTGCAACCATTGTTCATGTTGTTGCTATTGCCTTGATTTGGATTGCTGTTGTTCTGCTGCAGACTGTTCAGCGAGGCGGGATTCATAGGATTTGGGCCGTTCGCATTGCAGGGTCCGTTCATTTGCGATTGCATTTGTTGTCCGTTTTGGGCCATGCCATTGACGGGGCTGGGTGGGACCAGGCCATCCTGAGCCAGAATACGACTCACGGTGCGCGGTGTGATGCGGGTGTCCGTCACCTTATGGCGTTTCTTCTTCGGTGTCACCACCAAACTCAATGCCTCGTTCTGCTCGAGTTGTTGTTGCTGCTGTGCTTGCAGCTGTTGTTGCTGTTGCTGGTGTTGTTGCTGCTGCTGTTGCTGCTGCTGCTGCTGTTGATCGCGCGGCTCGGGCATACAGAACGGATTCATCTGCTGCGGTCCGGTCGACGTCATCGAATTGTAGAGGGCGGCTGCTGCCACCGGATTCATGCCCTGAGGTGTCTTCGGTGCCTGAAACATTGCTGCCGCTGTGGGCGAAGGTCGTATATGAGGTGGTGGTATATTTATTGTACTTAAACTATTGTTGTTGTTGTTAGTATTATTTGTTGGGGCATTGAGATTGAGGCTCATATTCGAACCATTGGAACCATTCAAACTATTGAGCTGGGTGGCTCCACCACCAATACCCACCATGCCACCATTGACGACTCCATCTGGGCCGAGGTGGGTTGGGTGCTGACTATTGTTAAGACTTTGTTGTTGCTGTTGCTGCTGCTGCTGTTGACCAGATGCAGCGGCCGCCGCTGACATGGCAGCCGCTGCCGCAGCATGATGCATTTGCAAGCCCATGGCCGCAGCAGCTGCGGCTGCGGGCGAGGGGAAGGACAACTGATTGCCGTTAAGGCGTGGCGCAGCTATGAGACTTTGACACTGCTGGGCATTCAATGCGGCCGCCATACTGGCCGGCGTAGCATTGGGATTCTGGGTATTGGCCATGGGCATGGCATTAACCTGGGGACCGCTGCTGCTGACAACGTTGGGCAAGTGGCCGCCCATTTGGGCGACAGCTTGCTGCGTTGCTTGCAGGGCATTGGATGGGTTAGTATTTTGTGGATTCAATGGGTTATTTAGACTATTCGTTGAGCTAGAGTTATTGTTATTAACTAAGAGTAGGTTACCAGTATTATTACCTGCTTGATTGACGACGGCGGCGGCCACGGCGGAGTGTCCATTCGACTGGGCGGATGCGGAGCTGCTGGTGCTGTTCGTGTTGGAGCGATCGGCGACCTTGGTGCGCGGCGATTTGCGATCGAGGATTTGGGAGGCCAGCAAGAGGTCCTTGTTCAGCTGTTCGGCAGCGGCCGCCACCGAATCGGATTGTTTGCTGAAGAGGCGGCGCTGATGCACGAAGCGTGTGACAATGGTGTCGACGAGGGCCGAGAGGGAGGTGGTAATTTCGGACTTGAGCACATCGGCAAGGCCTTCAAGATCGGCGCCGGACATGCGCATTATCGAGCTTGAGCTGGAGCGTAGCATATTGAACTTTTCCGAGAGTTCGCTCTTGAGGGCGGTGTTGTGACGCAGACTGACACGATTGCTGTTGTGGTGCAGCTGGGGTCGTGTGGGCTGTTGCTGCAGCGTTTGCTGTTCATGTTTGAGCTGTTGCAATTGTTGTTGGCGCAATTGCTGTTGTTGTTGCTGAGCGGCCTGCTGTTGTTGGGCGGCGGCTGCCTGTTGCTGCTGCTGTTGTTCCTCTTTACGTCGCTGCTGTTGCTCCTGCTCAAAGCGGCGTTGTTGCTCCTGCTGTTCCTGGGCTTGTTGCTGTTGTAACTGCTGTTGTTGTTGCTGCTGCTGTTGGCGTTCCTGTTGTTCGGCAGCCTCCTTGGCCATGCGTGCCTCCTGTTCGAAGAAGAACTGTTGGCCCAAGTACATGGCGGCAGCATTGCTGATAGCTGGATGGGGCAGGCCACCCTCTCCCGTCTGCAGCTGTGGCATGTGTTGCAACAGAGGCAGAGGTCCATTGAAGGATTGCTGCATGTGGGGATGATTTACCAGAGGATTGTGCAACTTGCCCGACATCATTTTGCTCATCATTTGCGACAGGACATTGGGAGCATTTTCCATGGAGGTGAGGGCCGTGGAGTTGGGATTGTTGACCAGCTTACCATTCTTCATGGGCAAGGGTGAGGCCGAATTGGGCCGTTCATTTTCCTGACCCGAACTTTTGTCCTCGTGCAGGGCTTCTTCGTTCATGAGGGGTGGTGAGGGCGACAGGTCACCGTTATTGTCCTCCTGTTCCATGCAATCACTGACATTATCCTCAATTTCTTGGCACTCCGACTCCTGTTCCATGCGTGAGCATAATTGCACATATTTCTGTTGCATCTCGGCCAGCTGCTCCTGCATGGAGCGTAACTGGGATTTGAGAGCATTCTTTTCATTGCGTTTCTGTTGCAGTTGAGGGGACTCATTTTCATCCGAGTCATCGGCATCGTTGAGCATCATGGACTGGAGATTCAGACCGAAATTGAGACCAGCAGCAGCGGCCACATACCGTTCCATGGCATGCTGTTGTGGTTGGTATAGTTTGCGTTTCTTGCAACCATTTACCTGTAAATGAGCCTGATTCGAGGCTGAGGGACTGGAACGCATACTGGACACAATGTTCTCAACACGGGCCCTCTTCAAATCAGATTTCTTGGGCATACCCGTGGACATGTCCTTGTCCAAATCCTCATCCATATCATCTTTGCTGTTGTCCAGCAGCATCATATCCGATTGCGATGGGGAGGCTAGTGATTCGAGATCGGAACGGGAATTGAGACCCATGAGTTCCACATCCTCGAGGATGTCATCTGCCTCCTTTTTTGTCACAACACCGGTCATATCCATTTGTTCATTGTCGATTTGTTCCTGGCCTTGCTGCGACTCTTGGCCATCCAGCTCGGATTGTTGGTCCTCGTGCTGGGAGTTGTGTGGCGAATTGAGGCCACCACAATCTGAGTCTGAGGATTTGCGCCGCTCCACAGAGCCATTCATCAGATCCATGGATGAGTTGGGCAAATTGGGTTCACTCTTGATTTTGATTTCCGACAGTGAGTCCTCAATGAGGTTTATCACATTCGAATTGTCCGATTTGGAATCGGCAATATTGTTGTTGTTATTGTTATTATTGGCTGAGGCATTATTGTTGTTGTTCAGTTTCAACGAGTCCTGATTATCTTTTTGTTGATGCTGCTGCTGCTGCTGATTCATTACCGAACGCAGTTCCTGATCCAGCTGCATCAGTTCCTTTTTGCCCTGCAAAATATTGCGCAGCATGTGATGGGCCAAATCGTTTTGTTGTTGTTGCAAACTGGGCGACGTGGCCGTTGTGTTTGTGGAGCCCACAACATTATTGCTGCTGGCATTATTCGAATTATTACTGTGGCCCACTGAGGGAGCCCGAGGTGGCGTTCCCGAACCATTGCGCAGCCCATTGCCATTCTCTTCCAGCGAACGTTCGCTGCAGTTGCTGATGCGACGATTCTTGGGCGATTGTGAGGAGGTGATCTGTTGGTCACTGGAAATCGTGTTGTTGTTGTTGAGCAATTTACCACTACCGTTGTTGTTGTTGGTGGCGGTTGTGTTCAGGCCTAGCGTATTCACAAGATTGGCAGCACTCAGCAAATCGGCACTTGTGGCCGATTCCATGGCTGCCGCCAACATGGCATTATCCAAGTTTGTGGGTAGACCACTGGTCGCATCCTGGGCCTGTTTCATTTGACGGCCGAATAGTTCGTTCAACATTTTGGCCGAACCGAAACCGTTGGCCCCGAAAAAGTTACCTAGAGCTGCCGTAAACTGGCCGGTCAGCAGGGAGGCGGTGGGCGATGTCTGCGAGGAACTGGGCGAGTTCTGGGGAAATGTTTTCGATGCTGAGCAGTGCTGGGCAGTGGGCGATTGTGAGGTGGACGATGATGATGTGGTTTGATTCAGTAAGGCCCCATATAGAGCTCCTCCAGCGGCACCCGCGGCAGCCGCAGCAGCACTACTCATTAAGGCAGCAGCTGTTGACGGCGTCAATAGGGTGGGTGGCGTAAGGGCCGCTGTTGTCGATGACGAGGACGAGGGACTGGCTGAATTTTGTAGCTGTTGTTGTTGTTGCTGTTGCTGAGTTAATTGTTGTATAAAATTTGGCAATGAGGCGAAAATATTCAAATCACTTTTGTCAAAATCTTCAAAATCATTAGAGAATGTTTGATTTGTATTTGTGTTGTTGTTGTTGTTGGATGAATTGTTATTGTTATTATTGTTGTTTTCATTCACAAAACTATCACTTGAACGCGTCGTAGTCGTCCTTTGCGAATTTTTATTTTGGCTACTCTTTAGTTTTAAGGACGAAGCGGTGGCGGCACCACTTGGCACATTATTCGTTTTGTTTGCGACTCGAGACGAGTTCGATTGCAACTTGGAATTTTTATTCGATTTACTCGCGTTCGAATTCTGTTTGAGTTCCGTGTGTTTTCTCGACGAGGTGCTCGACGAAGACGACGATGGTGTTGAGGATGCGAGAGCTGACGGAGCTGACGTTGTTGTCTTATTGACGGCACCACTATGACTACTTTCAGAAAATGTTTCAACGACTTGGACGACTTGTTGTTTGCCACTGTTGATGTTGTCTACGGCCGACGTTGTCGTCGTTGTGGCAGCCGTGGTTGTTGTATTCTGGTGAGACGAAGTCTGAGTCTCTGCTAAGGTTGTGAGTGTGCTTGAGGTTGTGTTAGTGTTCGTGTGTGCCGTGTTTGCTGTTGCTGTTGTTGTAGCTACAACGTTTGGTGGTGTTTTTGTGTTTTGTGTCGTTCCACCACCACCACCAGCACTTCGGCCACAGCGTTTAGGGCTGCTGTTAAGAGAATTACCGGCGAAGAGAAATATAACTTCGTCGTCTTCTTCGTTGGTAGAGGATATGGCCTTTGTGTGCTGCTCCTCTACGTTGCCGTTGCCGTGGCCGTTGTCGTCGTTGTTGTTTTCGTTTATTGCCTCCTGCTCTTCTTTGCTGGGCTTGGGCTCTTGTTTAGCTGTGTGTTGTTTTTTGTTCGCCTTCGTTCGATTTGAGTTGTTTAGAGAATTTTCGCCTTCGCCTTTGCGTTTGAGTTTTCCCTCAATATTGCTCTGGGCCTGTGGCCGCCGTTTTCCACCGGCAGGGTTTTCTGCGGTAACCTCTGCTGGTTTCTCCTTTGATTGCTCTTCGTGCTTCTCCTCTTCTTCCTCCTCCGCCGCCGCCGCCGCTGCTGCTAGACTTGTTAGCAGGGGCGAACAGTGACCGTTGCTGTGAGTTTCCGCTTCCGTTTTAAGATTTGTCAGTGTGGCGGCTAGCTGGGACTTGGTGCATTCGTCGAATGTGTTGTCGTTATTCGCCGCTTCATAGATGTCCGCCGTTGGGCCGGTGGTACTACCGCTGTGTGAGTTATTTAAGGTTGCCTTGAGCAAGGACTTATCATCGGTGAACAAACCAAAACAATCTGTGTCCTCCTCTGATGACATCATCAGATGCCACCCACTACTCGCTGACGACGCTGATGATGAGTAGTGGATGGTGGGATTGTTGTGGTTGGGGGTTAGGGGGGTGATGGAACCACCACAGCAACAGCAGCAGCACCGGTTGTGTTGGCAACGAAGAAGGCGCCAGCTGTTGGAGATGGGGTAGGGGTGGTGGCACTACAAATCACCCTTCAACACGTTGTCTTAATGTCCGTTTGTTCGCTTGTTTTTTTCCTCTTCCTCAAGAGGTAAACAGAGAACAGTTACTTTGGTTCTGCTCTGCTCTCCTTATCCTGCTCTGCTCTGCTCTCACTTGAAGTTATTTTTACCCTTCTCAGGTGAAGTAAATGAATTCGCCGTTGTAATAATTTCTCCACACTTTGTTGCTCAGAGCAATTCGCCGTTTCTCTGGGGTTGACTTAATCTTTGTGCCGTGTGTCTGTGTGCGTGTGTTTTTGAGAGAAACAGCCAAGAAGTCTCCCCTTTTTTTGTCGATTAGATCTATGAGTATGGGGGTGTGTGTGCGTGTGTTTGGTTGTTTGAAACCTCTATTGGTGGCAGACAGGCAGACAATTCCACTCACTCACTATTTCGCTCGCTCGCTCACTCGTTGCGCTTGGTCTCACTTGGTTGCCCCCCGAAAATAAAAATCAAAACACTGTCGAGGAGGAAATGCCCAACAACAACAACAAATTTAGAGAAAATTCGCCGTCTTTGTTAGGTTGGGTGGTTGGTTGGATGGATGGATGGTGTTGTCTCTCCCCCACACAAAAATTAAATTCAAGTAAAATGCGTTTTCAAAATGGTTTTGTTTGAAGGGGGCGTTCGTTAGCAGGGAGTGGGGCCAAACTCAACTCAACACAAAGTGGATTTGGTTGGCTCTCCTTTGTCCTGTGGCAATGAAATTCCTTGTTCTGCTGGAAGTTTGATATGAATTTTGAACAAAGTCTTGCTGGCCAGCCTTGAGGGACTTGTTGGGTGTTTTGACTCAATTTGTTTGTTTTGTTTTGGATTTTTTTTGTCAGTCTAGGGAAATTATTTTCAATTTTTATTTTTTCAATACTCTGTGTGTGTGCGTGTTTCACGTCTTTTGGGGTTTCTTCTTCCTATTATTGGCGTTTAAAAAAATATATAGCTAGACTTAGTTCAAGTCCTTGTGGTGTTCTGGTTACTGGGGGATTCTTGTTGCGGTTGTTGTTGCTGATGATCCTGACGCTTCCTTTTTCTTTTCTCAATTTTTCGCCAAACTTAGAAATTTTGATTGGTTCGGAATGTTAAGTTTTGAGTTTTCTCTTTGGTTTTAGCCTTCCGTTTCAAAATGTGACGTTTACGTTTTTTCCTTTTTCTAATTGTAAATTTTGTTTTATTACTTCTTTCCACCACCACACACATGCGAATGTCTTTAGCATTTAATTTTTAATAAAAATTAGTGATTTTTTTGTGTCTCGTTTGGGTATTTGTTTTGAATAGTTTTCCGTTTTGGTCATACATTCAAATTGATTTTTCCTTAGATTTTTTGTTTTCATCAAATTTTTTGAATCAAAGAAAAATGAATTTATTTTGGTTTTCTCAATGATTTTTTTTTCTTTTAAATTTGTTTGGTTTTCTTTGAATTGAAACGTGTGTGTGTTTTATTTTCAAAAGTTTGTATATTTAGTTGGTTTTTTTTTGTTTAACTCTCTCCTTTTTTACGCGCGCTTAAAAGTCTCTCTGTAAATATAGGGAAAAAAACAAAGTAGAAGGAAGAAGAAAGACATTAATTGGTATTTAGAAAGGCAAAAGAATGTGTATTATTTTACACTCAAAAAATTAAAAAAAAAATCTCTAATGTGCGGGAGGAGCGTT